>NC_079336.1:28519579-29982704 GCF_029582105.1 Oenanthe melanoleuca
GGTGCGGAGGATGCGGGGGATGCGGGGGATGCGGAGGGTGCGGAGGGTGCGGAGGGTGCGGGGGATGCGGAAGGTGCAGAAGATGCTTTCGGCCCCACGCTCGGTTGCAAGTGTTCACCCCGCAGCAACACAGCGCTAAGGACGGTGTCAAATACAGATAGATTTAGGGCCACTGGTTTTCTTTCCTTTCCCTCCCCACAGCTTCTCAGTTTACTAGCTCTAGTTTTCTGAAGCAGACGGTAGGGATGTCTAAGGTGAAACAAAATGTTTAGTGTCTTCATGTTTGTGGAGCATCTCCACAATTTTTTGCTGTATTTTTTTTCTCTTTTAAAAAGCACATTGTTTGCTTTCAAAGATGTGCTTTAGGAAGACAATATGCCACTTCAGTGGGCAGCAAATAAGTATGCAAGAGAAGGTAAGGTTTTCAGTGGAAATTATTGCTCCTGACTGATGTGGTGCATGAACCCAAAATGCCTTTAATAATGCTCCTCAACCAAAAGCAATGTGCAAAAAATATTGTCACACACCATATTAACAAAAGAAAACCTGCTTGTTTTGTAAGAGGGAATAAGGTCCTAATCAATATTACTTGGGGTTTAAAGCAACATCGGTCTTCCAAAATTGTCATCAGTGTTTCAAATGCTCCCCTCTTTTGAAAATAAAGTCAGTAATTCATTGTCAGTTGAGCAGAAATAAGCAATAAAATGTTATTACTTTCCGAAGCTCATTTGTTTCAGCAGGAGACTGCCTCCACTGTTACGCTACTCAAGTGTACAGATTCACTCTGGAAATGGAGAGGTGTCCTTATCTGTATGGATTTAAATATGGAAAGAGACAGTGAATGGAAAGAACAACTTCAATAAGATATTTTAGGTTACAACTGAATCGTGTGTTTATGGACCCAGACAGTGTGCTCTGCAAAATGTTCCAAAACACTCATCTCTAAGCTTTCAGCTATTTCTCCATTCTGCTCCAAATGCTCTGTGAAACATTTTAAAGGAGAAGAAGAAAAAAAGTGAAAACGATGTTTGTTATCAAGATCTAACATAAAGAAGATAAAACAATTATGATAGCCATTTATGACTGAGTTATAAAGGCAGCTTGTTGGTTTTACTTACCACTCATGTTTATCACTTAGGCCATAGTTTCTTTTTGAAACATGTAAGAGTTGTTCTTCCAGTACATGATCTTTACACTATAAAAGCAATTTTAGAACCATAGTTTTATAGTGAACCTTTTAGAAGATAATGGCTTAAATTTCTAGTTTCCTTCTTTATGGCAGTGATAGGATAGCTGCTTCTATAAACCAATCTAGATAATATGTCATATCTCTCTTCAGCAGCTACTTCACATACGATATAGGAAACTCTCCTGCTACTGGTTACTCATTAAAGTTAAGTGGTAGGGATCCACATGACAAGGTTAAGTTTCAACACTTTAAACCCTGCTGAAAGTTGCTAATAATAATGTTTAATTTTCCTTCCAAGCATTTATGGTATCATCAACTTGAGCTGGTTGTTTTCTTCTTCTCATTAGTTGGGACCAATGAACCTCCCTGCAGAATAAAAATCTTCAGGCAGAATTACAAAACAGAGGCAGGATTTGACCTCTATTTAAATTGAACAACATAAATGGGTTTAATGGGAATGTCCTATTAACCAGAGGGAAAGTTTGATCAGGATATTCAAAAGGAGCTAGAGATTTCAACACTCTAGCAGGGAAATGTTAACAAAAACATGATATTCAAATTGGGAGCACTCAACGCTCTCTTTAAATGGTGCACTATGTAGGGGAATTAAAATAACTAGCCCCCTATAAAAAAATAAAATTAAATGTTTCCTTTTTATTTGTAGATAATAAGGTTTCCGATAAATCATCACCCACAATATCTTGATATTGAAAAGTCATGCTGCAAAAATTTCAGCCAAGTTCAAACCATCTGACAAGGAAAAGAAAGAAAGGAGAGAATGAAGGATGTTTGCTATGGGAGGGGGGGCTGGAGAAAGGAATGGGAAATCAATGGGCCACAGAGAGTTGGGACCCACAGTGGAGACAGGGCAGGCACCTGGTCTTGTGCTTTCTTCAGGGTCATGCTCACGTGGGCCTGTGCTTTGATGCCTCTCTCTGCTCCTTCTCCTGTCATTCTCCCTGCTCCTCTCTCCTTTTTAGAGAGGCAATTGGAGGAGCCATTACATCAAAGGCAGATACCACTGCTATCCTTTCAGCCCTCTGCCCCCTGCACGTAAGGTTTGTGATTTTGCAGCAGGGGCAGGGTATCAGCAGTGACAGATGCTTACGTGTCCTTGGAGTATTGACCAGGTCAAACTTATCAATGGGTTTTTGTTTCACAGGGTAGGTCATAAAGTATTCATTGCCCAAGGTCATCTAGACTCATGGAATATTTTAGATTGGAAAGAACTTCTAGAGGTCATCTACTTCAAACTGACCAATGCAAATTTTTGTCAGGTTCCTTGAGGCCTGCTAAGCTTTGAAAAACTCGGAGGACAGAGATTTCAAAACCTATATGGGCACCTGTGCTAGGGTCTGATCTCTGTCATGATAAAGAGATCATGGATTTTTTTCTTATACCTGTATTTGTACACCTTGCTTCTCACCCAAAGACTTGCCTAGTAAGTCTGGACTATAGCATTTAATCATCCTCTCCCCAGCCCTACAAGGATATTAAAACCCACTTTTGGCTCCTATGTTTCCTGGCAAACAATGATATATGTGGATACATAAAACAAGTTAACTTTAGATATATCACAGCTTTAATTTTATTCCGCTTTGAAGCTAAATAATTATCTCCAGCCTTTCTCTGGGGATACTGTGAGACCATCCCTTAAGCAGTGTGGGGAAAAGCCCTGTTCTGAACTATCATATCATCCCCCATGTTTATGATTGCTGCTTATCTGTTGTAAATTCTCTCACTGTTGTTCCTGTCTTACAGCCTCACTAGATCACCTAGGTTCCTCTGAATATTTCCTTTCCCATTTTTCACCTTTCTCTGATTAGGACTTCTGAAGTGCATGCTTGAGGATAAGATTTAAGAACATGTGTAACATACCTGAGGAAGCAAAAGAAGGTATTCTTTTCTGATGTGCTATGGTTCCAACAGCTCCAGCTGAATGTTTTTACTCATCCAACAGGAGCTCTTGAGGGCCCTGTCGACCTCAGACACTCTTGCCCCCATGTCTCTATGGTTTACCTCATGACAGGAATGAATCTCACTGAATTCAGCAGGAGCACAGTGGTAGAAAGGAGGAGTCTCAAGCACTCAGCTCTTACTGAAGGTTTCCAACCTGTCCTCTGATGCACTGATGGAAGAACAGTGTCAGAGTTCTCATCTATTGCAGCTTTATGAGTAAGTTCTTGTTATGTCACCTGAGTGACTCAGAGGGCACATCTTATTAAAATTCTTTGAGGATCATTGATGCTGTTAAATTATTTGAACCAACACATCAAAAAGGCCAAATATCTTTACAATTTTATGAAAAGGGGCAGTAAATTAAATTTTATTTTAAAATGCATCTTCAGAATATATTAGGTTAGTGATTAACTGTCTAATTTAGAAAGAATGTTACTTCAGTTATTACCATGAATTACAATAATTTGGTTTTGAGTTCTACATTTATGCTATAAATAAAACTTCAGATGCAAGAGCATTTGTATGCAAATGAACAACTGATAATCTTTAGACAATATAAAATCCCTCTTAGAACTTCAGAAAGACTTTAGATGACAGTAGGCTTTGTGCTTAAGCCCCTAAAATTTTAAGTCCTGTTTCAAGAGCAGAAACCAGACACCTATGACAGGACTAGGCCATCTCAATAATACATGAAGTGTATAGCCATCTTCACATGAGGGTTGGAGAAGGCAGGGCACCAAACAAGGAACCTTTCAAACTCTCCAGAAGCACACAGGCAGTACCTCCTCCTGTGAGATATGTGAGATTAGTGATGCTGCCAACCTGTCTCAGTGGTCAGTGGTCAGAGCACTCCCTCCAGCCTCAATCTGGCTCTGCTGCCCAGCAGCAACCTAGAGATGTTCAGGAATTCTGAAGTATGAGAACTCTGAGGCAAGAGCACCTGAAGCAGTTGGCTTTCTCCATGCTACTCTGCACAGACTTTTATTAAAATTATTTGGACCATGGAGAGTAAAGGTGAGCACTAGTTAGTATACAGAAACAAACAACATAAATGCAAATTAAGTTCCAGTTAAATCAAGTCAAGAGTGAGGTGCTTCTATGTATTTTCAGAAGAGAAAAAAATAGGTGATTCTGAAATATTAATGCCCAAAAATGTCAATGCTTCAAAGATTAGGCCACAGTTGGATAGGAATTTTCAAAATCAGAGCTGCCATAGCACAAGTGGAAGAGATGTGCAGAGGTGGAGAGAGAGAGGAGATGGCCAGAAGTCCATGCTTGGTAAATAATAAAGGTCACTGTAGTTTAAAGGAAAAACTCATAATGACATACACCTCATATATTTTGATATTTTATCTGCCAAAAGCTTTTTTTCAGGTATGTCTCTGGGTACCGAAGACAAGATATCACTGTATTTTAAAGGAATTTCTCTAACTCTAGGGAGGAAACTAAGCTTCCACAAAATATTTTCTCCATACTAAGAGAAACCAAAAATAAGTCCAAACAACAACAACAAGATCTTTACTTTCCTGCACTAGAAAACTGGGGGGAGAAAAATCCTCTTGATGAATTTCTAAGTATCTGTATTCTGACCTTGAAGGATTTTTTCAAGTCTGCTGTGGGTTGTTATCATGCCTGCTGGAAGGAACTGCTGACATGCAAGCTAACCAAATTACACTCTTCTGCTTGAAAACAAGAAATTTTGAAGGCCATATCCCAAGGATCTATTTTCATGTGCAGAAACTGTGTTAGGTTATAAAATCTGCAATAAACATTGACATTTTTGATTGGCATGTTTTTTTTCAGAACTTCTAGGTATTTCAGAGAGTATTATTTTGAAAATCCATGTATTCTAAGAAACAAACCTTTCTATCTGAAAAAAAAAAAACCAAAACAAAACATGTTCTATTCTATTTGTATTATATTCCCAGTTTAGGGCTGTAAACTGTTCTGCAGTTCTCAGTATACACTCTGGTTTTTGGCTTTGTCCTTTTCTTTTCTTTTCTTTTCTTTTCTTTTCTTTTCTTTTCTTTTCTTTTCTTTTCTTTTCTTTTCTTTTCTTTTCTTTTCTTTTCTTTTCTTTTCTTTTCTTTTCTTTTCTTTTCTTTTCTTTTCTTTTCTTTTCTTTTCTTTTCTTTTCTTTTCTTTTCTTTTCTCCTGTTTTGCTAGATTAAAGAGTGGTAATGGTCTGTGGCAGAGTGTGCACCTTTCAAGACATATGGCTTTGTTTTGTCACCAAATTCCTTGTTTGGGAGTCCAGATAGTTATATTGGGAGGGAGGGAGGGAGGGAAGCAGGAAGGAAGGAAGGAAGGAAGGAAGGAAGGAAGGAAGGAAGGAAAAGAAGCACCACAAAATAGTAAAAAAACAAAAAAAAAAAACATCCAAAAAACCCCAGAAGGTGAAAAAGGAAATAAAGGAGATGAACAGCAGAGCCATTTATGAGAGCAAGTCTTGGGGTCAGCTAATGACTTTACAGGAGGCATGCCTTATCAATGGAGATTGACGTTTAGCTATTTAAGTAGGAATCAATGGAATAAATTAATTCCTATATTGGGGATTAATATCTGATGAGTAACTGGAAATACTACAAGTCAGGGAGCAGAATGAATATTTTTCCAGGATGGGCCAGTCAGCACAGATAAAAGCCCCAGAATTTTTGCCATTGATCACACCCAGGTGAGGAGAGGAGGCCAAATTGTTCCTTCAGCTGGGAAGAAGCAAACAGCTCCTGGCAAAGGGAGGGTCCATTAGGAACAGTTTGGGAACTGCCCTTGGTTTTTATAGGTGTAGTTACCAGGCAGAAGTGAAGTAGGCACGGGTACTGTGAGTGAGCCACCCATGTCTGGTCTTCTGATTAAAATTTAGCCTGTGCTGGTAGCAACACAGAGATGGATAGCTGGGAATGAAAGTCTGGTCACAGGACAGCTCTTTGTGGAGGCAGGCCTTCTTCAAAGTTAGTACCTCATAGCAATTTAACACTAAAACCAACAGACAAATAAGACACCAAACTAAATTTTGTTTGAAGCTACTCCCTTGAGTTCAGGGTTAAGGGACCTCATGAAGAAGAGAAAGTTGGGCCATCCTTTCTGCTGAGTTCAGTGTATGAATGCCTCATGCTATTGACAGTCTTGCTTCTTTGATTTATGTGAAAAAGCTTGCAGGAAAATATCCCAACATCTTGCAATATTAATGCAATGTATTCCAACAGTTTTTAATATTAATATCAGAGCCCCACTACAGCTGCTAGCATGTTACATATACTGGACAGTGTATAACATGCATCCTAATGTGCTGTTCACCTCATCTGACATTATGCTCATGGCTCATTATACAATAGTGGTGCTTGATTTGGGGTTTCCTGGAGGTGCATAGAGGTGCAGCTGGAGGTGCATGTGTTAGAGGCTATACAATGGGTCAACATAATAAATGAATTATTCCTAGCACCTATGTGCTTTGAAAACTTACTCCTGACTCTTGTATGCTTGACACCAAGAATAGCTATGAGTATCCCCTCCTCCATACAATTAGGCAGAAAGCTAAAAATCTTACAAAGAGATGCATAACTAGAGCACACATGATACCTTGCACTATTATATAACGTGAAAAAGGGTATTAACAAGGAACTCAAATGCACTCAAAACATGATACCACAGTAAACTGACCTTTGCAAGGTGTTGCTACAGAGGCCCTCCAGCTTGCACTCTGGCTGCTTTTCTGCTTCAAACAGCCACAGTGTGTACGTGATTTCTACTGTTCCTTCTTTTGCTGCATTTGAGCATGTTACACTGTTTCATAAATTTATGCTAACAAAATGAAAAGTGAAAAAATTGCTACCACCCCCTGTGACAGATATGTAATTCCGGCACAAAGATAGAGAGATTCTTCAAATCCATGCAAATATTCAGAGCTGTATACAGGTGCTCAGCTGGTTTTCATCAGCTTGGTAGGCATCTGTCAGTGACTTGAGGAAACTACATGCTCAGGTAGTTTGGATTTGATGTGGATAGACTCCAGATCCTACCTCTCCCGGCAACATGGAGCAAAGGGAACTCGGCCTCCTGAACTCTGGCCAGTGCCCTCCAAGGTGGCTGGTCTTCCTTTCCCTCTATGTTTTTACCCTGTAACAAAGTTCTTCTTCTGTTAGTATCTACTCTGTGTCACTATTAAACCAAGTGTTTTTCAATATTGTTGTTATTTATTTGCAAATTTAATCATTGTGAAAACTTGCTTGAAATTCTAGTGTAGCTAACCCCAAAACTGCCCCAGTAGGTGGCTTAGAAAAGAAATGTACGTGCTCCAGAAAAAAAAGATTATAAAAAAGGAAATAAGAGACTACCACTGCTGTTTAAATTGCTTCCTCTCCTTAATTAAAATAAAACCAGAAACACTGATGTAAGACAACATATCAAAAGCAACTTATTGGAAAGAAAAAAACCCTGAATATACCAAACATATGTGACATTTGGTTCCTGATCAAAGAAGATTTTATGTATCACCTGATCCTTCCAAAAGTCAGGATATGTAATGTTTGATGCACACATTTGGAAAATGCCATGCAATCTTAAAATCTGTTTTTTGAAATTCTGGAAGAATATGCTGTTGACATTTGCCATAAAGCACAGTGATAGTGACTCTAAAGCTGCACTTTAGCATGCCATTTTCCTTGTCCCTCTGCAGGTGTGATATACTGTACCTGCAGCCTGGAGAAGTCAAGATTCCTTGGGATGCTCTTGCCTTGGAGATTTCGTCAAGTAGATCCTCTTACTGACATCTGAACCCAGGATGACCTTGGACCATGCGGAGATGCTAGAATTTCACACGACTCATCTCTGCAGGTATTATATAGTCTGAAGCCAAAATATCGGGGGAATTTGTTGTCCTATAAATGCAGACCTGTATTTTGCAGCAAATACTTAGATGAGGACTAGCTTTGTTACATGGCACAGCCTCTGCCTGCCAGAGGGCCAGCAGCTGCCTGGGTGCTAATGATCTTCCTATTCAACCAACATATCACGCCTTGGTTATCTGACATATGAACAAATAGGGATTAGATTAATTACCATAAATGTCTTCTCATAATACATACTTTTTAAAGGATTTATTTAATAACAGATAACAGATGGGAAAATACACTTGTTCACACACTGTAAAAAATAAAATAATTCATCACTAAGTGTATTACTTATGTTAGCTTCTAGTTGTTCTGGAACTTATGGCTAGATTTCAATACTGGCTCAACTTGTGCTCACAGACTGTTTTCCTTATGATTATTTAAATTAATTGATGATTTTAAGCACCACTAGAGGGCACAGAATTATAACAATATTTCTTAATGGATCACAAAAAGTACATCAGGAACTGGAGTTCAGTAATCTTCAGAGTTCATTGGCCCAATCCTCAGTTTAAAGCCTCAGTTCTATCAAGAATGATGCACATGTACTGCTGTGAGCTGTGCCATTGTCCATGCCAGCAACTGCACAAAGCTCAAGGGTTAGTGCCCCTGGGACATGGGCCTGCCTGAGTCGGACCATGTGCTCTCAGCTAAAGTTTGGCTTTCCAGAATTTGAGTATCAGCCCTCAAATCTAAGGCCACTAGGGTTTAAATCTAAGCATGGTTCTGGAGGAGTGGCTGATGGTGAAGGCATGCTGTGCATCTTCAGCTGTAAATGAGTACATAGGCATGAGAAAAATGAAGAGTACAAACACTTGCATATATCAAACCAGGGAAATGCAAACAAGTAGTAAATGAAGGATTAACTAACTCAATTTACAATTCAAAGAAAGAAGAGTAGGTATGTGCCACTGGAAAGCTTAAATATTAATGGGATTTCTGTGGATAGTTGTATCAACTACTTAACATCTGTTTTGACATGTGTGCTGTTTCTGCCATCCCTTACCACGAGTCTGAGTGGCCACTGTGGTTCACGTGTTAGAAGTTTCCTGTCAGAAGTGGCCTGCAGTGGAGGAAAAAGAATAGTGAAAGACAACAAGAAGTTTAAACTCATCATTTAAAGACATCTGATTGAATGGCATTGGACATATTGTAGCAATGAATTAGTACTGGTGGTGTGTCCATGTTGCATTAGCAGGGACTCAAGGTTCACTGCCAGAACATGAAATGTGTCTTACAGTTTCTTCTTTTCTGGGAGTTGAAGACCGTGTGTTAATCAACGCTTGGGAGTCTGTCCTCTAACTAGCCAGTGCAAAGAAAAAAAACCCGGAAAATTAATTTCTGAATATTTCTATTGAATTTCGCTAACATTAGCATACACCTTACTGATTTTCATTAACACTTCAAGAATTAGTGTCACATTTTCACATCGTGGCGCTCAGGCTGCAAAACCAGTGACATGCAGCTATTTCTCGTGCAGTGGGTGCTGAAGTGCCAGGGGTGGCTCATCCTGCTCCCGGGGCATCCAGGGGGGACAGCGGGAGCTGCCGACCAGGAGCGGCACGGGCGGGGCTGCCCGCAGCAGGGGACCGGGTGTGCGGGGGAGTCCTGGGGGTGGCCGGGGGTCGCCGCCGAGCACGGACGATAACCCACGGGCGATAACCCACGGGCAAAGCGGGTGGCCGGGCGGGCAGCGCGGTGCGGCCGCGCCTGCGGGTGCCGGGGTGGGTGGTGTTTTTTTCCGCAAGCTCACCTTGATGCGGCGGGGCGTAAAAGGGCCGCGCTCGGCAGGGGGAGCATCGCTGTCTCGGCGCAGCGCGGGCACCGAGCGGCGGCACCGCTGCGCTCCGGCCGCACCGCGCCGGGGCCGGGGCTGACGGGGGCCGTGGGGGAGCCCGCGGGAAGGGCAGGCCCGCCGCTGCCCCTGGGATCTGCTGTCTCGCCGCCGCTCGAGGCCGGGACACGGCGGAAGCGCCGGAGCGGCGTGTCGGGCCCCGCTGCCCCCTCGGGGGGACACCCGGCGGCTCGTCTGCGCTGCCCCGCCCGGGCCGGCCGCGCTCCCCGCCCGCGGTGGGGTCCCGCCGCCGGCCGATCCTCCCCCGCGCCGCCGCCGGGACTTACGGCAGTTTTGTTACTTTCTCGGACTTACATGGACATTTCCCGGGAGCGCGCGTAGGACGCGGGCGCCGCGTCCCGCCAGCCGCTCGCCGCCCGCCCCGCCGCGGGCACCGCCGCTGTCTCTGCCGCTCTCGCCCCGGGACGCGGAGGCGCCCGGCGGCGCGGCCCCCGCCTGCCCGCACCGGCCCGCCCGCCTCGCCGACTTTCTCCGCCGCTCGGAGCGAGAGCAACAGCTTGCCCGGCCCGGCCGGGCCGAACGCCGCGGGAGGCAGCGAGGGAGCGGGCGGCGGCGGGCACCGCCGAGCCGCGGCCTCTCCGCCGGAGCCGCGAGGAGCTGCCCTCCCTCCCTCCTCCTGCTCCCCGTCCCGGGCCGCGGAGCCACGCCGGGCGGCGCTGCGGGGACCGGCGGCGGGGCCCCGCCGCCCGGGAGGAGAGCGCGCCCGGGGGGGCGCCCGCTCCCTCGCCGGGGCTCCCGCGAAGCTGCCGCAGGCCGGCCCGCCGCGCCGGGCGCCCAAAGTGGCCCGCGCCCCCGCGCCCCGCGGGCGCCGCCCGGAGACCCTCGGCCCCCGCTGCCTCCTGCGGGCTGCTGCCGCGGGGTGCCTGGCCGCCGCCGCCCGCGCCCTGCTCCGCCGCGGCCCCGGCGCCCGCTCCGGCGCCCGGGGTGATGCCATGCCCCGCAACCACGGCGGCGGGGAGGAGGGCGGCTCCGCGGGGCTCTGGGTGAAGAGCGGCGCGGCAGCGGGCATGAAGGATGTGGAGTCGGGCCGGGGCAGGGCGCTGACGAGCTCGGCGGCCCGCGGCGACGGCCTGCTGCTCCTGGGCACCGGCGGCGCGGCCGCCCCCGCCGGGCTGCGGGAGGGCCGCCGCGGGAAGCACGGCGCCCGCATGAGCCTGCTGGGGAAGCCGCTGTCGTACAGCAGCGGACCGAGCTGCCGCAGGAACGCCAAGTACCGCCGCCTGCAGAACTACCTGTACAACGTGCTGGAGCGGCCCCGCGGATGGGCCTTCGTCTATCACGCCTTCGTGTGAGTACCGACCCGCTCCCCTCTCCTCCCGTCCCGTCCTGTCCAGTCCTGTCCCGACCCCTCCCGTCCGTTCCGCGGCTGCCTCCCGCACCTGTCCCGAGCAGAGCCCCGCCGCACGGCGCGGCGCATCCCTCCCCGCCCGCCCCTCCGGTCCCCGGGCATCACTCCGTGCGGGACACGGGGAGGACGAGAACCCGCGAGTCGCTCCGAAAGTGCCCGGCAGGAGTCAGCGGAGGCGCGGGAGCCGCTGCCACCTGCGGCGCGGCTCTCCGCGGGCGGCGGGAAATCCCGCGCAGCCCTGGGTGGGAGGTGATGGGGGAAAGGCTCGGTTCACCCGGCAGAGAGAACCGGCGGGGAGAAACATGCTCGCTGGTCTCCCGGGCGCCGGAGACAGCCGGCTTGTGCGGGAGGAGACTGCGCGGCGCTCCCGCAGATGCCACACGCCATCCCTCTAGGTTAGAGGGAGCAAGGGGTGCCGG
The DNA here is from genome assembly GCF_029582105.1 of Oenanthe melanoleuca. Taxonomy (NCBI): domain Eukaryota; kingdom Metazoa; phylum Chordata; class Aves; order Passeriformes; family Muscicapidae; genus Oenanthe; species Oenanthe melanoleuca. Next base: position 28,531,239 of record NC_079336.1, read on the forward strand.
CGGCTGCCGGGTCCTCCCCGCGACGGTGGAGCGCAGTGGGTACCAGCGGTACCGTGGCGCCTGCCCTGCCGGGCGGACACCGAGCGCTGCGCGCTTTGAAAAGTTACCGCCGCGGAGCCGCAGCGCTCGGCTCTGCCTCCAGCGTGTTTTCCGGGCGCGCCTGGTCCCCGCCTCGCAGGGAGTGCGGGACCGGCGCCTTCCCATGCGGGCGCTCGCCCGGGATGCTGCGCCTCAGGTGCGGCCACCTGCGGCTGGCAGCGCCGGGGCCGCCCGAGGCACGGTGGGCGCAGCGCTGGCGGCTCCTCGCCCGCCTGCCACTGCCGAGCTTTTGATCTTAGCAAGCGGCGGTTCCTGTCGCCCTCATCCTGAAACAGCCCCTGACGGAAATGTTCCGTCTCATGGCTCAGTGGAGAGCGGTACCGTCACCGCGCTGCGAAACTTGTGCTGCTTTGACTTCAAGAGGCTTGCCCGGGACACCTGTGCTAGGGGACGCGTTGCTGTCACTGCTTGCAGTATCCTTGGGGTCAGCCATGTTCCTCAGTTCATTAGCAATCCTCTGTTTTTATGGGTTTTGGTAATATTCAGGGATAAGGCCACACTCAAAATCCTTTTATATGGTTGAGCAAAACACACAATACAGTCTGACAAGGAGTCTCGACAATGGATCATATTTATGGAAGAAAACATGATCAATTACAGAGGGAGGAAGTTAAGCATTACTGTATTGGGGATATAATACAGGGTATTGTTATATCTAACTACAGGAAATTCATCATAAACCAATCAGAATATTTAACTCATATGCTGTAAGTAACTGTATTTGTTCCCTGATAGTCATGGAAATCAAGCTAGCGGTTGCAGCATCTTGGCTAAAAAAGCAACTGTTCCCTAAAAGCTGTTTGACAGCATAAGGAGTTCTCCTCTCGCAGCAGTAGGGAAACCCTCAAATCTTACTTTAATAGCAGCTGTTGTAAGTAAAAAGGTGCCAAAAACATGGCAGTCTGATTAGTAAGATACTTTGTGCATAGATTGATTTAGTAGATGACAATTACTGTAGATAGCAAGTAGTAGAAATATGCCTAATGTCATATATTATTCAGTAAAAGGATTTTTACTGAATCCACAAAAGGATCCACTTAGAGGATCTTCCCATTATTTCTGTTTTACTCTTACACAGAAAAATTTCTTCTTGGAGGGCATGTATTTGCTACATTTTGTTGTCTGCATTCTTACAGGTGTTTTCCTGTGGCCTAGATGGATGTAAATTAGTGTTGTGACAAACACCAAAATATGTACTAGGAATCATTTTACTGCAGTGGCCTGAAGTTGCCGTACAAAATCTGCATATTATAGTTTTGAACCTCTTTGTTTGAATTCATGATAGAAATCTTTAAAACCAGAAAAGTTCAAGTTGGAAATACAGCTGACAAGTGTAAACCTTAAAAAAAAAAAAAAAAAAAAAGGTGGTAAATTTCCAAATGGAGTGGAGTCATGACACAGCAGTGCTGTAAACAAGGAAGATTGCCAGCTGCGTTTAGATAATTGCCTGCATAGAAAGAGTGCCAGTTTTAATTTTTAATTGCAAATGGCAATTTTGGCAAATGTAATGCCAACATTACATCTTTTTTCTGAACAGATCTGTGTGAAAGAGCTTGAAACGTTACTGTAGTATATGACACCTAGTAATAATATTACCTTAAAGTATCTGTCACTGATACAGTGTTTAAGGTGCATTTGAAGTTCCATTGGATTTCAGTTTGACAGCCATCCTTATTGCCAGTATACAAATTATTTTCATATATTTGTATAATTCTGATTTAATCACAGTCAGATCATAGGATAATATTTATGGTGTTCCAGGCTCATTTTTTTCCAGCCACCTGGTCAAATATCGTTGCATCTTGGAAAACAGACTTTCTTACAGAATTAAAAACCAAGACATAATAAAAAAGCCACAACTATTTGAAAAAAGAAATCTTGAGACAAGTAGCTTAGAGTTGCAAAGACATTACAAAGTACGTGGAGGAGATGTGTGCTTCCACCACTGCTAAGCTATTCTTGACTGCAGTGGAGCCTGTTATAGCTCTGTACTATTTCTGTTTCAGGAATGGGCTATCTGGGGTGAGACCTTTTGGGTAGCTCATTGGTCTCCTGAAACCTCACTCTCATAGGCAGGTTGAAGTAGTGCAAGGGTGGTTACAGGGTTTTGGTTTAAAGGCTTTGATCTAACAGTTTAGATTTGTTTTTTAAATAAGAGCTAGGGAATTGAAGATTTGTTACAAATAAGAAATCATTCCTGCAGTGATATTTTCATGTATCACTCCCATGGGGAAAAACACTTTAGGGCTGAGAAGTGCCCAGTTAGCTCTTCTTTTTTCTTCTTGCCTTTTCAAATAAGATAAAAATAGGCCAGCCACCTAAGGAATGAGTGTTGTGACCTACATTCAGAAGTCAATTGGTTAGTTTATTTGTAAATACAAACCTGCCAGATTCTAGAAAAGACAGCTATTCTGCAAATTTCTGCATCTAGAGGAAGAAGTTACTTTTGAGCAAAGACCTTTGATTTCAGTAAAGTTGTGCTGGGGAGCAGAGCCATGAATGACATGTTTCTTGACTGCTTTTTTGTGCACCTCAGTAGCTCTTTACACGGAAAGCCCTATAAAAAATTAAGATCTTTCCTTCAAGTTTTTGAAAACCGTCTGTTCAGATACCACAGTTTTCTGTTCTTAATCATTCAGGAGCACCAAAATATGAACACTTATAAAATCAGAAAAAAACATTCATACCATTTGTGTGTAATGAGTCAGTAACTTAAACTCCTGCTAGTAAAATATTTATGCCACACCACATCACCTACACATGGAACCATGTGCATATTTAACACGTGTGCTTGCATTAAAAGGCTGTGAGATTGTAACTTTTCTAAAGTCTTGGGATGTCACAGGATTTCTTTCTGTTATCACCGTTGCAGTTTATTATGGCTTGTTTGGTGTGATAAAAAATGTGCAGCCATTGCCTTAGAATGATCAAAGGGGAATTCCAGATTTGTTGCAAAATTAACTCTGGGTTTCATCTTCAGTTATCATAAGGACTTTGTATTATTTTTGTTCTTAATTGGCATTCTGAAAATGAGATGGCATGAGATGTTCAGAAAAAAATACTGCTCTTTGATACTGTTTATGCTGCTAGGATATAATTAGTTGCATAAGTTTCCTAATTTAACATGTTGGATTTATTTTAGGAATAATAAAGTTTCTGTTTCTTACTGACTTCTTCGTAATATATTCCATGCAAAAGTCTTTGACATTTGTTGTGGGGATGTCCTTCTCTTTACAAAGCTACCAACTTTTGCTCTGGAAGCTTCTGAATTCCAAATCACACATCTGGATGTGTGCACAAGGACAGTAGCACTTTGCATGGCCTGTATTGATAGATTTTCGTGAGCATCCCCCATTGGCCACTGCAGGAGATATGATAGGGTTTTAGTTGAATTACAAGGGCCTGTATGGTATTATTCTTGTCCTTTGCGTTATTGATGGAAAAAGACTGAAAAATTATTTCTGGAAAAATTTTAATGAAGTCATCAAAGATTTAACTGGCTATTTTAGCCTTCCAGGTCTGCCAGAAAGGTTGTAGCTCAGTAATGATCAGGATGGCTATTGAACACCAGTTCTTTGCATGTGAGCTAACAGAGCTGCATCACACCGTGCCCTTGGTATAATAATGGAGGTTCCATGTTCTGATGAGAAAACCAGTCATGTGCAACAGCCAAAGGACTTGCTTTTACTCATACTATTGAAAGTAGGAGAAACTATTTTATCTTTTTTTTTTTTTTTTTTTTTCTTGTGGCATAAAATGACCTAGTTCCCCATGCTCTATGGGTAACTCTGCAGCTTTAATGTTTTCAGGCACCGTTTCAGAGTCAGGATCCTGTGGTGTTAGGGTAACAATGTATTTCTATATTTTTGTAAAACAAATAATAACATGATATTTACAATTAACAAATAATAGTGTTGGCAACATAAATATGTAGCAAATCAAATCTTACTAGGTAAATCTGAGAAGAGTTTAAAAAAAAAAAATTAAAGCTCTTTAACTGTAGCACACAAACTTTAGTAGTAATTTTCTTTCAGAGACAATGAATAAAAGTGGATATTTAGATGCCTTTCAGTATTATCTCCAGTGATTTGCTGCATTTGAAGCAGTCTGTGATTCTATACATGTGCATGTTTCTCACCTACACATTGTTTTGAAGGAACTTTAGGAAGTTACCCAGTCCAGCTGGGAGATACACTCTTCCCAGTTGTGTGAGATGACTTTGTTTAGATAGGTTTTAAATTTCACTGGATGAAGATCCCACCACCCTGCTGAATAACCTGCAGCTCTGCAACACTGCCTGTTGAAAAAAGAGAGGATTTGACATGGGAAGGGAAGAATGGAAGAGCCACCCTGAACCCCTCAAGTGGCAATTTACGGTCATTTTCCCTTTAAATATGTTCTGTCACTGCTGAGAAGATTTTGGCTTCTTTACCATTGTGATTTCTTCAAGTAGATGTAGGCTGCTCCTGGGGCTCCTAGAGGTGTTAGATCACCCCTCTGTCAGACCAAACATGCTCAGCTCCATCAGCTGCTCCAAGAGAAAAGCTCAAGGCTCCTGAGGATCTTGGATGCTCTCCAGCATCTCCTGTGTCTTCCTCACATCCCTGTTCAGCTGGGAGGGATCACAACTGACTGCCCTAGTGTGAGGCCATGCTGAGTAGAGAAGAAAACGTTTTTGACCTGCCAGTCCCAGTCTTCTAAGGCAGTTGCTTGCTGCTTGCCTTACTTCTGATGAAAGCATGCTGTTGGCTTGCTCAACCTGCTGTGTCCACAGAAATGCCTTTTTGCTGGGCCTGCCACCCAGACAGTGGGTTCTCAGCCTGAATGGATGCATGGGATAATTCTGCACCAGGTGCAGCGTCTGCTTTTCTCTTAGCTGTGCTCACAGATGTTTATGGTCGTGTCAGGTATTTTCTTCTTCTATCTCAGTCATTGTGTACTGACCAGAGCAGTGGAGATGTAACAATCTTTAAACCCACTTGTCCTCTTGCTTTGTGATTGGCAGAGAAGATAAATGCTCAGCCATGCTTCATTCCTCCTCTCTCCTGATGTTGTTCATGGACAGCAGACCTCTCCTGGAACCCTGTCATGTGCACTAAATAACATCTAACTTCTACTTTTCACTTGTCTTTTGTTGGGATTTTTTTTGTTTGGTTGTTTTTTGGAGGGAGGGTGATTGTTTATTTTTTGTTGTTTTTGTGGGTTTTTTGGTGGATTTTTTTTTTTTTTTTGAGAGTTATTGTCCACCTCAGGATTTCCTGTAGATAGGTAGTAGATAAGTATAAGGAATGTTTATGCTTACCTTAGTAAAATACTGTTTCACATTTACTTTTTGAGGCTTGATCTACTAAATTTTCTCATTTGCACTGGCCGTACTTTCTGACTCAAGAGTAGTGATCCAGGAGAAATGGCTAATTCTCCATAAAAATAAAAAAATTGATCCACAGCTTTCTGTAAAGAAGGTGCAAAAGGTTTTCTGTGAGAAAGAGTCACCAAGACCTGGATAAGGGAAAGTTCATGCACGTGGACTTTCTTCTATTTGTCATAAGGTTTATTTCATAAATGAGATTAGGAATTGTGTTTAGGAGGGTGGATAGTAGGTTAGTATTTGAGTTTCAAATAAATGTACAACCTTTGCCAGCAGAATCTTCCTCATCTTAAAGCAAGACATGAGTTCAGAGGTTTATTTAAAATTATCTTTTTGCTGTAATCTTTTCTCCTTTCACAAAACCCATACAATGAGCATTATACATAGGGATAAGACTCCTATCTCAGGTCTATTTTTCTTGGTGTGCCAGTCTTTGGTGAGGTATTTCTTGTCATTTTATTGAGTTACTTGTATGATGTGGGAACTCTTGAGAAACTTTCCGTGGTCCCATATGATGAAAGAACTTGCCCAAAATTACAGATTTATTTTGAGGGATGGTATAGGAATTTCTATTATGGCCTTAAATATATGTTCTCAAAGGAGATGTGGTTTTAGTGAATTAAAGAAAGAATTTATAAAGATTTTAATTGCCTGTGAGAGAGTATTTGTATGGCAGATTTTCAAAGCAGGCCCTGAACAATATCTTAATGATCTAGACATCTTTCTTCACTGGACACTTCTTAAAGTTGCTGTGTTGTTCAACTTTTAAAATAAAAAATAGATCATGATATCTATTCAGACTTGATGCTCTTTCCAGTCTGACTATATTTTTAATAGCTATTCACCCTGTTTTACTGTTAATTGCAGCTTAATTAATTTTCCTAAATTGGATGAAAGTACAATTGAACTAACATTTCACAATAATTTCAAATAATTTGTAGCATCAAATGGAATACCAATGATTATTCAATTAATAATAGTGATTTCCCTATTCATGAGAATTATCATAATTGATATACTTAACAATACTCATAAAAATGCAGTTAAATGTTTCATAATTGTTTCCGTGGGAAGAAAAAGCACATGGTTTGTTACTTTATTTATGGTTTGTTACTTCGTTTTATGGAGAAAATAGAAGGAAAACTTTTTATTCCTGTACAATGTAAACTGCTGACAGTCTAAATAAATCTCACTGTGGTAAGATATTTCTTACTCATTCAAAGGTAAAACTCATTTGCCAAGTGCTTAACATTCTTATATTGTTCATATTTTCATTAACATAAGTGGTGAAAATTAATGAAATTTGCAACTGATTTTAATTGAAGTAAAATTGAGTCTTCTGCTCTCAGGTAGAAAAGATGGAGTAGAAAGCATGAATAATACTATCTAACAAAAAATCTCTATCATATACACATAGTAGAGATAATTTACTGTGTTATTCTTAATGAGGCAGATGTTTATTTCACAGTAAATGTTGATTTTTCCCATTAACATTAACACCCAAACCATTTCTCAAACCATTAACACAATACAGCTTGCATTCTTGGTTTTTTTTAACTAATATTGGTGCATTGAGAGTCACTTGTAAACATGTGTTATATAAAATATACTGAGTTTCTGGGAACTTGTATTTTTTTTTTTTTTTCTTGATTTCTCTGCAAGATTTTATTTCTTTTTGTAAGTTAGTTTTCAAGATTTCCTGTAAGAGAGCAGATGTAGATTACCTAGGGGATTGCCACCACAGGTCAGTTAAGGTAGAAAATTCTTGAACTGTACAGTTTATCAATTGCAAAATGATTTTAAGGAGTTGCCCTTTCAAGTGCAAACCTCCCCCCACTCCACTTCCTTTAAAGATATTAATTAAAAGTTCAAAGGCTGTCTTATAGGTCAGCTGCACCTAATCAAGAAATATTTTCAGTTTTCTGTTGGGCATGAGATTTATCTTGTGATAGCTATCTGAGTTGCAGTGTAATTGTGTTACAGGAAGCTCAGCAAAATGTTCATCATTTGGGGCACTGAAGTGTAGTCTCAGACAGTGAATTCTGCTTGAAAGACTCTGTGATTATTTCCTAATATATGCAGTCTGGTCCAGTGATTCAGAGGTGGACACTGTCCTCCAGCCACACATATCTGAAATTTTCTGTTTGGACTTCATCCAAGAAAATCTTCAAACATGTGTATGTGTTTTCCTTAACAGAGATGGACATAAATATGTCTCTAAGCATTTTCTTGAAGAGTGAATAATTTTCAAAGGCATGAAGTACCTGCAGCTTCCTTTCATTATTCTGTTGTGCATTCAATGGGTAATTCACTTTTTTCTCCCCACTTGTACAGAATGAAGTTTAACAAATGAATCATGCTCTTAAACTGATTAGAAATAATGAAGAGAGGAAGTTCAGTACCTGCCTACGTCTTGATTTAAGCAATATATTCCTGTTTGTCTTGGCTTCCTTCTTGCTTTGAGACTCCATAGTTTGACCAAGCAAACATATTAATGCCTTTCGAGATTTCTGTAGAATTTTAATTCTTTTATTGTGGTCATACCTGATACCATATGGAATAAACAGACTGGTGCCAGGAGTGAAAGATGACCAAACCAAGAGAATAAAAAACTATGCTTTGAGAAAAAAAAAATGCTACCACATTCAGGTACCTCCTATTTCACTTGTGTCATAGATTAAAACACTTGCACACACTCTTGAGGTCATTCAGTCAGAAATAGCATCTAACTTCTCCTTGGGCATTAAATTTAATTGCTTTATGTGGCCTAAGCTCATCCATAACCGCGGTATCTGAGAACTACCCATTAGAAGTAAATGTACAAATCTTTCCCTTTGAAGCTCTCATGACAGGAGTGCACTTAAAAGTTACTGCTGGGCCTTTCTGAATATGGCTAAGAGTCCTGATATACTTGAGAGGGTCTTTTGTGGAAAAATTAGGATGAAATACTGTTTTGGATGCATTTCTGTAAGTAGTGGGGATGGAGGGCCACTGATCCTTGGCACTTGGCACTGAGTTTGAAAATGTAGGCCACTGTCTCTGTGAGAAAAGTCTCTGTAAATGCATCTTTTTAATAGTGGAACTGCCCTGTCACAGGAGAGATGACAGGTGATGCCCCACTTGAAGCTGGCTTGATGAGGCTGGCGTGATATCCACACCGTTGCCAGGCTGGTAAGCAGGTGATGTCCTTTTCCCATCAGGTAGCCCAGTACTGGAGGAAAGGAATTGCCATGTTCAAAAAAAACACACAGTTTCTGACTGAGGTCAGAAGTCTCTAAATTCATTAGGAGGAAAGAATTCTCCTTTTCTCTTTACATCTCTCTGCAGTTGATATCTATCTGTAGAGTTAGATTTATTCACATATACCAGAAGAATCATAGCCACAGGAAGGAGCAGACTTGCTCTTTGCAGCTCTGTGCAGAAGGATCTGTATAGATGGCAGGAAATGTAAAGCTGTGTGTGAACGAGCTGCTTGAAATCATCTCTGCAAAAGGGAGGAAGGAAGAGCCTATGCTGGCAGTGGGAGGGCTTTTCTTAGACCTGTCCCTCAGACTCTTCTGAATGTAGTTCTGATAATTTAGAAGCATCAAATTACAGGATCATTTGGGGGGAGAGGCATTTAAGATCATAGAGTCCAACCTTAGCTCTAACACTGGCAAATCCACCACAAAACCATGTCCCTGAGATCCATATCTACCACAGGTCTTTTGAATGCCTCTAGGGATGGGAAGTGAATAACTTCCCTGAGCAGCCTGTTCCAATGCTTGACAATCCTTTCTGTGATGAATTTTTTCCTAATATCCAATCTAAACCTCCCCTGGCACATCTTGAGGCCACTTCCTCTGGTCCTATTGCTTGTTACTTGGAAGAAGGGACCAGCCCCACCTCACTTCAACATGCCTTTCTTGTGCCTTTGGCCACACTTACTTTTTTTTTCACTAGAAATGTTAATAGAATATTGGTTCTTCAAGGAGGTTCCACTACACTTCAGGTGCAGCTATGGTTAGTTACAGTAAGTGTGCATGCCCTCAAGTGACTTATTCAGCTTCTAGTTGATGAATCTGTGCATGTTTCACTCTTTGATATGTCCCAACCACATCTGCAGACTGAAGATGAAGCAGAATTTAGCATAAAAGACAAACAGCTTTGCTAATGTCTAGGGGTGTTATAAATTTTTATATGGTACAATTTGCTGAAACAGACATATTTCTTTTCCCTTAAGCTTGGAAAATAGAGATTTAATTTAGTGGTTGGAGATACTGTCTGGAAGGGTGTTATCCTTCCTGAAAGGTCACACTGACTGCTGACTAAACTTGTGATTTGTCTTTGCAAATAATTTGTTTGCTGGGTGAGGTATTGGAGTTGAGAGGTTATTGTTTGCTATGATGAGACAGATGATGGTCCTGAATTAATTTGGTCCTTCCAAATACTCTTTGGAAGGAATTTTGACTTTCATTCTGAAAATGCTTGTAGATGTACTTTTTAGTGGCTATTAATAGATTTAGGTATTTACAGAGATATTACTAGAAACCATCAAACTGAACATTGATAAAAGCTCTATCTTTCCTTCAGGAATGATGACAAAAACCCATCTGAATTGGAGAGATTTTATAAAGCTTCTTAAGTTTTACTTGAGAAATTATTCTATGGAGAGAGGAAGGCCTAATCTGAAATCTTCAATGCGCCCATATTATGTGTGGGCACTCTGCATGAGATTTTGCTGTTTGGAGATATTACATGGGGAGAGTTATGGTGAGAGCATTTGTGGTGTTGCAGAGGCAGAAGTTATCTAGGAGGGAACACTATAATTGAAGGGAAGGAGGATTTATGAATGTCTACTTGGCTGTAACAGTACTTGGCTGATACTTTATATTGCTTTCAGATTAGAAATGTGTTTGTCTTCTATTAATAATATGTTTTTAATATTCTCCCCCCCCTTTTACCTGTTTTCTCTAGAGAGAAAGCTGAAGCGATAGTGTGAGTCAATTTACTGGATTTATATGTAAATAAAACATGGTATTGACCTTTACATTTTTCTTCCAGTGAAGTCTTGACCCTGTATGCAGATCTGAGGAAATATCACAACATTAAAGTTTGGTCCACTACCTGAATGTGTTCCTGATTGCTTTTTCTTTGTTAAATATTCATGTAAGTTTTGCTAAAGCTGAGCCTCAACTAGGTTATTTCTGTTTGAGTCCACTCTTTGCTGGAGCTTAGGTCACTTTTTAGCTGCTCTTACAGGTCATTTCATGGGAAGGGCTACAGCTGGACAGCAATATGCAGTCCAATCTATGACCTCCAGCATGGCTACATCTACACTTGGAGGAAAACCTGGGGAGATGCATCTGAAATGCCCTCTGGAATTCAGAAACTCGGTGAGAAATGCAGTCCTCAGGGACTTCTGCTGCAGAAAGGGATTCAGTCAGTCTTACTCTTGTCCAGGGAATTTTTCCTTGAAACCATAACTGGGTTAATAATACACATGAAATATAAAAGACATCTAAAAGTGTATTAATATTAGATTAAATGTTGTTATTGCTGCTGTTCATGAACGGGTAGCTTGGAGCTGAAGTGACTGTACCATACTGAGCACAATACCACACCACTAAGTGTCAGAAGAAAAGTATTTACTTGGAAAAATCCTTCATACGATTGTTCTCTCTAGGATTTTTCATACACCCATATCTGTAAATTATCTCACCACAATGAAAGGTCATGGCATTTTTTTGGCTTTCCCTTATCATCAGCTTTAGGAGTTAAATAATATAATGGATAGTGGCTGAAAACACAGATACGTTAAGATAAAAATGACATTTCAGATGTAATCTTTACCTGGAAGATAAAATTTACTAGAAGAGTGCTCATTTATTTGAAAAATATGATTTTAGAAATTTTGATTGTGTTTTTCAGGCTTATTAATTCATGACAAAATGGTATTCTTCTGTGTCTTAAGTATAAAATCTCTATGAAGTAAGACTTAAATGAAAATGATCCTGGCTTAAAATGGGAACAGTTGTAAAGATTTGGAAGCAATTTGCAGAAGAGTCACTCAAGAGGTCTGAAATGTATTTTGGTTTTGGAAATGGGATCAGTATATCAGAGATGCCCATTCGTCTCCCAGTCTATATTTAGCATCCTGCAGTGAAGCAGTGACTGCCTTCATCCCAGTCCAGCGTGTATCAGAGTCATGTCTTATGACCCCACAGGGTATCTGCTGCAGTCAGTATTTTGAGATGGCTCAGTAATAAAGTTCTGCCTTTCAGCCTTGTCTTTAAACGTGAGGCATACTGTAATGGATATGTGACCTTGGCAGGTTGTGCTGTTCCAACTATGGATCTGTGGATTAATTTTGAACTAAGGGCTGCCTTCCCTACCTCTAGAGGGTGTGCAGGTGGTGGCAACAAATCACTACTCATACAGTTCATACTGTTTTCTGGCAGGAGAATAGAATTGTTATCTTGCAGTCTAGCCCTGGGAATTGCTGGGTACATGTTCTAAAAAATGATTAGCATGGTAATTTGATTAAAAACAGTAATTAATGAAGAACACTGTGTGAAAATGATGCTAGGTACATAGACATACAGTTCTGGAGGATGCCATTTACCAACCTGCAAATTTCTTTCATGTAACAAGTGCAGAATATACAAATTCATGATTAAATAATCCGAGCATTTAAATAACCCTGCATTTATCTAAATCTCTGCATAAAATAGTTGCCACTGTCTTTTATGTAGGGTGATAACCCATTGTTGAGGTGGACCTTTATAATTCCTAACATGGTCTCTGTTGAGATGATATCTCAAAGGTGTGACCTATCTGTCTCCCTAGCTCAAATTATTGTGCAAACTCTTAATATTTGGGTTCTTGCAACCTCCCTCTGTCTGGACTCAGCAGTATGCTCTGTGTGCTCATCCCTGTGGCTCTACAACCCTTGCTCCTCAGCAGCTCCTCTTGCTCTCTCCTTTCCTGGGGAGAAAGCTACTTCACTTTCAAAGCTGTAAAAAATATCTGGCTAGTTAATTTCTAAAATTGCATTTATAAGTGAATAACAAAACCAGAAAGTCAGCTTTGCATGACTCATTAAGTGGAAGGAAACAACAAATGGAACTGTTTGTTTTTGCTAGGTCTGACACCCTCAGCAGCACGTGGTAGAAGTGCTCTTCATATAAACTACTTGACAGTAGACTAGCATGAGTGCACTTCTAACTCACTGCAACTTAAACCCAACCTCAGTAAAACTGTAACTAAACCTAGGATGTGTTTTTTTCCCATCACTTTTTGAAAGTGACACTTATTTTGGCAGATGCTGAACTGTTGCCTGAGCTGGGAATTTCATTGTTTAACAATTTTATGAAGATTAATTATCATAAGGTTGATGAGAGTCTCCTGCCTGCATTATTTGTCTTTGTCTGAAGGTACTGAGTTAGAAAAGTGGATGACTGGTAGAAGAACAAGCAGAATGGCAACACAGTTTCTTAGAGTGAGGCAGGGAAACTAGGATGCAGATGAATTAATAGTGCTAAAGATACACCTAGGAGCAAAAGACCCTGCTAAATTAAGTGGCTGGTAGCTACTGGTAAGAATATGAGGAAAACAGTCAATGGTATACCATGGAAGAACTGTGATACTGAAATCAGTCTCATAGGTTCTTTGAAACAAGGTGCTGTCAGAATCCTAGGGTTTGACAATCTTTGAGAAAGGTACACATGAATTGGAGTGGTTTGTTCATTTTCAGGTATGTTTTTAGGAAGCTGCTTCTCTCAAAACACACTTCTACACCTGTATGCTTTTGCAGTTTCTAGTATGGAATGAGATGGACTTAATGTTCTTGAGATAGTTTAATTAATTTCAAGTGATCATATTGCTGTGATATTATCACTGTGGCTTCTGGGACATTCTGCCAAACCTCTAAATCTGTGTATAAATTATGTGCAAATTCTTTAAAAAAAAAATTCTTCAAAAACAGGAGTGGAAAAGAGATTTTTTGCTCATGACCTTGGATGAAACAGCAATCCAGATCTTTGCAACTGAGTGTCTTAAATAGTTTTTTTCTCTTACAATCTGGATGACAGGTGCTTAAAATTGATATGTATCAAGGTAGGTAGGTGTCTTAATAGGCTGAGTCCACTGTGCTTGTTGTTTCAGTTCTGCATTGAATCCCTCAATACACGTGTATTAAAACAAACCTTTGTCTTCCCCAAAGACATAGCAAATAAGAATGCCAGCTCTTGTATCCTGAGGGGGAAAAAAGAAAACCAAAATCACAAAAAAAAAGCCCCCAAAAAACCCCAACAAAACCCACTTGATTCTTTTTTTCTTGTGGAGAGTCACATCAGACTTTTGACTCTGAAGTGTTTCTAAATTCTTTTTCCAGTGGAAAGCTGAAAAAAAGCTTATTTTTCTTCTTTGAGTATATAGGTGTTTTCTAATATACCACTCAGAATTAAGACATAAGACTTCAATTTGAGTGGCTTTTTAGCCTTCCAGTCAATATTTTTTTCTTTTGCTTGTGCCCAGTTGATTTCCTAAGGGACTAATGATCTTCTCTTACCTCTGTGCTCTCTGATTAACTCAAGTTGTCCCCCAGAGGATGAAGGAACTGGAACCTAAACGCTTAATAATGGTCACCCTTGTAACAAAATCCCATGGACATTGCTGAGGGTGAAAAGAGCACAGCCTTTAGCACCATGGTTTATTTCCTTTGAAGTTTCAGCACTATCCTGGCATTTACCTCACACTCTTTTGGCTTTCAGAAAACTCTCTGATGCATTCAAGCATGTAGTTATTTATAAATATATATATGTATTTATAAAAGTGCTGACGTACAGTGCTGTCTCCATTAATGAAAGCAGAGAACATGATTTATATTTTGTTGAGTCAAGCACTAGTACTTTTGGATAAAGAAGTCTTTAGCAGGTACAGACTGCAGGCCAAATCCTAAAGCTGTTTACTAGCCGTTAATTCCAGGCTCAATCCAAAAGCTCTTACTCAAGCAAAATGACTGTAAAGTAATAGGATGCTTTATCTTCTTATTCTTGAATTTTTAAAGAGTGCTGTGTAATTTTTTTAAAAATGTGCAGGTTTCTATCAACCTCATCTCATGTTGTGCAGCAGCCTCGGGTGTGACTCCTTGTGCAGTAGTGGATTATATGGTAAATCACCTGCAGCTGCAATGTATCACAGTACGCTGCAGACAGTGCTTTTACATTTTTGCTTTCATCATTTGCAATGAGTAACAGAGACCTAAGTGGCAAAATACTTTGTCTTGAAAAGTAGCCATTGAAATACTGCTGCAAAGGTAACCATAGAGTTTGGAAAATGATATGGTACAAAATAACCTATTTTGCTACGTACAGTTTCATTCATTTCTGAAAATGATTGTTCTTTTGCAGGCATGGAGATCTGGATATGTTTCTAATGTAAAATGAATAGGAAATACTTCAATTGTTCAAGTAGCTCTTAAGCATATTTTAGCTTGATAGCTGATTGTATATTATGTTTGCAGCCTTTGTACAAAGCAGTGTTTAATAACAGAGTTTGCTCCATAATGCACAGAGATGAAGACTGTTCTTTATATTATCAATCTAAAAACCCACATGTATTAATATAGTGCTGTTGATGTTAAGTTGTCTCATTGCTTGGAATTTATTGCCACATTGCTTGGCACAGAGGTGTCAACTAAGAGAACTCCTTGCAACTCCGACTTAAGACTTATCACTTCCCATTTAGAAAATGACCTTACAAGTTAGTCAAGTGACTGGGCTGCTATGGAACAGCAGCTGCTAGTGGAAAGTTCTCAAAATTGGCTTGGATCGCTTACAGTTCTCTCCTTTAATTGCTGATATCGTTGCCCGTGTATGCAGTGCTTATCAATGACTGTAATTGCTTTATAGTTCTCAGATCATTCTCTAGTGGTTAGGATTGATTTTTAGCTTTGAAGTTGAAAATATCTGAGGATTAATCTACTGGTTTGTTTTGTGCATTTTCTAGCAACTTTGTGTAAATTGCTAATTATTAATAACACCCTTGAGGCATGAAAATAAATACTGTAACATTTTCATGATGAAATATATTTTCTTTTGAAATCTCTGGGACCATATTTGGTCCAGTTGATTTACATAACTTGCTGGTATAGTATTGTGAAAGAGAAAATAAAGCAATTCAGCTGCACCTGCTGTGTTTGAGATGTTTCTGAGTGAACAATACCAGACAAGCATGGGGTTTTTTGGTCATTTTTTGGTCCATTGCCCACCTGTTCTGGAACACTGCAAAATACAATGCCCAATCTCATAATTTTACCTTAAGGTAAAATGGCAAATTCTCACCATGAGGTGCTAGGTAAGTCCAGTTCTATGTTTGTCATTAAAGAAATTAAATCTGTCTGGAAGATTGTCTACAGAGAGGCATGATCATCAAATGAAAATCTCTTGCATTTATAAAGGTTTAAAAAGGTGAGAGTTAACAGCTGCTAATTAAAGGTATCACTGCTGCAGTGCACTTACCCTCATTTGATGTTTAGTCCTGTTCTGTAATATTCAGTGTGGAGTAGTTGTTCATGTGACTCAAGCTGTGCAAAGTCACAGTTGTGAAGATACTCTCAGCAGTGCTGGGTACAAATATACTTTGAACCTGTTTCCTGTTGTGGAGCTCTTCCTTGCAGTGTGGTGTATGCTAATGCATTGCAACTTGCAACTTGCAGTGCTTTATTGCTTAATTTAAGCATAGTTTGCATTTCCTATGGTTTGATTGGTTGGCAAGGCATGCAGAAATTCTGAGTCAGATGCACCTATTTCTGGATGTCCAATATAATTAGGTGCAGCCCTGAAGCAACATGTTTTGTGCAACTTTCCAGGCACACAAAATGCAGAAATACAAGGGAGAGTATTTGGAAAAAAATTAGTGCCATTTAACTGCGAATTATTATTGTGTTTGTTCTGATGAGCTTCATAATTATGAGATTGGGCTTTTTTTTTTTCTTGTTTTCTTTTGTATTCTTTTCTCTCTTTTTTTTTCCGTTTTAGTAATTGTAACTTTGATACATATGAAATATGCCAGATGGACATTCCTGGAAATGTCAGTGTCCTGTATAACTTTGGAGCAGTTATGTAGAACCAGCATGGTCATAAAATTCTGCAAATTTCTGTTTTCTGTAACCTTGTCCTGGGACATTGCTGTTGAAAGTGAGTTTTGTTTCTGTAGCTTATATAGTTTGATTTGCATGATCAGCCTGCTAAAAAGTGTGTTGATTACTGGTACTGCAGTTTGGTGCACAGTGATGATTGAAAACAAGACTGAAACCAGCAGCTTCTTCCAGGCATTATTCATTAGCTGCTGCTAATTTTTGGCTCCTAAAAATTTGATTTGAATTTGTCACTAGGAGAGGAAAGTAGTTTGACTGTAATTGTCTTACTAAAATGGAAAAGTATCCAAAAAAGGTTTCTGTACTTTTGAAGACTAAGGTTCTATTGAAGAGATAATTTTTAATTGCATCAAATACGATTAAGTGCTTAATTGGTTGTGTGTAAATAAAGGAGTAAAATCCATATGAGTAGTAATTTAGGGAGAAATTAAGTGCCACAGTGTACAGTATTGGTTTCCTTGAAATACAAGAAATCTATCAATTCCTAGAGCACAAAATCACATTCATCCATTTATTGAAAATATTGCCTCCTAAGAGAAGTGTGTAGAATTTAAAAGTCAAGAAAAAAAAATCCATTTATTATGCACTTTTTAAAAGAAATCCAGAATCTACTTTTTGTGTTCTTTAGATTTGTTTTTTGAGGTCTGCCCCGTTCTCTTGGCTTCATTTGAGAGGTGATGTCCCACATCAGCCACTCTTGGCTGAGTGCAGGCATGGTTTTCTCTGGGTGGTGCCAGTAAATGTCTGTTAAGGTGTGGCTGTGTGGTGCTCCTAAACTGCTGGTGTTATGTTAATCACTTCAAATCTGGGTAGGCAGTGTAGTCTGCAGTGATGTGAATGCTAGCTTTGGGTCACTATGTTTTCACAGTTATGGTTAGTTAGGCCTTTCCATGTTAATCTTCATTTATTTATTTATTTATTTATTTTTAATAGAGGGTCTTTTGAGTCTTGTTTATTTCCCCTATTAAAAATCCTTACGTGTGATTTTTTTTTTCTCTAAAACCTTACCTTAAAATTAAAAATATACCATTTACTATATGCATATTTCAAAGTTGTGTTAAATACATTACTAGATTATTCACTTTCTTTTATTTAAAGTACATTATATAATCCAATTAGGTGGATAATAACAATAAATGCATTCCCTAAAATTCCAGAAAATAACCTAGACAACATCTTAAATTTCCAATAGAAATAAAATGAAGTGACATTCGAGATTCAGAGAGAAGAAAAATAAAGCCAAAACTGAAATTTGGGGAAATTTCTGGGGCATTTTCTGGTTTATTTTTAAAAATTCGGGAGATAATTTTTATAAAAATATCATTCTAAAACCCATGCACTGTAGCCTTAAAAATTAATATTGATGTGAATGGGCATTTATCCCTCGCTCTGTAGCTCTCAAAACTTTGACATTTCTCCCATGCTTTAAGCTTTCCCTTCCTTTGTGTGATGTTTTCCTTTTGACCCAGCAGCCACACACTGGATAGATGTGCCAGTGCAATGTGAGCATGTTTAGCTGTTATTTAATGTATATGCTGGGTTATTCCTCATGCTGAGTGCATACAGAAGCACCACCAAGTGGATGAGTTTCAACAAATTACAGACCCACCTTTAGGTGGACTCTAGAGCTTTCCTACATAAGTGGATGTGTGTATGTGTATAAACATGTTGTTAAAGTAGCAGCTCCTGATCTTTAGGTGAAATGATGTGAGCTTTTGTTTCCACATCACTGAGGTCTAATTTGCACCAGAAGTGATTGGCTGCATCTATCCTGTCTTGTACTTGGCATCTTGTACAATTCTGGGCATCAGGTGATACTCCTTACACATATTCTTTGGGGTTTTTGTCCAAACTACCCAAAAGAATGAGGAAACTGTGTTGCAGCCCATCAGAATGGTGTTTTTTATAGCACTACTTAAATCACATTTTATAACCTACTGTTAAGTTGCACATGAACCAGTTCTATGGCCACTTCATCCATCTGCTGTCTTTTCCCCAAAAATGAGGGGTTGTGGAAGCAAACTGTTCCTGAAGACAAAGAGCAAACCAAAGAACTGGGGGCTTGGACAGCTGAAGTGTCCAGGAGTGTGGTGCCCAAGATCTCTTCTGGCCACCTTGCCTTTAGCAGTGTAGGCATACCCAAAACTCCACAGACCATGGTGTAAAAGGGGTGGTTGGCAGTCAGAGCTGGTAGAGACTATCCTTTGTCTTGAGAAAATGTGGGATTTAAAAGATTCAATCCCAAACTGCAGCAAAGATTTGGTGTTCCCTCTTTTTTAAGTCAAATGTAAAAATATCTCTTAGATAAGTACTGTGTTTCAGTTTAGCCCCATCATGCTTTACTGAGTTTAACTTCACTAAAAAGACCTTCTCACCTGAAATCAAAGGCTTTTCAGACTTCTCAATATTCCTGTGCAGCAGAAATAAAATCAATAATTCCCTTTGATGAATGTTTGCATACTTGTGAATTGTTATGCTTTTTAGGAGATATATTTGTTAAAAATTCCCAGCCAGCCATTCTCTCTATTCCGCTCCCTCCCTTTTCTCTGCAGATGACCAAAATGTGGAAAAGAGGTGAGACTCCTGCTAGAGATTTGTTGTTGCATTTTTCATGAGGAATTCACAGAGGGGAGGTTGATACTCTTGAGATGAGCTTCTTCCCTCTGCTTGGTGCTCTAAGGAGCACAATTCAGTATTACCAGTCCAAAGTAGAGTTGGGAAGCTGAAGGAAAGGGTGGAGAGTCAGGGTGTAAGTACTGCTGAAAACTGGTTAAAAGTTTTAGAAGCTGTTAATAGAGTTTGATGGGCTGACCTCCAGCTTTATCTTTTGATCACTCACTTCTACCCCTCCAGAGAAGACAAAGTACCAGGAAAAAACTGGTGACTCTTTCGGGGCTGGCTTCTGAAACTTGGTGAGAAGGGTGCTCTGCTTTAAAACCGTTGAAGTTGTGGGTGTAAATATGTTTTTCACCCTTTCTTAGTCGACTCTGTGTCTTTGGTAATACTTTCAGTTTGAATCTTGGTGTTTCCCAGGGTTTCTGCTGCAGGGGGCTGAGGCTGTGCAGCAGTGCCCTGGTGCAGAGCTGATAACCACAGCAGGCATGTAACTGGGCTTGCACAGCTCACACACTGGAGACTCACTTGGGCCTCTGCAGTTATTAAGGGCTCAGGTCTTACCCCTCAGCCTGCAATCATGGCTCTGTACTGTGGAATGATTAATGCTTGAAAACTTTTAATGGACCAGCTGCAGTGTCATTGTGCTAGCTGTTCCAGGCTTCTCCTTTTGTCCCACTAGAGATACAAGCATTTCAGAAGAATCCAACTAAAAGGAGATGTTTGCCCTTCATAAAGAATCACAGTGTCTTAGAATAGTTTGGATTGGAAGGGTCCTTTAAAGATCATCTAGTCCAATGTCCCTGCAATGAGCAGGGACATCTTCACCTGGGTCAGGTTTCTCAGAGAAACCTGGCCTTGAATGTTTCCAGGAATGGGCCATCTACCACCTCTTTGGGCAACCTTATATTTTTTATTTCCTTTTACCTGAAGTCTTGTATATGTAAGTAATATTTTAGAAGTGTATTTTATCCCCCAGCACACATTAAAGAAAGGTGACTCCCCTCATATGTATTTCTTCATCTTTACTTATGATTTTTCTAGCTTGTTTTTTTTTTTTTTTTTTTTAAGACCTCTAATCAAAGTGAGCAGTTCAGGTATCAAATGCAATGTTTGTGGACTTTATATGAATGTACAAAATTTTTGGACTGATAAATAATGTGTGTAGTAGTACTTTTATATTTGGTATTAAGATGTAATATTTTAATCTTTCTATTTTTAACTCTGCCTGAAATAATTTTAAGATAAAGAAACCCTGTTATTATGCTACTAATCAGAGGATAATTCTTAGCAAAGTTTCTGCAAGTTAGAAATATTCTTCAGGTTGTTTAACATTTCACAACTCCCGGTTGAGAGAATGCAAATGAAGCAAGCCAGTAATTGAAGCAAGTTGATGTTACACACTGGTGTTTCTTCTTTTAAATTTGGCTTGAGACATAAAATAACAGCTTGAGAAGCCAGTACAACAACCACTAGCTTTCATGATTCACTTAGAGTAGTCACAGTTTTAAGCACGAAGGAGCTTGTTGGAGCTATGCTCCTGATAGAGAAAAAAAATTCATAGAAAAAATATGCCCTTATATGTGACAATGTTTTCCTGTCAGGTGCTGCTGTAACAGTACTGAGGATTTCATAGATCAGGAAAATAACCTAAAAACTGTAGCATTTTTTAATGCTATGCTAAGAAATACCAATGAAGTGCCATTCAGTATTGAGTTCTGGGAAAATTGTGTGTGTGTTTAGCTGTTTCTGCTTTTCCTAACCTTACTGATCTCAGTTAATAGCTGTTTCTAGAGGGAAACCATGGGGAAGTGCAGGAGGGACCTGTTGATCATCCTGCAGTTCTAGTTGCAGGGAACATGGATGGGTGATGACCCTGCACCACTTTTCTTCACACTCCTTCCCACCAATCTGTCCTGCTGTCTGTCTGCCTCCTCAGGTCCCTGTGCTTTCAGTTTGCCATTTGCCATCTGTATTTCCTTTGTGGACCTCTCTGGAGGCAAGTTGATGGGAAACTCACTAAGCAGAAACATCCATGGATTTGGTAGCTGGAGCTTTGGTCATTCTACCACATTTCCATGGACCTTTTCGAAATTACATCATTTAGAAAAGATTCTGCACTTAATATTTCTCCTGATTAAATTAAGAATTGAAAAATATATGGATTTTTTAAAAATTTCTGTGGGAATTTTTATGTCCACTCCAGGTCTTGAATATCTTGTAGTTTAAATAAGCATCTAAATATTTTGTTTGAAATAAAAATATGCAACATGCTGGAAACCAATTGACCCACACCCTTTCCATAGTTTCCATGTTTGGTTTGTGAGGAATGTTTGCTGTGGAGTTGCTGGGATCTCCTTGATAACCTACTACCCAAAATTTTGGAGTAAATAAAAAATGAGTAGCTGATACCCTGCAATATGACTCTTCCCTTTTTCCTCCCTGGAACTTCCTGATGATCCAAACTCTCTACATATGTTGGGGAATTGGGGAACAATGGCAGCACACAGCTCGAGGTCTCACATTTTTTAAAGATGAGTTGAGAAGCTAGTGCTGCATATCACCATTTATGGTTCTGGGTTAGCACATGGGCTGCAGAGGTTAATTTGAGGTTCCTCTTCTGTGGATTTCTGATGTGCAGCAGGAGCTGTGTTGCATGTGGCACCTTTCTTTGGCACAAAATTTGCACATAATTTCTTTCCTCTGCCAGGTCATTTATTTTCATGAAATATGTAAGAAGGCAAAAGTTTTAGTCAATTATCCCCTCTTTCAAGTGAGATTAGAATCAGCTACTGAGTTGAAAAAACAAATTGTTTTGGAGGAACGTGGAGTGGATGAGTGGGCACACAAACACCTGACTGCAGAAGTCTTGTTTCCAAAAGAATCCAACTCCATTCTGACTGCTGTCTCGTCTCTTACTGAAGAGGACTAAACTAACCATATTCCCACAAGCAAACAGTATCTCTTTGAGACTACATGATGTGGTTTTTTAGAATACACTAAGAGTTGGTCCAGGATAACTGATTTAAATGAATGGCAGAAGTAACACTGATTTTCTTGTGCCATAAATGTGCATTGTGCTCCTCCAAAATAGGAGTCCTCTCTCTTAAAAAATGCAAATCACAACATCTTAAATTTGTTTTGACACTTAGGTTTCACCCAGAGTCTGTCAGCCATGAACAAGAGCAGCATTTCCTTTGAATGAGAATTCTCCCAGAAAGGTGAATATTCAAGTACCCCCACACCTGTTATTTAATCCTTAGGGACTAAAAAGGTGATTATATGAAGATCAAAATCACAACCTGTATCCTTTACTAGCCCAGAGAGATGCTGATGTTAAGCAATTACTGTGCTTTCTAGGCAGTGGCCAGCATTTGGAGCTGTTATCAAAGGGAGACTCCGAATGAACTGGGTGGCCACTGGGCTGCAAGGACTGAATAAACAGAGAGGGGCTGCCAAGAAAACAGAGTGCAGGAGACCACTTGGATAAAGCCAGGTATATGGGGTGGATGAAGGAGCCGTAAAGAAAAGGGGCTTTGCACCTTCAGAAGCATCCAGGAATGCTCTAATTCCATAGGGAGCTGATGCAACCATGCTCTGAGAAGTATATTAGATTAGAATTTAAAAATACTTGAGACTGTGGAAAAAACCTCACTAAATGTATTCACTGTTTTGTATAATATAAGAACACTTGCAGGTTTTTCTTTTCTGCACCTTTGTCTTTCCAGCAAAATAATAGTATCTTGTTTTGTTGCCTTGAGAAATCAGGTTTTTTTCGTCTTAGAGACTTTCCCTTGGGTAACTGTTCTGTAGAAAAACAGTTTAGTTGGTAGTGTTTGAACTCTGCTAAATAAATTTGGTTTGGAGTAAATTATTTCAGTTTTAAATCAGCATGTTTTAATATCAAGTGTTTTAGAGTGACTTTGCTATCTGAATTACACAGAAAATGTGATATTCTGCTGCAAGAGAATAACATGTAATCATATTTCTCGGTAAAATTTTCTTCAAGGATGTGCATGTTAATTAATATAGTCTCATCAGAATGTTGGAGGCAAGGAAACATCACATATTCATGACAAAAGAGGTTCCAACCAAAGTGACTTTGCTTTTAATTTTGCAGCTTTCACGAGAATGATGGTTTTAAAGTCTCTTTATTTACTGCTGATTTGTAGGTGTAACTGAGAAATACTTGCTCTCTTGCATTTTTTTTCTCCCAAATTTAGCTCCAGTAGATTCAAAACTAAATTCTTTTTAACTAATGAGAGCTTTACAGAAATACATATAAAATTAATGGATGAGATTAAAATTAATGGTGTGAGAAAAGAGGCATACATCAATAACCCAGAATGACCAAATGCCTTAGAAACAACATGCTCAGGGTGAGGTTCACAGACTAGTTGATTAGCAGGAATGGAGAGATTGAGTGTATTGAGGAAGCACAAACTGTGTATGTATAAACTAATTCTATTCTAAACTTGGGAAGTAATTTAAATTCAAGACTTGGTTGGAATAATTTATTTACCTGCAATTCAAAAAGCAGCAAGAGTTTTCTGCATGCCACCCTGTGCCTTTGAATGCCAATACATCCACATGTGGTGAATGCTGTGGAAATTTGTGACACACAGAACCTGAAAGTCTCTGCCCCTTTCGGGTTCCTTCTTTGGATGTCACCAATGGCTAAAGTTTGTCTGTCACATGAGTTAGATCATACCTGTTTCTGGGTGTGTATCCATCAAAAAAAAAACACCAGAAAGACCAAAATGAACATTTCATTTGTCACTATTTGACAGGTTGGCTAAAAGTTCTAGGCAGATATGTTAAGAAATAAAGTTACATGAAAGCTGAAATGCTGTTTTTTTCCAAGAAAAGGTCACTGAAAGGCTTAGATGGAAAGGAGACTCTTGGAAAGAGGATGCTTGAACTGGTTTTGGTTGTTTTTTGTGTTTGTTTTTTTTTTCCCCTTCTAAAGAAAGAACATCATTGCATGTTTAAAATAATAAAGACAAACAAACAATCAAAAAGAAATGCCTAGAATTCCCTTCTATTCTGCATATTCTTGTCAATTTTATAATGTAATATTATAATTTTAACAGGCTAGTTAGTAGCATTTAACACATAATAAAGAGAATAAATTGACAGAGCATTTATTTTTTTAATCAAGTTTTTTTTCTAGATACTGATGATCTTTGAAGGACAAGAACAGTTTCTGAAAGACTGAAGTAACTGATGTATCTTTTATCAACAGTAAATGTGCAAGAGGTTAAAGCCTATGTCTCTTTTAGGTTTCTAAGATTTGTGGAGTTGTAAACATTCTAGCAAAATTTCAGATGCCAACAGAATTCTATTAAAAATATTTTTATAAAGTTCTTTATAAAAACTTTTTTCCTATTTATGTTTTTATTGGCTCTCTGTAGGATATGGGTTCATAACCCAGTCATAATCAGTTCCACTCTGAAATTAGAAATGGGAATGAAGCCACTTTTCCACAAGTTAGAGAGTAAGAGCTGTTTTGGTGCCAACAAAAATGCAACTAATAATGGTTCTTCCTAAAGATATGAAGTACAAGAGGCAAGCTATAAAAATGGTTATCTGGATAAAATTTGATAAATCATTAAAAGATATATTGTGAATGAATGTAATTCATTTCTGTCTATATCTGGAAAGTAAAAAACCCTGGAATTTTGTTGATTTGCTTTGTATTTTAAGTCCTACAAACATATGGCAATATAATTTATATTTCAGTTAACAATTTATATGCTTCTCTCTCTAGAAATGTTCAGGGTTTATTTTTTTTTAATAATGTGGACTTCTAAAGCAATTTAAGATTTAAAAAAAATAAAAAAATAAAAAAAAAAAAAAAATTGTGGAGAAACTGTCAATTACTTCTTAGAATTTATCGGGTTTTTTTCTTCCCAGAATAAAAACCAGGGCTTTAAGGAAACTTTAAGGAAAACCAGACAGAGATGAGAATTTGGCTGTCTTAACATGCCAAAATATGATCTTATGGCTAATTTTGTTAAAATAAATTTTATTTGCAAGTTCAGTATCCTTGTCAAGGCAATGTGGACAGAAATGTTCCACATTTGTGTTGTGGAGAGGAAAGTGGTGACAAATTTGAAACAAGGTACTTTATTTTGATTGCAAGGCATGCTGACAATGAAAGGCAAATGAGTAATTAGTGCATGAATTTCAGCGCATTGCTGAGGCATGCTCTGTGAAGGACTTTCTCCTAGGTTTTTGCAAGCTTGTCACACCAACATGCAGATTATTGAGGAAGGGATTTGTTGGTGTTCTCTGTTAGTTCCCTTGGAACCTCTGCAGCAACATTTCCTTTGAAGTCATCAAGGGCCAAAGATGATGGTTGGTGTACCATAAAGGATGACAGAAGTCATCCCATTTGAGGTTCATGGGTCTCTCAACAGGGTGGAGTGTTGAGGGACCCAAACCCAAGTTCTAGTGAGAGGACCAAAAATGAACTTCCTTAAGGTGAAACTCTCGATTATTACTCATTTGTCAAAGGATAATTGCTGTGGAACATTGGAGAAATGATGTCCAGATTTTAATCTACAAGAATAATGATGTAGAAGATAACATTTGATATCAAGCATCTCAAGATAAATCAATTGCTAGGAATGTGTATGTTTGAACTCAATTTTTAAACAAAATTTTTTATGCTAAAATACCTACAATCCTTACATTTTTAATATCTGAAAAGTGTATACCAGAACCAATGTTTAGATAATCTGGTTTATTGCATGTTCGTCAATGGGGATTGTAGAGATTTTGATTTTGAAATTATAAGTAGAAGAAAACAGACAGACTGTTGTACAGTGCTTGGATATAATTTATGTATCTTTGGGGCATAGGTCTCAGATGCAAAAAGATCTGTTAAAAAAAAGCCAGATAGTAACTGATACATATATATATATCAACAAAATGTAATTTTAGGCAATGTGAGAGAAAATATGCTTTGTGACAAGAGTGTATTTTGCAATAATCAACTTATGCTCACGTTGAATATATGACAGATTTCAGTTTTATTTTCCTTGGCTATTCTGTTCCTTTGGCAAACTTGATCAAAGAATTTGTTTCAGAATAATCAACAAAACCCCAGGAGTTGAGGGGGACTGTGAGTCTCTATTAGGTAATGGCTAAAACCATTTAAAGGTTTGAACTGAGATTGCAAATTTGGCTCAAAGCTCCAAGCATGTCTAATATGGAAAAACAGTAAGGAAAAGAAGGTTAGTTTGATTAAAAGCATGATGTTTGTTCCAATTACAGCAGTTGAAGATCAAGTATAAGAACAGTGGGTTTGTGCTGGCTGGTACAGCACAATATACCTCACCTTTCCTGCTTGCTGGTGGGATCTCTTCCTGCTGCTTCTCCTAAGTGGCTGCTTTTCCTAAAGACAGTAAAGTCAACTCACCTCCATAACATTTCAGACCTTTTTGAGTGTGGTCTTCAATTTTTCATAGTGTAAATCTTTATATATTGTAGGCATGTTTTTGCTTTTGAAGCATTTGGTTTAAGTCTTGTACCAAACCCACTCTAGCACTTTCATGCCCAGAAAGCACCAAGTTTAATTTTATGTTTTCTCAACAGGAACCACAATGACTACATCCATTTTTTTCCAACTCACTCATATTTGCAGCCTGTTTTTTAATACTCAGCATGTTTTTTCAGTAGGCATATCTCAATCCCTTCACTTCTCCCCCAGTTACTGCTGTTTCTGCTTCCCTGGATTTTTTTTTTTTTTTTTTTTTGTTTCTATATTAACCAAGGACATGTCTTTCTCCTCCTAATGACTGTCATCTTTTTCTGCCCACCCTGTTTCCAGGGTACCTTTAGCATCAGGAAGCAGTGCTTGGGTTTTCTGTATGCCATTTAGTGCCATCTGTGGCAGTGATGGTGACTTTTTTAAGCTTTACATAGCTTATGATATGAGAAGATACCTGCTGGATGGGTATTATGGATGTCCATTGAATCCCAGGCATCTGCTGCAGGAATATTGAAATACTGCAGAAAGAATTGTAGGTGGTCATTTAACATAGGTAGTAGGCATGGTGGTAGTTTTCCTGGAGTCAGAGAGCTCCACATATCATTTGGATGACTGCAGCAGTGTTGAAACAGCAAGCTGATGAGCAGCAAGTGTTTTCAAGCACTGTGAAAGAGCCCATGCTGAGGAGAAGCTGATGTGAGCCCCAGTCTAAGGTCTGGATCAATGACTCCTCCTTGCTCCAAGTGGGCTTAGAGCTTTGCATTGAAATGGGTATCTACTATGATACTATTCACAGTCCTTTCACACTCTTTGGAGAGACAGCAGCATGGCTACTGCCTTGATGATAAGCAGACAAAGTGTGCAGAATGCTTTGCTGGAGAGCAAAGGTCAGGCAAGCTCAGCCTGCGCCTCGCCGAGAAAACAGAGGCGGTCACTGTCCTGGGGGAGGATTGTCCCCTCAGCTCGGTTGCTGTGTTTGGGTGAGCCCTTCTTCTGCTCACTGAGTGTGGTGGTGTCTATCAACAATGGGAAGCAGTGGCTGTTGATGTGAGCTGGATGTTGGTGCTGCTGTGAGTGTGTCTGCCAGGCCTGTTCGTACCTCTGCAAGCACGTTTGCTCAGCAGTGGTGAGCCCCAGCTCAAAAACAGAGCAAGGGCTTTGAAGTACCTCCTGCTAATTTGTTTAATATCTGCTAAATTTGAGCTTGATACTGCATTCTGAATCACAGAATAGCACAGATTGGCGATAGGTTTAAAAACAGGCCTTATTGTGTTTTGTGTTCCTTTGATGCTACTGAAAAAATTACTTTTCAATTTAAGAAAGCTGTCATTGATTAAATATTATTTAATTGATTAAATATTGGTGCTAAGGCATTGAAAAATATTTGGAGTCACAGGCAGAGAGTATTCATTGGCCAGAGTTGCCCAGCAGTGCCTGTCCTATGCTTTATCTTCCTGCACCTTGAAACCCTTGGTTTTAGCCTTTATTTCTTGCACAGCCCACTCATTATTCCTTGTCAGCAAGCTGTCAAGGTGACACCCAATGGCTGGCTTTCAACTCCAGCTTAGTTCTCCTCTCTGAGACAAGGTATTTATTGCCCTTTTGTCCTAGTAGATCCCACCGTACAAATCTCACCAGGAAAAAGGAGTGGAGCCATGCTAAATAAAACCAGAAATTTCCAGTATTTGCAATGGAATTAAGAGTAGTATCCAGCAAACTGATGTGTTGGTATCATCTAAATTAGGTTCAAGTCATTGGCTTTCACCTCATGGAAAAACATGTAGTTCCATACACAGGTTGTACATAATAAAAGCAAAGAGATGACAGTGCACACACATTTCATAGTAGAGCTGAATTATATAAGTCTTAATCATGTCATTTTCCCCATGCCAAAAGGTTTTTGGATGCTGGAATGCTAAAGACTATGAAAAAACACGTTCAAATTACAGAGAAAATTTAAAAAATTGTCATTAATTAAATTTAACTGTTACCTATCACATAAATTCTTGTCATACTGAATGGAGATTGCAAGGTTAGAAAAATATCTTGTTTTAGAAAATAGCCTTCAATAATAATACACAATGGGTTAATGTACCCAAAATAAATGTACCCAAAGATAGATATTTTTATATGCCTTTTTTTCAATACCACCAAAGTAATGCTGAGAAAACATTGTTTTCCTCATCTTTATACTTTTTCCAGCTTGATTGCAATTACACAAAGAAACTATCATAGCTAGATTATTAAGATATTCTTTCAATGATGAAATATTATGTCAAACAATGAGAAAAAATTAATTCATATTTTGATCAGGATTCTTGAAAATGTTGATGTATAATGTTCCCTGCATTTTTAAGAAATTCTAGTGGAGTGTGAAGCAAACCACGTTCCTTTGAAAGCTGGGATTGTATTATAGATAAATATATTTTTTAAAGAAAATTAGGTTATTTTAAAAACACTTTTAGTTAATCTAGTTTACCTGTCCACTAACAACCAATGCCACCAATGCCACTAGTGCCATTTCCTATAGGAGTCTGGCATTCTAGTCATATTAGTTCTGGATCAGTGTGAATCAGAGCAAATTCATTTAAGTAGGTGCAAATCACAGCCCAGAGTTTCTGTACCCATAGATAATCTTCCAAATGTTGTAAAGGTGAATGGTGGATCCATATTTGACGTTTGTGCTGCTGTGTGGGGTTTTCCTGCTTCACTGTTAGTGACTTTTTAACATTTTTGTCGTCGGTCTTAAAAATTAGGTGTTCAGCATAATCACTTTGTAGTTTCTTTTCTTTCCCCTTGGATTGGAGCTGTACCATTAAATTGTAAATTTCTCTGCCTTAACAAGCCATATTTTGCCATTAAAGACTGAACCAAGAGTCGTATCATGACAAGTCATATAGTGATAATCTGTGAGGGGTACAAAAGTACCACTGCTATTTGATTATCAGGAGTTTTAAACATCAGTAGATTATAATTTTGAGTATAGATGAAGCTAGACATTTCCAAATTGAGAGGTGTGATACCTCACTAGGAGCTTTAGAGGTGATCTCTGCTCAAATGCTGTATATACTTTATAGAATTAATGAAACTAAAAGAGTATTACCTACACGTTGTGGTGATAAACTGTTAAGTAACTGTGGCATTTCTCAGTATTCTGCTTTATTTACCTTGCTGCTTAGTAGGGGAGATTTCCTGTCTGGTATGTTTTACAGCATGGAAACAAAATTGGGATAAATCTCTCATCTAGGAATCCAGGCAGTTTAATTTTCTTTTGTTTCTCATGTTTATGCCATCACTTAAGTCTTACTCTGTCTCTGTGGGTGGGGGTGCACAGGCACATGCGTCAGCTGCTCTTTCTGTATTTTTGGGGTGGATTTGTAGCATTTGTCAGGGCAGCCTTTGTGAAGGTTTTCTTTAATTGTATCTAAACCCACACAAAAGTGTGTTCTCTGGTTTACAAGCTACGATTTAGGAAATATTGACTCATTTAAAATGGCGAGATCTTATGAAATGTTAGGAAAAAGACGAAAGGATGTAAAGTCCTAGTTCATATTACCAGCTTGCCATGCTCAAGGGGTCCTCTTATGAGACTGATGACTGGATGAGAAGAGAAAGTAGAATGGGTTCTCACCACATATGGTCATAGGAGTATCCTAGTTTAGTAGATAATTACAGAATATGAAGGAAAAATTCTGAAGGACAGAAATATCTCTAAACTTACAGAAATACACCTAATAATTTTGCATGCTAAAGCAAATTTTATTTGAAGTTTCTTCTGTGCTTTGGGCAAGATTCATTTGTTCAGCTAATATATTTTTTTATCTAAAAATGGACTTTTAAAATAGAATTTATACCTCTGTTATAGTTCCTATTCTCTTATGCTTTACCTTATGTTTCTGCTAAAACAAAATGTACAGTGATTTTTTTTCCTAAGTTATTAGAAAGAGAAGGTATTTCATGCTATGAAATCTGAGAACATTTGTTTAGTAAAGTGTTTTACAGCTTCTAAAGGAACAATGAAATATAACATTTGCAACTATGCAAATAATACGTAGGGGATGTTTTAAAAGATCTGCCTTCCAGTTAACTTCCTCTGAACAGAATTTTCTTGTTTTGTTTCTGCCTGCTGAGGTACATGAAGTTTGCTTGAAACAGTCCTACAGACAGATCTCTTCCTTCTGACCAGAGGGAATTTTTGCATTGCTTGATTGCACTCTGAACACCACGGCAGCCTCAGAATAGACCTGAATTTCCCCTGTAAGCAGTGGTCCCTGAGTCATCACAGCAGTCATTCAGTCTTGGGGTCAATGACAAGCTATCCCCTCAACTTCAGTAAGACTTAGATTACTTGCAGTTCAAATCCTAAGTACAATGGGTGCCAGGTCCCTCCTATGACCATTGCCTCTCTCTCCTCCCTTGCAGCTTCCAGTGCCATATTCCCTCTCCATAGTTAAACACCTTTCTTGCTCCTATGCTCCCAGCTTTAACACACAGGAGAGCTCCTGAAACAATTGAGGATATATTTGCGTGTGTGTTTGGGTTCTTCTGGTCCTTTGGTGAAGTTCTTCTGCACTTGGTTTAGGGCCTAATGAAACTCTGCATTCTGTTACTGCTCTTTTTCCTTTTTGTTATTTTAAAGTAAATCAGAACTAAATGCTGAGAAATTTAAGTTCTCAGTCAGCTCTACAGCTGCAGAGTCAGCACCGCCTTTGTTTGCAAGTAAAACTTCCAAGGGCTGTAGAAACAGGACTCACAGCAGTTTCACTGTACTGCATCTCCCTAAGTGACAGGCAACGAGGGGTAGGTAGCCTGAAAATATGTAGAGACCTCAGGCATTTTGAGGATGACATTTCAAAAAAAGAAACAAATTCAAACTTGATACTGAAGACAAGGAGATGTGGCATTTTCCTTGCATTTTCATTTGGGATTGATGAGTTGAAGTCAGCATCTTACTGCCTGCAGCTTGGAGAGAGATTTATCCACCTGTACTCTCATGTTTTAATTGATTGCATCTGCAGCATGGGAGGACCAGTGAGAATTCAGGATGTTGTTTAACATTTTTTATTTGCAAAGTAAATGTTGGGCATTATATGGAGAGGGTTTTAGTTTGGATGAATCCACACCTGGTTTCAAAAATTGCACTTAATACTAATAACAGGGACTGAAATGCCATTTAAAGTATAGTGCAATTATCAGAGTTGTAATATTTGATGGTGTAGGAAAAAAAGCATGACTGAAGCTTAGTGCTAAGTTGTTTCAGTTTAGTAATTAAGCTACTTCATGTTTTGCATTGTGCCATCTGTATTAAATACATCCTTAGACAAGACCTTTTAATGTTAATGACTCAAACCTTGTAGTTCCCAGTTCAAATCACAAGTTTTTTCAAGTTAGAGGAAAGTGTGAGAGTAAGGATGCTTCTGTGAGTCTGACTTTGCAGGACTGAGCTTTAATCATTTGCAGTCTGTAGCTTTTGAGTTTTTCAGCTTACTCTAATTTGCTTGAAGAACTGTGTTGTCTTTGTCTTCTTTATGGATAAATATATTTGCTTTACTTCAAATTTCTAAGACATTATGGGGATTATTTTTAGGAAGAAGATTAAGATTTGATAATTCAGTAAAGGTAAACAGTCTGGAGTTCTTAAACATGAAGTTATATTGAAAATTAAATAAATGCTATAGCTAAAGGAAGCATAAATCTTTGATGTCATGCTCTCAGAGAACGTCTACAATTGGAGTACCACTCAGGAAACTGCACTGAGAGCTAGGTAGTGAAATAAGAGTTTTGGAAGAGGGGACTGGAAGCTTGTGGGGCTTTCTGTGTGGTGAATGGTAAAAACTTGAGAAAAGCTTAGTGGGCTGAGATTTTTATTTTTTGGAGGGAAAGGCTTCCCATAAATAAGATTTGGCAAACCTATGAGAAAGATGCTCACATTGTATTTTATGCACTTTTCTTTTGAGTTGTTTATTTCCATTCTCTCATTTTAGAAAAGATATGTAGAGTAGGGGAAGACAAATGTTTTTGGGACTGGAGATGCCTGTGAACTGTGATAATGTGTGAACAGTCCTGAACATTTCACTGTCTGTTTCTATATTCAGAAATGATGAATTCATATGTGTGTTTTATTACATATGGCTTGGTTATAAGACAGCATTAACTTAAGGACAGTGAATGTTCTTTCTCTTTTCTAATTATAACTTGAACCACTGTCATTCCCTGATCTCAGAGTTGCCTGATATTCCTTATCCATGTCTCAATAATGAGTTTTCAGTCATATTTTTTAGTTGTGGGCTATACTAGCTGAGATTTTTTTTTAGCAATGTGTTTCCTTGCACCTGAATTATTTAGAAAAACATAAGACATTCTGTCATAGTTAAAAACAACCAACCAAACAAAAAAATGAAAGAGGAGACACAGATGATTTTGTTTACATTTAGCTACCAGAAATAAAGTAAGAAACTGTCAAGAGTTGCTTTAGAGCAGAGGTTTGCAGTTACAGATGGGTCTGGCCTTTGGGAAAGGATCCAAAAAGGGTGTGAAAGCAAGGTGTCTCTTCCCTCACCCTTTTTGTGAAGATCATCCTGCCCTTCCAAGCCTAGAGCTTGTACACAGATTGTCTTTAGGTATTTGCTTCTCAGCTGGGACATAGCTGTGAAATGTTTTTCA
This sequence comes from Oenanthe melanoleuca, assembly GCF_029582105.1. Classification (NCBI taxonomy): domain Eukaryota; kingdom Metazoa; phylum Chordata; class Aves; order Passeriformes; family Muscicapidae; genus Oenanthe; species Oenanthe melanoleuca. The sequence continues at coordinate 28,564,620 of NC_079336.1, forward strand.
TACCTGGAGTTCTCCCTCTAAAATTAATTACTAAAGGTAATTTTATTTGGGTCCATCATGAGATAATCAGTGATAAAGGGATCTGTGACCTGTCCACAGATCTTCATGTCTTGGTATGGTAAAAGGGATGCCAATGGCATTTGCACATTTCTACCTTGGCTTGGTTTCTTAATTAATTAACAGTGCAGGGATGTTACGAGGTTGGCTTGATTTCTTTCCCTTTCCCTTTCCTGCACTTCCTGTGCCATGACAGCTTCTCCCTTCATGTTTCTTAGGGTGATATGTTGCATTTCCTTCAAATCTCAAGTCTGCATCAGGGTCTAGGCTGATTTATTTTACTGGATTTTGAGCCCCTGCCTTTCCTCCCCTGGGCATGTGTGACGCATGATACTGGCTCTCTAGAAACCAATTAAAATAAATTCAATCACTGAGTGACTTAAACAATTAAAAAACAATGAGCATGCATTGTGCGTGTGTAGTCCCTGCCTAAATTAGACTGTGCTCTCATTAAGATAAAGTTGCTTTGCTCTTCATTTACAGGAATTAGACTGAGTAAGGGTTTTCCTCCCTAGCAAATACTGGATGCTCCCAGGCCTGAATGGGAAAATGGGAAATCCCTGTTTCTGTCCAATCTGGCTACCTTGCTTCAGCTGATTGACTTCTGTTTGCCACCATGGCAGGGTGAGAAGCAATCAGATGGCAACTTCTGGCCTGACACAACTTGACCAGAGGCTGAGAATGAAACATTTCATGTTTCATTTAATAATTTCATTTATGCTGCCAGAAGGGGCCCTTGCTGTCTTTTTTGCTGGGAGAGGGATCTGCAGCTCTGGGGGGAAATTTGGGTTTTGTGACCGATCCAGAGACTGGTATCAGTAAGTGCTGAAAAGAATCCACCAGTTCATGTCATGAAAGCTTATGGAGTTCTGGCCAAGGCACATGTTAAATTTTATTACTAATACTGTTACATTTTACCTAAGGTAAAATGGGTCTGCTTGGTTACCACAGGTGTGAGGAAAGCCATTTGCTTCTGAACAAGGGGATGGATAGATGGATAAATTAAACATAGGTGTGGTGAATTGCACTTGTCCTCATCCTTATGTTGCTGAGGGAGATGGAAGCCTGCTTATTTGCTTTAATATGTTCCTGCTTTTATCCTTTTCCTCATTTTTCCATTTATCCTTGCCAAGAGAGTATAAGACTGCAGAATTGGGAGCAATTTGGGATGCTGCGACTGCGTTTGCAGCATATCAGGTAGTTAATGGATAATAATTAATTTGAATTACCTCCTTTCCATCTGCCTGCTGACTTAAATCTCATTTTCCCTTTTACCTCAGCCCTTCTTTACTTTTTTTTTTTTTTTTTTTTCCCCTTCCTTTGGTCTTCAGAAAGGAGCTTTCTAAATGCACATTTAAATAGACTTGTGGATATGTGAGTGAATTTGAACATTGTCAAGAGCAAGCAGCTGGGTCAAACTGGTACCCAGGGATACACTCAGAGAACTTTCCTCCTCCAAAGGCACCAGTTAAGGTTCCTCTCAGTTGTTGCTGCTGCTCACACAAAAATGCAGCTCCTGTGTAATAGGTGATAACATCACTGCCTACCTTTCTGGCTAGTTTTATACAAGAATAGTTCCCTAAAACATTCAATGCACTATCAAGACATGCACACCATAAATTTTAATCCTGTCAGAATGAAGATCCTGTGTTAAAATTAGCCAAGAATATGTTGAACAAAGCCACCCAAAGCAGTGCAATGCTTGAAGTCAGCTCACATTTTCAGTAACATACTTGAACTGCCAGACCATTAGCATGCTTGTAAAATTTGAGGTTAACTGTGTTTGAAAAATTTGCATTGCTTTGCATCAGTTGCTGAGCTGGAGTACACAAACACTATTTTAAATAAACAGTTTTGCCTGCTGCTGAGAATTTTATGAAAATCTTTCACCAACTCCTGTTTACACATGTAAATTCTAGTTCTTTCACAGGCACCCATGGAATATGACCTGGGCATTCCAGCTTTCCATTGCAGATCTTCAAACTCTTAAATATGTTAGATGGGTAGATAGATAATTTCAGAAAAGAAACGTCTTTTTGAAACAATACAAATGAAGATTTCAGTGTAAAGTATTGCTATTTCTCAGTTTTGAAATAGTGCATAGTCTAAAAATAAAATTGCTGGCAAGTGCTTAACTGCAAATAGCATAAGGAAATGTCTCCAGAATAAATAAATAAACCAGCCTTTAGCTAAAGCATTGGAGTAAAATGAACATATAATTCATGTGTGAAGCCACATATTTGGAAGGTAGTATGCTATGGGCTGGTTTGTCCAATTTATCAAGACAAAACACTTTGCTGTATCTTGCTTGGAATTGTTCTGAAAACCCTTATGATACCACATTTTCCACTGTGCAGAGGCCATTAAGACTAAATTACTTGGAAAAACAGTAGCCACTAAATTATAGATGTATTGGCACCTAAGCATTCAGTAGGAAAGAATTTTAACTTGGTAAACAAATGAACAATTTTTAAAACAAAAATGAAAATTACCTGTAAAATACTTTCTATACTAGTATGTCTCAGAGTAACCATGACAACAGTCTGGGCTTGAAGTTTATTTGCTGTATCTCAGCATGTACATTTTTTTCTTAACTGAAAAAAGAGGCATCAGGGACTACTGTACAAGAACTAGGAAAAATAGCTATACACTTGTAAACTTACAAGTGAGAATAAAGATATGTCACTCTAGGTACATTCCTATGGTTAGGAAACAAATTTTGGGTATTTTATCTTTTCCCATCAGTGTCAGATCTCCTTCTTACTCATGGTGCTGTATCCCTCTGACAAACTAAAACATGTGTTTTCCTGATAACATTAGATGGTATATTAGAAATTTTTAGAACTGGGATTCTTCTATTCCAGAACTATTTTGACCTAATTTTTTAATTATAACAAATTAGACCTAAGCTACAGAAGTATGAAAGTTGGTGCTTTAAAAAAAAAAAAACAAAAAAAGGTGTTTAGTTCTGTTTATAATTACAAGGAGAAATTTGAAGTCAAAATAAAAATAACTGTCTTATTCTATGACAAATGCATATATTCTGCAGCAAATATCTGAATTTTAAAAATAAACTTTGTATAAGAGTAAACATAAATATTTCACCTATCCAAGGACAGTGAAAATAATCTGTCTATAAGGAGAAATATTTTTATTTTTCCTGATAACAAAGTAACAAAACAGTGATAGCAAAAGTGTGTGTTGAACCACTGGCCATCTGGCTTACAAAACTGTTGGGACATGTACTGAACTAAAAGGTGGTTTGGTGGCCTGAAAGAACCAAATGAAATGTCCCATCTGGTTTCTCAAACTGTTGGGATGCAATGCAAGCCTGCAGAAGACTTTATGTTTGTTTTTGTTGGTTTTTTTTTCTTGTGTGGCAATATAGGGCCATAAAGCATAAGAACCAGTAAATTCAGTCCCATAAAACAATTGTTTTGTGGCCCTACAGCGTGAGAAGCCTTTTGCCATTTTGGCATACTCTGCATAATAAATCTTCTGCTCCGCTTGGCAAATTATCAAAAACAATGTCCTACAAGTTGAGAAATTCACCAGATTATTCCTTCACTATGATGTGAAGTTTTTCCATTACTAATGAATTAAGTATTAAAATCAAAACAACTCTGAGTTCACTGTCCAATCTGGAGTACACATTTCTCTGCAAGCAAGCAGCAAGAATAGTTTTTTTTTCCCCTTCCTCTCTTCCCCCTCCTTTATCCAAAGGAGGGGAAAAAGCTCCCCCCAATAGCCAGTGTAGTAATAAAGACTCTGTGTTGATGATATTCTCTTATTTTAAGGAGCTACCACCACATAGACAAAAATTCCAGTCAGATAACATGCTCAGGCTACATACAACATTCTCTCATACCAAGAGTGATGAGTTTTATACCTCTGACTTAATGCTTCAAGTTTTACTTTTCAAAGCAGTATCTCTGCTTAGAATGGTATAATTTCAAACAGATTTTTTTCCCACAGTATATTCAGCAAGAACCTTAATTTTGATAAAGATTATAATTATCACTGGTTAAATGTTGATTTTTCTTTTAAGTTTTTATTAATTCTCTCAAGTAACTGTGTTTTCTGTATGCTTTTTATGTATTAGTTTGCTTTTACATTTTTTTTCAGGTTTTACATATAATATTGCCCTTGTGTTTGTATATACTTATTAAAAACATTGTATGTGTTGTTTCCAAAAGTTCAAAGTTTCATAAAGTCTTTTTCTGGGCTCCCTAACCATACCATTATAAATATTGGTTTGTAATGCCTAGATTTGGTCATTTTTAATCATACAATGTGGTTTGCTTTAGATTAAGCAAGTTACTTCGGAGAAGTGGTTGTGCCTTTGGTCAGTCACACTTCTACCCATTTATTTTCCTTGAGTGAACTTCAAGCTACAAATTTACAAAGGGTTTTGGGGGAGGATCTCCATCTCTTCTGTGTACCTCAACATTTCATACATGTGATAATGTTTCATGGGAACTGTCATGTCCTTTTTCTCAGGGAGATCTGTTGATGTGTTTATCAGTAAATTTTTAAGCATTTTGTGGAATATGGAGCTGATAATTTTAGTTGGGACTTTTGTGATAGGACAACAGATAATGGTGTTAAACTAAAAGATTGTAGATTCACACTAAGGAATAATTCTTTTATGATGCAAGTGGAGAATTACTGGAAAAGGTTGCACGGAGAAGTGGTAGATGCCCCATCCTTGGGAAGATTCAAGGTCACGCTGGAGGGGCACTGAGCAGCTGGATCTGATTGCAGGGACCTGATTGCAGGATTCCAACCCAGCTGTTCTGTGATTCTGTGATACTATTGCCTCTGTTGGCAGCTTGGGAATTCACTCTGGCAAAGCTCAATATTAGCATCCAGTATTGTCCCTGAGTGATCTTAGTACAGAGCTATTGCACATGTGGGACACTATTAACATTTTTCCTCATTTTAAAAATCTGGTCCTTTATTATCCCAGGTATTTTTACTTTCTAAGCAACCTCAAACAGAAAGTCTTGGAGTGTTTATTGTGTTCATCTTGGAAATAACTGTCTTTGACCAAAGAGCCAAAAATATTTTTTCCAGTTGATCCTACAAGAGGTAGTCACTGACTGAAGTCAGAGAGTGAAACTGTTTCTGTGTATGAAATGTGCCTCACCAGTTCCAGCTTATCACTTCAAACAGTGAAATATCTGCTTTTGCACCCTTTATTCTAGGCCACTTTCATAGTGAGCATCCTGGTTTTGTGGCCGGATTGCTTGAGACATATAATTTCAATTAACTGCCACAGCCCAGAACAAAATGTATTATATGTGCCTTTTTAATGTTTGCAATGACAAAAGCACTTTGCTTTTCTTCTGGAAGGTATCCTGAAAACTGGGAATTAATGAATGGATCAAATCCTGTCAAGCAGTCCAATTTTGTCCAAACAAATTGCCATTAATAATCATTAATGTCGTACTAATGTCATACTAACACTAATTGGGTCCTGCTGTGCTATGTGATATGTGCCTGTAATAATAGAAAATATGATAGTATTTCAATTCCCCCCATTTCCCAGCAACACAGAGAGCTGTGTTCATTTGAAATCAATCTTACTGAGCACGAGGTCTTTGATAGCTAAGGCAGTTTCTCTGTGCGTGCGCAGCAGACTCACATAGCCAGTTTTTATCACCAGTGTGAGGTTTGAGGTAAGCCTGACTGTCATAGTTGAATAGTTTGAAATGTTTACAGGTGGTTTTGCTCTGAAGTGCAGCCCAGAAGGCTGGGGATTTGCTGCCCTTTCTGCAGGTGCTGGCGGGGTTGCCGCTGCCAGCACTTGGCTGCTGTGGGGTTATTTGCCATTTGATCCGTCTGTTCACTGTGGCTTCCTGCCTCTAAGAGGCATTAAATAATCAGCATAACCCCCAAATCCTTGCTCCTTAGCATAATGTGTTGTGGGAGGGTTTGTCCTGTATCCATATGGTATTCCTGGTTGTGTCTAATTAGACAGATTAGCTAAATGCAATTGTTATAACTGTATTAGAACACACTTCTTACAGATTTATAAAACCAGTTGAGAATTGAGCAAGCAGTGCAGTTCCACTTAGCTGGATTTTTCTCTCCCTGGTAAGGACTATATGTCCTTCTAGGTTACATATTTGGGGAGGGTGATTATTACATCCATATCTGTCAGCAGTGGTGCAGTGCTTTGATAAAAGGCTATTCTGCTCACAATCAAATGACTAAGTAGTTATTTTTGGCTTTGTTTATGGAAAAAAAAGACATTTTGTGAGATTGCAGTTGGAGTCTGTGGAGCGAAAAAGATGAATATTTTCTTACCATCGTAGCTGAGAGAGAAGCAGACAGAAGGAGGACCTGAGAGCTTCAGTCAGGGGAGCTGGTGCTCTGGTTGAAGATGTAAGAGTCCATATGCAAATCTTCACTGTGCTTGTGCATGGTTAAAAATTAACCCTTTTTATGTTCTGGTGCATGTGAGGGTGAAGCATCGTATTGGAAACTGAGTGCTTCAACCATCTCCATTTATTGACAGCAGTGAAGGATTGTTCCTCCTTTATTAATTTCCAACTGAATTGAGATTGTGTCAGGAATGAGGACTCCTTGTTCCAGACAGAAAATTCAGTGGGATAACAGTTCTGATAATATAATTATTATTTTTTTTATTTTAGTCTTTGGCTGCAGAAGTGAGGTGTTTTTTGTGCAAAAAATGGTCTTAGAAGGACAGAATTTTTTTGGGAGAAAATACAATGTTAGACAGAAAGCTGGACTTGATGGAGTACAAGAGGAATATAGTTTGCCCAAATTCTATTTCAGAAATAGCTGATGGAGTCAGAATCATACACAGGGTCCAAGGTGTATCCTCGTTTTCTAGCAGCCTCTTAACATAATACCTGGAAATATCCACCACATGAATACCCAATACATTAATGGAAATACCTAGTAACAAAAAGACAGTTTGTATCAAGAAAAATTTGTCTCTTCCATTTTTCAGTAAACTTAAATTTATTCTGAAGTTGAAATTTTTTAGCATTTAAACAAACTTCAGGGGAAAAAAAGAAGCCTGTATTTTCATGGCAAATCGAGTTCAATTTATAATCTGGTTAGTGCATTTTTCTTCATACATAGTGAAGTTCCTTATGCATAGACTGGAAGAATGTTGTGCTTATTTTCATAACCTTTTTTGACATCATCCTGGTTCTATGAGGAATCATTCTTTTTTTTTTCTGTGATTGAACTGAATGTGTGTTTGGCTCTGACTGAAAGACAAGATTATCAGAAACCAGGGAGGTCTTTTTCCAGAAAACAACTCTGTTTCTGAGGACAAAAGGTGATGAAATGCTAAGTGAGACAAATTTAGAATGACCAGGTCTTTTGTGGCTCAGGACCAAGTTCAGAATCTGCTGTCTCACACAGAACGTGGCTGTTGTGACCCAGTCACAACAAATTTTGCCGACTTTTGTTTTAGGGTTGTTTCAAAAAGTAGGTGATTCCTGACACCAGTGTCTACAGAGAAACTATTGTATGGCTTCTTCTTATGTTAAAAAAAAAATGCTATGTTTACCAGTGCAATTCTGGAAAGCTAGGAAGGAGTGGGATCCACATCACACCCCCATCTTTTGCAGGAGGTGAATATGATGTGTCTATGTGTGTTCTGGTGTATAACAATTTGAGTCAGTTTTGTCTACTTTATTCAAGGCTTTTTTTTTTTTTTTTCTTCAAAGCTGTACTTCCTGTTTAAAATGATGACATATCAGTCAATATTAACTATAATACACTATTCATATTTTATTTCAAAAATTTCTAAGTGCGACAAATTGTGGAGCCAGAATGTTTGACATAATATCAAATGTGAACTTATGGCTTAACTTTTCTGTAGTAGCCTCTAGTGTGTTCTGAGGGTAAAGAAATAGAATTTTTGCCTTGCTCAGTTCAAGAAGTACAGAGATTCACATGGAATTGAAATGCAGTTGCATTCTGTCCAGTTTTACATATAGAAACAAGTCTCTCAATCTTAAATTCCTTAAATATGTGAGCATCAGGACTTTTAGCTCATTTAGCTGAAAATATGACCTCTTTTTAATCTGTAAATAATCTTCCTAAACTGGGGGTGTGGGGAGGGAGGAGACTATGTGTGTGTGAATCCAGAAGTCTGACAAATGTACATAACTATTTTTAGAACACCATTTTCTACAGTTGATGGTTCTAGTTTTCATCTGAATGCAGTTTGACACAATTATCTTCGGTGTTTTATAAATTAAAATGCAAATATCAGCAAATGAATACATTTCCTGATATAAAGCTTTGCATATATTTTCATTTATATATAGTATCTGTGTGTGTGTAAATATGTATAAAATATGTGTAATCTGTGTAGCCTTCTGGTTAGCAACAAGCAGTGCCAAAAACTAATTGGAAACCAACAAGTTTTAATAGATAACAATTAAGACAATAGATCGTTCATAAAAAAAACAAAAGGAAAGAGCAAATTTTGAAGGAAGTATTTTAATAAATTTAAATAAAAATTTCTTAGTCATTCAAAAGAATAATTTTAATTATAAATTCCGTTATTAAATTGATCCACAAGTGTTTTACAACCTTTAAAACATTTAGATTAAAAAGAAGAGCATTTAATAGGATATTGGAACTCTTCCATAACTGGCTTTCCTGAAAAGTAATTGTTTCAAAAGCATCACAAACACAATCCATTTTGCTTTTGGATAAGCTCAGATATTTCTAGCTTTTTTCATTGACTGAACATGAGACTTTTTTGATAAAAGGAGTCGCAACAAGAAGACAAAACTGTTTTCTTCACTTCCTGTGCAATTTGGCTCAGACCTCTGGGGAGAGAGAGAGAACAAAATATTTCCTCTTTTTTACACAGGTTGATTTGTGCCCACGGGTATGAGTTAGTACCTTGAGAAAGGGAGACTGCTTAGAATCCAATCTAGGCTATTTTCCAATAAACTGCTTTCTTAGGAAGGGTAACACTGACAGAGGCTGGACTTTAAAGGAAGAATAAGAAGTAAGCTGTTCAGTACTCTAAAACAAAATTTTCAAAGAGGCAGGTCAAGGCAGGAAATGTTTGTATAAAAAAGAACCATATTCCCAATGGAAAGTGAGTATGCCTTCAATCCATCAGTTCACACTGACAAAAGTTTGCCTTAGGGTTCATATTAATAAAAGTCCAGAACTTATATACATAAACGTGTCTTCTGTGCATCTCTGGTGTGTTTCCAAGGTATTCTATAATCAGTTTCTTTCTCTTCCTCAACACAAACATATAGAACCAGTTTCCATCCACCCAGGTGTTAATAGTACTGCATCAGAGTACTACCAGAGATGTAGTGTAAAGAAATTGGTCCTTGAACCACTGCTTTTACAGTTTGCACCTGTAGCAGACATTCTGTCCTAGCTACCCTGGGATTTTCTTAAGTTTATATCATACTTAACACTGTAAATGTTAATTTGGGGGTTTGCAATCAAATTTACAGAAATATGTTTATCTTTTACATACATTTGTTGTTACAGACAAATCAATTGTCCCAATCAAGAACAAGATAAACAGGTATTCACCAAAAATCTGTTGGAAGGTGAATCACAAACACAAATTTTCTTATGATTAGGAAAAATACCTTTGAAGGGTAGTATTTTAGAAGCAGACTCAGTAGAAAACATAAATTTACAATATTAAGTAAAAAAAACACTGGTCTCATGAAATCAGCCTAGGGTCTTAGCTACTCTAATTCATAATCTTCCAGGACAAGCCAGTAATGGATTCTTAGAGGAAGAATGAAGGAGCCAACATCCTCTTGGATTTCTCTCCTAGTAACCACCTTGACTTAAGATAAGTAATGGTTCAGGGTTTTCTAAACTGGAAGCTGAATTCTTTCAGCTATGCTTAGTAGAAACAAAGCATTTTTCACTGTATGGTTTCCTCATTTCTGAACAGTATTATTAAATGTTTTCTTTTCACTTCATGATTGTGTAGATATCCCTTCATTAGGAATTTTTTTTCCCCACCATAAAGATCCATAGCTGTTATCATACAGTATTGTATCATCTTTTCTTGTTCTTTTTCTACACAAGAAGAAATATATATCTCCATATCCGAATTTTTAAAAGTGGGTGTTGATTAGATTTCACAGGGGGAAAGTGCACCAGACTAAAAGAGCGAGTATTCATTGCTAATCACAAGAGGGTAGAAATATAGCTCACTAATTTTATCCTAATGCACTTCAGAGAGAAGAAATCCAAGCAGTTAAAATAAAAGCATCACATGTCCTCCATTATTTGCTTGTGGAAGCAGTAGATGGTATTGCAAACATGAACTGGTCCTTTTTTTCCACTGAAATCAGTGTCACTTGATTAATTTCAGTTGAAGAAGGTTATGCCAAAATGGTAAATATTGTGTGTGCATTATTTCAAGAATCGTGAAACAAATAACTGCATGTCTGGATTCTATTTTTATAAATGCAAATTAAAATAAAAAACAGCAGTTAATATTTCTGCTAAGCAATGTTGAGCTATGCATGCTTTGTCAGTAATTGCAGTGCTGCTCACTGACTGAAGCTACTTCCTCGAGACAATGCAATTTTTAAATTATGTTATATTTTTTAAATATAACATATTTTAAATATAGCTTGTATTTTAAATTATATTTTTGGATAACTATTAATAAGAAGTTATCTTTCAAACTAACTTCTCTCAATAAAAAACCAAAGCCAAGGCAAAATTATCAGTCTGGCAGTTATATTCAGTTGTTTGCCATGATTATCTGAAGTATCCAGAATGAGAATGAATGTAAATGGCATTTCTGGAGTTGTTGCTTGTTTTGAAATTCCCATGTCCCATATATGTACAGCCAGGAATGTATTTATATCCTCCTTGTAAGACAGTTAATAGAATAATATCCATTTGGGCTTTGAGTTTTTATGTCAAGAGGATTTCAGAAGGGATACCAGGCTTGCTGTTTCTTGAGGTGAGCCTATGCTGACTGTGGCTTTGGAGTGGGCATTGTGTCCCCTGCCATTAGAGACTGTGCAGTGCTATGGATATCTCATGGAAGGCAGTCATCCTGTGCTCCCTTAAATAGCCAGTGGGGAGAAGTAGGTATTGGTGCAGTACACCTGGCCTGACTTAGATCTTTAGTTTCTATTGACAAGAACTGTGTAAAAGTATCAGCTTTTCTACATGGTTTTTACAGGACAGGTGACATGGTAGAACATACCTGTCTTTTGTCAGAGGAGTCCCATGCTCTGTGCTGGAGTTCATTCTACCACTGCACTGCCTTGCTATTGCCTCATTCTGCCTTATACAAAACATAATGGTAGCAAATCCATTGTCATCAGAGGAGTGTGGGGTTTTTTTCCCTCATTCTAACAGATTTTACTTCAGGTAATCCAAATCACACAAAGGTCTCATTCCCACATTCCTAGCCTTGGCAGAAGAGAGTCAAAATCTGTTCCTCTTTTGTGTATTTATGGAGATTCACATACTGTTTCTGCAGAAAGCACCACTGCTCTACAAGTCAGCAGATAACTCACATCAGTTGTTTTACCTTTTTCCCTTGCCATAGTACCCATTTTTAATTCAGTGTTCATATTGCTTGGTCACAGACCTACTTTGTCTAAACTCAGCAAATACAGCACACATAGGTCCTAAAGGCAGGGCAGAGGTGACATACACATTTGTGTGTGTATGCACACAAACACAGACTTAAAACGTGTGTTGTTGTTTTAGTGCTTGTAATTAGACCCTGTGGTTTCTTCTTTTTTAAATTTGGTCAGGATTGTATCATCTACATTCTCGAGGCTTCTCCCCAGTGCTTCTTAAAATGCAACGCTGTTGCATCTGTTTTTTAAGTGAGCACCTACCCGGCCACTTTTTAGGGGTTTTTCCCCCAGTCATGTGACATAGTAAATTAAAAAAATTATTATCTCTCTTAGACATTTGAACTCTGCAAATGAAAGCAGGCCATTTGTTGAACACTTTTCAGGCTTAAGAGCTGCCTTTTTGCATTTGCTTTCCAGTTGACCCTTTAGTCCTATTTTGAGTTACCAGATGAAAACAAGGTTTCCCTTCAAAGGTTTGTTGCCGGGGTAACTGGCACTGACACCAAAAGATGAATACTCCAACTACTTAGGATAATGCCTACTTTGTGAGCTAAATAAAGAGCTAAATTGCAGAGAAGGATGTTGGATAACTGTGAATTAGCAGGGGAGAAAAACGAAGATTATTAGAGTTGCAGAATTCAGACAGGATTATTGCCTTTTGCACCAGTAATGGGTGCACACACACATCATGTGCTGCCTCTTGGCTCTCTGAGTCCTGCTGGTCCACTGAATGGTGCTGGTGCTTTTACCTCTGCCTTTATAACACACAGGGCTGTGGAAGGGAGAGGTAGGGATTTTACAGAGGAGTGATAGCTACTGGGTTTGCAAGAAGTTTAGTATTTTGAGCTTAAGGTTGAGAGGCTTAGGCGCTGCTGGGGGAGTTACTGCTGGAATCCAGAATTCCTCAGGAAAGCTCATGCACAGTTTGTGTAGAGGAAGGAGAAAAACCTCTCTGTATCTAATACTGTATAATGGAAGAAAATGTTTATTTTGATGTTTGATTCAAATGCAGAAGCAATCTTAGTTCCTGTCCTCCCAAAAAGCTGATGATGCTTTTGAGAGTTATGGCAGAAGGAAGCTTTCAAAATTGTTCTGTGATAATGCTGAACATTATTATCAGAACTTGATATCTACAAAACTATGAAAACAAATAATTTAATATCAAAATTTGCAAGTTTTTGGTTTCTTACAGTTAGTTAATGCATTGAATAATTTCTCAGTCATCAATAGTTACACCATATATAACTACATGCAGATGCAGTTTCTACAAACTATGTTTAATGTGATTTAACTCTAAGAAATGCAGGAAAAGTTGGGTTATGGACCTCTGTAAGTGACTCAGTGGGCTGAACAGTCAAAACTGTTCCTTATAAATCAGTTTTCTGCTGTGGTCCCATAGCTCGTTCATTAGATTTGTTCTGAAGATACAAACAAACCAGTTCTTCTCCAAGCCAATGCACTTTTTACAAAAGAAAACAAATACAGTTTTTTGATTACCCATAGACCCAAAATGCTAAGATGTCTCAGTCTGCATTTATGCTGGAGCTTACATTTACATTGGAGATCTCTTTGCTGCTCTCTGCAGAGGCTGTCAACACCTGTCACTGTTCTGTAACGAAAAAGATTTCTGCAGGTTGGCAGCAAGAAAGCCAGCAAACTGCTGCTTTCAGTTTCCATGAGCTTTTATTGTTAGAAACCCTTTCCAGCCTGGAGGTAATAAAGAAGAGTCACACCATACACCATAGAAGCATGACCCAAAGGTGACTCTGCCCATGACACACCAGGGAAATGCTGTGCCTGAGTCCCCCCACAGGAAGTCAAAAAAAGGGGCAGAAAGAAGTGTTTTCAAATATCCTATTACTGGCTTTTGTGGGCCCTGTAGCATTCTGCTTTGTTTGGAGTACTTATTCAGTTATGAAGTAAGGGTCCAGCCTTCAGCATGGTCACTGCTTCAGTGGTGCCACATGGCACAGAATGAAGGACCCTTGAGCCCAAGTAGGTTTTATTTTTAGCAGCTGTGTGATTTAATAAAATTAATTTGTTGTATTTTAGAGAAGAAGAATAGCTTTGAATTACTAAAAAATACACTAAGAATTAACTTAAGGATGTACTTGATATTGTTAGCTATCCAGTGCTCCAGTGGGTTTCTGTGGTTGCTCTGAAGTCACCAGCAGTGCTTCTCATGGACAGCAGAAAACATTGTTTTCCTCTGTGAACTTCACTTGCAATCTGTGCTCATCAGAACAGAGCTAAAATTCTCCACCTACAAAGCCATCTGATAGATTGGAAATATCTACCTTTAAGAATAGCAAAACACACCATTCTATGGCATGCACCATGCAGAATAGTAGAAGATACTCCTGGCTTGTTTCCTGTGAAAACCATCTCAGAATCAGAGCCCCCGCTGTGGAAGTTAATGCCAGAAGAGACCAGGCAAAGCCTGTGACCGACTGTTTCTCATTTCTAACTGCTACATGATTTTGCCCAGCAGGCTTTCCAGGGAAGCTCCAGGATTTGCAGCTAAGTGAATATACTTACACTTAAAAAATACACTAACCAGATGTAAGTAAGAATTTGTAATTCACACAAGGCTTTACACCTTATTCATCCAAGTAATGATACTATTTGGGATGATGAAATAAAATTTAGAAAATGAGTGATAACTGTAGAAAGTAGGCTTTCTGGACTTGCCATGGACTGCTGTGAAATTGTTGCAATCATCCAGAATCCTCTACCAGTTTTTGCAGTACAGACAAATCTTTAGTCTTTGCTGTTAAAAATCTTTATACTTGTACACACTGAAAAGTTTACTTAGTTTTGTATCTTAATTAAAACCAACTGTCATTATAGGATGCTTTCAATATAAAAAGGTCTCTTCAAGTTTCACACATCAAAAAAGGTTAAACTTTTTTCTGACATTTTCATTTTGATCTTCTCTATGCAAAAACTGATCCACAGGAAATTTCCTCAAAATTACATGAAATGTCTGAGGATTTCATGGAGGGATGTTGATTCCTTTTTCTGTTCAACATACTGTCAACATCTAGTGAAAACACTTCCAAACAGCTTGCTATTTTCTGATATTATCAATGCAATTTGCCTCTATAGGTTTTCTTATTCACTGTCTACTTAAAAAAAAACCCCATAGTTATTTTTAATTCTAATTTTGTAGTCTTGCTTATTTTCTTTTGATTCAATGAACACTATCTTTTGTTTTAACCATACAGCTCCCTAAGCTTCTCTTAACAGCTTTTTGGAAAGGAAGACTCCTAAAATAGTAAATAGTTTTGATTTTTTTGAAAACAATTGACTGGATTTCTTTATTGTGTGCTAGATAAACTTCTCACCTATGCCTCTTGCAGTCGACTTCTCTGTCTCAATGGGGGATGCTACTTGGGCTGTTTATTTCTCCATCTCTGAGGACACACAAGGCCATATTGGCCAGATCAAAGATGCATTACCTGAGATTGCAGAGTGCACAGGGACAGAAAGGTGATGTCCTGCTAGGTTCCAGTGAATTGGAGTGTGCTCAGTAGGGAGCTGCATTGACAAATGCTCTAATTGTACTTCAAAGCTTTTTGTATGTTCACATTCAATTCTCCTCCAGCATTCAGTTTTTCAGCTTGATGGTGCTTTTTGTCAGCACTTACCTCTCTAAAAGTGCTGGATGTGGTATTTCTTTCAATGAATGTTCCTTCTGGATTAGTCCTTGAGAGTTTGGGAGCTGAATAGTAGAAATTTCATTTTATTATGGTGTAAAAGTGTATGTTTCTGATTAGTTAAATATTCATGCAAGGAAGGTGAACTCAATCTAGTGGATGTTAGTGGCAAATTTTGTAGCCTGATGCTGATTTATATTTCAGTAAGTCCAAAAGAATTTTGTATGCATTAAGTAAAGTTCAGTGTGGGTTTACACTGATATTAATGACAAAAGTGGGTGTTAAAGGACATGGGTTAAGTCATCATCAATGTGCTGGTAGAGCATGAGCAAAATAAATTGTTTTAAGACTATCACTATTAATGCAGTCTTTGAAATAAGATTATTTTTAAATCTATTTTATGTGATCAATAAGGTGGGCTCACTTCACTGGTCAGAAGTAGAGTATCTGGATTTAAGACACCTACCTTAGCTAAAGGTTGTGTGGAAACCTATGGAGAGGACAATAGGCACCTTGAGAGACAAGATATTCATTTTAAGACAGGATAAAATGCTCTTTTTAGGCACACAACTCTTTCACTTAGGTGTGTGTGCATGTAGCAGGGGATGAGCAGTGGACTTGGACTGATGCAGGCCAACATGAGAAACAACATTTTTGTTAAATACCTGATGAAGCCTCCTTAGAGTAGAAATTTAGTTGTGATTTTTATAAAATACAATTTCAAGTAAGGTGATGATGGCAGCTTCCTTATATACCAGAGTATAAGTGTGTGCAGTAAATTAATTCCAATTAGCTGTTCTAGAGATGCTAAAATAATCAGTGATTCCTGTTTATTTATGCAGGCATCTACACAGTTGGAAACAGCACAGGACAGCCACATCAATTTTCCTTCTTTACAATTTATTCATGCTTCCTATTGGATGTTACATGAAGATTTTTAATATATACTGAAGATTAACTTTTTGAATATAAATATTTAAAAGACAGGACAGCTAATGTGTATGGGCTGTACAAACCAGAAAAAGATGATTTCATGACAGTGAATATTGAAAATTTATAATTGAACATACATAAAAGCACTTTGTCATATTTTTTCAGTTTTGATAATATAGCTTTTAAAATTCATTTAGAATTAAAAGTTTGGCAATGCAATGCCTTTTTCTGTTTATTAATAGAATTTTTTCTATATTCACAGTTAGAAAATGCTTCTAGAAATCAGTGCGGGGGTTTTAGAAAATTTTTCTGCATTGCTTGGACTTTATTGCTTGGAATCTTTGCATCCAAACACTAGTATGGCATAATTTTCATAAAAATAGAAGTTCAGTAGGTAAACAGAAAGTCATGTAATGGTATATACAGGAATATATTTGCAAATTACAATACAAACTGTTTACTATGTATATTAATATGGGAGGTGATTCCCTGGAATCACGTGCTATTGCCTGTATTTCTGTTTGCTCATAATTTTGTGAGTTATTAGAATTTCACTTTCCCTTTCAGAAAACTGCATTTTGCAAAAATCAGAAATGCTAAACAGCATTAAGAAGCCTTATTCAGATGAAAAATTCCTGGTACTTTCATAATAATTCTATGAATATGGTAGTTCTCTGTGTGTGCTAATAGTCCCATTTGGGAATTAGTAACCTTTCCCAGTTTGTGCTGTACATACAGAGCAAATATATCATACAAAGTTATCATATGAAGGTGTTGACTTTAGGTGTTTGTAATTGTAATGGAGATAAGATTCTGAATCTGATCTCCTTTTGATTTGGTTTTAATATAATAGAATGGCAAGAGCATTTGAGATGCTTAGAAAGAATACCAATCTGAAAAACAATTGACAAGAGTCTGTTACACTTTATTTGTGGCAGCTGTGATTCAACATGCCAAAAGCAGAGCTGCAAAAGTATTTCCTTGATTCTGTATTCTTTGGCAGAAGCATAATGAGTAATAAAATACAATCTCTTTAGAAAAACATGTGTTATCTTTTTTTGTATAATAGTAATGAGAAGATTACTTGGTGCTTTCATTGTCACATCAAGTTGCTAACTGTTGAAATACAGGGCTGTTGCTGAGTATTACTGCTAGGAGCTAGAGCATGTGTGTGTTGCCTCATGTCTAACATTGCAGCTTGCCACCTTTTGTCATTACCATTACAAATAATTAGCTGTGATGTCTCCTTCATTTCTTTAAGGCATGAATTAAAATGTATTCAAGTGTTGCTAAAAAAACACCTATTTTGCTTTACAATGAGAGAATTTGTCAGTCTCAAGTCTATAAATATTTGTAAATAAATATTTCTTCATGGTGTGTAGTGTAATACATACCCACATATAAGCAGCAGGTGATTTCTTTCTGTCTGACACAGAAGTGAAAATAATTCTCATCTTGTCAGCTGTGAACCCAAAAGAAATACTGTAATAGATCTATCATAGTGTTGGGAGGGGGGGAAAGAGGAGGGGGAGTGGCAGTACCTGTAACACATCAGATCAACTGTAAAGCCATTATTAACTTTATGTTAACTTTATTTTATTTTATTTGTATAATTTTTTCTGTGGACCTTTTGAATTATTGTAGTGATGAAATGAACCTTTGATAGCTGCTTCTCCGGGTCTTCTATTACTGCATCATTGTGTTGGTTGTCAGAAGGCCTAGACATTTGACCCAATAATTTAAATACATGTCTCCATTTAATCATCCAAATAATTTTATTTTATTGAATTTAGTCTTTAAAGTTGGCAACGCCCTTTCTGAATTTGTAGTTGTCCTCCAGCATTGTTTCAAAGAAGAGCAAGTTCTGTAGAATGTTCCAGTCTGAGTAATTTAAATGATGATGGTAACTAGCTTTATGTAGTGCCACACTGCTGTGTAGGACAAGGGAGGTGGTGGAACCTTCCTTGCTAATTTCTGTTTATCAACAGCAAGGAAAAAGAATTCTCAACATAAATGTGGTTAAGAGTGTTTGGTGCATTGGTTACTAAACCTCCCATATTTCAAAGCAGGAAGATCTGTAAAATTCTTTTTCTTGCTTATCTGACAGGGTGAATTCTTTTTTATAATTAAAATATGCTTAGAGTATTCCACACAGCATCCTAAGTAGCATACTATTCAAAGCTGTCAGAAGAGTTATTACTTCAGGTCTTTTGGAGTCCTGTCTTTTAAATGCTTCTCAGCTCCTACTCTTCCAAACCATGCCAATGGAACACTCTTTATTCTTGAAAGGGGATGAGTCAGTGGGCACAAACTGATGCACACATTTCTTTATCCATCCAAGCATCTAAAATTACTTTTAGTGTTGATTTTAACAACTTTTGTGATAGGGATCTTTCAGCATTTAAATTCTGGCAAGAAATGTGCCTTTTTTTCTAAGCCTTGATCCAAGTGTTGTAATTCCTGCCTCCCTGCTCATAGTTTTTCTTCTTACACTAACCTCTTAAAGGCATAGTCTCTAGTACCAGAGATCTTACCCATTATGAAGATGGCCTATAGGAAAATACAAAATAGGAATTTTGTGTTCTGAAAACTAGGTATTGAAAGCATGTTTGGGAAAATTGAGGTGTTTCATAAATTTAACCATGACTTCCAACTTGCTAATGTAGGTTGGGTGTAAAACTGTACAGATAGTGTATATTGTGCCAACTGTAAATAGGAAATGTAAAAATTAGACGGAAAATGAAAAGAGGTTTAGAACAGATTGCAAAAACCATTGCCATTGAACATGCATGCATCAGAAACAGACCACAGCTGAAAGGGCTGGTCAATAAACCAGAAAAAGAGTTCAGAGTGCTGGGGAAACTTGCTGGGTCCAGGCACCTGTGTCAGGGAATAGACAGGCAGGCTAGAGCTATGGAGTGACTCAAGAGGCTTTGGTGCCACCAGGTTTTACCAGCTGTATAGCCCTGCACTTCTGGTAACCTCTATGCCTGTAGTGACACAGCAAACACATATATCTTATCTGCTGATTTGGTAAAATTGAACTGAAAATTACCACTGTAACTCTATCATCATATGAATCAAATGCCAACCTATGAGGGCATCACTACCTTTTCCTGATCTCTTTGTGCTACAAATATTTTGTAAGAAACCTGGATTCCTTGTTCTTTTTACTGTTCTAGGATTTGCTCTCTGAAGGAGTTCTAGTGCAGGGCTGGAAAAAAGGCTATGCAGCTAAAGTATTGTGCTGCTCCACAGCAAATTAAATTCCCTCTGGCAGATGATTTCCCCTTCCCTAGTAGCTGTGTAAGGAAGACATTTTCTTAATTCTTAATTCTTATATTTTAGTGATTGAACTTCTACTAGAGTACTGTGCAATTCTCCATATGTTATCTTTGTCCCTGACTAAAACTTTGGTAGTATAACAAGATTACCTGTGAGAAAGAGCAGTATTGCATTGCTTGCAGCTACTTTGTCCTGCCATTGAGTCCCTGCAAATTAATTAGGTTTTTTGCTCTCTTGAATGCTCTGGAAAACTAAGCCATCTAGAAATGCTCCAGGAAATTATAAGGATGAACACTTGGGTGGTTCAGTTAATTAGCAAAATCTCTTGAGTACAGAACTTTAATAATGAATTTGCAGCTGCAGATCTGATATATGTATGTATACACATATGTACATGTATGTATGTATACACATGTTTATGTATGTTTGTATGTAGAGATATGCTTTGCTGTGCAGAGATATCCATGGTAACTCTGGTCATGTTAGCTCAAAAAGAGAAGCAGCATAAACATATTAGTCCAGCCTTTATAGGGTTTGTATAGTATTGCACCTCTGACCACTCAATCACCCCACTCTAAAACAAAAAACTATCCCAAATAGCAACAAATGAGTTCAATATGTAGGTATCTGTAGTAAAAAATATAAAGGGAGTGAAAAACACTAACTCCCCCATTATCTATTTCAAAAGCAAAATTAAAGCTGTTTGTAATTAGTGTTTTCTTTTTGTTAACGTATTAATGATCTCATATATTCTGGATATGTGATAAATGCAGCGCTCATGCTGAAAAATAATTTTCTTGATGGATACCTACTATGACATGACTGGTGCAGTTGTGCCCATTGAGAGTTTTACTGTAGTTCAAAAACTATTTCTAAACTAATAACTGCAACATTTCCAAGCTATTACCTTCCACAGTAAATTGCAAAATTCCAGAGTTAGAGAAAATGTGATGTCCAATTATTGCTTTCACATTCATTTACCATCCCTTTCCTATTTGTTCTACCATGTTGGATTAAATATGGGTTAAGAACACATTTTTTTGCAGCAGTTTGCAATAGGAATGGCAGCTGTGATGGTCTGCAAGTTTGTGCCTGCATTGTGGTGGGAGACACTGTGAGGAGTTGGAGGTGGCACCACACACCCCTTCAGCATCATGACACTTTTGCTCTACCAAAAATTTTGCATTCAGGAAACCAGATCGAAATGCTTCATGTTTGTCAAGCACATATCATGCCTGCCCAGAGGGCAGCAGCTCCCATACTGTGTGGCAGTGCTCCTGTTGATGAAGTGGTGTTTGTGGGAGAGTTGGCTTTCCCATGGTGATGCCAGAGGCTCTTGAAGGGATGAAATAACTTTGCAGAACCCAGCATTGTTGCAGTTCTGTTTCTTTCATCTTTCCCACAGTTTCCTAAATATGCAGCAATGTAAATATATATATATTAATATTGCTGTTAGTAATAAAACTATTAAAAGTTAACAAGGTACTGCTGCCACAGAGGATGCTAAAATGAGCATGTGAAATGCAATATATTCTGCAGTGTGCACTTCTAGGGTGCACTCAGATGCTGGTTAATGCTGATTGTCTTACATAGGATAGAAAACTGAGACCAAACAGCATGTGCAAAAATAACTACTCAAGAACAAATAATTTCTGTCATTTACTACCCTTAGGCATCTTCTAAATTTCAAAATTATATGAGATGGAACAGCTGATGCATATCTCATATCTCATATCTCATTTTTTCAGGGCCTGTAGGTCCTTTGGACTCTTGAAAGCATTTCTGTTGTTCCCTAAAATGTAGGTTCAAAATCAACTCTTGGTAGTGGTTATTGCTGGGACCTGGTAATCACTAGCCAGGAATTTTGTAAGGTACAGAAGAAAAGGAAAACTAGTCTCTGTTGAGCTGTTTGTAGGAGCAGAGAAGAGGAAGCTTTAAAAATTCAAGTTACTGGATAAAAATATTACTGGAAAAACTAAAAGACTGCTGTATTCAGCTTCACACATTCTTTCAGATCTTTGCTGTAGAAATGTTACCAAGTGTAGTCCTGCTAATTAGTTTGTGCACAATGCTTATTGCATGGCCTGCCAGAATTCCATGTGTACTTTATCCTAGGTAACAGTACTTGAGAAAAGACACTGGTCCATTAACAATCAGACCTTTCCAAGAGAATATATGCAGTGAATGGTATTTTGGAATTCCTTTATGAGAAGTAGCTGTACTTCCCATGTTATAAATCCTCACATGTATCAGAATTTATCTTTCCAGAACTGACCACTTTTTGTCTTAATGCACAGTATGTTAAATAAACTTAAATCACATACTATGAGGAAAAACCATTCCCTAGGGTAGCATTCTTCCAACATGAACTTAGTGATAGAATATGTATTTTTAATGACAGAGAAATTACAGGCTGTCACATAGTCATTTAGCAAGGCTAGAGTATTCTGAGTTTCTGCTGCCATTCTTACTGCTTTAATAAAAATACACACAACTGAAAAGAAACTTTTTTTTAATATAATTTGATAGAAGGAAGAAGGTGCTTCAAAATCTAAGCATATGAACTGTAGAAACTGAAAGCAGGGTAGTGTGAAATACAGTTTGGGATAGCAAAGCAATTTAAAATGGTGTAAAAATGCTATCAATAAAATACATAAGGGGAGATTCTGAACTATATCCCTACCCTGGGAAATAAAACTGAAGCTGAATTTCATGTTATGGTAGCAGTTTAGTGGTAGGGTAAGGCAGATTTATATGAGAATCTAATGCTGAACTTGGTAAAGCATTTGTACACACCAAGGAGAGTGAGGAGAGACCATGGATGGCTGCAGTCTGTACAAAATGCCCAAAATGCAACTGCAGCCTTCAGAGGGAGAGGCAGTGTGGTCTCCTCTGCCTGGAGAGTTCTGTTTGCCATCACAGAGAGCTTGTAGGGAAGGAGCTGTGGAAGAAGCCATGGAGTTTCTAGATATGATAAATAATAGTTTGCATTTTCCACTGTTACTCTATAGAATCTGGCAGCTGCTTGCACCTGCTCCATCCCCTGCATGTCATTAATGTGCTGGGCTATCACCCATTCAGTGCTAATATTGTAGTGTGTAAGACTGAAACTTGTAGAGAAAACATTGAGACTACATGACACTGAGTCTATATCATCTACTTTTCTACAGAAACAGAATTCCTACACTTTTAAGGTACTTGTAGGCAGTTCTGTGAAGGTGTGGCCTGTGTGGGCAGCCATGGTGACGTGAAGAACAAGGAGAAGAGCAATGGTGCATGTCAGGAAGAAAGCTGTGTAGGGAAGGGCTGGGGACTCTGTTGCTGTGATAGGTTGTGATGGAAAAAGTGGGTTTTTTTTCTTTTTGGCATATGTGATCTCCCATCATAGTGAAAAGTCTCTAGACTCAGTCATTTTCATGACAGTGAAATTTTAATGTTGAAGAAAATTAGGGATTGTTTCTGAAGTCATTGGGGTATTGGTAGAAGTTCTCTTGGTAGATGTTTCATGTATTTGAAATAAAGTTATTATTTCTCCTCAGAGAACTTTTAGCATATGGAAAAAAAAATTAAACAGAGGAAGAAATTATTACTGTGGGGCACCATGCATGAGTTTGTGTTTGTGTAGAAGAGCATTCCACAAAGGGTGTGGTTAGACACCAGTGGGATCCTCAGCTGTGTCTTACAAGGTCAGCATGCAGTTTGGGGGACTGTTAATGAGATGACCATAGGAAAAATCTCAAATAATGTGAAGGGATGTGTAAAATATCTATCTTTAGGACAAAATTTCTGCAAATATTCACAGGGAACTGAACTGGTATTCTCTTCTTAACTGGCTTTCAATCTCTATAAAATAATTTTAAATTATATATAATATTAAAGGAACTAGCATGGAAAAATACATTTCTTAAGAAATTTATTAGAACTACCTTTAGATAATATATGGGGTTTTGATTCATTTTGGAAGGGATAGATGGAGCTCTTGCTGTTTTTCTACAGACTTTGTTCTTTATCCTATTGAGCAATTGAAATTCAGGATTCACGCATATTTGATTCTTTGATATATATTTTCATTAAAAGCTTGCCAGTAGTGTGAGCTATGTATGTTTTTGAGATATTCATTAAAAGAGATTTGTAACAGTTTACATGGTATTCTGACAGTTTACCAAACCTATCAGTCAAAAGCAGATGGCCTGCGTTGGTAGGATTTTTTGGTTAAAATGAATACATTTTCAACATATGTATTTCATTTATAATATATTTGCTAGCAAGATTTTGTTCTTAAAAACAGTTAATCAACCTGCAATACCCTCCTATACTTCAGCTTGATGCTTGAACCCTAAGACATTATCTGTCTGCAGTTCATTTCTGTAATATATGTGATCATACAGCACATTAAATTGTCATATATCAGACGTAGTACACTCAAAATGCAGCTGTGTTCATTTGTCACTTCTTTATACCTCCTTATCTAGCTACCCCTTCATGAACATATTGTGCTCTTAGACATCTGTGTCTCCCTGGTTTCAATGCCTTGCTGTTTTGGGTTGCTATCTAATGTGGATGTGTCTCATATGGAGAAGAGGTCGTGTTGCCAGGTGTCTGGATCATGGTGCTGTCCAGCCAAGGCAGGAGGGAGGGGAGGAAGGGTGTGCAGAGATGAGGAGGCTGAATCAGCAGTGGCTTCAGGAGTGGTCCCCTGGTGGTCACCAGCGTTTCTGCCATGAGTGGCTGCACTTGGGAGCTGTCTCAAAGTGTTGCCTACATCCCAGTTTTCACAGCTGCAAAAGCAATAAAGCAAAGCGCAGGGCTGTGGCCTGTGAGGATGCCAGTAGCTCTGATTTCAGATGGATCTCTGCCTTGTATGCCAGATGGGAAAGCAGGAGACCCCAGTGCTGTAGCACAGTCTGTGGCATGACTGAGGGAAGCTTGGGTACCAGGGCAGAGCTCAGCCTCGCTCACTGCCTCGTGCAGGCAGGGGTGGTGGCAATGAGACCAGCATCCCAGGGCATTTCAAAATAGAGACAGGTGCTCCCATCTGCAAGGGCAGTGCTGGCACACTGTTCTCAAATTTATTTATATATTATATATATATTTATTCTAGCTGAAGCATCATCAGTTATATAGCTACAGTTTCTAACAGTTCAAGGATTTACTTATTTTCACTAAAACTTTAATGCAAGCTTTTGTATTAGCACTAAAAATAATATAGATAACTCAGCTTAGGTTTTAAATAATCTCTGCTTAGTTTTTGACTAGAAACAGTTGTCTTGTTTTGTATTCTATATCACTGACAGACAATAATAGGAACAATAGGGGCAACTTAGTAGGACCAAAACTTAATGATATGTGTTAGTAACACAGCAATTTAGCAGATTAAATACTAGAAACTACGCTTAGGGAATATTTTAAATAAAGGTTTATATGCATAAATATGTAGTGACTGCACTTTTTCTGGTATGTGTTGTTGCTTTTATTTGCATATTTTCTAAGTATGTCCAAGAGACCAGTTGATTTAAACTGAAAATAGTTTAGAGAAGTTTATCTTTGTATTTTTATAATCTGAACTAATAAAAGTATACATGTACTGTACATGCATTCTTTTTCCAGTAGCCAGGTAATGCAATGTTTTTCCACTTTATGTTAATTAGAAAGAAAAGTCAGTAGGAAGGAAAGATTTTTCTGGGTTTATAATGGCTTCAATTTTCATGAAGGAACTGTTAGCCACACAAACCTGCAACAGTGATACCACCGTTGCACTGACATTTAAATTCAAATTTTGGGGAAAAAATCAAAACAAAAAGTTCTGAAAGGACAGAATTGAAGAATTCTTGGATTTTGAATTTGCTTTTTTTATTAATGCAAATACCTACTTTCTTAGATCGATATTATAAATTGCCTAGTGGAGTTTACTCCATTCTTTGCAGGTTTCATTCAGTATAAATACAGAGGGAGAGCTGAGTAGAAACACAAAATCTTTAATAAATATTTTAATTTCTGTAGTTTTTTACCATGAACCATCCTGAGCTGTTCGATTTTTTGCAGCAGAAAGGCTTGTTCTAAAAATAATTTTATTCTCATTCATCTAAAAAGACTTTCATTTTTCTGCTTAATTGTTTAAATCATTCTCTCAAATTTTCTGTCTTATGTTCAGTTTTGTTAAACTGGAATACTGATTCAGATGAATGTTAGTGAATGTGAAAAAATTATTTTTTTTTTCCCAAAAGCATCTCCCCAAGAAGAAAAATCAAGAGGATCTTGTAAAACCTGTTCTCCACTGCTGTTACAAGCTTTATCCTAAAATGCTTTGAGTTTGGTTGTAACAGTAGTCACACTTAAAAAACCACACTAAATCTAATTTAGCAACTCTTAACAGTCAACAATTTTGATGGCATATTTAGATAGCTTGACTTCAAACAATAAAATTATTACTACTCAATACAACATAAAATGCATTATCCTAAATTCATAACTGATAATTTTTATTGGACAAATTATTATACAGTGACTACTGTGAACATTGAGATTTCGAACAGAAAACAGATAAACTATTAGTTAAGTTTTCTCAGAAGAAAATACATCAAATTTGGGGAGATGTATTAAAAATATAAATTGGAGTAGGATAGATATATAACAAATAGCCAGGTCCTTTTCCAATGGTAAGCAATTTAAAATTTATTACTATTTTAATGGCAATTATATATAATAATAGGAACTTATGCTCATTTCTACTGCTCCCTGTTCTATGAAAAGTCATTACTTTTAAACCAATAAGACTGGAGAAATCCACTATTAAGTACAGTTTTTCTTATCTTCCACTTTACTTAATATTACAGCTGAAACAGATGTCATGCAAACCATCTGTGGGTTTCTTGTACCTGAGTATTACCACCTTTTCAATTTTACAGCAGTTTTCATCCATTCTTTGGGTACCAACTTCTTTGAGGTTAATATCCCCCTCCCTTGCTGGCCTCTGGTAGGAGACTTGTCTTCCCCATTAGTTCTCATGATAATAGTCTTTACCTGATGTTCTTCTCTTCTGTCTTCCCTTTTCTTTCCCTTGCAAAAGGAAGATAAATGATTCTTCTCCATCTTAGTATCTTCTTAGCTGGGATGGAGTCTTTGTTTTGACTGCAGGGTGTCACAGCCAGAGGTGACTCTCCTGGTTGAGCAAAGATCACCTGTCCCAGCACGTCCAGCTGGCCAGACAGATCAGCAGCTCTCAAAGGAGTTGCAGGGTCTGCAGCAGAAATAGCTGATAATAATAATAATAATAATAATGGAAGTTACATTGTAAATCCAGTAAAAGAAATGAGGAAGGCCAGGCCTGAGCTGTGTAAAGCCACCTTGTTTTTGCAGGAGGCTGCCCCAGAGACTGGAGACACGTCTTCACTCTCGCTCAGCTGCATCTCAGGGATGCTACTGGCACGCGTGGCTTGGCCAGACTCCCAACATTCATTTTTTCCCTCAGTCTCTCCTTGCTTCCTCCTTCCTTGGAAAACCCCAAGCGTGCTGCTTATAGTCACTGTGCTGATAAAAAGCAGGACCTTGGAAAGCAGCAGATCAGCGGCTGTTTTGTGGCATTCCCTCTAAACTTAACCCTCAGATGCACACTTCCACTTCTGCTCCTTCAAAACCTGCTCTGTCTTAAGACATTCTCGTGTGTGTTTGAGGTGCTTAAAAGAAAACAGTCCATGTCAGATAAGAATATCCATGTTCAAAAAATTCAACAATTTAAGCTCAGCATTGAGGTGGCTTTCCAGAATAAAAAATAATTGAAATTGGAAAAGTAAATTGCATTTCAACTAGTGCAATTTAAGGAAATTTTAAAAACAGATGTAAAAAATAAGCCATCAGATAACCTGTGCTTGAAGTAGCAACCAATGCAAACACTTGCCACAGCTAATATTGCATTGGGTAAATTAAGTCTTTCTTTTGGTACTGAAAATAATGTCTGCTTTGAAATGTTACTGGCTTTTGCTAATTTGCTGTGCTAATAATATAATTGCATACTATTGAATAAATGCTTTAACAAAACATATGAAGTTTTTGGAAATGCAATACATCTAATTTCAAAGTTCCATTAAAAGCCTGCAAACAGACTATAAGCAACTGCTTTTACTTAATTTGAATCCCCTGGCTGTTCATTTTCTGATCAGTTATGTGGAGTTGAAATTTCTATGTCTAAATGCAAAATCTTTTTTTCTGCCCTACAAAACTCTTCTCAGTCATCTGAATTAGGGAGCAGAGAAGTCCTGGTTCATCTCAATTTGTCCAGCTGTAGTAGTGTGCAAGAAAAAGTAGCTGAATTTATCAGATTTATCCTGTGAATGGCACTGAGCTACAGCAGCTCACATCTCTTTAGAAATCCTATGCTGGAAATATTTCATGCAAGTACCTGTTAGATTTCATGCTTCATGTGTATGCATAACTCACAGCATAGGGAGAAAGCCCCATTATGACTTTAAAGGTGTCTCCAAGCTGCATGGGGACCCTGCTCTGACCCTGCCAGTCCTGGTGTAACTGGACTTAATCCTTTAACCTCATAGATGCCTCACATAAATGAATTTTGACTTGTAGTAATGTATTTTGCAGGAAATTCTTGCTGTTCCTACTGCTTCTACAATGTACAAATGGTCTTGGGAGGGTTGGTAATTGCATTGGTCTGCCTGTTGGGAGGATGTATTCAGCACACAAAATTGTATCTTCTTGAGGCAACTGTTAATTTCTGTTTGTAATGCTTTATTGTCCCTTGAATAATTAATCTTTGTGCTTAAAGGCTGGTATCATTCTTTTTGGTCTACACTCTTTCCTAGCTTTAACTGAGTTTAAATCATCCGTTGCTGCATTAAAACGATGAACGTGTTGCTTTGTGCTGAAAGATTATTTTACAACGTTTTCACAAATTTGGGTATTTTGAATGGCAGTACAATTTCAAATACCTCCCAGTTAATAAACAAAATAAATAAAAGTGCAATAAAGAAGTAAACAGACCATGAATCTGAATCACTTCTTGTTTTTCAAGCTAAATTTTTCAAGGAAATTAGTTTACAAACTACATTTTGATGTCTGGAGTCCATCAGTCTCTAGAAGAAAGAGTTGTAATTATATTCTGTCTCAATTTATGCTGTGTGTCTGCACTCCCTTTTAGAATTTTTCTTTTTAATTCTATTATATTGAACTTAATTTTACATGACAAGTAGCAGAATCATGCAGATAAGTAACAGAAGAAATACAGTTGCTCTGTTAGGACTCCCAGAGTTTTCTCTAAGAAGCTCTTCCAAAATTTTGTCAGCACTTTCTCAGATTTCTTTTCTGTGCTTTCTTGAAATTTGAAATACAGAACTTCTTCTATCAATGACAAAAAAATTTGATTATAGTTACATATTTATCTAAAGCTCTTTTTTCCCTGATTTGAAATCATGAGTGCCTTAAATGCATTGATAAAATTATACTTGGTAATTTTCAAAATCTGGATAATCTCAGGAGTGAAATGCTTTACAGTATCCATGTTTTCTGTTTGACATTAAGAACAGGTAAAGAAAATGTTCAGTGGGTGAACTTCATCCTCAGATGCTGTGAAACAATTAGCCAAGCTGTTTATTCCTGATAGAGGTTGTTTATTGGTAAAATTCAGAATTATTTAGAGAAAATTCAGACTAGAAACCCAGGATTATATACCCTAACAATGCTTTTCCTGACATTGAGTATACTGGAACTAGAATTCTTAATTTAGCATTACATTGATATTTTATTTTTCAATCAGATTTTGCTAAAAAATTGAAGGAATTATTTTTGTGTGTTTTTTAATGAAATTCATTTTTTCTGAAAGTGTTTCCATCTGGTCTGTAGTAGCCCAGTTGCTGGTATTCGTGATGTACTTTTCATCTTCTCACGATAACTTTCCAAGAACTCTGAACTTTAGGTAGTGTTTTGAGAGATAAGATTCATTTCATATCCAGGTTGTTTTATTAGATGTTTAAAAATCATTTTCTTATCATAAAAGGGGCGGAGGATAAGCTCTATAATGGCATAGCTGCTTAACTGGATGAGTTTTAATGTACAGTAATCTCCCCTTTAACAAATAGCATTTAGTACAATGAAATGGTGTTGAAGTGGGCTTTTCTGCTATTCCTTACTATTACTGCCCAGTGGATTTGCAATGCCATGCTTATCCATAGCCAGTAATTGTTAGCAATCTGCTTTTCTTTCATTTGTACAGAGGGCAAGAGTAAAACAGGGGTAAGGCTTTTAAACTGAAAGATGTTAAATTTAGATTAGCTATAAGGAAGCAATTCTTTTCTGTGAAGGTGGTGAGGCAATGGAATAAGTTTCCCAGAGAAGTTTGGATGCCTCATTCCCAGAGGAGCTCAAGGCCAGGTTGGATGGGGCTCTGAGCAACCTCGTCAAGAGGTGCTCCTTCCCACAGCAGAGGGATTGGAGCAAGAGGGTCTTGACAGTCCCTTCCACCCCAAACCATTCCATGATTCTATGACTGATATGTAAAAGGAAGCAGACACTCAACACTGCACTTTCAGATTGCATTTGCATTAGAAAATGCTAATGTAAACTACTGAGAGCTGGGCACCCACGTCAGCGCTTGAGTCCGTGTCCTTGGTGACTGAGCATGGGATTAACTGTGCTGGGGTTGGTTGCTAGTGGTGTCCCAAGCATGAATCAGGAACATCCCAAGGCATTCCCTTCCTTCTTCTCTGCTCATTGGCTCCACACCCAGAGAATAAACCCAGGTCTGTTCTGTTCTGTTCTGTTCTGTTCTGTTCTGTTCTTTAGCACAGACTGTATCCCACTGAATACTCCTCAGGCTATATCCACAAGCTCCAGCATTATAGACACAGCCCACAGAGTTGAAGTATTTTTTCATTTTGATACCTCTGATGCCCTGCTAGAAGATTGCTCTTTTAAGTCAGCTACAGGTCAGTAGTTACAGGTCAGTGCTCCCAAGGATGTTGGTAACACATGGGAGCACTGGTGGACACTTGGACAAAGGGAATAACTTGCAGCTGGTCTGCCTGCAGGGAAAGGAGGATTCATTAATATCAGCTCATGCTATTCCTGACACCATCAAAGAAACTGAAAAAAAATTGAGAGTTTAGTTATAGTGAACCTGTTAGTACTGTAAGAGAACTGCTGTTCTTTGAGTGGAAGATATGCAGTGATAAAGCAAATAGAAAGTGCAGATAGTATTCCAGTTTTAACAAATGCCAATCACAAATATTGCCATCTTTTTGTTAGTAACCAATAAAGTATGTAGCTAAAATAACAATATGTCTTTTATTCTTTGCTAATTAAAAGATAATATCCATGACTTAAACTTTATATTTAGCATGAGATAATTTGGAAATAAAAGATCTGTTGTTCAATAAAACTGAAAGAAGTATTACCCTTTCCCTGCACAATGGTTTTCTTAAAAACAGATTGCAAACTGAAGAATTTAAGTTGCTAATATGTCATCCAAGATATATCAGACTTGAAGTAGGATGAATAGTTTTAATTATGTGTAAATAGATTCATTAAGAGGAATGCAAAGGTCCAGCAATTATTCATTCTCTGAAATTAGATTAAGAATATTGTGTTTAGAGTCTTGTATCTTAATGGGCCACTTTAATTTCTGTTTATAGCTATTATTCTATTTCAAATGCACATTAATCTTCTCCTTAGTGAAATGTAGCCATTTATCTAACAAAAGGAAATGTTATATGTTCCTAGCTATTCGTTCAATTATTTGAAGACAGTGGTGATTTAAATTTTAGATTGGCAATAAACAGTTTTTACTTTGTACTTGTCATTACTTCTTTGAGTATCTCTAGACAGTGTTGAACATGATAAATTCTCTTCTGTAGAGGGGAAAAATTACTTTATCAAACAGGGGAATGTTAAAGGCTTTTATAAACACCTTGTCAGCATCATCTGTTCAAATATGATACCTTGATGTTTTCTTTCCTGTGTGAACTTACTTAGATGAGCTTCTGATGGCAAGATGATTTTCACACATCTACAAGACTCCTGTGTGATGCTAATACCTATTTTTACACACAAGATCATTTTCAGGCACATACAATACCTATTGCTGCAAGATTAGAAACAAGTTAGACTGCTCCCACTTTGGGGTATTGCACTTGAAAATATCCATATTGACATGTGGTAGTGGAGGTGTGAAGACTTTCTCTTAAGTACCGTCCCTCTTGATTATAGATGTGTAGATATGATCAAAACCAAACCTATTACCTGCAGGCTTGTTAATGTAGCATAACATTCAGCCTCACTGGTGAGTTAGTTTCAATAGTAGTTCTTAGCATATTCCCATGCAGCTGCCTTGTGTGTTGTGTTTCTCAGGGGTACTTGAATATCATGGTTACCAAAAGACAGAAAGCACAACACGGTAACATAGAAACAGCCTCTGTGGAAGGGAAATTATTGTAAAAACACTCATGCTATTTTTTTTTGCATTAGTCAACAATGTGTGTCTGGTTTTCTTGAACATAGACTATGTCATCATCTTTGTGCCTCTGACTGACAGGTCTGCTCTGAAGCTACTTTCTCCTATCTAGGACTTATTTGCTGTCATTTCTTCTCGCTGAGTTGTCTCTAACTGAAATGTGAGTTGAATTAATTTTTTTTCCATTCAGATTTTGTCTGAATGTCTTGTGTCTTGATATATATGGAGAGTGTTATCAGTGTAAACCAGCATGTTGGCTAATTGCCCAAGTGGCATCTTTGACTCAGTCTTTGCCATAGCAACACATTGCCAGACCATGACAAGACTTACAGGTCATCTCCATATGTGCTCTCCAAGAGAACTCTCTCTTCCTTTCATCCACAGACATAAATCCCTTATTTGCACCATCACTGTATTGCATTGTGATTATTTCAAAATCACTTTCTCCTGGCTTGACAGGTGCAGTTCTGCCCTTACAATATCCATGTAAAATAAGGATGATACAATGATCTGTCCAGCCAGTCTCTTTGGCAGTTTCCCCTCATGTCCATGAATCATTACACTGGCTCCTGTGTTTCTGTTGCATTAAATTTAAATGCTTGTCTTGACTTTTAAAGCTTTTTTTTTTTTTTTTTTTTTTTTTTAACAGTCTCAACACAGTTCATCAAGCTTGTGGCTTAGATGCAGTAGATTAGTTAGTTCCTTGGGTAATATATTCTAAGACATATTATATGAAAAATACATAATTGTCCCATCAGTTCAAAGTTTTGACTTAAAAGACACAAGTTACCTCTTTGCATCAAAGCCTCACTGATAACAAAATAGGGGCAAAAACATTGAAGGAAACAACCGTAAATTTCAAGGGCAGAAAACCAACCCAAACCCACAAAAAAAGAAAAAGGCTTGGTAAAAAAACTACTGAAAATGTAGTAACACAGAAATGTTTGCTGGAAGAAACTTCTGGAGGTCATCCATTGATCCCACTCAAGGTATGTCCAGCACTGCAGCATGGCAGCCATGAGTTCATCTCTCCAAATCACAGAAATATTCGGGGGGAGGTTTCTGCCACTCTTCTGGGCACCTTTCCCAGAAGCCTAGTTGTAGTGTTGAGATCTGTTTTGCTCACTTAATATTTGTACATGTGCTATTGATGTTGGAATAGATCAGTACCTGTGTAGGTAATGCCCAAAAGTCATTTCTTTTAATCACCTAACCGTGTGGCAATGGTTTTGGCCCTCCTGGGATGAAAGGCAGTTCTTGTGTCTTCACTGTGGTAAGCCTGGGTAGGGGTATTAAGGATTTCAGAGTATTCTTGGCCCCCTCTTTGCCTTGGTCATTCAAGTTTGAAGTTTATACCTGTGAGGGATTAGCACAATTGTGATAACCCTGTGCTGTGGTCATATAAATACAAAGATATTGATATTAATGTAGTAAAAACACATTTTCATAAATTCTTTCTATTTATTTGCTTGCCACCTAATCTGTGCAGAGGTAAAACATAATTTTATGTGTTTATGTGGCAGAGGATGTGTCAAAAACAATTTACCAAATATTTACTCAGTTCAGCAGAGTAAATTCAAGGAAGGGCAAGCAGAGCAGGTCATTTGGTATCAGTTTCTCCTGCAGGTGGATCTGCAATAAGGTTTAAAAGAACCCCCAGGATTAATCTAAAGTACAAGGGGATTAGAAATAAAGTAGAACAAGTAGAACTTTCATTTTAAAACCCATGTGCTTAATTATATTAGCCTTTTTCATATATGTGGATCCCGTGAATAATTTATTTTCTCACACTCATTTATTCAAATTAATTTGTGTTTTTGCAACTAGTTGTTAATTGCTTGGATCTATTCAAAGCATTTTGGGAAAGCATGTGTGCTGATCTATGCTGTGTGATGACCAGATGGAAGAGGTGTGGTGCTGCACACCCAAATTAAAGGTGGCTACAAACAAACCTTTCTGCCACTCATATTTCACTCACGTACATAAAAGCTGGTCCAGGTGCTTCTCAGCTAGTCACTGGCACAAAATATTTAAATGTTGGTAGTGAGCATCAAAACAAACTCAGCTGAAATTAATACTACTAAAAATTGTACTGCTTCTTTCTAGTATGTGCCACTTTATTTTTGTTCTTTGAATATAAGTCACCTCTAGGGATCATAGCTAGATCTAAATTACTGTTTTGGCTTTAAAATTACTTCCAATTATGTGGGCTGGAACACCTCCCTAAAAGTCTCCAAACAGTGTAGTAATCACTACTTTATATTTTAATGTAATTTGAACTAGCTTGGATTTTAAAATGGGAGTTCTTAAGAGAAATTCAGATCACCCTTAGTCACAACACAGAAGATATTTCTGTGCATCTGAAATATCTGCTTACTATGAACATCTTTCTGTTGGTATTTCCACATATTTGTGAACTGAAGCACTAGAAAAATTATTTTTCTACTCTTGCTTTGCATATTATGATAGTCAATTTGATAATTCATCACATCATACTTTTTTTGGGGGAGAAGGCTGTTGGTTGCTTTTTTTAATTTATAGCTTTCCTGCTTTATGATAGTCTTGAATTTTTATTACCTTCTCCTCCTGCTTTGTGGTAGTGTGCCTTCTTTCTTGTAGACCCACATTTTTTAAATTTCATTTTGGAGTCTTTCAATCTTACTGAAGTTATTTCTACAAACTGTTGCCTAGATTTAGGCATAAACTAAAACCTCCCTCCAGAAATTTCCTCTAGAAATTTCCTCTGTTATGATTTGCCCTTTACAAAGCACACTAATGAGATTAGCAATGTGGCAGGACTATTAAAGAATAGTTCCTATTTATATATTAATTTGGAGGCTTGTATGAAATTTGACATTTTTAATAAAATTATTTGCAGTAGATGTTGCCAAGCAGAAAGATATCTGTTATTGTTTATCATAACATTTTTTTGACTGATTCTTGTCCTCCCTCCTTCCCAAGGTGGCAGTGACCGCTCTCCCGGCAGTCCTTGGGTGATGTGAACAGCAGAGGAGACCGTAGGCAGGATTCTGGAGAAGCTCCTGGGCCAGGCTGTGCCTCCCTGTGATGGCTGAGGGGTGGCTCTGCTCTTCTTCATCTCTTGGGCATGCACAGGAACCAGCCTACAGATGTTTTTTAAAACTGAGAAGGGAAGAGCAGTCCTGCAGGGATTTGTGTCTTTAAACACAGGATGGAAGGGCACAAAACACAGACTTGAGTAGTGTCTGAAAAACGTTTGTGGTGTAATCTCTGTTCAGTGCTTTACTTAGTTAGTTTATTTGCAAAGTAGGAGTTGCATTGTACACGTTTCTGCATCCAGGAAGAGCGATATTTGGATTTTAGCATGCCTCCTAAGTAGTTCTTGGTCTGTAAGGTTCCATTGAGATTTCCCACTTACTATATATTTAATTATGTGAAAATATATTTATTTTCCCACTTACTAGTTATTTAATTGATGGGCCTACTGAGGGTGCCAAAAGGTACTTGAGATGGTGATGTCTTGTAACATTTTATGTGCAGGTTAAAAAATCAGCAATTTCTCTTCATACATTTAAATCTGGATTTTGATGTTGCTTCCTTGATTAACATCACCCAGAACATATGGGTTTGTACAGCTTTTTGAA
The DNA here is from genome assembly GCF_029582105.1 of Oenanthe melanoleuca. Lineage (NCBI taxonomy): Eukaryota > Metazoa > Chordata > Aves > Passeriformes > Muscicapidae > Oenanthe > Oenanthe melanoleuca. The sequence goes on from NC_079336.1 coordinate 28,600,234, forward strand.
AAAATAGAAAAGAAATCCTGATTTGTTTTTTTTTCCTGTGGGGTCTGTTGGTAGTTTCCTGTTTGTGGCTTTTGAGGTGTAACTACATGAGTTACAGGTAGTGAGAGGATGTAAATGCATTTAACCATACAGAGCCCATACATCTCTGCAGCACTGCAGCAGAAGCTAAGAGTGGAAAATGGAAAATACTATAAAATAAGGCTCCAGTATGACTTGTCTCTTTGGACAATGGCAGTATTCCTTCATACATCTTCTCCTTGGGTACAATTTCATCTTTTTCTGACACGGAAGTTAGTACCTATTTCAAAGAGATGTTACCTCCCCAACTGATGAAGATTTGGGAGATAAATTCAGCTGTTTATCTTGTGATAAGGTGAAGAGTGTATGACTTTGGATGTATGTTAACTTCCAGGTTGTTGGGTTATACTCCCTCACCTTGTGTGAAATGAGTTGTCCCTTTTTATTTGGATATCAGGAGGCAGGTGCCTCTTCTGAAGATGCTGGTTTTTGTGCCTGGAAAGGACAGCCAAAACCACATGCCAAGTTCTTGGAAGTATGATCTCCTTCCAGGTCCCTCTGTTTTCAGACATGGCCTAATGATGCTGTGTTGCTTGTGAGCCATGTGTAACTGGGGGACTTAATTTCTCAGACCTGATAATGACCACTCAGTTCATATTAGCATCATTTTCTGGGGGCTTGCTCCCAAGCTTTGTTTATTTTCTCACATGTTTGTTTATTTTCTCACAAAATTAATGTACTCTGTCAGCAGTCAACAAGCACAATCTTTAAGGTTTTACAACATTTTTATTTATTTTGAAATCAGCATAAAATGACTATACACATATGGTCTTCCTATTTTTTTATTTCCTCTGCATTTTATTTTGTTCTCTCCAACTCTCAACCTTTTGGAAAGTGGACAGATATCTGAGGAAAGCAAGTATGGAAGAAAAACCCTTCTGCTTTCTCTCACAGCTTTTAATTTAGAATGGTTAATTCAGCACATTATGGATGCTACTGTTTTAGTTGCCAATGAGGAATTAGCAAGTAATTATGGCAAGGATTTGCCTTGTTTCAGAGACTGAAAAAGATAATTATAGCTCTCAGAGAAGATGAAAGTAGTGCTGAAAAAAAACTTCTTCCTTCAGAGGTTGCCCAATTTAACTGTTTTGCTGTTGGAGTAAAAAGGTGAATAAAAGGGATTTTGAAGGAAGCAAAAAGTAGAAGTAACTGTCATTGTAGTAAATCTGTATCATCCTTATGTCTTTAGAAGCTCTAGACTTGGGTCTATGTAAAAGATAAACATCTTTCATATAGAAAGAAACAGAACAAGAACTTAGATGCCAGTCAAAACCAAAAAATTTTGAATGCTTTATTTCTTATAATCCAAGGCCCCAGAAAATGCTTCCCTTTAAAGAGAAAATCAAGTGAGCTGTCAGGATTGTCTTTGTATGCCACATATGTTTACTTCTAGGTAGGTGTCTAAATCTGCTTCTGTGGTTTATAACCATTTTGGGAGAGAAGAATGTAAGATCTCCTGAAAAAAATCCTGTATTTGAGAAAATCCAAAGCAAACCCATTTACTGTCACTATCAAGCTAATCAGCCATGAAACACTACAAATTATGGGAACTTGCCTATACCTACCATAAAATAGCATTTAACATTTGTGTAGTCACTCTTTTTTGCTTCTCAAACTTGTTGTCTCTGTGTACTGACATGAAACATAGGGATCAGGAAGAAATCAGCCCCAGCAAATATGAGGCCAGTTGTAATTCTGTAAACCTGCAATCACTTCTATTCCTAGCTGCACATACAATTACTCAATGTAATCCCTGACATCTCACTTCTCGTTAAAATTCAGTTTTGCAACTAGAAAACTGTAAAAATTTCAGAAAATATAAATGGATTAGTCTAAACCATAGGTTACCAATCCTGTCCAGCCCTGCTGGAATGATTATATCTGTAAGCAACATGAGGATTTTAACTGTAAATCTGCAGGTATTAAAGCTCAAATGGTTTTGCTTCATTTAGGTGTAGATCTAAAAATTCCTGCTAGCTTAAATAGTTTTATATCTTCAGGAAATTGATTTAACTTTCTACAGAAAAGACTAATGCAGTTGTTAATCTCAAATTTTTTGAATGCACACTGTTTATTAATTTTTTTCTGATTTTCAAATTTTCCTATTTTTCATTCCATTTACCACTGCTACTTAGTTTCTGAGCTCCTAGTTTCTCAAAAATAGTCAATAATTTTACTGAAATGTCTTTAATGTTTTAACTTGCTCACTCCACCTTTGAAGAAGATGAAGCAAAAAGCATTCTAGCAAGCTTGAACATTGTTATTTAAACTGCTCACCCATTATATTTTAGGCAGCTTATTTGTTTTAGTAGGTATTCTTCATCTTTTCTGTATTCTGTACATTTTTCATTATGATTATTTTTCCTTTATAAGCAACTCCTCCCCCTAGCATCATTAAAAATTACTACCTAGACATATTTTCCTGAGGTTATGTCAGATGTATCTGTGCTGTTATTATTTGGATACAGTAAAATAGCAGGGTTGGACCTTCCATGTTGTAGTCCATCTTGTACCCAGACTTGCCCCACAGAATCCTTTTAAGAAGGACTATGATGCTCAAAGGGAAAGAGACAGAATGTCCCAGGTCACTTCAACCTGTTCAGTTGTGTCCAGTGAGCTGATCTCTAGAAGCACTTGAAGGTGAGAGGTAAAGAGCTGTAACAGAAGACATAGCCACACAAAAATGGCACCTATAAACTTGTCAGCTTGACTGCTAATCACTGATGAGATAAAGGCCAATAATTGAGTATCAATACTCTGACACAGAGCAGTGGAACTGTAGTCAGCTCCAAATGGCATCCAGATCCAGAAAGATAAATCTCTTCAGATAAAGCAACAAAAGGAATCCCAAGCTCCTGGGGGTCTAACAGAATCATTACTTTTCCAATTACACCATAAAATATCACAGCCCTTTCAGTTCTCCCTTTTCAATTCACATTGTGTGTTCATGGCTGATTTTGCCATAGTTGCCAATGTGCTTTTAGCATTATTGATAAGTAGCCAGTGCTACCTCTTCATGCTATGGCTTCCAAATTCAGTCTCATTAAACCTTTATTAGATGAAGTAATGTTTAGAGATTGTCAAAATTGTGTTTGAAGTTACCAGAATAATACATATTCTATACCTCTTTGCTTGTACAAAACTTGTACAAGTTCAAAGCTTTTTGGGGTGGTTTTTTCTTTATTCTATCCACATATCCCTCTTCTCCACTTTTATGTAATAGAAGATTTCTATTAACTGTTCATTTACAGACATTCAGAAGTTTTATCATGTCTGTATATGAGAATGCTCTTTATCTGACTATATATTAAAAAATTCCATCATGATGGAATGCTTGCTTACAGCATTAATTACTGGATTTGAGAGGCAGAGGGACAGTTAGGAAACTGCAATAGAAATAAGTGAGTGAGTATACACTAAAATAGAATAGTAGGTTCATAAAAGAATGGGGATTCTCAGACAAATCTCATGTCTGAGATTTGTCAAGTAATCCCTGTTTCTCAGTAGAGGACATAGGTTGATACATCTGAAGTTTTTCATGCAAAAGCCTTCATTTGTATTACAAAGAAACCAAATATTTTAAATTTTACATCAGGGTTTTACATATTTTTGGAACTTGGACAATATCTCTAAGGAGTCCTTCACCCCCTAGTGATTTTTAGGTATTACTGGAGGAGAAGGAAAGAGGACTTGAGTTCTTATTTTGTATTCTTGCTAATTCAATTCTCATCTACTAATATATTCCCATATGGAATAGCAAAATCCATTGCAGTAGCACTTGTTATGCCATAGTGTTTTCTGCTCTCTCTTTTTTCTACAGAGATTCTAAGCTGATATGTCAATTCTAGCAGACTGTATTTTGCCCTGTGTTAGGAAACATCTGATATAAACTGATGTTTAGGTACCAAGTTGCTCAGATGGAATATCTGAGAAATAGTCCAAAATGCATATTTTAATTTTTCTTCATTCTTTACATAATCAAATCTGACAGTGATATGCCCAGAAAATATTCTTTCAAGGCAAGATTTGTGAATGAAGTACTGACCCATTCTGAATAAATTCATTTTAAGGGAACATTTTTGTTAGATATGGACATGTGAAAGAACCCCTTAAACTAATTTATGGAGCCTGAGGAAATTTTTTTTTTTTTTTAGTCATAGTAATTGACTTATTGAATGATAATTTAGCATTCCACATTTTAAAAAGGACATGGTTGTCACTGTTATTTGAGGGGTCACATAAAATTGTTATTGGTTCCATATTTCTTGTACTTTGCTTTCTATATTCTGATTTTCTCTGATTAAAAAGGATGTGAATTGCATAGCACTTTCAGGTTTTTTTTTCCCCTACATGTATTGATGAGAATCTTGTAGTTCATCTTTTACTGCTGAGATAGGCCATTGTATTAGCTTTGAACATTTGTGCTTGGTGAAATATTTTGTTTTTATATACAGAAAGGAAAACTAGCAGACCAGTTAAAATCTCCAAGGGGCACTCACAGTTTGACAAGGAAAGATTGAAGAGAGCAGGGAATACAACATCTAATTAAATAGTGGTCATGCTATTTTGGTACTTCAGCAAATTGAATATGAGATGTATGGCTTAAAGACTGGAGCTTGTCCTTGAAGTGTTCTGTCAGAAATCACTCTTTATACTATTGATGAAACCAGATCTCATAGTAAATAAGATTAATTTTGATTGATACTATATATAATCCACTTTCTATCATGAATTCATAGATTAATGTATTTGGTAATGTGCTTTAGTGTTACCAGCTTTTAAGTAGTTTTGCTATACCTAAAGCTATCTATTGTACTAGTTGTTATAACACCAAGAATTAATCTATGTTGAAGCCTTACTTAGTCTATTTATCTAATTTTACATTAAAAAATTAACATCCTGAGGATATCAGAAACAAATTTAAAAAAACATCCATTACAAACTTCCTGTACCAACTAGTTACAGTTTTTTAAACATATGAACTCATTTGAAGAAAAAAAAGCAAAATGCTAAAAAGAGAGAGGAAAAGAGGGATCACTGTCCTTTGCAGAATCTGTGAAAAGCCTAGGTCCAGTTTTGATTTATGTGGAGTATAGAATGTCAATGGCAACTGTTGTTTGAATGCTACATGGCAACGTGTTGAACTGCTCAGAAGTGCCTTAATAAAATACAGAATATTTTCAAGTCAATGCATATCTGCAAAAATTGTGGGAAGGATTATTATGCTTGGAGGGTGAAATGAATAATGCCATGTTAGATCCAAGAATGCGAGAAAAAAAGTCTTGAAAGGCAGAATGATTTCTTTTCATCTTGCTGGAAGTAGCTCCATTTGGATTATAAAACAGTAAGTAAAGTGTTCAGTTTCTATTGTATTGCAGGTTTTTGTACATATTCATTATTCTTTATATAAGCATATACAAAGAAGTGGAACTAAAGCAGACTTTGTTGCATTCTAGTTGCTGTGCTTCACCAGCTGCACATTCATTTATGAGTATTACCCTGGTAATGATTATTTTGATGAACTCACAGTCTAAATTGGTGGTATCAGGGAGCAATCCAGGAAGAGCCAAGTGATTTAGTACTAAATTAGCAGTGAGGGAAGAACTGAGAAGTATACTTGCATGGTTCTTCAGATTTGTCTGTTCTGCACAAATAATCAGACTGAAATGCAAACAATACATAATCTTTCTCATCTGTCTTCTCTGGTACTTTCTTCAACAGGAGAATACTGAGTCCTAAAACATTTGAAGTGTGGGGGGAAATGGAACTTCAGGCTGCCAGCATCAAATTGGCTTGGAAACTTGCTAGACAGAGCAGGCAACCTTTGCAAATGAGCAAGAAGGAGAATGTAGAGTACCACTTTCAGCTGAAACATTTTCACTAGCTCTGTTGCTTTAAAATGTCTCTTCAAAAATAATTAGGCTAAGACTTTGAATTAGTTCAGTCAGCATTTGCATTTTCTGTCATAAAATTTGCTTTGGGAGTTTTCAGCATAAAGATACCTTATTGTCCATAGACAATTGTCCCTGTATGCTAGTAAATAATCAGCCAGACTGTTCCTGAGGTGTGTTACATGGCAGTGGTATTCAGTAGATATCATCTAATTTTACATAACTCAGAGGGCTAATTTAGCATTATGGACCATCAACCAATACTCTGTTCATAATTTACCAAGACAAAAGCTCCAGCAGACAGTTCAGATCTTAGCAGACCTGAATTTCTTTGGGAGGTTTCTCTTGATTCTAAAAATTGTAGTGGAACATGCAGGGCAACCATGGTCCCTAGCTTGGGCACCTTGATATGTAAAATTAGTTTAGGTTAATTTATATTAATCTGGACTGCAGTTTGTTCTCATATTGACAAAGTAAAATTAGATTTATTTAATGTACCCCTGTACACTTGCCACAGAGTTCATCATTTGTGATAGCACAAAATTATCCTGGTATATCTTTATCTGAGGGAATTATTAAGTATTTGCCGTTTGCAAAAAATACTGCAAAGAAGGTGCCCTACAATAGACTAATTTTGATCCAGTTTGAATCTTGATTTTCCAGTATTGCATGTGTTGGACAACAGACTTAGATGGCTGGTCTCTCTTGTTGAACTTGGAGCCAAGAGTGATAGAAGGCTGTTTATCTAGAAGGGTGTTTTGTCATATTTCTACTGCTTATTCAACAAGAGATTGAGTAGGATTATACTGCAACATTTACTTGAAGCTACATCTATGTTAATCAAAAACCAAGAGAGCTGCCCAACTTTCATTCCTTGACAGGAATGGCAGAAATCTTCCTTACTGTGCTGTGGCATCAATGGGCCAATCAGTACCATGCCAAAGTAGAATTGAGAGCTACTCAAAATTATTTGTGTTAAATATGTATTGATTTTTGCCTTATATTTCCTGCTGCTGGAGTGAACTTAGAAAAGCAAGAGGAAATTTTAGTAAGAGATGTTCAATCACTGTATTCTTCTGATAGTTGATCAACAATAATAGAAAGCAGATTCTTCACTTCTTTCACTGTCTCAAGTTGATAATGATTTCAGCAGGATGGGTGCACTGCTTTGTGGTGTTGAGTAGTCTGATCATTGTTTAACATGGTTGTTTAGGTATAAGTGGGGAAGAGGAATGTGTGTTTATACTGGAGAACACATATTGGAATAGGTGTTCTTTTTTGCTGTGTATATAAATGATGGAAGAAGTGTAAACGACATTTGAACCATTTTTGCTGTCTGCCTTCACTGTTTTATGTGCCTTTTGTATTTCTTTCCCCAAGAGTTTATCTGTAAAGAGTAAAGGGACTGATTTTTTATCCTAATGTTAATTCTCTGAGCTCTAGAGTTCCATACACCTTCTGTATTTAGGATTTTGAGGTGCTCAGTGCTCAAAGCATGTGTGCCTATCAGTATGTGACTGCTAGAACACTTGAGTCAAAAAAATCCCCACAAACATTTTGGTATTTGGGCTAGATAAGGCAAGATAGGATAAGGACAATCTTAAACAATTTACAAATGTTACCTTGGAGCCTGGATGAATTCAGGGTGGATATTTTTTTCTGGTTTCATGATCAGGATATTGTGATAACTGCCAGCCAGGGAGGAGAGAAGAAGTTTCTGGTGTTTCTTTACTTGAACTTCATTTATAATTATTATTTTAAAAGTTCTGAGATGGAAAATTGGAAACCTGGACTAGAGTTCATCTGTGTGGAGCCTTTAAATACAAATACATGGCTCTTGAGAGTTATTAAGTAATTACAGTACTTTTTGCAAATGGAGGTTCTGCCATTCAGTCAATGTATTATAGAACTCTTTGAATTTAATCAGTGCAATACAAACATTGCAATGTGCCAGATATTTTATTTCTGCCTAACTGATTAGTGTTTGAGTGCTTGGCTGTATGTAGAAAACAAAGAATTCCTCCAACCATAAATTCTTGTGATTATGAATAATGCCTTTCTTATATTTGGTGATTGATGAGTTCATTGATAGTTTGAAATAATGAGCTTCAGAATATGGAGTAATGAGCTTTTGATAATATGCAGAAGCAGTCTGGGACTGGGTAAAAGCCCTGGTGGGAAAAAGCAACCACCACCTTCTCCCTTACTAAAGAGTTTGAAGTGTCATATTCCAGTTATTCAACTAATTTTAACTACAACTCAGTGATGAATATTGTAGAGTGTCCTAAATGTACAGAAGGTTTGAGAGGTGGTCTGATAATCTGAAGTGTTTCTAAATGGTGTTTGGATAGGATGCCAGTTTGGATGGTAAAGGCAGCACCAGTTGAAAGACCTTTCATCTTTCAGATTGCTGTGTCTAAGGCGTTTATAAGCAAGGGCCTGCAAATCTCAGCACATATTGTAGTTTTTTTTCCCCCAGGACTAGAAGTGACTGAATTTCCATCCATTTCACAGTTTCAAAGATGCTAAAGCTGGACAGTGGGTCATGAAAATCTTTTTTAATTCAGGCAATAAACACATTACTTCATATCATTACTAATTCTCATAATTCTTGATAGAAATAGAACCTTTTTTGTCCATTTTCTCAATGCTACCTTACCTCGATCTTCTGGAGAAAAGAACTTTCACATAATTTCAAGTTTTCATCCTCTCTTTAGCTTTCAGTCTTATGATCTTACTATGCCTTTGTCTCTGAAGATCTGACTGGTGTCAGAGGTTATAGTTTAATTCTATAACAGATGCCTACACCTGCTTTTGATGGGCTCTGTAGTGTGAACTTACAATGAAGATGGATGATGTAACCTGTATTTTCCAGTCTTTGAGTTACTAGTGAGATGTTAACCTTCTCTGAGGTCATCTATCTTACATTAATAAAAAGTAAAAAGTTGTGTTCAGCATTTGAGCAGAAAACATAAAGATGGATTCAGAAGAACTGTCATTGGTGACCCCAAACAATGGATTACCTGAACACCCCACCTCAGATATAAGGTGCATATTCATTTATGATGGCATATTTGTGTACATCATTCAATGAACAACACAGGGCAAAAAACAGTCCCTGCAGGATCAGACTTTTTAGACTCTAATTTGTTACTGAGTCTGACATTGAATTCATTAATATTATTGTGGTGGTAGTGCAACTTTTTTAGCAGTTAACCCATTTGTGAGTTACTTGAGAGGCACATAGGCTAATATATCTAATCCTAATGCATTAATATAGCTCCTTCTGTCAACTAAGCACATCAGTTTATTAGGGTAATATGTACTGTAGTTGTCCAGGTGTAACTTCAGTGAAATTATTCTAAGTAATATTTCCTTATATCCATACTAGATTTACTGAAGCCTCTATCAGTCATCCACTCAGGTTTGGGGGGAGAGGTATGTGACCTTAAGAGCCCTGCAAGCCTGCAATTACTTTTGTCACCTCTTCTCTCCTCTCTGGTTCACCCCCAATCCCTGGAATTTGCCCAGTTTTTCAGGGTTTATTAAAAATAAATATGAACAGCCTAGAGATACTTTTTTTCAGGCCACAGATTTTCTTGGATCTTTTGGTTGCTTAATTCAAGCATCTGAGAGGATGGGCTCTCTGCTAAGAGTATGGAAAATGTGTTTTTGAGCTTGGTTTGGTTACCCATTTAAACTCTCTGCCATGGATATATAAGGACAAAGGCAAGAGCTTCTCCACAGGGGATGGAAGCCCTCTCTGCATTGCATGTCCAGAGGCCAGAGTGTCTGGGAAGCACCTGCATCACACCCTTCCTTGTAATGCTGTACCTTGGACCAACTTAGAATACTGTTAATAATTATTGTAGGAAATAATAATAATATTAAATCATTATTATAGCTGACTATGCTGCTGAAATAGCAATAAAATATAGGGTTTAGAAAGTCTAGAAATAGCCAGGAGGAGAAAAGGGGCTAAAAAGGAAGCAAATAACTTTTGTTAATGAATGACATATAGTCTTTCTCAGGTCTTAAAAGACTATCTAATTGTAAAAAAACAAACTAAAAAGAAATATAATTTGTCCCAAATCAGAATGAACTTGTAGTCCCACCCCTAGCACTTCAGCTGCCCTTCAGTGCTGCAGCAGGGCACTCAGAGATTTGTGCACAGCACTAAGGAACAAAGCCACCTTCAGAGCAGCTTCATTTTCTTTAAGGCCTTTGGAAACTTAAGTACTATGCAGCAAAGCATTTTATACTGATTAATGCAGAACCAGAAACAACTAAAGTGTCTTGTATGCTGAGGTGGCTGTATGCTGACCCTGAGGAGGAGGGCTGAGTGAGATTTAATGGTAGCACAGCAACAACAGGGTGGAGAAACGTGGCTGACAAGTCACTGGATCAAGGAGGTACTGAAACTTTACATGGTAAGATATCTGAGCACCCAGACCCTTAAAAATTATCTGGAAAATGTGTGTATTTACACAAAGTCCAAATTACTTTGTCAAAACCAAATTAAGAACATACAAACTTCCATGAACTCAAGTTGCTGTCTTCAAAGAATGAGAGGGAAGCTTCAGAGTGGATTGGGTTTGCACAGCCTGGTTTTTGGTAGCAGGGGGCCACAGGGCTCTGTGAGAAGCTGCTGGAAGCTTCCACCATGTCCAGCAGAGCCAATCCTTGATGGCTCCAAAGATGGGCTGGTGCCACTGGCCAAGGCTGGGCCAACTGGAAATGGTGGTAACACCTCTGTGATAGCAGATTTAAGAAGAAATCAAAGTTGTGGTGGAGTTTTAATTCCAGACAGAGAAAAGTGAGGTGAGAACATGTGAGGGAATCACATGGAGACACCAAGGTCAGTACAGAAGGAGGGCAGGAGCTGCTCCAGGAACCAGAGCTGAGATTGCTCTGCAGGCTGTGGTGAGACCATGGAGAGGCAGCTGTGCCCTGCAGCCATGGGGATCCAGGGGGATGCAGATATCCACCCACAGCCCATGGATCCATGGGGGATGCAGATATCCACCCACAGCCCATGGGATCCATGGGGGATGCAGAGATCCACCCATAGCCCAGGGGGATCCAGGGGGATGCAGAGATCCACCCACAGCCCATGGGGGATGCAGAGATCCACCCACAGCCCATGGGGATTCATGGGGAATGCAGAGATCCACCCACAGCCCATGGGAATCCAGGGGGAAGCAGAGATCCACCCACAGCCCATGGGGATCCAGGGGGATGCAGAGATCCACCCACAGCCCATGGGGATCCAGGGGGATGCAGAGATCCTCCTGTGGAGGAGACCTGTGCCAGTACAGGTGGATGCCTGGAGGAGCTGTGATCCATGAGACCCATGGAGAGACAGGCCCTGCTTCCAGGCTGGACCAGCCTCTCCTTAGAGGACTGCACCCATGGAAGAGTGACCCATATCACTGCAGTTTGTGGGAGAGTGGGAAATACAGGAAAGGACTCCTCTCCTTGAGCAGTGGGACAAACCCATGGGTGACCCTAACCCCCCATTCCCTTTCTCCTTGTGTTGCTGGGTTAGGAGGCAGAGCTAGCAAGGAGGAGTGGAAAGTGTTTTTAAGGGCTTATTTTACTTCTCATTATCCTGCTTTGATTTTGTTAGCAATAAATTCACTTCATAACTCTAATCGGAACCTGTTTTGCTCGTGGTGCTATTTGATGAGCAATGTCTCCCATGAATCCTTCATTAAATTTTCTCTCCTCTGTCTGGCTGCAGAGGAGTGAGTGAGTGGCTTTTGTGGGTGCCTGGCATCCAGCCAGGGTCAGTCCATGACACATGGTCATTAACCAAAGTAACTGTGCTGCTAGCAGATGGAAGTGACCAAAAATATCCAGCTTGTTTCACTAACCCTGAAAGCTCCACACCTTTCAGGAAAACTGCATTTCCCTAATGCAGCAAAATTCCTTCTAAAGTCCTGCATCAAATGGCATCAAATTCTGCCCACTGGAGTGGACAGCCCATAATGTTGCCAGTGATGTAACTTACATTAGAGGATGATGTGGTGGAGCTTGAAGTCATCAAGAATTGCAGAGTGCTTTTTGCCTTTTATTTTCTTGCTGAGATTCCTCATGCTTTCTAAAGGGAAATGTTCCTTCTGGTTTGTGTGGATGCAGTTTCTAGGTGTTCCTATCATGCTGTTTTCCACAATATGGAGCTCCACAAGAGTCTCTGTTCCACTGCACCCAATCTGTGAATCTCAGAATGAGAACTATGTGCTTGACCTCTTCTCCTCTACCAATGATGGGGCTCAAAGCCTCCTCCAGCCTGGCCTTGAACACTTCAGGGATGGAGCATCCACAGCTTCTCTGAGCAACCTGTTCCAGTTCCTCACTAACCTCAAAGTAAAGAATTTCTTCTCATTATCTGGTCTAAACTTGCTCTCTTGTAGTTTATTTCTCCAGTTTTGCTTATCTCCACTTATTTATCAGGTGAAATTTTTTTTTTCAAAATTTTCAGCTATTTTTCTAGCACTGCTGGGAAGACACTTTTTGGTTTTTGATTTTATGAGTGTTCTATTGTTTGTTTGGGGAGAGCTGGGTTTTTGTTTGTTTGTTGTTTGTTTGGATTTTTGTTTTTGTTTGGTTTGGGTTTTTTTTGCGTGAAAAACTATTTCAGTCTTCTGGAATTGTAATTTTATTACAGATGTTATTAAAACTAAACATCTGCATGTTACAGGTACTGCATTTTTTGAGTTCTTGTCCAGACTAGAAGATGCATATCCAGTGTCAGCATTTTCTAACATTGATCCTAAAATATAAATCTGTATGGAGTTGAATGTAAAGCTCTGTTTTATGAGTGTGCTCTAAAATAACCATTGCAGAAACTAAACCTTACCTTTTGTGTTTTAGACAAACATTATGTACTTATGGACAACTTAGCAGAAACTGGCATCTTTATTACTCTGACAAAGAAATGTAGGCAAATAAATAAATATAAAATCAGGTCATTATATTTGTTAGGAATACAGAGATATCTTTATTTCAAAAAGAGAATATTTTTAATCCATTTACTTTGGATATCAAAAGGAATAGTCCTCAATAATGGTGATTGAAAAGCCTATTTTCTTTTTTATTTTTGGGCCCTTAACTCTTCAGAGATGTAGAATTTTGTGTATTACTGGTTGTTCTTAATTCAGTGAAAATTAAAATGAAAAATGAAAAATAACTTCAATTGCTAGCAAAATCTTTGCATATTTTTTTTTAATTGAGTCTATTCCAAAACTCAAATTTTAGTTCTGGAATAAATTTGCAGAAGGTACATTTTGAAATATAATCAGCTGGGGAGAAGAAAAAAAAAATCCAAAACAAACCCACATTTGTTTTAAATACACTTTAGATTGAAGAGGTCATTCAGCTGTAGCTATTAAATGAAATCTGTGTCTGTGTTTAATTTAGTTTCACTGGCATTTATCAAGTACTTGATATAGTTGTACAGCATCTAACTTTGTACTTAGGAAACACCAAGTCTACTTGAAGTAATTAAAGTCTATTTAAAAATGGGATTTTGTGATATAATTTCATTGGGAGGAATATATAATTGTATATTCAGCCCCTGTTACCAAATAAACTGAAATGCTTTTGTCAAGTGCTCTACTTCACTGAGTTCTCATGTAATCACTGTGTTCAAAAGGAGGAAGAAAGGTAGAAAACTTCTCTAAATACAGTCCCTTTTTCTCTGTGTGGTATTTTCAAGAGCTTTATTGAGTTCCACACTATGCTGAAGTCTTGAGAGCCCATAGCTCATCACACACATGTGCTCATAGTCCTTCAGCTGCTTCTGTGGGCATAGAAGAAGGGTTGTTAGTGCTTGACTCTGTATAGCTTCAGTTTTAGAAGATGAGCTATGCTTTAATGGTAGATGAACCAGAAAAAGCATTTTTGCACATGATATGAGTAGATGTTGTATATGAATGAAGTAGATGGTTATTCTGCAGCCAGATGAATCAAATATATCCCTCAACAGCTGGTGATGAGACATGAAGATCCATTAAGAACAAATTCTTTGTCGACACAGACAAAAAACAATTTTTTGTTTAATGTTAAAATCCCCTGTTTAATGTTGATTAAGTTACTTTTCAATTCATTATCCTTGTCAAGATAAAAATAAATTTCAGTGTGAGAACTAAAATGAGGCATCTTTTAGGATATTTAAATCTTAAAAAATCTTCTGACCACAACTACATTCTTACTTACTGTCCTTGAAGTCTAGATTTGTGTAAATTATTTTTAACTTCTTTTTTGTGGTGATATATGCCCTCGTGGAAACAATTTATGAATTTGTGTTGAATCCTCAAATAGATTTGGCTGAAGTAATCTTTGAAAAGGGTAGACACCTTAGAAAAGATGAATCATGCCATTTCAGTGCTTCAATATGTTTCAGCTTTTCATTTTTAAAGAATGTTTTGAAACCAAACAAAATTTTAATGCTTTTAGAAATTAGTAAGTAACTGAACAATAAAGTGAATAATCTTATCCTTATACTGAAAGTAGGATAAAAAAATGTTGGTGTTCTCCCATTTTATTTCACTGACTATTGGTATTTCCATTTGGAGTCAACTAGAGATTCTTTTTCTTTTCTTGCTTTGGTTTGGCTGTCTGTATAAGCCCATTGCTTACATACTGCTGGGTTGTTGAGTCTTATCACCAGCTTCTGACATATGGCCATTGGCAGCTTTCTAGTTTATAAACTCTGTCTTGAAAATGGCTTAGTTTTTTTTCCCTTCTTACTCCCACTGCATATTTTCAACTTTGATTAGAGATCTTATTTTCAGGCTTAATTTTCATAGGTAATTTTTGATCACACAGTTTGTATAATATGTGATAGGGTTGAATACTGGTTAAATACCTTGTCTGCATGATTATCTCAATCACTTAAAAAAAGAAAAAAAATCAACCTAGAAAGCTTCCAGCTGTTGCTATAATGGGCTAAACAAGCCAACCTCTTTCATTTTCATCCTCTCTTTAATCCACTTCCACAACTTTTTCATTCAGTTGGGTTTTCTTGCTTCAGCTTAATTTCTCTTTCTTGAACAGTGGCCAAAACAGTACACGGTATACAGGATGTAATTTCCAGACAGTGCTACTAATAATGCCTTGTCTATATTGGAAATATTTCATCTATTAAAACTCAAGGTCATGTTTTACATTTTTTCCACAGCAACCTGACACTGATGGTTTTTAGCCATTGTTGATCCACCCATATGCCTCTTTTTTCTCCTCTTCTATTTCAGTTGAATAGCCGGAGCTTAAAGCCAAAATTATTAATAGGATGTAGTCTTTTGGAACTTGTAGCTAGCTCCTCCTCAGTGGCTGGATATTTCTGAATTGGTACTGCCATATGTCTTCTCTTTGGGAAATTGCCACTTTCAGAACTCTAAAAGAAACCCCTGGATTTATGGCTTTTATCTGTCCAGTTCCAGACAGCTTTCATATATTTCCCACCTCCATTATTTTCTTAATATATGTTCCTCCCAGATGTGTTCTGGATACTTGCAAAATCATGAAGTCCTTTGCTCCAATTCACATTTGACCTCCCTTTCCAAAGAGACATAACTTCACATGACTGGTATTATTAAATGCACCCAGATATTCAATTCAGGTGCCACTTCTCACTTTTTTTATAAAGGTTGCCAAAAGGTGATTTTTCTACCACAATAAGGGTGTCAAGCTTTGCAATACCTTCCAGTTCAGATGTGATAGTTTATGGATATATTTGCAAGTCATGAAATATTTTACCTTCTGTTCTTTGAAAAAAAAAAAGGAAAGCATGTAAAGTAAGTTTTCGGCTCATTTTAAATTGTTCAGTATTGAGCTCCTTATGTTGTTTCTTGCAAATGCTCTTTGTCATCTTAGTTTTGTTTGAGTCTGATCAAGTATTTCTGTAGTGGTGTCACAAGACCCCTCTCATCATATAATACACAAATTCCAAAAGTTTTAAATCTTCAGCCTAAACAAATTCTACATTCCTACTCTGTGTTCTCACTCCTTTCATGTCTCTTCTCAGTTCAGAACAGATTTTCTCACTCATCTTTTTCTTATATTTTCAGCTTCTGTCAGAAAACACTTTAAAGACTTCCAAATTACACATTTCAGTTACAGTGTCTTAATGTGCTCCTTCACAAGCTGTGTGATGTGGAACAAAAATCTTGAGCCCAGTACCTTAGTGAATGCACTGTTCCTTTTCCTGGTTATTTTTAACACCTGTGCACAACATAAGTATTTGTTCTTTATTATGAACTGTTGATGCTAAGGTTGGATACATTTTAGGGTTACTTTGCACAGGAGTGAATGCCACCAGTGAGTGGTACTCCAGGTGTGTGCAGCTTAAATAGAGTGGTGCTGCTGCTCTGACAGGAAGGGGGAAGAGCAGGAGAGCAGTTTTTCAGCTCCATGTCTTACTATCAACATCTGCTGGGAAAGCTCATCCACTCCTCACCAGATTTCAGTCCAGAGTCCACTATTAGATTTCTTTCTCTTTTACATCATGTAGGTAGTTGGCTAAAGCCAACTTGCATTTAGACTTTCAATGCAAATATCTTTATTTAAAATTTAGGGCAGTAAGGTAAGTGAACAAAATTAGTAAAATTAAAGACAATAGACAGATGTAATATTCATCAGTAGCTCAGTTTCTGAATTCTGTTCCACACTTCCAAAATTAGTGCCTCTCAGAAGTATTCCTAGTAAGTACAGTATCCCCAAAAGTGTTTAACTCTGGGCACACAACCTCTGCCATGGAAAAGAGTAAACAATCCCTATATCTGTATGTTTACATCTGTTGCATACTAATATTCCAGTGTATTCTGTGGACATAGGAAATCACTCTAGGTTCAATAATTGGCTTCTGTAGAAATTTGATTAGCATACAACAGAAAACAGATAAAAATAGTACTTTAAAATTACAGAGGTAATACGCCAGCTGTGTCCTCCTTCTGTTTAAAATCTGTTTAGTTTTGGTTATGTCTTACAAATCAATGTAGTGAGGATAGGGAATACCACTGCAATGTGTGTTATATTCACACCCACCAAGGAGAATATATTCCCTCAGGCTTCCTAGGGAAGCTTTGATTTGGAAAGAGTGAATCATTGCTGACCTCTTCTGAGCTGCAGAGAAATGGTCAAAAGGTTTTATGAAATGCAAGTGTGAGTATAGGCAGATGAAAATCAGATTTCTTCTTTCTCATTATTGGTTTCTCTGTCTGTAGAGGTAAAGCTTGAGGGTTTCATTTTGCTTAATATGCTTCTTTTAGAAGGGCTGTTCCTCTCAGCAGGGAGGATGCTTCTGCTAGGGATAAGGAAAGAAAGTGTGAGCTGTGTAGACCCATAGAAATACTTTCTGATATCTGCCTGCCCATTCTCCCATGCTGGACTATTCTGCTTTGTGCCTCTGAGCTAGACCTCCCTCTTGATCTATCTCTGCTGTTCTCCTTTGGGGCAACCCATCTCATCCCCTTTTTCTGTAGCCCTTCTGCTGGACCTGAAGCACAGTTTCACAGAGCATGTCTATACTAAGATTTTAGTTCAGTTGTTTTGAAGAGAATGTCCACGTTTTCCCCACTGGCTGTTGTTTGGTTTGTACCATGAACAGTACTGCAACACCTGAAATGGTTTTCTCTGGAGTGGAACTAGAAAGATGTGTTCCAGGTGTTTCATCTAGTGTACTCCAGCCACTAAGACCTGGCATTCAGTCTCCAGAATAAAGCTTGGCTTTGGCTTAGACTGTCACATTCCTGCATTGTCCTCAATGCCAGCTGATTTGTCATTGCAGCAGTGTTTGCCTGTTGTGCATGTCAACACAGGTGTGGCTTAGCAGGTGTATCTGGTAAGGAAGCTGAGGAAAGGTGCATCAACGTGTCAGAGGGAAACAGAGCCTTTCTTTGTGCATGAGTAATGGCACAGAAAAGAAGTCCTCATTGCACATACGTGGGAGTTATAAAATAATAGTTCTGCTAATGTCATGGTCTGTGGCTGAGCAGTGGAGGGGCAAGATAAATTAATGAAATTGTGACTGAAGCCATGCTCTGTCCTACACTCATCCTATTTTTATTCACATTTTGATGGGATTTATTTCATTTTTTTAATATCACATCAGAGTTGTTTTTCCAGAAATGAGTTGATTTGTTTTCCTAAAGGGATAATAAAATAGCTGTGTATTAAGTTAGTTATTAAAGATATGAGTTTAGCCTAAAGCAGCTCTGAAGGGTAGTTTAAAATTAAAGTGAAGGAATGTATGTAGCATGCAATACTATGTGGCTCTCTCAAGTCAGATACAGTATTGAGATTAACACAATTTTTATTTCTTAGGACAGAGAAAATAGTGTAAGATATGAGTACTAAACTAGTCAAAAATATGTGCTACATCTGGGTAATCTCCTCTATTTTGCCAAGTATTGTACTATTTCTGGAGATTGCATTGATTTCATATTTTATCTACTGTTCTTGCATTGCTAGTTTTTTAATTACACCTACACGTTACTTTACATCTAATGACAAAATAATAATTATCTTGGTTTGTTGCTGAAAGTTTGTTGAGTGATTATATACATTCTCTCTGAATTTTTAATTTGGTGGATAAAAAAATTGAAGTGTGGCTCTCATCCTGCATTGTAGGGAACTTGAATAGGAATACTTGCATGAAAGTCAGTGGGAGATGATCATTCACTGCCTGATACTATTGGTTCATCACCTGGATGAAAGCTAGAAGAAATATCCTCAAAGCTTACTTCAGTGAAACATTAATAAATAAGTACAAATTTCTATTGTGTTCTATTAGTGAGCAATTTGAATTGTGCCATTTTGCAGGCATGTTTGGTTTTTCTATGAGTTCACTGACAATTAAGCTGTCAATAATAGCATGACTGCAAATAGGCACACACTTTATTATGGAACTGTAGGGGACTGTATTAGCATAAATTAGCTGATTTTTGCCACCACACTGCCCCCTGAATATGCTGCTTGCTTTCTGAATCCACAAACTCAGCCAGAATCTTTAAAGAGTGTATTCTTCTGCAATAAAAATAAGCTTAATACTTAACCACACTGAAGAGGTGTTGGCCTTGAAGGGATGAGGTATTATGGATGCTATCACCACAGACAGTTGCAACTAACAGTGTGGGAGTCACAATTATGGGTTCAAGAACCTGTTTTTCTCCCATACACACTCATCTCTTGTCATACTCTCTTTCAACAGTTTGAAAATTTCAAATGTTTCTCAGAATATCCTTCTGCTAAGAAGATTAATATAAATATTAGCAGCAACCCATATCTGTTATCCACATTTGCTCACAGCCCAATTTAAGGTTTAGATTTGTATACTGACCAACATATGAAGGATTACTTCAAAGAATGCAATAGACTGCCTCTGAACACAGGGCATCCTTTTGATTCAGATTACCTTAATTTAAACACTTTACATTTAGATTGGCTTCATTTAGGAGAATTGGAGAAGTCCTGGAGAGGTTGTCTATTTTAACTGAACACAAAATTTTCCCGTTTTGTGGATTCCCTGTTTGGTTCATGTGTTACTGCTTTCTTCAGGAAGTGGTGTCATTTCTGTTATGTACTGTAATTTATGTTTAGGATTTAAGAGCATTTGGTATTTTTCTTCTTCTCTCAAAGTGAATGTGTTTTCAGTAGTTCAAATAAGGAATCTTCAGAATTTTTTACATGACTAATGTTATTTTTCCTAGGTTATGTGATTTCAGTTTACGTGGCTAAAGTCTTGTGTAATTGTAATTAAAACAGAAATACCCTCTTGTGGTCCTGTCAAATTAAAACAAGACACCTTCTTATGGAAAATGTTTGATATCCTTAGTCACAATCAGTAATTGTTGCTGCAATTAGTAATTAAAAGAAAATTTTCCTGGATTCCAGTGCCTCAGGCACCTAAACTCTTTCGAGCAATGACTGTAAGAGGCAATGCAGGCTTGAATTTTCTCATGCCTTGGCTGCAAATGAGCCATTAGCATTCAGCAGCAGATAATTTGGCCCTGTGAGTTGTGGTTTTCTTAAACAACACGTGCCAATTAAGCAAGATGAACCTCAGAGTTGTCAATGGTAGCAAGTGGTTTTAGTCATCGGCTCTTCTAGGAAATAATCGGTGTCTTGAAGAACATAGTCTGACAAATCTGTACTTTGTGGGATTGAGTGCAAAGGAATAAGTCAGAAATTGAAAGTCAGTGGATGAACCAGAAGTAAATCTTGTTAGCTTTAAATGAGTCTCATCATAAGCTTCAGTCAGCCTAATGCCTTCAATGTGGGCTTAAGATAATGAGAGCCAGTACTTGCTCAGACTTGTGGTCTCGTCACTAATCTGTGTCAGTAGTGCTCGACACTCAGAGTGCAAGAGGCATCAGTCTGGAGTAGCTGCCATCCCTTAGAAGCCACACAAAACCAGTGACCATGTCTGCACTGCCAGCTAAATGTTTCATCCTTTTTACATATTCAGACTGTGTCTGTAAGAGGGGATCCCTTAATGTTTTTGTGTTTGTTTTTCTCACTCCTCTTCTGTCTTCCTCTGTTTTTACTGACATAAGGATCTGGAAGAAAGACAAATTAGTGGCTCTTGTAGAAGTAGAAGAATGAAGAGGAGCAGCTGCTAATTTGATTGAAATGGGAATGTGGCCAAAGATCTGAGGAAATAATTGCAGTAATTCTTCTGAGAGGCCTCCTGCACATCTTTACACCACAGAAAAAAGCGTGCATGGGGCAGTTGAAACCATGCTGAGCTTGAGTTAATGTAACCAATTGAGGAGGTATGTCTGAAATGTTCCACTTAAAACACCACCATTATTTTTTTTTTTTTTTTAAAGAGGAAGCTCAAGGATACATTGAGCTTAGCAATTTTTCTTTTTTTTTTTTTTTTTTTTTTTTTTTAGAACTCTGGCATGATATTGGAATACATAATAATCAGAAGTTAAAGGAGACTAGTCAGGTGATTGTACTGTTTTAAAGCTATTAAAAATCTGTGTTCAGCTTCAGAAGAAAACAGAAGATACAGAGAGATGGAAATTACTTACAGTTTTTAATCTTGTAACATTTCAGATAAAGTGAATTTTGCATAACTTCAGATCCAAGTTTTTGAGCTCACTTACTGTGTCTGTGACAAAAGTTGTCAGTTTATCCAGTAACCCACTGATTGATTTGATGTTGCAGAAATGTGCTGCCCTCTTTGCCTACAAATAGTAGGATAAATGATAAATCTTCATTGTAAGAGCCCCTGAGACAAGGTTTTGGAATTGGTAGCTTGGTTTTGGTTTCAAAAAATGCAAACCTTCTGTGAAAAGTTTTGAGTTTCCATCAAAAACGAAAGTTTCTGATACCTTTTTACTTGGGTGCTCTACCATATCATTTCCTGGAATTTATAGAGCAGTTTATTTGTGGTCTCATTCTTTGGTCAATGCCTGTTCCTTTCATCTCCTGTTCTAAGTTTTCAAAAACATTTTTCATGAGAATGTGTCCTTGGGCAATCTGGCTAAAAAGGGGAATGGAAATGGAAGGTACAGGTGTGACACTAAATGAGCCCTGGGGGAAAGTGATGCCCAACTTCTGATTAACCACAGTCATGCCACACAGGGTTTAGTTCTGCCCTGGACAGTGAGTTTATGAAAAGATGATTAAAGGACAGAGTTCTCCTCCATCATAGAACATGGATGACAAGTGAATGCTTTAGATCCATGTCCCCAGGGCAATGACTAGAGAAACAGAGTAAGGTAGCACCAAGCTGCTTTCCTGGGACAAAGAAGGCAGACAGGACCCCATTCCTTTGCTGGAATATTCCCATTGATTAGAGCCCTATCTGAATACTCTCAAGATACTGTCATTGCAATCAAAATAGAAATAAATTTAAAACTTTTCAGCTGGACCATATTCAAGGCTTGTTTGACAAATGTGAGAGGTTCCATTATAATCTTTAAATGTTTTCTCTTTTGGGGAAAATCAAGCCCATTTCTCTGTGTCCCAATGGACTGCCTCAAGGAAATGTCCCATATCATTTTTAAGTACTAATAGTAGTATAATTAGAAAATGTTTAGTCTTTCCACCATAAATGCATTCATTTGCAAAGAGAAATATAGCACTAGTGTGGAAAGACTGGAAAAAGAAAAAGAACTCTCCAAAGCTTAATTTAAATAAAATTAAACCTGATATAAAAATCCTTAATGTCTTTAAAATATTTTCTTTTTAATCCTTAGTATCTTATATTTTTATAGCAGTTTCAGAAGACACTGTGGTTTTTGTTGCTACCCTTTGATATCAATTTAATTTTCCTTTCTGAATGGAAGGAAATAGAATATATTGCTGTGATCTCTATGGCTATTGCAACCTTGCAAAATCAGGATTTCAAGGATTCCAAACAGAATTGGATCAAAACAGTTTGCTCACTATTCAAATGTAAGAATAGAAAAATATGTTGCTAAATTAAAAAACATTAACAGACAAAGCCTTTGTGGCATCAAACTATTTTTGGGGCTCAGGTAAGGAGCAGCACACTGCTATAGGCATGGCATTGGATGTTTTGGCAGTTACCAAAACTGCTGGAGTAAAATCTCTCTTTAAAAGTTCTGCTTGTGCAATTGACAATGTATTGTGAATACACCACCTAACTATTCCAGTCAAAAGTTACTGTATACTTTCAAAGGTCCCATTTAAGATTGGTGTCTAGTCTCATTCTTTGATTATAGAGAATACCAACAGTAAATCAAGTGTGGAAGTACTGCTACATGGAGGCATAAGTCTATAAACTTTTATGTGGTATCTTTTTAGGGTTCATTTTTAATACCTAGCCACATGCATCTGGTGCTGTTTGAGATTGTCCAGGTCTTCTCCAGACCAAAACTGTGGCCTCTGGAGAATGCAGGTCACCTACTGATTGTCTTCTGCCAGCCCTGTGCAGATGTCTCAGTACATCTCCAGCTGCAATGGGTGTCACACAAGTGAACTGAGTTCCCATGCATTTGGACTGATTTTGCTACTGTTCGTGTTTTCTGTGCTTTTTATGTGCCTAGCAATAAAATATGCTTCAGTGATTAAGCTAATGTCACATCTGATAGGAAAATAATGTACACACAGGTTTAGAGTGCCTCAAATCTGTCAGTAGCTCTAGGTCACACATGTCATCTTGTGAAACTGAAACTGCACAAGCAGAGTTGTACTGTTGTTTGTTCCTACTGTGTTTGGCCAGCATGATGACCACAAAGATTTGTTGCCAATCTCCTGGACCTCAGTTATAGGTTATTGCTGATGAGATCAGGTGCAAGTTATTTTTATGATCTGCATTCATTTACCCCTATTTCAAGAGGGGCGTACAAATAAACACACACACTTTTCATTATGATGTGACTGAATATGGCTTAGTGATACCATTTTTTAGAAAGTACAGAAATAAAAGTGGAGGACAAAGATAGCAGGATGTTTTGGTAGTGTATGTTTGTTGGGGAGAAAGAATTTTCAAATAAAAGCATCTAACATGAAGACTAACAACCCCTCTGAATCCAAACTCTTAATTGCAGGAGCTGGCAGTGTAAAGTGGGTGGAGTTGGTCCTGACTGCCCAAGCTGGGTTTTGATGCTCTTTAGATGTGTCTGAGTCCCTCCCAGTGGTGGAGTTGGTCCTGACTGCCCAAGCTGGGTTTTTGATGCTTTTTAGATGTGGCTGAGTCCCTCCCAGTGGAGGTGATCCCTGGAAACAGAGACACTGCCTGTTGCTGGCAAGGACTTTTGTGGTGAGCTGTTGCCTGCTTCTCACTGACACCTAGAGGTTTCCAGCAATACAATTTACTCCTTTAACAGAGAAGAGCATTGTGAATGTGATGAGCATCTTTGATAAAAGAGAAAGCAAGCGGAGTTACACTTGTTTCCTATCTCTAAAACCACTGTCTGATTATGCAAGTGGCTCTACTGCAGCCCAGCAAGCCAGGAAAACTAAAGCAAAGTTTCTTGAAACATGTAGAGAGAAAACAAGACATGTCATCATTATGGATTTACCTTTGTTTTGTTCCGTTTTGGAAATCTGTTGAGGGGAAAACATCACCTTCTATGCCAGTACCTTGACGTACAGAGCCCTGAGCTGTCTTGAAGGGTTTTATTTCCTTCCTGTGCATATGTGGTTGCCATCTGCAGTAATCAAACTCAATCAGCAGAAAGAGTCAACTGCTTTGTATTAACTATTGTTCTCCTGACTGCAGTATTTTATAATAGATTTTTAAGATCTGCACTGACTCATACAATGCATATCTAATCAAAAGTAAATTAAACTGCATACACTGATTTGATATGACAGAAAAGCATTCACAACAGCAGAATAGTGACACATTATTTTTTAAATAAGTTTTTTTAAAAAAGTCAAGTGTTTTGTTGGCATATATTTTTGTATGTCCTTAGATTAGACATCTAATTTTTAATTTGTGTTTTTATTCAAGGTGATTTGAGTCCTTAAAATTTTCATGTGCTTAAAAAATTCATACAATTAAGCAGAATTTGAGTTCATACATATTCACAGTTTGAGGAATTATGCTAACAACAGTTCTTTGTAATTTTAGGGAGTCTTTATCAATTTTCACCAGCATTTTAAACCTATTATGCAGCACCTATGTTTCTAAAATTGCTTTAATTTGGTCATCACTAATACAGCTATCTTTGCTCTTTTGACACTTTAATTTGAATTGTGTGTCAGCATTTTTTTAAAGAATTATAGTTTAGCTATAAAACTGACCACTGAATTAGTGTCTACAGAAATGACACCAGTGTTGTAAATAAAGAGTTATAACTGGCTTGTTGGTGTAGATATCTGCATAAGCTTCAAAACCTGCTCAAGAAGCCAATTAATTCTCCTTAGCACAGCAACTTCATCCACTGAGTTACTGATCTTGGAGGTGGCTTCAGTGCCTGTGGTTTCAGACCAAGGTGTTGGGCAAACAGGGTTGCATTATGTACTGAACATGTGCTTTCTGTCTGTAACAGACCCAGAATGTCCCCATCTCACAGAAATATGTCCTACAGTATTCTGGGAAGCTTCAGCTCTTGACTCATACAGATTCTTTTCTGTTCCAAAGGGGTTGAAGCACATTCTGTTTTTTGAAAAAGAAGTAGCTCTTGAGTCCCTAGTTATGATCACTGTGAGGGTTTGCACATGTATTCAAATACTGCCCCCCCCAGGTACACTGTTCCCTAATCCCAGCACTTTTGGGGAGACACATTTTACAGTGTGATAATTTTTATTCTAGATGGCTCTTGCCAAATATAAACTAATAATATTTTATTGAATCCATAGGCAGCCCTGAGGGTGTAACTCTAAGCCTTCCAATCTTCCAAAAGATTTTCCTTCTCTGTAAATAAGCAATGCTTGTACAGCATTTTTTAAGTGTTCCCTGAGCATTAGTCCCCACAGCAGCCCCAGAAAGTCTGGAACATTATCCCCATTGTTTATATATGAGAAAGTCTGCCTCTGAACTTGTCACAGCATCATCCTAGATTCCCAATCCCACCTGCACTCTTCCAGAAGAGAAGTGAGTGCAGTCTGCTGTGTCTCGAAGCTTTCTGCTCAAGACGTGCATATTTGATGCAACCAAAACACTGAAAGGTAGGAGGGCTGCAGATACTGTTATCTATATTCCCTATGGTTTTCTTGTGGGTTTTGGGGGTTTTTTTCGTGGTTGTAAGACAAGACTGTTATCCCTTTCATCATAATAAGAAATTAATTGTAATTTAGTAGTTTGGAGATCATGGAGATTTCCCTTCAGTCAACATTTATGTTAAGTTAGCTGGCTTGTTTCTGGATTTTTGCCTCTTTTGGATTCTCATTTTCCTTTGAAACTACTCAGAAGAAAAGAAACCTGTCATAATGTCAGGACAATTAAGTGGCACAAAAATAATCTCGATTGTAAAAAAAAAATCAGTGTTTTTGTTATTAAATTATATAGGAGTTTTAATGAGAAAGAAAACAATTAATATATGCAACAGCCACCAAAGAAAGCAAATCATTAGTAGGTTTTAGTACCCTCTTTATGGTAATAAATCTAAAGCAAATCATTATCTGAAGGAAATAAAAATATATTATTTTAACTAAATTTCCACAGGAATTTGACTTATTTTCCTTCTGTGGGTTGTAATCTGTATTAATTATCTTCAGCTACTCTAATGGAAGCAGTGGAATTTTTTCCCTGAAATATGATCTGAAGACTAACAGAAATGACAGTACTCTGTTACTAAATTGCTTCTATTGTGGCATAATGACTTTAGAAAAAATAAAAAGTGTGATGTAGTTTTAAAATCCCTGTTGTGTTGTAGTATGATTTTCCTAAAGCAAGCAGTAATTCTTGAGATGGAATTATGTGAGTGTGTATCAAGACATAGCATCACTCATCTAGCTGTTTCTCAAGATCATAACAAGCCCAAAAATATTAAATTAAATGTTTTATTAACTGGGTTTATTTTCTAGATGTGGGAAATCCCACTGGCTTTTCTGCCAGGTCACCTCTACCCCTGCTCATTGTGCCAATGATTGGTTATCCTGTTGTACCCAAACATGAATTCCTTGGGAGCTCCTAGAGGTTCAAAACTGATAAAGCATTTGCATGTATTTCAGCATGATTGGACCAAAATGGGTATTTGACCATGTAGATATGGTTTAGTTTTCCTGTGATTTGGTTCCCAGATACCACTGCAATGAATTCACAATTCTACACTGTTCAATAATAGCAATAGAAAAATGCTTTCAATATGCTTTAATATTGCAGTGTATACACCATTGAGCAGGAGCTTCTTAGACCAATTTAGTGGAAAATATTTAATTTATGTTGCTATTTTTAAATATTATCTGAATGTTACTATTTTGGAACAGCAGGAACATTATATCACCATTAGTTGAGAGACTTTAATGTAAATTCAGCTAAAATGTGTCTCATCTTTAAAGAAACAGAGTGCCTTTTTACTTTCACAAGAATCCAGTTTAAAGAAAAAATATCATCTTATGCTTTTTTTATTTTGATGCCCTATGTTGTAATAGACTTCAGAATAAACTACAGCACTTTCTCCTTGCTTGCTAAAAGCTGATTTAAGGAGATTATTCTGAATGCCCTACACGTGGAAATGAAAAGCTTCTTTTCACCTTGAGGGACATTAAATTGCTGAAGTGTGTCTCCTGTGTTTTTGTAAGTAGTGCTTAATGATTACTTATTATTACATTTGCACACACACAATCATGCATATTTACTGCACTTTTTAGGCCTTATTAGCTCTGTTTAAGCAATTTTAAAAAGAGAGTAATTTAAAAAACAGAAGCAACAAAAAAAAACTAAGTCCAACAAACAAACAAAAAACCCAAAACTGAAATAGAGACTATTCATGCTGATATAAATGAGATTTGATCATGAAG
This sequence comes from Oenanthe melanoleuca, assembly GCF_029582105.1. Taxonomy (NCBI): domain Eukaryota; kingdom Metazoa; phylum Chordata; class Aves; order Passeriformes; family Muscicapidae; genus Oenanthe; species Oenanthe melanoleuca. The sequence continues at coordinate 28,627,596 of NC_079336.1, forward strand.
ACCCTTTTGCACCTCTACCAAGAAATTTAAATTTATAGTTTTACATGTCTGTCATATATTCTAGACTAACACTCAGAACACGTAAAATGAAGGTATTTCTTTGAGAAAGGTATTTGGTCTGTGCTACCACTTTTTAAAATGCACAGTTTCCAAAAACCCAGAATTTTAGAAATATAATAATCCCTAACTGTGAAGTAAACATGAATGAGGTTCAGATATGCAACATAGAGAAGTCTGAAAGTTCTTATTCCAGAGCACAGAAATCCCTACTGTATAGAGGTACCTTTTTTGCTATATTGCCACTTATTAAATTCTGCCCTTAAATCACAAATTCTTCTTCTGCCAGTAAGCTAGAAATAGCAGCACAGTTGCCTGGGAGTGAATAAATTTTATTTGGATGCAGTTTTATTTCTCTAGTACATTTTTAAGCTAGCTTTTTATTTTTATAGATGGAGGGAGTGAGGAGAAGACTAAGACTAGAATTTCTCAAAACAAGTGTTTCGTTCAGAAGCGCCTTGGCTGCGAGGGCCTTGCATAAAGAAATCATTCACACATGCCCTGGTGAGCTGGAGTTCATTGAAGTGACACTGGGCTGCCCATTGCAGTCCTAGCCCACAGGCAAAACATTCTTCTGGCAAAATGCTATCAAATTCCCACTGACTTTGTTCACTTAAAGAGCAATTCATAAGTGCCTTGTTGTTTTTTTTAAAAAAGGAGAGTAGCTCTATGTTCCTGATACTCTGAGATGCACAACCCTGGATAGCAAAATGTATTTCCTCTCACAATAGGAAATCAATGGCAGTTTATTTTCATTTAGAATTTTGTGAAATTCTTTTTTTATAATGAAATGCATTAATAAAAATACTCTTCATGAAAAGATCTCACTGCATCAAAAATAAGCTGTCCTCCATGGGTATGGTGTCTGAGGGGCAGAAAAGAATATTACAACAAAATATATTGTCTTGTTCTACATTTTTTATCATTTTTTATTCATCTGGCTGAGTGCTTTTAAGTGTGAGATTAAGAATTAAAGTTTGTTTTTATCTCTATTTTATTTACAGTTGCAATGTGTGGAGCCCAAAACCTCATTTTTGTATGAGAACATCTCCAGAACATGGAGATAAAACATTCGAGAACATTTGTATTACAAAACTGGCAAAAATATGGGATTTCTTGAAAAACCTATGATATGCAGAGAGCAACAAGTTCTGTCTCTCATGTTCACATGCCTAAGCAAAGGTTAATCTTATTTCTCCTTAAGTAGTCTTTTTAGACAATTGTTTCCAGTGATGTGTGCACTACAGTCCTCGCTGAATAAGTATTACATTCCTTACTTTAATATACCAATGTCAAAGTATAGGGATCTTTATTGTTTTAAATGGAACAGAAAGTTGGTACAGGTTTGGGTTTGGTCAGGGTTGTTTTGTTAGTGTTCAGTAATTTATAGTGGTAATTTGGTTTGTTCCTGAACAATGATGAAATAATCTGTGTTAAACATCTGCAGCAAGGTCTGGATGCTAAATTATTTTTACAGATGGCACCAATAGTTGGGTACAGCTTAGCTCTGGAAACAGTGGAGGGTATTTGAAGTCACCAAAGTTTTGTACCTTGTAATTCATTAGAAAGTTTGATGAGGAATTGTGGTAGGGCCACAAGATAAATAGGATGTGAATTAAAAGCTGGTATTTACTCTGGTGATTTTCCCACCCTGTCAATGCAGCATTACATTGAGTGTGAATTTCCCATCACTTCTAGTCTGTAGACTGTCATCTTCCCCACACCTGTTTCACAGATGACTAAATTCTCACCTCTTGTCCTCCTGCTTTTTCCTTATCTCTTCATCGATGTTGTCCTCCATTTTATTATCATTATTCTTCCTCTGTGCTTCATTAACTCTTCTCAGCACACCCTGTTCCAAATTCCCAACATAGCCTCAGCTCCACTGCTACTTCCTCTATTCCCTGTCTTCTACCTGTTGATTTAGAAATCTCACATCGGATATTTTTATGATTTTGTTTGATAAAAATTAAATGTTTAAAAAAGTAAAGAAATGTAAAGCATTCACATATGCTTGATACCAGCTGGGATTCCCATTGTGTTTGTACGTCGTTGTGCTCTCTGCAGCCTGGCACTGATGTGTTGTTGCCATCCTGGTACTCATGGGTCCCACTGACACCCTACACAGAGCTCTGACATCCCATTTCCAGTCAGATCTACTTCCCATCCATGTTCCCTGTCTGTGAGGATGACTACATGTAGAGAGCTGGGCTGGTGTCTGAAGCTGCTGTGGGGTCACTGCCCAGGCATGCTCAGCACCTTTGTCCCAGCCCCGGGCTCTCAGTGCTGGCCACAGGAGCGGACACTGCCAGGATCAGGGGCTGTCCAGCTGTCCAGCAGTGGATATCTGAAGTGCCACTGCCCCCCAGGGCAGCAGGAGCCCTCTCTGAGCTGCAGGACTGCCTCCTGGCAGGAGCAGTGGGAAGGGGCTCAGCTTGCAGGACTGGCACCCTGCTGAATGCTTTGCCTTGGCAGGATTGCTCCCAGGGGACAGGTGGTCCTGGGGAAGCAGCACCAATGCCATGCTGCACTCCTCAGAGTTCACAGGCAATAGCTCACAGGTTCTTCATAGCTCTGGGTGCCAGAGGTGGGCTGAGGATAAAAGCTGTGCCAAGTTCTCTTTTCCTACTCCATTTGCTTGCTGCATCTGCTCATTTGTTGGAATCAAATTTCACCTGGTGCCATCTAACATTGCGTATTTTGAAAGAGGAAAACCAGATACTGTTGTCTGTGGTGTAACTCCCTTTGTAGAAGGGTCAGTGATGAAGTCAGACTGGCTGAGTTCTGAACATTGTGTAATTGCCATTGAAAGTTCCTAGACTTACCAGAGCTCTTAATAAGTTTTACAGCATCCCCTTTCCTGAGAGACACCAATAGGCTTTTACAAATCACAGAAACAGATTATCTTGTTGATTCAGTGGAAACTTTTGCTTTTTCAGTAAGTTTTTTTTTTCATTACTCTAAGAGGCTTACAAATACACTCTTACTTTGCAGTACCCATTTTCTTGTGAGGTACTGATTTTAGTGTGCTAAGCTGCACACTGAAATTTTCCATATAGATCTATGAGAAATATAGAAGGTTATATTTGTAACAGTTTATTTGCTTACTCATTTCTCCTTGAAACAGAAAAACCCTTATGAGCAATAGAAGCAGTCTTAAAGAGACATCTGATACTCATATAAACAACTGTGGTTGTTGCTCTTTTACCAACCCATATCTCTGATAACAGGGATTTCATAAGAGAATTCCAGGGGGACTGGAAATTATTCATAGGAGCATATTGAGTGCCACCTAGCTAGGACCAACATCACAGGTTGTCCTTTTCCATTGTCTAAATGGTAATTCCTCATTATTCATTTCACAAGAAATGGTGTCCTGTCTTACAACTTAGAAGAAAATAAGATCAGTAAGTAATGCCAGAGTATTCCATAAAGTGATGTGATTAATGTTCTTCTCACTGGAACTGCTGATGGAAGTAAAGTCTTACTCAATTTCCCTGAGGAGACACAGTGAACCAATGTCTTCAGCAATAATTTTTAAGCAGGGAGCTTTCTGCTTATCTCAGCTGTCTCGTATAGTCATTCAGAATGCACATTAAATAGTTGGAAAGAGGTTATAAAGTGGGTGGATTTCCCTAAGTCACTGAGGCTTCTTTCACTGATAACAGGTTGTGGTGGAGCTCTTTCCCTTTCTGCCATGTGAGATCACTTAAACTTCTTCAACTTTATTTTTGTTTTATATAACTAATACCAGATAATGTGGCACTTCCTTAATTGAGAGCAAGCAGTTCTGTGTTCCTCATGCCTTTTATTGTTTTTGGTCAATCGCCTGCACAGACAGTTGCTATATCTATGGCAAACATCAGCTCAGATAGATGACAAGACCCACAACATTTCATTAAGTTGTTATTGCAAGTTAACTTCTTGGTTCTTTTAACTTGGTCTTTTTTTTTTTTTTTTTTTTTTTTTTTTTTTTTTTTTTTTTTCTGAGAAAAATAATAAGAAATGTTGAACAGCTCTATTTTTTTACTTGTCATTATTTTAAACACCTACCACATGAGAAGGCAGTAAGGCAGAAAACATTTTTCAATGTAGGAAATTTAGCTACAGAAGGCAATATAAGCTCCTTTTCACTAATAAGCCCTATGGTTAGGGGCAATTAATATGCTGAAGATGGTTGGTGACAAAATTGAGCAGTGGCCCAGGGCAGCCTTTCACCCCACTACTGCATTCTGGGCTCCCATACAGCCTCCCATCAACATCCTGCTTGATGGCTTCTGCCTCTTCTGCTTCTTTGTCTTGCTGGTTGTCATTTCTCCAGACTATTGACTAAACACCAAGCCTAAATGACTAGTTCCTCTTTCTCAGGTTTTTATTTGCTTTGTTGGGAGTCGAATATGTAGGTGAAGATTTTGCATATGGAATTCTGAAGAACAATACTGAATTTTCTTACAAGCAAAAACAAGAAGTCATTTCCAATCTGCTGTATGATGAGAAGAAAACAAGCAGACACTCTCAGGGTGAAAACACAGTATATGTCTGGCAAACTTTTGGAAATAATAGATCCAGTTTTTGCATAGGCTCTCACCATTTTGTAAAAACATGGTTATTTGCAAGCAGGCTTCTGTGTGCTGTAAAGCAGTGTAGAGTGTACTAGCAAGTAGTGATACCCTTTTTATTTGTACCCCTTCTAGACCTCCCCTTCTCTATGATACAAGGTTTGTCACTGAGGCTTTTAAGGCTCAGTCCTATATATTATAAGCAGCTGGAAAATTTCACACACCCACCGAAGGTTCCAATGAACACAAAATACCACAGAACAGATGCCAATAAGAGATATTTTTAGCAGCTCGTGTCACAGTTGCTGTTTTCCTCTGCCATGACACATAATGGGCTTTGAAAGAGTGGGAGAAATAGTGCATCCTGCAGAAAAACCTGACAATGCCTCTCCCTTCTTCAGCATGGGCAGTAAATGTTTGCTTGGGGTCCATCTGAATCTTTATAACAAACCATCAGAGCAGACTCTAGGCTGGTTATGTGGATTGCATTGCAGACCTCTATTTCATACATTAGTTTCTGTGCATGATGGTTTATTGTTTGTTTCCTGGCTTCTAGAGGTAGTATTATTTTATTGTGAACAGGCCGTGATTGAGTGACCAAACTGCTTTTACTAGTAGTTAATGTAATTTTCCTACATTTTCTTTGCTTTGGACAGAGTGTATTTAAAATGTAAGGAAATCAATTCCATACATTTTCAACTAAAGTTAAAGTTGCTTATAATTGCATAATAGAAAAAAAAAATCTAAAAATTTTGCTGACTGAGTGGAAGAAAGTCATCCTTATGTTGGGGTTTTTTTTCTTTCTCCCTTACCTTGCGCTATAATATTGCACAGAATGTAGCATGTTCCATTCCCAGGAGAAAGCCAGACTGATATCTAATGTGTAACCAGCTGGGTGTTTACCCTTCATTATTCATACTGACAAGACATGAAAGGAAGAAATAGAAAAAGAAGAAAATCTAAGGTTGTTGGAGTAGTTGTTCCTTTTTGTCTCAAAAAATGCCAGTTTAAAAATTCAAGTGACTTATGAAAAAAGCTGCTGCATATTCTCTCAACTTCTTTGCTGTTATAGTGTATGTTCATAGAAATTAATGACTGACTCATTGAGGTGTGTGGAAATTAGCCCATTCTTCTGTGGAAATATTATTGTTGTGATTCCTGAAGAGCAGTCACTGAGTGTACAATGGCAGAAAGCACTGCATGGACCTCCTTTCATTAGTCCAGACTGAAAGCTGTTTCACAACTTTTAGCCAATGTAGAAACCTGTGTAAACCCAGAGAACAATATCTCACAAGATTTCAGAAGATGGGTGGAACTGAGTCAGGAAGAACTAAATCTCAAATGGCTGGGTGATGGCACCCTTTGTATAAGCCTGGGAGAATTGGCATTGCTCAGTCTGGAGAAGAGAAGGCTTCAGGCTGATCTGATGGCAGACTCCCAGTACCTCAAAGGAGCTGCAAGATGGAGAGTCTATTTACAAGGGTGGGTGGTGACAGGATAAGGGGAAACTGCTTCAAACTGAAACACAGTGGGTTTGGATTGGATATTAAGAATAAATTCTTTATTATGAAGGTGGTGAGACATGGGACCAGGTTGCCCAGAGAGTCTGTGGATGCCCCATCCCTGTAAGTGTTCAAGGTTGTTGGGACTCTGAGCACCTGGTCTAGGGAGGGTGTCCCTGCCTGCCCATGGCAGTGAGGTTGGAACTAAATGATCTTTAAAGGCCTTCAGGTTTGGAATATGTAGTCAAAACTGAGATTTTGCTTTCTTTAGTACCTGAAAGGATTTTATTTTTTTGACTGTTACACCACATTGTCATTTGGCCATTTCTGTGGAACAGCAGTATGTGATGTCTTCAGTTATATCTCTCTTTCTCCAGGACCATGCCAGCAGTGCCAATCTGCTCTTTTTTTGCTCTTTTCTTCTTTCTGTTGCCTAGTATCTTTACTATTTCTTTATTTTTTTCAATCTTTGTTGTTCTGATGCCTTTTAAAATGTTTTCTGTTCTTTACCACGTGTGATATTCAGCAGTTTGGCTCTTTTTTCCCATATAATTTATAATGTTCTAAGAAGAGACCTGAATTCTTATAGCAAATTACCAGTGAAATATGCCAAACCATAGACAGTCTTGCTAAAGATGAAATTTTAGAAATATTTTCTTTAAAAAACTTCCATATGTTCATTATCACTGCAACTGTCTTCTTCTTCAGTGTCAGGAATATTAACTATTATGGTTATTATTATTAATGGCTAACTACTGCATTACCTGGCACACCTTGAGATTTTTAGTAAACCCTGGAAATTACATTTGTGTCTGCATCAGCCTATTCCATTTACCTTCTGTCAAGATTCTGAATTTTTTGTAGTCCTTCAGCTGCCAAATGTTGGCTATGAAGTAATTAGTTTTCTGAGAAATCCACTGTTGGCCTCGGTAATGAAGATAAATTCACTGGATTTCCATCTCTAAAGAGTAGCATTTGAATAAGGATACAGATTCTGGTGAATTTTGCTTAGATCTGAGCTAATTTAATCTGTAGCATTATATTTATTAAAAACAAAGGTAAACTTTATAAAGAGAGACATTGATCACAGTGAATAAAGGGAAAAATACTAATTACAGTTCCTTCCTTCAAAAGTGCTTTCTTTTGAATGAATGCAGTTATGTCAAATTGTGGATAGAGAACACATTGACTTTTTCTTATTATGTGTCATTAATTCTTCTTTCTAAACAGTATAATTGTTCATTTTCTTAAACTACTGGCAAATGTGGATGTTTAATGAAAAAAATTTTGGCACTGTTGGCTTCCTCAATGCACATCCATATCCCTGCATACCTCCAGCATCACATTTTAACCACCATTTTACAAAAAATGAACCAAACTAGCAGGATTAGACTAGGCTTGTTTCCATGACCAAACTGTGTGAAGAGAACATCACCACTTTTTATTTATGTAAGCTTATTTAAGATTTCCCATCTAAATAAGTTTTTGAAATGCAGAGTATGCATTTAAATATAGCAGAGCTTCTGAATTTTAGCTTTTTTTTCTTTCTTTGGCAGCAGCTGGGTATCTTCTCTTTATATTCCTGGGCAAATGTGGGGTGAAACTGTTGCATGTAAAGATTTTTAGGTTTTATAAGGTGATTTTTTAAAGCTTGCACTAAGGCTACTCATGCTTCTATGAAATAAGCCTGAGACTTGTCTTCCATACTAGCAGGAGACTTAAATGTTCTCAGGAAGAGGATTAAAAATTTTATATTGTAAAGGTAGTGCCTTAGAGCCATTGTCCCTCGAAAATAAAGAACAGTGATGGCTGTGTTTACTTTAAACACAGAAAAAGTTACTTTCCTGAGTTAGCTTTTAAAGTAACTTTATGAAGTGTAAGGAGATGCAAAAAATGTCACAATATTAGAAATCTACAGGAAAATAAAAGTACACTCATAAATATTTCAATAGGAATAGTGGATTAAAAAAGGATGTAAGAAGATAAAAGTATTTTTTATATTCAGCGGAAATGCAGCAGCATATGTTTGTACAGAAGACTCCAGTACCTTCTATCTGTTTCCTAGTGAGGTTGTATTTTATGTTCTTTCATTAGGAGCTGAAAACTGTTCTCTGTCATTAGCAACTTGTAAAATAAGTAACAGATGCTTTCGCTGTGTGTGGCTGAAAGAGCTTGGGTTGTTCCACTTAGTATCCCTCTAGCCAAAAATAGCTGTTTTACCAAGCCCTGACTGATCTGGATAGAATCAAGGTAGGTTCTATACTAAAACCATCTGAATGGTGTTTTAAAGATAAAGAGAAAATATGCATTTCTTTAGATTTGGTGCAGTTTGGAGAAGTCATGGGATTTGAAATAGCAAATAATGAGGTGAGGTTGATCGCTTGACAGTGGGGTTTGGAATAATTTTTTTTCTTCTTACAGAAAACAAGAACATTCAAAATGAAAATATGAAAGCAAATAATCACAATCCATGGATACTGTATAAATAAGTAATTAAATCTAGAAAGGAAGATTTTTAATGCAATAAAGTCTTCCAAAATTTTTCACACAAATTTTCTTTTTGGGATGAAAACCAGTTGGAGAGTTATCTTTTATGTGACTAAATATATACTTTTCTTTTATTATTATAACCCATTGAACTTCAAATATATAATACCTGTGACAAGAATGATATGCCCTTTCTCTAAATTCTGGTTTTATTTCTGATTTCATTTCATAATTTGGAAACTAAAATTTAGTCAAGTGAAAAATGTCTTGCTATTTAAAAGCCAGAATATTCATAGACAATATTGATTAGCTGGACCACAGTACAGTGTTTGCAGTGAATGTAGTGGAAAATAAAAAGATATAAAAAGGCAGTGTGAGCAGACTTCTTTCCAGAGCCTTAGCAATATCAATGGATTAATTGTGACAAGAGCCATGCTAAATAAGCTTGGTTCCTTTTTTCAGAATTGGTAAATGAATGCAGAAAGGCAAAATGTCCACTCTCAGAAGCAGTCACTGCTAGCTCCTGCTTGATTTACAGCAGGTTAGACTTGATTCTGAGAAACCAGGGCAGCCACAATTCCCACTGAAGTGCTGCCAAGCCGAGGACTGATTATTGCAGCAATAAATCAAGGTAGGCTGTTTGCAACTGCTGCAACACATCTCGGTAGGATTGTAGCATCCAGTGTAAGCAATAGCAGGAGAGGTACTGACACTACAGGAAAGAGTATTTGAGGTAAGTTACTGAACCCCTGGGTGGTGACCTGCCCTGCTTCACATTTTGAATCCATCTGCTAAAATGGTAGTGTTACCTGGGTATTCAGAGATAGCTGTAGTTCTTTTTCTTTTCTTACAACACTGCTGGATCATTTCAGCCACTCTGTTACACTTTGGTTGCACAGACCAGGTAAGCACCTTTGCTTTAAAGTAAAGAATTATTAATAGGAACACTATCTGCCAGCTTCTTCTTCACCTCCCTCTTCTTTATGTGATGCCAACCTGTCACAAGCATGGCTGTGATCCAAGAGCTGCTCTCACGTGGCTTTGGAAGTTTGTTTGCTGTAAAAAGGCAGAGAAGTGGAGTGGTTAGGTGAGCTACCCTTCCCATTGTTTTCTGACTCCCAGACTGAAGGAGTTAGAAGCAATGCCAGTCAGAACAGCTGGAAGGAATTTCCTTCTGCTGCTTGTAGCGTGGGATGCTTTGGAAGGTGACTCCTGCTGCCCCTGAACAGGCACATCTGGGAGGACTTGGCCAGACATTTGAAGGGACAGTCTTTTCCTAGTGGAATTGCTTAGATTCCATTAGGCCCCAAACTGAAAATTAGGTATTGTTCAGGACTGCTGTTAGAATTAAGATTTAGAAAGAAAGGGTAAAGGCCTACGTGTAAACTGCCTAAAACCTTGTATGTTTTTTGTGGATTGGAGTTAATGAGATGAGTAGGAGCCAGGAGCAGGGTTGAAGAACTGAGCATATGACTCGTGCTGGCAGGATTTGTCCCGTAGGCACTGGGAGGAGAGGTGGCTAGGGGAAAAGAAATGGCCAAAGATATAAATAGACTTCCCCCCTAAGAATATATGTGTTATCCAGGTAGTGAAGGGCTGAAGGAATGATCAAGGAAGAAAAGATTAATTTGAGAAATGCTTAGAATAAAATAAGGAAACAGTTTCCTACCTGTGACAGTTCCTCCCTGCTCTTAAACGTGTACATACTTCAAAACTTCAAGTCCTCTACAGTCAGTGGCTGAAATCCACTCTAATTAAACAATGAAAAACTCTCTAAACTAAATAGAAATTTAATTTCAGATGAGATGGAAGTATATAAACTTTCAAATCTTGCAAATGGTCTCTGTTTCTTATCAGTCATTTTCCTTCTAATGGAAAGATAGCTAAAATAATTGGAGAAGACAGGGAAAAAAATCAAAGGTAAATTTCACCTAAATTATAGATTTTATTAGTCAAGTTTCCAGACCATAAAAATATTGCCATCTTTAAAGTAAATATTTTAATATTAATAATACTCAAAATCCAATGGATTGTAAACTGATTGTAAATAATGAGAATTAACTGTACTATTTAAAATTATCAGGGCCAGAATTAAAAAAAACCTGATAACCTAAACAAAATATAAAGTTCTTAGGCTTTTTTAGCTATTCCTAAGGAAACATCAACAAAAGCATATTTCATCTTAAGATATATTTCTTTTTAAATTGTGTTAATTACATTAGGTATATCCATGCCAGGTTTACTTGTAAGGCTGCAATATTTTATAGTGTGCTTGTAACAAAATTATAATGCAAGACATGCTACTTTTGAAAACAACAAGTAATCTAGGTCTATGTCCTTCATAGTCAGAAGTCATTCAAATCAGCAATTTCATGTCTTTTCTGGCCTTTCATATGTAGCACTTGTAGCTTCTGATTCCAAGTCCGAGCCAGAAGAAGAAATTTCCATCTGCAGAACCAGTAATTGTTCATTAAAATTCTTTTTCTCATTTGCAGGGGTTGAACTAATAAGCATTATAATTTGGCTGGTATTTCAGGAATTAGTAGCAGCCTTATTACATTAGATGTGTAACATTTTCGGCTTGTGTGAGTCATTAGCTTGTTAGAGGGATTGAAAGTGAGTTGGTTAAATGAATAAATTCTTAAAGAGTCAGTAGCCATGCATGGCATGAATTAAAAACTGGTAAAAGTAGGCCTCAAATTTTAACTAATTTTCACCAGGCAGTGATTATCAAGGTTATTTAGGATAGCCTATTAGTATTCCCCATTCTTTCCTCTGCACTATTTAGTAAAACAGATACTGCAGGTGGAAATAAAAATTGAAAAAACTATATTTGAATAATGATTATATGATTTTATGGCTCTGCAAGGATTATTTTTATATATAAAAATCAGATCATTTGGCAAATCTGTAGATCTGTAATTTGCTAGCTCCCACTGCGGTTACCTACATCTCCTTCAGCCAGTGTTCTTTCCTTCTCCAAAGGATATCTACACTCATCCTAGGGCAGCAGCACCAGTACTCAGAGAGCACATCATAAATACTTGTCATAGCTTTTAACAACAAATTAGAATCAGCAGGAGTAAAAAACTCTTCACAGATTCTGCACTGACCCCACTGTCCCAAAATTAATCCCTTTTCTACTTCTGAAAGTGGAAGAGAAAAAAGGAAAGGATGCACCCCTTTTCCCTCCAAACTGGGTTTGTACACTTGCTGCACTGAATCCCATTCCTTCCTCTTTGTGAGTGGATGAGTCATTTTAGCCAAAGGCATGTACCCTTCCAGTGATTAGCTGATTTATGGAATTGTCTCTTGGTGGTTGCTTTCAAACGTATGTTTTCCTGAATGTTTGTTCAGAATGCTTTATCAGGTAGTTTGGCATATATGTGTGTTCTGTCATGGCCAACAGGAGAGAAGGTTAATAATGGCAAATCCTGAGGCTCATGGTGTGGAAGAAGGCTGGGGCATGCATGTGCATGCTCATGTAAGAGATGGGAAGGAGACCCTCACTGGCAATAACCAACTGGGCCACAAAGTCTGTGGCTATCTTCATTTCTTCTTCCACTCACTTTTCTCAATAAATCATTTAACGGATCCTGAATGCTTTGAAAAACTCATTTTGCTTTGCTTTTTATTTGACAAAAAAGTGTTTATTGAAAAACCTGCATTCAGTTCCCAGAGTCCACATATTGGGTTCTGGCACAGAAGTTCTAGGTTTACTACCTTACTTTACTTTTTAGTTATCCTCCTGGGTGCTGATGGCTAATCCATGTTTTTTAAGCTGTCTTCATAGCTACCTTTATTTTCCTCTCTTAAAGGAAGGAGATACACATTTGAAATGAACTCTGATCAAGCAATTTTCTGGATATCCTGCCACAGTGTAATCTTATCTCTATTTGATAGACAGGCAGGAAAATCAAGGGAACTTGTTTTCTGCATTTGCTGCTTACTTTGAAAACTGTAATTAAATATGCTATCATTATCCATATTTTCCTTTTCACTGTACTACAATTTAGTGTGTATGTCATGTTAAACATCCTAATATAAGTACTTCATTGGGCTGGTCCTATTTTTTCCAGGAATGTTTTACTAATAACTAAACGTAATGATAAGCATTTCCCTTTGCATCTGTCCTCTGTTTAGGACAGGTCTACTATTTCAAAGGTTTTCAATGAGCAATGAAATGGGAAACAGAAGGCTGTTGCTCACACCAATTTTCAAGGAAAAATCCTTTTATGATTTCTTCGTAGTTCAGTTCTCTTGAAGTTTATGATTCATAGTATTTCTCTGCTTTTGTGATGATTTTGTAACAGAATATCAGGTTTCTATTCAACAGTTAGTGGCAGACAGCTTCACTTAGAAGGCTTTCTTAGACATCAGGAGTGGAGAGAGGGAGAAATTTTCATGGGTGTGTGAGAAATCTTAAAGTGCATTATCAAATTATTCTTGGCTTTCGAAACCATTTATTTTATTTACTTGTCCCCAGCTTTTACTATATTCCTTCTAAGTGGGAAAATCCTCTGAATGACCCACACTGTGCAACCCTGTGGAGGATCCTGTCTGAAGTGATTTCAGAAACAGAGAGGTTAGCACTGCTGGGCTGAAGTTTGGTTTTGGAAATCTCATACTTCGACTCTCTGCTAACATCTACATATTTGAATCAGATAACTGTGCATTGAAACAGATGGTTTACTATTAACTCATGCATCTGATTATTCATATACCAATGAGAAGACTTCACATTCTGTCATTTATCTGATTTGTTGATTAAATATTTTTTAATGTCCTCTTGTTTTAAAATTGATACTGGACCATCATTTACAGCAGAATGAAACTGTCTAGGTAAGGAAGTAGGTGAGTATGTGCTAACTATAAGAGAAAATTTTGAGCAAAACACAGCCAAAGACTTAGAAAGGAAATGAAGGTGATAGAACAGAAAAAAAATAAAATAGTTTCTGTTGAAACAGAAACTGTGAGCTGGAATGATGAAAGAAGACTTTCAGAAACCACATAAAAAGTTTTTGGTAGTGAGAAGTGTGAGAAGCCATGTGTATAAAATTAGTTAGTGTCGATCTTTGCAGGAAATCCACATCAAGCCCTCGGAAAAATATGTGAGTTCCATTGCTGGGTACTTTCCCCGTGTTGTTTCAGACTGAAGCTTTGTAGCAGAGGCTCCAGCATGGAGTGAATCTTGCAGATAAGGATCTGAAGATTTTCTTGCAGGAAAACTTTGACCATAGCCCTCTGATAGGCTCTATAACCTACTGGCACACTCTGAGGATTTCCATGATCACTTGAAGAGGAAATATTTGATGTGATCTCCTTGGATCATACCAAGGCTTTTGAGAGGATCCTTTACCAAAGCCTCCTAAACAAAGCTACCCTGGGATAAAAGGGGGATTCCCCACAGAAGAAAACTGACTAAAGGATAGTAAACAAAGTTTGGGAACATATTTTCAGTTTTTATGGAGTATGTGTATCACCAGTGTAATCCCATATAATGTATGTGATCAGAACACTTACAAGTGGTTTGTAAAGGGATGAGTAAAGAAATGTTAAATGCCATGTTATTTAGAGGAAGTGTTGTCAAGAACTGCACGGGGATCATATGACACTGTGTGACCTCATATTGTAATGAAATTCAGATGTGGAGTGATGCACAGGGGAAAAAGAAGCAGTCCTCCCTTTGAACACTGAGCAATGGGCTATCAGCTAACAAATACCACAAGGGATGAGATACAGGAGTTACAACAGACTGTTCTGTGATGAGCCAAAAGTTCAGCATCAATCAAAACCAGGTAATGCTATGCTTGGAATTTTTAGAAAGAAGGAGAACAAAGCATAAGACTTTATGCAGCTCGACATGTGTTAGTTTTGTGAATACTGTGTACAGTTCTGGTTTCCTGTGTCTCCAAAAGGGTGTTTTGAAACTGCAGAGGGATCAGATAGTCAAGAAGTATGATAAAAGCATTGTGGACAACTTTTATACTGAGGATTGTTAGCTGTACTAGATAGAACTCTTTACACTGAACAAGGTGTGGCATAGCAAAGATAGGTAACACACTCAGGACCTGCCACTGAAAGTAGTAGGGGACATGAAATAAAACCAGAGACTGCCTGGCCAACCAGAGCAGAGGTAGTGGTTCTTCACTCAGAGTGCAGTTGAGCCAGGGAACTTTAGACAGATTGGAAAAGTAACTGGACCAATTCATGAAATTAAAACCATTGTCTGTCAACTACAAAGATGCTGTGTCTGGCTAAGCCCAGAACAGCACTCTCAGGAAATAGCATTTTGTTATTATACAATTGCCTAGGCTCCTTTCACTGAGCAGTGACAGATGCTGTGCAATTGTCATCATCATATTCCTTCATCTCTTTGGTACTATTTGATATCTGCTATGCATCTGTATTTAGCCTTTGAACTCAGTAGGCTTCATGAATTTGACCGGTGTGCACCTACCAGAAGAACAAGTATGGTTCTTTTCAGAGTCTACAAAAATAATGCATAGCACACAAAATACTGTAAAGTGAGTTAGAAACCCAAATATAAGGTATAGACATTTCCTTCTTTTGGTATCAAAGACACCTTGATCTACTATGCACATTTTATTGGCAATGGTTTGTTCATATATGGTATTCTATTAAAAAATTGGTAGACCTTTTATCCATTACATCACCACATACTAAAATCTAAATTTTATAACATATACAGGATCAATACTTTTGATTCACCAGCATGTACATGTAAGGAGGGTGGCTGACATAGTACATGGAAATATGTGTATATTAAATATATGTAGGTATTTTAATTACAAAAACTAAATTATCCTGTAGTTCTATGTAGTATAGAATTGTAAGCAGTACTGTTAAGAGAATTGAATAAATTTGATATGTTCATTTTAGAAAATCGATATATAAATATGAAAGGTTATCATGATGACATTGAATCTGTTGCTTGCAGATTGCAATTGAATGTCAAGGGAAGAATTTATTAACCCACTGATATTTTCATCTTCTGAAATGATAAGAAAGTAAAAAATAAAATTATGTAATTAAACTGTTGACAGACATAATAAGGCCCTAGGAGATTATATAAATATAATTCAGTTTTTCCTCTCAGCCTGGATCTCCTGATATGATTAGCCTTTTCAGTGTCACAGAAAGCAGAAGATTATCATATACCAAATTTAGACACTGGTCATTGTTAATGGATTAGAACCAGTGAAAGTGGATGGATCTATCTGAGTTTTTAAAAGGTTACTAGCTAATAAGTCAGTAAAAACTCCATGTAGAAAACACCTAAAAACATGAATCATACCAAATTAAGGACCTATTAGAAATCTGTGCATGGCAGAAGTGGCAAAATTCACCTTGTAGTACGGACAAACTTAATGCATACATACTGCATTGCTGTCAGTGGCATTGGCCATGGGATGATGAGATTTGTGTACAAGGGTGTGTGTGATATTTTCATGCAGCTGAGACTTTGAAAAGACTAGATGAGTGCTGTGTTAACACAATCCTGTCATCCTTGCTGTAAAGAGGATGGAAGTAAACTGCAGGAACACTGTACATTGGAAACTTGCACGTCTCTGTTATGATAAACAGCAGACTCATCCAGAAGATGCATGGTCTCTACAACTTTTTCTGTGCTGTCTGGGCAAAGCATTAACTCCCCATGCACCCGTGGTGAGCACCCACAGGCATCCAACCTGGGAGGTTGCTCCCCAAGCATATAATGAAATAATACAAAATTAATAAGAATTTAGGAGGTTTTAGATTTAGGGTTGTGAGAGTTTGTTGGTCCTACTAATGCAGCACATTCTATTCAACTAGCCATCCTGAAACCAAGTATTTTTCCACTTTTTTTTCAAAACATTCTTTAATAGAAGGTTTATAAACATTGCTGTATTAAGACAGTAAGGTAGCCTTTGTCTTCAGAGCTACAAAAGATACTTGCTTTCATAAGGGGTTTATATGCTTTTTGTTACTTGGAGAATACAGAAGATCTTCATTGAAGTGAAAGACAAGATGAAACTTTATACATAAATTAATAAGTAAAAAATAATGGAGGAGATGTAGGTGTGCATGTATGTATAGCATACTTTGTATCATTACCAGCCAAGCAAAAGCAAAGGTTTTGCTGCAGTAGCTTTTAACATCCAGGAACAGCTGTGCCTCCCCTATGCTGTTTAAGTCTGATCCTCTGCCAATCAACAGTTGTGCCAGGACTAGAGAAAATTTGCACAAAGTCATAGTTGACAACTCAAATCTCCTTGCCAGAGAAGCTCACAGCAACCCCTGTGCATTTTCTTGTGGTTTAAATAAAATGTCACTCTCAGGCTGGCTCTATCTATTCTCAGCTGCTGCCTGTGTGCAGCCCTGCCAGAGCAAGTGAAACGTGCCATTCCCAGCGCTGCTGGATGGCAGCAGTGGCAGTGCAGGACGGGCAGTGGCCATCCAGACTGGCAGGGCTGCCCATGTGCTGGGGCTGGTGTGACACGGTGACAGGAGCAGCAGAGGGGTGGTGGAGCAGGCAGCAGTGTGATGGGAAGCAGGGCACTGCCCCAGCACTGCAGCTCCTGCCTCCCTCTGCACTGGGAAACCAGGGGGCTGCAGTGCTGCAATCCACTTCTAACAAACACAGGTCCCAGTGGAAGCCAAGGGACAATTCTGTCTGCCTGGTTTTAGGTTTTTGCTATTTTCCTTTCACCTCATGTCTGTGGTGTAATTCATGCCAGGCCCCTCCAAGAGCATTTTCTGCCCTGCATACTCTTTGTCCTTCTGTGCTTCCCTTCATGTGTAACATCTGTTGAAGATGGTCTATACTTAAAAATTGTCACAGATTGTCTTACAGGAAACCCAATTCTGTAGTTACATATGTACATGCGTTTTCACTACCATCTTTGACTCCCACGTTTTTCCTCTTTTAGATGAGTTTCATCCTTATAGTATCATTCTTCTTGTAGGCAATGAAGGCAGGTCACTGAGTTGCTGCAAAACTGTCCTGTGTCCATCAATGCACCTTCATGTTAGTATAGATTATTCCCCATATATGAGAACACCTTAACATTATAAATGAAAATGATAAAACTTCAGAGAGCTCTGCTCTAGCATGCAGAAATCACAGAGAATTATGTGCTAACTATTGGCACAATTCAATGATGAAGCAATGTGTAGTTGCAATTACTGTGAATAGACACTGATATCTTTTCCATAGAGATGTTTTCAGCACATCTGCTAGAAATCCACACAACTCAATTATGTTCCGTGAGCTTTTTCTGGTGTTGATTTCAAAGCAGAAACTTCACAGGTTTTCAGGAGAAATTTTGCTTTTGAACCCAAAGGAAAAAACAACAGCAAAGAGATCTGAAATGAAAAGTTTGGGTTTTTTTTTCTTTTACTACAAATCTCTCTTAGAGAAAATAACAGTGTGTGAGAGGATAAAGGGCAGCATTTTGAAAATTATCGAAGCATCATGGCAGCCTTAGTTCCATTTTCAAAGTGATGTAAGCACTTCAGAGCCTAAGGGCTCCAACAGGTTCAGATAATATCCTTACTGTAGTCAAAATTTGATAAAGTACACTAGGTGCCTAATTCACACTGAAGTCTAAGTTCTTTGATGCTCTCACAAGCCCTGCTAGCTACCTCTCTGAATCAATATGAAGTCTCCTGAAAATTGGACACTCAATTTCACAAAAATGCAGTGGGATTCAAATGCTAATATCACTTCTTAAAATAGGCTTTAAAATCCTAAGCTTCATAAAACCTGACTTTTAAAAGCATAAAGACACTGATAGATGCAGAAATGTGTCAAAAGAAATTTTCTTAAACCCCTGAGGATGTTAATAGGACACAAAAAAGGGAAAAGGAACACAGTCAATTTGCATATCAAGTATCTCTCAACTAATAGGAAATGCTGATAATATGCATTCAGGCAAACACCACTCTATCTAAGCACTAGTATTTTTAGTTGCTATGGAGCTTTGACTCTTAAAGCTGCACAAATGGCTGGACATGCAAGCAGATGTTAGTTGTAGAAGTGTATGTGGAGTAATCAGTTCTATTCAAGTCTCACAAATACATCTCCTAATCTCACACCAGAAGTGCTCTATTATGGTCTTCATGAGAAAGACACAAGATCTACCTTAGGCTCACCCAGTGGTAGTATGTCCTCATCAGCACATCCCATTAGCAGTCAAGGGCACACAGCAGACTTGTGGGAGAGCAGGAGAACTGGAGTTACAGCACTTGGGAAGTACAGAATCTACATCCTAAAAAAAAGTGTCAGGCTGTGATTGTGGGTGCTGGTAGAGATTGTCTTTGCTCTGTGACTGCCAGAATGGTCCCTGGATTAGCTCAGGGCCATAGTATGGCACCATCTCCCAGACAATCCCAGGGCCCTGCTGGGCAGAGACCTCTGCCCATGGGCACCCTGGATCCTGCCACCTTGCTTGGTCAGCCTTGTGCTACTGACATCCCCCAAGCCGTGCCACCTGGTTTGAAAGCTGGAGAGTTTCTCCTTGCCAGGCATGGCCAGGCTGCAGCAAAGGGTGTTGTGTTAGTAGAAGATGTGAGAGGGAGCTTCAGCTATGGGGTGCAGCTGTGAGGAAATCTCTAGTTTTGCTGCTTACTTCTTCTGTTAACGCTTAACCTTTAAACATTTGGACACACTATTTTTTTTCCAGCATCAAGGTGACAGCCCACGACAATATGAAGTCAACAAACACTGTCAGAAGTGTTTCTGCTTTGCTTGTCCCTATTTTTAGTCCATTCCTCTTGCTAGCCATGTGATGCTTCATTACTGCATCACTCCAAGTGCTGTTAGAGGCATAAACAAGCAATGTCACCACGCCTGTTTTCATGGACAAAGATTTATCACCCAACATGTATTGCAGAATTTCCCTACAAGAAAGGTGAAGTAGTGAGTATGGAGAAACATGGATTCAGAACAACTTATGCTACTGTGATGATGTTAGAAAATTCTCTGTTTTCAGTAAGGCAAGATCAGAAATACACCAGGTCTGACAATGTTTGTTTTGCCTTGTCTTTGAAAATTCAATAAAAAACATGTTAAAACTTGTTAACAAATATAAGTCTCCTCTAATAGTTTTTACATTTGATGTTTTTCTGCTCCTCACAAGGAAACTGATTTGCTAGTTAGATGTAGCAATAGTCAGTTTTATCTATATGGAAAACAGGGAGTGCAAGAAGGCCTCAGGTTTACAAGCAGTGAAAGCCTAATTCAGTGTAATTGTCACCATGTGTAAACCAATGGAGTCATGTTAATGCCAATTTTTTTCATGAATGTGCTAGGTGCAAGTGCTCTGCATAGATACCTTTTCCCCACTCATCTTTAGAGAAAATGCAGGCTGGTTTTGGTGGACTCTATGTAATAGTTTGGCACACCTGACTCCCACTCGGCACAGCACTAATTTCCAGTCTCTGTTTGGTGCTCTGGTAGGTGCATCTGAAAGCAGAGCAATGATCTTTCCAGGGAAGAGGAGGGCAAGGAAGTGGAGCTTTGGATGGGGTGTGCAGTACCACCACACATTGGCCTCCTCACCTTTGTTTGAATAGCTGAGGAAGAATTCCTAGGAGTGGCTAAGGTGTCTTCATAAACTCAAAGAATTTTGACACTATCAGCTTTGGTTTAGTAGGTGAAGTTAGATTGATAGAAGGAAAAAAGTTTCTCTAGTTCCTATAGTGGTAAAAGAAAAATCTGAATTATTTATTTGGGGTAACTTCACTGGCCTGGAATATCTTTGAATATCACTGAACTGGAATATCTTTGTTATTAAAAACTGATTTGAGTTTACAGCATTTGTGGTTGGACACAATTTAGCAGAGTGTATGCTTCTACTTACTCTGCACAGACTACAGAAAACTGACTAATAAAAACCTTATGTTGGGTATAGTCCAAACTATAATTTAAAGTTTTTTCCAGTGTGAGATTAAACCTGTTTTTTCCTACTGATTAATATGGTGCCAGAATAATTTATGTCAGATTCACATGATGGTAAAACTGAAGGGAGCTCCACTGGTAATATGTTACTACCACAGTGTCATTTCTTGATTCAATGGACTCATACATCGTTGGCATTGTTTTCTTCACTAGCCTTTATCTGTAATGCTCAGGCTGCATGAAGGGACTCCTTTCTGTCCAGAAATGTGCTGCAGAGAATTAGGGAGTTGCCAAATCCTCTTCTGTATAGTAACAACACATTTTACAAGTAATACCCCTGGGTGATATTACTAGGTATACAAATGGGGAGGTTGGGCAGGGAGCAACCAGCATAAAACAGGCCAGGTTGTCACAGCAATCTGACCTGTGGAAAAAGAAAAGCAGTTATTGTTCCCAAATTTTCCAAGTAACTTGGCCATGAGCAAGTAAGCTGAACACACCAACCACATGTGTGAGAGCTGAAGAAGGCAGAAGTACAAGGGCTTGTCTTTAATGGCTGATCTCCAGCTTCCAAGTGAAAATCTCCCTACTCCTGGTCTTCCCTCTCTCTAATTTTTCCAAGACAGAGAAATGCTTTTGTAAATTCCATAAGGAGCTATGGTTGGCTCTTTCTATGAGATTCAGACAATAAACATTATAATGAAGGATATTATGGTCCAGTCTCCTTTTAATTTGATGACACAAATTAGATACACAAGACTTCCATTACTCCTTTTTTGTTTCCTAGGAGAATTTCTCCTGGGTTTTTTTAATAGTCTCTTTCATAATCTTATGAGAATCATACTAAAACAATTTCAGTTTCCTGCCCTGTACAACCATTTCAGAATCCTCAGATGTTCAAATATCTTCCTGTAATTTCAAGTCTAATTTTTTTCATGCCCCTATATAACCAATTTTCACTCTTGTTTTATATTATGTAAAACAGATAAACTGTTCACATTAACTCAGTAGTTATGCATATATATTTATTAAATTTCTTACACAGTTCAGCAGGTTACTGATGGGAATAACATTGGTTGATGTGTACCTATTGCCATTCAGGATAACAATATATCCAGCAGCCTCTGACATGTCAATGACTTCCATCAATTGTTTATAAGCATTTATATATTATATATCAGCATTCACAGCTTATTTGTGAAATAATAAATGTCATTTCACTACAGCATCCTGTCATATTACAATTTCTGTAAGTAACACTGAGTCGACAGGGAAGTCTTTTATCTTTTAATCAGAATAAATGTGCATTTAGGTTGCAATGCAGTAAATTCCTGCTGCACTAATAAATTTTTTGTGTGATATTTGAATTCTTGAATATTTGGAGGCTGATTTTAAAATAAAACAAAAATGTTTATCCAGAGCAGAGTACTTTTAGCTCTAATATGAGGGGTTTAAAATTCTGGAAAAAACCTCTGCTCAACATTTTTCCTTTTATGCACAAATGTTGGAAATTAATTACTACCTTGAAAACAGTGTGAAATTAACTTCTACTAAATAAATTCTAATATTCTGAATTTTGCACAGTTTGGTTTTTACATTTATGGGTCTTTTTACTCTCCATGATTTTAATATTTTAAGTTTTTAGGTTTTTTTTTTTCAGTTACTTCCTTATTCTAAGTATTAAAACAATAGGCCCAAATCAAATATTAAAACATATAGGCCCAAATCTCCATTCCCAAAATAATGAGATATGTAATGGAAGCTTTTTTTTTTTTTTTTTTTTTCACAGCAAAAGGAAATGCATGTTAAAAAATACCAACTTCAGTAGAGTAATAGAAAAACTTAAGACAAATGAGTCATTTGGCACTAAAATGAGATAACATAGATTCTGCAAACTTACAAATTCAAGGATTCAGGTAGAAAAAATATCAAATAAAGGACGCAACTGTGAAAAGTAAGAAGGCAGATAAATAAATACTGCTACTAAAATCAAACAAAAATATTAAATTAGGTACCTTGAGATATCTTGATTAACATAATATATGTTTTTCTTTTCTCACAAGAGCACAGATACCTAAGAACGAGGGTGGGAAGTGGTCATTGTATTTTTAAAGTCATATACTTGCTTTAAAAATATTTACAGTTTTCATACCTTTTGGCCACTCATTTGCTTGTATATAAAAAATGTCATTTTTTATGTTCAGAAGACTGAATTCTATTCTGTGTTGCATTAAAATATTCCTTCCCCTTGGCCCATCAGTTTGATGATATGATAAATTCACCTGTAACACAAATGGCAAACACTGTATGCGATCCTTTTTATTTTTTTAAGAAAGATAGAAATGGATAAATCTGTATTTTGTGCCTCTGGCTTTTCTTCTGTTCAGTGTAGTGATCCACTTTGCATTTTTTCATTAGTAATTGTTATTATCCAGAACATAAAATGTGTTAGAATGACAAGCTGTACAAATACAGCTGATACCTGCTATTATTACCATGAAATGCTGAACAATGGATATTTCAGTTCCATAGTGTTTCATTGTAATAGATTTGGATAAGGTACAAAGTGAGGCAACTTTATCTGGTTACCATATAGCAAGCTACCTTCTGCAGTGCTTTTGAGAAGAGGAAGAAAAATACAAGAAGGTGATTTTGACAATGAAAAGGAAAATACAGGATGCCAGCATGGTGTGCCATTAAAGTGGTCCAGAGATTGTCTCCATAAGGCAATTTGCACACAGCCAAGCCAGTGCTGGAGGTGAGAGGGCTTTGCTGGTGGGGATGCAAACTTTCTGTGCCAGGTGCCCTTAGTGCCAGAAACTTTCCAGGACCTGATTAATTTACTAGTGTAGATGTAAGGGCTGTCTTGCTGTGGTAGCACCAAAACCTTCAATGAAATTGTGGAGTCATTTTATGCCCACTGCTCAGAAAGAATAACTGACAGGCAAGTGAAAGAAAGCTCAGTTAATACAAATCTGCTGCTTTACTCCCTGTGATTCAGTTATATCCATGAAATGGGAATTAATATAACCTATCACCATGCTATAAAATAGATCACCCTAATAAGCAGCCCAAAAAAGAGATAACTGATGATACTGCTAAAGCACAATGAGAGCTGTATTTTCTTGTGGTACAGACATGAGCCACATCATGAGAACAGCAAAAAACCCTGTTAGAATGTTGTTCATTCTCTAACCATTGTCTCTACTGTGAGCTGAAGAGCTGTGTGTCTTGTCAGAAATCAAGAATTATGTGAATACAGGACTATGCAATTGATGCCAGTAACCTGATGCATAAACACAAGGAGTCCAAATGAAGGTTGGCCAAGGAGTTTTACTGCCAACCTGTCCTAATAGGGAATGTTTGAATCCTCAATTTGGTATGTGCATGTGCATATGTGCTTGAAAAAAATTAAGGTTTCCAATTTTAACAAACACAACTCAGAAGTTGAGAGTTTCTGTGATAATCACATGCCAGTCAATGGTAATTAAGAAAAGTCAATGCTGTGGTAAAACTCATTTCTTGTCTAGTGCCTTCATTAGAATTGCACAGGGAGTGGGAGTATCAATCTCTCTGTAGGCTCACAGCTCTGTGAGTACTGGTCTTAATAAGCTGTGCAAATATGTTCCTTGATCATTTATTGTTAACAAATGGCATGAGTGTCATTCAGCAGGTTGAGCACTTTGTTGCAGCACAACATGTGTTCTCTTCTGAAGAGATCCAAGGGGAATGAGCAGCCAAATCCCCAAACAGGTTTGACAAGGATGCTGTGCTTGTAACTGCAAATATATTGCCTTTCTATCAGGTGGATTTTTAAAAAGTGTTCTTAGGTGGAAGGAAAAATCATGAGGTGAAATATGGATTTCTGAAAGGAATGCATTTTGCAACATAGTGGATATTATACAGTCTTATCAGTGGACAAAGAAAGCAGGAAAACTGTAGCTGTTACCATACATTAATGAGATCATTAATTGGAACTATTCTTCCTGTAGGTCTAAATATAGCTTCTCTATATATTCAGCTTAGACAGTATCACAATGACATAAACATATCTTTTTGTGAGTCAGTGCTATTGTTGCAAATATTTTTCTCTGCTATGTCTTGTGTCATGACAAGGATTATTTATTGGGTGGGAAACCACCATTTCTCTTGTATTGATTTGGTTCTACTGAGTCCCACATCACTAGATCATGAAACTGGGAATATCAGTATTTTCTTTTATGTATAATTCAGCAAATACTACAAACATGTATACCTTTTATCAGAATGTGGACATTCAGAGTCATGCTTTCCTACTTCTTTCACCTGCCTTCACACCTCACAAAGTGAGAAAAAAAGACACTCTAGGTCATATAAAAATAAATTCCAAGAATTTTAACTTTTAGTTTTCATTTTAAAAAGGGTATATCCTTTGTGAAGCAGCAACACTGCAAGGTGACTTCACCTCTCTACAAATTGGAAAAAAAATCCAATGTGTGATATTTTTCAATTGCATATACAGAATGATTATCTTCTTTGTGCTTCAAATACCAGATAACTTAGGGAAAAGGTGTCATAGAGGGCAGTCTGTGTGTCAATGCCTGTGCTCAGTTCCAGGCCCCTCACTGCAGGAAGGACACTGAGATGCTGGAGTGAGTCCAGGGAAGGTCAGAGGAGCTGGTGAAGGGTCTGGAGCACAAGTCCTGTGAGGAGCAGCTGAGGGAGCTGGGGGTGTTTATCCAGGACAAAAGGAGGCTCTCTTACCCTCTCTACCTGAAAGGGGGTTGTAGCCAGCTGGGGATGAGCCTCTTCCATGTCACAACTGACAAGAGGTAATGGCCTCAAGTTGTGCCAGGGATATTAGGGATATTTCATTGGCCAAAATAGTTTCCAAGCATTGTAACAGGCTGCTCAGGGAAGTGGTTGCATCACCATCCCTGGAAGTATTTAAAAGACAAGTAGATGTAGCACTTGGGGACATAGTTTAGTGCTGGAGCAGATAGTGATGGGTTAATGACTGGACTTATTGATATTAAGAGTCTTTTCCAGCCTAAATGGTTCTATGATTCTGTAATAATTTCATGGGTGCTGGCTCAGCACTTCCCAGCAAGTACAGCAACAAGAGTGCTTACTACAGGCTATGTGTTTTCCCATGCTCACATACTCTGGCAGTCCAGTGAGAAGCCTGTGATTTGAGAAGTCAACTCTGAGTGCAGTGCTGGGATCAAATAATTGAGGCATGGGATGGAATAATATTGGAGCAGACTGTCTTCAGGGGCATACACTCTCCTCATTAAGGACTGATCTGCAACACATTGATAGCACAGAAAAACTTATAAGCTCATAAATCCCCTAATATCTAGTGTGAATGGTAAAATACATTAGTCTCTAGGCAACCATGCTGAGAAGTTCCTAGGAAGGATCTCTCACTCCATGGCTTATTCCTTTCAGCAACTCAGTTGACAAAAGTAGTTCCTGCAGACCCATAAGACACAACAGTTCTCAGTGCAGTCAAGCTATGCTTCATCATCTATAAGCAAATAATAAATCACAGCAGGATGGCCTAAGCTTTTATTATTTTTACAGTGTATTGTCAGCAGGACTGCCAGCTTCAAAATTTGTATCAAGGCAAAGCAAAAAGTGTGAATATCAGTTTTGTCTTAGCTATACTTTGGGCTTTGTACTGCTCCAGGAAGCACAAAGGTGATGGTAGGGAATGGGTGAGAAGACAGAAGTCTCAGTACTCATCTTTTTTTTTAGATTGCCCATCCTAACTCATAGAAGCATTTTTTTTCATCGTCTCAAAATCAAATGTCTCTTTTCTGTTTTGACAATGTGTATTTCAATAACATCTCTGTTGGAGCCTGGCATGTTATTCCAGCTTGATAGCTGCTAGCAGGGATGGGGAATGGCAGCCAGGTATGTGGCATCTTCAGTGGATTCCAGCTTCACTGTGGATCACTTTCCAGCTGCAGTAGACCCAAGAAGCACTGCTCGATGAGGAATGTTTATGCATTTAGAAAATTGTTGATCTTTTACACTTTCTCAGCCATAATGCTTAATGTTAAATAATATACTTTCTAGTGAAGTTCAGAGAGTAAAACAGACTAGATCACACATGGAGAACCCTGAAAGAATATATAAAGCTTTGATTTTACCTTCATTTAATGCCACCTGCCTGTGAGATAATGAACTGATTTTAAATTCTGAGTAAATGTTCAAGACAACTTGTTTTAGAAACCAGACTATTTTAGTTGTCCATACCCATTGATAACACCCTTCACTTTTTTTTCACTGAATCTTAAATTCTATTCTTCAAAACTT
Organism: Oenanthe melanoleuca; assembly: GCF_029582105.1. Classification (NCBI taxonomy): domain Eukaryota; kingdom Metazoa; phylum Chordata; class Aves; order Passeriformes; family Muscicapidae; genus Oenanthe; species Oenanthe melanoleuca. The sequence goes on from NC_079336.1 coordinate 28,654,409, forward strand.
TAGATAGACAGCCTTTGACAAGCTGTCCTTTACTATACACTCATGTATAAGCTTATGTTGTCCTAGAGGTGAATTTTGTTTTGCCTTTTGAATCTTAGCTTAGAACAAAAACCATGTCTTTTCAGCAGTGATTCATTAAGGAACTTGTACATTAATTGACAGCTTAAAAGAGGAAATGTTATAGAGTATGTGATTTAATACTATCTGGATAGTCTGAGTACAGCTGATGCTCTGCAAAGAAGATTGTAAGAATTATTTGTTACAACTTTTGTCAGAATTTTCATGATGGTAGTAAACAAGATAATAGCTGATTATTACTGAAGTAAAAACAGCTTTGCAGTTCATGTATACACATACTTTGTAGTGTGTAGAGCTTTGATGAAAAAACAGAGCAGGCAAAAGTATTTTAGCCAATTTATTTCCTAATATGAAATGGAAAAAAAAAAAAACCAAACCCAAAACAAAACAAAAAATCCAACCCAAAACAAAACAAAGAAGGTCCAGACACTTGAGAATAATTGGAATATTGAGTTTATTTCTGGGCATCCCATCACAGACATTACTTATCTTTTTAATACTTACACATATTTCTTATGAGAGAACAGCTTAGACAGTGATTTAGAGCAGGACTTTATTTTCATTAAATGGTCACATCTGTGCTTTGGCTGCAAGCGAATATGCAATCACTGAAAAATTATGCAAACAAACATTACTCTTGTGTTTAAATTCCAGTGAGAGTGTTTAGCTGACCTCTGTTCCAATTTGACTCTCTCCCATTTTTATTCTGTAGGCATATTTTACACCAAAATAAAAAAATCCACTTGATTGTAAACTAATACTTTCCAGTTGTAGGTTCCATATAACTCATGATATTTTTCTTCAAAAATTCAAATTTATCAGCTTGCCATTAATTTCCAGAAAAAAGACAGCAATACTCATAGTATAACTCCTCTTGCACAAGTTCCATTTTGATGCTTGAAAATCCAGCCAATATACAGTGTGACTTGCCAAAAATATTAGTAAGATAACCTTGCTGCTTAAGGTAGGTCAAAAGGAACTTAATGATTACCATAGCAAGTAAATATTAAGTAAATATATGCATAGTAGCACTGTTGTCACAGTAATATACTACTACGGTAATATTTACTATTTTAAGTAAATAATAAGTGAGGGAATCACATGAATTTAATTTTATTGTGCTGTCTGTGGCTGTAGAATTTTCTACCCTCCTTTTAGCAGTGGCAGTGTGAAAATACTGAATCTGGGGAAAAAAAAAATCTCATTGTTACTTGAGGAAGACATAAGATTTACATAGTAGATTGTCTCTCCTACTAATATAATACCCATTGCATGCTCAACTATTACAACAATAAGTATGGACCCAGTCAGGATAAGCCCACTGATCATCACATATGTCACATGTCACATATGTCATATACAGCCCTTTTCCCACTGTAGTTGACACTCTAGTCCAGCTATAATTAGGTAAGTACTAATTAAAATAAGATGAAAATTAACCGTTTTGCTGATGTCTTATTTTCTGAAGATTGGTGGGAATTATGATGGTGCTTTCTCAAAATGTTGCCAAGGTGCCAGGTGGTGCCAGGGAGTTACAGACACAGTCATCCCAAACCAAACACATCAACCTTAACCCATATTTCTGATATGAAACATGCTTGATGACTGTTTTAACCCCAGGGCTGTTGAGGCACATGTAAATTAATAATTATTCTCTCTCCAACTACTTCCTCATAACCCAGCTGTAGTCTAGACAAATGGCAGAATAGTCATCATAAACTGAAGTAAAAGTAATGAAATATATTATTCTGTCCTTCATCAGTTTTTAGTGAAGTCTTGAACTTTTCCTTTTTATACCATGTGATAATACTAGAACTCAATTCATTCTCTTCTAATTGCTTTGGAACACAATCATTTTTTGCTTTCTCATATAGCATAATATGTTCATTATTTCTACTAAAAATAAAAGGATCATGAAGCATTTTCATGGCATTTGCCATTGATCTAGAGGAGAAAATGACACTCAGTACTGTTCCACCACACCTTGAAGGTTGTTGGCATGGAAAGCTGAGCTTATCAGTGTAAGAGCTCTATTTGAAAGCTGGGTAGTTCAATCTCAGAAGCCTTTTTTAGTGAAATGGAAGTAACTAGAGACACAAATCAGGTGAGGCACACTATCAGGAATTGAAATATCTGAAGATATCCTGGATTTATAGAGTGAAAGTACCAGACTTGCCCTGATTATATGCTTCCCCCATCTGTCCAAAAACCACAGTGTGTGAAGCCATAGGGCAAAACCAAAGATATGGCAAAAGGATAAACATTTAAAACCTTCTGTAGTTTAGATATTACCCAATCATGTAAGCACAAAGTTTAATAAATACTGATATAATTATTAAAATTAAATAATCAGCGACAAATTTATGCTTAATGATGCCCCAAAAATGCATTTAAGCCTGCATTCTTCTGTGTTCAAATATCATATAAGTATTATTGAGGGATAAAATTTCTATTGGGGCAAATTTTCAAACCTAAAGATAACTCAGAGGCTGGGGTGATGTTCTGCTGATAGGTTTTTTTCCTTGACATGATGACTGAAGAAGCCTCTCCTTTGCAACATAACAAATCTGTTCAGAATAAAGGGAAATGACATGCTTTAGAATTGTTTTAGTTCCACGAAGCCTCTAAGGACTTGTTAAACTCTTAAATGCAGCTTATAAAGATCCTGCTCCAACTCCCACTAAAGTTAGTGGCAAGTTTTCTACTGGCTTCAGTGGCAGCCCGTACTACAACTGCAGCTGTCAAAACAACTAGAAATCAGTCATAAGATCAGCCAGCAAACAAGAATATATTAATTTTAGCAGAAATTATACTTTGGGCAGCTCAGAAAAGAAACAAAATTGACCTCATTGTTTGTGAAGAAATGCATCTCCTACCATGCTGTGCTGCAGAGGAAGTGAGAGCTGTCAGGGCTCTGCTTTGGGCATTTAAGCATGTGAAATGGAACTAAAAATGTGAAACTGTGAAACTAAAAATAATAATAAAGAACCTTACAGAGCCAGTGGTTTAAACTCTATTTTAGTCTTCAAAATCAAATAAAAGCCCATTACATTTTCAAATGGTCTCATAGGAGGTAATAATTCCAGTTAGAATTGGTCAAGAATGCTGAATGACTAAAAATTGCCCCCACAATAAAGGATAGATCAAACAGTAAGTATAGTTACTTAGGTGTAGCTGCTGCTTATTCTGTGTATTGTAAGAGTGATTAACCCTCTTTATTCTGTAAATGGGCTTTTTTCAATGTGTTCTTTTCAAGACAAGTGTACTTGTGCCCGAATTTAACAGTTATTTCACTGATTTCAGCTAGGTTCCAATGCACTTTGTGAAGTGAACCAGAAAAGCAACTGATTTTGCATTTCACAGTTGGATCTCTGTACCTATACAATTCATTTTTTTGTTAATGAGGTAAATTGAACACTGTATAAACTTGAGAGCAGTATTGCATTTAAAGTAATTTTCCTGAAAGGACATGTGGCAATAAAAGAAAATGTGTAAACATTAAAAAAGAATAAAAGCACCCTACTCTTGTTTCCTTTCACTCCAAGTGGCTTCTGGAAACCAAATATACTACTGCCACAGTTTAGTGAGCTATTTAAACCTGTGTGTTACTTAAGACACATCTGTAATTTCAAAGCAGATGAAGCTGAGGACACATGCTTCTGCCAAAAAAAATCATTCTAGGACAGTCCAGCCACCATCTCTATAATACCAACCCCTCCCTTTCTCATGTGCAAACCACAGCATGCTGCATCTTTTGTTCCACTGCTATGTGTGGGACAAAGGGATGAAAAAAACAAGAATAAACTTCTTAAGCAAGCTTTATGGCCAAAACCATTGTATCAGGGCTCTACAGACTTTCAGATATTGTATATATATTTAGGGTTCATACCAAGATGCTTATTATCAATACAGCGAATTCAAAAGCAACTCCTAAAAAGGGTCAAGAATTTAAATCTGCAGTCTAGGAAATCAGGACCAGTGCACAGTCACTGCTATGCCAAAGCAGAAGGCACATTCTGAGTAAAGTAATATTTGCAATGAAGTTTCTCAGGTGTTCCAAAGGTTACAAAGTTTTTAAACAAATGTGAACATGATATTCAGCAGTTGAAGTTTGGCAGCTACCATAGAAAACATAACTGGTTTTAACTGGATTTTAACAGAATATTTTTCTTTATGGGATTGGGTTTTTAAAATTTGTTTTAGTACTGTGGAAAACCAGAGAATCATAGAATTATACAAAGGCCTAGATTGTAAGGGTCCTTGAAATACTCTGGTTCTAACCCTCTTGCCATGGAAAGGGAGGCCACCCACTAGATCAGGTTGCTCAGTGAGGTATCCTATTGCAAAGGTCTCATTCCTCAAAAGGGTGGGAAGGTGGGTGGTGAGCATTCCCAAAATATGAGCAGTTTTCCTTGCTGTGCTGTTCACAGCAGCAGGATAGGGAGCTCTGCTTCTGTGACCAACTGTGGGAGCAGAGCTGAGTCTTGCTGCCTGTGGCCAGGTCAGAATAGTGACTTGTACCCCTTGAGTGGCTTAAGCAAAGGGACAGATCACTTGAGGATCTCCATGAAGTTAAGGGCAGCAACAATTTTGGAAGTAAAGAAAGCATTTAAAGTTGGGAAATGTGTGGACAACAAACTAATTAGAAGTTTATTGTATTTTCCTTCTGATCTAAAATCTCATATTCCACTGCTTTTTGTTATGCAAAGCCTCTGATAACATTCTTCCGTGGCATTCTCCATTCACCATGGAGAAGCTGTCAGCCCATGGCTTGGACTGGAGCACTCCACTTTGGAGGGTACAAACTGGCAGGATGGCCAGGCCCAGGGAGTGGTGGTGAATGGGGTCACATCCAGCTGGTCACTGGTGGGGTTCTCCAGGGCTCAGTACTGGGCCAGTTTAATGTCTTCTGATGATCTGGATAAGGGGATTGAGTGCACAGTCTGTATATTTATGGGTGACACCAAGCTGGGTGGGAGTGTTGATTTGCTAGAGGGGAGGAAGGCTCTGCAGATGGATCTGGACAGGCTGGATCACTGGGCCAGAGCCATTGTATGAGGCTCAGCATGTCCAAGAGCTGGGTTGTGCACTTGGGTCACAGCAACGCCCTGCAGTGCTACAGACTGGGGCAGAGTGGTTGGAAAGCTGCCCAGGGAAAAGGACCTGGAGCTGCTGGGTGACAGAGCCTGAACATGAGCCAGTGTGTGCCCAGGTGGCCAAGAAGGCCAATGGCATCCTGGGCTGTATCAGCAATAGTGTGGCCAGCAGGAGCAGGCAGTGATTGTCCCCCTGCACTGCTGAGACCACATCTCTAATTCTGTGTCCAGTTTTGGCTTCACACTTATTAGCTGGAGTAAGTCCAGAAAGGGGCAATGAAGCTGGTGAAGGGTCTGGAGCATGAGACTTGTGAGGGGCAGCTGAGGAAGTTGGAGATATTTATCCTGGGCAAAAGGAGGTTCAGAGGGGACTTTAACACTCTTTACAGCTCCCTGAAAGGAGGCTGTAGGGGGTTGGTCTCTGGACTGACTGCCCAGAGATGTGGTGTAATTGCCATTCCTGGAGGTGATCAAGGTATACCTGAAGTGCCAGGTCTTAGTGCATGGACACTTGGTGCCATGGCCTGGATGACAAGGTGCTGATCAGTCAAAGGTTGGACTTGGTGATCTCAGAGGTCTTTTCCTTTTAGATTCTGTGATTCCATGATTCTGTTTCACTCAGCTGTCTAAATCCTACAGCGAAACTACCTGGAGTTCTTAATAATAAGGTAACATAGAAATGTTAATCCTTAGCTGAATTTTAAACATTGAAAGCAAATAGTTCTTTTTTTACTTTTTTGCTGCTTTTTTTTTTGCTTTTTTTTTTTTTTTTTTTTTTTTTTGCTTTTCAAGCACATATTGCTGCAGAGCACTGAACTATTAGTATTATTAGCATGAGTACTTAAACCATGAGCATAAATTAGAAAACTGAATGGAATGTAAAATTCCCCTGGGTACCATTACGGAGAATAAAATATGCTGTAGATTATCTGCTAAAATGCATCTTTTAAACCATCATTCCAGGGAATGTAGTACACAAATTAGCCATATATCATAAGATAATGGATCTTAATGTGTTTACATTTTAAATAAACCACATTTCTGTATCAAGATTGTTATGAATTTAACCTTGGTGTTACTGGTTAGCCATCAAGGGTTTGAAACGGAGCATATTTGAAAGGGTTTTTTTGGACAGAGCAAGAATCAGGAAACTGGTATTTGTTGTCAGGAAGCAAATGGCCTGTGGAGTGAATGGCTGAGCAAGTGTTAGACTGTGCACACTGGGTAGATCTACAACAGGAGAAATTTACATCAGGCTGTTTTTTACTAATTTAATTATCAAGAACTCCTTACCACAACTCATAATATTCATTATTTCACAAATCTACCTATTGAGTGAAGATGGAGTGAATTTTCTCTGCAAGGAACACTATAGGAACACTTTATTGCCAGTTAACCTATACTAGCCAGCTTCTCTGGAAGAGAAGAAAGAGCCTTTAAATTGAGTCACAGTGTGTCACTTCCTTCAGATGGGCCCATTGTGGAATTTGGTGGGAACTTGGTACCTCTTCCTATTTCAGAATATCTGCTTCCATGTGTTGTCCTGAAATGGGCAGTCTGCAATCCCTGACACACAGCTATTTGATGGCCTAGCCATGGAAGGATCAAGAAATGTTGAACAGGGAATCTATATTTCATTTGGAACAGGCAATTTAGCTCTAGTCAGATAGTGAATTAATTTGGAGTATGTTTTTTTCCAAATACTGGCAGTACTTTTCCTGGAACTCTTAAAGACCCTGTGACAACTACTGTAATCCGCAAGGTGCTCTGGATTTTCTCACTGGACAGAAATTGGTACCTGAGAATAAATGTTATGTCCACTTCTGCTTATTTTTTTTCTCATATTTATTTTGGTAGTGTCTGTCTCTTAGCAGCCACAGTTGCAACCTGAAATCATGCCTTATTTCAAGAGTGCTGGCCTTGCTTTCTCCATGCCTGGTGCAGCAGATTTCCTTGGTGAGCAGACATATGCTTATGGCTGTATTAGTTGGAAGCAGCTACAAAATTTTCCTTCAGTTGCAAGCTGTGAACTGTGACCTTCCAATGAGAGAGAAAACCTCTATAATGAGACTGTATTTTTAATTTTACCTAAATCAATTTGTTTTCTCGTTGATGTTTTGTTTTACTTTGAGGTAATGTAAGACTGTAATAAGACTGACTTGGTCAAAATAGTACATTAGTTGATGCTGAAAACACCCTTTATGATTCTGATTTATAAGAAATAATTATTTGAAAATTGACATTGTGTGTGTGTTCCTAATGTTCATTAAAAACAAAGTTTTAGCTTTGGAACAAAGCAAAAAAGTTGTCACGGAGGGAAAATGCTTGCAATCATGGGAACACCATTAATATCTGATAATTCTAAATGAAAGCATATTATTTGTCACTTTACTTTTTAAACTGGCTTGTATAATGTCCTGTTATATCTCTTTAATATATATTACCAGTTAACAGCATGATATAATGTTCTCTGTTAATATCCAGGGTTTTTACCCAATTATAGTGTAATTTATTCAAACCCTGGCATGTACCACTTGGCAAAGCAGCCTGTATTGCAGCTGTTGCTGTTTTCTACATATTACAGTCTGTACAAATCCTTTTTTTTCCTGTTATCAGGCATTGTCTTTCACAACTTTGAAACAGTAGTGCTGTGAAGTGCATGAGAAATCCAGAGTATAGCTTTGAACTTCATGGAATATGTTACTCTGCATTTAGGTGCTAGAATTGAAAATAGCAGCCAAACCAGCTGAAGAATCTGTTTGGCCTGTGAAATGTGTCTTGAACAAGATTCTCCAAGTTGGCTTCTATTTTATATAAAAACCTCATTCACCTGGAGATTTAGCAAGGAGAGATATGCAATACACTGCTGATAGTTATTTCAATTTTATTCATCAGTGTAAGCAACATTGTGAAACACTGCTCTGTATTTAAAGTGGAACACTATTTTCATGAAAGGCATTTCGAGAATAGTCCATTTTTCCTTCATTATATTTTTATTAAAATGGTTCAAAGCATTTTGAAAATTAAATTAAATATACTGTTTTTTTGGTTTTGTTTTTGTTTTTTTACATGGGCAGGGATATGTCTACTTGTAAATATTAAGATAGTATCTGGAAGCCTGTTGGAAGGAGCTCTTTCCAGTTTTCATGTGAATAAGAAACAAAAATACAGGATGTGACTCTTCTTGTTCAGACATATGAGCAGAATTTCATCCATGAAGAAATTTCCATGCAAGAAAAGCAGATTCTAAAGCTGTTGCCAAGAGGTGGATCTGAATCCAGACTGTTCTTTTGGAAAAAAACTGATGTTAGTTGTCTGGTAAGATGGTGAAATACAGTATCAGCTGTGTGTGATAGCAACAGCAAAGTAGATGACACAATTCCCCACAGAATTGCAGAGCCCAAATCAATTTATTTAAGAGCATGAAGCATCTTAGACTGCAGAAGCAAGCAAAGCCAAGGAAAAGGGTAACAAATCAGCCACTCTCATTGTCTGGCTACATCATCCTCTATGAAGGAGAGGTTACACTGATTTTTTTTCTCTTTTTCAAGATACAATTTTAAAAAAAAAAAAAAAAAAAGCATTTTTAGATTGGCAGACACTTATTTTGTAACAACCCTTCAAAAATGCTTCTGAAATCTGTTGCTTATTTTTCAGGGAGCTGCTGTCTTGTTTTGTGGATATAGCTCATTTACAGGTCCATTTCTGTCACCCAGAATCATTAGACTTCTAGACTGAGCTACTGTTCAGTTCTTTCCCTTCAGAAGGAGAAAGATGAATATCAGTTTTTTCTTACGTTGTAGCTACTGATTATATCTTAAAAAAACAAACCAACCAAAAAATACACTAAAAATAAGTTGAAAATAACAAAAAATAAGTATGTATCTAGCTTTAGGTAAACTAACTGAACTTGTATTAGGCCATTATAAATTTTTTTTTACTAAAAAGAAAATTTTCTAATAGGTGTGTTTATTACCAAAGGAATATATACTTTCATAAATACTTGCTTTGTAACCAGTATAACACACACAACATGGTACTGTTCCATGAGTACTTTTACAAAGTTTAAATTAATAGGAGGCCTGGATCATCTAATGCCAAACTCCCTGTCATGGGCAGGGACATCTTCCACTGGATCAGGTTGCTCAGTGCCCCATCCAGCCTGATCTTGAGCACTTCAGGGCTGGAGCATCCACAGCTTCCCTGGGCAACCTGTTCCAGTGCCTTGCCATCCTCACAGTCATCAATTTCTTCCCAATATCTGATCTAAGTCTATCCTCCTCCAATTTATAGCTGCTGGAAGGCAGCTGTAAGGTCTCACTGGACCCTTCTATTATCCAGGCTGAGCAACCCCAACTCTCCCAGCCCATGTCCAGGGCAGAGGTGTTCCCACCCTCTGATCATCTTTGTGGCCCTCCTCTGGACCCACTCTCACAGGTGCACATCCTTCCCACATGGAGATTCAATAAGATGGTGGTGCTGCAGGTATGGACACAATTCTGTCTCCTTTTTATTCCCCATGCTGCATGGGGAATAAAGTGTTTAGGCTGGGGCCCTGATAAATCTGACTTACTGGCTGGAGAGGATGGGGTCCCTTTGTGCTGCTCTTTAGGTGCTCCTGCTGACCTCTATCCCTCTCCAGCTCTGGGCATCTGTGTCTGGCTGTGGGATCAAACTGGTTGGAGTGGGATGGACTGGGGTTACCTTCCTTTGGCTAATGTAGTTAAAGGCTCTCTTCAGCAACTTTGCAAAAAGAAATAAAAGTTTAGGTTAGGGTCTGGTTCAGCAGATGTGCTGCAATACAGAAAGAATTACAAATCTTGGTCCTAACAAGATGGGAATTTCATTGTCAGTGAATCAGAAGGCTGTACACTGTACCCAAGGCAAGTTTTCTGTCAGGATTTATTCTGTTTGAAAGTTAAGTGATGGAAAGCCAGGTTGGAAGTTTCTTATATTCTCATTATTTCTGTAAACTGCAAATAAAACTGCATGATCAGATACCTGGAAAGCTGAAAGAGCTTGGCTGGGGAATAAATCAAGAAACAATCCATGCAACTGAGATGTCAGGTTTGAGGGAAGGACAGACACCTATTAAAGTTCTTTCTATAAACTGATAATAGTCCTGTAATCTTCTATAAGTATTTTTGAACTATAATGATACCTAACCAGCGTTTGTCACTAGATCAAATATTCAGAAGTCACATACACAGTTTCAGACAAAATTTGTATTTTCTAACTCTCACTTACTATCTTTTGTTTGTTTGTAAACTTGACATTACCTACCTCTGCCAAAGTGACCCTAAGTTTTTTTTTCCATCCAAAGACAAGTCTTGGCTTCGGTTTGTTTCTTTGCTTTAAAATCTGTAGGTGCTTAACATCATGCAAAATCAGGTAAAACTGAAAACCACATATCAGAAGCTTTTACTTGTGGAAGTCCATGCTCCTTGGAAGTGTTGCAGAGCATATGAAGCAAGCACTATTTTTCAGCATCAGGAGAAGCTCTTTACAGAGATAATTTTAATGTCATGTAGAGCTCTAAAGTTTTATTCTACTTTTATGGATTGAGGTTGTACTATGTCAATGATCCTGACTGATAAGCCAAATTTAAAAGCCTTTATTTAACCTTTGCTACTTAGCTGCTTAGCTGGCTTGTTTTGCCAGTCAGTGAAAAACCCCCAAAACCTAAAAATTAATTTGACTGATTTGTACTTAATTTAATTTCCTCCCACCCCAAAGAGGAACTACACATTAAGAATGTGTAGATAATTAAATACACTCTAAGAATCCATCTTTCTCCCATAAGCATTAAATATAAGCATCTTTCATAAGGCTATCTGCTCTTTCTTGAGTAGTAGTTTCTGCCTGTTTGGGGAGCAGGAAGTCTCTAACAATGATGTGTGTCCTCTTGAGACTTCCCTAGTGCTTCCTGACCTCAGGCATTTTAGCAGCCCAGTCACCATCTAATAAGAATCAGGAAAATGCTGCTAATTGATTTAATGAAGGATGTTGATTTACTTCAGATGAGAATCTGCTTCAATAAATCTAGAACCACTTGAAAAAGCAAAGATATCAGATCATGTATTAGTTCTTTTATCTGAGATATGTATTTTAAGTGCTTGTCTCTTCTCCTTAGACATCCTGACTGCATGGGATTACTGTTGTGTTCTATAAATTGCTTTCTCTTCAGAAGGTAGATGGGAATGGCCAGTCATCCCTGTGATTTGTGTGTTGGATATGAGTGTGTTAATTTTGTCCTCCATAGATGGGTCATGCAGTATCTCAGTGCAAATCCCTTATTTTTATAAGTCCAGGCTGTTCCAGTCAGATCTCTAAAATATTTCCAGTAAGTGGGGATGTGTGGTGGTTATATAGCTGTTGCAGTCATGGCCTTCTCATGCCTAGGCATCCTAGGAATGTAGAAGCCCATGACCCAGGGAGGCCAAGTTCTGGTCTTAGATGAGATCTTGGGAAGCATTTATATATTCTTTGCATGCATCTATTAGATTATAGCTTTCAGTGCCCTCCAAGACTATTTACAACTATCATGTCTTCTAATGAGCAACTTTCCCTATATTTTTTGTGAAGGTATCCCTGGAGCTGTTACTGCTGAGGGCTGTGGCTGTTGGAGCAGGCAGCAACATTAACCCTTTGTGCTTTGCCACTTGCCATAGGAGATGTGCATTAATACCAGTTTCCCTATACCCAATGCTGAACCCCACAGCATTGGCTGACTGATGCTGACAAATCCTCATTCCTCTGCCCTGTGTTCCAATCTGGCTGCACAGAAGGCAGCTCTGATCTAAAAGCCTCGTGGCTGTTTGGTGAGGTGTGCCTGGGCATGAGGATCTCACCAAGAGGCAGCACATCCTTCTGAAGGCAGGCACTACCTGTCTGACCTGGGCTGTGTGAACTGGAACTAACCTGTGCTGTGCCAGTCAGACTATTAGCAGAGGCCATAACATAAAATTTTTACACTTTTGTCTTTTTAAGAGGAAGATCTGTGTCAAATATGTTGCCAGATTTGTTCATTTAGCTTTCTGTGACAAAGATAATTGAATTCATAGCTTGCATCCTGAATAAATCATTTATTTCTAGCTTATATTGTGATTGATGCAGTAAAATTGGTGTCAGTTCAACAAGTTCCACATTTATTTTGACTTTAAATAAACGTGAGCTCAAAGTCAGGCTGATGAGAGGAGCTGTGTGATTTGCCATTTTAACAGGCACCCACCTGCCCATGCTCCTCTCACCAGTGGCTCTATGTCCAGTGGGTGGTTCCCACATTTTTTGATCTCTTGCTCCTTTCAGCTCATGAGCTCATGGTCCAGCAGGTATAGGTTGGTTGAGATAACAAGAGAATGAGTCCTACTCCCTTCTCTTCCTGCTGGCACCCTGTTTTCTTAACTTTTGTGATAAGATTCTCACACTGTGTATCCTTTCCAGTTTGATCTTCTCAGACATGCAATTTAAGCTATCACAAAAGAGGACAGAGTATGTATAATTGATGAGAAGTATGTGTAAGCCATTGGCTATGTTAGGACTCATATAATGTACTTGAGCTCACTGCTGTATTGCCATCAGCTGTAAATTATTACTATTTATGATAAAAATTTACTATAAAAGAAAGGTCTATCATGGGAAATAATAACTAATATATTATTTTAAAATATCATGATAATAAAATAATAACTATAATCTTTGTGTTTACCATAAGGACTTTAAATTTACAAATGCGCTTTTGACATAGTTTGGCTTTTAAATCTTTAAAATTAGGTGCATTCTGGTAATATTTTAAGTTTTCTTTAGATCAACACGATCTGTTCCCTTTCTGAATGTTATTTTATATTTTCATTGCATAATCATTTGCTGAAATACTAATACTACATGATGAAAGCTTGTCAAACTAGATAGATGTTAATAGGGTACTGTTGGTTTGCTATGGATAAAGGTGGTGTAGGAGTGCAATTCACAGTAGGCATATAATTTGGGTTCCAAATTTATGTTGCTACTTAGAATTGGATTTACTTGTTGATTGGAAATTTTGCTTCTAAAATAATGAAGGAATATGGGTTTTTCCCAATCAGAACTATTCCTTTCATCACATGAACTGTTATAATTTTCTTTGGGTTTTTTTTTAATCTACATAAAATCCCCATCCCATTTCTTTATTTCATGCTCATAGAATCAGCATATGTATTTTATAGTCACCACAGCAGTTTATATGACAAAATAAATCTGTTGGGATTCATGATTTCAGTTCATTGAACAATTTGCTAACAAAAGATAGTATTCACCCTGAAGGTCAGCACAATGTTCTGTTCCTTGTTAGCTATTTTATCAGAACTGCCCTTCATGTAAATCTAATTGATAGTCAATTTTGAAATATTGATGTTACCCAAAAAGGCTGTGTGCATAAAAAGGTCACATTCTGCCTCAGGTATGTTTGTAATACTCCCACTGACAACAGTGGGAGTTCTGCACACAGCACATGGGGCAGAGGCTGGCCCCTGATCTTCAAACCATTAATTCTTAATAATGAAGCAAATAAATAAATAAGTAAAGGCCATGTTCCAATTTTATACTGCAAGTTTCACTTAGCTGAACCTTCACTTTGGGTCAGTATCATTTTATTTGAGAGAGAATTTCACAAAATGTGAAGTGATGCAAGAAACTTCACAAAATATGCTGATGCAGTGTTACTGCTGGGTGCTCAGCATTCAGTCTGTCTTCTTCTGGGATAACTTTCATTAGGAATAAACTTAGAAAAGTTGCTTTTAAGTGACTTGAAGTAAATTCTAAACTCTGTTTTCAAAATTAGACACTGAATCTAACTCACTGAAAGGGCTGTGTGCTACTAAATGTCAAAGTCATCCTTTAGTACAGCTTAGAATGCTAAACAATGTTATATTAAGTGTTAATCCTAATTCTCATTTTAAGCATTTGGGGCATTCTTGTTTACAAACACTCTTCAAAGCAACACCTACTACTTCTGCCACAGTACTTCTGTTAAATATACTTATGGATTTAGGTAATATTTGGTGTGACTTCAGAGAGGAAAATTAAGATTTCCAGAATGCTTAACATTTTAGAAGATTGTTCATTATATTTTGGTTGGAATATGACTAGCTTTAATTGACTGTTATTGATCTTTGTGGATCCTGAGGAACTGTGCCTCTTTCAAATTTCCAGCTTAACATACAGTGAGCATATCAGGTTAGAAAATCACTAGAAATGAAGCAGAACTAGGTAAGTAATTTTTCATTTTCCAAGCTTAAGCCAGAATGCTGTATTGCAATGCTTTCTGTCATAAGTATTTTTAAAACTTTTGGAAGGGGGAATTAATAGATTTTAATATGAAGAAAAAAAGCTGAGTTTTACAGCCACAGACAAGAGTGTGCAGTTTTGCTTTTTGGGCATTACATTTGGGGGCTTGAACTAGATGACTTTTAAATGCCCCTTCCAACACAAAATATTCTATGATTCTAGGAGCTGAAAGGAGGGTTTAACAGTCTAGTCTGAAGAAACTGACTGTATTCATGTTTCTGATAAAATATACAGGAATTAATCCAGTTGTTAATGTGCTGCATCTCTATTCCTAAAAGGAGCACTCCACTTGGAGATTTGCCATTGACTTGGGTAGAACCAGAAATACACCAACTGCTTCAAAGCCCATAGCTATTAATCCTGGGCTTTCTGTCTGACCAGAAAAGCAGATGCTGTCTGTCATTAACTTCAGTGGAAATGCCTTTTGTGAGTAAAGGCTCTTTGAGCAAAACATGGCAGGATTTAGATTTTTTGTACATAAATTCATTTCATAAAACTGTAAATGGCAACTTTACCTTCAAACTTGATTGCTGAAATGCAGGGGAGGAGTTACAATGGAGTTACACTTTATAAAAAATATTATTGCAATACCCTCTGTCCACTCAAACAGGCTTGATCTAGACAGTCTATATAAAAATGTGAAAGATGGGATTGTCAGGGATAAACATAAATTTTTAAAGGGGAGCCAGAGAGCTGACATTGCAGCAAAGATACAAAGGCAGGATCTAACAGCTCAGGGATTTGTATCAAGCTTAGCTGCACAGATCTTGACTGTTCCATCTTTCTTTGCCATCCTCTGTTTAGCCATCTGCTGAATGATACCAGAGTACATCAGGCTCTATTATCAGTGTTCATAAAAGAGTTGAATCTTGGACAAAAGAAGTCACCCCATGTATTCCAGTAACACAAACACCTAAACTCTACATGCAGGTATGTTTGAAGAAGAGGAATAAAAATCAAGAGCTTGGAAACTTTTAAATCTCTTGAGGCAAATAAAAGCATATTTGCATTATAAAATGGGTTATACTCTCTCTGGAAACAAAGTAGTAATGAAAAAAAATCAAACACATTATCTAGTAAAATATTATCCCTTATCCTTATGTTTCATTAGTTAAATTTCTATTTATAAGGGTTTCCTGTGAAGATTGTTTTCTGTGATATAAATTATGTCATAGAACATACACACTCCCCACTATTTTTCATTTGGGGGGACATTAAAGACCAAGAAACAAAGTACTCCATCTCTCAGTCTCCCTGTTAGATAGCAACAATAGTACCAGGAAGAGTCTTCATTAACAAACTCAAGCTGAATTATATCCTTAGGCTACTTTCGGATTTTAGACATGCAAGGCTTCCCCAGAAGTCCAAGCTTATTTCTGTAGTTAGCAGATTTTTTAAAGAAGAAGGGATGAGCAGAAACAAGTGCAGTAATTTCTGAGTCTGCTAAACCTACCATTTGCCAGAAATCTGTTTTGTAATTATTAGTCAACAGTGAAGGACAAGAGCATAGTGCCATTTTATGGTTCCTGGCTTTCTGATTTTGAATTCTGACATGGTAGGAAAACTGTATGTTTATTGTAGATGTAAGCTTTTAAATTTAATTACTCCTAAAATCAATGCATGAATAAGTTCAGGCACATAACTAGCAGTGCATCTATAGGTACAGCATGAGCAGAAATTTCACAGCTTTTTTTGTATTCTTCTTTGTACAACTGTGCATCTCATGGACATTCTTGTTATAGTTCTTTCTTAAAAGTTTGTTTCTATTCATTGGTGCTTCTGACACACAAAATTGAATTTTTCTTTCCTGACCAAATACATAGCCCATTTGTGTACAGTAATACATCAAAGGAAAGAAAACCTTACACTCAGTTTTAGGCTTTCTAATTGCTGATGAGAGGAGGAATTGCCTAATGTAGATTTCCAGACTGAAAAATGACTGTAAATAGCCTTTAGAAATTCTGTATGTATAATCAGTCAGTGACTTCCACATCACTTTTTTTTCCTTTTACAATAAGAAATGTTTACTGCTAACTGCCAGCACCATGTGCATGACCCACAAACCTAAAGTCAAGCTGGGTTCTATCACCAAAAGCCATCACTTCTCATCTTTGACCCCTTACTAAGTGCTGTAAGAGAGGACAGAATTTATAACCTAGAACTTAAATAAAATAAATATATTCTCCTTATGTTGTGTGTGCATCCTGATAGAGTACAGTTTTCTTTTCCATGCACAGATAGTGAAAAAATTTGGCAAGGCCAACAGATGCATATGAATACACAGAAGGAACCATCCTGTTATTAAAGAACTTTGAAATAAAGATGTCTCACAAGGACTGTTGTAATGAAGGTGCAATTTTTCCTCCTCTGAACTCACCTTTTGTTTCAAAATGGGGCTTGTTATCTCCTTTTGTAGGCAGATATTGCAAGTCATAAATGGAGGTTTGGAGTGATGGTTCACGTCTATTTGTGGAACAGGAGCCCATGGAAACAACAGATTGTGTAACAGGGCTGCACAGCTCCAGTGTGCCAGGAAAACATGTCAGAGCAGGATGTGTATGGAGTCAGCCACAGCTTCTTTCTGCTCTTGGAGCAGCTGTGGCCCCACAGACCTTCCAGGAGGGCACAAATTACAGGTTGGAGAATGGGGAAGAAATCACAGGTGGTGTTCAACTATTACACAGGCCAAATGCAGGAGGAGCTGCAGTCAGCCAAGGAAACATCACTGGCTCTCAGGGCACATAGATGTTGTCCTTCTCATCCTATTCCTAATTCTCTGCATTAAGCCTATTTTCCTACTTTGTAGCAAAACTGTAGAACTCTGGATAGGCAAAACATGGCATTGGAGGAGAGGTTTAGGAAACAGATAAGTGGTAGGGATTAGCTACAGAAAGAAAAATAATGGTGAATGCCTCACCAAAGAAAGTTGAAAAAAAATAAGACAGATGGAAGTGAAATATTTTGGGAGCATAATGCAAGAGATTATTTAGACAATTCATTAGAATTAACTTTCTGACTAAATCTTCCACATTAATCTAAGAAACTGTCAGCATTTTATGTCCAACATAGAGATAAGCAACAAAACCAGACAGTGAAGTATTTCTGAAAAGGTGTTCACAGAGAGAAACCCTGTGCTCCAGAAAAGAAACATCTGGAGATGTACTTTGTTATTCCACAGTGACAAGGAAATTGATGAAGTGTCCTTTGTAGTGAGACAGGGCTAGCACTCCATCTGCTCAGCTGTAGGGCACACCCCTTTCAGGACCCAAAATCTGCCCAGGTAAAGTGAAAGGGTGTGAATAACATTCCAGCATGTGAATTATACTTCACCAGCATTGTGCATTGCAGATAAATACTGAGCTGAATTTTTTTTTTCCATAGAAATTTCTTACCATTGCTAATTAAATGGTTTCACATTTATGGTAACAAATATGTCTGCAATATTTTTGTGCTCAACACCTTTTTTCAGATTTAAATAACAGGAAAGATGATCTGGAAGCAACTTTGACACCAATTAGAGAGAAATGGTCAGGTTATGTTCAGAGCTAACCTGATTTTAACTGAGAAATTATTGTTCAGATTCCCCAGTGATCATTGATGCTACACAAGATAAAATTTTGTACCTCTTCAGTGTAAAATTTTCTACATGTGGGGTATAAACTTCAATTTAAGATCACTGAGAAAAAGGATATGCTAAAAAACAGGAGAAAGGGAAGCAGTATCTAAAGGAGATTGTGCATGTTCCTAGCACAGGTGCTGAGAGAAGTGATGTTAATGTTAACATAAATATACCCATGGTAGCTTTAATTCATTTCTTTTAAACCCAGATGGACTGAAGAGTTTTCAGAGTAGATTTCACAAGACCTCACAGGTCATTTGGTACTTGGGCTTTTGATTCTGGGCTGGGATTTGGCAGGAGACATTTACTGCAGTGACTGAGACAAGCTGCATTTGCAGACTCTGTGTATGTGGTATCTTAGAGAGGAGAGGAAAAAAAGCAGCCTGTCTGGAGCTGATGAAGTAAAATTAAGATTTATGAACTGAGTAATTTGGGAAGGTCTCATTTTGTATATATATTATGACTAGCAATGCTGAACTCCTACCCAAGGGCTCCAGAGTGTGTATAACTTAGTTCTCACTGTGTGTGCTGTTATTCTATCTTGATAGATGAGGGCATGGAAACAGAAGAATTGGATATGCCCTAGGGTATTAGGAACTTGGTAGCAAAACACTGCAGAAAATCTGCAGGTGCTTTCTCTTAATGACAACTACAAACTTCACACAGGAGTGTTCATTATATACCCTACTCACTAGATCCATCTGATTTATTTAGTTTATACCTGAGTCTGAACAGATCCATCAAATCAGAGCCATGCCAACATTTCTGTCAGGCTTCCACATATTTGTTTCATGATTTTTCTCTTTGCTTTCGTGTCCTGTGTCTTTCAACAGTTTTTTAATGAGAATAAATGTTGGCTTCAGCTGGCTGGGACTAACTCAAGCCAGAGGAGAGCTTAGGTGGCCAAGGCCATCCAGACTGGTGAGCTGTGAGGTGTTATAGGACAGAAGGAGCAGGGAGAAACACTAGAGCTGTGCAAGGGCTGGTTTTTGTGAAGTAAAGGAAAGCAATTCCACAACACCAGCTACGTGCCAGAGATGCTAATCCATGATTTTACAGTTTTCTGTGACTGAAGAGATTGCAGTGTAACACAAGTGGCTTGTCTTGAGGTGGAATACTAGAGAGCACTGTGTTGCAGCAGAAACAGAAGACAAGTTTTAAAATTGGTTTTAAACTACAAAAAGAAAAGCAAGAAAATTCTTGTGGGATTTTTATCTTGGTATAAATATTTCTTAGGCATAAATGAAATATGTTTGGTTTTGGGGAAAGACACAAATCCATCAGCAGAAACAATAGGAAGAGGAGGATGTTTTGTCCTTGAATCATTTGTGCTTTTCTATGACAAGCTATATTTAAAAGCATTTAATGAGAAAAAAATCTGTTTATGGATTCATTTGATACCAAGTGTCAGTGATGAATGGTCAGCTGCTGTCCAAGGCCCTGGCTTTCATTACTGAGTTATTCAAATACATGTATGTGAGTACTAGAGAGAATTGAGATTTTTCATGTTTATTGAGGGGGAAAAATGTTCCAGATTTGGAACGTATGGCTTTTAATTCTCACTTCCACTTCAAAATCAAGGCTGTATTGTTTACAAAGGATGTCTGATTGGAAACTGCAACAGAGGTCCTACCTTAGAGGTAGAATATATCTTTAGTTTCAAGGGGAATTGAACAAATAGATCTGCCCTTGCTTTAATAAAGTGGTCAATGAAAAGCAGTCTGAAGAAGAAATGTAACTGCACCCAGCTGATGCATGAGAGGGGAGCTTCAGATTTACTTGTGGCTGTGAGAAGATTTCTCAAGGCTTGCTTGTTAGTGTGTCTCAATCAGTGCACTGGCTCTGGCACATTTGTGTGCTCTGAATCTCAAAAGAGAAGTGTAGAAATCTGTGTGAAAAGCATTTGGCTTTCATATGCAGGAGGGAAGCCCACTGACCCTATAGCCAGACAAACTCCCCAAACTGGAGATGCTGAATGCTGATTTGAAGCAATAGTCCTATTGAATGAAAAGCTTGAGCACTACCCTGCTTGCTGATCATTTCATTGATATGAAAAAAATCTATATTTTAGTGCTTAACTCCATATTCCACTCACTACTTCCCAATACCATTCTTCCACCATTTTTCAACTGTTGTTTCTTATCAAACTATACAGTTTTGCTTGTGTATATTAAGATTTGTCACTGAATTCTGCTCAAATACAATTAATAAATAACCATAAAGTATATATTCTATAAAGCTGAAGGGGTTTTTTTCCTTTTTCTTTTTTTGAATTTTTATCTTCTGTATGATAAGCCATTCTGTGAATTATTGTTTTTCCAGTTCTAAAAATGTCATTAGACCATGGATATTGCTCTAAATTTGAAATATTTTACTCATTCTTGTTCAGTATAGGAATGGACAGTTGCACTTTCAGAAATAATTCTTTGCCTAGCTAGTACTGCTCATAGGATATTTAGGTCACCACCATCAAAAATATTTTCTGTGTGATTGGGTCAAGCTGGAGTTCCTAAGTGAGTTGTACAATTCTCTGTGTTAAACTGTCACAGCTGGAAATTGCCAGTTGTTTCTTTGGGAGCTATAACATGCAGTAACAGAAGATTTACCCTCTGGAAACCTAATTGAGCAGTACAGACAGGTAGAGCTGCCATTCCCCTCTAGCTCAGCTAAGGGCTGTTTAGCAGAATTTTCTTTTGAACCCATGTCTTTTTTTCTTTCATACTGGTAGATCAGTAGATACAGGCAAGCTTTTAGATTTTCTAGTAGGTGACTTCTCAAAAATTTAGTTTAGTCATGAAGGATGCCAGTGCAGACAGTCTTTTACTTTTGTTAATAATCAAGACACCTACACCTCCTCTGTGTCAGCCAGGAGGAGAGTATGGTCTCAGGTGCATTAATGATTTCTTCAAGATATCCTCTCCTCAGGCTGCTATGGTCTGTCAAGGTTACAGTGAGATGAGTGCATGTCAATACATCCACTCAACAAAATGGATTTCATAATGAATGGCAAGTCAGACAGAACAAGGATTTCTCTGTGGGAGAAAAGAAATATTATAGAGCAAAACTATAGTGTAAATTGAGTTACCTTTGCAAAGTTTTAATATGACATAGGAACACAAAACAAATTGTTGAAAATAATTGAGTTATTTTCATAATGAAAAATCCATCACAGCTAATTTAGTCTGACTCTAAGAAATAGTCTGAACCCCCTATGTCTCTTACCTCTACCTTGGAAATACCTGCAGTTACCAGCCTTAATGAATGGATGTTATTTCAACTGATATTCTGCTTTCCTTGAAATCCTAGAAGATTTTTTTGAAAATTCTGTGTTATATCAATCTCTAGTTTTCAAAATAAGCATTTTTAATCAATGTAATATAGAGGTAGGAGATACCTTATGTTTCTCTGGCATAGGAATTTTCATTTCCTTTAATCAAATTCAGACTACACAGCACCAAGGTCAAACCTATGAGAATGGTGAAAACTTGAATTCTGTTGAAAGAGAAGGCAAGAATATAAGAGCTGAATATATTCCTTAAAACAAGCATCTAGCTAAAAGCCTATAATGCATTAGTATAGGCAGTGTGATGCCAGAATTTATGGCAAGAAAGCTTGCACATGTCATGGAAGGCCAAGAGTCACAAGATATCCCTGGCTGTAGACATTTCAGTTTCTGGCCTTGAGTAGCCATTTAGTGGCGTTTCATTCATGTGAGCACCTGCATGCTCATATCTGCCTCATGACTTACAGACTGCAGTGGAATGACCCAGTGTGGGCAAGTGCACAGAAATGAGCATTACTGAATGCTGGGGTTTGCATTATCATGATATATATTTAGAAAGTGAGGAAGGAGATGTCTTCAATATGCTGCCCTGAAAGTGGAGATAAGCACTGCAAAAGCTCAAGCACATCTAAGGAATGATTAGGTCCATCTCACAGCATAGTCAAAACTGCTGAATCTCTCTTCAAAAATGCTGGAAGAAAATCCAATTTATATGGATTGCTACATCTGTTTGTTCACTTAGTAGAGTTGTAAAGCATGGACTGTTGATAAGAGAAGTCAAAGATACACAAGAAAGCTAGTCTGATGAAGTGAAACTATTCTAGGCATTTTGGTAGGGTTTTTGAGTTTAAAACATCACTTCTTACTAGTCTCCTCAAAAGTTGTTTAGGCCTATCATGGGATGGAAATGTATTGGCCACATTGCCAAAATAGAACAGATGTGTTTAATAAATATTTGTTAGGTATTTGGAAGAGGGATATGTATCTATCACATAAAATCTGACACAGTATCTTTGGGGGACAAAGGGAAGACAGGTTTCTATCATGTTGGTGGCAATTCCTCCCAATTTTGTAGAATTTGGCATAAATGCAAAGGAATCTGATGTACCTCTGCTTGAAAAGTTCAAGTGGGAAGACCCAGCTGTGGCTGGAAACCAGTTATCTTGATTCCAGTCCTGGACAAAAGATGGACTGCTCATGAGTGCTTTAGTGGAAAGAAGTGGGCTCAAGAATAATTTGTCTGATAAAGCTCTCATTGAAGTTTTCCATGGAGACTCACAGCTGAGGCAAGATGTTTCTAGTGGTATTAGAAGAGACTCCAGAGGTAATGTTTATGCTTTTCCAATATCTGGAAGAAAACAAACAGGAAAAAAGCCCCAGTCTGCTGGTAGAATTTGTAGATAATACTGATGTGGTAAATAGTGATTAAATCATGCAGCACTTTGTGTTCAAAAATGTGCATGTCCTTATAAAAGCAAGTACAAGTCTAGATAAGGAATTTGAGCTGTAGTTGTAGAAATTTGTATCCTGAAGAACAGAGCTCTGAAAAGGCTGTGGAGGACTTTGTGGAAAAGTGATGCAATATGAGATAAAATCACTAAACTTTTATACACATATAGTTATATAATACATATAACATTCATACCTATATAAATATATACATATATGTGTATAGTATAGATAGCACATGTAAACATATATATAAATGCATGCAGTACACAGTCTCATGTATCATATACATGTATGGGGATGCTTACCCTGCCAAATAATTATATATTTCCATATCAGTAAATGTATAAACAGAGCACCAGTGAATAGAAGTGATCTCATCTGTGTGAGGTTAGTGGAGAAGGTAGCTTGGAAGGTAAGTTGATGGCAGTATGAACCATCATGGGAGAAAAAAACCCAAGTTGTTGAAGAAAGTTTAATTAATAAGTGCTATAATATTGCAATATGTTTTAATTTATGCATGTTTATTCTTTGCTCCTGTGCATATCAGACCAAACTTGGGGAATATGTTGTCCAACTAGATTGAAGGCATTTTAAAGAGAGCTCCCTCTACTGCATTCTCTTTAGAGGAATAAAGACCTGATATGAACAAAACAAACACACAAAACTGTGACATGCTTTTTAAAAATGGGATAGCATTCCAGCAGTAACCTTCTACTGCACAGGATAATGATAAAATTACTTGCCTGTTGATATGCTCTAAAAAATACTCACTGTGATTTATTACTGAGGAGGACAGAATATGAAATGTCTTTAATAAGCTTAGTGAATAACCTACCCTGTTCTTTGTTTAATCATGTTAGTAGTCATTTGAGCATTTAATTACATTTTCAAAGGTCTTAATGGGAATAGCAATATTAGCTTATTACATTTAAATCAACCTGAAAAATACAGACTATTACCTTCCTTGTGCAACCTCATCTTTCCAACAGGACATTGGCTTTAACAATTATATGTCTTCTAATCAATACTATTTTCAACAGGATAGACTATATATAAATATATATATATATGAGAAGCTTAATGAATATTCTCCTATTAAGAGATTTTTTGTAGGTCCTAAATGTATAAATGAGAAAGAAAATTAACCAAAACCCAAAGAGACTGAATATAATGCAATGTCTTGTTACTCTTACACAGTAATATTCATTCATCTAGTTTCAAGTTACCAGGAGACAGATTTATCCCTCTCATAACTCCATGAAATTCAGAAATCTGCAGTTAGGCCACTGATAAACTTGGGCCTAGATTTTCTAAAATTATACAAAACCTCAAAGATCCTTGATCTCCAAAAGGCATTTAATTCATTTAACTAGCTTCTTGCCCGAGAGATACCAAACAATTTTTTAAAAAACTTTGGGTTCTAGTTTTCGTCTTTAAGTCCTAAATGGGAAGTCTCTCAGAGGTGTCTTGTGCCTACCAAGAAAACAGATATGTGCATGCAGTATGCAAGACTAATGGGAACTTGTTCTTGAAAACCAGTTCTCTTTAACAATTAAATAAGGCTTTTGGTTTAAATTAAATAACTAATGATTAGGGAATCTCTGTTGAAATTTCAATAGAACAGGAGCTAAAATTAATTTAATCCAAAATTTCATTCAGACTTGAAATTGACCTTTAGGATGTGCATTTTTTAGGGTTTAGAAACATGAGAGAAGTTATCTCCTCTCATTTGATTTATGCACTGAAATTCTGTGCTTCTGCTTATGGGTCAAAAATAATATCAAAATAAGATGAATATTCTCACATTCTAGAAAGGTAGACTTTCTAAGATGGATACCTTGGGATATTTATCCAAGAATATTTTCCTGTATCCTGAGAGTATTGGCATTGCCATAGCCATGCTGTGCAACTCATCTGCCTGCTAAATTAGGTTTTGACTGTATTTCTGTTTCAACTTACAAAACCTTAAAATTTGTGTTATCAAGAAAAGCATTGGGAAAGTTTCAGGTCATATACATGGCACTTTTTGAATTCATTTGCTGTGCATTTGGTACAACATGCCTAAGATGCAGATATACAACTCATACCCTCTAACTATGAAAAATGGCTTTTTTGTTAAACTCCAGCTACTGGTAGGTGGTAAGTGGAGAAATGTGGGTAGCACACTATGTCAAAGTTAGCTTCTGGCCACAAGATACTGGCCATAAGAGAGCTGAACATCTTTCTATATTGTAATATATATTTTAAGAAGTGATTGATTATTTTTTAACATAAAATAGAATTTGAAATCAGAAAGCTGTAGTTGCATAGGAGCCAAAATTGAAATACTGTCAGTCTCACACAGAGGATGATTTCAGGTGAATTTACCCTTTTCACTACCATGCTTCATTCTCTCTGTGCATGTATATATGATTACAATTCAGACATCTTTCAAATATGCATATTTGATTACAATTCAGATATCTTTCAAAATATCTGTGAGAAAATCTTGTGCAATATTTTGTGCCACACTCTCTTAACTAAGTTTACAGTGACTTATTTTTGTGATAGCTGAATGTGACCTTGGCCTTGGGAGCCTTTGGTTCAGCAGCTGAGGTGCAAAGTGGTGTTAAAGGAATTCCTGCAGAGTGGAGGAAAGAGGGACAAAGTTGAAGCTGTAATAGGTGCTTTTGAAAAGCAAACTGTAGTTAGAATGGGGACAAACTTTTCATGAGAGGGAGCAGACAATACATGTCATGAGGTGGCTTAATTTTTCATGTTCAGACACATTGTGAGCACAGGGTCACTCACAACATGTTATGTAATGTCTCTGTATAACATTATTGAGAAAATGGGACAGTGCAAGATTTCAGGTAGAGGAGAAAGCACAACATTTCAGTATTTTAAAGATTTTTCTCAGTTAGTTTGGGAGTTTGTCCCCAAAAGAATTGGAAAATGAATTTTGTTGTGAAAGTATAAAAAAGTAAGGAAAACAAAAGTGAGCATTGTCAACAAAAAGATTTTTTCATTAAAGCAAATTCACTGATTGTGTAAAGGGTCATGAAAATTAAGTTTTGAGTGATTAAGAAAGTCAAAGAGAAAGACTTCATGCTGTGTTGCTCATTTTCAGCTGCCTTTTTTTGTAAAAATACCCCTTCCTGTTCTCAGTGCTGTGAAAACATAAGGATTTTATAGCTAATGGAAAATAAAACAATTTAAAGGGAATAGCAAACTGGAAAAATGTCAGTCCCTCCAGACCAGTAAACATTCCAATATCTCTTTAAGGAACTTGTTAATACATTTGTGCCAAGTAATACTTTAGCTTTATATATAAATAGTAGGAGAAAAGCAGCTATAATACTTTTAACTCTTCCATAATTTTGCACAATGCAGTCTTTTTTTGAAGAAAGAGTCCCACTCTGCAGAAGGCTGATCCTCCCACTTTGACAATATCTGATTCATTCATACAATATGCTTGAGCACAAATATAACACAGTGTTCTGTTCTGTTAAAGTAATTTTCATTTACTTTGATTTTATAGCCTGTGCTCCTACTGCAAGCCAGTTAAATGTTTTCAAAGGTCACTGCCATGTCCACATTGAGCAAGCAATATACAGGAGTTTTGTTCTTTGAATCACAGCATCAAGAGGGGAATGTAGGTGAGTCAAGGGCTCATTTTCATACTTGCCACAACACAGAGGCAAGCAGTAGGTGTCAGAAGACACTCTTTGCAAGCTTTTGCAAGAAAGTCACAGGTTAACTTAATTTTCAAGTAGGCTAAGGTTTCAAGTTCTTTCAAGATAAAATGCAGATCCAAATATAAGTGTCTAGGAAATTGAACCAGTCACTAGTGCTATACATTTGAAAGCAGCAGAGTTATATGTTAAAATAATGATAAAACTCTGCCATATCTCATGGTTTAGTATATTATTTTAATAATATTTTTTTTGCTTATATAATTTATAGCTCATTTATCTACAGTCTTAGCTCTTCTGGGCTTTGTTTTCTTGTTCTGTAGGAATATCTCATCCATTACTGACCCTCTTGTGGTGGCTCAAACATACCCATATATAAAACAGGTGTGATAATAGTAAGAACCTGAACCATTTCAAAGTCAAGGCATGATTTCACCAGTTGTTTATATATCTGTGTGTTCTCCTGTGTAAAGAATCCCATCCCATGCTAAATACAGACATATCCCCTGGCCAGCTGGGTGTTAAGCTCAATTTTTGGAGCTCTCCTGAGCAGCTTCTGTGAAACCCACAGCTGCAAGCTGCACACTCCATAGAGTTTCTGTTCATGTTAATTTAAGAGAGACCCGTTTCTATCCTTTGAATGGAACTAAAACCAATGCAAATGTTCAGGCAGGAGCCATTCCCAGTAAGAATTAAGGTTGGCATCCCAAATTACTTCTGATCAAGAGGCATCCATGGCAGACTTTCCACATTTCACCAATGAGCATGGATAGCTGACTTAAAAATTTTGAAATTTTGTGTATGGCCATTCGTGTTTGAAGTTAGGTCCTGCCCAGTCCCCAGCAGAAACGTGCTGTTGCTGTGCCCCAAGCTAAGCAGTCTGCCCAGAAGCAGCACCAGGGCTGTGAGGATTATCACATCTTCAGATACTTCCTTCTGGGCAGCTGCTTAGGCTGTCCTTAGGAGAGGTCAGTCCTGCCTGAAGGGGCTCTCCAGCCATTAGAGGTTTGTAGAGGAAAGCAGCTCTAACCATTAAGTCTGAAATGCAAACCTTACTCTATCTTTGTTATAGAACTCTACTTTCTTTTCATTTCCAGCTATTTTTGTGATTTCATATCTGTTACCTCTAAGCACCAAACCCTTTTGTCTTTCTTGGGGAAGTAGGAGCTCAGAATAGGAAAGGTCAGAGCATAGATGATGTCTGCATGTATCTTTCAGAGATAAATTTCTAAGATAGCCAGGCTAGAAAGAAACCTTAAAGAGGACAAAGAAGCAGAGAGAACTGGACATTTTGGCTTTACAAGTAGAAAGCTTTGTTTTAGTAAGAAATTATTGTAAAATGAATTTTCTGTCAGGGATCATCTGCACTGATTTGGAGTGACTGCACAGGGACATGCCCTCCCTGCAGGGTGCATTCCCCTGGGCTGTGCACCTGCTTGGCTCTGATGGAGCCATTGACAGCAGATGTTGCTCTGGTACCAGGGTCAAGCAAGGGAAACTAAAGAGGCTGGGGCCAGAAGCAGGGCTGGAGATGAGCTGTGCCATAGTGGAGGGGGATCCACTCACAAGACCCACTACCTAATGGGATGGGGATGGAACTGGAGGCTGTCCCTGCTGCAACCCCCCTGGGACATGGACTGGTGGCCTCAAGTGCCTCAAATGGGATTCTGGATGGTGGGCAGGGTGGGAGGAGCCCCAGAAACTGGGGGCAGAGGTAGGCCAGGGCTTTGGGTGTTCTCAGGGCCATGGCATCTCTTCTAAGCAAACTTAATGGCACATTGAATGAACAGTGAGTTTTAGACAGAGTAAGACCAGTGGATGCACTACTGTGAATGTATTTGGGTTTGTAAATGAGAAGAGGGTAAAAAGATGCCAAGCTACCAAGAGATGCTTCCAGAGAGTAATAAAGGACAAGAGTCTGTGGCAATCATGGCTCAGGGACTCTTGCACAGTCTGTGACTCTGGCTGCAGCAAAGCAACGAGCATGTGAGCAAGGATGGGGCAGCTGGATGGGGCACAGCCAGAGGCAGGAAGGCAGATGACACTGTGGGGTGCAAAATAAACAGCAAAACAAAAGTGCTCAGAAATCAGCCACTGCCAGAACAAGGAAACCAAACTTTCCAGAAGATGCCTTGGGAGCAGTCATCCTGTGGCTAAGCAGACCTCTCCTCTCCTCTCCTCTCCTCTCCTCTCCTCTCCTCTCCTCTCCTCTCCTCTCCTCTCCTCTCCTCTCCTCTCCTCTCCTCTCCTCTCCTCTCCTCTCCTCTCCTCTCCTCTCCTCTCCTCTCCTCTCCTCTCCTCTCCTCTCCTCTCCTCTCCTCTCCTCGAGTTTGCACTAGTATTTCATAGTGATGGCTACAGCAAATGCTCTGGAAACACGGTGAAAAGAAATATAAATGCACTAGCAAATAGCTGTAATTTTACCTGAGTACTATAACCAGCATAGCTGTAGTTGTACTGATGAGCTGAACAAAAGACTCGGCTACTGCAGGAAGCTGTGTCTACTTAGGAGGCTGATAAATGTTTGAATTGTTACACAAAAGTGTTGAGTAGAGGCATTGTCTAACATTGTGATGAGCACTAGAAGGTAATAACATTTAATAACTAGTAAATTGTTTGAAAGTATTTTTAAAAAAACAAATAAATTGCAAAACCAGAAATGCTTGCTCTTTCAAAGATTAAATCTAGAAATACTTTTCCATATGTTATTGAGTGAAGCAGGAAAATAATACACCTATATTTTTTAGAAATTCTCATGAATAGTCTTAAATATCTTAAATATGTTTTTCTGCTATTAGGAAGGTGGTTGTTTGGTTTTTTTAATAGCATTTACCACCAACCTGTCTGAATGGAGATGAGACTTCCTCTGGCAAAAGAAGAGTTCTGCTCTGAGAATAGCCTGCTCCCAAAGTGGAATAAACTCTACCGGCAGTAAAGATGTTTTTGTTCCTGAAAGTGTTTATGCTAAAGACTTTGCTGGCACTGCTTTGTCACAGGAGGATGTTAAGTAAAGGTGTTAAGTGAATGTGAATTAGTTTAAGTGCACAAAAGCCTTGTTTAGATGCTCCTTTTGAGAGTTAAAGTAGTGAAGAATTAAGACAGTTTTGTTTGTGAATGAGGACTGTGCCTTAGGGATTAATACATTTTTACTGCTGCATTTCTTTTTTGCATGTTTAGTTAATTCAGCTTAACTTTCCTAACCATACTGGTGCAGTCAGACCTCAAGGGACAGAGAAACAAGGCACTGTAGAAACCTATTCAACTACATTGTCTAAGTGATGACAAAATGAAAGATGAGTTAATTGATTGCAGATTTTTATTTTTGGTAAATTTGAAGAAGCATTGGTTTTGTGTACATAAGCATGTTGAGGAAAGTTAAGTCAATTTAAACGAAAGAATGAATTCAGAACATATTAAATCACTTTGCCTGAAAAGTCCCCACTGTGTCCTGTCCCTTTCATTTTGAATAGTAGGGCTTAGGGTGATGTGCTCTTGTAGCTACATGTAGCTTGATTTTCCTGTTGTATCTTTGTACATAAGTTCTAAATATGTGACACAAATAATTGACACCAACATCAATAGAAATTTTTTGCCCCTTAATAAGAGTAGCAAACATCAACATCCGTAAGCACACTAACGTGGTTTTTTTTTCTGTTTAATTTTAAAACTTTGTGCTCCTAAGAGGTTTGGAGTGTATTCATGGTCAGAGAAATGTTTGAGGGATATTTTTTTTCCTTTTTAAACAATATTTCTTGTTCAAAAAACTCTGGGGACTACATTTTCACCATGATATTTTGCTCTGGCTGTGCTGACAGAATGGGTAAGAGCCACCAAAATTGCCTCCAGTGATAGTGGTTAATGGGCAGAACATTTGCAGTGTTTTGTGGTCTAAGATTTTGTGTATGCCTATTTGTTTGGTGTCATCACACTTGCTTACCCTAGGCATCTAACCTGGGTATCTAAACTTCTCTTGGCTCCACTCCTAGACAGAAAAGAGAAAAATAAGCTTTCTCAAAGAGCAGCTCAGAGAATCTCTCTCTGTACTACACAGTACCCAAGGTGATTACCTGTGTGAATAGCCTCCTCCCATTATACAGATTACCATTCTTCCAAAAAGTAAAGCAGAAAATCAGTCTTTAAAGCCTGTAATCTTTTTATCCACTAGGTCTGCTAAATGGCCATGTGCCCCATTCTTCACTGATTACAAACAGCACAGTCTCTGGTTGAGGTTATCATATCATATTTGTTTAGGTAATGTGTGATCTTTGTCACTGTCACTTTGTCAGCCCTCATCTTAGAGGGAGATTTATGCAAAGAACTTAAAAATAATGATCTTTTAATTATACAGCAACTATCAGTTGTTCACTTAAATACTTGGTCTTCAAGCTGGAGAAATGTCTGTGACTCCAGCTAATGGGCTGCAGCTGAGCACATACTGCTGTTTACTCAGGCTTTCAACAGGAAGCAAGCAACACAGCGTGACATTAGTGGCTTGATTAGCTCTTTGATGTATAATGTATAAGTGTGCCTCTGAGGATGTGGTCTTGTAGGGCATGGGGCTGCTTTTTGAAAAGAAGCACAATATATTTGTATTGAACCTGAAAAGCTCCCTGCTAGAGATGGAGCCTGCTGCAAAAGCAGTAGTTCTTTTACACAATCTACAATTCATTGATAATAGATTCTTCTCCATTATGTGCTGAAGGCACTGCTTATATGGTAGAGCACTTGAAGAATTTGCAATTTTTTTTACTGAAGAAATTAAAGAATGCCCATGGTTTTACACCGATTTCAATTAGCAGAAGGTCATTTTGTACTTCAGAAGTTGCAAAGACAAGTTTCAGTGCTCATATATGGCAGACCTCCAGGTATTGCCTGACAGCAGCTGGGCAGATTTTGGGGTCTGACATGCCTCTTTTGAAGTGGACAGTTTGAACTAAGAATACACATTGGCAGATGAAACATGATTGCTTTCTCTTCAGATCTATCAATTTAGATTCAAAAACTACCAGTGCTGTGGAAGTTATTACAACAGTATTATCCAGAAGGAAATTAGTTACAAGATGGGGAATTGACCTGTTTTCTGCTCTTCATATTGCAATTCTTCCTATACATTTAAGATCTGTAAAAATGTTTTTGTGGTCCATTTTTGCAGCCTTTTAATAGAGGGACTAGTAGGTTTATCTATTTCTTTTAGTGGCAAGGAGGTGTGATAAGTGTCAATGATGCATTATTAGATCTTCTAATGGGAAGAAAGCCTTAGAGCAGTGTCTGAGATTACTCTTGAGGAGTTTGCTGAAGACTCCTCTAAAGGAAGCTGATCCTTTCCCCAGATTCTGCCTGTGGTTCTGCTTGTCATTTCCCCCACTGGTGCTTAATGATGTACACGTTCCTTATATGCAGCATACCAGAAATTAACCTTGTCTAAATTGCTTATGACAGAAAATGTTAAATTATCACTCAGTTATGCCAGAAAATGTTGAAGTATCACTCAGTTATGCATACTTGCTTTCCAGTGCTGCTTTCATTCCTTCTCCTTTAGTTATATTTTGGGCCTCTAAAAATACTATTTGCGCTTTTGGTGGCTTAGATTTTCCCATTTCCTTTTAGAGAGTTAGAGGATAATTATAACACATGTTCTTCTGTAGTTAGGAGCAAGCAGAAAGTCTGTTAAAACTCTATACAAAATTTACTACAATGCTATTTTTGGATATCTATTCTTAAAAGTTCTTGGCTTAAGCTATTTGAAGAATTGTAACACTTCTCACCACTTTACTTCAACTTTTACAGTGGTTATAAAGCTGATGGAAAACTGTCCCTTGTTATTCTTTTTCATACCATTATTCTACCACAGCATTACCATTCACAGCTTCTCATCATCATTTATGCTCATCTCATCATGATATGAGCTTTTTGCTCAGTAACAAAAATAAAGTGACTAATGAAAAATTGAAAGCCAAATTATGTATACTAAGCAGAAAGCCAGTGTAGTTCTTTGATGTTACACTGAGATCACAATTTAGGTTCTTCCTCTCTTTCAATCAGAAAATGCTGTTGCCATCATAGCTAGTATGGAGATTAACTTTGTTTTTCACAGCACTGAGGTTCATCTTACAAATTGAAATAAATAATCCATCAATACAAAGTGTGATGTTGTGTTTTTAGAAGCACATGTCCAGCTCTTCCTCTGGTTTTTCTATCTTTAGCCTTGGGTCTTGGAATTGTGCTAGAAACAGAATTATGTATGACTTAAGAAAGAAGCAAATTAACTTTTTCTCAATTTTAGTGCGAATTAAGGGCTGGGCATGCAGCAGTGTTTACCTAAAGTTGTCAGAGAAAACAACTGGAAGCTTCTGGATAAAACATAGTGCAACTACAAGAAGGAGTATGTAAAAAGTTTACAGGTGATGAGAATGTGTAAATGGCACAGAAAACTATTATTATAGAGAAGCTAATAGGGGCATTTGGGGCACAGCAAACCTAAGACTGAAGAAAGATGATCCAGAATGAGGTTGACCAAAGCTGTAACCAAATAGAATTTAAAGCAATATTGCTGCAGGAATAAGGAAAAATAGAGTACCAGAACGAAATCAGAGCAGGGAAGAAGAGTTCACAAAACTCTCTTCTTGGCCAGAACCATGGAAAATGGAAGCACAAAGAATTTATTTTGCTTAAGCACAGTTTGTGATCTTATGCCAGGATTACATTGCTTTCAATGACAGAGCTGAGAAAAGTTGATGGCTGTGGCTTATGTGATGAGATCTACCAGGCAGCACATTTTTCAAGCTGAAAAATGGCACAAACCCTGGACTGGTATCACAGGAAACACAATGAGAGTAAAACAGCACTGGTAGATGCATTAACCATTATCAGTATTGCACCCATTTCCCCTTTCCACAGACATAAAATCAGAATGATAAACTTAAAGAAACTTAAAAAAAAAAAAAACTTAAAGAAAAGCAGTGTCAGTGTAAACAAAGCTCAGTTAGTTGCTGCAAGTAGTAGCAATTGTAGTAGTAATTGTAGTATTGATAATAATAATAAATAACACTAGTAGTAATCATAAAGGCAATAACTCCTAGATGCATGTGTGCATATTCATTGTGTTTTCATTTGCTAAATTGATGGCAAAAAAGGCAATTGTATGTATTAAGCTACCATCTTAATACTTTGTCACTATGAAATATATCCTCCTAAAAAGAAGCCCACAAAGAATAGCAGACCTTTTAGGAGGAAACACTGCACAGACCTTTTCAGGAGTTTTATGGGGGAAGGCTAATTGTCCTTTCCTTTCTTTATTTTGCAACACTAAAATTTATTGATACCTGCCTTTCCTTCCACAGGGCTGATGCCCAAGTCCTGATATTCATTTCAGTTTTAGTGACAACAGCAATGAAGCCCCTTCCCCATCCCCTGGGACCCTTGTGCTTAGGGCTGCTGCCTGTTTGGAGGGATGTGATCCAGGGCAGTGGGACAGTGTGTGCAAGGCAGACAGGACTAGCTCTTTGTTTGCAAGGGCTTTGCATAAATTAAATCTAGGTGTTTCCTATGGGGCAGGTTCCCAGCACTTATTATGTTGTAGATTGTTCATATCCCTTGCCTTCTAAGCCAAAATTCTCAGGTTTATTTATTTTTTCCATAGAGTTATATGGTTACATTTGCTTTGCCCAGTGACTGATGAACCCATAGTACAGTTTTGTGTATTCCTTTCAGTCCAGCTCCTTTACATTTCCCATGACAGTGACCCTGGCACTGTATCCTTTTCTGAAGGGAAGGAATGAAAGAATGGGAGCAGTCTGGCAAAGCAAAATCAAAAGATAGGTATTTGAAGTCAGTTGTTGGCATAGTCTCTGTGTATACCATTAAGGCATGTCATTTAACCTTTTTTCTTTTTAATTTTTGTTTCGTCTCCTTTAAAAACTTGTGTCTAATATTAATTAATTAATTAATAATTAGTAATTAATACTTGATAAGTTCATGTGTATAGTCATTTGCAACCTGAAAATTCTCATTAATGGTTTGTATTTATTGAGTGGTGACTGAAGCCAATAAAAACCCAACAGAAATACTGCATTTCCAGCACAGCCATTCCCTGTTGTATCTATTTCTACTAATGCAGATTTTGGCATGAAAGCTAGATTCATGCATTGAAGCTAGAAGGAAACCATAATCTGTTGTATGCTTGAGTCTTTGGTCAAAGCAAACATAATGGAAAGAAAGACTCCCATTTTTTACAAGACATGCTGAACTCCATATATTTTCTTTAAAGATTTTTAACTGTTCAAGAATGGAGATTGGATTACATCTCTGGCATTTTTGTTGATGGCTCCTATGTTTAAAATTATTGTTTAAGCATGCATTAGCCTAAGCATCTTCCTTGATTTTGGCAGTATATGGACTGTATTTCCCATTCTTGACTGCAGTAAACTATAAAGTTATATGATAGGGAAAAAAGTACACTGCAGAAAGCTGAAGTTTACATAGCATTTTGAAAAATATTAGCAAGATTCCCTTAGTAGAAGGTTAGTGCAACTGTCAGCACTGTAGTTACAGATTTCTAGGTGATTGGGGAGAACAATTAATACCTTCAAAATGGTGGCTTAGGACTGAAGAGCTCTTATGAAACACTTAGTCCTGCTAATAATATTGGTTCAAAGAATTGTATCTCAGAAGACTCCTCTTTTCTTAAGAACTTCTCTCCACAGAGGCAGACTTTCTTTCTCCTTAACCTTCTCCATGTGCTGGAAGCTCTCTGAGGACCTCTCACTTATAATAACACCCATTTATTTACTAGGCTTCAAGAGCCCCATGGGACAGGCTTTTGTTTTCATTTGTCTTCTAGATGGATCCATGATAACAACTGTTCTTGCTTTCAGGCTTAAACAGTGGTTAAAGTAGATTCAGCAGTCACAGCCCAGCCTGAGCAAGTCTGGGCAATGCATCCAACCTTCTGCCCCTCACCTGGGTGGGTGGGAGCACACTGCCCCTCCCTCCATCACACCTCAACAGGTGTGCATAGTCCAGTGTCAGACTTCCCCAGGCTTTTCTCTAAGATATTTTTATTTTCAATTCAGTCTTCCATGTATCATTAGCTCCAGCACCTGAGGCCAGCACTGGCAGGGTAGCTGAAATGTCACAAGCACCAGATTGACTGGGGGGACGGGGCTCACTCACCCCATGGCATCCACCCACTGGTTCTGGCACCACAGCCAGGACTGGGTGCTGCCAGAGACCCCAACAGTGAGGGGTCCAGAGGCCCCAAATCCAGGTCCTCCATTGCAGCCTCTCTGAGCTACTGCTGTCCTTCCCTGCTTTCATTCTCATCCTTCAGTGACCTCCCTCCAGCCCCTTGCACAGAACAGAACTGGCACCATCCATCCAGGAGCTGAGTTTCTCCTGAAGGATCCGGGAGAAGCTGTAATGCCATGTGGGAAATAGCAATGCCAGAATCATGAGAGAGGGGTCTTGAAGCTTATTGCAGAGTTAAAAGTGTTTTTAGACCTTCTGATAACATTGCACCCACCTGCAGCTACGAATCTATACATCTGAGGGTTGAATCCTAAAGCTTCTATAACTGCCTGTAACCAATGAAACCCTTTACAAACTTCCACAGCATAAACAGGGCTAGAGAGGAGTGGAGCCAGTTTCTGAGGGAAAAGAGAGCTCTTATGGATTAAAACTTCTGCAAAGTGTTTTCAGTACATTCAGCTCCTGGACTGCCATGGTCACATAACATTCTCTGACACCACAGCATGCCTGCAGTGAGTTTCAGCCCCTCTCTGCATTACAGGTGTAGTGCATCCATCACACGTGGTAGGATAAGATAGGTACCAAAGCACACCCATGAAACAGGTCATCTATCAATCTATTCCATGGCCAGAGAACATCAGACAGATTTAAGCAAAAGGTACTTACTTTAAAAGGTGGAAGTAATAAACAGCTGGCCTATTTTTTGTAGACATGGATCCACATATCATCAGCTTTGAAGAATCTGGTGAAAAAAAGGGGAGATAGGCAACCAAATCTAAAACACCTGACTTGTACCTGTCTACCTAAGCATCAGTTCTTTAATCTCCAAAAAGTAATTTTTGGTTACCTCAGAATTCTTTTTTAGCTTTTACAAGCTAAAAGAAGAAGATTAAATCCTTTTTACTCTTGAATAATATAAGAATAGACTTTTCCTTTGGTGAAAAATAACTCTGGCTTGTAAATATTGGCTGCTTTTGTTATATTGAGAAAATTATCATCTTACAAAGGTCTAAACCACGGTAAAGAATTCCATTGGCTGACTAATTTAAAATTGTCATGTTGAAATCTGCTTAATCATCATCCAATACAGAACCCATTTACACTATGCAATACTGTGATGAGTTTGTTGGAACACTTTCTGAGTGGATCTCAGCTATGCTACTTCTCTTACCTGTACATATATATACAGGTTGATGAACATGGATGTGAGATCTCTTTTCAGATAAACATTCTTTCTTAATTAAACTGGCTTCCAGGAGCCTCTTTATATTTGAGAATATATTTGAGCTAATAAATAAATGTGGTTTTTTTTCAAGGTGTTTGGGCAGTTAATTTAAAAGTTGCACCACGTTCACTGAAGGAATCTAAACCAAACAAGAAATCCAAAAATCTCCTGAGCCTAGGGACTCATTATACATTAGAGAGAATTTTGTAGCTGTTTCAGAGTGCTGTGAGCTTCTACTAGTTTTACTGGGGAAATGCTAAATATCTGAAAAAGCAAGCCTCCTTGCAGTTGTAATGTGTCAGAAATCTCTGGCTGGAATCCTGCTGAGATTGTCATGTATTTTTCCTGTGACAAATGAGTTTATGAAAATTTTTAGGAAATCTGTTCTTATTCACCTCTTGCTTTTACAAAATAATTTGGATTATATATGTCCTTAGAGATGCTTGAGCTTTTCTCTTCCTAATTGGCTTACTTTCTTCTAAACATTTTTTGTACAGTGTAGGATTTTAAGAACTCAAGATGTCTAATTTTACATGTTTTTGAAGGCTGGTTTGTTTGGAGGTTGTGGGTTTTTTTAAGAACTGCAGTTGAACTCAGCATTTGCATTTTGTTTAGAAAAGACCATGCAAAGGAGAGCAGCAAAGAGAAAAAACCCACACAATTTTGATGAAGAAACTAATGAAAGAGCACAGGACAGAACTGAATGGACATCAGGCTCATGTCCTACCCTTCCCCACATTCAGAAGCAGGTGGTTTCCTCTGGCTTTTCACTGTGAGATTATCAAGGCAAATCTAGTCATGCTCACAAATCTGCATCACATGAGCAAGAGTGCTGCAAGACAGAGACCCACATTCCTTCCTCTCTGCCTCTCCCCTTGCCCCTCCTTTCCAACTTAGTGCTTGCCCTCCTGACCTCAAAAATAGTGTTGCACTCACGTTTTTTTTTTTTTCTAAAATCTGTTTATTTTTGGCCTTCATGTTTCAGAGGAAGTACCTATTAAATTGTCTGTGAAATGGAGTGGTTGAGAAAATTCGATCTCATAATATTTACATGAAGTAGCATTGCAATAATAACACTAGCTGGTGTTAAGAGAAATGGAACTTTTTTAGTCAGGTACAGGAGGAAAAGTTTTATGACAGATGAAGGAAAAATCCTGTAATAACAATCAAGCAGTCTGGAAACTTCTGTTGCTAACCAAGTGTGATATATTGAGGACAGTAGTTTTTTAAGTTCTGTATTTCAACAAGGCTTTGTTATCTATATTTGCATATTTGTGAAAATAAACAAAGGATTAAAATATATGAAGAAGAAAAAAACCAGTGATGTTTCAGAGATGTTTTGATGTCAATGATATAATGCAGTTAACTACTGTAATGAAAACCCCTAGGCAACATAAAAGCCAGTGGTGCCAAACTGCTGTTAAAATTAGACCTGGTAGATATTGCTTCACACACAACTGACTTGACCTTATGTGTGCTTTTGTGTTATAATGTATATTAATGTTTTGAAATTGCTTTTGGAATAATTAACATTAGAGGAGAAGTCAAAACCCCAGGTTTAGAGAAAAAAATCAGAAAAATGCTTTTTTTTTATTTCTAAAATTATTATCTGCATAAGCATGCAAATGCTGCTTAGGAACACATTATTATTAATTTCTTCTTAAAAAGTTAGTTTTAAAAAGTCTTATATTTCTTTATCAAATTCCAAGATTTATATTGAGAGGGATGGTGAAATTTCAATCACAGAAAAGCATTTTTTGCAGCTGCTGCATTATCATTTTCAGCTGGGCTATGGAGTGAGCAATCCCTCATCCTTTCATGTGTGTGCATTGACTAATCTCAGCTTGGGTTAGTTCAGACATGGGCATGTTCATCTTTCTGTGGCTGTATTTTTCCAAAGACAGAAACAAATTATGCATTTTCTCTGATATGAAAATGATGAGAGGGTGAACAGTCCTTTCCAGAAGGTGTTTGCTCTCCTCCCTGGAGCTGTAGTGCCACTACACTGAGCTTCATGCAGCACAAGAAACTTCTCTGGATATTTACTGCTCTCATCAGTGCACAAACGTCATTCAACAGCACAAATTCACACTAAACCAGTGGGACAGCAAAGAACTTTTCACATGGTTGAGAGTTTCACAGAGGGTTTAATCCAGGAAGATGTGAAGAGCTTGTTTTAACCAGATTCTAAGTGTAGCTTGGTCAGTTCCTAATCAGATTACTTGAAAGATGAAACCATCCTTTTTCTCCTGTTTTAGGTTATAAACCAAACTATACTGCTAGCAAAGGCATAACAGCTCAAATAAAAGCTGACAAAGGTGTCTGTATTGGGTTAATATTGCAGCAAGCAGCAGGGAAGTGAAGTCAGTGATCAGTTTCTCAACAAGCTTCCAACATTTGCTTCTACAGCCACTGCAGTGAAACAGCTTTTCACTGTTTTTTGCATTACACTTTGGATGGACATTCTCCTTTCCTGAAATCTGTGCAAAAGCTAATATATAAAGATTTTTTCTTGTATTTATATATCTTTTTTCCTTGGCATTGGCAGTTTTTTTCTGCAAGAAGGAGGAGAGAAATATTTCTTAATAGTTCTAATAAAATTTTTAGAATTGGTTATTTTGTTGAAAAAGTTGAACCACAATCATTTTGGCTTTGATTAGTTTACTGTGGGAAGAAAGCAGAGTCCTCTGGGGCCTTTTCCTTAATTCTCTGGGCCTAAATCTGTTTTTTCTCCGAGGGTAAAATCAGCCTCAGTGGATCTAATTCTATTGCTATATTCACAGAATTGATACTAATATTGTGCCTAGGGGTGAGTTTATCACCAGGAATTAGGTTTTGTGGTGTTTTTCTCAGTTGTCTGAACATTCTGATTTAGCAGCGCTTCCCTGTATCACCTTAGTGAGAAAAAAAATAGCACAGTGTAAGTTGCTGTTGCAGTAAAAACATCCATGATCCATCAGAAGCAACTTAAGGAATGCATTTTTTCCTTTCAGTGTCATATGTACTTCAGCCAGTATAAATTTCAGAGGGACAGTTCAAATGGTGACACTGTCAGAAGGGTGGGGTTCAGCTCAAGTCTGAGATATTTTTTTAGCATTCATTTACTTGTCTGAAGGTGATCTAAGCACTTTGTTCTGTCACCTAAAATGAGGGCATCTCCTGACATTTGGAGTGGTCTGCGAGGGACTCCTGGACTCTTTGTATCAGGGTGGACGCGAGGAACAAGACTCAGACGCTCTGTAAATGCTAAATGCTACAGTTGCAGTTTATTATAAGGGAGTCTGCAAGGAGCTGCCCGGCACAGCCACGTGCAGATTAAAGAGATAAAAAGGGGGAGAGAAAGAGAGAAGAAGGAGGGTATAGAGAGAGAGTAAAGAAGGTAAAGAGGGGAAGAGAAGAGGAAAAGAAAAGAGAGAAGAGAGGAAGAAGAGGAGAGGAGTAATGGGTTAAAAGGATATTGGGGTAAAGGGAGAGGGAAAGGAGAGCAGAAGTGGGAGAAGAAGAGCAAGGAGTAAAGATAGGAAGAGAAAGAGAGAAGAGAAGAGAAGAGAAGAGAAGAGAAGAGAAGAGAAGAGAAGAGAAGAGAAGAGAAGAGAAGAGGAGAGGAGAGGAGAGGAGAGGAGAGGAGAGGAGAGGAGAGGAGAGGAGAGGAGAGGAGAGGAGAGGAGAGGAGAGGAGAGGAGAGGAGAGGAGAGGAGAGGAGAGGAGAGGAGAGGAGAGGAGAGGAGAGGAGAGGAGAGGAGAGGAGAGGAGAGGAGAGGAGAGGAGAGGAGAGGAGAGGAGAGGAGAGGAGAGGAGAGGAGAGGAGAGGAGAGGAGAGGAGAGGAGAGGAGAGGAGAGGAGAGGAGAGGAGAGGAGAGGAGAGGAGAGGAGAGGAGAGGAGAGGAGAGGAGAGGAGAGGAGAGGAGAGGAGAGGAGAGGAGAGGAGAGGAGAGGAGAGGAGAGACTTCCCGTTTGTAACACAATAAATCCACTTCCATCATGAATATTCTAATCCCTAAGAACCAATCTGATACAAAATACTAATTCTATAGCATTTACATACAGCCTATAGGAAATCTTACATTAGCATAGCAAGTGACATTCTAAACTCTAAGATCTAATCTTTGGGTTCGGGTCAGTCTTTTGTGTCTTTTGGCCTTGCCCTCTGGCCAAAAGCATTGTTTAATTAAGAGTGGATTAGCTTCGGTGAGCCATCCTATTGTGTTTATGGTAATTCAGTAACTAGGGCTTTCCTGTTCTACCTTCCCCAACAATTCCCAGAATCTAAGCATTCATATTTGCAAGATTCCTCAGTTTCATCTTCTCCAACAGTGGTCCTAAACATCCTTAAACATCTGTGTGGCATTGGTAGCTCTGATTCATGATCTCTACGAGTCTTTCAGTCTTCCAGAGCAGTAGCTGGAGGCTGAAAATACATAAGATATGACACTAGCAACAGAACTACATCTGGGTGGGTAAGCTCACCATGCAGACTTGATCACACACACTCAGCCAGAATACCAATTTGGTTCACCTCAAAGTCTGCTTCAGGGGTTGAAGCAATCTAAAATGGGCAATCTAGCACCACTTGACAAACCCTGGGATATCCAGTCCTTATGCTTGACACTAGCATGTGAGTTGTCCACCCAGTAATGAGCTCTGATCTTGTCCATGTCTAACAATTTGGAATACATCTGTAGTAACTGAGGCACCATTGATTAATTTACCATGCATTTATTGCCATTTAAGCATGATATCTGGAGCATGCCTCTATCTTCTGATCTCAGCCATTAATTCAAGATCTTGATTGTTTGTTTATAAATTATCTGTCTGACATTTGTCTTGATGACATTACACAGAAGAGCCCTGAATTGAAATCTAAATAGATAAGAAAAATTCTGCCCCAAGGTATATCTTTCATTGAGTCGTGTTTGATCCACCTGCCAAAAATCTTTTGATTTAAGAAAATGGCCAGAAGGAATATTTTAAGTCTATATCTAATCTGATATATCCTGCTTAGTAATAATAGCAATAATGAGACATATATTTGTAGTAAAGATGTCTGCCTATGGACAATTCAGTTTTTACAGTCAATGGAGAGACCTTTTAATGCTTTTACATTGGTACAAGGTTTAAGAGAACAGGTGGAAGAAACTAAGCAGATTTATCAAAGATAAATGTGTCAACAGATATTAAATACAAATATACTGTGCCTGGTGCTGGAAGGCTCTGTCCTGCACTAGTCTAAGGGAGTATTCCATATGCTTTTTGATTCTCATACCTTCATCTGTATTGTTGTGGCTGAGAGCTCTCAGACAGAAGGGGAAGATGGACTTTGGCTTGGACATGTCATTGCTCTTACCCTAAACAGTTAATTTCCTAATTCCTAACTTCAAATCTAAACCTTATTAAATATACTTCACCCTAAAAATACCTACTCAGGGCACCAGAACCAGCTAACTAAGCTGCAGATGTCTTTGTTGGAATTGCCTGAACTCCAGTTGTCCACCTCATATTTCAAACATGTAAAACACAGTTAATAATTGACTTTAAAATAATTGAATTGCGCTACAGTTTAATTGGTGGCAATAAAGAGCAAAATGAAGAGAGAAGGTTACCCGAATAATTGGTGATTCCTATGGTTTTGTACACATAGAACACAATACCTATTGATTATTTTCTTTCTGTTGCAAAAATATATTCCTTGGCAGAAGTGTTACACTTTATTGTAAGAAACATATATATAAGCCATTAAATTATTATTTGCATCAGTAATATAATAATCATATGTGAGATGTCAGGAATTTCTTATATGTTAAATTGCTAAGTAATCCAGTCAAGAAGGTTCCCTCAGTCTTGCACCAAGGAAACCACTCTGAAACTCACCCAGGAGTCTGCTCCTGTAAGATACATCTTTCCTTTTTTTATCTGGAACAACTTTAAACATGGTTGTGCTGAATAAATATATAAAGAATTCTCATTTGCTGTAGATTTGGAATTTTGTAGAATATGGAAATAGTTTTTAATTGTCATTTAGATGTTTCTCAATATGGGGGAAAATCCTAATTTGTCTAGGGCTGGAATGGATTTCTCCCCTGGAGGACTAAGGCTTTTTTAATGAGTTGAGGGAGCAACAGTTTCTGCTAGAACAGGAACAAGTAAATGAATAATGCTGAGTTGAGCCCAGCCAGATCATGGATTATGTCAGTGACCTTTGCACAGCCAAGAGCTCCTCAGCCTGGGACACTTCTAGGCTTGGAGACAAGCAAAGCAGCTGCTGTCTTTGAAACAAGAGAGCAGGATAATTACAGATGTTGAGCAGCCTGTTATTTAAAGGCTTGCTAGATCAGATTTTATACATTGGCACCAGAAGATCATCTAC
The DNA here is from genome assembly GCF_029582105.1 of Oenanthe melanoleuca. Taxonomy (NCBI): domain Eukaryota; kingdom Metazoa; phylum Chordata; class Aves; order Passeriformes; family Muscicapidae; genus Oenanthe; species Oenanthe melanoleuca. The sequence continues at coordinate 28,697,770 of NC_079336.1, forward strand.
CTACCCAATTTTAGGTAGAGTCCTTTGAGGTGAGGTGAAGGAAATGTAGTGACTCTGTTTTGAGTGCCAAACAAGGAATAAGTATGTTGTCTTCAAAATTGCTACATGTAGGTGCATTAAATGTTAGGTAGTAAATGGATTGGATGCTGATTACATCATACCATTCAGTGTGTTTTTGAAAGTATGGAAATTGGGCATTAAATCATGCTGAAGATAGAACTGAAAGTCTTCTTGAAGCCTCAGAGAAAGTTCATCTTTCCTGTAGACAATCCCAATGTGCTTTTTTCTCCCACTTTAGTAGAGAAGAGGATTCTAAATATATGTGTGAAATCTTTATTTTGCTCCATAAAAGATAGCTTATAGGGTAGAAGGTGTTTTGCATATAAATTTGCAGGTTTTGTGTGGGATTGAGATTTTCCTGGGAAGGTGTGTGGGTAACTGAAAGATGCTGTGTCAGCAGCATGCACTTGTCTGTGGATGCTGGAAGGGGAGCTTTCATTGGAAGTGGTATGTTAGAGTGTCTATCTGCAGTGCTCGTTAGATATTTGCTACACTGCCTGGAAAAGAGAGAAATTCCTTGGGAATAATTTTTCAAGGTTAGTAATTGCTACATTTTTTGCCTCATCTTTTTAAGGTTGGGTTTTTTGGTGGTTTTTTTGGAGACAAGGATATGTGGTGTGTTATAGTAGTTGAACTCCCATCTCATGACATTCACTGGATTTTCTAGATGCGTTTTTCCAGACGTTTTCTCACACACCACCCCCAAACCTTTGATTTAAATCTCATGCTGTCACCTGGGTGGGTGGGAGAGAGTATTTTTGACTGGTGGCTATTCTGTTGACCTGCCTCTAAGATAAGTGTGTACCACAAAATTGGTTCTGATGAAACATAACCATCTTTTCAGAGAGGCTTAGCTCAAAGGATGGCTTGGATGCTTGGCTCCTCTTGTGCAGTAAAATTGTGTCTGACATCTGTTTAATGCAACTACATGAGCTTAGAAGTGAAGGGCAAGCCTGAGGACCCAGGCTGATGGAAACCTGCTGCCAATGCAGTGTGTGTGCTCATGTAGTTTATTAATCTTGTCAGTTGTTATTACCTTTTTATCTGGATCCTGTTAACTTAAGATTTGTAAGTAACTCACGGAAAAGATATGATTTTGTTTTCTTTGCTCGGATATGAGAGGTCTGTTGGCATAAGTCTTCAAAGGCATTAAGTCAGTAGCATCATGGAAATTTGGCTATGTTTTGAGCACTTGAGCAGCTATAAAAATTAGACTAGGTTATTTTAACAGGCTATTGTTCCATAATCTCTCTCATCTTTCTTTCTACGTTTTTTTTTTTTTCTTTTTTCTTTTTATAACTTTCAAGTCATTTAAAGCTACTTAGCATTTATTCCAAGTTCAGTTAACGCTGTTACTTAGTCTGGAAGACTTTGCAATTTCAGCATTATATATCCACTAGATAAGTCAGCAGAACCCAGAAACACAATCCAAACAGTGGAGACCTTTGTATATGGAAGAGTACTACTCTGTAACAGAAAAATTCTCAAAGTTGTTTTTATTAGGGCAAAATGAAAGAATTAAATATGCTTATGCAATAGAGAACAAAACAGTAGAAAAAAATTTATTTGACCCTCTATTTCTTTTGTTGTTCTGATTTGGTTGCCCTTGACTGTTTTATTTCCTGTTGCATGATCTCTTTGCTGTGGACCTTTGGCAAGTGTTCTGCTGTCACTTATTCTTTACATTTCCTCTCTTGATCCTCCTGAAAGGAATAGACAGTTACATGTCCTAACACAAAGCTATGAACAGCACTCATTCATGCTCCCAGAAAGTTCTTCTCTGCAGAATCTCACTACATTCTTGCTGAGTGTCTTCACAATATTCCACCTGCAAAACTTCCATTCTCATCTTGATATCATTTTAGGGACAAAGTCTTTCCTTTATTTCTTACTATCAAAAATACTCTTTGCTTGTGTAATGTGGAAAATCATTTTATTACCACTTGCAATACTTGAAGATAATTTCTATTGTTTTGGGATTTGTTGCTGTTATATTTTGTGTCAATAATACATATTTTGTGTCATTATTCCCAGTCTTATACAACATAATATGTTACCTTTAGTTTCTTTTAGTTTTGTCTTCAAGGCTGTCTTAACAAGAGCATGGCATAAAGATTTCTTGATTTGTCGAGAATTTAAAAGTTAAAAATTAAGGATGGGGATTTTTTTTTTTTCATCTTCCACATGAGGGCTCTGTAAATGTAATGCTTTTCCCTGCACTCCATCTCCAGCTCAGCAGCATCAAGTGTCTCTTCACTGGGAGCTCCTGTCAAGGGTGACACTCAGGCTAGGAAATGAAGCCAATGGTCTCTCACCCACACTCTTAATTACTTGGATAGAAGCCTGAAAGATAGAAAATGAATTGGAGAAAACATGGATTTGATGTCCTGAAATAATTTGGAGTTGTAATTGGCTCTTAATGTCATATCTAAGCCCATGATACTCCATCCAAGGCTGTGCTTCCTGTATGCTGAATGCTTTCCAGACATGCTTAAAGAACTACAACTTGCCCCCTAAATATTGCTGTCTAAAGTCCCTTTCTCTGATTTAGAACTGGAAAATGCATTTTTTAGCAATGGGGAGATATTTTAAGCTGCACAGTTCATTTCAATCACTCTTCTTAGGGGTGGCAGTTGGTTGGTTTTAACCATAATCAGTAATGTATCACTAGTTTTTGCTTCACAATACTGTGTGATACAAGTGAACATTCTTACTAAACTGTAGTCAGACCATATTGCCATTCATAACACACATTTGAAATCCTCTAAATGTCTTTCATTTAGAACGATATTTAGAAAGGGCAAAAAGAATAAAACTATTTTCACATTTCTTGGGCTAAATTTTGAAGGAAGACTGTAGAAGGTGCAAAATTTGAGGAGCTTCTAAAAAATCTCACTGAATATATATTTCTACATTTAAAGCTAAACACTCTTAGAAAGTGTTGCCTTAGGTTGAAGTATTTTTGCAGCTATCACAACAGAAAGATGAATCTTGGTTTCAGATTTGATTCTGTACTGTTTCCATGCACAAGTCTTTGACTTCATTGACCCTTGTGTGCAAAAATACTTATTATTTCAAACATTAGAGGTTTCTGAAAAGAGCTGGAAGCTTTACTAAGAAAGTAGTTTCCCTTCATAAACAAATCTGATTAGTGCTGTTCTGTATTTATTACTGCCTGTGTTGTTATTCTCAGCACTGTAGCAGAGAGGGAGATGTGGAAAGTGCTGGCTAAAAGTGTCTTCATCATCCTCCTGAGAGATTTACTCATTCAATATCAAGGTGACTGATGTGTAATCTTTTATTTCTTTTGGATTTGTTTCTATTAACAGATTTGCAAGGACCAGCAGCAGTGAGAAATGGCTTCTCCATATTTTGATAGTCCACTGGTGTCATGCAACCTAATTGACTCATTTAAGTATAAGCCCTGGAATTTGCTGATTATGATGCACAGCTTTTCCTGAATTTCTCATTTCATTGAAATTTTCAGTCTTTTTCATAGCATTTATTAATGATATTCTGTTATTTTTTTAAAACTTGTTTTTCCTTAAATCCACAGGGAATGTCTGTTTGTGTGGTGACAAAGATAAATACGATAATCTTCTGTAAGAGATCCTTTGAGAAATTTATTTTAAATATTATGTGGTAAATTGCATTCTTACACCTTTAAAAATCTCAGATGAAGTCAGCAGGAGCTTTTGTGGGCACTCATAGCTAGTTTTTATGCAGTCAACCTGCAAATGAGAGTAGTGTAATTGTGCCAGGCTGGAGCACAAGCATGAATTACACAGGCTGTCTGGAAAGCTGGGTGAATAATGGGCCAGCTAGCCTGAGCTAACCTCTGTGCTGCTTTGGCTGCACTTTGTCAGAACTCAAGTTAGCTGAAGTGAAAGCTGACCCTGGCAGGCTGACACACACTGTGGTCTCACTGTGTGCTCACACCTTTAAGTGCAGTAAAAACCCATCTTTACAACAGCTTACTGCAGCTGATACACGTTTCTCTACCAGATTTGTTATGAAAAAAAGCAGCTGATTCAGGAAATCTTGACAACAAAATTCCTGCTCATTCTGTCAGGGATGGGATATCCCCACAAATATGAAAATTGGTCATTTCTGCATCTCTTTAGAAGGGTGGTGTATGAAGGAAAACTCTATATTGCAGTGGTGGTCAGGAAGGGATCTGGTTATGTTCAACTTTTTCCTTACTAAGCCAATGGAACTGAAAAAAATACATTTCTATGGCCTTGTGGTTGCTAAGGCAAACAGCTCAGAATAGTGGGTTTCAGTCTGACAAACTAAAATCATATTAATTGGGGTATTTTCACAGTTAAATGTTCAGGAACTTGGTACGAACTCTGCTGTGTGTCTTTGTTACTCAAAACAGGGCAATTGCTTTAGTCCAAGTGAAGACATCCAGTTGTTGATTGGTTACAACGTGAGGATTGATGGCTTGTTTATCCAAATGTTACAAATTCTCTGGTTTTCAGTTTTCCTTTTGCAGTAGCTATTGCCTCTGCTATATAAATGTGGTTACCAAAATGTGGTAACTATATAAATGAGGGAGAGAGCCTGTGGTGATACTGATGCAAAATATGCAAACAACTTTGGCTAAACATAGCTTTACCATAGTTTTGTTATATAAATGTCAACTTAAAATTAAATGTTATGGAAACATTTCTTTTATCTTTATGGACTCTAGCAGCTGCACAGTTTTCTCAAGTACAGTTTACATTTATGATGTTGTTTAAATCTATCCCATACATTCAACATGCACAGAAGAATTTTTTAAAAGCAAGCTGTTTGCATTTGTGCAGTAATTACCCAAGGTCCAGCTTTAGTCTTTAGCAAGACAAGTTTCTGCTGACTCTAGGGGGACCAGGAGTCACTGAAGCTGTGAGCAGCAGTTTGATTTTTCCAGAGATTAATGAGCTGAAGACGTTTTATATGTGTTTGTTGCAGGACTGTGGTGTCCTGGGGTGCATTAGGAAGAGCATTGCCAGCAGGTCGGGTGAGGTAAACCTGCCCATCTGCTCAGCCCTGGTGAGCCAAATCTGGAGTTCTGTGTCCGGTTTGGGGCTACTCAGGACACAGGAGATAGGGAGCTCCTGGAGCAGGTCGAGCAGAGGACTGTGAAGGGATTGGAGCATCTCTCTTATGAGAAAGGCTGAGAGCTGAGCCTGCTCAGCCTTGAGAAGAGTTGCCTGAGAGGGGCCCTCATCATGTCTCCCAGCATCTGAAGGGAGGGGGCCAAGAGGATGTTGCCAAGAGGCAATGGGAGAGAGCTGATGCACAGGCAGTGCCACCTGAATATGAACAAGAAATGCTTTATTGTGTGGGTGACTGACACCAGAGCAGATCTCCCAGGAACTTTGTGGAATCTCCCTCACTGGGGATATTTAAGAACTCTCTGACATTCCCCTGTGCCATGTGCTCTGGCATGACCCTGAGGTCCCAGTGAGGTGGGACCAGATGACCCACTGTGGTCCCTTCCAACTTGACCCATTCTGTGATTCTGTGACCCACACTGTATCATTATTTTGCAAATCATGGACAGATTTCACAATATATTTGCCAATTAGAGGAGTTTTTTTCCCCTTGGCTATTTTGTAATGTAATTCCAAATATTGCATTTAAGACTCATTTTTCCTCCATACGTCTGATGTGAGACTTATCTAGAAACTGCAAGAACAAAAAAAGGACAGTTTTAAAATTAATTTGTGTGGTCCCAACCAGCTCCTCTGTATCAGGCAGGTTACAAACATATTTTGAAATAGCAGTGTCTCTTTATGTAACAATATGCTATTGTCCTGTGGTGCAAAGCAGAAATGTTAGGTACTGTACATGCAGTTAAAGCATTTGAGTGGTTCAGCCTCATAGTGTAGCTTCTCCACAGAACAGATCTGGTCATGAAGTTACAGAAGCTGGCAGATGGAGATTATTCCAGACATGTCACCTCACTGTGAGTCATGGAAAATAGACACCAGCATTCATTAATGCTGCAAACCTGCTTGGCCTGACATGGGCTGGGTTCAGTGGTCATTGGATTAGAATTTGGAAATCAGAGCTCACTTCTGTTTGTGACTTCTCTAGTTCCTGAAAAATTATTTTTTCTGTAGCAACACATAATAAGGATTTAAAAAGTCAAGATGCAAGCAGAATAAATTAGCAGGAATGGTGATTGGCAGGCACTCAGAATGCCACATGGAGGTGGCAACAGGGCAGGGTCCAAGGAGTAGGTTCAGGTGAAAAAATGAAAATATGCGTCTTCACAGAGCTGTTTCTTAGATTTTGTACATCATTCACAGTTTTTATGCATGCTAAAAGCATGCAGTTTCCAGAACTGAGATTAGACAACCTGATAGCAGCAGTCAGTTCAGATGTGCAGTCAGGTTCAGGAAGCCCCTGAGCCACAGCTTGGCTCCCCACAGCCTTCCTTTCACATCTGCTGCCAGCCACTGCAGGGCTGGGCAGGCTTTGGTCTGTGGTTGTTCAGACAGTGAAATGGCAAAGAACTTCATAACAAACTTTATTCCATGAAAAAGCAGGCTCATATGGACTCGAATTACCAAGTTGACTTTTCTTTTTTAAATTCTGGAAAAATCAAATTATTTAGAGAAACTTTCAAGTGTTTCATTTAGCTGTCACCTGATCCACATTCAGGCAGCCACAGACTTCCTGAGGCAACTGGCAAAAGCAGCTGGGTGGGAGGGTTTGGAGGTTTTCTTTTGGTCTGTGAAGAAAAAAATCAATCAAAGAATTTTGGTTTCCCTCTCCCCTTTCCTCTGAAGCAAAAAGCTGCATTTTACTTCTTGTTAAGTGCTAGAGATCAAATCTAGATTTAAGGAAAGGTCTTCCTGCAGATCAGTTGTCAGGGAGTCAGTAGGCATTTTCACTTTTCTCTGCAGTCAGGCCAAGGTCTGCCTGCATAGTCCTTTCCACAGGGTGCAGCTTCAGGGTCTTGTGGATGGGCTGTGCTCTTCCCATGTCCCAAAGACATGGAAAAGTTCAGCCTCATGAAGTGCTGCAGTCACTAGCAGTCTTCAGAAGCCTGGCTAAGTGAACTCCTGGTCATACTCAGTCATAAGCTTCAAGAATCATGTGAATATTCCTTTTTTTAAATTTATTCTCCCTGATGGTCTACATTAGTGCAAAAGCCTTCCAGCCCCCCTGGTTGTGCTTGCATTACAGCACTGGTTGAAGTAGACTTTTTGTCTTCAAACAGATCCTGTAGGATTCTCATTACAAATCCTCCTTCTTCCCATAAACTCAAGAAAGATGATAAGGTAGGCAGGTGTAGATGTGACCTGCTGGGTTGTGGCCACACATTGTGGAAAGACATCATGTACCTAAAGAGATGCTAAATACATTTCCACATGAACCTGTTCCTGGGCATTTAATCACTGCATTGAGGCTCAAAAGGGCCCCACAGGCAAAGGAATACTCCTAAGTATGGCAGCTCAAAACAGCTGCTCAGGGCTTCTGTGTCTGAAGATACCAGCTAATTGCTGGAAAATCTTTCAGTGCTGGTAAAGAAATAGTAATTTATATAATAAATATACCATAAACAATCATCCTTTTTTACTTCATTGGCACTGGTTTGGTGATATTTCTTGCCTTTTCAGTAAGTTAAAACTCTCTGACCAGATAAAAGGAATATGAACAAGTAAGTCAAGTTATAGCAAAGTAAACCCACGTCTATCATCATAGTAAAAACAGTGGTTTAACTTTGTTCCTGCCTGGCTTGCAAGAAAAATAACCAGCAAAATAACAGGAAAGTAAGTACTAAGAATAGAAATGCAGGTAATGAGAACACTTCAGAGAACTGTGAAGTTATTTTGTGTTCAGGGGCCTTGATATTGAGACTAGATAATCTTTAGTGTGCCTTTTAACCCAAACCATTCTATATTTCTGTGATTCTGTGATTAATGTTAGGTTTACAACTAGAAGAAGCAAACTCAGTGAGGTTCTTGAGGTAAGGAGGAATAGCTATGAGAGAATAGCACCAGAAGGATGAAAATGCAGACTATTCCATCATCCCAGCTCAGGAAATCAATTTCTTCTTAACTTAGATTGAGTGATGCAGTTTGGTGAGCTGGGAAAAAAAATAACAAAACTTTTTGATGATTAGACTTTGAGGAGTAATGTGATGCTCAGTGTTTCTTTTGCAAGAGTTGGAACTACATGTTAAGAAAGAAAATGTAACTGTGCAGGCAGTCAGGTGTTGTACCAGGCTGCCCAGAGAGGTCACAGCCTCCTTCCCTGCACTCACCACTCGACTGGACACGACCTTGAGCAAGCTGATGTAATTGAACTTGCTTTCTACAAGATAACTGCTGGAGGTCCCTTCCAGCCAGCACAGGATTGTGATTTTTAGGAACTTCCTTTGCAAAAGAAGCCAGTGTAACTTGAGTTTCATGAGAGATTTATATGCTCATTCTAACAGACAGGTTCTTGGTTATTTATTTGCCTGTGATTGTCTGAGTTGGGTGATGCTCTGGGCATACTAAAAAACTATTTATTTCATACAGTTTTGTAGAAAGGTTTGACTAAATGATCTTCTGTTGCTTTGTTATACCAGTTGATTGGGTTACTTTTTGAACTGTGTGCTCTCATATGAATGGATGGATACTGTTACATGATTTTTCAGTTAAATCAAGACACCAGTACTGTTAAACATTCATTCTGTAAAGCTAGGTAAATAAATGTTCATAATGGATCACAAAATATAGGAAAAGAGCAGAACTTGTTTTTTTACACATAAACAGGTAAAATATTTTCAGCTCACCATGAATCCACTCTTCCTCTTGTCAGGCTTGCTTAGCAGACAGGCAGACATGTATCTCAGCTGGAAGGAGAAGAACAGTGCTCTCACTACAAGGAGGTGCAGTCAGCTGGTGTACCTCAACTAGGAACGATTCCTGGAAGTGCTCTGTGTGGGCACCATACAGCTTCAATCACTCCTAGCTTAGGAAGGACCAATTCTCAATTCTACCTAACTTCTCCTGTGCACTTGAATTAATATTTTAAAGACAGTTAAGCATTTAGACTCTCAGAGACTCATAATTTGCAAAAGCTCTCATTGCCTACCCTGCACTGATTTTTAATGTGAATCTTTATGAATTGCAGGAGGCAAAATTGACATGTATCTCAGCTTCACATTGTTTATATAGGAAAACAAGTTCTAGGAAGTTACAATCCCATTTACTAGTATGGTCCATGCAACTACTGAAGGCCACTACTTTGTATATTGAAGCTTCAAGAAACTGATTCCAGCTGTGTGATTAGCAAAGGGATCTCCAGGGCTTCTTCTCCAGCATTGGAAGTATGCAGTGTTCAGCAGTACATGCTCAGCCATCCCTGATCAAACTGTGCACATGGAATCACAGGATCATAGAATGGTTTGGGTTGGAACTGACCTCATTGAGTCCAGTGCACCTGCTGCAGGCTGGGACACCTGCAACTAGGTCAGATTTCTCAAAGCCCCATTCAGCTTGGCCTTAAATACTTAGATAAGTGCTTACAGAATCATCCTGTGTGAAAGGAAACTTATCTGCTAAAGTAAAATTCATGTAAGACTATCTCTGTGCCTGCAATATGTCTGATAAATGCAGACTTGTTTCACACAAATTTCTGAGCAAAACAATTTTGGCAAAGAGTGAAAGCCACTGTAAGGTAAAATGCTGGAAAGTAAAAGCACCCTCATGTGTTTTTTCAAAGGCAAGCAGCAGCTTTAATGTGTTCAAGATCAAAGGGCAAGTTTCTCCCCATATGGAAAATAAGTGATCGCTGTGTATTTAACATTCTGCATAAGCGCAACAGTTGTTCCAGAACCCTTGCAACTCAGCATTTAATGAAATAACTCATGACTGAAACAGGAGCATTACTGCTGGGAGGCAGAGGTGTGAGCACCCAGCCAGCCCCCCCAGCAGAGGCAGGTCCTGCAGTGGGCACACGAGGTGCTGCCTTCCACGCTGCAGTCACTGCTGCTGCGCTCTGCAGCCCCTGCAGGGACTGCGGAATGTCTTGTTTGGAGCAGGGAGAAATTGTGTTACACTCTTTCCAGCTGGAGTGATTATATGAGATAAAAGACCCTGAAAGATAGAGGAAATGAGTCACATCATTGGGCTTTGACTATGGAGTCAGACAGAATAAAGGCTTATTGTGAAAAGTAAGTGTTACATCTTGCTTTAGGTCTCAAGACCTGAACAGCACTACAAGAAGTTTTCTGTTCTCAATGTAGTGTGTGATACAAAGCCATAAGCTGTTTGTTGTACCCTCTCCAGCAAGACCTAGTGCTTGACAAAATATGTTTCTGCTCTTTTCAACACAAAGAAACTTAATGAGGAGATAGGTGAACATGGCACTGCCCCCTCAGTTTTGAGATTTTGTATTGCTTTCCTGTCAATATTACATGGATGAGCATAGAGAAAAGGGTTGCTGTAAGTTAAACTCAGGAAATTTACATTTTCATTTGAACATTTCGAGTTGGGATTCTTCTTTTGCAATCTCACATGCTTCTGCCATCAGATTCTGGTCTGTTAGTACTGCTGCCTAACAACAAGAAAGGGCACTTCAGATTCCAGAAAGTGCAGGACTTATTTAGATTAAGGAAGACAAGACTAATGGTGTGGTATGAAACTGAACACCCTCAAGCTAAAGTGCCTTGATTGATTCTTAGAAGTAAGTTTAATACTAACAGTGCATTATGTTAGAAAAATATTCTGTGTTCCATTTATATCCTTGTTTACTACTGGGAGAAAATGATAGGAAATTAACAGGATTTTCTCTGCTCTGGTGATATTTATGAGTCAGCTCATAATTCCCAACACAAGCCATGCTTCCACTGAAGTCAACTATAAGGTTTGAACAAAAACCAAAACCCAGCTATTAGTTACTAGGAGTAAATAAAGTTAGAAAAAGAAGACCTAGATCTTGGTACATTGAAGAAATTTTTAAAAATACTAATTCTTTATAACATTATGGCATTTTTCTGCCAAGTTTCATGAGCCCTGACATTTGTGGCTGCTTAGATTTCTGTTGTAGCTGAGGGACATTGGAGCTATCAAGTAGTCTGGACTTGTAAATACTGTTATGCTTACCATTTTTTTTTAAATTACATCATTAATATATGGGTGTTTTTCAGGACAGACTTGCTCTTGCCTCCTCATTCTCCTTTTTAACACTCCACAATGGAGTGCTCAAAAATATTCTTCTGTATTTCAGTGTATTAAATATGATAAATCATTCCTGTCTTAATCAGCTTGCTGAATTGAAGCATCATAAAGTGATCAGCTTAATTAGTATCTCTGATTTTTTATTACTTTGTACCATTCCTCCCATAGCCACAACAGGCTAATATAATGATGTGGGACAACATACCTCAAAGCTCTGATGTTTCCACTCAATTTTTTTTTATTATTTAAAAAGAAATATATTTTTAAGTATGCTTTATTTTCTTATCTACTATTCTGGTTAACATGTGAGATAACTGCATTTAATGACAGCAAATAAATTGGAATCCCATATAAAGCCAAATATACCATAGATTCTTCATCTATATAATGGACTTGAGCATTACTGCCAGAACAACTGTGTTGTTTTGCAGCCTGGAAAGTTATTTTTGGAGAATTTTGGGCATTTCTTTGTCCATTGTGGATACTTCTTTGTTCACATGTCTGGAAGGATAAAAAAAAATGTAGAAGTAGCCAAGGGTTGCTAAAATGCCTTCTTGAGATATATGGTTAAAAGAAATTCCATTTGCTCATGTACTACAGTACAGTATATTTGTATGACAGCATCTGAGTGTCTTTTCCCCTGAAAAACTCCCTTATTGTCAATGTTGCTGACTATATATCAAAGAAAAACAAATGTAAAACGGAAGCAAAATCCAGTATATAATATACTACAGGAGATAAATGAGAGAAATTCAGAAATTGATTTTTGTTCCAGAACTCTTCAATAGGAAAAAGTATTTTAGGTGAAAATGTACAACTGACTCGAGTGCTTCCCACAGTATCAACCTCTCATAATAAAGTTGGGCTAATGGTCTTAATCCCAAGTTTTTATTAAAATATGTCAGTCAGACACCTGAATTTGAATGATTACTTTATCAATAGATTTTTTCCCCATCTTTACCTTGGATTAAAGATGTAAAACCATACTGAAATCACAGAATCAAAGAAGTTGAGTTGGGAGGTGCCCACAGGGATTATCAAACTCCAACGCCTGGTCCTGCACAGGACAGCCTCAAGAATCACACCATGTGCCTGAGAGCATTGTCCAAATGCTTCTAGAACTCTGGCAGGCTTGGGGCTGTGATATATCCTCAGGATGTGAAATATCCTTGCTGTGAATTACAGCTCATTTGCTAAACAGACTCGTCTTTTTTCAACACAGTTGCTTGACATCCAGAAGTTCCTATCCAAATGATGTACAGGCAAGTCCAGAGAAAAATTTCATCCAGATACATGGTAACTCCCAGAACTGTCCAGGAAAGTGGTGTTTTCACCCAGGCCAAAATTATTCTAATGGCAGGGCTCAGCATTTAATGGTGTAGACCATGAGCAGCCATGGGGAGTGTCATTCCCTGTCACATTACTCAGGGATCCAGCTGAATCACAGTGAGTGGGATTAACTGCAGACTATGAGGTAGGAGGGCTGTTTTTCTCCCAACACAGTGTGTTTCCTTCTCAGTTTTAGCTGCCAAAGGCAGCTGGCCCCGTTGGCCACTGCTGGTCAATTAGGCAGTGATGGTAACTGATGTCTGGCCCTGCTGCAGTAAATCACACCTTCCTTTGCCAGAGCCAGGGCTGCTCTCTGAGCACCAAGCAAACAGACAGCTCTTGTGCCATAAAAAATACCCAGCAGAACAATCTTTATGTTCTTTTAAGTTTGCTCTGTTAATTAAAAAAAAAAAAAAATCCAACCAAACATGAGGTAGAGGCAATATTTTTATCTTAAATCCTGAAGACCCAAAAAGCTGATTTTATAATGGATTATGCTGGTGATTACAGAGCACATGTTTTTCTTGCACATCTATACTTTTCTTGTATTAAGAATTATTTTTCTCATTAGCAAGACATCTAAGTACAGTATGTTAGCTGGCACTTTTACAGAAAAAGGTTACTTGAGTTACTTTTGCCCTAGGCTGTGAAAAAGGTTAAAAAAAATAGACTGAAATAGAAAAATTATTTTAAAGAAAAGGTTATATAGTGGTGTCTTCACTTCCCCAACTTCATATTTCTTTAAATTTTCTCTATTTCATTATAATAAAGTTTTTATCTTTATTTTTTATATGTTCTAGAAACAATTATATAAATTCTGCAACCTGTGCTCAGTGATAGACAACATAGTTTCTATTCATATTTTAAATTAATTTCCTTGTGAAGTAGCTGTGGTCAAGCAAAGGTTGCTGTGTAAGGTACCAAACTTTTCAGTGGGTGTTGGAGCTATTTCATGCAAAAGAAAAAACCTACAGAGTTGTTTAAATACAAATTTTATTTACTAAATTAAGCATTCACATTTGAATTTGAAAATTTTGGTCAACAAAAAGAGCTATGCTTTGAGAGTAATAAAAGAAGCATTTTGTCATGTTCTACAGGTTTGAAGCAAATCAGTATAATGCTTCCCTATCATTAAAATAGTTAAAATCTGAAGAAGCACATGCTTTATACTTATTTTTCTCTTATCTCCTGTTGAATCAAATGAAAATAGAAAATATCTAGGTCACAAGTATCTCTGAGCATTAAGAAAAAGCATTTTTTGTTTTATTTTGTTTTCTTTTGAGAGAACGTGCTTCAAGGAAGTACAATGCCTCCTTTTTTGGAACCCTGGAGAAACTTACCTTGATGTTTTATTTTTTGTCTATGATGGAATGGATTATCAAATGTGCATTTAATGAACTTTAATTTGTGCTCCATAGGTACCTGAGCTATTTGATTTGCTTTGTTTTGATATCATCTCCTATTATAGCTTCTTCATTGCTTTGTCAATAGAAGCCAAATACAATCACTTAGCAGTGATTGTAATTCTGCTAAAAATACAGTTCCTTAAAAGTATGCCAGAAAAGAACAATTTAGGTTGACAACACTTTTTTTTTTCACACTGCAAATTTAAACTTTTTCCTTCTTGATAAACTGTTCTAATTTTTAGAAAGAGTAAATATCCCACAGTGGAACAAAAAGTATTTTTAAAACAAAATTTATCTATCATAGCCTGACAAAACTCACCTTTCTAAATAAGTTGCCTCAGCAGTATGATCAGTTCTTTAGAAAGTCAGACATGAAATTCAGTTCAAATTTCTATATCTCTGGAAAATGTAACAATTAACCCAAAGAAAGAATATATTAAAAGACAGGTTTGCTGCAATACTTTTTTTTCTCAAAAATTATTTATTAAGATTCTTATCCAGTTCATTTTCTCATTCTAAGACTGTGATGCCTTCATAATTTACCTCTCCACAGCCAGGGTTGTACTATTTCTGGTAGAAGGTAGTGCAGTATCAAGCCCTCAACATGCTACACTCTTCCACTTGAAGAAAAGCTTGAAGTGCAAGTCATTTTAAAGGAAGTCTAGAGAAGAAATTTATGAGCTTTTTCTATGGAAGGGCGCTTATTCTCCATGCAGCTTTTGTCAAACATTCTTAACAAATTGTAATAACCTTTGTCATATCTCATTTTCTTGCATAAACAAGTCACGCTGAAACTATAAATGATGGAAAATTTAATCCACATGGCTTGTGCTATCAAAACTGTTAAACTGTATTCTTTTCCACCATGTCAGCAGTGCATTATCTGTTTTATAGGAATGTTGAAAAGATTACTTTTTAAGGGAGATACCGCAGGACCTGTGTAAATGATCACCTCCTGCCTGCATTAGATGACGTTTCCATTTTCAGTTCTTCCTGAAGCTAGGAAAATGCTTCAGCATTTCTTTTCCATATCCTGCCAGATTCCCACCCACCTGTGATAACTGTCAGCTCAGAGGCACCAGGAAGTGCCCAGAGGCTGAGTTTGCTGTCAGGTTTGTGCTGCCTTCCTGCCTTGGGCATTCATGTCTGCTCTGGGGTGGGAGATGGTCCACCAGCTCTCAGGTGAACAATATGCACAATTCCACCTCTGGGGGAACTTGGTGCCTTGAAAATTGTGTGTAGGTACAAAAGTAACTCCTGGTCCAGGAGAATGATGTTTTTTCTTCAATCTTCCCCAGCAGCTGCATGGGATACTGAATCTGTAAATTCTCCCTTTCACACATTGAGGAGTGAGAGTGCTGATAACACCTAGCCAAGGCAGATCTGTCTTTTTGCTTTTTGTGAGAATTGTTCACCAGAATTAATAGTCCCCATGAAAGTGTAGCAGTGCTATGAAAGACTGTCTTTCCTTTTTAATAGGGTTTTCTCTGGGTATTTCACCCACTTATCTAAACCTGTAATGTATCTATCAGTGCTATCCATCCAGTATAATCTTCAGCACATTTATTTACCTAAGGCTCACATTAAAAAGTGATGTAAAGGCAGCACTCAGGTACTCAACTCAGCAAGATCCTGATCCCTGTCAAGAAAGCATGGTCACTGCCCTGGCTGTGGAAAGAATTACTTATGGAGGGGCTCAAACAGCTGCTTTGTAGACTCAGACCTGGTGAATGCAAACAACTTCCTCTAAATTTGCCAGCAACTGCATTAGTATACCAGGGAGAAAAGTAAGAGCTACTTTTTGGTTGTAGTTAGAGTTAGCAAAAGCTTTCAAACATTTTCAACCTTCCATACAAAATCCAGGATAATGGCACTATCAACAGTTTGCAAACAGTTTTGGTCCTAATGAAAGTCCTTACCTGCATGGGGATCAAATTAGACCTCAAATAATATTGGAAAATAACTCTGGTGGTCTAATAGCTTAATTATACCTATTTAACAGTGATACATTTTTACTATTTACAGAAGAGGCCACAAAAGTTTGCAGATGTTTAACTTTCGATTATTTTCATTCTAGCAGTAAGTTATGTAGCAAAATAGATCTTAAAGATCATCCCAGGGTGTATTTTTTGTCCTTATGATACTCCTTGAGTAATGCTTTAAGAATTGCTTTAGGCTGAACATCCTCTTCCATATGAACAGCCTTTAAATCAAGCAGTAGTAAAATTCTGATGTAAATTATATAAATGGAGAATTGATAGGTCCTAATTAACCAATTAGAAAAGTTTATGAGAGGCAGTTTGATTAAATATCAAAGCTTCTGAGTTTATTATCTTTCATAAACTGGCTTTTCTCCAATTAGTATATGCTTTCAGGAGCAGGGGAATAAGATGAAAGGATCTGCAACAAAAGTGATTACTGCTGAAACAAAATGGAAGTCACTGCTTTTCATAAAATACAAGGCTATGCAGTACTTGAGTAATTTTATGGGAAGTTGCTGCCTGAGGCATATGTTTTACTGTCTGATACTGAATGCATGAGGAAAAACCATCTGTTTTTTTCAGCCTGAACAATTATATGATCCAGACTGAATCACTAGAGGCCAAATATAATTGCTCTGTGTTTTGCTTTTTACTACTCTCTACCTACAGCAGCATGGTCTTGTACAGCATGTATCATAGCACACAGTTCAAATGATGGCATGGGAAAATCCTTTTTCTTCTGTTGTGGGTTATCAAATTACTATCCAGGGCTTAATGCAATCATCTACACTTCATCTGTCACTGGGGAAATAATTCAAAATAGGAAAGAACAATTTCTGATTAACTTTGACCACTGTGACGTTTGAACCTTAAGAGATTTATTTTTGCTGGGCAGACCCTCATTTAACATTCAGTCAGGTGAAAGTTGTTGCTGCATCCTTCATGCCTTAAGTTTCAGCTGGGAAAAAGGAAAGGTGCTTTCATTCCATGGCCTGAGTAAACAGATTGCACTAAAGAGATAGTTAGTGAATCCTCACTATTAGTTTACTTTGAAGAAAAGCGCTTCAGTGATATATAAACTACTGGAAATATTCCACTTTTGTTGCTGGTGTTGTGTTTTACAGCACCTCAGTGTATGCTTTTGGTTTTGCCAGCCTAGTAGGATTGGGTTTCTCCCCTCCACAAAAGTGCTTAGGGTTTAATTTTAGATGTAATGTGCTGAGTGGCACTAGAAGAAGCGTTCAATGTTGGAGAGAGGAATGAGGGACAGAGGGGCAATATTTGAATGTGTGGGTGGATAAATGCAAATATTTTGCTTTTGTTCTATAATAATAATAAATAATGCACTATGCCATTTTGTGTTTCTAGAAAAACTGAGAGCAAGAGTTATAGAAGTTTGGAAAAATTTCTTTCCAAGACTATTTTTATGTATTGCTGTGAGGATTGTTTCTGCTCCTTATGGATAAACTGCAGAACTATGTCAACCAGGTGCTAATCCACACTGCACCTGGCTTTCCTGAATATTTGCTTTTATTTTGATTAATACACTGCTTAACTGTACTCATTCCCTGTCCTGACTCACTTTTCCCATCTATTGTGAATAAACACCTTGCCCACAGTGATATTCTAAATCATAGTCCTGACAGACTATGGCAAAGCAAGTGGTGGGTGAATGGACGATGGTTTTGTGTAGGACTGAGCTGTGACTTGAAAGGCTCAGGTTTATTCCACATGTTTATTCCACTTTCTGTGTAGCCTTAGGCAAGTCCCTTACCTTTACTGCGCCATGGTCTCCAACTGTGATATGGGAACAAGAAACTACTTTTTCCTGCTGGGTCTGTTTTCCATAATTGTGCTATAAGAAATCTCTTCCAAGTGAAAACTGGTATTGTGTGTTTGGATAAGACCCAGTACAACTGGGCCTCCAATTTAGTTAGTATTACAGGAATAAAACCAAACGAGCAATTTTTAATAACTAAACACAAAGGAAGTCAGCAAATGTCATTTTAATTGATTCAGGTCTAAAGAAACTCAGCAAAAGGAAATTACATTCTTTTACTGTAAATTCTTAGTCACTTCTTAATTTTATTTTGCCCTCCATGCAAGCCTTAATGAGAAGAAACCACATTTATGCCTGTGTCAGTAGGATGTAATTATAGGGGGGTTGCATCTGAAGGCTGCAACTACCAGTAATGTTCTATGAGATTTTCCATTTTTGTGAAGTGAAGGGGAGAAAAATTGCTCACAAGATGGATTTTTGTCACTAATCACAGAATAATCGAAAAATAGAATCATAGAAAAACAGGATCACAGAATGGTTTGGAGCTGGAAGGGATGTTAAGATCATTCATTTCCAACCTCCCTGCCATGGGCAGAGAATCTTCCACTAGACCAGGTTGCTCAGAGCCCCATCCAACCTGACCTTGAACACCTCCAGAAATGAGGCATCCACAAGTTCTCTGGGTAACCTGTTCCAGTGCACCCTCAGTCCAGAATTCATTCCTAGTATCTAACCTAAATCTTACATCCTTCATCTTAAGGCTTGTCCTGTGTGAGCCATGCCCTGGTGAGAAGTCCCTCCCCAGCTTTCCTGCAGCGTCCACCTCCGAGGGGAGCCTGAACCTTGATTCTGTCAGCCTGAACTCAGCCCTGTGATCAGTTTGGAGATCAGATCTCCTCTGGGAGATGTCCCAACAAGCCAATGCCTTCCTTGTGCTGAGGGCCCCAGCGCAGGATGCAGCACTGCAGCTGCAGTCCCATGGAGCAGAGAGGGGAATCACCTTCCTCACTCTGGCCAGCTCCTTTGGATGCAGCCCAGGATGTGGTGACTTTCTGGGCTGGGAGCATGCATTGCCAGGTCATGCTGAACTTTTTGTCCAGAAACACCCCCGAGTCTTTCTCCCCAGGGCTGCCTTTGATCCATTCTCTGCCCAGCCTGTACTTGTGACTGAGATTGCATGAATCTTGAATGAGTTCTTTATTAAATCTTGAAGCATGTGTTGATCTTCACCTTTCTCTAGTCTAGAAGATAAGACTTGCCAATGGTGTATGCCAAATGTGCACTTTACCCTCTTGGATACTGTTTTATTTATGGGTCTTAATAGAATTTATATGCAAGCTCCTACCATATTTGATTTTCAGAGTAGAACTTGTCCTCAGCAATTAAGTGATATGCTACAAAATGTGCCTCCAAAGTCTTATTGCATTGCAGATAGAGATTTTCTACTGGAGATTCTGAAGACTAGACTTATATTTTTATGTAATGTATATTATAGCACTCTATATTACATCACTATGGAAAGTCCTTATGTTCTGTGGGAAAAAGCCATCATAGCTCCTGAAGCACAAGTGTATGCAGATGCAGTAATATATTAAAGTTATATCCAGTAGTTAGAAACACAGAAGTATGTAGGTTGAAAAAAGCCTCTGTGAGTCTTCCAGTCCAACCTCCTGTTGAAGCAGAGCTCACTTCAAAGTCAGACCATGGCCGTTTTTGCAAGTTTTGGGGGCAGAGGTTTCACAGTGTGGTGCATTGACGCTGGCAGGACACTGGGTGCCCACCAAAGCCTTCCTATCATTCCTCTTCCTCAGCTGGATGGAGGACAGAAAGTATAACAAAAGGCTCATGGGTCAAAATAAGGGCAGGGAGGGATATGTATCTGCATTAATTACAATATCTGTTCATGTGGGTTAGAACATCAGCTAATGAGTGCCAGCAATTCAGACAGAAGTCAAAGGCCTGCTTTTGTTGGTTGACTCATTGTGCGGCATGACTGACAAGTGTTTTAAGAAGGAATTTAGCAGAACATTGGCAGAATCAGTTATTGCTGGGTGCTAATTAGTCAGTTCATGATACTGTGGGTAAAATGAACCTCTTTTCTGATCCAGTTCATAGATGGTTTCACTGGCCCAGTGGTATTGTTGGTGAGGCAGTACAAGAGGAAAGGATAATCCTCACCACCAGCAGTATATGTGTCAGAGCAATGGCAGTTCTGCTGGCTCATGTCTGAAGCACATGTGCTGTGACCACTAAGGGCTGGACATGGGATGTGCAAGAATTTCTGCAGTGATACCATTTGTTTGGATCTTCCTCATTTGGCTTTTTTTTGCCTGTGTATATTCATTCATCAGTATCATGAAACATACAGGCTCGTGCAAACTCAAAATTTTGCTCATGTTTTCCTGATTGTAGCTGCCCAGCTTGTGTAATTGTTTTAGCTTCTTCAGCAGACTGTGGGATGCTAAGTTAGTTCCCAGAATGGAGCCTGTTCATTGAGGACAGTGATGCCATAGCTCTGCCTCTCACTGCAGGTAGCTTGAAGTCTGCTGCTCACAAGGAGGTTGTTTTGAATGGACAGATATGTAACTTAGCTCTTCAGTAAGCTTATGCAGCAGGTATTTGTGGCCAATTGTGGGAGAAATGATTTTTCAGACCTGGAAAGAACCCTCCCACTGGGGATCTTTCTTTAAAGACACTTAGATTATCTGGACTGCATAAACATACAGGATTGTGACACAAAAAGTAACATCTGTGGATATTGGGTCATTTTCCCAAGAAAATCTTGTTTCTCTGAATTCTATTCGTGTTGCTCAGAAACATATAGATTTAATAGAAGGTTATTATTCTAACATCTTTAGTGAACTAAGTTAAGTGGTAGCTGTATTCCCCTCTACTAATGAAGACTGTACAGAGACAGTCTTCTATTAATGCTGGTGAAGTACAATCAATATAGATACTGGGTGAGGGTACTTAAAATATTAACAATTATTAATATTCTTTCTTTTTCAGTTTTCTCCTTGTGTTTGGTTGCTTGATTTTGTCCGTGTTTTCTACTATTCCTGAACACACAAAACTTGCCTCTGGTTGTCTCTTCATTTTGGTAAGTGAAAATTCTAAATACAAGACAGTTTTACAGATACTTTTGTATACATTCAAATCATCTCCCTCACGATGGAAGAAGTAATATAATACAATAATTGAGCACTTAAAAAAAAAATCAGACTTTTCTCCAGAATGATGAAAAAAAGTGATAAAATAAAGGATTCCTCCATCTTTTTATTTAAAAACAGGTCAGATGGTAAGGCAGTGCTAATAGAGTATGGTACTGCATCCTCTTCTTTGCTTGAGAACTCCTGTGGTTTATAACTGATAGGTTTTCTACTGCAGTTTGGCAGTGACTGAGCATGAAAGGCCTTTGATATTGCTGCTGTCATTTATAAAGTCAGTATGTAGTAAGAGGCACTTAAAATAGGAATTAATTTTGGTATCTTAGATACAGATTTGGGCTAGCTATTGGTAGATACTGACATTTTAGTAGCAGTTGCTGCAGTAGGATCTGGTAGTTTCATTATTTCTCCATAATACCAGCTTTTGTATTATGTTTATCTCTCCTTTTTCCCTTCTGAGGTAAATGAAAATGGCTTTAATCCCTAAATGTGCTTAACATTTTTCATGCATTGTATGGACACCACTTTACTCATCTGCCTCTTGATGGGCCATTTAGTTCTGCAAGTGATGGCCTGAGGATAGGCAGCAGTGAATATCAAAAGGTCACCATATACCAGAGTTACCCTGGTTATTTCAGTTCCATGTATTCAGCAGACTGTGGCTTGTTAGGTAGCACCTGAGGTGAAGTAACTGCTGACAAATGCCAACATTTTAATTGTGATCACTGTATATATCCAAAAGCTCTGGTCTTCAGAACAGCTCTCTAATTAATTATGGCGTGAGCAGGCTGATAAGCATAATTATGTAGGTGTGCTATGTCTTTACAGCACAATGGGCCACTGCATCAAACACCTGAACTAAATGTCCAGAGCTGGCTAGGTGCAGGTATGTGGTGTTCATTGGATGGTTTCTTTGCAGGGCTAATCATGGAGAACCATGCTAAGTGGTGCAATTTTCTTCCTAGACATATTAGTGCTTTTTCTTTCTCTGAAGAAAAGATCAGGTGGCATTAGACCAGCTTAAAAGGGTCAGATTTAAACCAAAGCTCATATCTAGACCCAGTATTTACAAATCTGAACAACATTTGGTAAATGGAAATCTGTCTGAATGTTCTGCAGCTGGTTATATTATTGTAACTGGTACACTAATTGCTAAGATTTTTTGGTATAGAAAACAGGAAAATCTGATTAATCTGAAAATATCCTATTTGTAATATAAGGTGCTTTTGTGACAAGTAATCTGTTTTTCTGTGTACTTATGCAAATTGGTCACAGAAATGCCATTTGTTTTGACATAAAATATGCATTTCCCATGAGCCACATATCTGTTGATTGTGTTGGTACACTTAGCACTGCTGATTCCTCAGCTGGCTGGCTCCCTGCACTGTGCCACGGGTCTCACAGAGCCACGATGTGCAGGAGCTCTGTGAAGACCTGGCCTTGCTCCCAGCACTGGGAGAGATGTGCTGAGCTCTGATTGCTGGTGCACCAGTCCTGGTAGAGGTGTCCATCAGCAGAGCTGCTCATTGTCTGCTGGGGTGGACCTTGGTGCTTTCTGCTGCTTCAAAGATGAGCTTTGTCCATCTTAACTGTTCTGACTGTACATCCCATGGCATCCTCTGAACATGGCCTTGAGGAGGAAGAGGGTGGATGGTTGATCCTTGAAGAATCAACACTAGCCTCATCCAGCATTTCTATACTGTATTTCTATTTCTATACTATAGCCTGTTCAGCAAACCTTTGGCAGGAATAAACCTAGTGATGATAAATTTTGCATCTCCTGCCATGGGTCTCTAATGGAGAAAAATATAAACACAGCAAAGTATAAAGTTCCAGATGCAGGCTAAAGCTGACTGCTTTATTGCAGTTTGCTGATGCATGGTTTGTTCCTTCTCTACATACTGAATCATTAGCTGATATTAACAATGTTATCAAAACAGACTTTTGCAACCACAACCAAGAGGAAAATGCATTCCTACATTAACTCAGGAGCAGCTGTTTTGGCTGTGCCAACACCTAACTGCAGTCACTAGAGTTTTTGCAACCTTTTCCTTGCAGTGCTTCACACAGCTCCTCCAAATGTGTCATTTAGTAAGACAGCTGTACTATCAGATCTGGTTTAATACTGCTTGTGCTTTGTGCTTGAAATAGAAGATGTGTGTTTATTTTCTAATGAAGTACCGTGCAAATATAACAATCCATAGAGCTGCCTGCTGGATTTCTGTGAACTGTTTGTTTAGCAGATTTATTCCAGATGGTGTCCCCTACAGCCATGTTAATTGGCTAAAAAGCTAATGTAATGTTCCTTCAACTTAATACCTGAGCTGCTGCGTGCAGTGGCACCTGTGGCTCTTGACGTACTGCAGCTATTCACAGTTACAAAAGGAGATTGAAGAGGGAAGTGTAGGTGAGCTGAGCAAACCTTTTCCTCCTTCTCAGAAAGGCCAGAGGAGCTGAGATTATTCTTCCAGTCAGTTCCATTTATCTGCCTGAGCTGTGCCTTACAAGGAACATATCTCCTAATCACTGCATCCCAAATACTCTGTCAGAAACATGCACAACATGTGATAGCTCAAAGCAAATCATTTAGGAAAGCAGTAAGAGCTGAGGGCTTCTGAGCTTCAGCAGAGGTTGATGGACTTATGTGGGCTGCAGAAATGCCTGAGCTCTGCTACCAGAGCTGAGGCAAACTGCCCTGCTGTGTTGTGTTGGACCCAGCTCCAATTCTGGCGTTCACACAACCATTACTGTGTTCCAAGGCATCTTCTTATCAGGAAACCTGTCAAGGAAAACACCTTTCATATTTTAATCTTATGCTTAAAATGAAAGTCATGCAGATAAATTAAGTGCATGTTGCATATGGTAAAGTTGGATTGTTGCATCAGTAATTCATTTGGTTAGATTTGTGTCAGGAAATAATAAGAGTAACTGGAAGGAGAGCATCAGATAAAACTCCTTATACCCACCATGATAATGATGCTTTAGCCTCATCTGTGCACACAACTTCTGGCACTTGAGTTGTAACAGTGATATATCCCAGACAGGCAGTAGAATAAAAATCCACTTCAGCATCAAAATAAACCACAAGCAGCTTAAGAATCCAACTAACATAGCAAGAAAATAATCTTTGGTGTATTGCTGATCTACAAGTACATCTGCTAGCACTTTATCAAATAATAAACACAAGGGGAGTAAAACTGAGGCTGTGAAGGCAAAATCAAATCTTTTTGGGAAGATAGCCGAGAAGGAATATTTTCTGGAACTCAAGGTCATTTACTCTCTTGACCAAACTCTCTGTATTTTAAGTTTATTTTCAACCAAAGCTGAAAGTTATGTGAATTTCTGCTTCACTTCTGTTTGTTTGCTGTCAATGCCAGAAAATTAATAAAATATTTTTTGTTGACCCAGGAAGATTTGACAAATTGAGAGTAAAGAAAGGTCTTGGATCAGTTTAAAAGTTTCATTTGATCTGGCATAAAATATTATTTGTATATTTGATTATTTTAGAACTTTTGTCTTAAAACTCAGATTAAGGTCATAGGAAACAAAATTTCATTTTCATTGAAGTGAGAAAGCATCCCATTTTTTTTTTGTAATTTTAATTTTTAATCAAGATGGGTAGATCGAAAACTGCAAGTGAATTTCTGCAGGATTGGTTTTATCAAATCAGTGTTGTGGTTTTCTGTGAAAATGGCTGGTGTAGAAAGCTGTACCCAGATTTGTAGAATAAAGGCCTCTGAAAGTGTACTCTAGGAACACATTCTTCAGGCAGAAATAGCTCCCAAGATATAAAAGCAGACAGCGTGTTCAGGATGAAGCTGGTTTCTCCATGTACTGTGGTCACTTATATGAACCCAAAGGGAGAGTCTACCAAGTGCTTCTAGCAATTAATATCTTTCCAGGATTTTTTTTTCTCCTAATATTTTTGTGTAAAAGAAAGAGTATACACACTGATTTAAAACCATAGGATATAGCTGCCCCATAGCAGGTAAGCATATATTCAATTTGTCTCTGCTCTAGGAATTAAATCCACCCACAGGAATTTGATCATACAAATCTGCTACAGCATTGTAAAGCTAGCCAGAGTGGATTTTGAAAACAGAGATGGATAGTGCTCAATTAAAAAAAAAATAAATAGCATTTTTCGGTTTAGATTGTACCAGCACTTGAATTCTCTTGCCAGGCAAAGGACTTAATGATGGCTCTATAGGACCAGCTATCAAGGCATAAAAATTAAAAATTATCTTGAAAGATTTCAATTATAAATACATTTCTAACAGTAAAGTATCTACCGTATTACTGGAATTTTGTTCAGTCTTCTTCAGAGAAAAACAGATTAATTGATCCCTGAGCTAAAAATCAGCGACTTTGTTAAAACTCAAAATCACTATTACTCAAGAAATACTGAATTCTAGTGTTTAATTTTCCAAATCAAATCTTAGCTTTGAATTTTCAAAATTCCTCACAGAAATCTCTGAAAAATTACATGAGAGATACAGCAGTGATGTTATCAAAGAAAGACTAAGAGAGGGAAATATAATGTTAATAAAGTCAAAACCTTCATGTTTTCAGTCTTGTTTGGATTTATGTATTGTAATAACATAAGCAAAAAGCAGCTCAACTATGTCAGAATAAACTACCTGTTAGCTTTGAAAATATTCTTGCCATATAAAAATGAATATTTTCACATCTTTTCTGTTTAAATTGATGCTCTCCTATTATGTATACAGATTTTACCAAGTCAGAGCTGTCTGTTGTTACAAAAATTTGGACAAATTTCATCACAACTGCTTGTGAACCTTTGTGTAGAAACAGCACAGACTTCCCACTGGAAACGTGAATGCTGGATGCACTTTGCTGAAACTAAAAGTTATTACAAGGAAGACTGACAGAAAGCAAAAATGTAAATTAAAAGATGGAGTTATTATAAAAAGTGGCTGTCCTCAAAGCTTAATTCTCCTCTCAGAAGGCAGAGTTGGCACTTCCAACCAACCAGCAAAGCTCTCTAACAAACAAGCACACACTGTAGCTATGGAGAGAGAGATGAAAGTAACCATAAAAATTATTTCCTAACAACAGAACACAGCACTGCACCTAAAACTCTGGGATATCTATATATTGTCAGCAGAAGGTATCTATATATTGTCAACAATGCTGAGGGTGATAAGTACACTTCAACAGATCAGAGAATAAAGATGTCTCAATCCTGGCATAAGCCTATTACTGATATGGTTCTGGGATTGGTTGTATTGTTAGCAATCTTCTTTCTTTTCTTTTATTCTTCTGTATTAAGCTAAAATTACCTTTGTAAAGAAAAGATTGGAAAGCACACACTGAACAGAATAATTTTTCTATTGTAATTAAAATTGCAATATATTATGTTCTACTGGGAAATCTTAAATGAGTTTGATGACTAAAGATGATTAAAACTGCATATGTGATCTACAATTAGGGAAAAAATAATCTCATAACTGAACCACTTGAAGTAGGTAGGATAACTATGAGCAGTTACTTCAAGTGCTACAGCATTCAGCAGCAAATGCAATAGAAGGCAAGAGAGATTTTGTCATTGCCAGAGCAGAACCACCAATCAGTTGCATTTAACAAGAAATCTGCATTTGATGTGCAATCTTAGGATCACTGGAGTTGCCACAAGTCAGTGGCTGCTGGATGAAATGCCATCCAAAAAATTATTTTCCATTCCTCTGAATGTAGAGAAATGGGTGGTAATGTGCAGTGGAGAAAGATGAATGGAAATAGCAAAACCAAATTAGTGATAAATGGAACAAGTTCATGACCTAGAACAATTTTAATATTAAAATGATTAAACTGTAGTAAGAAAGCCAGTGTTGAATTTCTAAATAGGTACATTACACTGATTTATGTTATTGCTGTCAGTTCCTATATAAGAGCTGTTGTTTAGCTTATCTTGTTTATGACATTGTATGGCTATATGCAGAGAGTCAGGAGAGAATATACTGGTACTAAGAACAATCAGTTTCTGATTCCCTTTGTTTCCTAAAATGAATAGAATTAGTATTCAAAGGCAGCAAATATATATAAAAAGCCTTTTAGCCAGCCTTTCAAGGGCCCACTTTCTCTGGAGAACATGGAATGTCTAGGAGGATTTTGAGATTAAGAGTGGAAAATGGGGAGGATTAGATGTCAGTGATGTGGTGGCAGGCTTCAGATTAATAAGGATCTAATTCTTTGAGGAGAGAAAAGCATATCTCCTTTTAGATTGACCAACACATTGTGCTAAAAAACCAAACCAGCTGTCCTGGACTTCCTTTAAGAACAAATAAGCAACCTTCCTTACACAACTGCTGTTCCCATGATGTGCCTTTTTCTTGTTTTATCACTTGAAGTGATAACCAGGTAGCATGGGAAATCACCTTCAAGGAAGAAGTTTCTGCAGATGTAGATCTGTAATAATTTATGCTAGATCCTGCAGTTATTGAATTTTATTGGTTTCATGCCAGAGTTTGATATGGAGATCAAGAGCTACCTCCTTAAAACAGGCAAGAAACAGTTTAGATTGCCACAGATATTGGATAGATATCAAACTCTCTATCAGAAATTCAGACCTGACCTTTGTCAGGAAAATATTGATTTGCCAAATGGAAATGCAGAATATGTCCCCAGAGGAAAGCCAAAGTACATGGTTAAAAATAACATGCAAGGAAAAAATTCTACAAACCATTAAATGTCAAAAGGAAAAGAGTGCTGAAGAAGGCAGCATATCAATGCTATGAAAGCTGTTTGGAAATCTAGGGAAAATCCAGCATCTGAGTGACAGAAAAGCTGCAAATCACTCCATCTCTTTGCAGAGATGTGACAAAGCACGTGAGGACACAGCTTGCTGCAGTGGAAATGTGAACTTTCCTCAAGTGACAGGAGAAATCTGTTCACAAGATTCAGTTTAAAAACTGTGATTTCAAGCAAATGTCCAGCACACAGCTGGATAAGCACACCATGCAATGGGAGAGCAACTCGTGTTGGGCACTAAGGCTTGCAGTGAGTGGGGTGACATCAGACTGGGGACCTGTCACTAGTGGGGTTCCACAGGGCTCCATCTCAGCCCTGTGCTCTTCAACATCTTATAGATGACCTGGAGGCAGGAAAGGGATACTGAGCAGGTTTGCAGATGATGCAAAACAGGGAGGAGCTGTTGATTCTCTTAAGGCAGGGAGGCCCCACAGTGAGACCTTAACAAATTAAAGGCTGGGCAATCACCAGCCACATGAAGATCAACAAGGGAAAGTGCAGGATTCTGCACCTGGGATGGGCAACCCTGGATGTACAGACAGACTGGGGAAAGGGATACTGGAAAGCAGTGCCAGGGAAAGGGACTTGAGGGTCCTGGTGAATGGAAACTGCCCTGGCAGCCAGGAGAGCCAACCCTGTCCTGGGGGCACCAGCACAGCATCACCAGCAGGGCAAGGGAGGGATTGTCCTGCTCTGCTCTGAGCTGGGGCAGCCTCACCTCCAGTGCTGGGGCAGCTCTGGGTGCCCCAATGTAATACAGACAGGAAACCATTAGAGTGTCCAAAGGAGGGCACAAGGATGGGGAAGGGCCTTGAGGGGAAGGTGTGAGGAGCAGCTGAGGGCACTGGGTCTGTTCAGCCTGGAGGAGACTGAGGGGAGACCTCACTGCAGTTACAGCTTCACTGAGAGGGGAAGAGCAGGGGCAGGCACTGATCTCTGCTCTGGGGGGACACTGACAGCACCCAGGGAATGGCCTGAAGCTGTGTCAGGGGAGGTTTAGGTTGGATATTAGGAAAAGGTTCTTCACTCAGAGGATGTTTGGGCACTGAACAGGCCCCCCAGGGAAATGATCACAGCACCAGCCTGACTGAGTTCAAGAAGTGTTTGAAGAATGCTCTCAGGCACAGGGTGTGACTCCTGGGCATGGTGCTGTGCAGGGCCAGGAGTTGGACTTATTGGTCCTTTTGGGTCCCTTCTGACTCAGCTTGTTCTGTGATTTTGTGATCCTGTGAAATAATTATTGAAATACAGGCAAAAACAAACAAACAAACAAACTCTAAGAATCCAGAGTAGACATACCTATAATGAAAAAATCCACCTAAAGTGAAGGTGATGGTAACTCACAGACACACAGTGGAACTAAGTTCAGTCCTGAGGACTCCAAGTTGTGGATGAGTTACAAAGGTGAATTAGCAAAATAAATACTGGCCATTTTAGACTTTTAGGCTTCCATGAAGTACCTAAGGGCATATGTCATGGACAGGACAATAATAATAACTTTGGTATCACAACTGAACCAGACAGGAATTGGCTAATTGTACCATATGAAGATAAGATCACAGGAAATGTATGGCCCACAAAGATATACTTATGTTTTCTTTTTTCAAGATACTAAAATCCCATAAGCCTGGAAAAAATAATAATAGGAAAAACTGCAAAACAGTCAGCATGATGTGTGAAGCACAAGACTTGGTATACTGGCTCTCAAAATCCAGTTATTTGACTAAAAAAGGGGGATCAAGTCAACTTTTTAGAAAACTTAAGGAACTGAATAAAAAATATTGTGATCAAATACTTGACCAAGTAGCAGAAACGTTTGATGAGGTGATATTTTTGAGAAACTAAATGTGTGAACAGGATTTTGGCTGATT
Organism: Oenanthe melanoleuca; assembly: GCF_029582105.1. Lineage (NCBI taxonomy): Eukaryota > Metazoa > Chordata > Aves > Passeriformes > Muscicapidae > Oenanthe > Oenanthe melanoleuca. Next base: position 28,727,304 of record NC_079336.1, read on the forward strand.
GGGTTGAATGCCTACCAAGAGCAGCTTGTAAAAAGTTGCAAACTGTCAGAAAACACTTTCTTAAAGTTGTTTTCTGAAAATTTTTGGTACTGGTAACATTTCAGTATACATCAACCAAGATGCACTTAGGTCTCAGAGTAGTTAAAACATGCACAGGTGAACACCTGGGGAAGCTCTCTTGATGAGCTTTGACAATGAGCTTTAACATAATTAACATGTTAATAATTAAATGCAGCATTTAACATCTCCAAACATGCTAAGGCCAAAGAATAAAAGAATGAACATGCTGTCCTACTCTTCTATACAGCATGTCAGATGTTAGCAGTTAATTCACATGCACATGACCAGCCATAACAATTAGCCTAAACCCCTTGCATCAGTACAAAATCAACATGATGCCATGGCATATAAAAGGATTCAGAGTTCTGATGCCTGTTCTACACTTGTTTTGGACAGAGAAAAGGTACAAAATTCTTCACAAACATTTTGGAAGGAAAATTTTGGATCTGTGTTGCTACAGAGGCATGTGCTTGAACTTCTGCCTCTAATGTGACATCAGAAATGTGACTACAGCAGAAAAAAATGCGTGAAGAAATCACAGAGGAAGTGCGAAGGACTGGGTACAGCTGTACAGAGCTTCTTTGTTTTCAATGCAAGGACAAATTTAAAACCAGAATTGGACCATTTACTGCTGATATCTCGCTAAAGAGAAAGAAAATCTGAACAAGCACAGAGAAGGGTAAAAAAGTTTTGGAAAGTAGAAAATTATTCTCTAATGTGACTTTTATGCTATCATCTCCTTTAAGGAATTCTCTTAGATGTGTAGTTGGACCTGACATATAAACAAGTAGCATGGCACAAAGCAGTGAGTGCACATAGCTGGAAAACACTTTGTTTAAAGGTGATGCAGTATCTGGGAAAGAGCAGGACAGACCTGGAGAAGTCAGTATTTCCCATTGCCCTTTTCCCAGTTTGAAAGAGGGATTATCAGAGTGTCCCTAGAACCATGTCCCCCAGCAGCTTTGGGCACCTGCAGGTCCTCAGCAGTTGGCCCATGATGGTGATGTGAAGTGAGTCTGCTGGTCTGGGGGGCAGAGGATGCTGAGGAAGGTTAGCACAGTTTCAGTGGTAAGAATCATGCATTGTGTCTGGTATCATAAATATTTGTCTTTATAAGAGATTATGAAAAACGTAAATGGTATCTATGTAATTCTGCTGCTGGATTGTACTATTTGATCCAAAACTGGTTTTTGAAATAAAAATTCACAGCTTTTTTTCTGTTGCAAAGGAATAAAGAGCAAGCATGACTGATGGATGCCACATCAGGTATAAATACTAAAAGCTAAGAGGAAGCTGGATAGCAGAAATCATATATGTAATGTGGACTAAGCATATAACAGGGATTTTTATATTATATCAATAGATTTGTAGTCATGTATTTGAGTAAAAGGCACAAATTTGATTTCTCTGTAATCGTCATTTTGATGTAGAATGGACATGGAAATTCTTAATTATGATATGGAAAATCAAGTGCACTAAAAGTATCACATCCATTATAAAACTGATAAAAGATAAAAGGGATCATAAATTTCATTTCATGCTTATTGTTTATTGCACTGGCAGCTGAAGTGAAGCCTCTGGTTGTGATTTATATGCCACTAATAGGTTCTATTCTGGGTTATGTTTTCAGATTTATGGCTGTCTCTCCCTCTGTTCAACTGCATTTGGAAAGAATTAAAATATTAGTTTCTTAAGTGTATGTGTGCACATGTAGACATGCTTGTTAGCTGTTTAGACCAAAGCTCTCCCCTTTTTAGTGCTGAACCAGGAAAAACACATATGTGTTCAAATGTACCATTATTTTAAACTATGAAGCCTGAACATATTCTGACCTGCTTGTTTTAATCTGGAGAATGGCCAGTATAACACAATTGCTTGTAGTCCTGCACCAGCTTCTGCATCATAACTGTTTAAAACCCAGACTTTTGTCAAGTTTCATTGAGACAGATCAGTATTGTGCTTCCCCTCAGATCCCAATGGCATATCTTTAAAGTGTGCAGCCCAGCTTTAGAGCTCAGTACCTGGAATCAGTAAAGGGTTTTTTTTTTGCTTTGGAGACAGATGTTGTTGATAAGCTGAGGTGTTCTGTTCTTGCTTTAATTGAATGATAAAACAATCTCATCCTCTTTGGCTATGAGTAATAGAGCATTGCTATTTGGATAGTATCAAGTGTTCATGTGTCACCATAAAGATATTTCAGCAGCTGGTGACATACTTAAACCAGTCAGCCATAAATTAAAGTATGACAACATGTTTATTCTCCCTCCTTTCAAAATGATTTGGAAACACTGGACTTGCCTGTTTATGAGGATTTTAGGGAAGAGGGGATATATCCCAAGCAGATGGCATTGTGTTCTGTTCCTTGTGTTCTGCTGTTCTGTTAGTGTAGTGGTTTACACCTGATGAGGATCTGCAGTGCAACTACACTGAAGAGATGTTGTCTTCAGAAGGGAAACTCTTGTGGCCCTACTACAGCTTATTTCAGAGGATTCATTTGGTCTGTTCTTGTCCATTTTTCTGACTTCTGACATGTCAGTTGTAAACACAGTTCTCCTATAAGCTCGAGGGGGGCAGCTCCTCACATCAGTCTGCAGCTGTGTTTTGCTACTTCATTAGCCTTTAGAATAATTTAAATCACCATTTTTATACAAGAAATATAATTAAAATAAAAGCAGAGACATTTTCTTGTGGGTGGATTTCTTATATCCAAGCCTCAGTTCATTTACACATTGCAAAATAACCAGAAGCATCCTAGATCAGCACAGAGTGCTCAGCTTTGGTCATTTTCTTATTGCAAAAATGGCCTTAATTCCCCAAAGTTACAGTCTACAGTGAAGGCACCTGATTCATCATCAGCAAATTATTTTCAGTTTTAATAAGCAGTTATGCTAAAGAGTGAGAAAGCTATTATATAAACTTTTTTTATCCTGTTAAAATGTTGTGCTTAGGGAAATCCTTATCATTAAAAACTGCTTGAGAAGCATATTAATGTAAACAATTTCAACAAGTCATGTATCCTAATTGGATAAGAGGGAAAACAAAGGTGGAGAAAGTGCTGGATTGTACAAAGTAGGCTTGATTTGCTTAATCATCAACCCTGTTGATTAGAGTCCTCCCAAACCTTTTATTAACAAAAACCTCGCTCTGGATGATCTCTTGTTTTCTTTTCTTGCCATTTGTATGACCCTTGTTCCAGTGGTGTAACAACCCAGGCACACACAGATGTGAAACCTTCAGCAGTACACTGCTAGCCAAAAGCAGCTGAGCCTGTCAGCCCAAGGGTGTCAGCCTTGCTTCTCCTGCTTGTGCACAGTTCCCCATGACAACTGGAGCTGCATGTGCAGAAACGTTTCAGAAGGAAAAGCTCATCAGTTTGGATGAGCTGTGCTTGGAGAAGGAAGAAAAACTTTCCATTGTCTGAAGCACCAGTGCATCTGCCATGGTGGCTGCTGGGAGGTGCTAGCCGTGAACTTGAACAGCCAAAAAAGTGACAGATTGTGGTAAAACTGGTGTAAGGCCAAATGCAGCTGTGATTGGAAAAGGATGAGACAGGGAAAAGGCAAGAAATGGCAAAGGCCAATGCACCTCTGCCCTACCTAGAAAGGGAAGGGTTAGATTTCCAGTAAATCTTAACTTGCTCATCAAATCCAGCCTTGCTTAATTTTGAAGAGGGCCAGATTTATAAACAGTGCAAGATTTTCCCATTCTGATGTAAATGTTGTTTCTCATTCTCATAAGTAATTCAAAATTAATGATGTTCCATTCTATTATATGTAGGACAGAGATACTTGGAATGCATAATTTCTTCAGTGTACAAGTCTACAAAGCACAAAGTCTAATGATTTATTCCATCACATGCCTTTCCAATTATGTTCTGATCTTCTGTTTCAATTGCTAGGAACCAAACCCAAGTTATTTCAAAGCCTAGATTTATGCTTAAGTTGGCAATAAGCCTTCCAAATGAAATTCAAAAATTAAAATCCTGATCTTGTTTGGGATGCATCCTTCCAATTTTTGCCCATGGAAGACCAAGAACCTTGTAATTTTACAGCTGCCATAAGAAAAAATAATGTCATTCCCTGGCCTGTATTAACCCTGACAGAGATTAGCCTTAACATTTTGACTGAGTGTCCTGACTACTAAAGCATTACTTTTTTAAACAGTAGTGTGGAGTTCCTTGTCTCTCTCTGGTTTTGACCTGAACCAATCCAAAATAAAACAAATCTGTTGTGTGTACTACTATGAGGAGTTCTGTTTCAATGCATTATGTTTTTTTGGAAAATCCTTTCCCTTTAGACTTTATTATATTTTATATTTATTCCCTTCTTTTCTTTGAAAGAAAATCATCTTCTCTTTAAGGAAGTAGTAATCATTAGGATATAAAGATCAGTTTGAAACATCACTATTTCAGTAAGTGCAAAAATAAGTGTGAAAGCCCATCTACATTTTCTTCAATGTCTTTTATTAAAGCTTATAGTGTGCTTTAAAATTTACAGAAACTTGTTATGGGTGGAAGAAAATCATATATAGCATTTTTAAAAGCAGCAGTTCTTTTAGCATACCAGTGCACAGAGACATATTTACTGTATTGGAGCTCAATATAATTACAGTTGTTATATTGTTTAAGTAGTAAAAGCCATAGTTAATTTTGAGATGATATTACCATTTGTAATGGTTTTAGAAATGGTAACTTCTTCTCAAGGAATGAACAGAGATATTTCACATTGTTTCCTCAAGAAAAATCCTATACTCTTACCCCACCCACCAAAAAAAAAAAAAAAAAAAAAAAAAAAAAAAAAAAAAAAAAAAAAAAGTTTGAGAAAATATCATTTTGCTCTTTTTCTCTCCCAAAATAGATGTATCTCCAAGAAGTTTCTCTTTTTAGTGGATGTGTTTGTGTGTGAGAGACAAATGTGATTTCAGTCTCTAACACACAAAGGTGCCATGTAGTACACAGACTCTCAGAAACATGCTTTCAGCACACAATAACTTTTCTCATCTTTGTCTCACTGAGCAAGCATAGCACTTAGTAATAGCTAACAATAGTATAGGTGATAAATACAAAACTGCATAGCACTGGTAGGAACCAGAAAAGCAAACTTTCAAAAAAAATTATCTCTTTCCAACTCCTACCAGCAGTTTTGTGATGCTATTTGAACTGAAGCTGTGGACTAGTGCTTCCAGGATTGTTAAGTACTTTCTGTCCTTGCCAGTTCCCCATCAGAGGCCCTGCCAGGGTCTGGAGTACAGCAGAGGACACACTCCTGTGTGTGGATCAGCTTCTGGAAGATGCCTGGGACAATTTCACCGTACTCACAAAACGTACCCCTCGTCTCTGTACACAGTGTGTTTTACAGGGAAACAACAAACCTTTGTCAAATGAAATGTGATTAAGTGTCAAGAAGAAAAGGATTTTATTGGAAGCAAAGAATGTTTCATGCTTCTTAGCCCTCCTTTCCTTCAGTATCTTTCACCCTAACCCAGAGGAAAAATTTCCTTAGAGAATCAGATGTCGGATGGCCTGGAGGGCTGCCATCAACCCCCGTAAATTCAGAGCCATCATCAAACAATGTGTAAAGCAGATTTGACAATTCATGATTTAACTACCACTATAAAAGTGGTAGTTAAATAACTAAAATGCGTATTCTTCTTTTTTTCCAGTTGGCTTCCTGTCCATTTTATTCTTGGCCTACACAGAGTTTCCTACAAGGAAATGTACCACAGGGTAGCCAACTATTAGGAATTATTGTTACTATATGGGGAACTTTTTCAATTTTGTACATAATCCTTTCTGAAGTTGTGCAATAACACTGCCCATGGAATTAAGTTGAAGTTTCTTGTAGTGGAATAAAAAGAAAAGCTTAAACAATCACACTCATTTTTCCATGTGTTCTTTTCTAATAAAAAATGTGGCATTTTCTTCAGCCACGTTTTAGCAGAGGGATCTTTTTCTACTTTTGTGACTCAGGCATTCAATATGGGATTTACAAAACCAAAAATGACATTGAAGAACCTCTAATAGTGTTTTCAATGTAATGTAGCTGCACAAGCTGATGTTTTAGGAAGGAATACTGTGTTTTCAAATTGTTCTATGACAGCAAAAGCAATTAAGTCAATGATGTTTTAGTGGACTGCCACTAATCATAATCTAGTAAAGAGTCATTACATGGTACAACATTAATAATGCCATTTGTTCAGGTAAATTAATGCCTGAGCTGACACATTGGCTAGTAGAGTTGTAGGTCTCACAGTCTAAAAGCATGCAAAATGTTTATTGGGGGAAAGTCAATATTGGATCAAACCTACCTTTGCAAATATTCCTTTATTTAATTAATTTGCAGTGCTTTCTTACTGTCCTCATCCTGCAGGCATAACAAATTAATTGGCTGACAGGGAACAACTTACTTCTGGACACAGAAATACATTAGGCTGCCAAATAAAACATGACTTCCATCCTTTTCTTCTTGAAGGGCTGTTTAAGAAATTCCATTGAGTACTTTTCTCCTTTTGTGAACACACAGATTTTTATTTTGTCATTTCAAAACACATGACTTTGTGATGGTACTCCAGGAGAGTATCTAAGTCTGCAATTCCATATATTGTGTATGTACTATATCACTGCATATTATTGAGTTGCAGATCTCCTTGGGGCATGGACCTGAATTGTGCTCCAAGCTCCATTACTGCAGCCCTGTTGACCTCACTGTTGTAATTAAAATTTTAGAATAAAAATTGCATAAATACATGTTGGTGCTTTTAAAATAGACAGTCTTAAAGAAGGTTCCAATGTGGAAGAAAGGCAGGCCAAACAAGCAGGGCAAAATTTCTAAATGCCTAATTTACAGGGAAAGTTATTCCTAGGGTGGGCATTCATTTATTGCCTTAAAAACAATTACATACCCATTGTATGCAACTACACTTGCACATACCTTAACCTACTCCTGGGAACAGATTGCATTCTCACATTCATAATCTCAGCTACTTCACCTATATATTGCAACAATGAGAATATATCTCCAAAAACTTTTAGCCTTTAAATTAAGAACCAATTTTATGGATGTGGATTTGGAACATTTTTCAGTAGCTGAATAAATTACCTTTGCTCTGATGCTCAGTGTAAGTCTTTGAGTATTTTGCTCTGATATTTTTGTATATTATTCAGTTCTTCAGTGTTTTACATTTAGTAGCCAATTTTAGCTGATACTTAATGTCAGTCAAGTTAGGCTTAGACCCTTCAGTGTGAAGCCCTGGGGACTGTGTGCTGCTTGTAGACGTGAAAGAATCCTGAGCAGCAAGACCCCACGTTTGGCTTGGGATATTCAGATGCTCAAGTGGACTGTGAGACACAAACAGCAGTGATAAGTTTCCTGATGTTTAAGTATTGGTTATCTGTAACAGGCATTTTTCTCATTTGCTGTTTCTAGGAATTTGTCATGATTGTTGTCTTTGGTTTGGAATTTATTATTCGTATCTGGTCTGCTGGGTGCTGCTGTCGATACCGAGGATGGCAAGGAAGACTGCGCTTTGCAAGGAAACCCTTCTGTGTCATAGGTGAGTGCCCCAGCTCCAGCTCATTTTAACATAAGCACCTTGCCTCTCCTGTTTTGTTCTGGATGAAAACTATTCGAATCAGACTCTCTTTACAGCAATCTGCTGTAAGTCCAGGATAACTGTGTCAACTCTCATCTGCCCAGGGTTTCTTTAGATATAAATCATCACACCCCTAAAAACCAGCCAGCCCATGTTTCTTATGTTCTCCAGAAGACATTTTCCTAAGAAAATACAGCTGACCTATACATTGGACAAATGAGGGGCTGAGAGCTGATGTCATTGATAATCAGAGATGTATGCTTTGAACATGCATAGATACCACATACATATGTACACATATCATGTTCTTCTTATTTAACCTCTGTGATCAGACACTGCAAGAAGTTTGAAAGCCTCCCCAGACAAATCTTCTCACAATGTTTCTGCTTCCTGTTTTGCTGTTCTCTGCATGACAGGCCACATATCAGCTCTGCATTGACACTAACATAGGACACAGTATCTTCTTCATTATTTCTTCTGCATGTATTTCAAGACACTCTTCCTTCATTTCTTTGCTCTAGAATTTATCTGTGACAATCATGAAGAGACTCACAACCAGTCAAAACCCTATTTTGAAAAGGGTTCTGCAGGAAAACAGTTTCCCAATAAAGGCAGAAATCAAAGATCAAACTCCTCTGATAATTTATTATTTTTCTAATGGTTTGGAAAGAAATGCTTTTTATAGATCATCTGAGAAACTTCAAGATCTCAATATCCCAACTTTTCTCTCAGCTTCCTGCCTCTCTCCAGCCTTTAATTTCATCTGCCTATGTCTCAATGCAATTATTATGGATCAGCTGGGGCAGGAAATATGTTCTTCTGTACATCTCTACAGCAGCTAGTACATGGAGTCATATGCCCAAAGCCATGAAACACATGGGTTTCAGTGTAAGCAGCAGATGAACACCATCCTGGTCTAAACAAGAGTTACACAGTGTTCCTTGGCACAGCAGACCACTATACTGGTTAGGGCTAGTGTGTAGAGCAAGTTTTTTCCTTCCTGGTAAATCCACACTTTCTCCCACTAAGCTGATGCCTTTCTCCTGCAATGGTGGAAGTTGCATGAGCAGCTAGGAAGAGACCCCAGATTGTCTCCCCCTCAGAAAGAAACACCCCATCTATGCTATTTTATGAAACTGTGGGAGAAGGGCAAGTATCAGCATTTGTTTTGTTTGGGCAGAGGAGGTGGGTAGGTACCTTGCCAGGTCACACACTTGCCCCAAGATTTCCATGCCTGGCAGAAAGTGGAAATCACAAAACATGTGACTCGTTAACCAGACTGACCATTATTCCAAGATTTTATGTTGCACTTGAAATTTTGCAATGGTCAGGTTTTATCAGGACAGAATCAGAAGAAAGCACCAGTGTTAATTTAGTAAAATTAAATTACCAGAACTTTAGAACTTAACTAAAAACACTTAAAAATTTTGAAATTACCAGAACCATTTGACTTTTCAAATGTTTTCTCGGAATGTTTGCTTTGCTACTCTTCCAAATGCCATGGTATGGAAACACTACCAGTTTGTTTGATTCAGCTTTTGTGTCTCCTCCCTTTCCTGTCTCCACTCAACTGGCAAGTTTTTACTGGTTATTAACTTCACTCTGAGGTGTTAATTCTCAGCAAAGCTGAATGCAGAAGTTCTTCCTTGTACAAATTCTGCAAAAAAGACGTAGATGTGGTGCTTAGGGACATAGGTCAGGGGTGGACTTGCCAGTGCTGGGTTAACAGTTTGACTCAATGATCTAAAAGGTCCTTTCCAACCAAATAATTCTGTGATTCACAGGGAGACTATAGGTTTCTGTGCTTTTCTTAAAACTACTCATATCTATCTTCCTGCTGTTGGTGAAATAGGTCAGGCAGGTCTTCTGGCACAGATTACCCTGGAGGGGTGGGTTCACTTCACTCAATTATGCTATTTCCTCCTTTCTCTGAAATTCCCCTGCTCTTCTTGTTTCATCTGTTTTTGTGTAAACAGTCTCTGGCCTTAAAAACATCTTTTCTGTCCCACTTGGAGCTCTATCACTTGCTAGCAGAATTAATTAGTAGACAACAGTCTATTGCTTGTAGATATCTTCCTATGCTGGTGCACTGGATGGAAAGGAAACTTTGTTCTGCAGATTCTGGAAACTAAACCAATAAATTAAATTTCTTAGATTTCTTGCCATTGGCTGTTCTGCATGTCTCTTCTTCTATTGATTGACTTCAGTCCATTTCTGGACTTTAGCATCCCAGAACAGAGTTTCTGATGTTCTGATGTTCAGCATCTTTCCAGATTTGATCTTTTGAGGAAAAACCAAGTCATCTTGCAGCTCTTGATAGATAAAGTAATTATTAGCCTGACACCTTGACTTTGCAGTCATGGCAAAGTGTGAGGCAGCAGCAAAGTCAGAAGCCTGTGTTAGCAAGAGCACAATAGATGATTATCTCCCTTTACTCATCCATCATTACACCACATCCAAGACATTGCACCTCATTTTCCTCCTCCAAACCATACCTGAAAGACCATAAAAAACTGAAGTGAGTTCAGTGAAGCTATGAGGATGATCAGTGCTGGAGCAGTTGCCCTGTGAGGAGAGGCTGAGGGACCTGTACATGTTCATCCTGGAGAAAAGGTGGCTTCAGGGGGACTCACTGAAATCAGTGCTAAGGTCTCCTTAAGAGCAATGGCCAGTCTGGGCCTATTCCTTTCAATTATTTACTTAGTCATCCATTCAATTATTCTTTCAGTTTATTGTTACAGTGGAACAATAATATTTTAGAAGACTTAGTCTATTTACTATTAATTAAATTTGTTATATATCTCCAGCAGATCTTTTCCCTGATTGTTTTTTTTGTGATTAAACACAAATCACATAGGGCAATGGCCTAAGGGCTAGAAATAACAAATTTGAGGATTGCCTCAAGGGTCACATTTAGATAGCCTTTATTTTTTCCATTAATAACCTAATAACAAGAGAAATTTTATTCAGGGCCAAAGCTCTGTGCTTATGTTAGTGTGCCTACAATGTCACTACTCTGACAAATTAGTTAATCAAGCATCACTGTGTGCTACCAGTTTAGTAATTACATCTATCAAATTATTTGACAGTTTTGTACCCTTATTTATTTCCATAAAAATAGGAATAAGAGTGTAGTATTAAACCTTGCTTTGTATTTTGTCCCATGTTACCTGACATCCCTCATTTTCTCTGATTGTATATGAGCTTGTGTACATAATATAAAGGGCATAGCAACACATCCTTATAGGCATGTAAGGTACTTAAATATGCAAATCTTAAATGTCACAGGTGTATCACTCTGAAGCTTGGCTGTTAGCACTGCAGAGCAGTGTTGCTGTGTTGTATTGCTCAGAAGAGCAGCAATCCAAGCAATGCATATTCCAACTGCTCTCTGGAGGTCAGGGATGCTGACAAACCAGGAAGAACTTGATGCCTATGACTTAGCTCACTGAAGATCTCCAAAATAAAAGAGGACAAGTCTAACTGGGAAGATATATGGCATCCACTCTCTGTCAAGCCATTTGGGGACACTGAAATAAATCAAGAGTCCATTGTCCTTCCTCTGGCAATGGGCTCCCAGATGGTGGTATGTGACCTGACAAAATTAAACTTCTGGCCACTCTCCTGTGTGTATCAGAGGATATACCATCACAGTGAGATCCAGTCTGTGAGGGCAGCTTCCACTTAGGACACTGTAAAATCACTTCAAACACTTCTAAAGCTCTGTAAAGCTGGTGCTGTGATCACTGCCCTTGGGAGCCTGTTCCAGTGCCCAAACACCCTCTGAGTGAAGAACCTTTTCCTAATATGTAACTTAAACCTCCCCTGACACAGCTTCAGGCCATTCCCTGGGTCCTGTCCCTGTCCCCCCAGAGCAGAGATCAGTGCCTGCCCCTGCTCTTCCCCTCTCAGTGAAGCTGTAACTGCAGTGAGGTCTCCCCTCAGTCTCCTCCAGGCTGAACAGACCCAGTGCCCTCAGCTGCTCCTCACACCTTCCCCTCAAGGCCCTTCCCCATCCTTGTGCCCTCCTTTGGACACTCTAATGGTTTCATGTCTGTATTACATTGGGGCACCCAGAGCTGCCCCAGCACTGGAGGTGAGGCTGCCCCAGCTCAGAGCAGAGCAGGACAATCCCTCCCTTGCCCTGCTGGTGATGCTGTGCTGGTGCCCCCAGGACAGGGCTGGCTCTCCTGGCTGCCAGGGCACATTGCTGACTCTAGTGTCTAAACTTGATTAAATTTAAAGTTGGGGGTGGAAACTTCTATTATAGATTTTCTTCACTTTAAATTTGAGCCCACTTCTAGTAATATTACATTTCCCCAGGGCAGCTACACTTCCTGGTGGTCCAGCCAAGTGAAAGATTTCATATATTTCACTTTGTCCATTGGCAGTTTCACCACAGCTGCTTCTATTTTACCTCTAGTCAAGCTACAACATGATGGAAGTGTCAAAAGTTCAAATTCTGTTGAGGCTGCAGAATGAGCAAATTCCCAACAGGAAGCTTAAGTCCATTATCTGTAATCAGGTCCTTGAACTTCATGGCTGGCAAACCTTGTTTCAGAACATTAAATGATAGCAGAGACTGTTGCTTATTACTGGATCTATTTTTCATTAATTAGAGTGGTAATGAACCATCATGTGGCACTTTTGTGAAACCTTTATCACACTTTTGTCAAACCTTTATAAACAAATCCATATCTAGTGTGTTACAAGCTCTTCTAGACATTTAATTTGAATTATTTCAATATATTTGTGTAATGACACATAATGTGTCTGTCACCTTGGTATTTAGACACATTATATAGTTTAAATACAGACAGATGGTAAATCTGCTGCTCATGATAAACAATATAAACAGCCCTTTTCCAGTGTAATTTGAACTCTAAGTAACCCAGAGATGGTCTGTAATTAAGTATATCCTTGACCAAGAAGACAAATCTCACATCACATCTCATTATAAATCCCAGAAAAAACAAGTTACAGCAAATTTCACGTTTGGGGACCTTCTGCCAGCCAAACTTGAACTCATCTCAGGCACACCCTGCCCACTTCACTCCAGAAAATACTCTGATAATAGTAGTAGTAGTAGTAGTAGTAGTAGTAGTAGTAGTAGTAGTAGTAGTAGCAGCAGCAGCAGCAGCATTTAGGTTTCAAATCAAAATTTCCTCCTAAAATCAGCTGCCAGAATTCTGTACCATGAACAGAGATGCTCTTTAGGCTAGATTGGTCCCAAATTATGTAGGTTTTTAAAATGAATATTTAGTGGCATATCTTCATGTTTTACAGTTCTGGCAATGCAGTTTTTAGAAATGTGTAGAAAAAATAATGTCTGTTCACTATCATCTATGGACTTTATCCTTTCACATTTACCTTGCTGATGAGTAAGGTAACATTTGCTGGGATTAGGTATCAAGGTCTGGTGTCCTCTTTTTAGAAGTTGTATGTCTGCTATTCAAAAGAGATGTAGTTTGGTACTTCATGCTGAAGTTTCTTTCTGGTATGAGCTAGAGAATTCAGCAGTCTGTGTTTGTTCATGCTGTGGTTTTTTGATGCTACACTACTGTCACTATTGTGTTTGTGATGTAGAGTAGATGAGCCCCTACCATGAATTGGGCAACCTGGGGTGTAAAGAATAAAGAGAAAGGTTTGTGATAGAAAGGCTGTTAAAAGACAGGGGCATTTTATATAAAATAATTTATTTGTAATAATAGAATTCCTGCATTAGAAGGTTATAAAAGATATTCCCTTAAGCATTAAGTAATTATCTGTTTTGAACAATACTAATATAAATCAGCACCTGCATTAAAATGTTTAACAACTGCTAATTCAGCTCCCTTTTGCTAGGAAATTGTTCTAAAGTGAAATTATTTAGAAATAATGAGGCTCCTTGTCCATTCCCACCCAGATTGTGTATATGATTTAAGCAATCTTTCAAATTATTATTTATCCCTCATATTTGGATCTCAGAAAAAGTACATTGTAGTCTAATCATAAAGATAAGGATAATTATAAGGATAATGATGATAATAATAATAGTAATAAAACAAATGCTATCTATCATAAAATATTATCTAATATAAAAGTGTATCATTGCATTTCCAGTCCTGTTTATGAGCTGTGACTTGGAAATGTATGATAAGGAGGGAAGCAACTGACAGACCAAGCAGCAGTTAACCTTTTCTGGTTATAGTCTTTGTATGTTCAGTTTTGCTCACATTTTTTAGGGACTTGGCTTTAAACTTGCTGCTACTAGAGGTATCCAGAATATGAAGTTGCTTAGACAAATACCTATCTTTTCATAATCTGCCTTTATTTGATGTTCATTTCTGCCTTACTGTGCTGAATTCCCATCATACCCATGGACAAGATAGTTTCTCAGACATAAGTATGTGTAAATTTGCCAATTCAAAATTAAGTGATCATTAGTATAAACAATGGTGTGGAAGTTAGAGGTAGACAGGATTGTGCCAAATCCACTTATCTGCCTACTTGAGTGTATGGAGTCTCAAAAGTAGTAAAATGGTTTATTTTTCAAATTTTTTTCCCTCTTAGCATGTAATTTTTTTCCTTTTAATGACACGAATAGCATGTCAGAACATAACTGATATGCAAGAAAATTCTCAGCTTTCTTGGCTTCCTTCCAGCAGCTGTGCTGCAGATCAGCTCCTTTGGAGTGTGGCATTCTCTGTAACTCCCATTTCAGATCATGGTCAGCTCCTGCCTGTAGCTGCCCTCTGAGAAGAATTGCTACTTTGTACGAGTTCTGCTTTTGCAACAGGGAATTATGCTTTCCAGGCAGAAATCTTGATACCTTACAAATACTTTCATATTGGTCCAAAGCAATCCTATTGGACTAAATGTTCACTATCTGGGCTTTTTCCATAGCCCATTACTTAAATCCATTATATGGATGCCCTTGGCACTCATGCAGCCTTCACAGGACTGGGGTACCCCTGGCTGGCAGCACTGCTTTGCTTCAAAAGCCACTTTCAGTGTGTCTTCTATTTTACTAATATTCCCATAATTACTCAGGGGTGCTTTGTCAGCATGTTACCATGAATTTGAATGCTAATACCTTGGTGTGAGACATTAGACAACTATCAATCTGGCTGTTTGAGCTGTGATTAACTCTCTCACACGTGTTAGTCAATCAAATCCTGTTTTCTCTCGTGGTGTTCCAGCCCCACCCCTATCAGCCCAAATGAAAACTAGAAGAGGTCTAAGTGGAGTAATTGCATTGGCATTTACTGCAGGAATCTTTCCAGAGGTATTTGAAAGCAAAATATATTGAGAAATGGAAAGGGAAAGGGAAAGGGAAGGGAAAGGGAAAGGGAAAGGGAAAGGGAAAGGGAAAGGGAAAGGGAAAGGGAAAGGGAAAGGGAAAGGGAAAGGGAAAGGGAAAGGGAAAGGGAAAGGAAAGGAAAGGAAAGGAAAGGAAAGGAAAGGAAAGGAAAGGAAAGGAAAGGAAAGGAAAGGAAAGGAAAGGAAAGGAAAGGAAAGGAAAGGAAAGGAAAGGAAAGGAAAGGAAAGGAAAGGAAAGGAAAGGAAAGGAAAGGAAAGGAAAGGAAAGGAAAGGAAAGGAAAAAGGAAAGGGAAAGGAAATTTCAGCTGGAAGAGAGCTACAGTGATCATCTAGTCCAATTACCTGAGCAGTTCAAGGCTGACCAAAAGTCTCAGCATATTAATAAGGACATTGTCCAAAAGCCTCTTAAACACTGACATTCAAGTGTATTATGTACACATCTTCCCACATTTGACAATCCACTCTGTAAATAAATACCTCTAAATGTCCAGTTTCTAGACACCTCTAGATATTGTATTGTGGGAAACTATCTCATTCATGGTCACCTATATTAAGTCCACTTTCACCAATTATTTTGCACAGATAACAGTTCCCTTTTCATTCACTCTGCAGCATATGAGCAGGCAACATGCTGCTGTATCTTATTTCCATTTCTTTGCTTCTTTTAGTTAATAATTATCTCTCTTATAAATGCTGAATGTTGTGATTTTATTGCTCTCTTTGCTGAAGACTAGTTTATTTCTCTTCAGGTCACCCCTGTGTGAGTGAGGTGTCCAGGAAAAGGGTTTTTGGTGCAGTTGGCTAACAGCAGTTTCATTTGCTTGACTGTATTGTTATTGAGAAACATAGGTATTTTCAGTTGCTTTAGAGGTAGTGTATGTTTCTTCATAGTTCTCTGGTATTTACTCAGCTTTAATTTGTTAACTGTCAGTGCTGGCAGTTTAAAACATAAGCTTTGCCCACTGTTACACTCTATAATCAAATTGATTGCCAGATGTCTTCATCCAGCCTTTCCACTAGCTTATTAGTGATCACAAAGCTCGGAGAATTGCAGCTTCCACAGATGTTTCCCTTCTTTTGCATCCCTTCAGAGAACTGCATGTTGGCACCAGCACTGCTGAAGTGACTGGTGGGCATTCTAGTCCAGTGGGAGCTGCAGGAAATCTCTGTTTTTATGATCATGCCTCAAATGGTTATACTCCAACTGCTACATTAGAAAAAGACTTGTGTGTAAGAGAGAAAATACAGGTTTTGTTTCCTCCTTTTTACACCTGCTATGTTAAATACACCAGTTAGGAAGGATTTGACAATGTAACAATATTGTCACACTGTGTAACAGGGTTACAGTGTTTATATCTCAAGTTTAATACAGCTAAATAGAAATATTTGCATATTTCTAGATGTCAATTTGGGCGTGTTCTGCATATTTTAATTTCTTCCCATCCCTACCATTTAAGCACCAGGCACCCATAACCTGTTGTTTCCCTTTAAAGAAAAATTACATTTTTTATCTTTAAGCCAGTGCTGATACCTCTCAAAAGTGAGCTTTGTCCTTTGGATATAGTTGATATTGCTGTCAATAACAGATCTAAGAAAGATCACCATCAGATCCATTTTGCATCAAGCTGTGGAAGCTCCTGAATGGTGTAAAGGAAGCCACTCACTTTCAGCCTTGTGTTGTGCAGTGCTGGTGCCCCAATGTGTATTTGGGACCACCTGGACAGCAGCCATGGCAAAGGCAGAGCCTTTCTGCCCTGGGGCTCCCCTCTGCCAGCCCAGTCTGTTCATGTGGAGAGTTCTCCACTGTGGAGAACTGCTTCATTTCAGATGAAAATGTCACAAGGCAGAGTGCAGAGTTTGTCATGCAGAATGACATAATCTACTGTCTTTAAGGTCTCATTTTGTGATTGCCCCTGTTGGGTTTGGGAGACTGGTACCAGATTTTGGGGTTTTTCCTTTCTGACAACCACTGAACAGAGCCTCTATTTCTTTCTTCATATCTCCCACACCAGGAAGTCTCAAGTGTGGCTGTGTAAGATGCCCCACACTAGTGTTCTACACATTATATAAACTTCTTGCTGGCACAGTACTCCCTCTTAGGCTACTCACACACAAATTAGGTGGGATAGCAGCTGAGGGTAAAGAGTGGCTGGAGATGTCTGGTGCTGTATGTGATCTGAATGAACTGTATTTTCAGAAACAAAGGAGACCCAAGAGGCACTTACCAATTGTGCAGACATCCAAAATAGCTGTATAGGATAGAAATGGAAGTTCTGCTTTTAGGCAGCAGGGAGAAGTTTTTGCCTCTGAAGGCAGGCTTAGAGGGACCTATGCCTTCAACATCTGCATCAGATAACTCAGCTAAATACTGGATACCTTCTGTTTCCCCACCACCCTGTGAATTTGAGAGCAGATTTTTATTACTGTCTCTTTCCTCTCCCCCTACAAACAGGGTCAGAGACATGTTTTCCTCTCCCTTCTCATTTCAGCACCTTTACTTGCCAGTTTCTGCCCATCCACTTTCACCTACCACACCATGATTTTTCTGTTTTCACACTTTTTTGGCCTTTCCACTCCCATGCCACTGTATCACCTTCACTTTATCCACAATCTGGGAATGTGTTAGATGAACGTTTCCAGACTCCCTGCCCTCCTGCACCCACCTAAGGCTGAGTGTGATGAAAAGGCCATGAAAATGCACATTCTGCCTATGGATTCCTCCCCTCGTGGCTGCACAGATCCAGCACAGACATAGCAATGCTTCCCTGCAGGGCTGGATCACACAGGAGTCCTGTGTATCCACAGGATACTGCCACAGACCCCTAATGATGGTGTTAATACCTGCAGTCCAAAATAGCCAACCACACATGGAGTAATCAGTGGCTGACTCACAGAAGAATTTGGATCCCCTGAAAAATCTAATTCCAGCAATTCAGGGGAAAGCATCCAAACTTGTCTTTAATTTTCCCTGGTTATTCCTTTATACCTCAGAGCAATCAACTTTACAAGTTAATTGCATTTTGTACTTCTTTTATCAAATTTAAATTTTCTTTTGATCTCACTTTCATAAGAAAGGGTAAATAGGAGGCATCCAGCAGCCCTTCTTATCTTCCACTAGTTTGCATACCTCTATCTGCCATCTCATATTTGTCTTCTGACTAACCACTCCTAAATTATTCAGCCCTTTCTCTGCACACAAGTCTTGCCATGCTGTAGCAATTTTGTTTTTTCTGGACGATTACTTTGTGGTTTGCTTACAGCCTGATGTAATGAGCATCTTTACTCCTCATGGGCGTGTGTGTCTGGCTATCCATCCTCTTGCCTTTCCCTCCAGAAATTTTCAGATGTTTTTCTCTCCACGGCAGTAGCCTTTTTCACTAAGGTCTACTGTCATCCAGCAACATACAGACATAGTAAAGTGACTAACAAACCTTGTTTTCCAGTGCTCTCAAGGCACAAAACTGTTACTGGAGAGAAAAAGTGAAGATTTATAGGAAAAATCTGCATGTTACTCACAGTTTGTTTCTTTAGATGAACAAAAATCGGGTTGGCAAATACTAGATCAAATACACAGTTTTAAATGTTTCTGTCAGCCTGTCTTAAAGCCAGATAAAACTTGTACTGAATAAATAGTGTTTTACTCCTTCTGGCAGGTACATATTAATTATGTTAAAGATCAGTTATTGGAAAAAGTTAATAAGAAATAAATCCATGAAAGGCTTGCAATTGTTCCTAATCTTATCTTGCAGGAGGCCCTTAGATTTTCAAGATTTATTGAGCCATGTTAATAACAAGAAGATGTTTGCTGAGGATTTATTCAGTCAGAAAGATTGTGTACTCAACAGGGCCATGAACAATAATTGTGAACAGTGCAAAGACAGGTGAAATGTTCCCATGAATGCTATTCTTATCCAGACTAAATAAAATATGGCAACCATAGCTACAGTTTAAAATTCAGCACTTGTTGAGCTACTGCAGTTCTCAGGCCGTAGGGAAATATTTTGGCTGTCTACAGCAGAAGGTAAAATGATTTTATTTGGATGTATTTGCCATCATGGTCTGACAATATGCTAATTTTACACTGGAGCAAGGTACATATACTTTTAATATGCTGAGACAGTAGGGAGTAACACTGGTTGATCCATTATTAGGCATGGAATTAGGATTTCATTATAAAAACTTTTAAAATGACAAAAGAAAACTCTTACTCATCTTCATTAGTCCACAATTTAAAAAGGGAATATTTCGTTTTCACATCTAAAAAATATCCAGTGTTGCCTTATTACAAATATTCCTGTTCTTTCTGGTTCAGAAATTGTTTGGAGTACCAAGTTAACTCTTGTTGTATTTGATTAGCTTTCCTAATAAATGTCTTTGTCTTGTTTCCAGTTCTCTCTTTGCCAGAAAAGATAGCTTTACTTATTGATGAGCTGTTTTTCTGAGTAGACCCACTTCAGTTATATAAAAATAACATTTATTCCAGAAAGAGGTTGTCTGTATTTCCAGGAGGTAACTTTCAATTCACATTAAAATAGTTTGCTTACATAGATGATTCCAGTATGTTGCAAATAAGAATGCTAAAGGGAAAGAAGAGTTCAAGGTGATTCATCTATTTGATTTCTTCACTGGGGTATTGCTTAGCTGATGATAAGAAAAATCCAAGTTTCTGTGCACAGATCAGTTTTAGTGGACTCCTTAAAATGGAAGGCAGTGACTAATGTAGCCATTTTTCACTGTTAGAAAAAAAAAAATCAGTAGAGAAGTAGAATTAATCTCTGGATTTTTTTTATTCCACTTCAGTGCCTAGAGAGTATTACATATTTTTGTAGAACTTCTTTCTCTTGTATGTGCCACTACCTTACATTACTATCTTCCTGTTTTTCAACAGCAATAGAAGTCAATTTTCACACTCATCTGTGTTTATCTCTGTGAATTATCTTGATACGTAAAACCAGCTCACTTTCCTACTTCCAAAAATATCAAATTGTTTTGCATCTTGCAAAAAGATTAAAAAAGGAAGTGAAATCACCAACTTGTTTTGCCTGTAATGACAATTAAGATGATATCCATCCAGATGGTGCTACGTATCTGAAAACACAAAGACCTTTTGGCTGGAGTGACAACAACATCTGCAAAAATCAAACAGCATCATCCATCCCAAGAATTTCCTGAAGATATCCTGCCAATTACTTTTACTAGTAGGTGACGATTAATCATAACCTGCCTGGCATCTGAGCAGAGATCTGATCCCTGACCAGAAAGAAAAGCTATATTCAGACAGAGCTGAAAGCAGACTTTGCCAGGACCCAAGATCCTGGGCATCATTATTTTTAGAATATGCACAACTCAGATTATCTCTTATTGCTTTGGGGGTTTTTTTGCTGTTGATGATGGTGTCCAGGCTTTTTTTCTCTGTAAAAGTGAGGCCTTGTAAGTTTGCTCAGCTTCTTGTGGGAGGTACAGAACTCAACTTTCTGCCTCTCCCAAATTGTTAGAGATCTTCAGGTGATATAATTCAATGAGTGCTACTAAATTGCTTTTTGGAGAGGGGGTTGTTATAGGGAGAAAATAATGCTTCAGCTATAATGTGAGGGTGAATTCAGGTGACCTCAGAAGTCTGCATGTCTCCAGAGCAGTCTCTAAAAAGTCAGGTTTCAGATTTTGGCAATCTTGTAAATACTAACTTTTACTTTGCTGATAAATAGTCCTGCTTCTTCCAATGAGATTAATTTATTAAACATGATAACACACATCATCTTTCTAAATGTGGTAATATTGTTAATCTCTCTGTTCAGAGATGTAATTACAGGTAAAGATATTGAAAATTTTTGATTTCTAGAATGAATACTTACGCAAGGTCACTGTAAGTTCAGCCCATATTTGACCAAATTTTCTGTCACAATTATGTGAAATATCCCACTGATTTTATACCAAGAGAACATTCACAGAGCAATGTTTTACCACCTGGTAAAAACATTACATTTGCCTCTTTTCAATATAACTGTTGCATCATATTCCATTCATGTTTTTCATTCTTTGCACTCCTGAGCCGGTAAAGGGAAGTAGTTAATCCCCTTTTTCAAGACAACAGCAGTTTTCCAGCCAGTTACAACAAAATAACCTTTTCTGTCCTATGACCTTTCTCAACAAGTGCTCAACAAGGAATAGTGACCCAATTCTATCCCTTGCTGAATACCCCTCTATTAGGATATTCAGAGCCTTAAACTCTATGAATGAATGAATTACTTTTTCTTTTCTTCTTCTTGTTTTTTTATTTTCTTTAATTAGCCTACAGAAGCATGAAATACACCAATGCCCAATATGTTACTAGGCTGTGCAAAAAGGCTGCTGCTCCAATAGTCAAGTTTGTGTAAACAGACTTTTTCTTTTAGAAATCTGAAAAAAAAAATCTTATTTTCATGTACTGATGTATGGCCTAAGCCATCAGTCATTAGGCTTTATCTTGAACTGCTTTAAATTGATAATTTATATCATTTAGGATAAAGCCCATTGAATATATTTGTGTTATCATATTTCTGTAGTGTGATGTGCTCAAATACAGTGATCTGGAATGTGTGTTTTGTTGACTTTGTGCTGTAGTGTCTGGTTAAAATTCAAAGTACATTTCTGCATTGATTAGATGATACAACTTGGTCCTGGCCAGCCAGCTGTAGAAATTATTGAAGGCAAATTGAAGAGAGTTTTGAGAACAACAATAAGGACTGGAAGGACTGATGTCCAAAGAGATATTAGAAGAACTAAAATGCTGGTGATTCCTCCCTACCACCACTACCACCTCTTAGTGACTCAGAATAGAAAGCTGTTAAGTGTTTCTATGCAGTGATTGTTGCAGATCCTAATTAAAACCTATTTAAATTCCTTGAGCAAGTGAGAATAATTGCTCACTGTGCTGCCACAGGAGTGCATGACCTGTGCCATGGTAAGCAGATGGAGCTGATGCCAAAGCTGTCTCGAGCCCTTAGTGGAGATCAGTGTCTCTGTAACACCACAGAACATAGTGCTGGGCTTTTTTCAAAAGTAGCTTTGGAATTGAGGATAATGAACTGTCCTGAGAACTATTCAGAAATGACCAATACAAGCTGTGCCTTTTCTCTGGGTCATGGATAATAACTCTAGCTCAAAATTAGACCTCAGAAGGACAGCCTAAGGGTAGCTTAGATTGGGTCATACAATTGCCCAGTTAATTTCCTTTGTGAGTTAATACAGCTGCAAGCTAGACAAACCAACCTCTTGAGATCTTCTGCTTAATTCTGCAGTTTTGGGGCAGATACACCTTACTCATGCCCTAGTTTGTTACCTCTCTTTACTGCTCTGGCACAGACACAGTAACTCATGGCCATTGAAGTTTCCTGCCTATTCTTATTAAGAATGTGTGAACTCTGAGCATTTGCTATGAATTTATATCAATGACCTAGCCATGATCCAAAATGATTAAATAATATTTGTTTTTCTATTCAGATAAAATCAAAGAAAAAATATCACAAGATTCATTTAACCTGTATTGTCTCAAAGTATCATTTGTATTTAGAGGGAAAGGGTGTTTCAACATATTAGCATTAAATGCAGGCAGCAGGCAATGTTCCTATAAACAATATGTTCCTATAAACATATTCTGCCTTTGAAGAATATGAAAAAGAGAAAGATGATGCAAGTTTGTGTGTTAGTTTGAGCATGTGCATGAGCTTTGAGCATATGAGAGATTGTCATTGATTATATTTCCTAATAATCATAGAATCATAGAATAGTTTATGTTGAAAGGAGGAACATACAACTCCAGCCCCCTGACATGGACAGGGACACCTTCCACTGGATGAGGCTGCTCAAAGCTCCATCCAACCTGGCCTTGAACACATCTGGGAAAGCAGCATCCATTCCCAACCCTCTTTCCATTCAAGGCCATTTCCCCTTGTGCTATCATTACATGCTCTTGTAAAAAAACATCCTGACATTCTTTCTGTAACTTCAGATTGTCCTGATGGTACATCAAGGTGTTGGGATGTGACCCAATATCCAAGTACAGCTTTTGTGTTCCCCCTTTACTTACAGAACTGGGTAGATTCACATGATACCTGTGAATGCTGTAAAATCTCTCAACACCCAAGAAGCTCATGCTAGAAAAGTTGCATTGGAGAATTCATTAAAACAGTCCCTTGTGATGATTTATGATGCCTCCTTTTCTATCATTATTATTCTCTCAGTCACATTATTAATCTCCCAGTTGCCATTAGAAATGCTGATATCTTAGGAATGCCAACCACACCTCCATTGTTAACACAAACATTCCAGAGTTTCTCACAAAACTTGAGCAGCCTAAGGCAGCCTTCCTCTGTGAGGTGGGAACTTAGATTGGCACATTTTGTGAGAGTTATTTAGGTTTTGGGTAGTTGCATTACTGGCCTTCAGTTACTTGTTTCACCTGTTACTGTTTTAGTGACATTGGACAGTACATAAGTGTAATCTGTTACACTCATGAGTTCTGGGGCCATCTTTTTTCTTTTTTTTTTTATTTTTCATGAAGGGGCCCTGTTGTTAGCCTGATGCCTGTCAAAAAAATAATCTTTTGCCAGGTAATAAGCACAAAACTTTTGTGTGATCTCAGGGGTTTCTTGAGTGCTACTAGGTGAAAAGTCTGAAGCAGAAGAATTAATTGTTAGAAATTTAATTTGAAATTAAGTGTTCAGAAGTGAACAATGCAAAAGCTGTTGAGAGGATTTGAAATCTCAGACTAGAGTTAATGAGGGAGAATGTTACCTGCAAGGCTAAAAATCTGAGACATATTTCTAAAGGGTGAATAAAATCATCATCATCATGGCTGAAAAGAGGCTTAACGTTTTGGAAGATCATACATAAGATATTAGCTTAGGAAAAAAAATAAAGGGGTAAACATACATCAGAAACCTCTTTATCAGTAAGTCATTACAGAGAAGTTTGGAATTATACTGCCTATTACTCAATCTCACATCTGAATCTTTTCTGGTGCTTTACAGAAAGATACAGAGTGAAAATAGAAAGCCCATTAATTTAATTGAAATGTTGCTATTTAATTCTACCTGTTTTCCTACTCTTGCTACTAAAAGATAAAGAGGAAAATAGTGATTGAAGTCTGGGAAAGCCTTCTTAAAATACAGAAATATCACAGAGACTTTAGCTACATTCACATGGAATATGAAAGGAAGTTCTGAATAATATTTTTCTCTCTTGGTTTAAAAGAGGGCAAATGCCACCTGAAGCATATTGTATAAAAGTATGGCACAGAGAAAAATAATAATATACTTAACTTTTCATTTTTTTCCAGGGTATGTTTTAATAAGAAAATCAAGCAGTTTTAACATACTCAGAAGTGACTTTCAACCATTGCAAACTTTTCTTAGGACTCTTGATTTCATTCCAAGAAGGGTTTATTTTGATTTATCTTACACCTGATCCTAACAAGTTAAACTATACTGAAATAATGTGCCTGCCTGCCTTCCCTACCTCCAATGGAAACACAGCCAGGAAGGGCTGCCTTAGTTAATGGACACATTCTTTCCTTCCCTATTTCCAGCTGAGGAGTTAAGGATGGAGTTTTGGTGGGAGTTGTGGGTGTGAAAAGTGAAGAAGATGTAAGAAATACCACCAGCCTAGGAAGATTCTCTTCCCTTCAGCTGTTTTTCAAACAGGTTCCAGTGCATTTTCTGCTCCCCTTTTCCCTTCACCTTTCTTCCCTTTAGGGAGAACCTCATCCCTGCCCTCCAGATAGAAGGGCCTACACAAGTAGGTAACTCCTTTGGAGCAATGCTTTTAGAAATGGAAAAGAGAGCTATGGTACTGTTGGCTTCTTCATCTCTCGTGTTCAGAGGGGAACAGAGATCCTCAGCAGTGCAGGGCAGAGGCTGTGCTCTGCTGGCAAGACTGAATTAATGTAATAACTGGAATAAGTAGGAATAAGGGCAGGAGCAAGTCGCTGAATTTTTTAAAACATTGTTCTATTAGAAGTGGTGGAGGGCGACCAAAACCCTCCAGTAAGCATTTTAATAATTTCTGGACCAGATGCGTAATTCCCAGTATTTGAGTGACCTTATTCTTTTTTAAGTTCTAAGAATGATTTTCAGGGGCATACAGTGCTCTACCAACAATCTCTAACTTGCTGCTAAGCAGTCACCACTAAATAAAAATGGTTGTTCCATTGCTACTCTGCTTGGAGTAACTGGGATAAGACAAGATCACCTTGCCACGGTGTTAGTCACCAGGGACACTGCTTCTTCAGCACAGTCCATATTGCTCAAGACATTCCAGCACCTTCTATGTTAGTCCTTCATCACAGTCCATATTGCTCAAGACATTCCAGCACCTTCTATGTTAGCCTTGGATCCAAATAAACACAACTAAATATAGAAAGAAGTTTGCTTTAGGTGCGTACATGGGTGCTAAGTGTCTATGCTAGCAGGATAGTCAATCAAGATCTAGGGTTTAGTTCAGCAGAGTACAGAGAGGTGCCTGTCTCCTGTTACATGACATTCCCTGCTCCCCAGTCACTTCTCCTGAAGAGTACAGCTTTTCCAGGTCCAAGAGATCTAAGGGATATCTCAGATATCTTAAGGCATCTCAAATGGCACTGGATGAATAAATTTGGGCAGCTGAATTCAGCCTTTCTTGTGCCAAGCCCAGAGTGTGAGGCAGCTGAGCAGTCAGCAGAAGCCTTCCTGAGGATTAGCTGCACCTCTCTCAGTTGACATAATTACCTTGTACTGCTTGGGGAATTTAGACACCTGCTTCACATGTAGACACCTACATTTAAATATTTTCATGTGGAGCACAATCCAATTCCATCTATTTTTCTGATCTCTGTTGGAATTTGTGACATCCTTAACTTTTCCTAGTCAGTTTTCCTGTTTCTGAATTCTCACCCAGACCTCCTGCATTTGGTTGTTGTGAGCTTGAGATTTGTACTTTACAAATCTTGTCCACTTCTGGGTCTTCTTCATTGCTGAACTTGCTGGGTTTAGAAGCAAATCTAGCATTTTTGGTAGCCAGCTATGTAGTAGCCACCTATGATCCACATATGTAGTAGCCAAAGGCATTTTAAAATGTCAGAGCATTAAAGGAGGCAGAGGGTCAGGCTAGGCCAACACAGGATGTCAAACAGTGACACCAGCCAACAGTGAACAGCCAGGGAGGATGCCAAAACCAGGGCAAACACACAGTGATATTTCTCTAGGAGAGTTTCTCAGCCCCCAAAATCCTACTTGAAGACATCCTGAGCCAGAAGTGGTCTTTTGGTATTAATTAGCCCAGGATTAAATCTTCTCCCATAAGACCATCCAGCTGGCTTTAAACCTATGTAGATTTCTAGCCCCTTGTGACAAAAGTTTCCACAATTTAGCAGGACAATCTTTAAACCACAGAAACAGGTTGTCTGCATCCTTGGAATTGCAATAAGAGGACAAAGGCATGCATAGGTGATTCCAGAGAAACCCAGTATGTTTCTAGACAAGGAGGGGTATTCAGACATCTTCCTTTGGTGGCAGAGCAGAATGAGCAGAGGCTGTTTCCTGCTGAACTGCAGCAGGCTAAGGAAACATGCATGTAGGCACAGTCAGTGTCTCTCACTGCTTGCCTGTGGAGATGGAGGGCTTTACTCTCTGGGCCATTCTTGTAGGAGCTAAGCTAGGGACAAGGTGTGTGTTTCTACCCAACACAAAACGAGTAAAACTCATATCAACAAGAACCTGCTTTAAATTATTCACCATCAAACATGGCTTTAGATTATCCTTGCATAGAAACGTACAAACACCACAAAACCCTAAGATTAAAATCAGACATTTCTTACGAGGGCTTTTTAAGCTTTTAAACTTTGCCAGGGAGTTAATCATGAGGTGAGGAAGAACAGAGCTTGTTCTGTGCTTTTCTACTCTGTGCATAACAGCATGTCTACCCCAATCATTGTGAAAGGACATTATGCCTTCTCACAGCATCCGTGTGCCATCACTCTGCTGCTTCTCCTCCTCTCCCCTTAAATGCTGTTCTGGCTCTGAGGACAGCTGGCTGATTAGTTCGTGCACACCAAATTCCCTGTCACAGTTTCAATCTGTAACCTGAAGAAATAAATCCTAACACTTGCTGAACTTCAACTAACTTTCCAGACTTCCAGCTGAAGGAATGCTTCTGAGTACCCAGTGCTGTATTTCCTCCCTTCCAGGAAATGGTACATGAGTGGAGCTGTGTCCAGAAACTGCATTCCTCAAACACACAGTGTCTGTTCTCATAGGAAATTAGTACCGTGCTTGTAAGTCTGATTCTAGCAGACTCTCATCTCTGGGCCTACCCTATATTTTTCTTACTTTAGTTTTCTTTTTTGTCTTTGCACAGAAAAGTTGTTATGGAAAAATAGATAAAGGAGAAAAGTTCTAATCCATCTACTGATTTGTACAGTTTGCTACATCAGGTTTCAAAGCTCCTACATGTGGTTTCTTTCATCCATATGCTTTGAAAATTGCTACCCTCACTTTTCACCCTGAAGACTCCCGAGGTAGTTTTTGACACCAGCCCTGATCTCAATCCTTATCTCAAACAAGAATCTCTGTCTTGGATTGCCACCCACTATAGGAGCCTCTCTTTTGTCCTTCTCATTCAGCTCACATAGATGTATGCATTATTTACTGATACTTGGACATTAATGCTTTCTGTAATGTATTTCTTTCAGACATCATTGTTCTCATCGCTTCAATAGCAGTTGTTTCTGCAAAAACTCAAGGTAACATTTTTGCAACATCAGCACTGAGAAGTCTTCGTTTCCTACAGATCCTTCGTATGGTGCGCATGGACCGAAGAGGAGGCACCTGGAAATTATTAGGTTCTGTAGTTTATGCACATAGCAAGGTATGTAATCCTAGATACTAATTTTGTCTGGTTGATACCTTCACTTGATTGATTCAACAAGAGACCAAGGAAATAAGCATTTATCAGTTTTGAACAGAATACCCAAAATTTTCTGAAGTGACACCAATTGTAATATGAACTAACACAGATACACCAGGCCATGTTTAATGCTGGCTGTTTTTAGAGATCTTGAAAATGTTGCCCTTGATGTGCAGCTGTAATTTGTTATATGTTAGGGGCATTGCTGAAGCATCAAACCATAAGAGTAGATCTTGTCCACTTGCCGAGAAAATTTGCATCCATGGGGAAGCACCTGACTTACAACTTCACAAATGCCAAAAAACATATATATAGATATTTTCATTATGTCTTCTTGAAGTGTCATTCTATCCAGTCCATAAAATGGGAATTGATCTCTGCTCTCTTTTATCTAGGAATTAATCACAGCCTGGTACATAGGATTTTTAGTACTCATCTTTTCATCTTTCCTGGTTTATTTGGTGGAAAAAGATGCAAATACCGAATTCTCCACATATGCAGATGCTCTCTGGTGGGGCACAGTAAGTACAGAAAAGTAACATGGACTCTTTAACTAGAATTTCACCTGCTGAGGATTTTAACTTAGTGTGCTGTTCAGTGAATTGTTTTACTGACAAAATCTGATTTGAGAAGCCTCCTCCTTCAGCTATTCATTTGCACATCAACAGATTCTTTCAGTCCATCCTGCAGAACAGCTGCTTATGTGTTTCTGCTGCAAACAGACCACTAAACCTTCAAGAGAAGAAAGCATTGTACTCTTTAACCCATAGCCTTTCAGTAATATAGTTTGTAATATGGACCCACAAAGAGCTGTTTTGATACAAACCAGAGGGCTGTAAGTGGCAGTGCAGGAAGAGGAAAAAGTGTCAGGAAAAAAGAGGGGAAAAAAATCTTACATCAACTTTGGCATGAGAGTATCATCAGTGCCCTTAAAAAGATGTTGTTTCTCCTTCCTCTGTACCTTGAGGACAAAGATCAAGAATAAATATGTCAGATCTGGTTCAGCAGTTTTATTTTTTAGAGGTATAAAAGCCCCAATTTACTTGAGATGGTTAACTATCTAATCAATTGTTTTTACTTTGTTGAAATCTGTGGGATCTAGTACATGCCTGACTGCTTTTCTGAAGGAGGATTATATGAATGTGGCTAAAGAAACTAGACTTTCAATGAACAGCAAAAGGCTAGGTTTGAATTTTGATATTTTTTAATGGCATAATGTGTAGGAGTTTTTGCTTAAAAATGTCCTGTAGTGATCCAGACTTCTTCACTGTGAGAGTTACTTAGGCAGCTAAAGAAATCTGCCCCTACAACAAAGCCTAAGGCAGTTATTGTCAGGCAGTATAAAACTGCTTTTCTTTTCCTTCTGATGCTGTAGAACACATACAGTGTGCTCTGACAGTGAAATGTAGTGAAATGATATCTGGGAGATCATTAATGCTGACAATAACAGAGGACTCATTAGCTTCCTTGGAATAAGTGTGAGACCTGAGCCAGCCTCTGCCACCTTTTCTTATCAGAAGGATGCAAAAATGAAGCTTTCTCACCTCAGACCTTTTGCTGACAGGATCTCATCTAGATTTAGTATATCTGCAGACAGAGCATGCACACAGGAACTGTGCAAAAGCCTTTCCAGAATGTAATAAATTATTGAAATTATTTGTAAGAAGTTTTGTCTGCATTTTGAGCTAAGGTCAAGGTCACTCACTATTATTAGGAGTACTTAGTGTATTTGGAATTTGTTCATCTAAGGGCTAGTCATTTGTTGCATGTCTTCCCTAGAGACTATATTTCTATGTTATCACTGGACAAAATTGGGAGCTTGGAAAAGCCAGAACTAGTAAGTATTATTTGCAAATATTCAGAAATATATTTTGCTGAAACTTGTTGCTTTAGAGCATCAAGGCATATCACTGATAAAATATACATTTTATCCTGTAGTACAAACACACAAAAAATTCATATTGGCTAAAGTCATGAGAGAAGGTTTTGCATTCAGTTGCATCACTGTAGTTTATTTTGTTTCCCATTTCTTCAAAAGCTGAGTTCTGGGTTTGCCTTAAAGCTTTCTGACCTTCCTGTATTGACATGGTTGTGAAGCATCTGGCATTGGATGCTGATGTCCTCATTGATGGGTACCCCAGCTCTGGCAGTCTGAAAACACCACAGCCCCTTTAGGGTGGCAGTGGGGTTGTGGTCCTGAAAGAGACCCTCCTGTGGCCGTGCACGTCCTTGGAATGGATCTTTTCAGATGTTTGATTTCCCAGGAAACAGTCTCTACCTGTCTGCAAGGCCCTGCATGCCTTAGCACTGCACAGGGAGTCTGGGCTGAGCAGAGGATTGGACCCACCTGCCAGCTGGAATGGGGAAATGCATGCACAAGGAATGAGAAAGTCCCAGCAAACTCAGAGCTCCATCTGACTGAGGCTCATGTTAGACCCAGATCCTTCTCCCTGAGCAGCTCTAGCAGCAGGAAAATATTTTTTATTTTAGAATTTGCTTCTCCACTACCTGCTGACTGCTATTTTTTAAGGCAAAACCCTGCTAGGAAATAATCATGGTATAAAGTGGTGCTTAAAATATTTTGTACACAATGAAGAGAAAGTGCATGACTCAGAGGTTATGTAAGTAATGCAACTGAGAAAATCAGGAATCTTGTCTTGATTTCAGCAAGAAAAACAACAAATTTTATTT
The DNA here is from genome assembly GCF_029582105.1 of Oenanthe melanoleuca. Classification (NCBI taxonomy): domain Eukaryota; kingdom Metazoa; phylum Chordata; class Aves; order Passeriformes; family Muscicapidae; genus Oenanthe; species Oenanthe melanoleuca. The sequence continues at coordinate 28,757,866 of NC_079336.1, forward strand.
TAGAACTTGAGAACAATATATATTGTATATATCTATATATTTTCTTCTTTCCCCAGTGTATGACATGAATACATTTAAGTTTTTAATGCACTTCAGCAAGTGCACAAAGTTACTAGAAATCAGTGTTTCCCCTTACCTGTTATCTTTGCCATTTTAATAATAGTATTTTATTTTTTTTTACAATATGTAAAACAGTATGTGGGAAATGCATAATGTGCTTCTTAGTCATGGTTGTTTTTACTGCCAGAGTAACCCACATGCTGATTTTTGAAAAGGACAGACTGTATGACATTTTAGGGGAAATGAGTGCTTAGTCTCATTGGTTTGTTTATTTGCAAAAGTTGTTCCGACTTAAACCACAGATTATCTACCAAACTCTGGACTGAATTTTGTCATGGCAGAGGTAAAGAAAACGCTGCATCAAAGTCAGGCACAGTCACACTAAAATTCAATCTTTTAGAGGCATTTATGCTTCTCCTTACAGGATCAGCATCAGCATGCTGCAATTAACCCATTAATTCAGATTATTTGAGGACTGCTATGGTTGTTTCACTGACTCCATTTCTGAACCCCATATTTGTATACAGAAATAAAAGGCAGGATATGGCATCCAAATTTACATATGAATATTCTCTGTATTTGCAATTTCATGCTGTACTCTGCAACCTGCTATTGAATCATCATGTTAATATTATTACTGTGAATATTCTTGTGGTTGGGGTTTCCACAGTGTTGCCTAACACAGCAGCACACAATGGTGGGTGTTATATGAAGAGCTCAAGTTCAGAATTTGCTTTGGTAGAGAAGATAAATTCATTCTTCATAGAGAAGAAAATAATAAAACTATATGGGAACAAAAGGTCAATTAAAAAGCCTAAGTATTTCAAAACCAAACCATGATTTTCTGAGATATACTGATGTTAACTAGAACTGTGGATACATACAGTGACATTTAGTTTGTACATTAATTAGCTTTAGCTGCAAATGTAATGCAGCTGAAGTTTCTGTCCCTTAATAAGTCTTTATTTTCTACTAGTAACCAATAGTTACAGTTGGAAACAGAATGGCTCTGGCACTCCAGTGACCTGTTAGTGAACAAAACATATTACAATCAATTACATTGTCACAATGACTAGCTCAAATGAGTTACCATTGATGAAATTTTTCCCATTTAATGTAATGATAGCATGAGCAAACTACATTTTTTTCATTTAAGTGATGTCAGGTAAAGATTCAAAAGGTAAGTACTGCTAGGAGAATATAAAATTACATCAGAAAGAAATATTAGGGTCCTATCTCATCTAATTGAAGTCATCTAAGTTGTATCATCATATTTATTATTATATTACCTCATTTATATTAGCATATATATTAGCTCCAGCAATGAGATAATAGATGTCTTATCATCATTGTGAGTTTTGAGCCCAGCCAGATGACTCTGCCTACTTTGGCTACTCTGTCCAGACCCCTCATTTATAGAAGTAACCAAAATGGAGTGGTTTGCATCTAGTGTAAAAGACAGGGCTCAGCCAGCTCATTTAGCCTAGCAGGAGTGTGATTCAGCTGCTCAAATACAGGCATACAGTAGCATCAAAGATCTGTTGGACAGTCTGCTGCCTCTCCTGTGGGTGGTCCCTCTTCAGACACCCTAGTACGTCTCTGGTGGTACTAGATGGGGGTTTTTTTCAGAAAAGCCATTTTTTCTTTTCAGAAAAGCCATTTTAGGATAGGATGAGCTACCTCTGAACTTTGGTCACTTCTCTCTTACCCACACAATGCTAGCTGTAACTTCTGTCCACTTCTTACATGATTATCTCTGATGTCTAGAAATTTATTATATTGTCGTGTTTTCCCATCCAGTCATTCTTCACACCCTGTTCAGTTAATTTAATCTCAGCATTATGCCAGTCAGGGTCTGGCCAATGGTTTAGTCATTCACTAGTGGCATTTACAAAGATGCAGTGGATTATTCCCAAACTTCACCCTGAAGTTGTCCAAAAAAATATCTTCTTAGTTGTGTGGTATAAAAAGAAGATCAACCCCTTTGCTCAGTGTTGAGTAAGACAGTACAGGATGGTGCTGATACCTGTACACCCCTGTAAAGACCATCCTGAGATAAAATAGCTCAAAGTGAGCAAGAAGCCACTGATGTTCTTAATCACAGAGTGATACCATTAAGTCCTTAGTACCTAGAAGAATTGAGGGAAAGGCTTTAATAGGGTCTTGTTATTTTCTTTGGAGAAATTCCAGAGATACACTCTGTATGACTGCTCCTGGTTCTGGATTGCTCTCAGATGTCAGGTCCCAAAGGTCCAAGTTTATCTCTGACTTCTCTGGAATACAGTTCAGTGGCAATATCATTAATATGCAGATGATGCTTGGTTCTGTTTCCCTCTCATCAGCCCAGACAGGAGATATCTCTGTACTTTACAGCAACTGGCAGAGATAGGGAGCTGGATGGAAGCCAAGAAAGTGGGCTCATTCCAGGACTCCAAACTGCTTTGCAATAATTGGCCTGGAAACAAATTTTGAGGAACTTTTATTCAGGGATTCATTTGTTCAAGTGTTTCATTCCTCTTGGGCTCTTAATAGCCTCAAACTGTTCTGCAGTTGCCCTCTGATGTGAAGAGCTGTGATTATCTTCTTCAGCAAACAAATCAATCCCCTCTGCCAGGCCAAGACCATGGCTGCACCAGCTCATCTCTGCCAGAAAAGAGAGAGCTGCATCTTCATGTTCATTCCTCCTTCTTACTCCATCTCAGTCTGTCCCTGCCTTGTGCAGGCTCTGGAGCTCATTAGGACATCTGTGAGCTGACACAACGGGCCAAAGCAGCAGAAACAAACCATGCAGAAATGTGGATCATTTTCTGTCCCTTCCTGGGTGGCACTGGCTTTTCAAAGAGTCCAGAAAAGGCTCAGAAGAGGAGATAGGGCAGGGCAGGGAAGGGGAGCAAGGAAGACTGAGACCTGATAGGCATGTAAGGTGGTGTTCTGTGACCAGGCTTGTGTTACAAAACTTGAATCTTGATAACCACTTGAAATTTCAGCTGCAGCCTGAATTCATCTCTCTTTCTTAGTCTCCATGGCTTTCTCAGGGTAAATTACACTCACAGCTTGTTCCCAACAATGGGAGCAATTAAAAGCACTGTTTACTATCTACAGAGTCCTAAATAGTTGAAATCTAATTACTTCCAAAAGACTTTCCTTCTTTTGTCCCGTGGTGACCCTGACATTAAATAGAATTGTTTTGGCCGTCTTGCCTAGGAATGAACTTTGAGGAAGCTGGAAGCAAAATAATGTCTCTAGAAGGCAATTTCCTGAAGAATCTGTTGCTGCCAGAGTATTTGCTAAGCCTGAACTTGCCCACATTTGGTACACGATGTAAAATAATTCTCCATGCACATGCTCTCCCTCATAACAGTGCTTGGCACTCAGCCCACTGTTGTCTATCTTTGTCCTTTAGCATCGTGTGCCGCTGCCTGAGCACGCGCCCCGCAGCCTCCCAGCCAGCCTTGGGACAGCTCTGCTCTGCCCACACCTCCTTGCTGCCCACCAGGCAGCTGTGTGGGTCTGAGCTCTGGGAAAGCTCAGACAACCTCTTCTGCCAGTCCCATCCCCAGCCATGGCACTGCTGTGCTTGCCGGGCCACAAGCAGCCTGGAGGGCAATTCCTTGGGTCAGGGACTTGGCTCAGACTCATCTTTTGCCTTCAAGATGCGCTCAGTGAGCCCCAAGCACACACCAGTATCTCAGTGACCACATTGCCCATGGCAGTGGTCAATGAGCCCCCACCTGCACTGAAACCTGCCTCCCCTTTCTCTCTGACCTGTCCACTGGAGGGTCTGAGCTAACGTGGTCCAGCAGCCCGAGGTACCTCTGCATTGCTGCTGCGTGGTGACCTCTGGACCTTCATGTCAGGAGTGATGCAGGTGTATCTGAGCCTGTCAGGAGGAAGGAGAAAGGACCAGGAACTTCACTTGAAGTTCCTCACAGCTTTTGATTAGTCTTTTTTGTGTTTCAGAAGATAATTCACTTCAAATTGTACTGATGGGTTTTAAAAAATGCAACTGCTTCTTGCAATTCCTGTGATCTTATATCATCTGCAAGCATCAGTTCTTCCCACCTGTATTTTTCCAGTATTATCTCTGTGTAATTTATATTTGTTTAGTTAGATAAATATACAGTTATATTTTTTCTGCAGAAAATAGATGAAACATCTTCACATCTATGGAAAATAACACTCTTTTTTCTGCCCAACTTATATAATTTCCTACAATTTGCCTCAAATTTGAGATCAAGATAATTTTTCATTATTTTTAAACTTATCACTTATTTAGGTGTTTCTCTCACATTTATTATTTATCTCAGTTTTATTTAGTCATAAACAGTATTACATTTTCACAGAAAAGGGTCAGTGTTAGCATATTTATGTTCATACTTTTAGAAACAGCTATATGTCTCAGATGCCTTGGATTAATTAGTGGAAATGCTGCTTCATGCAATGTAAATAATCTGCAACTAATCTGTCAGTGACTTCTGGTAAATCACGTTGTTCACTCATTTCTTTTTAGATCACATTGACAACCATTGGCTATGGAGACAAAACTCCTCTTACTTGGCTTGGAAGGTTGCTTTCTGCAGGATTTGCTCTGCTTGGCATTTCTTTCTTTGCACTACCTGCTGTAAGTATGCCTATAAAATTCCTACAAAATAATAGAAACTCCTGTAGGTCCTGCCATTGTTATATACAAAAGGCTGAAGGATGTCTACATGTAGAACAACTGTTTAAGGCTTTTTGCTCTGCAACAACACTGGTGAAGTGCTATCCAAAATCCAAAGAAAAGGTTTGGTGTCCTTGCTTTAGTTTAGAGAAGTTTCTCTGGCGTGGACAAAACTGGGAAATAACCCTAAATTAGGTTACATACCATTGTGTAAAGTTGAAAAACCTTTCTTTTGTTTTGAATTGTGACTTATGTATTACTGTTTTTCTTTCAAATTTTTCAAAACAAAACAAAAATAAAAGCACACTATATGTGTTTCTAACTTGGATTAGTGAAAAAAAATAGATATTTCTAATAGCTTGTTTTGTATGTCTATGTTCAAGCTGCCAACAGAGAATAGTAGAAGGCCTTAAATCAACTAATAGTTAATGTTCTTGAATGCAAATCATTTTCTGTGAATAATTATAAATAAACATTACAGCTTATTTATGCTGTTTCTATCAATGTTCAAGAGACTAATGGAAACAGGAATTATTTAATGACTAAAATACAGTGTAGCTTCAGAAATAAATTCCCATTTTTGTAAGTCAATCTCTCTTTTTTTAAATTAGTTTTGAATAAGCATGAAATGAGAAGTGACATTTGTATTTTTTGCATTGTCTCCAGTGCAATGTCTTTTGATATTTTAATACTTATATACTTTATCTATCGATGATTATAAAACATAGATGTTATAATACTTCATTTGTTTTCAACCATATAGATAAACCAAGATTAAAAATCATCTGGTGCACTGCATTTATTTCTTACTCTAGCTACAAAGAGTATTTCAGTGTCTTTGACACACTATAAGGCATTATAATTATAACCCATTACCTGTTTATGAATCCTTGACATTTATTGACATCTACTGTAATTAATTCCTTTTGTCACCTAGTCACCACTAACAAGAAAGCTGCTAAGGCAGCACTACAATGAAAAGATGAATACCCTCACATATTAGAGATGCCACAACTTTTGTTCCTCATGTTATATCTATGTACAGATACTAGTTTTTCCTTATAAATACTTCTGTGCTGAATCTGTCTATAAAACAAAAGGTATGTGGGAAACTTTTGCACTACTTATAGTATTTTATTCTGACTAAGAATCAAGTGGAAATATTCTTCCTTATAATGCAGACCTGTCCAGCAAACGTATCACATTCCTTGCAAGTCAAGAAAGAAAGAAAGCATTCTCAGTCCTTGGATCTATTCAGTTAGAATCAAATTTATCTTACTCAAAGGTAAAAGGCTAAAAGAGAAGAAGTTTCATAATTAGCTTTTTCATAGCCTCTAGAATGAACAATGGGTATTACTTAATGGGCAAGATCCAGAAGAAATGCATTTTCTAACTTTTCTAAAATCAAAAGTTATAATAAGTACTGCAGATGTGGACTTTGATATCCATATATATCTGCCATGTCTGTCAGCTGGTCATTTCCTCATTCCTGACTCAAGCCCCTCTGAATATCCCTGCTTGATTTTATAAATATATATCTATCTCTTTGGCCTTGGTAGTTGCAGGAATGTGGTGTAGCACAAACCCAGGCAATGAGTGGGATGGGTGGTCATTGGTAGCACCACAGATGTTATGAAAGAAATCTCCTGCTTCATCAGGAAAAGGGGAATTACTTCTGTGCCTTCTGCTGTCATACACTGGTCACAAATGTGTTATCTGAAGCAACCATTTGGTGTAACCTGTTCAAAAAATCTTTGTAATTAAAGATGTATATTTGTTCAAAGACTGCCTACACACTGATAAAATTATATTGCAGGGCATCCTTGGCTCAGGATTTGCATTGAAAGTGCAGGAACAGCATCGTCAGAAACACTTTGAGAAAAGAAGGAATCCAGCTGCAAGCCTAATTCAGGTAAATAGGAAATCACCAAAAAGATAATCACAGGTGATTTAAAGTACATATTGAAACAAATCCTATTATTTCAGTTTGGAAAGCTTTGTAGAAATAATGTTTAACAGATTGGCTAGTTTCATGAAATATCTGTTTTTGGTGACTGCTATGTGTTGCCATAATGCTGTACAGAATCACAGATTCATTTAGGTTGGAAAAGACCTTTAAGATCATCAAGACAAACTATATATAGCATTTTTGTGTGTAGTTTTTGTTGTTCTATCCATGTTAAAGAAACAGAGGCAAGGATGCCAAATGCATGCCTGGAGTCAGAAAGCTCTTTGGAAAAAGAGAATTGATCCCTAGACAACCCAGCTGACAGCACAGCACTCTTGCCTATATTAAGCTACTTTTCATCTACTATAGGGTTTATAGTATTTCACTGAGTGATACACTTGAAGATGAAAAGTGTCCTGCCCAGAGAATTGCTTCCACTATTAGTCAGTTCAAAAGCTGGAAATGTAGGCACTAACAATTTCAAAATGTCTGAAATTTTCTAAAGTTGTTCTGATGTAATAGTGCAAATCAACAAAAAGTGGCATGTTATGTCTTAGGCAGCTGTTTTACATTGGCTTTTTCCTTAACTTTCAGTCCTAGTTAAAAATGAGAAAATACTCTAAAGAATCATTTTGCACCAAGCTTTACTCTACTTGATGCACTGAAAAAAAACAGGGGGAAATATTCTCCTAGAATCCTGGTTTATTTTCGTGGGATGCCAAGTCTATGTGCCATGCATGCTGGATTTTATTTTTGAAATAATAAATCCAAATAAAGAAGCTGAGCATGAATATGCTAGAGTTCCATGCTAAGTACAAATAGATGTCAGACTGTCTTTGAAGCATTCTTAAAGTTAAATGTTTTCCATTATTACTGTTTGATTATTATTAAATCCTAAATATTTCATATTTAACATTTGTTAGAATAATTAACAAAAATAATTCCACTCCTTTTGTGTCTGGTTTGGAATGACAGTTTGTCCTGTTTTCTAACACATATATTCTAATCTACTTCTTCCAAGTTTGGTTGCCAGAGGAAACACAGAATAGATTTAGGTTTTAGATACAGCTCTTGTTATTATTTTTTGACAGTTCAACCAAAATATTAGTAAGACTGCATGCTAAAGTGGTTAAGAGTAGGTAGCTGCCTGATTTTGGAGAGTGACTCTCAGTGGGCAAAATCATTGTGGAAGAAAGACATTTTTTGTGAGATCCTACAATGAAGGCTGTTCAGCATTTACATGTTCATATAGAGGTTCAACACTTTCAGTGATCCAGAAATTAATATAAAATTGCTGATAGGGATACTTTTTGAAGGCACAAGGCCTGGCAGAATAAGAAATATAAGAACAGGCACACAAGAATAAAACCAAGGATGACTGGGTGACTTTTAGGATGAAATTATAACTGCCTAATGTTTTAATACAACAAATACAAAACTTGATCTAGAAACTGAATCCAGATTATTACAAGATATACTCTATCCCAGTCTTAGTGAATCCAGAAGGGTTTTGATGGAGCATGAGAAATATGGACGAGAAAGACTGGGAAAGAAGGGGCAAGAGCCTCATACAAGTTCCCAGTATGTTACTACACCTGGCTTTATTAAAGTCTTTAGATACAGAACCATAAAGATAACAAGGTATAAACATAACTGATACTACCACTGTGCAGTGGTAGTACTGTAGTTGATGCTCATACTAATATGCAACTTATCAGCTCAGCATCAATAGTTTTTAAATGAGACTCGAATATTGGAGAAAGCAAATAAAACATTTGAAAAAATGGGTCAAGGACTGGAGAAAATTTCATGTTCATAAATGCAGGATGTGTCTGAACTGCATATTATTAGGTACTGTAACAGTGCCTGGGTTTTTTTAAATTGTCTCTAGCTTATTAGGGTAATGTCTATTTTCTAACCAGTTATGGTGTAGAATAAATCTGTGCTAACTCATCTGTTGCCACAGATAAACTGTTTGCTACAGCCTTTACCTGGCCTAAAGACAGCTGCAGAAAACTCAAATGTTTCATATGGATATACTTTTCTCAATTTCTTTAGCTTATAAGAAATATTTAAGGTGAGAATTATTTCAACACAGAAGCTCAGAGAGGAAGTCTTGGAACCTACTGGACCATTTAATGTAGCAGACAGAAACATAACAAGTAACTGGCTATAAGCCAAAACCAAAGAGTTTCAAATTAAAAATAATGCAGAAAATTTTGACAACGAGAATGATCAACCAATGAAGCAATTTTCAAAGTGAGTAACAGGTTCTCCATCTGTTAATGAAGACTGGATATGTTTCTGGGAGATACACAGTAGGAAAACACAGGGTATTAGATTCCATACAAGAGTACCTAGATGACATTTAATGGTTGACAATACACAGGAAGCACAGATGCTCAGCTAGTACAAATTAATATAGTTATGCTGACATCAGGGAACATGTCCCAGCTTGTAGAACAAAGGCTTGTCTTACTATCTACATGCACTATAAATCTAAACAATTGATACATTTTCAATGCTATGGTTTGGTGACTTACCTTTGAAATTATTCATTTTGTGTTTTTAAACATTTAACAGTGTTTCAAACCACAGAAATTGCTTCCCTTTTCTTCTAAGTACTTTTTGTCTGGTTTTCATTATGATTTGCAGAATGTATTATGACAATTTCTTTACGTCAGACTGCAAGTTTGTGTGGGTGTCCTCTATGGACTGTCACAAATAAATCACTGCAATGCTTTTCTATACCTTTATGTACTGAATATCTTCTGGTGCTTTCACAGAGCCAGTAACTCAGTGCATAAGGTGTACTGGGATTCACAAATTTTTGGTAGGTTTGCACTGGTATTTCCTGAATCAGCCTAACCGAGCGCATCCTGGTCTGAGCAAAATCCCCTCACTCCGTAGTCGGTGCGGTGGCATTGTCACTTCATCTTCTTGGTTCCTTTGTGCTCTTCTATTGTTTCCCCATACCAGGCTTCCTGGCGGTTTTATTCTACCGACGCCAGCCGAACAAACGTGGCAGCCACCTGGCGATATTATGAAAGTATTCTTCCTCCCCTCAGGCATGTATCAGTGCTATGAATGATAAGAGAAAGACACGACTTGTATGGGTTACTAATCTGCTTTTCAATTTTTTGTTTCATCCCTACTCCCTCTTGCCTTGTTTTTTTCTTTTTTTACCGTATATCCTGCACGTAGTGTGTATGGCGTAGTTATGCTGCTGATGAGAAATCGGTTTCTATTGCTACCTGGAAGCCTCATTTGAAGGCCTTGCATACCTGCAGCCCTACAAAGTAGGTACAAATATGGCAGCTGGTGCTGTTTTTGATGTCTGTTCAAGCTTATAGAGAACTAGTATTTATCTGTTTCGTCTTGGCTTGTTGTCTTAAGTCCTCTCAAGTCTTCTCATTAAAAATGTCAACTAACAAATCAGATCAATATAATGTAGGAGCCCAGGAAGAAATACAAATCATTGCTAGTTATCTTAGAAATGCACAGGCATTAGAAACATTTTCCCAACAACCCACTCATGCATCTCAGTTAATGATTCACCTCATTCCAAATTATCCTTAAGGAGAAAACTATTAAGTTTAATGCAGAGCTGGTTCTTTGGTTCAGTGGTACCTTTATGCCTGTACCTGTGGATAAGGTTGCAGCTGCTGATCTGCCTTTCCAAAGAAAGAGTGCCTTGTGGTATTTTGCAAGTGAATGGATTGGAGAATTTGCTCCTTTTTGTCATGACTTCTGATATACTCAGTACGTCCTCAGGACAAACTATATACGCAGGCATACATACAGACAGTGGAGGATGACTCAAAAGACCTGTTGCACAGTTTGGCAGACAGGAAATATTTGTTATCCTAGTTTGGGTGAGAATTCACAGATCATTGGCAGCCCCAGACTTTTCAATAATTCAGTAAAAGGTTTAGCAGAAGGTAGAAAGTTGACTAATTCAATACGGGGCACAGATCAGGAAGTAAAACACACTTGATAAAGATCAAAAAGGAGAGTGCTAAGAGCCTTATGGGAAAGCTCTGATAAGAATCTTAACTGTTGTTAATTGCAGACAGTGCAAGAGAATTAGTGGTTTCTCTCAAAGCTGGGTGATGAACATCCACATGACAGTAAAAAGGTAATTGTGTGCCAAAAAGCTCAGCCAAAAAGAAGTTTGGCTGGGTATCCAAAGCTGATCTTTGAATTTCAAAGAGTTGACAAGAACAGAGCCGTAAGTAATCCATTACCATAACTTTAATTCCAAAGTGCTCCACACTAAAAGGAGCTTTTAGATTAAAAGTTACATGAAGTATTGATATTTTACATATACAAACAGGTTGAAAGCAACATTAGTATAAATGGATGGATAGAAAATTACATAAATAATGAAGCTGTATCCCACATAAAGTATTCTAAAACACGACTATCCCTCAAAAGTGCATCTACTTCTTATTTTAAATAAGTATATTGCTGTGCTATCCTAAAATGGAACCTTTTTATTTACCAGAAATAACTTACCTAGTAAGAAACTACAGCTTTCTGTTATATATGTGTCAGCAATGCATTTTGCCTAAGTGCTTTGCCAACTCAGTCTGCAGTGGTATGTACTAAGCATGTTATGCATGTGTTAAAAAACCTGAAGTTTCTTTTCCAGAAGCATTGTAGTTATGAGTCTTGCTTGAATGTTCTTGTGGTTGCAATGTAATGTGTGTGTTGTACACCAATTAACATACCCATTTACATTTATCATACATATAACATCATCTGTAACTAATAATGTGATTACTATCTGCATAACAAGTATGTTTTTCCCTCCCACTCCTTGACCTGAAGAAAAGAACAAGGGGAATCTTCTAGCAGGTTTGTAGTTTCTTTTATTTCTTTTATCTGTGAAATTGCTGCTTCCTAATGGCTTTTAGATATCTTTGGTTCTATATAGTAGGTTCAATGAACTGCAACTGTTGATGGATGATAATCACAAATTGGATTTTTTTAAACTCATACACTGCTGAAATTTGCCTCTTTGTCCCAGTTTTTCTATGGGAAAAATAGGCTATTTTTAACACATCTAACATGCTGTTGCTTTGAGGGAGTCAGTTTGAACAGGGGCAGAGCAGCCAGTGGACCAGCCTCCCCAGACCCAGCTCCTGGGCAAAGACATGGCCCCAGCTTCTGACATAAAATCGATGCAGGAATTGCAGTGGAAGTTACAGACACAGTTTAATTTGGTGATGTGAAGAAGCCCACCAGACCTCCATTGCAGGGAGGACCCTTTGATGGGACTTGGATGTCACCTTTGCCCTGCAGGAGCATCCTCAAGGCTTCCTCAGTGCCGTGTGTCCACATGTTCTAATTTTCTGCCATCCCATCCTAAGGAGCATTTTGGGACATAGGAGGTGGAGGGAAAGCAGCACTGCAGTGCCTCACCTCCTCCTGGCTGCATGGCTTGCACTGCCCCGTGGCCCAGTTCTGGGGACTGTATCTGTGCTGAGGAAAGCCCCACTGCTGTCAGCCAGGAGCACAGGTGGGCTTCCACCCAGCCTAGATCCCAGCTGAGCACCAACTGCCTACAGCTGGCAGCAACAAGCCTTGGCAGGGATACCCTCACTGGGTAAATAAAGCATGTCCTAAGGCAGTGGGAGAAAATGCTGGTCTTTGCTGTGCTGATAGCCCAAATCCCTAGGGACAGGAAAGGCCTCAGTGGCTATAAGAGAAATTACTCTATCTCAGAAGCTCTTTAGGGATGGGAATCAGCAGGCGTCTGGCAGCTGGCACTGCGGTATCAGCACGCTCAGACAATAGCAGACTTCACCTCCCAGCAGAAAATGCTGAAAAGCCAAGGAAAAAAAGTGCTGGTGACACATCAGCCCCTGAAATACATCCAGCCCCAGGTTGTCCTGTGGTTCACAAATACTTCTGGGTTATTCAGTCAGGGATGAAAATCTTTAAATCAATTACCCATGTCCCATTCCACTTCTCAGAACTATTCCTCTGGTACCTGACTCCAACCTTTTCCTCCAAGCACATGTAACTGCTGTTAGTGTCACTGTAACTCAAGGGGACAGGATTTGCTCTGTCAGTTCTGGGACATTTTGTATACATTACCTCCACAGGCTTGCTAGCAACATATTGATCTCATTAAATTATTACAGTCTGATTCAAACTTCTTGCACTCACCAGCTGTATTTCCTAGTCTTTCTACAGCAACTTTTTTAAAGGTGACACACAAGTTTCCAGTGAATAAGTACATCATCCCTTTAAAACTGGGATTTGTGCAGAGGAGAGAGATTATTCCCAGTTGTACCTGCAAGCACTAAAAGAGACAAATTTACTTACAATAACTGGAAACTAGATGAAAAAAAACAAAAACTCAAACACCCAGCTGTCAAAACCATGTTATGTTCTCCATATTAATGATAACAATTGTGGCTTTAAAAGAAGTCAACAATTTAGCCAGACTTACTTAATTTATTTTCACTGAATGGAAGATATTTGCTTCTTCAGAAACACTCAACTAATATGTGCACTCCTGCAGATTAGTGTATATGTAAAAATGAACTAGTTAACTTCTGAGATCATATTCTACAGTAAAAACCCTACAGACCACTCAGTGCCTTTTAAAAAAAGGTGTGTTTTGTTGGTGGCTGTTTATTGCTTTTATGCTGCTATATCACTGTATGTTTGTAAGACTGAAAATACATGTGGTGTATGTGGTTTTTTGTGGCAAAGATGTAAATGAAAACTGCTGCAATGTACTCTGAGATAACTGTCCTTGACTATTTAACTTGTTTCTTACTGTAATGCTAAGTGACTTGCATGGGATGCTATGTGAACTAAGAAAGCTTCTTCTTGTTTCACTCTTTATATGAAGACATGAACGCTACGTGTTTGCACAAGTAGTACATTGGATTGCATTCTGAACATGCTCTTTGATCTATATTCCCTTCTAATAACAGTGAAGAAAAACTTGTATTGTGTTAGGGGAAAGCTCATTATCCTTTTTTCCTACCAAATTCACTCATATCTGCAGAAATTAGTTCTTGTGTTTTGTCATATATAGACCTACAGTCTTTCATTAGGTGACTAAATGTTGCTATGCATTTGAGAGAGCTGTGCTTATGAGGTTGTAGCTTCATATTGATTTTAATAAAAATATGTTGTATTTCCCAAAAGTTTGCATATAAGTATTCTAATTAATTATTTATCAAAGTATTGGTAGACAACCTCTCTGATGTATCCTGCCTATAGATGAGATATTTCTAGAAATCAGTTCCAGAGTTGTGCAAGTTATTTTAAAAGCCTATATGTTAAATTCTTAATATCTTAATGTGCAAATGCACACACAATATTAATTTCTGTCAGTTATACGACATGGCTGAAATAGCTCCTGTGCAGGAAACTAGATCAAGACTGATGAGTCTTGTGACACATGGAGAGCATAATCAGTCTTAAACTGTGTGTAGGACATGCACTGGGTGTCTGCAAAGGATGAATGTCACCCATCTAGTCTCGTAACTCATGAGGCTGAAATATGCATTCCCTATTTCAACAATTCTCTCTGGTGCAATAAGGAGCAGTTTTGCCAATATAAGTATTTGGGGGAAAACTCAGCCCTGTTCTGAAAGAAACAAGTGATATTATGGAATCCTTTTACCTTCTATACCATATCTGTTTCTAAAAGTAGATTTGATGAAAACACTCTGCATGCACCATATAAAAAAGAAATTGCCAATGACGCATAATCTAACTTGAGGTGGAAAACCTAACCCCTTATCTAGCACTGGAATGCTTAGTAACAGAGTCCTCTATCTCCCCTCACTCCTAGTAAGCTTTGTAGTAATAAACAGAAGCTCTTCAGGATGTACACCCCTCGGAAACATAGGTATTCAGCATCCTGCCTATTCACATGATGTTTGAGAATGCCGACTAACATCAGGTGCATGATTCATTTACTTCCCCTCCTTAGTGCTTTAAATTTCCTCACTTCTCCAAATGATGTTTCCTACTTATTTTTGAGTGCTTGTAAGTCCCTTTTTGCTTGCTGCCTGCAATGCCATTAACACAGTGGCAGGAACACCAGTGGTTTCAAACTCATCCAGCCAGACAATTGCAGTGAGCAGCACGCTGCGGTTTTGATAAGCCCCATTCTCCTTCTCTGCCTGAGACTTCAACTTTTGGAATGCATTACCCTGTGGAGATCTAAAACTGAGGTTGAATATTTGGGTGAAGCCATTTCCCCAAGTCCAAGAGGATTTTTATAACCATAGCAGTTGATTTCTCCATTTAATAATTAGTGGAGACTATTAAGCTATAACATGCTAGGCAATTACAACAGTCAAAATGTGCAATTGTTCTTGAGAAGAATCCCCTTGGACACAGCTTGTGGATGATGTGCCTGCATCCTGTACTGGAAGGTAGAGAAATGCATGTGAAATCAAGCATCTGCTTCAGCTGAATTCTGTGGAAATTGTGTCTCTTACCAAAAATGGTAATTCCTAGATAGATTAATCTTATGGGAAGAAGCTGTGATTCATATCTCACAGGTGTTTTTTCTTACTTATTAAAAATAATGTAAAAGACAGTAGAAATACAAACTAATTACAGAAAATAAGGATCAAAAGAGCTTCTCTTCATTTAGAAATTGTTTTGGAAAAGGAAAAATGCACAAACACCCTGAATATTTACTCATTCTGTTTGACAATTGAACTATAATATACTGTGGCCTGAAATTTTTTTATTTCTTATTGAAGGTATGAGATATAACACTAAATTTCTTGAGTTCATGGTCCTAGCATGAGACTGGTGGCAAAGTCTTGAACATCTCACAGTATTATCCATTGCATTTGCATTTGTTCAACTTAGCTTAATTTCTGTAAAAGTATTTGTAGGCTTAGTAAGAATCAACACCTATATTTATAGCTAGTTAACTGCTGAAAATTGGCATGTGCATCTGCTTGCTGCTGTTTGCCATGATAATTTCGGGCAGTTTTAGCTTCTGTCTCAAGACTCAAAGCATTCTTCTTCACCCTCAGACCCTCAGACAGTTATTTCTGATTCATTTCAATTTCTTCCTATTCTTGCTTCCACCAATTGGCTCAGTATGAAAAGCTGAAAAACAAGGTGTAAATTGTGACTAGTAGCAAGCAGCAAAGCTGCAGGTCTGAGGCTGAGGCAGAGCAGAAATTTAACTTCACCATAAATGTAGGAAGGTGACAGGACAAATGGGGGAGTGGGATGGAAAGAGATGCTCAGTTAATAAAATATAGGGAGATGGTCCATGGAAGACAGAGTGAGCAAAGGTTTATATGCATTTGTCTGTTAAAACAAACTCTCATCCAGAGTTGTCATTTGGACCAGCAGAAAAGTGATTGTTCCCTCTGCAGTGAAGCTACAGTGACCTCTAGTGTCCCTGCACATCTATTCCTTCATAAATCAAAGGTGGTAAAGGCAGAATTTGAAAATGAAGAAACAAAAACTAGAAAGTCATTTGCTATCCTAGTGAAGTGAGCGTCTTGGGCATGCAATGGGAGGAATGAGTCATAAGATCCTACAACTGACCTTTCAGAAGGCAGACAAATGCAGAAAAGTAATTTTCCTCCCTTTCTACAGCTGCCAGTTGTAATTGATCTCCACTAAAAGATGCTTCAAAGCTGGAGTGTTATCAATAAGAATACATTCCACAACTTTCAACCTGCAAGAATAGAGGTGTGATAGGTCCACAGAGACCAGGCCAGGGAAGACTGTCACAGGAAGCAAAAATATGTGTCAGCCAATTGGGCTAAATTATCAGTCATATAAAGTACAAGAAATGATTGACAGACACACATCTAAAGGAACATAGAGATAACTGGAGACAGCTGTGGATCTCTCAGATCACTCATTTATTTTTGATTTAGTAACTTAAGCAATTTTATTTTCCTGTTTCTTTCTCATGGTTTTTGCCTTTTGAAAAACACCTAACTTAAAGCTTGTGAATACTTATGGGCATGCATGAATATCCAATGGTCATTAACAGGTTTCAAGGGATTCAAGGGATTTACTTTGGATACCATGTAAAAAGAGAAAATAAAATGTGAAAGAGAAATACATAATAGGCCAGGACCTGCAAGATTTGAAGGATTTTTAGCACGCACAAACCAGTGCTGATACAACCAGCATTAAATCAGAATAAAGGGCCCTAAAAGAGTCACTGGCTATTGATTCAAACACAGGATGTCCAAAGATGCTTGAATGGTGTACGATTATCTTGGCTCTGTAATTTTAATACAATGTCTACTGCTATTGCAACAAAGAATCCAGAGCCAGTAACTAGGCTTTATCCTATCAGGAAAGGGGCTTTGACTTTGAGTAAAACCCTGGTAAGGGTATGCTCAAAGTGCTCTGATTGAGTTACTCCTTCATGATCTGGTATTTATCATACATAGAAGAGCCCCATGACAGTGTGTTCCCAGGCACAAGCTTTCCTCTCCCAACCTTTCTTCTCCACTGTCAATCACACAATTTATGCCTGTGCAGAGAAGGACCCAGTGACTTCAGGAACATTTCCTACCAGTCTCAAACTAGGAACAGGGATCCAAGAAGCCAAGAGCTGCTACACTAGTCTCTCTGGGTATGCATCTCAAGATGCAAAAGAGAGTTTTCAAGGTGCTTCCTTCAGGGGGTGTTTCTCTTCACAGTGCAGCACCCTCTGCATGGACCCTTGGCATGCCAGTACATTGTCATTGCTACAAAGCAGATTTGATTTGATTTTTTGAGTTCTGCAGTTTACATTAATATTTTCATTCCCAGCATTGCATTTTTGAAAAATGTCTATAGTACGGATAAAATACTACTACTGTTCCTACTGTTCCTTTCACCATTGCCTCACTGCTTTGATTTGGAGAACTAAAGATATTCAGGTTAAGTAGTCAGTCATTGTGTCAGTCATTTATAAATGAAAAAACCATGTCCATCATTTAAAGACATCCAGTCCTTTCATTAGTACAAATTAATTGACAGAACAACATGTGCTGTTTTGACTTTGCTTTTTTTTTAATTTTCACTTTTATTTTGGAGTTATTGTGATTATGAAAAATATTATATATATAGATAGTTTTTATGGCTATTTTATCAATTTTTCTTTCATTTTTATTAGTTCAGCAGGATGACAGCTGAACTAATTCTTTATGCTAATATTTGAGGGGGGAAAAAAGCAGCTTCATTTGATTTCAATTTTTCAGTTTCAAAGTACAATTTGAGCCATAAGGGGAGTTAATAAAAAGGGGGACACTTGTAGGAATAATATCTGTAATAAGAAGCCAGTTTTGATTCTCTTCCTCATTCTGTATTATATGACAATCCAATAATGTGGCTAATAAATATTTTACAGTTTATATTTTCATTGTTGTACAGTGCAAAAGATTCCTGAGCTGAAATATAATTCAGTCTTGAAATGTAATTTGTGTTCAAAGTTAAATTTTGGAACTCACTTTTCTTTCAAATACTAGGTTCTCTGGGTCTTTTGTATTGCTTATGCCACAGCACTGGGTAACAATTTACTATGGAAATAGATAACATTTCCATCACTGTGATGTATTTATTTCAAAAATTGCTTATTTGGGCAAGGAAAGGAGATTATATTGAGAAATTATCAGAAAGGTATTCTTTCAAGTAATACAACATGCCCTATAGAAACCTATTTATCTTATAATCTTTCTACTGATGTGCTCATTTTTAGTATTCTTGAAAATTATTGAATTATAAGCATCCCAGCATGTGTTTTGCCTGCAACAAACTGCATCCTTTCTGCTTTCACTGATGTTTGTATTCAGACTGAAATGCTATGCTTTGCTATGCATGAACAAAGATATGTTTATGTCTACATTTCACAGCCAGAGAGGTTTATAAATACTTTCCATTTCATATAATTACATATTAACCCTGTATTTTCAGAGTGCAGTAGGTTAAACATCTAAGAACCACAAAGTCCATATTAGCATTAGTTAATTACCTGCAGGATTTGTTTCTGTTCAAAATGTCCTATGGGCATGCTGAAATTAAATCCATAGACCTTGAGAGAAATAGAAAGTGTCTTAACTTTCAAGACACAACATTATTTTCAGGTAGATAGTCTTTGCTAAAGGTGTTTTAAAAGCCCCTCCTGCAAAGCCTACACCAGGGTAGTAGGACTGCAAGTCCCAGTAACACCACAACATGAACAGACACTGCATTGAGCCATATCTTTCCCCTTGAAAGACCAGGACCACTGACCAAGGTGACCATTCCCTTGCTCAACCAATTGAATTTAACCTTGCATGTGAAACAAGGTTTTCAGACCTTGGTGTCAGACTCCTTCTCTGTTTCCCCTTTGTGACTTCTGCTACAGGAAGGGACAAACAAAGGCAAAAATGTTAAATAATGAAAAGGCATAGGCAGATAGTCACAATGACCACAGGATGTTCATCAGATATGTTTGGACAAAGGTATTTAAGCACTGGGAAATAGAAAATCTACAAATCCCACATTTAGCTGGGTGGAGGGGAGGATTACAAGCACAGCAGGGAGGAAAAGAAACCCTTACAACTGGTCAGCCACAAGACCACAGGGTCACCATTGATGCAGCAGACACAGTCACAAGCTTGGCTGGGCTCTGGTACCTGTCCATGTGCAGTACCACCTGCACATAGTCAGCTCCCAGCTTCATCTTCAGCAATGACTTCAGAGAGCACACAACATATCATTACATTTCCATTAATCAGTCATCATGCTGTTTCTTGGATATTTTATTGATTTTGATTTTGTCTTGTCCAAGTAAGTGCTCTAACAAGGAATTCTGGATATGAGTGATCACTAATCATGCATATGAAATGTTGGAAGTGCCAAATCCTGAAAAAGCATGAATATACACTAACAGTATTTTTGCTTGCTTAAAAAAACCCCAAACCAGACAACACTACATAGCATGCAGTAACAATAAAATACGTTTTGGTTTTGTTTATCTAAAGATATGGCCAAAAATACACTGAGCTTGGCTGACTAAGATGGAAGCAAACCTATTTCAAGTTCAAGGAATAGAAAAAACATCATAGAGATTAATGTATAATAATTAGGTGAAATTGTTTCTATTTGTTATTTTTAATTTCCTTTAGAAGGTTATTCTGTACGGTATGATAGACTGCCAATGCTATTGCTTCTATCAAAAAACAATTACATCAAATCAGTTCCATTCACAAATGAAATACATTCAATGAAAATAAAATTGTAAGAAACAGATTCATACTAGTGATATTTTTTACACATTATTTTCAATTATCATACAATAGAAAAAACAAATGGATTGAAGTAGCTCTGAAATAAAATATATTTCTCTCTCTCACAGTCAAAAGCTAAGTTTTAAGGAGCGGGTCCGGATGGCCAGCCCACGAGGTCAAAGCATTAAAAACAGGCAGTCTTCAGTGGGAGATCGCCGCTCACCAAGTGCTGACATTGCCACTGAAGGCAGCCCAACCAAAGTGCAGAAGAGCTGGAGCTTCAACGACCGAACCCGCTTCAGGCCCTCGCTGCGGCTGAAGAGCTCCCAGCCCAAACCCATGGTCGATGGTAGGAGTTTGGCACCCCTTGTTTGCCTTTGCACGCTGCTCCCAGCCTGCTCACACTCCTGCACACTTGCTCAGTGATTGTACACGTTTTAGGAAGGCAGAAAGAATTGCTATAGTCTGCTTCAAAGACCCCAATAATGGGATATATATATATTTTTAATAAGAAATCATTTCAGTGGTGCATGGAGAGCAACTGGTGGAAAAAGGGGTCACTATGAAAAGTCACAGTGGACTGAATGCAGGGATTTGGCTGCAGCAGCTCCTCTGTCGTGGCCCCTCTTCCACTACTGAGCTCAGCTGCTGCCCAAACTTGCTGCCTCTTGCTGGTGGTACACACAGCACAGCCACCACTGTCTGTGCCTTTGAGAGCACAGCTTGTGCAGAACTGGTTCCCCCAGGCAGGGGAGTCCCAGTACCTGCAGTGCTGATGCAATCACCTGCCACCAAGGGATACATATCTGGCTTGATAAAGCAGATAGATTTAGCAAACAAAACTAGTGTTATTGCTTTTATGTATTGCTTTGTATAGGGTATTTCAGATGTAGGAAGCACTCCTAAAATGTAAAGAGGTGGAACTTGGTGAAAATGTCTTGTTGAACCTGCAGCAAGCAGCCCAGCTTTTCCCTCAAGCTGCCTCCTGTGTTGGTCCATTCTCTAGCTAATGTCCAATTTGTCATTAAATTAACCAGTACTCAGGCAAGGATCTTCATCTGACAAAGCTTGCCAAAATAAAGACAGTGACTCTAACAAAGGAGCACCAAATTGGGTGACAGCAGCCCACTGACAGACAGGAGCTGAGAGAACCAGGTGAACCTGACCCCTGTATGGGTTGGGTCCAGGACTGAAAGGTGCACTCATATAGGTCTGGGGGTACTTGTATCCCACTGGATTCTGTTTTGGGTTTTCCTGTTCCCATATTTACCAATCTATGAATATTTTGTTCTTTCTTGTGGTATCTTCCATGTAAAAAACAAGGGAAACAAACTGGGTAATTACCACAGAATGCAGTGACCCTGCCTGAATGGGAAAGGTACACTCTTTCTACAATGGTAATCATGCATGCTGCATCCAACCATTGTGGTAAGACTAATTAGACAGAAGTGCAATGTTGATGTCGCTTCCTTTTTAAGAGCACATATTTGCACAAACATGTAGGTTGCAAAATACTCACTGAACTGCAATGCCCCAGTGAGGATGTTCTACACAAGACATCTCTTCAGGAAAAGCCTGGGTAAATAAACATTTCCTGGAGGGTAACCAAGACAAACCAATGGTATTTGCTGAGGTCATCACCCCAGGATAGACCTCCCCCATGGAGATGTCTCAGACCCATAAATTCTGAATTTGCCTGTGGTACAGTGAGCTGCTGGAGTGTATCAGCTATCAGGATACTATCCAGGTTGTTCCACTCCACTGTCCACTGCTATCCACTCCTATCTGCTTATGTCCCATGGCAGCTGTATCACAGGGACTGTGTGACCTAGCCTGGGTCTCACACTGATGTGAAGGATACACACAAGGCCACAATGGGAACTGAGAAATGCTCTAGGTAGCACAGTGGTTGAAGCTACCCTGCCTAAATTTAGGCATCCTATTGATGCCTTGGGTTTTAGCTTTTATATTTTTCAGATTCTCTGCTGCCTGGTATGTAACTCATATTAGGTGTTAGTAAGTTCTCTTCACGGGGTAGTTTAGACAAAACAATCCCTTCCCAGCTTAAGAATCAAGGACAATGGTACCCAAAAAGCAGAAACAGTGAAGAGAAGGAGGAAAGCCAGGGGGTTGAGACTTCATGACCTGGAGTTTTAATTGGACAATTGACCCTAATATGTAGATGAACCAAAAGTGTAAAAACTCGTGACTGGAATCCATCTTGGATCCATCCTGGGTGTAGCCCTAGCCAGACTCTTGTACTGCTTAAAATGTATCCTTTTAAGGCCTTTCAATTAATACCTATTTTGGTCATTTAACACTGTCTAGTCTCTGTTCCAGATCAGCCTCTCTAGGCATCACTACATAATCACTTATAAAGCACAAGTATCTTTCCCAAACCGCATCAGAAGTAATTTCACAGGTTAAACCCCTGTAACTCACACTGTGCCTGGAAGTGACCTAAGAAGAAAGTAATTTTTGAGCACTCTCTCAGAGTATCAGTGGCTCACTTTTGCCCCAGCTCTGCAGCCTGCAGCTCACTGAAACACCTGTTTCATTTTTCATCAGCTCATTCATCATAGAGGCATTTCCTCAGCATGTCCCCTATTTTGCCCTGTCCATATTGTCATCAATAACAACGATGTGCACAAGCAGATCATGCTGCCTCTGATTGTTTCCCTCTCAGGGAAAAGGTGGCATAAACAGCACCTTGGGTATATCTGTAGATAAAAGTCAGTAACAACAACAGAGCGCTCATTGCTGTGCGCAAACCCTTGAAGATCTTCCCGCTCCTCAGGGTGAGCACAGCCTGTTTCCCGGTCAGTGATTTCCAGCTACCAGTCCACCCCTATGAACTGGGGCCAACAGATACAACCAATTTCTCATCTGTGGCAGAAGGAACAGCTTCCATTGTCTCCAGCTTTTAGGCAAATGCCAAGTTTCCATTCTGGGACTTCATCCAACTACTTCTAGGACCAGTATGATTAGAGAGATGTCCAGTGTACTCACTGCTGAGACACAGCTCCCTGCTGCCTTACCCAAACTTTTGCAGGAAAAGTCGGGCACTACTAACCTTGATTTCTCTTTCTTTCTGTTCTTTCATAGCTTGATGTTTTCTGCATTTGACAGCTCAGTGAAAAAGATCTCAAGATGATGTATTTGATTTAGAATATCTTGCATTTTTCACTGGATGAAAAAAAACAGTATTTGCAGCATATTTTTCTTATCTCTTGCTTGCCAGATCCTCCAATTTCCTCCTTGAGGTATTCCACAGCCAAATAATTAATAACTTTGGTAGGCCAGTCATCAAGCGAAAACTAGAAGCCAGATTTTTCTGGGTGAAATCTAGGGCACAAAACAGTACCCTTGAACAGCTGGTCCTCCTGGTGATTCCTACATCTCTGTAGGGTGTTTGGTGGGAGAAGAAATTAGATTACAAGAGACCTTTGGGGCCGTGACAACATAGTGCTGGATACCCAGTTCAGTGTCAAAAACTTCGTATCAGTGAAAAAAATAGAGTCTTACTATGAACTTCCTCTTCCAAAAGAGAAGACAGAAGACATTTCACTGTATGGGATGGGGACTTGTTCTGCATAGGCAGAGGACTGAATTCTGTGTGAAAATAAAAAAAAAGATGCAAATATGTAGGGAGAGGCCTCCCAGAGGAAGGAAAATTGTTGCTACATGAGGATGATTTAAGGCAAATAGATGGTCAATACAGAGACTTTGCACTGCTGACTGAGTTCTGGCTGGAATCTGGGCCAAAACCATCAGAAACAGACTGCTGGAGAAACTCAACACTAACAATTAGAAAGTGGCCTGCAAAGGGAGGTTTCTGGTCCAGACAGGAGCTCATGGGGGTAGCCAAAAGGCTAATTTGATTGAAAATGTAGTAGTTTGCCTCTGAGGCTACCCAGCAACAAACACTCTAGCACTCCCCCACTGCATATTAAAATCATAGAAGGGGAATTTCTTGGCAGCAAGTAAGCACTTAAGCCAGCTATGGGTATCTCCCAAAAGGATTTTGGCATAGCAGCCTTAGAACAGTATGACCAAAACCATTCCACAAATGGCTTTATCTATGGTTAGTAATCTTCTAAAACTGCCTATAAGCCATTTATTGCCATTGACAAAGTGGGTCTGACGACAGCAGTAATTATTTTAGTTAAATATGTGCATTTGCAAATGGAATCCAAACCTGAGAGAGGTTTGATAGTTAGAGAAGTTTTTGGTGGCCTGACTGGAGATGCTTTCTAGGGCATTTAACAATGGTGCAGGGGAGTGAAAGTGAATATCAAGGTTTATATGATCTGATTCTAAATACATGTGCAGTCTCTGGTGATATGTGGCTCACAACTTCCAGATATCTTTTTGAAGAGAGGACTCTGCACAAATTAACAAAGCTGACAGAATGTTGTATTTCCAATCCCTGTTATCAGCCTAAAAGAGACTTACCAGGATAAGGCAGATAAAAGGGAAATTTTCACTGATGAAGAATGGTAAATAGTGAAGCTTTACAAAGTACACTCTTAAAAAGGATTGTATAGGCTCATGGAAGAGCGTTCCCCAAAGGGATGCCATGTCACACAGGCAAAGGTGCTGTCTGACCTTGGAGCCACTCACAGCCCCCTCTGCACCTGTACACAAAGTGAGCCAGGAGTACCTCTGGCCCCAAGGCCTCCTCATGCAGTATGGCTTTGGTCCCTGTTAACAAAAACAGGGCAGCTGCAACCAAACTGTCTGTGAGGAGTAGTGTCCAGAACATGAGAATACCCACAAGCAGGGCCAACCCCATGACAGAGTCTGTGCTAGTTAGTAAATGGTACAGATGATTGCATGCCTTGCAGTGGTGCTCATGGCCTGTTCTGTGTTCTGCTTGCTTTACTTTCTGAGGGACAGAACCTTTTCTGCTTAAAGCATGCTCCAGACTTCTACCACCACAGTTCAATTAATGAACCAATATTATGTTGTGGATGCAGTTTTCTGTGAGGGACAAAAATACCCCATTATATTTTTTTTTACCATCTCATGCTTCTAAGCCTCTGAAATGAGTTATTGTGCCTTTACTGTAACCTAGAGACATTGTGTGGCTTTTTGAATAAAACATCAAAAGCACTCAGCACTGGAGATATTACAAGCATATTTCATTTGATTAATTAAAAAGAACTCTCTAAGGAAATATTTGATTCTTGCACCATCCCCAAACATCATACACTCACATGACCTCTAGCCTTTCATTCCCTACAGAGTACTTGCAAAAATCCTCAGGGTAGAGTATATTATAAGAGCCACGGAAAGAATGCAATCGTGCCTTTCAGCCCCCGTGTCCTCACTTACTACCATGTAATTTATGTATTGCAAAAATGACAAGTTTTCCTTTCAGTAGCATAAACAGCTTGACCTTGGATAAGGTTCACTTGATGTGGCAGAAGTCCTTAGTCGGGTTGCTTCTACATCCTACATCTAAGCTTAAATTTGCTGATTCAAAGTGAAACTGCATGTTGTCAAAATTTGAATGAAATTTATTAGCAATATATCAATCTGTGCTAGACAAGAGATTTATTTTCTTGTTATTGCCTTCCATAGAGCAGATAGAGCTCTCATTTATTACCATTGTCACTGTAATTAACTAGGAAGATCTGGCATTCTGATCTAAGCTCTGAGTCATTTTTGTGTAAATTAGTACAGGCCATTGGTTTTGAGGCATTATTTTAGTTTATACCAACCAATGTCCTGGCCATATGAGTCCACAATTTAGTCTCCTTCTTTATGATACCTCTTGAAGAACTTGCTGTGCACCATTGCTCACTGGACTCAGTAGTCACAGGTGAATGATTATTAAGCTTAGCTCTGTGAGGAACAGCAGCAGACCATCTCACCGAAGTATGATTTGCATGAGTTTGGGACACCCTCATCTTCAGTAAAGACTATACAAATGAGATAAGAGCTAATTTTGAGAGGATGCTCATAAAGCTTCCCAACCACATGTAATCCACTTGCACCAAATCTGAATCATTTGAGGAATAGTTTTATTTTTATGAAACACTACTAAGGAAATCCTTCATGGCTTTTTAAAATACAGGACGATCCTGTAGATACCTGAATCTAAAACAGCTGTCATCCTCTAGCCCTTTGTCCCACAGCAATTGACCTCCCTCAACAATTCCTGGAAATCTCCCAGAGCACAGAACCTCTGAGGACCTTATGGAATATAAGACATATATCAAGTGATGTGTGCTACAAGGTCTTGCAGGGAGACAGTCAATTAAATGTGACATTTAGCTCCTTAGTCTACAGTTCCAGATACTATCATATCTATCTGGAATTTATTTTACAGTTTTTACTTCTCGGATGTGGTACATATATAAAATAACAGAAATGTTTATCTAAAAATACACTAAAGCCTTAGAGTCACCTTCTTTTACTTTTCACACATGGCCATCTAAAGTTGCTGGCTAATTTGCTACTATTTGTAATAAGATCAACCTAACAGCATAATTATTGTGCATTTAATGAATTGTTTTTAGAAAGTCTCCTGGTCCTCCATATCATCATTCAAAATTAAAAGGATTCCTTTTTAATTAAGTAGTGGGAGCTGTTCCATGAAATATTGCCAGTGCAGAAATTTTTGAGTAGTCAAATAATAACTAAAGATAACTGAGAGTTGTTACAAGGCAATGCTAGAATTTTAGATATTTGGAACTTGCTTGCAATATGTGACAACATATAAATTAGGTTTCTGACCTTAAAAAATTGCACTTTACAGAGAAAGAAAACTATGTAATTATATCCAGAAAATGTAAAAAACTTTCCACCAATTCTATCTTCCATTTCAGCCAAACCAGAGGATTTTCAGAAAAGCTTTAACATATATAATTCTGTCAGGGATATTCTTTATGATACTCTGTGTCTCATTGCACTGCAGTTCCCAATGATGTCCTCTTCTCCCCACCTGGAATGCTTTGTCTATTTCAGGAGAAAGGGAATGGGCTATTGATATATCACTACTGAACTCCCCATCAGTACTGCCAGCAGAGTAGAGGCTCAGGTTTGGCAGAAGGCACAGTTTACAAGCTTGCGCAAAAATGCTCCTCCTTTCAGGAGGCACCAGCTTCCTTCCTTTACTGAGAAATTTCCTTCTAGCATGGAAATGGCAACTATTTCATAAAGGCTCCCTGTAAACAATATTTTTAAATATTGCCAGTGTTATTCCCTCTTTCTTGATTTTTCCACTTGAACACTGTTGTCTACTACCAGGGATTTTGGTATCATTTTTTAGATAAGTATTAAGTACCTAATGTGAAGAGAACATCATGGAAGTACTTGTTCTGCCTTCTTCCTTCTCTCTTGATTAGAAGAAAGTCTTTCCTTCAGTTGGTTTCTTTTTCCAGAGATCAAGGAAATAAATACATAATTCACTCCCTTGGGCCTCCTTTTTCTGGCTGGCCTCTGGTCTGGAAAGCATGTAAACATGGGCTGCTGCCTTTCCTGCTCTGGGGGAGCTTTGGGCTTTCTTATTAAGTATGTGATTAAGTTTCATCACAATTAGTGTTGCTACTGAGAGTCAGCTTGTTGATGTTTTAAAGCAAAAGCAAATTGGAAAGAAAATCAGTTATGGGGTAGTGAAGGGTTTTTGTATTCATGGTTCAACAAGCAGGAAAATAATGACAGCTTGTGAAGAGGTGAGAAGTTTCATGAAACATATTTAAACAAAGGCACTAGGCTAAGACACATTTCATTTTTATAACGGGAAATTGCATGAACTACATGAACATAAACAATCAAGATGTTTGTACATAGAATAATTTTTGAGGGGAGAAAAGTAACTGAGATTTTGTGAAACATTCTATGCATTATAACATCTGTGGAAATACTATAAAATATTTACAGGATATTTCCATTTTTTTGAGAATGTAGGCTAAATCCCTAACTTACCACAGTAAATGCTCATAGTGAAGAAAGATACTTCAAAGGCAGGACAAAGTTGACTGAAATACACCTACCTTCCAGACACCCTAGGCATTACATAAAGCAGCACAGCAGAGGCTCTATTTGTTCACAAAGGAGGCTGGAAGAACAAATAATGAGAGTATTAAGCTGCTGGCATTGCTTCTTGAGCAAGAGGGTTCATCTGAGCTCAGTAGCCATGTAAGACTGAGGCAGTTCAGAGCCTCATGATAAAGCAGCTGCCTGGACCCCCTGCTGCAGCAGACCTATGTATTGGTGACTCCTGCAGGGACAATCTGTCCCCAGAAGCTTTGAATTTTACTTGCCCAGAAGTTAGATGCACTGAATTACTAATTCATTTTCTTTCTCACCACTCACACAGAAAATGAGTGTAAAGATGAGTTTGTCACACTGCCCTGCACTGCTGCCCTGGGCAGCCAGAGCAGTTCTGCACTCACGTGAGGCTGCTGAACAGGGTGCAGAACAGGCTGTGGAGCTGCATTATGAATTGCTTGGACTTAGTTAAAAACTATGGCTCAAAGTAACTCAGCACAGATGAAAATTAAGCCACCATCCAACTTTCACCTTCAGTCATACATTTCAATGAAAATAAATGAGAATTTTTTCCCAAACTAGTCTATTTTTAACCAAGTCAACACAACACTGTGCTGTAACATGAATAAGTGCAAGTCATGTGCAGGCTATCAACTTCAGGCACCTATTGAGGTCTTGACGTGCTCTACTGGTTTTGCAGGGCTTGGTTCTTAGTAGTGGGGGGTCCACAGAGGTGGTTTCTGTGAGAAGATGGGTTCTCAGCCTCAGCAAAATTATTTATATCACCCACATGAAGAACCTTAACTACCTCCTTCTCAGTCAGAGTAAGATCTAAGTGCTTCTGAAGGCTTCCAAAACACGAGTCAAAAGGGATCACCGTACCAGTCACTGTGTCAGAAGCGCTTCCATGGGATTATTCATTGTGTTGGTACACACACTTATTAATGCTGGATTGTTGTTGCTAGCATATTGCTGTTCCCAGAAAACAAAAAAATAAAAAATGTTTTTGATTTCGTTTAAGAGGCAGATAGTTACTTATATGTTATTGACACTGAAAGCAAGGAGCTATGAGTGATCAGAGCAGTGTCAGTTTTCCCAATGCCAAAGCATATTACTAAACAACAGAAAACACTTCTAAGAAAGGACATAAAAATTTACAAAAACAATAAATCAACCCTTGTGAATAACTTGCACAGAGCCATATGAAATGCAGCTACAACTTATAAATTTTTTTTTTATGACATATAATGTTTTAGAACAGCCTAATTTCTTTGCACATTCATTTGTGGTGATCACAAATGACTAGAGTTTGCATGAAAAATGCATAAATACAGGGAAAAAGAAGGAAATATCAAGACAATTTTACTGACTTGGGCATGGCTGTTCTACTTCTCGGTAATTGCTGCTTTGCTGTGTGATTAAATCAAAGACTGTCCAGAAAGAAAGAGGAAGAAATTAAAAAGTGTCAAAGACCAGACAGTAAATAATGTCAGACATTGTAAGACAATGGCAGATGCCTCATCAGTTGGGAAATAAATACATTCTTTGTTTAAGATCAAAACACATACTGAATTCTAAATATGTGGTATTAGAAAAAGGTCTGAATTGTCAAGTAGACTGACAGCCCTTCTTAAGGAGACATGCAGAGCTTTGTCTATATATGTATTAAAAGGCATTTTGGGCATCATTGAGACCATATTCCTGACCTGCCCAAGGAAAAGACTTGAAAACCCTGGTTAGCTTGTGGTAGAGGTTCCTGGAGAGAAGAGACCTGGTCTAAATCTAGGAAAAGACTGGCAGCAAAGCCAGGCTCATGCAGAGCATCTGCTGCCCACAGTTCATCATGGAACCCATTTGGATCATGTGCAGCCCCCCCAGTGGAGATCAAAAGATACAGACAAAGGGTATGGGGAAGGATGAAGATGTAGATGTGAGCAGGGCTAGGCATGAACTGGCACTGGGAGGTCTAGCTGCCCCATTAATGCCTAAGAAGGGCGCTCTCTGGGAACAGACAGCAGTTCAGAGAACATAGCTAAGCCCCAACTGGGAGCTGGCAGAGGTTTGAACAGCTGGAGCTGCTAAAGCAGCCAAACTGACCCCAACTCAGCCCTGACCTCAACAATGAACTCGAGAGGGACAGAAAGGATACAAGTACATCTCACCTCGTAACTATGTGGTATGCAGCATGAGCTTCCACTGGAAAAATTCATAAGAACGTGAACTTTGATTTCAGTGGTGTTTTAAGCTGGAATTTTTTCTCCAGATTGCTACTACGCATTTCCCAAACTTTTTCCCAGGTCTGCTCAGTATCCTAAAGAAACATTTATGTTTCCCATAGGAATCAACAAGGCTATAGCTTTTCACAATATTTATTGACCTGTGGTATTGAGTGTCTGCCATAATGAAAGAAATTCATATCAGTGGAATATTAGAAAGAAAAAAGGTGATTTATTAGGAGCAGCATCTCTTATTAAAGCTGGCTTAAATTTATAAGAATTTTCCAGCATCTGTCTAAAATTTTTGCAGAGCTTTTTATCTACAAGGGAGCAACATGGAACACTATAATTGCACCACACAGTTCTCAAAACAGTTCTGCAAAGATATACTTTGGTAAGGAAGCCCTTTTATTAATGACACTGTACTTGGCAAAGGACCCAGGAACTGAATCCATGAGACAGCCATACAGAAACATGTTTATTTTAAACTTTCAGGTTGGAGTCTCCTGTTTCACTGGGTTTAGATGGCTATAGCTCTTGTGTTCTGAGCAGTATTTTTCCTAATTTATACTGGCATAACTCAATAGATTCAAACCGTAGAGAGTCACTGGAAATACCAACAGCATAAAAAGCTCTGGTTTTAATACGGCACTTATAAATGAGCTGGGAGATTTCCACACTGGGAGAGGTAACTGGAGAGGCTGATCAGATGTGATATCTGGAAAGTTAGTGTTGTGGAATACTTAGCATGTCCTGAGATGGTGGTTTAGGCAGTGTATATACATATCAAACTAATTATAAAGTTTATTTTAGCTAGTCACATTTTTGGGCAGGGATCCAAATGTTATTGAGGCAGGATGGGTGGAGAGATATATATTTTATCAATAAGATAAGCCAAGTCAGGAGCGAAGCTCATGAAAGAATGCAAGAAAAAACCTCTCCTGGCATCATTGTAGTCATGACTTACAGTAATAGCATGGAAGAATTTTCAAATTTCAAAGTTTTGTACGAAAATTTCACTTTTACAATTTAAAACTTAATTTTTAATGGTCGCATTTGATTGTTTCATGTGGACTTAAACACTGGTTATAAGCCATCTTTCTTTATTAAGTTAATCTGTCAAATATGAATTCACCTGTTATTAAAAGCTACAGATGTTTCTCATAAACATACTGGTTCAGCAACAGTAACCCAAAAAAAAAAAAAATAAGTTCCCAAGGGTAATGAACTAGCCAGACTCATTTAAAAAAAAAAAAAAAGTTCCCAAGGGTAATGAACTAGCCAGACTAATTTAAAAAAAAAAAAAATGTATATGGCTGAACATTAAAACTGTGAAGAAAACAATGCATCAATATCAGTTCCTGAAGATGCTGTACAAAACTGTTTTTGACCAGATGCATCCCTATTAGATTTAGAAGGTACCATGACATTTTCAGGCACTTTTGACTGACAAATAATATTTTTCATCTTTAATTAGCAGTCTTCCTGGAAAAGGAATCTGAAAGAATGTCCTGTAATTATTTGTGTCTGACTGTGCTTCAAATCTGCTTATCATTTAAACCCCTGAAATTATTTACTTGAAGTGTTTCTGAATAACTAAACCTGTTATTTTAAATAACAGCATTAATGTAGGAGCAACCTAGGACTGGGAGAAATCTCTATTACTGCAGGTTACTGAAACCCATCTTTTTTCTCTGTTTCATGTCACTCATTTTACATTCTCTTCCTCATGAAGCAGAGACACTTACATGAAGAAATACAATCATCTTGAGTGAAATTCTTCTGGGCCTTTGGACTTTATGCAGTTGAAGATTATTTGGGAGGAAAAGCACCTACCTCAAAGAATTTTCCTGTAGTTCACATGCTTTTGAAACATAGATGATGTACAGGCATCCATGACCCTGCCCTTCTTGTTCCATTTGCATTCCAGCACATTTTAAGCTTGTAAACCACTTGGTCATGCATCAGTACCTGTTTTGTTTATTTATTGAGGTACAATGGACACTTCTGAGATTTCTAGCTAATCCCCAGATGGCAAGTCTGGCAGAGGTGGCATTTAAGAAATGGTAAAGGATCCACTTTTTTCAGGTAAATAGATACAGTAATTTGGCCTAAGCTCCTATGGCAAAGGAAGCCTGAAATACCTACATGGCTCTGAGGTTTAAGGCAGCAATTATTCATTATTAGTAAAAAAGTATTTTGATTTATTTTCACCTGTAATAAAGTGTTGGGTCATTCCACAGTCTGCTTATTAAATGAAATGGATCTTCTCCTTTGTCTTCAATGCTAGGTTGATCCATAGTGGTAAAACAGTAATAATACAACTTTAACATCTTTTGATTCTGCCATTACATCTGTTAGTTCACCAGTTTCCTATAAAACAGAGAATGTGATGAAAAACCATGGGACATCAGGAATAAACACTCTGGTACTCAGCTATTAATTAGTTTGAAAAATAACAGGGCATTCTTCCTTTCTAATTTTTACTGTTTACTCTGAGACTACCAAGGCTTTTTATGACACAAGCATAGACACACACAAGTGCATCATAGAGTTCATAAACTGATGGAGATCTGTCATGCTTGATATGTAGTCCTTCTTTTTCCAGAACCACTGTGCAGGCTCTTAGAAAACACTAAGGAAGTTATTTTTAAATTTCTCTTATTTTGTCTGCTCTTGTCTTTTGCAGCTGACACCAGTCTTGGAACAGATGATGTTTATGATGACAAAGGGTGCCAGTGTGATGTGTCCGTAGAAGATCTCACCCCTGCTCTTAAAACTGTCATTAGAGCTATCAGGTGAGTAGAAAATGCTGAATGAATAAACACTTGAGTTTTCTTTAGTTAGGATACTACTAAATTGCATGTCAATTCATAAAACAATATTAGTTAGTTGAACTTATTACATGGCTATATTTGTTACATAACTAATGCTAATATGTTATGCTTCCTTACTATTTTAGTTAAATTAAAACATTTTATCAGTTCCATTATCAGCTTTTCAATATCTAAAAATGTTACATGATTTGACACAGAAAAGAGAGATGCTGTTTTCCATGACATTTTATGTTATCCAAACTACGATGCAATTTTACTGAATATGCATCACCTTGTCTGGAAAAGTTATCTCCTTTAAAAGTGTAGGGTTTTATTACATTTCCATATTCCTGAGACTGTCATATGACTTCTATTGCAAATTTCTTCTGGTAAGAACAGAATAATTACATTTTTTCAATTGTGCAAAGCCTTGCCTATCACAATCCACAAAACTAAATATAACCCAAATAATTTAAAACAAGTCTCCTTTTCCAAGGAAGTAGCAAACTGCATTGAAACTTAAAAAGTTACCTGCATTGAAAGTTTAAATGTGTCATTCATCCTCTTGAGACTGCCAAGGCTATTTATCTTCCAGAGTATTTTGAAGTATAAATCCTGACACCCCATAAAGAGTACATCAACAGGCAAGGAGAGCTCAAGCATTCCCTGTCTTCTGGCAGCAAGCCTCAGGTATCACCCCACTGGCTTTGCATCACAGTCACATCAGTGTCCAGCACCCTTCTTGGGTGCAGGGAGGTAGGTAGACAGACAAGCAGCAGCCAAAAGGAATTTCTGCAAAAAACGATGGAAAGAAAATGTTTTCCTGTACAGAAACCCTTGCCTGAGTTTTCTCAGCACTATATGAAGAAAAAACTTATGCTTTTTATCACATAATTTCATGCAGTGATAACACATCAGCTACTTGTATTTCCTTCCTCTTTTCCATTAGTAAAAGGAAGACAGTAAGTAAGGCTGTTTGTAAAGCTTTCTACTAGCACAAACAATTGATAGATCATTTGCAGACATCTTTTGCTACCAGTTTTCTAACCTGCCTGGAAACAACCTCACAGGACAATTCAGATACCAGGCCTGTGTCCAGAGCCACTGCAACTGGCAACCCAAATGTCACTGCTGAAAACCATCTCTTGCTAGCAATATTTCAGCAGATGACAGAAATCCTTTTTTCAAGGTGTATATCCACCCACAAGGCAAACCTATTACCTCAAATGGAAAATGCTCACATTAGGAACAGTCAGCATAATCCATTGGCTTTGGTGTCAAAGATTCTTCTCTGTGATGCTGCATTTTAAACAGACTGGATAACTCTTGGCTCCAGGTGCACCTTGCCACTTGTCCTGGCAAGGGATAATCATTCTTCATACTGTCCAAATTCCTTAAGATTGACTTCACATTTTAATATTTAATTAATAGAGCTCATTTTCTAAGGAGCCACTGGATTGTTCAATGCATCATCTGCATTTTTGCTTGGTACTCTTGGTCATTATCAGCTCAAATGGAAAGCAACCAAATGTGAAGGATATAGTTGGGAAACCTTCTCCACAGTATTATCTACAGAAATGCTCTAACAAGAAGAGCAAAGGTGCAAGATTTGATTGTTTGAGACATGTACTATTTAACTGATGAGACTCAAATTTTTATATGATCTCCAACTTTCGCTCTGCATGCCTGGCCTACTAGAAAAACAACTCATGTCACCACTGAGGCTGAGAGTATCCAGAGAATCTCCACTTGCTATCAATTACCCTCAATTAATCTCTCCCATCTCCCTGCAAACTTTAGTGTTTTGCAAGATTGCAAGAAACACATGCATCTTGCTTCAGAAACTTACCTTTGTTTGACACCTGTAAAGCAGTAATATGCCATGATCCTGAGACTTCTGTATATGCTATACTTTAATCTCTCAAAATCAAGAGACTGATAATTCAGTTCATTAGGTAGCTGATACACCTCTTTCTGATTATTCAGAGTATCTGTTACCAGACTACGCTGGCATCTATGCAAACATCTGAAGAAGGATCTGAGACTCTATATAGTAACTGTAGAATTTCAAGATGATAACATCTGCCTATATGGAAACTTTGTGCCTCGTTTTGAAGCTTGTTTTTAGAAACAGCTTTGAATTGCAAAGGCAGTGAGGGAGGGTGAAGGCTGGTTTTCCTTTCATGCTGGTGTACAGAAGCAGACAAAGACAGAAGGCACTTGCATAGTTTTATGACGCACTATGAAAAGACCCCAAATGTAAACACAGACAGTTGAATCCATTCTTGATACATCAACTTGAAAAATTGCTATAAGAGAGGCTAATTATTTTTTCCTGCTTAGACCCGGGTACAAATTGTTTTACAAAGACACAAATGGCCCTTTTGTTTTAGGGGGAAATGAAATTAACAAAATTAATTAATGCCTGTGGGTTTACAGAGGTAGGTCCTGTCTCAGTTTTGGAATCAAAACATTTGGGGTGAGGCTTTTTTTCTGTGCAAGGAGCCTAAAATATGCTGCTCATTCTCAGGTTGGACAGCCTTGTAATAGCAAAAGACAAAAATTTTCATTTTGGTAATTTCATAATTTGTCATTTTGGTAATTTTAAAGTCCACTGTGCCTGTTCTGACGTTGTTTACTTATATTTTTCCCAGGACTACTTTATTCTTCAAAACAGCTTTCTAAGTAAACAAGCCCCCAAACTTTCATTTTGTTATAGTCAACATTTTGGTCCTCTCCAAAAAAGACAGGACTCTCAAATAGTCCTACTGAAGACCCACCAGCCAATCTGCTCTCAAAGCCTCCTAAACTGAGTCTTTTATCTCATGTGCTGCCTGTTCCATCCCCTCTTACTCCACAAGCTCTCTGTCAGGAAAGATTAACTGAGGGAGTAGGGAAAGTAAGGAAAAGCTGCTTGATTCATTTGCAGTGTAGGGTGAGTAGGGAACAGATGGGTAGTGTGGTGAAATAAGGTGTGCACAACATGCCTTGGACCCAGTCAGGATCAGTCCTGCCCATCCACAGCCCCCAGCTGGGATCAGAGCAGTGCACAAAGCAGTCCTTGCTAGCAGTACACTGAGTCTGTGTGCCAGCTGGTTCTTCAGCACTACTCAACCATCCCCAGTCTGGTTGTGAACAAAAAGCCATTAATATCCTGCAGAGTTCCTGGAGACTAACAAAAAGCACTGCATTTTCCAGCTCTACTAGTTCAAATGATGAATGTGTATAAAAGAGACTAAAAGGAAGATTAGGATACCTTATTTCGCTATATTGTGATATCTCTGCTGATCATTTTCCATAGCAAGAAAGCACTCATTTCAATAATACTTTCCACATGGAAATGATGGAATTACTATTTATGGAATATAAAATTTTAAAATATAAGATTTGAGAAGCATAAATAAATATGCAATAGAAATAATTGCAATGGCAGGAAGATGAACGTACTGACCTAATAGGTCTTTTCTCTCTATAACTCTAGTGATTGCAAAGATATGTTTTCATTTGTTGCTAATGAAAAAAAAACCTGTAGCTAGATGTAATGAAACTTGAGAATTCTAGAGCTGATAAGCTATATAGTTGAACAGTCATACATATTTAACAGACAAAGAAGGAAAATATAATTTACCATTTATGTTCAATCTTTATTTTGTCCCTACAACACCTATAAAAGCCATTTTGAATTTGTTCAATGTTGTGTTTCAGAACCACCTCTTTCTTTTAAATTCAAACACACTGTTTATTTTCTGGCAGATGGTCTTCAGAGCCTAGGCAAGGCTCTTATACATGTATTTGGCTAGGACAGCACTGGGGGAAAATCATGTTTCTGGCTGCTAGGGGATGAGTCAGGTCAAGACATGAGAGAGAAGACAATTTTGACTCACTTGCCTCACATGTAATAGAAATACGTGTGCCTCAAGCACCTTTGTCTCTGTGTTGGATCCTGATTTCTTCTGCACATTACAGTTTTACCAGGAAGGAGAGATATTTGTCAAGGTAAGGGTAGAGAGACAGAGGCACCAGCACAGCTAGATCCCTATGCACCTGCTTTCCTGATGCAGTAGGCAAGCAAACAACCTGTGGTTACCTCACCTGGCTATGGATAAAACAACCTACCTGTCTTTTAATATGCAAGGCAGTAATCATGTATGATTCTACCTGAATCCCAGTAGAATGAAGCTCTGTTTCTGCCTGAGATAATTACAAGACTGACAAGACACGGCTTTGAAAATAATGGCATGGGTATGACAGGGCTGCACGAAGGATTACAGATGTTCTAACCTGGTGCCAGTCTCAGGAAAGTACACTAAATAACAAGCAAAACAGCTTTTAATACTGCAAGGGGCAACACAAATGCAAATTAAAATGCAGTGAATGCCAGGGAAGATATGCAACATGCATGTACAGAAAACAGTGATTTTAGAGCAATGCTGATCCTGCATCTGAGAACAGATAAATGAAATGAGTGCTGCTTTCGGCTGCTATGGGTCAATAAGACAAAAGTTGGTATTAGACCTGTAACTTTCCACAAATTAACAGGGTACATAAAGATTAGTGGGACCTGTGGATTAGATACTAATATATTAGACAAAGCACTTTTACATATCGGTCTGCTTCAACAGATGGGGTTTTTTTCCTGCTGTTCTCTGGGTGTATCACTGAAATCAGCTACTTTTTAGGACTAATTCCCACCATAACACTGTCATGCATGTGGCTTGGGTGGGTTTACAACAGCGTATCGCCTGTCACATGAGACTGGAGATATAAAGTACCACTGGCAGCGTGTACAGAGCGATTTGAAGACTAAAGGCGTTTTAAAAACCGTGCGGCCTGCTCGGCCCTGCCCTCAGCTGCCTGGGACGGGCCTCGCTCGCCCCCTGCTGGTGCCGCTGGGAATGGTGCGCGGAGTAACTGCGAATAACTCCGCATGGCTGGCTGCCCATTCCCCCTTTTGTACGGATGGCTTACTGCAAATACCTCTGCTTTTATCCCCCAGGAACTCGCAGCCTGCGTAGCTGTACAGAACCTATCAGGATAGGTGTCCAATAGGGAATCGTACAATGGTTCGGGTAGAAGTGACCGTAAGAACCATCTGGTCCCGACCACCCTGCAGGCAGGGGCGCCTCCCACTGGGTCGCTTCAAGGTTGGGACAAGCTTAGCCATCCAACCTGGCCTTGAACACTGCCAGAGATGGGGCATCCACAGCTTTCCTGGGTGATCTGCTCCACAACCCTACCACCCTCACAGAAGAAAGTTAATTACACCGAGATTTCGAGATATAGGAAACCAAGGCAGTGTTTAAAACTGACAGTAAATAACCACGGAGATTCAACCGAATTTAATAACTGCAAAGCAATTGCAGGCTCCATCATCGAGACAATTCAGTTTTTCTTTTTCTTAATTAACTTGCAGGCTTTTTAAATGACAGTGTTTTATAGTTCAATATTTTTTTGCAGTTTATGTAAAATTTTGTGTACTTGAAGAAAAAGAAGTAAGCCATATGGGTCTGTTCCAAACCCTGCTGAAGTTAATTAAGATGGAATCACATGAGCTAATACCTAAACCAGAAATAGTACAGTTACAGCTCACTGATACAGCTGTGATGCTTTCAATTTTGTTTGACTTCTGAACATTATGAACAAACTGCCTTGATAAGCAAAAAAAGTGTTATAAAGCTCCAAAGTAGTAATGAAGACTTTTGTGCTAACTGATTAAGAAGCTCCCATGGTTGTTAATATAAATTAGTCTTCTGCCTCTTCCCTTGTAAAATCACCCAGTTGTGGTAAATTCAGTTGTCTTCAATTATGCCAATAATCTTCTGACTCTTCTTTTCTAATACTTTATTAAATGCATGGAGTAAAACATTGTGACCACCAAAACATAATAATAATAACAACAAAACTATTATACTGTCTCGTATATCAGCTGCATTATTCATTTTTTATATCCTCAATAAAGAATTAGATTCAGAAGATTAGGTTGCCAAGGTCTTATAAACCAACATCTTAGCATAATTTGACAGCTAAAAAAAACCAATCTGCATCCCAGATTCATCACAGCTTCACAGGCTTCCAGATTACAAAACATACCAAAAGCCACTGGTCTGTAGAACTAGCTGGTAATGCAAAAGAGGAAAGTTCATGATCTGATATATCTGAAAATGCATGAAGTGTCAAGTTCTGAAATGTCAAGTTGTTGAACTGCTCCTAACAGGCCTTTTCAATTTTTAATTTCTATAATCAGAATCACAATTCAAATTGTTTACCAGTGATGATCACATTTTTAACTGAAAGTTACCAGAATGGGAAATACGAACAAGCTGAGAACAGTGAGAAAAGGCTGACATTATCTGTAAAATATTTATGTATGAAACAAAAATCAGTAGAGGATCACTATATACTATCAATGCAACTCCACATACCTATTATAATAATGTCTGTCCTGGGTATATGAAGTATACCTTTTCTAAATTCCACTAAAACATTAAAAATTTCTTTTTATCAGAGACTGGGAACCATAGGGGTTTTTTTGTCTTATTATAATTTCTTGTCTTACAGCTGCTAAATGCATATTATAATAAGCATAGCAGGAATATGGTATCACGAATATTGGAATTTGGGATAGAATACCAATTTACAGTCTCTACTTTTTGAATTGCAATGGACAGCAAATATCAGCAGTTTGGCCCTAATGGGAATTCATAAGCTCTGCAGCACAGGCCAGAATGGCTAATCCTGATCCCTTGTGTTCTCTCCCAGTTTTTATATAAACTAAGGAAAACTTCAGATTCTACTAGCTGATCAGGAAAATCATCTCACTGACATTTACTTCCCAAATTTTTCTTTTTTATTGCTTAAAATTTACTATTCAATATCAAGCTTTCCATTCTAAGAGCTACTCAGGAGACATCATGTTCATGTCACATATCAGAGAAAATTGTGCAAGACTTATATAAAACATGTATGTTTTATGTTCATAAACAAAAAAAAATGTATGTATTATGTCCAAAATATCCATTTGGGATATTTATTGTTTTCTGAAATCTTACTACTCTGCAGGAAAGTTCAAGGAAAAACTCATGAATGCTAATTAAGCAATAATTCCTTCAGCCTCCAAAATTAAGTCAGCCAAATAAGTTGAAAACAAATATTTAGGCCTAAATGTTAATTAAAAATAAAAACTGATGAAAAATCAATTGGGTGCTTTTTCTTTTTCCCACAAAGAGGAGAGCAAGGAACTTAAAAGTAACACCAGAACAAGAATACTGTTATTTAAGTTTGTGTAATCAATTCATTAAAGAAATCTTTCTTGTAACAAGAACAGAAGTATCTTATGCACAAATATAGCTGACATGATATTTCACTCAAGTCAGTGAAAGTAATGTCAGGTTTAAGTCAGGCGTGTACTTCAGTACCTTTCATATCAAGCACCTAGCATAAAAAAGTCAAACAGGTAAATACAGATATACTAAACATGCTCTGCAGTCTTTAAAACAGTGTCACCTGATCTCTCAAACAATTCAAAGACAGCTACAGTGCATTTGTAGTTAAAAAAACAACCACGTGAAAGTTTACCTGCGCCAGCTGTATTGAAAATACGTTCCATTTAAAAATGAGCTATCAAATTTTGTCAGTGAAATATACCTATGGTTCCACAGCTGTTGAAAATTAACCAATAAAATGCTTTTCCCCCACAGAATTATGAAGTTTCATGTTGCAAAGAGAAAGTTTAAGGAAACGCTTCGCCCATATGATGTCAAAGATGTCATTGAACAGTATTCAGCAGGTCATCTAGATATGTTATGCAGGATTAAGAGTCTTCAGTCACGGTAAGGAAAGAATTAGGTAAATTCTGCTTAAGTATCTAATGTCATTCACTGCATAAAGTATATTGGCAAAGTTGAACATTTCTATGTTACACAGCCTCTCTTTCTGTGAACACGGCTGATCCAGAAATTGAACTGTGGGCAAAATCAAACAAAGAAACATGTATCCAAATTTTTCTCAGAAAATCGTAGTCTGAACAATAGAAAAGGTAATACTTTATCTGTAAAGTCCGTTTGTAAACAAGGACTTTAGTCAAGTGGTGAAGAAGATATTGAGATCTGCCTCTTTCCCATCCATTCCTCTTTTCACATAAAAGAAATTGAGAACTCTTGGTAATGTAGCATTTATGTAGGTTTTATGTTAGAGATTCCCAGCAGTAGCAATTTTAAAAAAACCAAACCAGTCAGCATTGCATCATATTAATCATTATCAGAGAAGGTTAGGGATTCCTTCTTCAAACTGACAATTCTCCAAGGAGTGGATGTTGTTAGGATGGGAGAGCTGGGAGCATTACTGATATGTCTGTTTCTCCATAACACCAAGTGGCTGGAGAGGCCCCCTCCCCTTTCCCCATTTCAGTAAGTCTAGCCCTGGCTTTCCCAGATGATGGCTAAGTTCTGGCTCCTGGTTAGTGACAACAAAAAAGAAAAGCAGCCTAATATACTTTAAAAAATCACTCCCTTTTTTTTTTCTTGTTCATTTCCCTTAATCAATAAAATTATGTTTGTTTTCTTCCTGGAGTGCTTTCCTGAAGTACTGTGACTTTTTATAGCAAACACTTCCATATCTATGCCAGTTCCAGGAATGGCAACAGCTTTTGGTTTCTCTTACAGCGTTGACCAAATTCTTGGGAAAGGACAAATCACAGCAGATAAAAGAAGCAGAGAAAAAAATCCTGCAGAGCATGAGACAACAGATGATGTCAGTATGTTAGGGCGGGTAGTCAAAGTGGAGAAACAGGTAGAGTGATTATCTGTGTTAATTTGTCTTGCTTTATTGCTTATGCCTTTTCTGTGTTTTATTGCCTATTTCAAAAGTTGAACAGGTAAATTGTTTTGTAATATCTGCTTCATTTGTAAGTTGAAATAAAAATTATATTAATCGTATTATCTTAACCTTTTCTCCCCTTTTCTCAGCTTGCTTATTAAAAATGTGCATGGCTTCTGGCATTCTTTTGCAAGGGCCAATAGCGCACATCAATTTTTCTCTTCAGCAGTTACATTTTCCCTTTGCTTGGCTTCCAGATATTTTAAATTAGTATTTGGCACTAATGTTGACGTTTTCCTCTCATACAGGTACAATCCATTGAGTCAAAACTGGACTGTCTATTAGATATTTATCAACAAGTTTTGCGAAAAGGATCTGCGTCCGCGCTCACTTTGGCTTCATTTCAAATGCCAGCTTTTGAGTGTGAGCAGACTTCTGATTATCAGAGTCCATCAGACAGCAAAGATTTGTCTAATTCTGCACAACTTAGTGGATGTGTATCCAGATCAGCTAGTGCCAATCTGCCTCGTGGCCTACAGCTTATACTGACACCAAATGAATTTAGCACTCAGGCTTACTATGCTTTTAGTCCAGCTATGCATAGTCAAGCAACACAAGTGCCAAATGATGGACCTGCAACAGTTAATAATACATCAAACCAAATAAACCAGACAACTAAGCCAGCAACTCCGACAACATTGCAAATACCACCTTTCTCATCGATGAAGCATATCAATAGGCCTGAGCCCATTCATATTATTCCTGTAACCACACAGGAAAATATTTCTAATGTCACCGCTTGCCTTGTTGCATCAAAGGATAATGGACAAGTTGCACAGTCCAGTGCAACAAAGGATCTCACATGGAGAAAAAGCCTGGATACAGAAGGGGAACCTTTGCTCTCAGTTAAACCTGTGGTGCAAATGGATTTAGGAAAATCTTTATCTGTACAAAACCTTATTCAGTCAACAGAAGAACTGAATATACAGATTGCTGGCAGTGACTCCAGTGGTTCCAGAGGTAGCCAAGATGTATACTCCAAATGGAGGGAGTCAAAATTATTTATAACAGATGAAGAGTTGGAGACAGAGGCAGGGACAGAGACTACTGAAGCCATCTCGCGCCCATTAGTGGAAACAACTCTCTCTGCTGACTCTCTAAGGACTGGAATATCAAGATCATCTCAAAACATCTGCAAGCCAGGGGATGGTACAGAAGCACTCAATCTGCTCCACGTTAAACTCAAATAACTTCTGGCTTT
The DNA here is from genome assembly GCF_029582105.1 of Oenanthe melanoleuca. Taxonomy (NCBI): domain Eukaryota; kingdom Metazoa; phylum Chordata; class Aves; order Passeriformes; family Muscicapidae; genus Oenanthe; species Oenanthe melanoleuca. The sequence continues at coordinate 28,800,871 of NC_079336.1, forward strand.
CTTCATTGGCTGGGTCATTCCTCTAGTCATACGTATCACAGCATGAACTGTTTTGAAAGCCTTTTCAATAAGATAAAATCACAAAAATCAGGATGAATCTGCAAAGCAGTTGAATGAGCCCATATTTCCTAGTTGCATGAAAATGCATGTCTAAGCAATGGCTAACATCCAAATTTACACCTACAGTACAGCAGCCTTCCATGTAGTACAGTAGGTTTAAATAATGAGTTGCCTACAAAGCTAATGCTGCAGGATGTATCAAAAAACAAAAATTTGAGAATTTAGACCTTGTGCTGTTTCTACGGGGCAGAAGTAAAAATACTAAGGTTTAAAGCACTTTGCTTCTGAACTAATTAATTATATATATATATATATAATGTCCTGATTTAGATGATAGTTTACGTTTACAACAAAAAGATTATCTACAGCTGCTAGCAAGGTACCAAGGAAATGAGTAACATGGGGTTAGAAATGGCTGCCAGTGGCAAGATACACATATTAACTCATCAGTAATCAGTTATTTTTAGCTCTGAAGAACAGTATGTTTATGATTTTTGGTGATTTAGTGCTGTGGCAGAAGTACCTGACACACCACTGTCACATTATTCTTTATAACAAGAATTATTTTGTTACAAAAAGTTTGTATTTTAAGGATTGGGTCTGGCATAAGTGGATAATGTGGGTGACTGCACTGAAAATTCAAGGGAATCTCTCCTTCTTCCAGTCTCATTGAGAAGCTGACTTGTGAATCTGAACCATTCTGGCAGCAGTAGGTGAGGGAAGGAAGCAGGTGCTGCCTTTATTGTAGAAGCAATATTTCCTTCTTGTGAAAATTTTGGCAATTTTCCTTGCAGTCCCAACCTGATACTACAACAGCACTTTCATAAGGCTGGGCAAGAATGGAAAATGAGGAACCGAAACACAGAGTAAAACTAAAGAGGACAGAATAGGAAGGAGAAAGACAATATAATAATGGGAAAATAAATGAATAGTAATATGGATATAGATGGTAGGAAGGGAAATCATCCTAGAAAATAAAACAAGAAAGGTAAAGAAGAAAAAAGTCACTTTTTTTTCACAGATATTGAATGTTATTAAAAAAAAAAAAAAAAAAAAAAAAAAAGCCATGCAGGCAATCGGAAATAGAAATCGAGAAAACTTAAAAAAAAAAATTAAGGAAAGATCTTGTTGCTTTTTTAATAAAAGGGGAGGAGGAAAGAGGGAAAATGGTCCCATTATTGTAACTCAACACTGTCCCAGCTACAGTCATTTCTTGTGAACTTTCCAACACAGGACTCTCAGACCCCTTCCTGCTAAAACCCAAGTTTTCAAATTCAAAGCCTACATCAGACTGAGCATTCCCGCCTGATACATCCTCTTTTTTTTCTCACTCTAGACTACACTTCACTTGTGCTGAGGTGCAGAAGCAGTGTTAGTGCCAGCCTGCACATCTCCAGCAAGGCTTTGCCACTGGGAGAACCCTTGCAGAGCCTAAACGGGCTTTCACTCTTCCCAGCTGAATGAGGTTCCTTTGTGTTGCCTCCTGCCAGATTTACACCTCACCTATACCACAGGCTTGTAGACAACCCAGCTTGGGCTCAGCTTCCCTCTAGCAGCAGGAATACTGAATGTACAGGTGTGCCAGTGCCAGCTCACTCAGGGCAGTGTTTTTTCAAGGTCCAGACCCACTGGGAACTCGCTATGTCCATCAAAAAATCACTTCAGTCTTAACTGTGGCTAAATGCTGTAGACTGTATTGTGAAGGAGCTGATCTGTTTACTATGAAACCATTGTAACTTCTGCTTCCATTTGCTTTACCGAAGTATTCCTGGATGTTACATGACAACTTTATTATGTGAAAGTACATGCAAACTGTAGAGTGTATATATTGTGTCATTATATGGGGTCCATGGATGGTACACTGTGTTCCATGGCTTATGCCGGAGCAAACTTCAGTTGTTAAATCCTGAAAGACACCTTGAAGCACAATTTCCTCACCGCTGATTTGCCATATAATTCACCACATTCAGCCTTTCCTGTTTCCTTTTATGTGCAATCTGACCATACTGAAGCCTGATTACAACAGCAATTTTGTGAGGATAAATACATTTTTTCCACATCTCAGTTCACTTAACGTTAACTTATTTGAATGTCTGCAGTTTATCCAGACAGATATGAAAGTTTAAAGTATTGAAATTTAAAAATTTTAAACTGTTTTTTAGGCTATTTTTTCCTTTTTCCTGTTTATGGTGCCTTTCTTGCCTTTCATGTGAATTCTCCTGCTGACCTAAGCATAAATGTGCAGTTAGGTTAAGGAGCAAGCAATTGGGCACATGGCAACTGTGTGTCCATAGTGAAACTCCCTTCCCCTCCCTGACGAGATGGAAAAACCAAGGCATCATGAATTGGACACCACTCTTCCACCTTCATCTGCAGGAGCAGATGGTGGCACCCCCATTGCACCCAGAAGGCGTCGATGGGAGAACTGAGCAATGGCCCTGCCTGTCCTGATTCTGCACAGAAACAGGGCCTTGGGGTTTGCTGATAACTTATCTCACGGAAACTTGGTATTTTTGCCTTAAAAGACATGCTTGAGTCCTTCTAACTTTAAGTTAATTTATTTAATACAATTTTGTGCACAAAAGAATGAGTTCTATAAATTATGTATGAAAATATTAATGTCTTTACAAAGTTCTGATAAATCCAGAAGATCATATCTTTTCAAATTAAGGTTTAAAATTCTAATTTTTTTTTCTTTTATGCTCACCATTATTATTTTTTTTGTAGATGCAAGTCTTATCATATAGGGTTTTTTAACATAATATTGATAGAAAATAGAAAGAGTAGTGAATATATGAAATTTTAAAGAGGAAGAATTGTTTGTTTGGATTTTTATAAGCTTTACTCATATTTCCTCATGAGGAGTTTCTATGCTCTCTCTTTAAAAGACAGTGTCATGACTGACAGTCATTCATTGTTTCACAAAAGAAGGGCCTGTCTGGCTTTTCAGGCTTTGTCCTGAGCTCCTTATTAAAGTCCAGCTCATGACAACTAATAATAATTGTTCATGAGTCAGGACAAAGAATATTTTTTTTTCTGATTTATAATCCACTTGAGAATTGTTTGAAGAAAGAAGTTGAAATTAAGTAAGAGCTTCAGGACTCAAGCCTTATCTAAATAACTGTTTTCTGGTCAGCATGTTCTTCTAACTGAATGAAGACAGAGCTGAAAAGAATTGTTTCAATGACTATTATTTGTTCAAATAATTGTATTTGCTCCTGGCTTATATGATCTATACTTTTATTTAAATATGAATATGACATTTTAGCCTAGGGTTCAAGATTGCAAAGATCATACACTTTTATTTACAGTGCCCACAGTTGCTCCATATGTTTTTGAGATATTCCTACTTAGAGTGACTGCTCTCATTATGGTATGGTGATGAGTAATTCACCTGCTTTTCTGTAATAAGTCAAGTCATGCTGAATTGCTGATACATAGTAGAACATCTGATGTACAGTAGTACTTCTGGATTGGGACCTGCAACCCTTACTCAAGCAAAAATTCTATGGAATTCATTCATTCTATGAAATTCAAGAATTTTTCTTGAATTGGGAACTCAGATTCAAATGCTGATTTTGTTGGGCATCTGTTTGAAGTGAAAATGTTAATATTCCAGTTATTTCCTGAGGAAACTAATACTTAGCTGAATTTACCCTTGTCACATTGACTATATAAAAAATAACGCACAAAGTACTGATATAAAAAGGGAAGGAGAGAAGGGACATTTTTTAAAAGCACAGAGAAAATCAGAATATTCAGAAAATAGGAATAAGCAGGAAAAGAAAATATAACAGCAAAGGAATGGAGGAAAAAAAGGGTTTAAACACCTGAGGCTAAATTCATCCTTGGATGGCTTCACTGACTTCAATGAATTCACTGCCCAACTGGGTGAAGCTCAGCCTCCGTTGGGATAATCAGACTCAGTTCCACTGACCTTACAGGAACTGAACCACCTATACTAGAAATGAACTTGCCTCTCTGGGCCAACTTTTATCCTGACTCATATGTCATGCAATCCTTTTGGATTCACTAGGTTTGAATGAAATACAGAAAAGAATTTGTCCCAGGTATTTCTGCTTCACTTTTTTTTTCCAAGTGTGTTAATTGACTTTATTCAAATGGATTACAACATCACACAAAGTGCTGTCACTGTCTAAAAAGATTAATTTGTTTTTGAAATAAGACTTGTCCCCTGCAACGTCAGTGGAAGCATGTAATATTTTCCTGTCCACTCATCTGGATGCAAATGTGGCCATTCATTCAGCTGTGGCCACACACAGGACAATTCCAGACATATCCAATGTCATCTGCTATTGGAAGCATTTTTGACTTCTTTGAAAGAGGAAAAGTAAGTCTTGTAGCAGGCTTAGAAAGCACGATGGCTGCTTCCACTGACACTGCAACATTAGCCAGTACATTACAATGTTAATTGTAAATTCTTGACGAAGTTGAATCCATATTGTTGTTAATAAAAATTACTTGAAAAGTACTGTGACTACTGGGTTTTTTCCTTACATAAAAGATTGTATGGTGTGACCACGTATTGGGCACAGAAAGAACAAACAATTAAGCTTGCTGCTCATTGTTTGCTTTTGAAGGTTTGTAATTTTTTAATAAGTGGGCCAAAACACCACAAAGGAAGTTTATTAGAATAAAATGTGCAGAAACCAGTCTGACATATTCAGTTTCTGCTAACTGTTTACAGCAGATTACTTTTACTTAATGTTGCAGCTCTTCTATGAAAATGAGCTTGGAAGTTATTACTGCCGTCCCTGTTTGACAAATGGCAATGGATTCAGGATTGGCAATCAGGGGCTTGTGTGAGGAGCAGGATTTCTCATGGAAGGCACATCAGTCTTCTCAGTTTAACCTGAGGCCTAGGTGAAGCCATTTCTTCTGCATTTGACCATGAAAATTGCTGTAGAATGTTACTGCAAACCTGAAACAGTCATTTGCAAGACGCCTACTTTCACCACTGTGCTCTTCCTACAGCCTGGCTGAAGACAAGCTTCACGACTTGAGTGTAAAATACTAAATATAGAGAGCCTGTTCTTGTGGTAAAGCCACTGCCTCTGTGGAGGCTTCAAGATTGGACCCAGATATCTCAATGTGCAGGTGATCTGATGAACATCATCTTAAGAGACTGAAATTTAAAGCTGCAGTTGCCAAAAAGGGAGGTTTTCCATGTCAGCCAACGTGAACACTACCAAGCTTTGCCTAAGAATAAACACAGGACAGGAAAAGAAGCAAATATACACTTGTGTTAAAGCCGGCAGCCTTCCTTCCTGTGTGCACAGAGCTGTTAGGGAAGAGTCAGAAGTCAACACAGAGTAGTTTTTGCTCTTGGGTTACCTGGCAGATTGCCACTACCAGGCACAGGTGTTGATGCATATCCAGAAAGAGACATACATAAATGTTCCCTGTTCAGCTCTATACAATACAAATCCAGGACCCTACCTAACAAGGAAATTTAAAAACCCATTTAGCATTTTTTTAGTATAATTGAAGGGGCATGTGGTGTGTTAGCTCTTTTTTGTTTCGATTTGGTTTTCTCTATTTTTTTCACAGTGGTGGTAACCAAGCACTGGCACAGTTTACCCAGAGAGGTTGTAGAATCTCTGTCCTTGGAGAAAGTCACAAGCCACGTTGTCAAGTGTCTCTTGGTGCCCCTACTTGAGTAGAGGGGTTGGCCCAGATGGCCTCCGGAGGCCTTCAAGCTCAGCCATTCTGTGATTCTCCTCCCAGTATTGTATCCGCTTTAGTGCATTGAGTCATATCAACCACAAAATTTCATTAAAGCATCATTTAGGCTTCATTTGAGATTAAATATTATGACTTTGCTTAAAAAATCAGGCTGCAGTGTATCAGCATGACAGCAGCCTGGGCAGAATTACACAGTGCCGCCCTCGCTCCCTTGCCTGCCCTGAGGCTGCCTGCCTTCCCCTCCACCCTGCAGACCTTGGGCATTTCCCACATGTTCTCAGCTACGTTCTTGCCTCTGCTGCCTCCTCCTCCGCAGCCAAGCCAAGCACAGGGGCACCCTGTGCCTGCAGAGGAGCAGGGAGAGAGGAAAATCAGAAAGTATCAGCAACAGTGTGGCCTGCAGGGCCAGGACAGTGATTGTCCCTTTAGCACTCAGTACTGGCAAGGCCACACCTCAAGTCCTCTCTCCAGTTCTGGGTCCCTCACCACAGAAAAGACATTGAGGTGCTGGAGAATGTCCAGAGAAGGGCAGTGGAGCTAACAAAAGGTCTGGAGCACAAGTCCTGTGAGGAGCAGCTGACAGAGCTGGGGTGGCTTATCCTGAAGCAAAGGAAGCCCAGGGAGGCCCTTATGGCTCTCTACAACTGCCTGACAGGAGGGTACAGCCAGGAGGATGTCAGCCTCTTCTCCCAGACAACCAGTGACATGACAAGAGGACACAGAAGTGTCCTGAAGTGTGCCAGGGCCGGTTTAGGTTGCATGTTAGGAAGAAGTTGTTCACAGGAAGTGACTGTGCATTGGAACAGGCTGCCCAGGCAGCGGGGGAGACACCGAGCTCGAAGTGTTAAGGAAAGACTGGACGCGGCACTCAGTGCCGTGGTTATTTGACAAGGCGGGGCTCGATCACAGCCTGGACTCGGTAATCCTAGAGGCCTTTTCCCACCTACGCGATTCCATGATTACGTGAGGACTGCAGGGGCAGCCCACAGAGCCAGCGCCCCCGTGCGGAGCCAGCCAATCACGGCTCACAGAGCGGCCCGCCCCGGCCAATCAGCGCGCCCCGGCCTTGAGCCGCGCCAAGTCCCTCGGCATGGGCGGCCTGGCCGCCTGAGGCCGCCATGTCGGACTGGGACGCGAGCAGTGACGAGGAGCTCGGCGCGTCCGACTGGCCGCGGGGCGCTGCTGCTGCCGAGCCGCTGTTCTGGTCGCCCAGCACCCCGTCATGGGGCCGCGCCGCCGTGGAGGGCGGCGGGCGATGGGGGAAAGGCACAGGGAGTCCCGGAGGGGAAGAGTGGGAGCCGCGAGGCGCTGGAGGCTCCGGCGGCCCGAGGCGGGCGGCGCAGCGGCGGTGGCCCCGAGCTGCGGCCGGCGAGGCTCGGGACCCCGTGTCGCCGCTCTGCTTCCACCTCGATAGCGCCCTGATCGGGACTCTCATAGGTAATGAGGGAGGCTCCCGGGCCGGGTGCTGGACCCGCTGAGGTGAGCGGGCGAGGAGAAGGAGAGGAGGCGGTCCCCAGTGTCCTGAGGGAGCGAGCGCCTCCCTGCCTTCCGTCAGTCCGGCCCTGAAGGGCCCCTCGCCGTTCCCGTGCGTGTCTCCCGCCCTGGGCATGGCACAGTGCTTTTGCAGGGTTTCTGCCACTCGCCAGGGAAACTTTTCCTCCCTAAAACGGTTGAATTGACATCTGTTTCTTAAGGCTGGCAGGTGTGCAAGTGATCTGAAGCGCCTCTAATCACAGGGAGGAAGGATGACAATCTCTTGATCTAGTTTTACTCTTCCATCTCCCCTACTGAGGGGCGTTCCCCTACACACAAACCTTGCATTTGGTTAATTGAGAAAAGAGGTGCCTAAAGTCTCTAATGGCTTGGTGTCACAAATTCTTTTATTTGTAGATATACTCACTCATATGAAGGTATTGGGGTTTGGTCACAAACAAAATACATATAATTAGTGTGTAGGTTTAGGGAGTTTGTCCTAAATCTCTGTAATATCTGCTCTGCATCTTTATAACAGGTCGAGGTGGAGCTAAAATTAAAGAACTTGAGAATTCTTCAGGTTCCAGGATAAAGGTACCATGTGCTGTATATTGCCAAGAAATGGGTTCTGTTGGGAACATACTTGGTTTTGTTTCTGTGTAAACCGGTTGGAGGAAGTTGAAGAGTGTTACAATAGCTGCAATAATGGCACTGTTTTATAATGGGCCAAAAGGAAGTGGAAGTGAGGGTGCAACTTGGATGTTACGAGAAAATAGGAAAAGGTTATTGATTTTTTTTCCTTAAGTTTGCATTTATTTCCTTTTCCTTTAGAAAAGGGATTAAAGGGCCTTTTCATAGAACAAGTTAAACTTCTGGGTAAAAGAAAAATGATCAAAAATTGTTTTCAGTATGTGTTGTATAATGTTTCTCTTTGCAGTATGGGAAAAAAAAAACCTCGTGTTTTTAACCTAGGTTACAAGAGGAGCCTATGAATCTGAAGTAAAGATTTTTGGCAGCATTGATGTGCAAAACAAGGCCAAGATGTTGATTGACAGCCTTGTTTCAAATTCTGGACAAAACCATATTAGAGGTGGGACAGAGAAAGGTAAGAAATGTGGGGTTGGGGAAAAAAGAATTATGAATTATCTTCCATATATTTGGTAGTTTGCTGGAATGTTTTTATATTGTTAGTCTTTTATGAAATAAGTTAACTTAAACCATTTTCTTGGGCAATGGCATCTCCTTAAATTAGAAATACCAAGATATCCTCCTTTTTTCAACTATGGATCGTTTCCTCCTCTCCCCAGACTACCAGGTTTCAGTGAAAACCAGTTCCCAGATGTTTTCAACAATTTTATGGATGTTATACCACTTTGGTTTCTTGCATTATCAATTTGGTTCTTCCCAAATACCAGTATTGGCTCTAGTGCAAGTTTTAATCTGGTATCTGTGGAGTATTACAACCCGTGCTGGCTTCCTGCTACTTTCAAGGGAAGTTAATGTTTTAAGATTTGATGTTGCACTTCATGCCTGGCCTTACTAGGCTTTCCTGTGGTAGCTTTGTTACCTGGATACAGAAATTTTTGTACATTTGGATGCTGCTTATATTATTGGTGCATCTTGTATGTGCTTCCAACAATTTTTTGCAAGCACCATCCATGGTTGTTTATCTGATGCACTCATGAAGAAGGCATCCAGGGGTTATGTTCCACCATTAGAATAAGGATTGGAGTAGTTGTGTGTTTCATTTTTAGAAATGTCCCAGAAATGTGGATGAGTATTTTTCAAGAGACTAGAAATACTTAAAACTACTTTAGGATTTGGGACAATATTATCCTTATGTTTCCTGCCTTTTCACTAATTTTCCACACAGTTGTGTAGTTATTTATATCTTCAATGTAAAACTGTACTTACTTAGAAGGTGTTAACCTCTTCAAAAAAGAAGTATAGAATATAACTAGACTGAGACTTTATTGTGATGTTGTTGGATGCTTTAGACCTAAGCTTTGTTCTTGTTGCTGTTAAAGCTTTCTGTCTACATATCATCTCCCAGTTTCACAAAAGTGTACTGCAAAACAAGCCAAATTTATAGCTGGAGGAGAAGCATTTCATAACCCATCATTACTTCCTTTAAGTAGCTAAAGATGTTGAAATGTTTCCCTTTTTTATCAAAACTAAATTTTAGCACATTTTAGCAATGTTTCAGGCAAAGATCTAGGTAAGAATTTTTCACTTACATGTTTCATGTCTATTTAAAATATATGAGGCCTTAAAATAGAAAAAATGTGTTTGTTCTGGGGGGGAGATTTCTCCTCATGGTTTGTTCCATCAAACAGCAGCATTTTGTTACTAACTCTGCAGGAAAAACCTTGGACACTATTAAGCCTGAAAATAATCCAAAGAAACCAGTGATTAACTGGGCCTCCCTTCGAGAAAACAGGGCCAAATATGAATCTATGAAGTGGGCAGGTTAGTTTTACAGTTTTGATTGTCTTTGTGGTAAATATGTTGGAATGCTTAAACATTTCTAATACTTCCTTTGGGATGCCTGAATCTTTCAGAGCTCAAATTAGTGATGTATTTGCAGTGAGCTGGCCATATTAGCATTTCTCAGCATGGTCATGGAGGACCATTTCTGATTCAATTTTTCTGATTGTTTAAGGCTTGCCTCCAATTGAGAAAAACTTCTACAAAGAATCATCCAGGACTGCGTCCATGTCACAAGAAGAAGTGGAACTGTGGCGGTAAGATCACTTCTTTAGGGAATCATCTGCTTGGCAAAAATTACTATTAAACTATAACGCTTAGAAAATGGGAGATGAAGTACTGAGACAGAGGCACTAGTGCTGGTGTCTTGTAGAAACTTAATCTTTTTAAGAACTCTTTCTTGGGAATGAAACAACTAGCAGATGAGGTATTATTAGTTGTCTGGAAAATTAATTTTAGTGATTTTGTGCTTCTCTGAAAGTGTTTGATCTAGTTGCATTTCAGGACAGAAAAAATTCATGGCAGTTCACTGACTTTTGGCTGTTTCTTTGCCTTTGTGACAATATATGTTCACATTTTCTAGGTCCCTCCAAATAGGATTGTTCGCATGTTGAATATCTTTTGGCTGCAATTTTTTCCTTGCATTTTTTTTGGTCATCTTCAGACCAAATTCCAACTTTTTTGTTACTGTTGTCTTCCTTTTTTATCTGTCTTGTCTTTATAAGCACATCCTGGTGAGTTCATACGTCAGTTAACTGCATATATTGATCCAACAACCTGTATCAGTACCTTGCAAGGAAAACAAAACATCTGTTTCAATGATTTGGTTCAAGCCTTGGTAATAGTTACAGGGCTCTTCAGTAGTTCTAATGAAGTTAGTGAGCATTATTGAAGTGTTAGCTTTTTATTACTTTTCTTTTTGCAAGATGTCTTTTTTTCTTTGCATGCCAAAGAAACGTTGCCATAGTGAGCAAAGCATGGAATTGTTTCCAGCTGTTTCCACCTTTTTCCTTAATGTACATGGATGTATTATTTTTAGAGCTAGTGAAAATTACGGAACATTGTTCTTGTAGGTTAAAAATATGTACTGAAAAGTAGAACTTGTGTGATAAAGGAAATTTTTTTCTACTTCATCTTATCAGTTTTATTTCAGTTGCTTTTTTTTCCTTAAAGCAATAATCTTGTGAACATCAGGGGAAGTTGAATTGCCAATTCTTTTCCTAGTTTACACCCCACTTGAAGAAAAGCTTTTTGTAAATGGAATCCTAAGAGCAGTACAGACTGATATCAATATGCTTATGCAGATATAGTTTAAAACCAGATGGAAATTAAGCTCTAAACAGCCACTCACCTTCCCTCTCCCTCTGTCTTGAGAGGGACAAAAGGCAGAGATTATGGGTTGAGATAAGAATTTACTGAAAAACATCAATGAGATAAGAAAAACAGTAACAACACTAATAACAACATATAAATTTACATGCAAAAATGCTGGTGGAAGTCTGACCAACAAGACACCACCACAGCCAGCACCACATGGCTCCTGAGACAAAGGAGAAAATTGTGGATGAAACTGTCTGTGCCCATGTTTGTTTCCCCAAGCCTGAGATAAAAAACAGTGATGCCATGCCCTCTGGTCAGACCATCTGCATCATCTCCCCTCTCCATTTGCCATTTACTCTCCTTAGGAAAGGAATGGAATGGCCATGGAGGGTCATTGCCTCCTCCTTCCACAGGAAACCACACCCCCTTTCTCCTGGAGAGTGAAAATACCGCCCACTAACTCAGTAATGATTTGGGTGATACTGAGTAACAATGTAGGTATGCCCACAAGACCTCAAGCTCACCTCACTGCCAGTGCAAGAAAATTAACCTGCCCTTGGCTGAAACTAGGACAGCATATTAATTGCTCTTAATTAGAGGAGGCCTTGGAACAGCAGTTTTTAATGTAGTCTTTTATTTTGATTTTGATTTGGGTTTTGCCTGCTTTTAGGGTCTGGTTGTTCCTGGGGTTTTTTTTTTTTTTGGAGCTTGTCTTACTGGTCATGTTCTTTTTCCAAAATTGTTCTGTTTGTATTCTCCAGAGTATCCAGGGAACTCCTCTGAAAACAGTTGGGGAAGGTTTTTGTCAGAATATAGAATTCTGACTGATACGTTCAAGCCATTCATCTAAATTCTGTGTTGTCTTTGGGTTTAGAAACTTGTCATACCTACTTAAATTTGTAATAGGGTATAATTGTAGCCTGATAAGAGTGTAATTCATGTTAATAACCATATATAATTTCAAATTAGGTGTTCTTAAGAAGGAATGGTAATTGATACTTCTGGGAGAAGTGTTCCTATAGAAGGACTTGTAAGAAAGATAGAAGACTAATTCAATCCCATTCAAGAGCCTGAACTTTATTTTTTTCTTGTTCAAGAAGTTAAAAAAAATTTAAGAAATACAGTCTTTTATGTTAGCTCTACTTTTTCAGATAGTGAGACTTTAAAACAATTGCACTACTTTATACAGGAAAGAAAATAATAATATAACTTGTGATGACTTAAAAGAAGGTGAAAAACGCTGCATTCCAAATCCTGTTTGTAAATTTGAAGATGTATTTGAGCATTATCCTGATATTATGGCCAACATAAGAAAAGTTGGTTTTCAAAAGCCTACACCAATTCAGGTATGTCTTCAATTTTGATGACTCTTTAACTGAAGCTTAAGAGAAAAATGAAAACTACATTTAAGTATTTGTTGTTTTATGTTAGTCCCAGGCGTGGCCAATTATACTCCAAGGAATTGATCTTATTGGTATAGCACAGACTGGTACTGGGAAGACATTAGCATACTTAATGCCTGGATTCATTCACTTGACTTCACAGCCAATGTAAGGACTGCTCACAGGTCTGATTTGTTTAGCTGTGCATACTTCCCCCTGCACTTACTTCCTTCTGCACCCAACTCCTGAGATGATTTTCTAGTAATCAAGAAAAAAATCATGTATTGGAAAAATAATTATAAATCTGATGGAATAAGCACCAAATTTGTCATCATAGATTCCATTAACAGAGGAAGTTTGGAACAGTATAAAATGTTCAGTGTCAAGGATGATGTACTTTGCCCATCCTTATATACCAACATTCTAAATATGCTTTGTTGCAGATCTAAAGATCAGCGTGGAGGGCCTGGAATGTTAGTCCTTGCTCCCACTAGAGAACTGGCACTTCAAGTAGAGGCCGAGTGTTCAAAGTATGCATACAAAGGAATTAAAAGGTAGAATTGCTGTTCACTGGCTTGTTAAATAATTATTTTTTTTCTCCTACCAATTGTGACTACATTCACCTACTACAATAATTGCATTTAAGACAGGAGGGAATAGTAGTAAATGCAGAATTTCTATTTTTCCAGTTTTCAGAATGTCTGTTTTGACTAATCTCAAGGTCAAAATCTGTGTTGCTCTTCTGCTTCTTTTCCTGCTGAGTTGACAGCGAAGAAGAATCACACAGAATATGCTGAGTTGAAAGGGACAAGGATCATCAAGTCCAGCTCTTAGCCCTGCACGGGACATCCCCAAGAGTTACACCATGTGACAGAGATATCCAAACACTTGAACTGTCAAGCTGGTGCTGTGATCACTTCCCTGGGGAGCCTATTCCAGTCTCCAGCCATCCTCTGGGTGAAGAACCTTTTCCTAATATCCAACCTAAACCTCCCCTGACACAGCTTCAGGCCGTTCCCTGGGTCCTCTCAGTGTCCCCCCAGAGCAGAGATCAGTGCCTGCCCCTACTCTTCCCCTCTCAGTGAAGCTGTAACTGCAGTGAGGTCTCCCCTCAGTCTCCTCCAGGCTGAACAGACCCAGTGCCCTCAGCTGCTCCTCACACCTTCCCCTCAAGGCCCTTCCCCATCCTTGTGCCCTCCTTTGGACACTCTAATGGTTTCATGTCTGTATTACATTGGGGCACCCAGAGCTGCCCCAGCACTGGAGGTGAGGCTGCCCCAGCTCAGAGCAGAGCAGGACAATCCCTCCCTTGCCCTGCTGGTGATGCTGTGCTGGTGCCCCCAGGACAGGGTTGGCTCTCCTGGCTGCCAGGGCAGTTTCCATTCACCAGGACCCTCAAGTCCCTTTCCTTGGCACTGCTTTCCAGTATCCCTTTCCCCAGTCTGTCTGTACATCCAGGGTTGCCCATCCCAGGTGCAGAATCCTGCACTTTCTCTTGTTGATCTTCATGTGGTTGGTGATTGCCCAGCCTTTAGTTTGTTAACGTCTCTCTGTGGGGCCTCCCTGCCCTGGAGGGAGTCAGCAGCTCCTCCCAGTTTTATATTGTCTGTGAACTTGCTTAGTACCTCTTCCAGTCCTGCCTCCAGGTCATTTATGAAGCCCTGTGGGACCCTTTGAGTGGCAGGTCACCAGTCTGATGTTACCTAATTCACTGTAACTCTTCATGCCTGACCTGTGAACCAGTTGCACACTTATCCCATGATATGTTTATCGATTTGTATGCTGGGCATTTTATCCAGAAGGATACTGTGAGAGACAGTATTGAAAGCTTTACTGAAATCCAAACAGGTTACATTAATTGGCTTCCTTGATCATCTTGGTGGGTTACATTGTCATAATAGGAAGCAGGAGCTGTGCTGGCTGTGGCCAGTGACTACATTGTCTTACAAGTGTTTGTCAATACCTTCCAAAATTAATCTTGTCTATAACTTCGTCAGACATTGAAATGAGACTGACAGGCTGGGGTCCTCCTTGAAAATCAGAACAATGTTCAACAGCTTCCAATCAACTGGGACCTTTCTGGATTTCAAAGACTGCTCAAAAGTCACTGAGAGAGATTTTTGCAATGACATCAGCCAGCTCTTTGAGGATTTTTGTACAAATCCCATCATGCTCCATAAACCTGTAGAAATCCAGCTGAAGGAGCCGATCCCGCATAATTTGCAGTTTAACTGGGAGTGGATCATTCCTGCAGTCGTAGTTCTCCTGCTCAGGGCACTGAAATCCCCTTGGTGCATCATCTGTGTTATGAGCAGTGGCAAAGAATGCCTTAAACAGATCTGCCTTGTCTTTATCCCTGTTTGTGATGACCATCCTCATTCATAATGGGCCAGTTATTTTTTACACTTCCTTTTTCTAAGTTCTCTGTAGAACACACCTGGCCTTCTTTCCTATGAGATTACACTGCTGAAAAATGCTCAGGTACTTGTCCACCCAAGTCTTTTTGTAATGTCATCTTCTAGCACGTTGGCTCTGAGCCATGGGGTAATTCCATCACTATCTCTGTTTTTGCTAAACTTTATGATATTTTCATCAGCCCGTTTCTCTAAACTTTTTGTGGTTCTTCTGGTAAACACCAAGTTCTCTTGAGTATATCAGCTGCTTGCCCAGTTTCATTTCAGCCACAAACCTGCTAAGTGTAGATCTTCATTTAAGCAATTAAACAGAATTACTATACTCTGCAGCTTGCTGGTAGGGATCTCTGTTAATTTTGTGTAGCATTCTGAATAAGTCTTATAGTCATCCCAACAGCAAAACATCTCCCTTTTGATAGTACTGTTTGGAAAATCATGCATCCTTTCATATATGCATCGGTTCCTATATTCATCTATTTTTGGTGTAAGTATTTTCAGAACGACCTAAAACACATTAGCTACCTTTCTTTCACGATTACTTTCACTGCAGTTTCAGAAGGGTACTTGCTGAACTGTTGAGGGAGTGTCATTCAGTGTTAATTTTATTAATTACTGCAATACTGTCAATCACATATTCCTTCCTCTTGTTATTACCAGATGACACCTTTTAAAGCAACATGGTGGCATTTCTTTGAAAAGGATTGACTTTAGCTGAAACTGAGTAGATTGCTTCTGTTAATCTGTTTTATTTTACAGTATTTGCGTCTATGGTGGTGGGGACCGAAAAGGACAGATAGACAAGGTTACCAAAGGTGTGGATATTGTTATTGCTACTCCTGGCAGACTGAATGATCTTCAAATGAACAACTTCATAAATTTGAAGAGCATAACGTATTTGGCAAGTAACTGATATACAATGAGTAATGCACCAGCTGGGAAATGGTTGACTCAGTTTGAATTTAAGCTGTAATGGAGTTTTCTTTAAATTTCCAAAGTCTTAATTACAATACAGCTTAACAATGAAATTGGTTTTGGAGGGATGATTCATACTTACTATAATTGCATTGCAGATGTGAAATAGTCCCTAGGAAAAATAAAATAGCCTTCTAGCACAGCAAGCATTTTAAAGATGCTAAGTTGTTTTTTCAGTAATGTTTGGCATTCTAAAATTCATTTTGTCAGGATTAGTTACTAATGGATGAAATGCCTTTCTGCAGTTGTCCTTTCTTTTTAAAGGTTACCAGTGTCTCAGTTTTTTATTGGAACTTGTGCAGTAGCAGAGTCATACACAGATATTTAAATGTTAAGGGACTGACTTTCTTTTGATCTCACTGGGAAAATAGCCTTATAAACATTATAATAATATTTTTGTCTTCATTTCATTTTTGCCTTTTGCTGTGCTGAACATGTAAGGCTGTTGCTGTTTGTAAAATGCTTCCATTCAATTTATTTCTAACTTGTCTGTGAATTGTTGCCTAGTTTGACAATTTGGCCATGCTCTCTGTCTACCCCACTACCCTGTGAGAGTTTAATTCTCTCCATGTTGTAACAAGTTAGCTCCAATTCTCGGTGATCGTTTCGAGCTTACTGGCAAGGCCAGTGGTGGTATATGGCATCATTATAAATTTGGCCATTTGGGAAAAAAGTTTATTACTGGAAGACAGGAGAGTAGCACTCTGTAGAATACTAACATGTATTTGCTGAGCAGGAGGTAAACAGACCTGAAAACCTTCATTCTGAGAACTATAGGAATATAGTCATCTTTCTGCCAAGGCAAAGTATAGTCATAACACAGGCACACACCACTTCATAAAGCAGTGGGTATTGAACCAAAAGCATGTTTCTGTATGCACAGCATATGCTATAGTTTGACATTGCTAAAAGGAAGTAGCTGTCAAATTGAAAAGCATGATGATGTGAAGCAGGAAGAGATACATTTGTTGTTGCACCACTAGCAGTTAAATGTTTTCAGAAGAATCAGTGCAAGGACTGTGTATTGTGATGTGGTTAAGGTCTCTTTCCTCAGACCTTAAGGGAATTCTGTGCTACCAATTCCTCATGTGAAAAATTGGACATTGAAAATGCTTTTTGTGATCTTCCGATATATTTATCCTTGTAGTTTCTTTTACTTTTCAATATATAAGATACTTTCTGTTTCCAGAGCTTCATTGTTTTCAGCCAACAAATAATTTAATCTTGCAGCCTTGCTTTAGGAAAAGAAGAGTGGTAATAGATTTCACATTTACCACCTTGGATGAAGTTTTACCACATTTACCACACTCTTCACTGAAGAATTTCATTTACACTTTTTATTTAAAGATATTATTACTGAGTGTCAGGAAGGTTCCCAAAGTAAACAGTATTACTTGCTGATATGATACAGTTGTTTCCCAAAGGACTTCCAAGATCAGATACTGGGATACAATTGTTAAAAAACAACAAATGTACAACAAATGTACCACCCCCCAGAAAAAACAAACAAACAAAACAAACAAAAAAAACCTGAGCTCTGTTAATTATATCTAAATAGATACTGGACACAAACTGAATTTGAGGTTAAAATTTCTCTTCTTGCCTGACAAAACCATCAAGTTGATCAAGTCTTGATTTGGATTTTTAGGAAGCCGTTTATTCAAGATAGGCTGCTGTTTTTTCAGTATTTCAGAAGTAAGATTGTAAATTCTGTCATAAACAGCTTTTTGATTGTTCAAAATACATGTCATATGAAAATATGCTTTTTGTTTCCCTGTGTTCAGTGTAAAACAGTATTCATTCATCAGCAATCTGATGAAGTAACCTTAATTCTTTGGACTTCATGCTGATGAAGCAGAAGGAAGGAAATTGGATTTGTGCATGAATAATTGGGAAATATTTAGGAGAAAGTGTAATTTAAAAAATACATATAAATCATGAAGGAGGATGTAAAAGGTAGATTGAAGTAGTGTTTTCATTCAATACAAAAAAATAGTGTAAAACTTACTAATAACTGATTTAAAAAGGAAAGAGGATTTAGCCTTTAATCTTAATGAAGGGCTCTCAGAAACAAGAAAAGTAAACTTCAGCTGCCCTAATCCATCTATTAGACACAGATGCTTTCTTTTCCCCCTAGAGCAAAGTGCCAGTGAGCTTAATAGCATAGAAAGCATCTACTGCTGAAAAAGGCATAGCAGCCAACTCTGTATGTAAAATCAATGATGTTTTAGCCTTGCTATTCTATTAGAATTAATGTAGTTAATGAAATCTCCATGAGCCCTCTAAAAATAAAGAGAATTAAGTCAAGAAATAGAATTCTTGTCTTGTCTCTCAGTTGATAATCTGTTGTTATTTCAGAGATTTACATAGATAATATACTAAACCCCTTCAATGTAATAAAATATCAGAGAATAATGGAGCAGCAAAATTGGGGCAGTAGAAGGGGATTATCATCAATGTCTTGTATTTCCACATAAGAGGCTAGAAATTGTCAGTACTTAAAAGCACAATCCATGTAACTTTAATTTTCAAATAGAGTTTAAATAAATCAAAGGAGATAAATGAGTCTTAGTTAGTCTTCTTTCTTTGTATGAGACTGAAAACATTCACAAGTGTGCTTGTATATGAGAACTTATCAGCTCATTTGTTCACTTCTGGCTGTTTTTACCACATGAAATAAGCCTGTGCTCTGGGAGTTGTGCAGTGTCCTAGTGTGAGCCAGAGTGTATGCTCTGACTTTTATCCTACTTCTAATGAGGAACTAAATTGACAAGTGATATTTTGATTCTGTATGAGATCTCTAATGAGGTAGAAATGAGATTTCCCCTTGAAATTGCAAACAGTTTCTTAATGTGTGTTGAGCAGGTTTTTCCCCTCTGGGTTTGGTTCGTTATGGATTTTTGGATTTTGTTTTTTTAAAATTTGTTCTTAGTGTTGGCCAGTAACTTAATTGTTGTTATAATAAACAGTTGTTTTTTCTTTATTGACTTTAAATGCTCTTAAAGAACTGTGCATTTTCTTGTTTTGCCTGAAAGTGTCAAGGAAATTGAAGAGGTAAAATACAAGTTGAACCAGTTTTGCAATAAGTCATGGAGAAGATTCTACAATTAAAATAGTTACCATTAAAATATTTTTCTGTGTAATGTCCTGCTGAAACAAACCTCTATCTGAGGGACTAGGTGGAATAAATAATCTTCTTCCTGAATAGGTGTTAGATGAGGCTGACAGAATGCTGGATATGGGATTTGAACCTCAGATAATGAAGATCTTGATAGATGTGCGTCCTGACAGACAAACTGTTATGACAAGGTATCTAAATGTGATAGTGCTCAGGACTTGAACATAAGGTTATTGAACAGGTTAACTATTATTGGGCAAGTTAATTTCGAATAATTGTGTCAGTTACTAACATTTTTACTAGTTTTCTTTCTCATTGGTCTAGTCAGTCCTGATGAGTCATTTGTCAATTTTTTTTTTTCATTTTGTACTATCTTTTCTGATGCTTTACATCAAATATAAAGGCAATTGAATTGCCACGTCAGTTTGAAATGCCAAGTTACACTTCTCCATCTGGGACCAAATGCATTTCCTGACTTTTTGATCAGTATCTGTGCTAGTTTGTACCTGGATTAATTTTGAAATTATACAGCTTTTGGGAATTCAACAATCAAATATTCCAACAGTAATTTTTGTTCCCATATTTTGCATTTAAGCTTGCTGTTTTAAAAAACAGACTAGAAATTTGCTTATTAGGTATTGTTCAACTACTAAATTCAGTTGAGTCTTCAATAGAAAGGCTCCGTAATTGTTGCCTGTACTTTTAACTAACAAAAGTACCTTTTAAACTCAAGTGCTGTTTAGTATTAATTTAAGATTAGTTAAACTCATTACTGTTACTGCATGTGTGTGTATAAGAAAGGAAACAAAATAAGAATATGGTGAAATGAATGGAGATTTGCCACACTATTTTCATGCATGTGTGTTTTCCTCTTCGCTCCCTGTTTAGTGCTACTTGGCCTGATGGTGTCCGTCGCCTAGCAAAATCCTACTTGAAAAATCCCATGATTGTGTATGTTGGCACTCTTGACTTAACAGTAAGTTGTCCTGTTCTTTTTTTCTTCCTTTCCTTTTGTAAAAAAACCTATGCTTAAGCAGGGAAAGCTTTTGCTTGTAACTAACTGTGTGTAAATGCATATATCTTTTGTAATCAATCTGAGCTTTCAAGAAACAGCTCCATGCTATTATTTTAAAGTTTCCTTAAAAATTCAGAAAAATTTTAAAAGTATAAACAAACTTTTTTCTGTAACAACATCTAGAAGTCTTAGCTCTTCAGTAGAAGACATCACAGATGACAAGTATCAATCACACTGAATGTTGTAATTTACAGTGCCAAGTGTTTTTGTGTGATCCCTTGGTTTTGCAACTTTAATTTTGGTTCAGTAAGTTCTTGTTCTTTACTTGGTTTTACTTCTGAAGGTCTTCCTTCTAATGCATACAGATCCTTATCTAAATCAGTGTTTCCTAACTGCATCTTTCTCAAATGGAGTGGGAGGTTTGTGCTAAACTCTTGGAGGACGCTTGCCTAGAGCAGGAAGTATGTGTTAGAGTAAGAACTCTCTTAAAGTCCAGAACTTCTAACATGTGGATGTAGTTGCTTATTTGTCATTGTTGTGCAGCTGTGGGTAGTTGGCTCCAAGACCAGCAGAATTTACAGAAAGTACTGCGCCCAAGATCTTAGGAAATTTTCCTTTCCAGTTCCATTTTTTTTAGTGATAGGGGATGAAATAACCTAGTATCCAGTACACTTTTCAGTAGAAATAGAGATAGAATGTGCTTTTTGTCTGTTCTCTTCAGAACTACACTTTTATCAAAGAGCATTTCATGTCATGATTGAAATTTGAAAGATATCAAGTACTATCATAGCTCTCTGCATCTCCTTTAACAGGAGCTTCTCTTAATTGAAGAGGTGATGTGATGGGGGGGAAGGGCTCCCATGTGGAGAGAGAATCTTTGTCTACTTTATTGAGTCTTGAACTCTTGTCACAAAATCATGATACCATGCCATGTGAATGTCTAGACATTTCATTCTACTTATTAGTTATACCTTAGACATTCTGTGGTAACCTTTAGAGGTAATGGATTAAAGTTTTTAATGGACTTTTACTGGAATAGTTAAAACTGGTAATTTCAAAGAGTTTTACAGCATCTTTAAAAGCCTGTCATTTCAAGTAAGACTACCATTGTTTCAACTTGCTCTGGATTAACATGAAATATTTGCAAATTAAAGAACTTCAGTGTGTTTTTCACTAATAATATATTTATTTCACCTCTCTAATCTGTACCCTTTAAATCTCTGCCAATAAATGGTTTGGCAAACTGCTTAAAGGTAAATTTTAAGAAATCTGCATTGTTTGAACTCCAAACTGATACATATTAAAATAGCTTTTTATGGTATCGTACATTAATAGTTTTATAACATGGCAATATGAGAATTAACAGGAAAAAGTATTATTCTGATTTGTTTCTACCTAACATCCCTTTTTGCTGTTTGACAGGCAGTAAACACAGTACAACAAAAAGTTATTGTTATCCCCGAGGAGGAAAAGAGAACTTTCATGCATAGCTTCATTAAGTCTATGAAGCCAAAAGATAAGGTCATCATTTTTGTGGGAAAAAAGCTTACGTATGTAATCACTTCCCAGTATCATCTCTGTTTGGGGTTTTTTCCTAACAGAAATACTGAATAGTTTCTTAGTTCACAGGATAACTATCAAGTATAATAGCTCTTCTCTCCAATGTGCTGCTAGTAGTATTATTTTTATTTATTTATTTCTTCCTTCAGACTGACTGGCAATTTGTATCTTTTTTAATATCCTTAATGGTGGTGGTAAGTCTCAGTCTCACATAGTTCAAGTGGGATGTTTGGATTCTTGGTGGTACATGAATGTGATGTACTGTTTACTTTCATACATCTCTGGTGCGTGCAAGACCTGATGAGTGTGGGGAGTGGTCATTGTATCATACTTGAACTTTTTGAGTGAACAACACAAAAAAAAACTAGTATTCCTCTGAAGTAAATAAAGGTAAACATTTCTATATGGATTAGACTTGCTTTCCTATTTTATAATAGATATCAGCTGACCTGGGTAACATTTTGTCGTTTAGCACGCATTTTGCTTTTGTTGTCATTTACTGTCTTTTTGATCTAAATCTAGATATTGCACTATTTTGTTTCTTTTTTTCTTTTATTTTAAGAGCCATTGCTTTATTTCACCCTAGGGCTGATGACTTAGCAAGTGACTTTGGTATCCAAGGAATTCCAGTACAGTCTCTTCATGGCAACAGGGAGCAATGTGATCGAGAGCAGGCTTTGGATGACTTCAAGAAAGGTGAGTTTGTACTGAAGTACTGATTTATTTAGGCCAGACTTTTAAAGTTTGTTCTGTTCAAAACTTGTGTATTTCTACGTGTCGTGTCTCTTTCCTAGTATAGAAATTAAAATATTTAAGAGCTCTGAATTATACATTTCCGTTATTAATTTGACAAAAAAAAGACCCAGCAAACAAAGAGATTGGTCTTCAATAAAGTTTTGAATATCTGGGAGTTGAATAATTTAAAGTACTGCTTATTTTACTTTCAACATTTCTTTCAAAGTTGGTATCATGTTTGTCTACAGAATGGTAAATTTAAATGTCAGATGATGGTGCTTTCAGTAAAACAGTCCTGCTCCAGATTATGCTAGTAGGGTTGTGTGAACACATATATGTGAACACAATTCAGGATTATGTGAACACATGCTAATAAAATACTGGTGCTGTGACAAGAGTGTCAGTTGAGAATGTAGTTGTTGAAGTTTTTGTTATTTGGACAGTCTCTTTTTATCAACCAACCATATTTCTTGCTTTTCCTGCACTCTGCTGTTCTACTTGTAAAATGAAAATAATAGTAAAATGACATTTTGAGTGCTTACTTACCAGCTTATATTTGAAGCTAACTCAGTTGACATGCAACAAGTATATTTTTACTTCCTGTTAAGAACAATAAGTGCATTATAAGCTAGAAAGCCAATAGACTGGAATATATTTTCTGTTTGTTCCATGAACTCCCGTTCTCTTCCTGTTATATTTACTGTAGGCAAGGTTCGAATATTGGTAGCTACTGACTTGGCATCCCGTGGCCTTGATGTGCACGATATTACTCATGTTTTTAACTTTGATTTCCCTCGCAACATTGAAGAATATGTTCACAGAGTAGGTCGTACTGGAAGAGCAGGGTAAGTGTTTCCCAGAAAATAATAATGTATTATCAGTGTTTTGTTATGTTCTATGCACTGCATAGGTGTTTTTCTTGTCAAGTTCTAGAGGCTACAGGTGATATGGGGTGGGAGAGTGAAGACTTCAGTCTATCAAAGTATGTTCTAGAAACATGCTTTAAATGAATTAATTGTGAAATTAAAGGCAAACAAATTTTACGTTTTTGTTATTGAATTAAGGGTGTTTGAAAGCTGGTTTAAATATGAGGAAGAATTAGAAAAACAATTTGTATTGAGAATCTGGAATGTTACTTCCTTGTTTGTCTTTTCACGAGCGGCTGATTTATTTAGTTTTCTAGACAGCACATTGAGAAGACACTGATGTAGGTTCAAAATCTGCAGCTGATCATCATGGTGGTGTAGTTTAGTGGTACCTCTTTTGGATACTGCTCTCCCAGGCTGGTACAAGTGGGATTTTTCTCATTTAATCATGATATGAATGTGTGTCTCTTCATACTTAAATATGTTGCTGTTATGCTGTGTTTATTATCTAAAAGTGTAAATTAGTTGTGCATTTGCCCCATTTTAGGTGAATTGCTGTATTCTGATTTTTATGAAAAGTTGCTCTCTGTCATGTGCAGAGTTAATGCTTAAGCCACTTTTATTCTATCAGCGCAGTAATATTGTCTGTAGTACAGATCATTACTGCCTAGGTCAGCAGGAGTTGTTTTGATGATCTGCAGTTGTTTCCTTGCTTGTTTAGGCGTTCTGGGGAGGCAGTAACACTTGTCACGAGCAATGATTGGAGGTTTGCGTCTGAGCTGATTGACATTCTGCAAAGAGCAAACCAGGTAAGAATACTTCACTGGGCAAGATTTATATTCGTTCTAGGTTAGCACCTGAAGCAGGTCATGAAGGTCTAAGCCTATTTAGACCCTTCTTGGTGGGTGTTTGTGGTGTCTCAGAGAAAGAAAATGGGTATTTCAGTCTGTCTTGTCCTAGATAGTCTAGCTGTATTTTGCCTTACAGATGAGTCCCAGGAAAGAGCTGTGAACTTTAACCAAAACCTTCCATGTTGAAAAAAAATGTAACTAACATGTACATTGAGGTTGCAGAGGAATAATAGGGTTTATATAATAATATTTTATTCCATTTATATTTCAGTTCTGGATGCAGGTACCAGTGTTCTTGTTTAACAGTGTAAATATTAGCAGTACTTACATCAGAAGATGCTCAACTATATTAAACGTTTATTGTATCTGACACCTGCATGTACTTTTCCAAGCTATCTTTCTTACTGATGATTGTAAATAGTATTGGAAATGGAACTGGAATGTTTTTTCTGGATTCCGTCTCTGAGAAAACAGAGAAAATTGTATTGCTGTTTCTTCTTGTATCAAGGAACAATATTTTGCCTGATTTATAGTAAACCCCCAGTTCAAATCCTGACTTGAGCTGAAATTTTGTTTGTTTGGTTTGTGGTGTTTGGTTGGTTTTTTGGATGGGAGTTTGAGTACATACTAAACGGATTTTATCTAGAATGTGGTTTTTACTATGGACAGTTACTCAGACTTTAAACCCTGGGTTGGAACTTCACCTCAGTCTTTTGGTTTATAACTCTTCTTTGAAAGATATTATGTTGCTTTATTGCAAACCTAGTAAGATGCTTTTGAGGAAGCAAAAGAAGAAAAAAAGGTGCAGAAGAGTAGTCACCTAATAATTCCTTAAAGTTGCAGATTTGGGGCTTTTGGTTGAGGTGGGGTTTTTTTTTTTACTTTGTTTTTATTCAGAAAATGCAAGAGGTGAAACCAGTAATGATAATGTGAGGCTACTTTAGAGGTGCCTAGAGGTGCCTAGTGTTTTGTATTCTGAGTTAGCAATTATCTTTCAAGCCTTGTCCCCAGCTGAAGCCTCCAAAGTTCCCAAACTGATTTTGTTTTTTTGTGATGTGTGATAGTTCAACTGGGAATGAGTCTCTGAGTTCAGAGGAGAAAAGAGTAACTCTGAAACCTTGCTTTCAAAAGTTACCAATCGTCACATTATTCTCAAACTTAGTTATGGATGATAGAAAAGAAGTATCCCTACAGATAAAAAAGTGTTGGGGTTTTTTCTCATGACAATGAAAATACCATAGTTTCAGTCTTAAAAAATAGTCAGTCTTAAAAGTAAGAAGAGAACTGAAGGTTCAGAAAACTTATTTTGAAATCAAAGTAATCTGCTGTCATTAGCCAAATGTTCTCTGCGATTTTGAATCTACAGATTATATACAGTAAAACAGGTTCAACAAAAAGATGTCTCTTTCATGCTGAAGGAATCTTTTATCTATAAAAGCTTATTAAGAAGTATGGACAGATTTAGTGGAAAAACAGTAATCTCTGTAATACCAAGAAAATCATTCCATATAAATTATGGCATCTTTATCCTTTTCTATTTTTTCACTTGGACTACCCTACCTACCTAGCTTGTATGTTTAGCAGATACACATTTCATTCATGAACAATCTCAACAAGCCACTAGATACTGGATATTATCTCACTGAGATCTTTGTTTCTGTATCTTCACTTCTTCCCTCTCTTACCTTGTGCTTGCTCCAAAACCCCTCTTGCCAGAAGTTGTTGCCATTTTAGTTTGGAAGAAGTTAGACTTCAAGCTCTAGGACAGGATTTGATACCCGGGAAGAAAATCATAAAGTGTTTCAACTGAAAAATAACTGTCTCATTACTTCTATCTCCATTGACAAGTCTGTTGTGACTTTCAGATAGAGATAAATAATTTTTAACTTTATTTTTAAATAATGTTTGAAACTTAGGCAGAATGGGCTCTTCCAGAGTTATCATATTTTGCCAAGATAGTTGCTTACCAGTAAGAGAAATTCACATAAAACATATACCAGCAAGCTGTCCCTCATGCCTGCTCAAGAAAAAGTTGCTGATAGCAAATAGCAACCATTGCTCAATTATAAAGCCTGACAAAAGAAATGGAAACTAGAGGAATATGACTTCCTGCTCCACCACACCTTTGTCCTGGCTGCATTCTTCACCTGCTCAAGCATTGCCTAGCCCAGGCACTTACAGGAGAGACTTTGTTTGTACTCTGCTGTTTGCACTGTATTTGTGCTGCTGGCAGACACAAGTCAGAGACTGAGAAATCATGTTAATACCATGTTCACATACTGCCCTTTGCTCTGATCAGGGGACTGATTCTGGATGGGGTGACTTCCACTGATGGCCACATGCCATCAAGGATTGTTGAAGTGGGCTGGCTTTGACAGATCAGTGATCTGAGTCCTCTAGACAATACAGTTGCCCACAGTCAGCATTTTTGCAGTAAAGAGTGCATTTATGTCAGCATTATGCCCACCCTGGGAGAAGAAGTCTTGTTGGAAGTCTTGTTCTGTGAGCAAAAGAATGGTATCTGGTTTTTTATTTTTGTTTTTTTTTCATCAGTGTCACTCAACCTAATAAATCTGTTTGTAATTCTTCACATCTGGCCTCAGTTTTTAGGAACTCTGAGGTGAGAGTTGTTTTGATGATACTATTAACTTCTTCCACATAATTACAAGCATGCCAAAAACCTCTGTGGATTGTGGTAGTACAGTCTTGCCATCCCCTAGTTGTGGGAGATCTGACCATTTTCTCCTGCCCTTCTTTCGTTGTCTTTTAGCTTTGTTCTAAATATATAAGAACTGTTCCAATGACAACACTTTAAGTCACAAAGTGTCTTTTCAGAGGCTCTTAAAACTTGCATAAGGAATTGAATACAAATCATGTATAGAGTGTATCATCCCCTTTAAATGGCACTGGACGTTTTTACCAGCTGTTCTTTATAACTAAAGGATACATTTGTTTGAATTATGTTGTAATTAGCTGATAATATGTTGCCAGCAGCTATGGTGATACAAGCATAGATATATTATTGAATATCCAGACACTATGATGATTATTTTTCAGTCTATTTCAGTACAATCTTATGTAAAAAGATTTCTCTCTGCATTTCTACAGAGAAGAATCTGTAAAGTGGCAGGAGCCAGATAAATAATGAAATCAAGTTTGGGAACACACAAATCAATAGCATTTTCGTAAAGCAAGTTCTTCAAGTTTAGATTTATTTAAAATTCACCTTGGTTTTTTTGCCTGCTTTCTTACTAGGTAGTTCCTGACAAGCTTATTGCAATGGCAGAAAGATACAAACAGTCACAAATGAGAAAAGAAATTGAAAAGGATACACAAAGACCTTGGAGAAAGCCCTCAAAATCAGTGTAATCGCTTGAAGCTACAGAAACAGAGAAAGCAATTTTAAGTAGTGTTAGCATCCATGGGCATGAATTTATAAGTTTCATTTTGTGTTTGATTGTTTTCTGTAATTCTCCTATTTAAACTTCTCAAAAGCGTCTTGGAAAAGAAAACTGGATTAACTTTGTATCGGAATAAATCTGGTTTTGCAGTTGGACACTATTTTCACATAAAAATTGGTTTTTTCTTGTATGTTGTATGAAACATCTAAAGCCATTATCTACGAGTTAAAAACAAATATTGTGGCTTTGTTGGTTGGTTTGGGTTTATTTGTTTGTTTTTTGTTTTTTTGTTAAATGCAGCATTAATAGATAAGAATGTAAAAGAATTTTTCCTTTTATATTCAGAGAACTGAATTATTCATTATAAGCAATGTTTGTCAGTATAGTTTCACAATACTGTACCTTTGCCTTCATATACTGCTGGCATTCAAATTATTGCTCAGGATAACAAAAACTGCTCTGTTTGCCATTACTTATGTTTGCTGAAGCAACTTTTCTTTATTCTTATTTTAAAACTTAACATTGTGTTTCAAAATTTTTTGAGAGTGGTCTGCATTTTCTTGTAATGGAGGAGGGCATGACAAGAAGTACTTGTTTGTGGCTAACTGGGGAAGAAAACCAGCTTCTGGTTTTCTGGTTTTTGTGGATATAATATTCTAGTTTAAGGAACTTAAAGCCAGAATTTGCTAGAAAAATGTTAACAAAGTCATGGAGAAAATAATACATTTGAAGGTCAACTTATTTCTTCCAGATAAAGTTGATTCACGCTTCACATTTGGATGTCAGGCTCTGTCACACAGACTCCCAGTGATAATGGGGCATGTTTTCTACTCTTTGAAATTTATATGGGAAGGAATTATTCCTTCATTTGATGCTGAACTTGTGTTTGTGTCATATGATTAAATAAAAACTAATGAAATTCAGTAAAATATTTTAGTAAAATTACTGATTTTTAAAGTAATTCTGAAGACTCAGGATAAATTACTTCAGAAACTTTGTGTTACTCAGATCAAATATTCTCTCTCTGCTAACTGTTGCTGGTGATTGTCCTCTGCAAAAGAACATCCATGCAGGTGATCTGGAGAATTTGTTCTGGTTCATGTTGACATGTGGCTTTTTTTTTTTCTTCTGAAAGCAGGAGTGTATTTTGGATATTCTGCAGTGGATCTTAATTTTAAATAAGATTGTCATTTTTCCCTTCATGCAGTCATCAATGCTTTTGTATTTGGAAACATAGAAATTACATGTGGGAAATGAACTATTGCAAATTCTTCTATATGTTCTTAGTACAACTTGAAGATAAAGGTAAATATTACTTAAAACATTTCTTTTGAGGGTTATGGCTAAGCAATGTGACTGAAGTATGCATTTTTCTTTTGGTGTTCTTGATTTTATTTTGTTTTGGTTTTTTTGGTTTTGTAGTACCAGCCTACTGAAGAGTAGTTTATGCTGCAGAATTTTTTGTTTTAAACATGCAAGTCAACATGATTAGATATCTGTTGTGAACAATGTCCTTAATAATTCTCATGAAATAGTGGGAATCCATTGTTCAATTCATGGCATATTTTTCTTGAAAGGAAATGGTGTCTTGCCTTATCTTCTAGGCTGAGCAAGTTGTATTGGGGAATAAAAAAGTGAGTCAGCTGAGACTTTTGCAGACAATCCACAAAAAATCCCAGACACTGCTGAAAGCAATGATCCAGGTCTCCCAAGTACCAGTCTGAGTCATTTGGCCACATGATGCAGGAGTGGAAAAAAGCAGTTTTGACATGATACGAACAGAATTTTTCCAGTTCTTTTGGATATTTCATTTTAAGTTGCTCTAGAAGATACTTCAGCAGCTTAAGACAACCTTTCCTGTAAAAAAAAAAAAAGAAAAAAAAAAAAAAGAAATTAGGTACCTTCTCCAAAGTTCTAAATACATAGTAAGATACTTAAACCCAATTATGCATTAATTCTCTTGTGGCTTTCCTTATTCAGTACAAGATGTAATTGGCAAACTAACTTAGTTTAGTTGTTAAAGAGGTTTTGTACCTCATGTGAGTTTTGTTCTTTCTAGTTGAAGAAATCTGGAGAACAGTTCTTTTATTCATCTTGATCTCATTCAGCAGTTTTGTCACCATCATTTTAGAAATTACCTTGATAAGAAGTGTAATTTTGCTCAAAAAGTGGAGTTGTCACTTTTTCAGGCTGTTTTGTGTAAATGGGACTGAATTTGGGAAAGATAATTTAACAAGTCACATATTTTTGCATTCTAAGATAAATCTGGAGTGTAGACCAGTAATATGATTGTTTCCACCTTACATTAGGTAAATGCAAGTCAGACATTCAGCAGGCACATGCAGTGTTGTATTGCTGTAGAACAATTATGCCTAAAAGACTCTTGCTTCCTATTATGAGTAATTAGTTAAATTAAATTCTTAAGTGCTGAAACTTAAGAAACTGAAACTGTGGTAGTGGTAGCCCAGCTCACACAGGCTTAAAGTAAAATATTCCTGTGAAATACCAACCTACAGCACTTTGGTCCATCGGATTCACAACATGTCTTTGAGTTGCCATGGTTCTTTATCATGTCCTTTTCAATATGTGAGAAGGAGAGTCGCCAGGTGTTCCCTGAAGTCAAGCACAAGCGTGTTAAATGGTTACACAGCACTAAGCATCAGCTTTTGTAGCTAGGAAAAAAAAAACAATTTTGCAACTGACTTAAATGCCAGCAATTTTTTGCAACCTCTAAAAAATCATAATTCAATGAATGCAGTTAGTTCCTCTTTAACTCCCTAGCTGCTTCACAAAGACAATTAGAATGTAATTAACATAGGACATAATTGTTTGGATGCCTTAAATTCCTGAGGATGTTTGGATTTACTTTAAAATTAGGCTTAATTCTTAAAATCCCTGGATTTGCCAAACATGATTTAGAGACCTGCATTATTCATAGACATCTACAACCTTTTAATTTCTGTACTCTTTCTGGATTTTCTTTGTGCAAGTAATAGGTTTGAGAGTTTGTCTCAGGTAAAATGACTGTTCTAAAGCACTTTCTTGTTTTGCTTCTGAAAATAATTGCTAATATAGCTCAATGCCCTGTTTTTAACGCCAGGAATCACTTTTGTCTTTTCATGAATTACACTATTTCCCTTGCCTATTTGGCTCAGTTACTCTTTGCATTTAATTTGCACAGGAAAAAATTGCCAAATAAATCAGTATTGCTGTACTGGCCTTTGATAACATGGGCATGCTAATTAAAAAGGTACCAGAATGCTTGAAGTCTTTTTGCTGAAATCATCAGTTACCATAATGCATTGACAAGTCAGAATGTTTTTGCAAACTGATGGAGGCTCAGTGTGACAGTGGTCTGCAGGAAAAAAACAGAGTTTGGTGAGAAGTAATGTATCTTGGTAGAAAGCAGTTTGCTTCCTGCAGAGGTATCTGATTTGTGGATGCAGTCCCATGTACAGGGATGTTACCTGCATTTTAGGAACTTCTAATTTCCTTATAGGAGACTGCAAGTTGCTGTTAAGCACAGTGCTAGCACAAGGAAAGGCTCCTATCCATGTGACTGGCTGGAGTGGATTTAATATAATGTTCGTAGTATTAGTTAGTGTACAGCCTGGCAGAGTGGGTTTGCATTTACATTTCAGTACAGGACAAGCAGTACCACAAATCTGATGCTTTAAAGAGGGATTTCAGTTGTCTGAGCTGGATATATCCAGGATGAGGTGTCTCGAAGGCAGCATACTGAACATGATCTAGATACCCTTTCTATAGCACTTGTAAGTGATCAAGTTGTAGAGAAGATATTTCATAACTTATAATTGTCCATATTTGAGATACCTCTTAGAACTTTTTCACTTTTGTTTTGCTTGGCTACTAAATAAATTGATCTAAATCTCATATCCCTCCTGACTTTTGTTCCCAGCCACTGCTCAATTTTGAGGCCGCCCTGTGTGCTGAGGGGCCAGCTCTGATGCTGATCCTCCAAAGTCAAGATGATGTCCACTGATATTTCTGATGGAGGATTTTTGATCTGAAGAGTTATTGCCGGGCATCCAGCCTTTTTCCTTGTCAGAGTGACTTCCGCATCTAGTAACAAAGAAAGTGATATTTCAGATTAGATAGATAGCTAGATTAGCTAGATGAATTATTTTTTTAAGAATGTTAGTTTTTACTAAAGAGCTCATAAACAATCAGAAGAAGTACCTAGGTTCAGTCACTGCTTCTTTATCCTACAGGCTGTTGAAACATTGAGAAGGCCTGTTGAGTTCTATGAAATAGGGAACACTACTGTGTTTTCTTGATTTACTGTCTAAGAATTAAAAATATAGTAATGTTTATGATTGAACTGCTTCCCTGTTGAAAACAAAGTGAAGATATCTGGCCACAATGTTTCTGAAGGTTTTGGAAAAAATAACCCTAACTGGGGTTATTTTAATATAATTATATAATATATATATGTTTAATATAGTTATAAAAATAACTGGGATACAGTTTCTGTATTGATCAATAAAAAATATCAGGTGTTGTATAAAAGCAAGCTCCTTTGTTCTGCTACCACTTCAGCAAGTGGTTTTTTGTGTACTCCAAGTAGATGTAAGATACGTAGGTCATGGAGGAAATACCAAGCATGCAACAGAACCCTTAATGTTTATTATTTTCATAAAGAAAATATGCATAATGTAGTTAATAATGTAACAAGTTACCTATCATGTATTTTTGATTCTTAACATGAGAGCTGGCTTGAGATACTGGGGACAGGATGAGTTACAACTCCCTTGGCAGAAAGAGATAGAGGACTGGCAGGAAAATGTATCTTCTTAACACCAGGGCAACACTTATGTACAGTGTGACTGGATTTTTACTACATACTCCTGAAGCTTTTTCTCTTAGTACTAACCTTTAATGTTTTTTACTTCCTGTTTAATAATTTCTCTTAGTGCTTGAAGCATTTTAAAGGCTGATATTTTTCCATCTTCTTCTAAAAACCTCAGCCAACCCTTTTCTTTTGGAATTCTTTTGAATGATGCATAATAAAAGGCCCCAGTATCATCAGCCTCATCCAGCTGAATCCTTGTAACAGGCATTACGAGCATGATGTCGAACTCATTTGGTTCAGATATCTGCAAATATGAGAACACAACAGTCAATGTGCAACTTAGGTTTTACTCTCCTGAGATTTTTATACCAGTTGTGCTTTTATCTACCTTGGTGTACTAATCATGTCTGATGTGAAATATGAGCTTATTCCTGTGGTATTGCAAGATTACTGTGCGTTGGGGTGGAAAACAGCAATTTGCAGCTCACTTCCCAGCTCTCCAGCTCATTAATTTTTTAAGACAGTTTTAAGATTCTTGAGCTGTTCTGAATAATTAATGCATAAACATTGTAGTCAGTCATCCCATTGTGCATCAAAATCAACTGTGAGGACAAAAATCCATTGCTAGGTCTGAAGCTAGTTTTAGACAGAAAAAAATAAGCGTCCTTATGTCTGACTTTCTTTCAGTCTGCTGGAGCCAGGAAAAAAGGTACTGTTTAATCACAGAAGGTGAAGGGGTTGGAATAGACCTTAGAGATATAGCTAGTCCTGACCCCCCTGCCCTGGGCAGGGATACCTTCCACTAGATAAGGTTGCTCAAGGCCTTATCCAACCTGGCCTTGACCACTGCCAGGTTTGGAGCATCCACAATCTCTTCAGGTACCCTGTACAAGTATCCTACCACCCTCACAGTAAAAAAATGTTTAAGTTTTCCTTCTTTCAATTTGTATCTGTAACTCCTGCTTCTTAAAAAAACTATGAACTAAAACCTTGGCCCAGGGTGCAGTGTTATACGTGACTGATGGTGTTGTTAGACCGGGCTCAGCTGCGTGTTGTGCAAGGGCAGGGCTTGCTGCAGCTTGAACGCGAGTCTCTTTCAGGTAGCATCTCTGACTGAGTGCACATAGCATCAGTCAGCAGGTTACTGATCATTCTATAAATCATTGTAGTTACTTCACAGAGCCACCCTTAATTTTAACTCGTCGGGAAGGGCCAGCTAGGAGCAGCTCTCGCCTGCCGCCGTCCCCGCACCCACCTTGACGCGCTCGTAGTAGCTGCCGGCGCTCCGCCGCTCGATGGAGCTGAAGCAGCTGTCCTTGATGCGGATGGCCTGGACCAGGTGCGAGACAACCCGGTTCACCAGCGCCGACGCCTCGGACACGTCTTCGCGGGCCAGGCTGAGCCGCGACAGCACCTCCCGGAGCCGCAAGGCGTCCGCCGCCGGCGGGGGGCGACGGGCTGGGGCAGCGACCGGCCCGTCGGGCAGCGCCGCGACGCTCCGCGGGGCCGCGGGGGCTCTGGCGGCCGGCGCCCTGCTCCGCGGGGCGAGGAACGCCTCTGCGCTGCTCGCCGGCTGCTCCGGGGCAGCGGGGGCTCTGGCGGCCGGCGCCCTGCTCCGCGGGGCGAGGAACGCCTCTGCGCTGCTCCCCTCTGCGCCGCTCGCCGGCTGCTCTCGGGCAGCGGGCGCTCGCCGAGCCGGGCGGCTGCCCCGGGCGGAGGGTGCGTCCGTCCGCGGCGCCCGCGGGGTCGCGGCGCCGCTCGGGCTTTCACCCGCGGCGCGGTCCCGCTCGGGGCTCCGGGCTGCGCCCTTCTCCGCGCCCCGGCTCCGCGGGGCTGCGGGACGCGTCCCCCGCTTGGCCCGCGCCCCTCTGCCGCCCGCGGTGTCCATGGCCGCTGCTCTCTCTCCGCACCCGCGAGACGGCGAGCGCGGCCCCGCGAGCAGCGGCGTTCCCGCCTCCGGCTTCAGGCGAGTTCCTCTTCCAGGCAGCGCGCCTCCTCTAGGAAACGAAACCCGGCGAGCGGGCGGAGGCGAGGTGCTGCCCGGCGCCGCCAGCTTCAGCCCGGGCACAGGGAAGCTCCGGTAGCAACAACCCGGCTGCGGTTTCCCTCCAATCGGCGGGGAGCGTTTTCCCGCTCCCGGGCGGCTCCTCCTCCTGCCCGCCCGCGGGGCGAGAGCCCGTGAGCAGCGGCCCCGCCCGGCTGACGCAGCGCGGGCGGCCGCGGGGAGGCGCCGGGCCCGCCGCTGCCGCCGCCCCGCCTCTCGCTCCCGCTGCCGGGAGGGCCGGCCCGCCGCCATGTTCCTGCGGAGCGGCTGCCGCCGCCTGCCGCTGCCCCCGGCGCCTCGCCCCGGGCACCGCCGGGCGGGCGGCGAGGTCGGGGCGGCGGCAGCGCCGCGCTACGAGGTGGTGGTGATCGGCGGGGGCCATGCGGGCACGGAGGCGGCGGCGGCGGCCGCCCGCGGCGGGGCCCGCACGCTGCTGCTCACGCACAGGATCGGCACCATCGGTACCGCCCGGGCTGGGCGGGGAGAGCCGCCGCGGCGCCTCGGGTCTCCGCGGGCCAGGGAGCGGCCCTGGGCCGGGAGGTGGCGGGAGCCGAGGTGCTGAGGGTGTCCCTGTGTCATTGCCCAGGCGAAATGTCCTGCAACCCGTCCTTCGGCGGCATCGGGAAGGGGCACCTCATGCGGGAGGTGGACGCCCTGGACGGGCTGTGCGGCCGCGTGTGCGACCGCTCCGGCGTTCACTACAAGGTGCTGAACCGCTGCAAGGGCCCGGCCGTGTGGGGCCTCCGCGCGCAGATCGACCGCGGCCTCTACAAGGAGAACATGCAGGTGAGGGTGAGGGTGAGGGTGAGGGCCGGGCGCTGGGACTGGGGTACGCGACTGAGCGTTGCGAAGGAAGGGGCTGTGTTTTGCTTTTCATTATTTACCGACCAAACCTAGATACCTTTCTGTTTGGTACTTCGATGCAGTATAAGTTATTGGAGCTCAGCACAGTTTAAAAGATTCTCCAGTGTTTTAGATAAGGTCAGGCTTCGTGACCAAATAGTTTATTTGAGCTAAAACTATGTGAATGAAAACTTCTACCCGATAGATCAGGATAGTACCGTAACTGAGTGTCTGCCAAATGACCTGGTAAGAATGGAAGTGGGTAATAGATGTTTCAGAAATCAGCAGGGTTTGGGATTGCCCATATGTCTCATAACTTCCTAGATTTTTTCAGTAACTCCTTTCATGGCAGAAAGAAATCCTTAATACACCACTGTTGACAGTTCGTGAGGCATCTGTGGAGGATCTTCTCTTGACAGAGCCAGAACCAGGCCGTCCTGGGAAATGCCAGGTCACGGGAGTTGTGCTGGGTATGTGCTAGAAACTCATTAAGTGCCTTTAGTTACTCCACACTTAAGAGCAGCCTTTGGGGTAAATATTTCTGATTGATGAGAAAAATGAATTATACAACTCTAATCCATTAGTGAAAAAGATGAATTAGCCAGTAGAGCTGGTTTAGGCAAAGCGAACTAAACTGGGTTAATGTGTGTAATACAATATCAAAAATACCTGGATTAGTAGTATACTGGAACGTTAACTAAGTTAATTTTCTTCAGTCTAGTGATACTGGATTCCATGCTGTGGTTTGAGATTTATTTGGTAAATGATGTGTGCTGCCCTCAGTGTTACAGGACCGTGGGGTCCTATTAGTAAGAGGCTTGTACTTCATTACCTCTTGCTGTTCTAATAAACAAGCTTTCCGAAGTAAGGGCCTGGAGATGGGTTTTTCCCAGGAGTGGTTTTCTTTGTTAGGGGTAACTTGCTTAAGAATAATAAATATACAAAAACAACCACATGCTGCTTATTGTAGTTATTACTATTGATGCTTTTATAATGGAAATGCTGGTATTATTTTATAAACCCCCAGTGAACTGTTAGTCTGATTTTAGATAGAAGCACCAGATTTCTGGGGCTTTGCTGACACTAAAATGTGTACATCTCTGAAAACTTGCTGTTTCAGGGGACGGGAGCACAGTGCGTGCTGGGAGTGTTATCCTGACCACCGGCACGTTCCTGAGGGGTGTGATCCACATCGGGCTGGAGACACACCCGGCGGGGCGGCTGGGGGACCAGCCAGCCGTCGGGCTGGCTCACACTCTGGAGAAACTGGGATTTGCTGTGGGCAGGCTGAAGACTGGGACACCGCCCCGGCTTGCCAAGGACACGATTGACTTCAGCGGTCTGGAGGAGCGTGCAGCTGACAACCCTCCAGTGCCCTTCAGCTTCCTCAGCGAGGCCGTGTGGATCAAGGTGGGAGGGCACCCATCAAAGGCACACAGTGGGGAGTGGTTCTGGGAACGTTGTGCTCCTTATCAACCAGGGAATTGGTGGCTGGGAAAGGCAGCTGGGATGTATTTGTACTGGAGGTGCTATGTTTTGGGGGGCTCTCAATGCATGTGTTCTTTTGAATGCAAATACCTTTTTACTCTCACTTCTGAACTTGGGAACTTCTAGAGTCAGAGTTGTGTGAAGGTCATACTGGTACCTAGTATTATTCTTCATGTGCTGGTTACATGGCTGATTCTACAAAATCTTCCAGGATTACACCTGTTTTGTGGAGATTTAGTGTCTGGCTTCTTATCTTAGCTCTGGAATAAGGTTAAAATGTTGAAATTAGACATCATTTATAGTATTGTCTAGGAAAAAGAAAGGATGAATTTATCCACAGAGCTGAGAGGTGGCAGTTTAACAGTAACTTAAAAGCAGAAGAGGTTCAATTTTCTGAAGAAAATCTTGGAAAATTGGCTGTTTTTACATGTAACTTTTTTTTTTTTTTAACATGTTTTAATGTAATTAAACAGCACAGAGTTAAGTATCAGGAGTTAATTTGCACCAGAGGATATAGAAATTGCAATAACCTCTTATAATCAGGGTGGGGCAAATGTAGTATAGCTTCAAGTCCTCAGTATGTGCAGAAGAGGTTTTGAAACAAAGGGTTTTAAATATAACAGCAAAAAGTTGTTAGGCAAACATTCCTAATAACAATTTTGAGTCAAAATTGAGAACATACCGGAAATTTATTTGCCATAAATGTGTTCAAAGAAAAAACAATTTTCAGGCATTTATATATGTGATACCATCCAAGATTTTCCATATATGTTCCCAGAAGTCTGCCTAGTTTATTGCATCATGGTAGAGGAGTTCTGTTTCTTTTAGTACTACTAAAGCATCTCATCTGTCTTTTTTTAATGGGTAACCCAGGTTTTATCAAGCTAAACAATACTTTATTAAATTTGCCATCCTGGTTAGACAGTTACTGTTGATTAAGTTTTCTGGAATGTACAGGCCTCTGAAGTGGCTTCTTTACTGCACCTGCAGTGTATTAATCAAGTTTTCTGGGGTGTATAGGCTTTTGACTCTTTAACTTTCTCAGGATAGCTTTCTTACTCTATGGTATCTAATTCATCTTGAGTTATATAACAACCATTGAACAATTCTTTATTCTTTTGATCTTCAGCTGTTGATTAAGTTCTCTAAGGGGTATGAGTCCATGGAGTTCTCTGCAGGTGCAGTGAGATGATTTTTCAGGGTTTTGTACTGACACTCAGCCAACACAGATCTAAATCAAAACCATGTAAAATCACAAGACTCTTGGATGACTAGTATATAACTCACTGGCAGTTTAAAGAGTTATGGTGCTACATGATCACTATTTTGAGTGTGAGTCTATTGACTCTTTTTCAGGAAAATCCATGGAATACTTTACATGGTGGGGCTTTTTCCAAACTTCAGATTTTTCATGTTAATTGCAGAGTTTTGAGGTTTTGATTCTTTTCCTCCCCAAGAGAATTTTTTTTTCTTCACTAAACCCATTAATTGGCTGTTAGCTGTAGGGTCAGCACTTACTCTTCTAACTCCAGAGCTCATTTTTTCCCCTGTGGTCAGTTTGAATGCGGTGATGTAACATGTTGATTTAATGGTAATATCCATCCTGTAATTAGGAATAAGGCATATAGGATAGAACTTGAATTCCAGACTCCCAGGTTCCATCCTGTTCTCGATCTGGTTTTGGGCATGTTGCACAAGCTGTCAGATCACTGATGTTTGGTCTGTACAGTGGGTATGACAGCACTGCTGCCTGCTCCCAGAAGTGAGAGCCAGCCATCATGGGAAAGGTCTTGGAGATCTCAGAGTTATTTGGTAAGGATACAGTGCTGTGACCAGATTAACTTAGGCCGAGCTTTGGCCTCTTCCAGCCGGAAGATCAGCTGTCCTGTTACCTGACTCACACGAACCTGAAGGCCCAGGAGATTATCCTTGATAACCTCCACCTGAACAACCACGTCAGGGAGACGACCAGGGGCCCACGGTGAGTGTGTGCCATCATGCAGGGCTCTCAAGGGGACAAGCTGGCAGTCTGGAGCTGTGGGTCTCTCCTGCTTCGCTTCTGGAAAGTAACTTTTCCTCCATGTCAGGTGCTCTCATGGCTGTTTACTGTTGCAGGTACTGTCCATCTCTTGAATCAAAGGTTCTGCGCTTCCCAGACCGAGAACATCAGGTGTGGCTGGAGCCTGAAGGCTTGGAGTCCAACGTCATTTACCCCCAAGGCATGTCCATGACACTGCCACCTGAGCTCCAGGAGCAGGTGATCAAATCTGTCCCAGGCCTGGAAAAAGCCAAGATGTTACAGCCAGGTGAGAGGGCTGAGCAGTTTTTAATCTCTTTGTCGTATTTATTTATTAGTTGATGAAAAGCAGGTTTTGTTTAGAGAGTAGCAAAGCAAAGGAAATATGAAGCAAAACTAATTCCTGGATACGGTGATTTTTGCTTTGCTTGATCAGAAATCATAAATAGAATTGATAAGCTATTCTGCTCCACTGATTGCCTTGACAGTCCCTCCTGTAACATCTGTCTTGTTGTGTGTCACAGGCTATGGGGTGCAGTATGACTTTTTAGACCCCCGACAACTGACTGCTTCTCTCGAGTCGCGTCTTGTTCAGCACCTGTTCTTTGCAGGCCAGATAAATGGCACGACAGGCTATGAAGAAGCTGCAGCTCAGGTGGGCACATCTGACTGTTGCATATTCAGCACTCAGAAAGGGGTATTACCTTGCCCTTTGTGATAGTCTTGCTAGGCCCATCTTGTGCTCATGAGATGTTCTTACTTTTGTTGCTCACCCTGATTCCAGACTTGCCTAAAATATTTTTACTTGTGTCTGTACAAGTGTTTGCAGTTGCTGTCACTAAGGATGCAGTAACATTAGTATTTGAAAGTCCTGTCAAGTGTTTCAGCATGGAGACCGTGCAGTGGGTATAATTGAAAACTTGGGAATTGTCTCCAGACACATCCGCAGGGGCTCAGAAGCCCTTCAGACACTCGTAATGTCACAAGAAGGAAACAGCCTGGATTACTGGCACAGACTGTTGTATTTTCCTGGGTAGGGTTTGACGTGTGAGCCTGTGGGTGCAGATGTGCTGGTGTTCTTGCTGAGCAGATGGCTGTTTGGTTTGTTTTGGCTGTGCAGGGCGTGATTGCTGGGATCAACGCTTGCCTGCGGGTTCAGGGCAAGCCCCCGTTCAGGGTGAGTCGCACCGAGGGCTACGTGGGGGTGCTGATCGATGACCTGACCACGCTGGGCACCAGCGAGCCCTACCGCATGTTCACCAGCCGCGTGGAGTTCCGCATGTCCCTGCGGCCCGACAACGCCGACGCCAGGCTCACTCTCAGAGGTGTGCTGCTCTGCCAGCTCTGGCTCTGGCCAGCCCTGCCTGGCTCCAGACCTTTGTCTCACACGCCATCTCTCTCTCTGCAGGGTTTGAGGAGGCTGGGTGTGTCTCGCAGCAGCGATATGAACAAGCAGTTAAGATGAGAGCTGCATTAGAGGATGGGATTGCAACACTGAAATCGCTTCAGTTCAGCATATCCAAATGGTCCCAGTTACTACCAGGGGTTCCCATAAGTAGCAGTCGCAGGTCACCTGTCAGGTAAGGGTTACATCTGGAGCTTTCTGGTTTGACTGTGCCTGCTTCTGGCTAGTGGTGTCACAGCATTTGTCTGTCCTTCCTGAAGCTATCAGTACTCCAAGATTCCAACTTTACCACCTTCAGAGGACACACATCTGATGTTTGCCTATAGAATAAGTATGACATTGATGTTTTTACTGTTCCACGTTTCCTGGTGCTGACATGTGCTCTCAAAGCAAGGGAATGCTCCACTGGCCCAGACAGTTCTTGCTGTCCTTACATGGAGTCGCCAGCTGGGGATGGTTTTGCAGTGGGTTGCAGCGTTGCTTAAAGCTTCGTAAAGCAGCGGTTGATCTAAGACTGGTGTCAGGTGGTAGCTGTTCTTGTACACAAAAGCCCTTACTTCCCTTACTCATACTTCATCTCATCTTTTCTGTTTTAAATCAGTGACTAAGACCTGGCTGACAGAGTGTGTGTGAAAGGTTTCCCTTGGTGCCTTTGCCTTGTCCCTTTTGTCTTGCTGTAAATTTATGAGAAGAGTCTCTCTTCAAGAGTTTAGCAACTCTTCTGTGTACTGAGAGGAGAATTGAGCTTAGCTCTGCAGTTGTTCTGGCTTAAGCTAAGAACTTTAACTTTGAGCTTGGAACAGCTGTTAATATGCCTTACAAGTGTGACTCCTTTTACCATAAATGTTTACTCTTGTTCTCCACAGTGCCTTTGACATCCTTCAGTATCGAGATGTCAACATAGATATTCTGGCAAAGGCTGTCCCGGAGACCCTGGGCAAGCTTGCTCAATGGAGAGAGCTGGCAGAGAGATTGAAAATAGAAGGTAGAGTACAAGGATTAGGTCCTCTTGTGCTGATCTGTATACATTTGTTCATTAAGGGGGGAGCAGTTGTCCTAGTGTGTTTCTTTTTGCTACTTAGAGAAATGAAACACTGTGATCAGAGTGTGAACTTCTTGCCATAAGCCACAGCCCTTTTTATGCACTGGTGTTTCACTCTGTGGGTAAGATCACTCTGAGTTTTTTTCCTCCTCCTGCCTCATCAAATAGACCATCCTTCATTGTGATGTATCTATATTCCTGTAACAAATCAAAGAGTATGACTTCGTCCTAAGCAGTGATGTGAATTAGGCTCTATAATCTAGGAGGCTGGAAATTTCCTTAGGAATTTCGACCAGCTCAGTGGAATTTCTCGTTGTGCTTTCTAGACTTCCTGAAACAAGTGACTTGTTTCACATCTCTATCTGCCTTTCTTGTTCCCCTGACTCACAGCTGCTTACGAGTGGTGTGTAGTCAATCAGCAGCAGGAGATGGAAGAGGTGCGTCACGATGAGGCGCTGGAGCTGCCTGATGATCTGGATTACTTTGCCATTGACGCCTCGCTCTCCGCAGAGGTGCGGGAGAAGCTGGACGCAAACCGCCCCCAGACGGTGAGAAACTCAGCCACAGCAGGGCTGAGCAGCACTGAAATCCCTTCTCTCTTCTCAAGGGGCAGGGGGTGAAAGAATCAGGGAAAGGAACACCCACAGGTTTTGATCTCGTTTCTCACTAGCTCCAGTGTGTAGGTGTGGTGGTGGTTAACTTGTACCTGTCTCCATGTGCAGATCGGTGCGGTCAGCCGCATCCCTGGAATCACACCAGCTGCCATTGTTAACCTGCTGAGATTTGTGAAAACCAATCACCGGAAGACAGAGAAGCTAAAAGCTGTGACTCAGTCTGGGGAGTACTTCCCAGGGAAAATGTACTCAGGCAAAGCAACTTCACAAAGACAGATTTCAGCAGAGTTTTCTGAAGAGGAGACAAAGTTTGTTAAAACCTCTTCGTAGAGAACGGCACTGATCCTGCCAGCTTTGTGGCCAGATCAGCTGTGCTCCTGAGCCTCTTCCCAGATAACACCCATGCTGGCTGGATCCAAAGCAGTTGTAGTTGGGTTCTATGACAGTGTCATTGCATACAACAAAGATGAGTGAACAAAGTAAATGCTCAGAAACCTTAAAACAGCTTGTGATTTTGCTGATGCAAATGGAGAGACAGGAGAACTGCTTTTAAAATTCCACTCATTTGGAAGACTTCAGATAGTCAAAATCTGCATCTTGTAAAGGACAATGTTTAGTTCTTCTGAAATGTTACCATGCAAAGCCCATGGCAGCACAGGAGGATTGGAGCTGAAAAGTGTGTTCCATTGAGTTCAGGACTTGTGTTCACAGCTGTGCAGTGACTGCACAGGCTGGTGTCTCGTGTGGTGTCAGCCAGTAGGAGACACTTGGCTATGGAAACGTGCCACACGAATATTTAAAGTTACCTAGGAGACTGAATGTAAACCCCACATCCTGCAGGTGTTTTTCTCTTTTAAAATAAAGATTGACTTGAAACTTGCTGAAGAGCTTGGTTTTCACTTAGCTTTCAGCAGGCCTCACCAGTTCGCTGGATCACTGTTCCCACACAAGGTGGGCTGAGATGGACTGCAGAGCTGGACAAGGCTGGGTGCTGAGGAGGGTGGGGGATGTGGGAAGCTGCCCCGTGGACCTGGGCAGCCTGGGCATTGTGAAGCTCTGTCGGATATGCTGTGGGCTGGGGGAGTGGGATTCTCATCAGCACTGGTCCTGCAACTGACAGGAATAGAACTTGAGTTTGAGCGAGGTCCAAGTTGTTTGGATCAACTGGGCAGTTGATTACTCACCTGTGAGACACAAGGAATTCAGTTGTTGCTGTGCACCTACCAAATCCTTGCTTGACTCAAGCAGCATTTCTGATGCTGGTCATATTTCTGAGTGTCCTCTGGCTTTAGAACACATTTTGATACAGTAAAATCAGAGAATCTTACAGGTTGAAAAAAACATTAAGTCCAACCATGACCCAAATACATGTCATTTTGAAGTGATGATTCTGGAAATTTCTCTGGCATATTTGCTCTGGGTGAGGGTTGCTCTCCTGTCCAGAGAAAGGAGTCAGAGCAAATCCCTTTTGACAGAGACCCTGTCATGCAGCAGGAGGATGAGCAGAGTTTGCAGTTTGGTTGGGACATTATCCCACCTGCCTGAAAGCACTTCCCTGTCACCATCCACTGGCTTGTGTGGAAGACCTTTAGACACGTGATCTGTAGGTCAGTTCATGTCAGAATGGCTCAGAACAGCAAACATCTTTGTGTCTGTATGCTCCTTCATATCTGTGGCCTGTTTTCCTGCCATCCTTGTTGGCTCAAAGATTTGCTTCAACCTTGCAGACCCTAAGTTCAGCATAAGAAAGGCAGCTATGGTTTCTGTGGTGGAACTCGGCCTCCAAGTATGGTGCTCATGGAATTCCAGCTATGTGAATTCAAAGAAACCCTAAATCTTCACTTTTAATCCGATTATGCAATCTCAAAACTGCATTTCCTAGTTCTTGTCAGTGGTCATTTGACAGGACTATTTAGTTTTCAATACTGTGTGTCTTTAAAGGCAAGTACCTTGCAGCTTGCTACAAAAGGAA
Organism: Oenanthe melanoleuca; assembly: GCF_029582105.1. Classification (NCBI taxonomy): domain Eukaryota; kingdom Metazoa; phylum Chordata; class Aves; order Passeriformes; family Muscicapidae; genus Oenanthe; species Oenanthe melanoleuca. Next base: position 28,844,469 of record NC_079336.1, read on the forward strand.
ACATTTTCCCCATCTTTGTGTGCTAAGTTTTTCTGTGCTTCTGGTCTCACACAAGCAGCATAAATGAAAGCATGATTCCACTGAGCTGGGCTGTGCCAGTGTCAGGAAGAGCAGAAGGAGGGGAATTTTTGTACTTTGACAATTTCATAATGCACAGCTGTGGTCTAAGGAGGGGGGAGGAGTTGAGTTCAGGGGAAATTGAAGTCATAAGCACATTGCTTCCCAGCAGATCTGTAACAACTGCTCTTTCTGTTTCAGTGTGAAGTGGGTCTTTGGCTGCTGGTGAGTTCCCTTGTTAAGACAGGGTGTCCTCTGTTCACATATGTAGGTTAATGATGTCCTTATTTGCTGAAATGGAAAACCTGGCATATCCACAAGATTGAGGACTGGCTGTCCCTCAGGTATTGGCTTCATGTGTACAGAACTTGCCACAGTATTTTGTGCTTGTTGAACAGTTCTTGTTTGAGAAGACTTTTAACATGAAAAGAAATTGCTGCAAGTAGTTCTATTCATTTTGGTAAGAAAACCAAGCACATAAAGGCTGAATAATCTGCTTCAGTAGCATGGGCAGATAGGAGAGACACCTTGTACCATCTGATTTCTAAGCACTGGGGATTTGTTACAAGGCCCAAGGTTTGGTTTTTACATGAAGACAAAGTGAGCTTAGACCCTCCCAGGTCCTGTGGCCTTGCTAAGACCAACAGGATGGGAAGGGCAGAACTGGAGGATCTGCTTTTAACATGGGTGTCTGCTTGCTTTTCCTTGTCTGTGCAGTAATGAATGGCACTTTGTTGTCCTGTAATCCTCGCTGTCACCAGGCAAGCAGGAGGGAAGATGTGTGGTGAGGTTGACCTAACCTGTTGCCCATACCAACTGTCCTTGTGTTCCCTGCTTCAATGTGTGTGTCTCTCTTTCCCTCCTGCAGAACATAGGCCTGGTGATCAGCACTCTTTCCTCACATATCTACCACTCTATCTTATCCCAGATTTTTACAACTTCTTTTCTTTCCCTACTCTAGTTTTCATTTCATATGGTACTTGAACTGAGCAGTTTATTTGTATTGTCTTTATTTCTGCCTGGGAGATGAAAGCAAGAGAAAAATGGAAAGGCATTTTATGCTAGGAGACCCTAACAGCTGCAGCCTTGGATGGTCTCGGTGCTGCTGGGATGTTGGCAGTGGTGCAGCAGTGGCTGATTGTCTTAGTTCCCCACTTGGCTGGCCCTTGGCAAGCACAGTGTGCCTCCTAGTTGTGCATTGCCCTTGCACTTTGTTAAGTAACAGCCTTCACAGGCAGTGGTTTTAGATGCTCAGGGGTTACCAGCTTTGATGACCATACTTCCCAGGCTGTGTTCCTCATGCAGTGACAGGTATCTCAGGATGTCATTTAGTGGATGCAGGGAGGAATCTCTTGTCCCCTTGGAGGTGCTGTTTCCATGGAGGAGGTGCTCTCAGTTCTTCCCATCAAACCACGGCCGATGGTGCTCAGAGTCCTTCCAGGGTATTGTTTCCATCTTCTGCCTTGACTTCATGGCACTACTGAGAAATAAAAAGTGTCTTTCCCCTCCTTTGATTAAAATTAGTGGTGTCCAGGCATTCATATGAGATGAGAGACTTGCACAGCAATTGCTATGTCATAAAGGGTGGAGAAAAAAGGATTGATTCTTGATCTACTGTTTAACTGACAGTGATGCTTCGGGGAAACAAGCTGTGCTTTTGTCTCCTTTCTAAACTGCTGCACAGGTTTAACCCCTCAAGGGTAGCTCTGAGAGAGGAGACTGATGTGGATCCCCACCAGAAGATCTCTGACTCCATCCTTACCATTGTGTGGTGGCCATGCCTGGTGCCTGAGCCTTGACCTCTGTACCAAGGAATGCAGTATTGGCAGACCTTCTATCCTGAAAGCTGGAGGCTGCACCTTCTCCACATCTTTGCAGACCTAAGACGGAATGTGACGGGTGCTCAGCTCTGCACAGGCACAGGCACAGCCTCAGCCTCCCTGTCTGTGTCCCTCGGAGTGGGAGCGCCCCCGCTGTGGCAGGAGAGGCTGAGCAGAGCCACGCGTGGGGCTGCAAAGGCAGGAGCAGAGCTCAGCAAACCCCGGCTGCGGCAGGGACGGGGGGATGAGTGAGGGGTGGAGGTGCTCCTGTCTGGCACCAGCTGCAGCACTCACCTCCAGGAGGGACATTTTCAGGGACTGAAAGCGCACTCTGTTCTTGTTCCGAGTGACTTGGTGCTGGTTGGGGTTGACTGAAGAGCGGGCACGGCGCCAGGTGGGCAGTGAGCTCACCCCGCCTTTCAGGGCAGCACAGAGGGGAGGTGACAACAGCCTCGTTTCTTCCCCTGCCATCTACTGTGGCTTAGCTTGAAAATTGCCGTGCACGACCAGGTGGTGACCTGTGCCACACGTGTGCAGGACTTTTGGAGTCGCAAGTGGAACGGCTGCTGTGCCTGGCAGTGCTGAGCTGGCACTCCAGCGAGGTTTTGTCCTTGTCCCCCCGCATCTCGGCAGACTTTGGCCAGGGGGCAGGGCCGGCTTGGTGACACTGTCCCAACTCTGGCCAGGGGGCAGGGCCGGCTGGTGACACTGTCCCGGCGCCGGCTGGTGACTGTCCCGGCGCTGGCCAGGGGGCAGGACTGGCTGGTGACTGTCCCGCCCTGGCTGGTGGCCCTGTCCCGGCCTGGCTGGTGACACTGTCCCGGCCTGGCTGGTGACTGTCCCGGCGCTGGCTGGTGGCTGTCCCGGCCTGGCTGGTGACACTGTCCCGGCCTGGCTGGTGGCACTGTCCCGGCCTGGCTGGTGACTGTCCCGGCGCTGGCTGGTGGCTGTCCCGGCCTGGCTGGTGACACTGTCCCGGCCTGGCTGGTGACTGTCCCGGCGCTGGCTGGTGGCCCTGTCCCGGCCTGGCTGGTGACACTGTCCCGGCGCTGGCTGGTGACTGTCCCGGCGCTGGCTGGTGACACTGTCCCGGCGCTGGCTGGTGACACTGTCCCGGCGCTGGCTGTCCCAGCGCTGGCTGTCCCGGCCTGGCTGGCGGCTGTCCCGGCGCTGGCTGGTGGCACTGTCCCGGCGCTGGCTGGTGGCACTGTCCCATCGCTGGCTGTCCCGGCCTGGCTGGCGGCTGTCCCAGCGCTGGCCGGGGCACAGGAGGCGGCAGGCGGCGCTGGAAGCAGCCATGGCAGCCCCGCCGCCGCGCTGATCCCGGCTCTCCGCTGCGCCGCGTGTGCTGCCGCCGGGGCAGCGCCCGCCCCAGTGAGGAGCAGGAATTTCCCTCCCAGGGAAGCGCCGCAGTACAGCCGAGCCCCGCTCAGGGTGCTTTTCCTTCTCCCATCCCGGGCCACATCTGCACACCCCTCCTTCTCCAAAGATTTGGGGCTCTGCAATCCACAAAAGTGCTTTAGCAGCAGGCTGGGTGATATTAGTTACAAGTAATGTCGATCAAACAACTTATAATCACATTTAAATTCTTCTATTCCTTCCTTTTTTCCTCTGGAAAAGGCTATTAAAGGACATACTTTACATAGAGACAACTCAACACCAACAATCCTACACCTCTTTCTCCAAAATACTCATGTCCTATTAGCAGAACCACAGCCTAACTTATAAACTAAATATTTATTAAATATTAATGAAATATTTAATAACAATAACTATATATAACGAATAATATAAAATAAATAATAGATATAAATAATAACTAATTATAAATAACTAAATTCATTTGGGGGCATTTCACTTTGGTTACTAAAGTATTAGCTTAGAATTCAGCTTCAAAATAAGAGCTGCAGATTTTAAGGAGTCTGGCAACTGCAATTATTAAAAAAAATTAAGTAGGCATCTTATTAATTTATCTAGATGTATGTATATGTTATATATAATATATAGGTGTGTGTGTGTGTGTGTGTGTGTGTGTATATACACATATATTGAACAAAAAAATGGTAATTTTGCTTGATGTGCCCAGGTGGCTGCAGATAAGAGGAATCTGGATCTTTTAAATTTCAACCCCCCCAGGGGGGGACATTTGTCTTGCCTTTCCATCCCTGTACAGGTTGGGAGTCAGCAGCTGCACCAGCAGTGCTGAGCTGTGCAGAATAGGCACCTGGGTGGGAAAACACTGTGGCTCTTCCCTTTGTTTTAAATAATCCAGATTTTACTGGGCTGAAAGGGAAAATGTGACTGTGACTGCTGCTGGCAGGGCAGGCAGGACCAGAGTTAGGGGTGACCTGGCTCTGCTTATCCCTAGTGACTGTGTAATGCAAAAAATTAGCATATTAACCCATGCACTAGTGTTTGTGCTGGGCCTGAGCTGGCAGGTGCCCTTGCAGGAGGATGCCCAGGGTTCTGGATTGCTCCACTGACAAGAGCCAGCCAGCACCTCAGCACACTGAGGGCAAACCTGTTGCTACTGCATCCTCAAATCATGCACTTGGCCCACGGGGATGATTTGCTAAATGAAAGGTTAGGTACCTTCCAACTTGTTTTGCTTTTTTGAAGGAAGAAATAAGCAAAACCTGCACAAATGGCAGCTCCTTGGCTGACAGCCCATGTGCACCCCACTGCTGCCCCACTGTCCCCCCACCCACAGGCCAGAGATCCTTTGTCAGGGTATCCCACTCTGATTTATCCCCACCTTTCCTCAGCATCCTCCATGGAAAATGTGGGTTCAGCTGTCACCGTGGCAGTAGCAGTACAGAGAACTGGCAGATTTGAATTATGTTGTGTAAATATTTGAAACATAACAGGATTAAAGAATTACTGATAGGCAGCCAGGAAAGTAACCTGATCTCTAAAAAAGCAGGCAACTCTGTAATTGACTTATAATGCAGAAATAATGTGAAGGCACTAAAGAGGACTCAGAAAAGGCTAAAAAACCACAGCTCCTGTACGTTGGAAGCCAATACAGTTTTGATATCTAGAAGGTTTTTCTTCAGCTCTTTTGCACCCCAGGTGCCCTTTTCTTTCTCCTGAAGTGAAGTGGTTTCAGGCCTCTCCTTGGTAAGCAGGAGCAGCATTGCAAGAGAAAGGTAATTTTGCCCAGTATTATCTTCCATGGTCACAGTTCATTCCTCTGCTTAGCTTATGGTTTGGCTATTATTTAAGATTTGCAGTTTCAGAGAACTAAATTCCTAGACAGGAAGTACTATTTGGTGCACTCAGATGACATGAAAAATTCAAGTTATTGAAATTAATAAATTCAAAGGTGCTAATACTGTCAGGAATTTATAACTTGCAGTAGAATGTGTGAGAAATTCATGTAGAAAAAAAAGGAGCTTTGGGTGAAGCAGATGCTTTGAGCAGGACCTGAGGTGTTCAGGGTCCCTCAGGGTGCTGCTGTGGGTGCAGCTTATCAGCCCTCCCACTGCCTCCTCTGGGCACTACATAAACATAAAACTAATAAAAACTAAAACCAGGGGGGTTGTATTTATCAGACTGAACTTACACGGTTTTAAACAGATAGTCATTTAGCACCAATGAGGAAAATAGTATCTCTGTAAAGTTTGCCTCTGTATGATTTATTTTGACCAAATCTAAATTTTGAAATAGGCATTTACAGAAAAAAATTTTTCAAAATTTGTCAATACATTTCAAAATATAGAGAGACAGCTAAATTCAGAATGTGAATTAGTATTTGTAATTTGTAAACTATGTTATTCCAGTTATTAGCCTTGTACAAGCTGATCTGAGATATAATTACAATCCTTCTGGGCAGTAATCTGAGCAGAGTCCATTTTATTCCAGCCTGAACTATCCACCTAGAGAACACCAACACTGAGCAAGAAGTTACTTAGTGGTATCAGCTATGACTGCACTGCTCCATTTCCCTACAAAGACCAACCCAGCCAGTTTTCTGCCTTCAGGGCTAGCTCCATCACCATGGCAGCATGCTGTCACACTTCTGCATGAAAACCAACAGAATTGCAGGACAGTGAGGAAAGATTAAAGGACAGCTGTAAAAGTTGCTTAAAAAAAATAAGCAGTCAGAAGACAAATACAGTTCTCAACTAAGAACATTTATTAAAAGTTTGATTGAAGTAGTTCTATTCCCAAATTTTGTTTACAAAAGTCTAACCATTTCCCCAAGTAGTCAGATTAATAAAAGAACTGAGATGGCATTACGTTAGTGCATAGAAAGCAAATCCGGTGTATAAAAGTAAAAAAGAAAGAAAGCAAGCCAAATGTGTAAAATGTAGGTTTTAAATACATGAAAGCAATTACTCGTATTGCAGGCACAGTATTCTCAAGTGTGTTATGCACACATTAAGTTGTTAGATGCAGTATTATTTTTTAGGGCCTTTTTCCTGCTAGAAGCAGGGCCAGTCCCTCTGGCACAAAGTCTGCAGCTCTCTTGCCCTGCTCCTCAGCCAGGCTGTTCTGCCGTGACCCAGCCTCCCAGCAGCTCTGGCAGTTCATCTGGTCTATGCACCACACCGCTGGGTCACACCTTCTTTTCCCTAAGGATTTGAATGAGTTGCTTACTCCAATCCCATTTCCAAACTACCATGGAGCAAGTACACGCAGGCAGACACCCTGTGCAGCGTGCAGAGGCACTGCAGACAGGGTGCTGTGCATCCAGGCCACGGCCGGCCAAAGCAAACATCCTGCGCCTAACAAAGGAATGTGCAGGAAATGTAAGGAAGGCAGAGCCATGCTGAAGGCAGCCGGAGCCGAAGCTGCTTTGCTTTTCATCCAAATCACAACTGTGCTGAACCAGTCTGACCCAAGGCTCTTGGAAAATATGTAGCGGTTTAACTGAAAAGCACGCTAAGATTTGGCAAGATACTTCAAGCCTTATTATGGCAACAGTAGGTCTGCCTCCCATTTTGAAGTTATGTACTTCCTGTTGCCTTGGGGACACTAACAAACCTCCAGAAGCAAAATTTAAGCAGCAGATATTTTTTTACTGAATTCCATAGCCTGCTACGAAGCTCTCTAGACCCGGCTTCCACTGTACCCTCAAAACCAGTGTGTAATGCTCCAAGGTTTCACTGCAGTTAAGACACAGAAGGTGAGCAAAAAAAAAAAGAGGTAAGATCCAAACAAACAAAGCATGAAAAGAAGTAACAGCAGTTCAGATCTATCCAAGCAGTACAGATATGAGTTCCTGCAGAGCAAGCACACAGCTAGAGAAGGAAAGGAAAACAAACGAGAGAATACAGCCATTACAGGCAGAACAAACATACTGGTGTCATGGAACAAGTCCCTCAAAGATACCAAATTCTGACCTTCTGTGGGGATGCTGTGGGGAAATCATGTGAAAGGTTAGTAAAACAGCTGCACCATTACGCAAGTCAGCTCTGATTATCCATTAACTGCTTGCCCCCATTTACCAACTTGAAGCAAGGCTTCTATGCCAGAATTCTTAATTATTACAGCTGGTACTCCTAAAGCCCACAACATTTTACTTGGGATTATTTGTCCAGTGATTATTAATAGTAGTTTGGACTAGATACCCAAGTCCCCTGTAAGTGACTGTCTGATACAAATTTTCAACCTATTTTTAAAAAGACAGCAGGCACCTTGTCCCACTGTGCCATTTGGTGCAGGCTACAATGGTGGTTCACTCAGTTTGCATCAAAGTGTAACTCTAGACAGAAATTTCAGATTTGGCTATTCAATGCCTTACTGTATGTTAGAAAAGGTGTTTTAAGAGCTACACAACATCAGTTCCCCAGAAAAAAAAACCATCTGGTTCTGCTTCTGACTAGAGAAGTCCGTGTACAAAATGCTGGAAACCCAACACTATTATTTTTTAACTTTTTTAAGGTTAAATGTGTTCACACTTCTTTATTCTCAATGTAGACTTTTCTTGATGCATCACAGAATGCACCAAAATACTGTAACTGTTACCTGGTGTTTGTGCAACCCAATTTAAAATCTGTATTTGAAGAAAGCACCAGAAAAGCTTAAGGCTTAGATCAGTTAGAAAGTAAACTTGTAGCTGAATTTTGTTCTCTTAAGTAATTTTGAGTTTTTGCATTGTAATTAACATACTTAAGTAACAATGAACCTCTCTTATCCCAGCATGACTAGCTATAGGTTTTGCCATAAACTTAACATTAACCCAAAAAACACAGAGACATAGCATTGAACTTCTGTTTTAATGGTCTCAAATTCTGTGACAGATTTTTGGTCAAGTTTCCATTTTAAAAAATTTATCGATTTTAAAGACTAATAACTTAAACTGCCACGAAACAAATGGTCCACAAACATTCCTTTCCTTCTGAAGCTTTTACGATGCATGGTAATCATTAACCAGTCTTTCACTATTAAACTTAAATGGCCAATTGAGACAAACAGTTCTGAGACCGTTCTTCCACCACTGATTAAGACTGAGGTGGCAGCTGGTGTACAGAATTTTCATTTAGCCTTCTGGGCCTTCTGGGCAGACTTTGTGACCTTGCCAGCTCCTCCAGCCTTCTTGTCAACTGCCTTGATGACACCAACAGCGACCGTCTGCCTCATGTCACGCACGGCAAAACGACCTGAAAGCAAAAACACGTTTTGTAACTTTTGTCTCTGCTGCCTAACTCACAGCCCGTTCTGCACAGTGGAAACACACAGGTTGGTGTAAATAGGCCAGCACTGCTCTGGAACCAGATAGGGAAGAGGAATCACCCTTCTCCAGACCACCTCTCCCTGTACCAGTGAAGTCTTGGTTCCACTTCAGTTTCAAGTCACAGCTTACATCAGCATTTCATAGAACACACTGCACCCCAGTACTAGAAAGTGACGAGTGTCTTTTCCAGAGACCAGTGTTAATGTGAGATGCCTTACCGAGAGGAGGATAATCAGAGAAGCTCTCAACACACATGGGTTTGCCAGGGATCATATCAACGATGGCAGCATCTCCAGACTTCAGGAACTTGGGGCCATCCTCCAGCTTCTTGCCAGAACGACGATCGATCTTCTCCTTGAGCTCAGCAAATTTGCAAGCAATGTGAGCAGTATGGCAATCCAGCACAGGGGCATAGCCAGCACTGATTTGGCCAGGGTGGTTCAGGATAATGACCTAAGAAACAAAGAAAGCCAAGTTAGAAGGGGGGCAAACAAAGCCAAAGTGAATGAGATTTGCTTCAATCAAATGTAACTCAGAATAAAACTCTATGTCACTTTATAGCTTAACCTGACAAGACTCCTATTTTGGAATACAGAAATACATTCCCAACATCCCTGAACAGCTGCAAAAAATACCTGTGCAGTGAAGCCAGCAGCTTCCATGGGAGGGTCATTCTTGCTGTCACCAGCAACATTACCACGGCGAACATCTTTCACAGACACGTTCTTAACATTGAAGCCAACGTTGTCACCAGGCAGAGCTTCGCTCAGGGCCTCGTGGTGCATCTCAACAGATTTAACTTCAGTTGTTACGTTGACGGGGGCAAATGTCACCACCATGCCTGGCTTCAGAACACCTGTTTCCACACGGCCGACTGGTACAGTACCAATGCCTGCAAGCAAGGAACGAAAACAGTATTATTCATTACTCAGCTTAGTGAATACATGTCCTTATCAGGGAAAAAACCCACTGGAGACAGGGATTTTAGTTTTTGACTTGGAAAAGCAGCTCTTGAGCTAATGCCTGCATTTCTGGCCCATACATCAGCTGTTACTGGCACAAGAGCAGCATTCCAGAGCACATACCGCCGATTTTGTAGACATCCTGAAGAGGCAGACGCAGAGGTTTGTCAGTTGGACGAGTTGGCGGCAGGATGCAGTCCAGGGCTTCAAGGAGAGTGGTTCCGCTGGCACTGCCATCCTTACGGGTGATCTTCCACCCCTTGAACCAGGGCATCTGGAATGGAAACAAGCCCAGGTTAATCTCACTGCCTGCTTTCATGGTGCAAGGCTGGAAAAGCACAAGTGCTGTCTCTTACCATTATCTCAGTTTACTGTTGCAAAGTAAGAATTTTTTCAAGTGCTAGAATTTATCTTGGACCTTAGCACTTCCCAAACATAACTATTACAAAACACGTGCATTTTATCCTTGCATAATCAGTCATAACAGCCCTCTCCTAGTTTCATGCCTTAATAGAAATAAATGCCAAACCTACGTTAGAGCTAGGCTCCAGCATGTTGTCACCATTCCAACCAGAAATTGGCACGAAAGCCACAGTGTCTGGGTTGTAGCCAATCTTCTTGATATAAGTGCTGACTTCTTTGACAATCTCTTCATATCTCTTCTGGCTGTAGGGTGGCTCAGTGGAATCCATCTTGTTCACACCAACAATCAGCTGTTTCACACCCAGGGTGTAGGCCAGAAGGGCATGCTCACGGGTCTGCCCGTTCTTGGAAATACCAGCCTCGAACTCACCAACACCAGCAGCAACAATCAGGACAGCACAATCAGCCTTTGAAAAGAAAAAAAAAAATACAAACCCTCACTATAATGCTTGCATGTATGTTCAAGTACTACAGTAACCTACCCCCCCAACCAACCAAGAACAATCCTCCTGAGCTTCCCAAACCCCACTTTCTTTACATACCTGAGAAGTTCCAGTAATCATGTTTTTAATGAAGTCTCTGTGTCCAGGAGCATCAATGATGGTGACGTAGTATTTGCTAGTTTCAAATTTCCACAGGGAAATATCAATAGTAATACCACGCTCACGTTCAGCCTTCAGCTTGTCCAAGACCCAGGCATATTTGAAGGAACCTTTGCCCATCTACGGTTACAAGAAAAACACATTTTTTAATTCCCATTAAAAGAAGAGTTCCATATCTGCAACTAGTTCAGAAAGATTACACCCTGGCTTAAGAGTAAAATCTAATAATAGTAACTCACTTAACACTGAAAAACCCTGCTGCTCATAAAACATGCCATTAAGATACACTTGGCATCACTGGTGAGAGATGCCAACTGTTGAACCTTATTGAACCTGTTGACAGTTTATGCTCCTTGACAGCTTGTTAATTTCACTAATGCATTTTTATGATAGAGCTCTTGAGCCTGAGTCCTACTATCAAGTGTCCTCTACAATTCCAAGTCCTCCTACTACTTCAGTCCTTGCAATAATCAACACTTAAAACTTCCACTCTGCTCAACGTTTGCTGAATTTTATCCTGTAACATTCTTATGATCCATGCTGTTATTACACAGAAAAAACGCAGTTATCAGTTAACTCTCCGATTTTTAAATTAGACCTCAAAAGATCAACTTCTTTCCATGCAGTTTGAATCTGGCCATTTAACTTGATTTCCAGATGTTACTGTTTAGATGCAGCCTAAGACTACCTTCTCTTCACTTGCTCTGCATTTCACAATCTGAGTTTCTGCAGCTAACACAATGGCAGACTGAACACTTAAGACTTGCTCCAACTCGGGGACAACTGCAACGCAGCTGCCGCCCTGTGGCCACGCAACACTGAGCCACTTGTTCAGCTCCGGGGGGAGAGGCGACCGAACTGCCTCCCCGTGGCCACTCAATGCTCTGCAGGTTCACTTTTCAATTAAAGCTCTATTCGTTCCCACAGCCTGGAATTTTGCTGGCTGCTAGGGGCCCACGCACCTCAGCTGCTTCCTTCTCGAACTTCTCGATGGTTCTCTTGTCGATACCCCCACATTTGTAGATGAGGTGGCCGGTGGTGGTGGACTTGCCAGAATCGACGTGGCCGATGACAACGATGTTGATGTGGGTCTTCTCCTTTCCCATTTTGGATTAAACGAGTTCTTTCTTTTGGCAAAAGAGAATCGACACCTGTGGGTTTCCAGAAAAAAGCTGGTTACGCCTCGGTCGGGCCTAGGGCAGCGATGGCGGCGCCACATGCGGGGCGGCCTGGCCGGGATGGCGGCCCCGCCCCGCGGGGGAGGGGAGGAGCGCGGCGGGCGGGCCGGGGGCCCCTCGGAGCGCCCCTCGCGTCGCCCCCTCCCCGGGCTCGAGTTACCCCGGCGGCGGCGGCCGGGGCGCGGGGCGGCGGCGAGCGGGCCCGGCGGGCAGCGCGGAGGGCGGGGCCGCCCCGCTCCTTTGTGTGACTCACCCCGCCCGGGCCGCCGCGTCCTCCATTTTGTGGCGCTGGCGGCGGGCAGGCAGGGCGAGCGGCCATCTTTTCACTCGTGCCCCGACCCCTCTCCCCCCCGACGGCATCCGCCGCACCCCGACGGGCCAGGCACGGCCCCGCGCCGCCGTCCGTGGGGTTTAATGGGAGGCTGCCGGGCGCCTTCTGCCCCACGCCCGCCCGGACACGCCGCTCCCCCGACCTCAGCCCGGGCAACGGGGGAGTGCACATGGTAATCGAGGAGGACGACGCGCCGCCATCCCGCCGCCCCGCGCTCCCTGCCAGTCCGTCCGCCCCGGCTCCCGCTGGCACCCCCGGCCCCTCCCTGCCTCCCCCTCCCCCTCCCCTCGGCCCCCACCACGCCCCAGCTCGGCGCTCGCCACCGCCCCGGGCGGACCCCGGCCCGGCCCGGCCCTGCGAACGAGCCTCACCTGCTCGGCGACGGCGGCAAACCCGGAGCGAAAAGACCGACAACGTGAGCGCCGCCCCTTATATACCCTAGCAGGGGGCGGGGCCTCGGGGACACGTCACCGCTCCCGGCGGCCCCGCGGCCCCGCCCGGCACGGAGCGCCCCCGCCCCGTCAGGGCTGGGCGGACCCCCGGCCCGAGCGGTACCGGCCCGGCCCGGCCCGACCCGGCGAGCGGGCCCGGCCCGCGGTGTGCTGAGGGGCCGCGCCGGGATGGAGAGCGGCGGCGGGCGTGGCCGCCTTGTGCGGAGGAAGCGGGGCAGCGCCGAGCAGCCCCGGCCCCCTGCAGGGCCCAGCGGCTCGGGCCGGGGCGCCGCGGAGCGTCAGGCCTGGCGTCACGGCCGGCCCGGAGGGATGCCGCGGCTGACGAAAGTCTCCGGGGAGCAGCCCCCGGCCAATTAATTGTATTTCGCATTAGGGACACAAAGGAACGCAATCAGTGAGATCAGAGATGTTCAGTGAGTTACCTGACCGGCAAGTAACAAATGTCGGCTAAACATGACGAAATACGAGACTCCCCGTGCCCCAGTACGTTGCAAGTCTCAAAGAATCCAAGGTGGAGAAGGAGGGGGAGAGCAGGAATTTCTGAAAGCTTATTACACCAGAATAAGAAGCCATCGTTTGTCTTAAAAGTAAAAAAACAACAAAAACCCAACCTTCTTCTGTCTTTGTTGTACCATTAGAGGACAAAAGTTGACTCGTCTTAGAAAACATAGAACTCAAGGCGGGCGCACCTCCAGCAAAGAAGCGTCTGAAGTTCAGATGTATCAGTCACGGACGCATTCGGGACGTGGGGGCTCTACAAGAAACCCTAACTGCGAGAAGTGCCCCCATACCGTATTTTCACATGGGAAAACCCGCAGCCCTGGCGAATTATTTTTAGAATTATGGCAATGAGGAGTCACAAAACAGCTCACAACATCAGAAATAAAAGCCCTCGTGATTCCAGTGGATTTTATCTGGTTTAGTCGCTTGTAACTGATGTAAGAAAATCCATTAAATATTCAACATCTCTTGCACCCATTCAAGAGAAATTAATCTGAGAAGCTGAACTATCTATGTTATTTTAAAATTATCTGCAAGGCTATGTAGTCCATGTTCTTATTCAGCTACATTATATGCCTGTCAGAAATTGTTACTTATCTATAGACAGCTATAAGCCATTCATTTATTGGTATGCTCTTCAGGTTGCAATTGTAAAGCATGGAAACAGCCTCTTACTCAAAAACAAACAAAAATAACAACATCAGCAAAATAATAATAAAAACTACCTCATGCATCTACAAATGTACCCTTCCACTTGACTTCAAGTTTTTCTAGCTGAGAGAAACCCAGCATCGAATTCATGACAGAGCAGTAAACTTAGTATTTCATGGTTTGATATGGATATTTTTCTATCAGATAGGGTATTATTCCACATGAAAGATTAAAAAGATGCATTTTGTAAAAAAAAAAAAAATCAAAATGTCATTAGAGAAGATGCTGAGTTTAGAATACACCTTTTGCAAAAGTCACCAGTTTCAGAGTAAAAACCTGAAAAAAGGTTCAGATCTTAAACAGATACTTTTTTTTTAAGAAAGGAAAAAATAAATCCTCTCTCAGCCCTTCATATGTTTTTCAGCAGAGATTAGTGGTGGGGGTGTAGGATGGTTCAGCTTTCCCCAAAACTAACCTTCGGGGCAGTTCCTAGTGAAGACAGTGCATATGAAGACATAGTAATAAAAGGGCAGGAAAAGGAAGGTGGTCTGCTTTCTGGAAATGGAAATGCATTATTGTGAAGTGGCTTGGGCTGAACACTAAAGTGTAATATTTGGCAAGAAAGCTAGGGAGCACTTCTTTAGGATCTTCCATAAAGCAAAGACTGTAGACACAGTTAAAAAGCCTTATTCTTCAAGATGGTTTGAAGTTACCTTCTAAAATGTGTATTTCAGTGGGGGGTATTTTTAATGGACCAATCTGTCAAAGAATCCATTTTCATAAAAGGGTAGTTTAAACACTTCCCAAATGTAGTAAATTATTTGTGCCTGAACAGGAAAAGGAAGAAGGAAATATGTTACTAATTTCTGTATGGTCCACACTAAACTGCATATTTCTAATTTTTAAAGGATACTTTTCTTAGAAGACTTTCACAACTAAAGGCTCTCAGAACCAGATATTTCTTAGGGAAGTAGTTTTTTGTGGTATCTACATAGCTGAAAGCTATGTAAGCTGAATTTGTGGTACAATTTTTTAAACCTGGTCCTAGTTTAAGTCTACAGCAGTTGTTTTCCCCTTCCACTTATTTAAATGAGTTTTCAAAGTAATTTTAATATTTCCTCTTTAGTTTCACCAATACATGTTTTTATTCTCTCAACAATTAGTGCATCTCTTCTTGCCTACTGTATTAGAAGAACATTCCTATTATCAATCTCACAAATATTTATACAGCTGGGGAGCTTCTGATATATGAGTAGCCTCAGATAATACAGTGGAAATGCATTCTGAAGAATCTTCTCAGCTAACAGAAATAGGCCTACACTGGACTAAATCCTGTGTGCAACCAGCCTATAAAAGTTTTAGATTTTATTAATTTGGTAAAATTAATCACTTTAATATGTAATGTTTAGGAAGGAACAGAGACAAGAGATTCAAGAAGTCCAGGACATTTAGGCATTGAAACAGGGCCTATTCAATTCAGACTGACTTCAGAAATAGGAGGACTTTGTGGGCAAAAATTACTCATTCTCCTTCAATCACTGGTGAACATATGCTAAACTGAGATATCCTATGTCCACATATGTCTCCAGTGCAAGAACACAGAATGCTCTAAAGCATTTGTACTGTAGGAACCTAGACAGAAACTACCATTTAAAAAAGGTTTTAAATCTTGGATCAAATGATATTAAAAGTAATGCTGTCAATATATAAGCTAAAATTTTTAGCTTTAAAAAGTATATCTTAACTGGATTTTGAGTTCACAGTAGCTACTTCAGGATTACTTCCATTTTAGCATGTAGCTCCAGCACATGCAGAATGGGCTATAACCTTAGAACACAGTCACAGCCAGTGAAATCATGCTAGGAGATAAAAGATGTGCTCACTGAGCACCTCTAAAGAATTTGAATTCTCTACCATATACACATGGCATTTTTTTGGTCAGACTCCTGTGCAAAGATGAAGGTTAGTAGTGCTTGTACAACCATTCTAACTGCAATGACCAAGGTCATTCAGGAGTGTGAGCAAACAGACTTTATAAGCACAAGACTTGAAACACAGATCTGAATATAAACAGAGTATCTCAAGCTCACTATATAGGAAAGAAGCACTAAGATTTCTTGAGGGCATTTTCAGAAAGTGGTGGAAAAGCAGTCCAAAGTTACCAATAGTAATTGGTGATCAGCAAAACTGGATTCTGGTACACAGCACTAATCTATCATACAATTAGCCTCATATTTACCATGAAAGGCTTTTTAATCCCTATATTACAATTATCATGGTACATACATTGGTACAAAGTTCAACATAAACTATAGCATGAGCATACAGCCTTACTTCCATCTATAAGTGTTCTTTATTGCATTGTTTCTTAATAGCAATAAAAAGCATCTGCATCTGTTACAAAATCCTTTTTCATACATGATCTTAATACTGACTACCAGTTTTTACAGTCAGATGTTTATGAAATAAAAGAACAATAGAATAATGATGTTTTTTTATATATGAATAGACAGAAAAATCTGACTAAAATAAAGTTTAACTGAACAAGGTGAGGTAATATAAACTAATTGAAAAATGCTACTTTTGAAAGTTACTTAGCTCTGTACAAGTAGCTGGCATTTTTATATAAATAAAATTGCTTGGTAAAAGAAAGAGACAACAGTAAATACACTTTAAGTTACTGTCTTAGCAGACAGTACAAATTAAACTCCTCCATCCTTGGAAAATTAAGACTTGAACTAAATCAAGTATTCTTGTCTAATCTCAAAACTGACCTTGCTTATAGATTCACAAAAGGTTTTACAGTAGGAGGTATAAGACAGTGGGCTTCAAAACTGTTGAGAGTATGACTGGGATGAACAAGCAGTTACAATTTCAGAGTCTTCTGAATAGCTTAAGAAGAGCTTCTTTAAAAGTCATTGTTGCCCCTGAAAGAAGTTTCCTCTGGGAAACACTACCGTTGTAGTTACAGCATTTATAATAGGTAATGGACTAATGGTTAGAGAATAGCCTGCTTAAAAAAAAACCTAAAAATCCTTTGGACAGTCTTTTCAAACAATAATATTTATCCACAGCATGAGGAAGCTCATTTATGTTGAAGGTTTAGTACCAACTGAACTGTGATACTAAATGTTTAGGATCAGAGAGAGTGGTCAGATCATACTGGGATGTGACCAGAACTAACAGCTGTATTTCAACCCCATGTTCTGTTCTGTGAAGGTCTGCATTTGTGAGCTAGAATATGAAAGTATTTGATTTAGAGCAGAAGCATCCTAAGCAGGAAAATATATATAATATATATATTTATTTCATATATATATATGAAAATATTGCATTCTCCGTTAAGAAAATGTCAGTTACTGAACCAAAATCCACTGGGTGAGGATGGTGTGACTTTTTTTCTGAATTGATCATGAACCTCCAAAATTCCATTTTAAAGCTCTGGTCTCTTCTGCAAAAAATAATTTTGCCAAAAGCAACATATTCATCCTCTTGTCCTGATAAGTGGAACTTCAAATCTTCAGCTATGAATCTTCAAATTCTTCTCTGAGTCCTCACAGCAACTGAGCTATGCTTGAATAACTTTGCTAAGTGTCCACTCATCAGGTTAATTTTGCTGCTCCTCTTGCTGCAGTAGGTTTGGAGCTGGATTGTGTGCTTTACAAAAAAAAACCCTGTGAATTCCCATTGTTGCAGATCCTGTGCATTCTCCCCTTTCTGTCTCTCCTCCTGACCTAAGTAAAGGTAAGTTGTCAAGGAAGGAGACATTTTATTTGTTCATATAATCCCCCCTAGAAGGGGTTTATGACTAAAAAACCCCTGAGGTGCAGCTTAGAGGTGCAAGGGAGAGAAACTTAATAAAGGTAACTCTGGTGCAGACCACAAAAGTATACTGCAGATTGGAGCCAGTGAATGGATGGGTCGAGGGAGGAAGAAGGCTGTACCTGAGACTGGGCTAGTAAGGATGGCACAGATATATCCAGCTGTTCACTGTTCACTCTCCCATCTTGACACTGCTTCTCACTCTGGCCATAGGCTCCCCTTCCACTGCAATCACATGTACATCATTCTTACTCTGTGGTAACCACAGTAACCAGACGTGGTGCAAGTCAAGTCACTTAGAAGCTTTGCTCAGATTTAGTGAATATAGCATATGCCTGACATTTATTCAGTGAATTTAGATTTGAGGCTATTAAACTTTGGAAAGGTTTCAGAGAAGAACTATAGGAATAAATCTAGATCTGGAAAAGTACTTACATTTGATCTGTTCAATCTATACTGTGTTTACTGAAAGACAGGCTTAGTTTACAGGATTCTGAAATACAGAAAATTCTGTAAAGGAAGAATCACAAGTCTGGGCACAGACACAAGAAGGTTCAAGGCTGTTGGTAGTTAAATTAAGATAGAAATAAGAAACACTTATTTGTAATTGTCAATGAGCAGTGGCAGCTTGGTTAAAGCAGAGAGTCAACATATGAAGAAATGCTCAATATTTAATTGTTAGTTTAAAAACCCCAAACACAAAGGATCAAGAACTTGATTTGAGGGGAGGGAGAGGGAACAGGAGGGACCATTTACTTAAAAAGATATCTATATTTTTAGTTAGCCTTTTCTTAATACAGTCTCTCTGAAGTACTTGGCCAGCTATCTCAGAACCACTACTGATTATTGTGGCAAGCTATGGAATGTGAAGGTTCCAAAACAATAAATAAATAGAGAAAACATCAAGAAAGTAATAAATAAAGAAGAAAAAGAGATAAAACCCACAAACATGAGCTAGGCAGTTATGGAACAGTTGGTCTAATTTCAATTCCTGGAAAAATATATTGGCACAAATGAACTATTTTTAGAAGATACTAAGTTGATAAGTAACAACCCCAGACTTGTTAGGATCTAATTGCATCAAACTGATCTTGTTTACTGTGACAGGTTTAAAAGGGTCATGGATGGGAAAATATGGATATCATTTAACTTAAGGGAAGATTTGATGCTTTTTATGGGCAACATGCATAAGAAAGCTGAGCAAACTTTGGACAAAATAGTGCATGTGCAGGAGACCAGCTGAAAATGACATGCTCAAAGTGATTGCTATTATGACTATGAAACTGACTGGTATCAAATCAGTTTCTGTGGGCACAGACATTAATCCACCATACAAATATACAGTTATAAATACATAAAAGTATAATTTTTAATTGCTTGCTTGGGGGGAAAAGGACAGGGAACACCTCTGACCACTTCTGAAGTCAAGAACATTACTCATAGTAATGTGGGCAAGTAAAGGAAAAAGGGCTAAAATAATTAGGAAATAAATTAAGGTTAGTATTTGTCCTTTGTAAGGAACAGTTCATGCAAAACCACAGCAGAAGCAGCAGTTACCCAGCAGTCCTGTATAAAAGGACCTGGGGTTAGACTGGATCACTAATTGAACATGAGTCAACACTGCCATACTCTTGTGAAAAAAGCAAACATACTGAGGTGTATAAACAGAAGTACTGTAAGATATGTAAAATAAACATTTCACTTTACTTAGTACTCATTAAAGCCCTTGCTGGGATACTTTGTCCATCTTGGGAATGATGCTTCAAGATGATATTTGTGGGCAGCTGGTAGAACCTCTGTCATTATCCTTAAAAGCACCTAAATACCTAGCAGGAATGGTTCAACTGTCTATAATATTTACTGATCTATACAGACCCAAAAGCCTCTTCAAGCCTTAATTCCCATAGGTTTGCATTACTTAGAAGATCTGTATAATCAAAAATGAATTTCTTGTACCATAGTTCTTGGTATAATAGTTTGTTAAGGATGTCTCTCCTTGACTTCAATGTACTTGTATCAGCTAAAGGTCAGTCTCTTTAGTTACAAGAGTCAATCTGAATGGAAATTCACAAATATTTCAACCACTAATCATGCATCTTGCTCTATAAATTACATCTTTCACACTAGGTGATTAAGGACATTTTACTGAAA
This sequence comes from Oenanthe melanoleuca, assembly GCF_029582105.1. Lineage (NCBI taxonomy): Eukaryota > Metazoa > Chordata > Aves > Passeriformes > Muscicapidae > Oenanthe > Oenanthe melanoleuca. The sequence goes on from NC_079336.1 coordinate 28,864,101, forward strand.
ACCAGAAAGCTGGCATAATATAACTAAGAGAGGTGTGGAAGGGAATGGAATAGTCAGTCCTGAACTCTAACCAATAAAGAGTGAGGCTAAAATGAAAGATGGGAGAAGAAATTTTATATCACAGACTCATCCTGCCGTTGCATGCGACAGGTTGTGTTAGGGCTATTGGGAACTGGGTCAATTCCTGGCTCTGGATGTTACAAAGCATTCATTCTGTACTAATTTCTTATCAAAATGAAATGCTGAAAAACATGTTTGGTTTCTGCAGCAGTTTCCAAACAACATCCAGAGGAATGCTAAGAGGCAGTGCACACAGCTTTCCCACGGGCAGCGGTACCCTGGCAGGATCCATCAGCTCGGCAGCATTACGGGGAGGTCACTCCACACACCGCTGCTCCTCAGGGTCCCTGGGAGAAACAACTGCTGCGGTTTTGCAAGGCAGTCCTCAGAGAACGGCATTTCAGAGGTTAAAAGCTCGCAGCACACGTTGTATAAAGTAGACTTCGGCCCCTTTAAACCCGGAGCAGGTGTTGAGTCAGCTCTTTGCACGGAGGCCAAATCTCGCAAGGCCAGGGAGCCAGGGCTGACAGGACATCCCGTCCGGCCGGCTGCCATGCCACAGGAGAGCGAGCACAGGGAAGGGAATACGAACTGAAAAAGCCGTGGATATCCCACAGCCCAGAACAAAAGGAAGACACTTAACATTACAGTACGGGTTAGAAGATTGCAAACTGGTTCATACCAGCGAGTCATGTGTTACTGTCCTGTGCTGCCTGAAACAGGAACCCTCCTACTCTCAGCAGGAGACAGCCTGTGCTGCTGGAGCTGTGAATAGCACTCAGGGATCCCCTTTGTGCAAAGCAGGAAGAGCTAGGAGGTCTATCTCAGTTACTGGCCAGTCTCCATGGCACACTCTGTGCAATTCCTAAGGCGACCTGAAGTGAAAAGCACACTGTTTTAAATTTGTATGCTGTTTCTGATTTAGCACAGAGGATATTAAATCACTGTCCAGCTGTTTTATTTACATATATTCTCATTCACCATAGAATACCTAATTGCTGTACACACTATGTACAGGTAAGACTACTGCAGTAATTAAACATACAGAGGCACACACAAGCAGTGGCTCCCCCACCTCCCCTATGTGAATGGGGCCCCGACCACCTAAGGTGGGGGTGCATGGGAGTGAAATGGCATTGTAAAGAAATGCTGCTTTTTAGAAAGTGAATCTTAGCTCCTTGTCTAAATTTAGCTCTGTGAAGTCATCAGAGACAAAGTGAGGTATCACTATTTATGGGAAATAGTTTATACTCGCTCTGCAAGCTAATGCAGGCCAATTTACCTCACAAAGCTGTGCAGTGAGTCATGAGAGCCAGCAACATTCACACACCCATATGCACCATGGAACCAGAAACTCTGGCTCACTTGCTTTCTTTCCCCTTTCCTTCTGGGATGTTCTTAAAAAACAACATCCATCAACAACAGTTCAGAATAATGACATTCCTATGAATCAGATAGTGAATGGTATGGGTAAAAAAAAGTGCAGCATAAAGGATATGAAAGAAAAAAAGAAAAGTCTATTCCAAACTAAGCTTTTAATTTCTTCTCTTTAGCATATATCCAAGTTCAGGAATTTGAAAGGTATTATTCCATGTCAAAGCTAAATCTATGCAGCTGGGAATACCTGCCAGAACAATTGTTTCTCTCCTCTATCAATCCAAAAATTTATTGCATTGAATCTAGCACATTTTATAGTTGAAAGGGGAGTGGTAGCAGTGAAGCTATTCACTGGAAAACTTTTTTTTTGTTGTTTTTGTTTCCTATTCAATCATCCAGTTCACCAAATTAACTTCATGGCCACGTGATTCCCTGATTCAACCCACAGGACGCAGGACATATCACTGAGGTGTCAAGGCTCAGTTACATCAGCTTAGCTACAAAGTGAAATTGCACTCTCACTTATTCTCTCGACTAAGCCATTATAACCATTGAGGCAGATCTAGGCTGTGTCACATACTACACACATTTCTCAGAAGCCTGGACCTGCAATTCATGCTTAAACCATGTGAAAATACACTTAGTTCTTTCAAAAATATTTGAGTATTTTTCCACAGCAATTTTGGTTTTTCCGCTACTAATTCTGAAGTGTTCATTACTCAGCAGAGAAGTCAGTGGAAATAAGAACAAAATAATTGTAATTTACAACTCCAAAAGTTTACAACAATACTGAATTATGTGCATGACTAGGTAACATCAGACCATCTTAGTCATCTTAATGTGACCCTAATCTTGTTGTCTCTATCTGTTGTCTCTCTCTGAATTCTGAGTTCTGAACCATGAAATGTGTGGTTTTTTATTTTTTTGGGTTTTGCTTGGATTTTTCTCCTTTTGTTGCTATAATATGGACAATGCCTGCTAACAGGGGCTGCATACCCTCCCAAAGCATACAAACAACAACAGACAACACCCATTGATCTGTTAATGGCAATATGCAACAATTACATTGCATCATGTATTATTCACCTTCTACTCAATCCTTTTAATATATTAAAAAAAATAGAAAAACATTATCAACCACCAATATGTATGTACACTGCATTTTGATATTAAGGAAACTTCCCTGTCAGCCCTGCAGGAGCCACCCTGGCAGTCACACTCACCCACTTGAGCTGGGACTGAGGCCCCTTCACAGCTACACCCCCACACAGTCACACCAGGTTTCCTCCCCTGACTGACCCCAGGTCTCCCATAGCAGATGTCCAGCTCCTTAAAACAATTAAATTGTGGTGCAAAAACCAAGTAACAAAATAACACCCTGAGTTGGTGCCTCCAAGGAAGGACCCTGAATGAAGCAATCCTTTGACTTTTATACCCTCACAGTCCAAGTACAAAAACACCTGGGGGCTGTCAGCTCCTGCCGTATCTGTCAGTGTCAGTCCCCTGGCCAGGCCACAGGTCCCCATTGATGACATCCTGTGGACTTTTCTCTCCCGAGAAAAGCTCATATATAGGGGCCTGCCATTCTCAGTGCTGTAGTCAATATCACTTGAACATACTATTTTTAGAAGTGATTTGTGGTTGTGTGCTTTAAAATACAGGGTGCAATAGTTCTGGCAGTGCCTCAGGCTCTCCCACCCAGAGCTCAACCTGTGGCTCCCACTGCAGCTGCTCACTGAGATACCTACACTGAATGGATTCCTCAGCACTGGCTAAGCTAATGTACATATGCTTTAAGCAGTAGTTGTCAGTACTCTGTCATCTATATTGTTAGGCAGCTTTTAAAAAAAAATTATCAACCAAGTATACTTTCCATTTCAATTTTACAAACTCCCTTTTTCCATATTTTCTGTCTTGCTGACAATTATCAAAATTATATTAGTCCAGTGACTGCCTAAACCAAGCCTAAGGTGGGGGTGGAGGTAGGGGTGGTGAGAAATTACTGCAAAAGAGATAGAACAGAGACTTTTTTGGATTATAACACCAACTGCCTCAGGGCTTCCTTAAAAAGCAGTATGAAAAAAAACTATGACAATAATCTGTGCCACGGCTTTGACATTATGATTTCAGCCAAACCAGCAGTTTCCAAACTGTTGCCAATGCATCTTCAGCGTGTCCCAGAATGGTGGCAGTGAAGTGTCTCACGTACTTTCTCTCTGATGAAGCTTAAAGAAAAGGAATGTAGATCACGCCTGGAACACAGGCAACACCTCTATCACATGTACCAGAGGGCCTCTCCTATGATATAGGGGCATATCAAGTTACCCATTTATGAACATGACCAGAGTACTCATTTTAAATACAGAAAGTGCAGACTAATTAAAAATGAAAGAGAAACCACAACCTGTGCAAAAACCCAAATCTGTTTTTTGCTGTGCAGATTACCAGAGATTCTCTGCACAACACAGAGTATACCACCCTCATCTTACACTCGTGTAAGTATAGGATGGTTTGAGGTGGCTGTAGCCAGCGACTCTTCACAGAACAAATATTGCTCCTGCTGCCATCCAGGCAGCAGTGAAACAGGTTTCAATGGTTATTAAGGTAAGCCATGGTGATTAAGCATGATTTATAATCCTGTCATTCTTACAACAACATGCTAGGAAAGTCTCAGTACAGAAATATCCACAAGGTTTAAAAAAAATGACCTGTCATCACCATGCTTGAGAGTGTTGGTATACAGTTCTCTGTTACCTTCTAATAGGCATGTCAAAGGTTTCAAAATAGACACAAAATTCCCAGTGGGTGAATTATAAAGCAGGTCTCATATTACTGCAGCTAGAGCTACAAGTAAAACATGTATCAGTATAATCACATTTTTCTGTTAATTTGAGGCATATATAGTTTCTACTGTAATGATACATTTGTTGCAAATGGAACTAAACAGCAGAGTCAAAAAAAAAAAAAACCAAAAACACACAACAAAGTCACTATCCTGAGCCCTCATCAATCAGACAAGAGAAAGCAAGAAAATCAAGAGCTGGTAGCACAGCCCTGCCTAGCAGGAAGTCATTGTTTGCAGTGAACGTTAGGTGAAATGCAGATGTAAACATAAAACCAGCCATAAGTGCAGTGATTTTAAGGTTTTCACCTCCATAGCTTGGTGGAATAAAATGACAGAAGACTTGGTTGTCAGAAATAAAGACAAAATAAATGAAAATAAATTCATTATTTGGCTCTAGATGTGATAAACTTAACAAAATTCCATAGACAACTCACCTGCACTGGAAATTAATACCAGTGGAGTAATACCACTTGTAGTATACAATACATAAACTTCTGGCTTTCAATTTTCTCCTCCTTGTTAAGCAAGGACAGTTTAATCCTGTGTATTTATACATGCCTTTTCTCCTATTTTATACATTGTTGAATGTTGTTTTAAACATGAATAGCTGCAATGTGTGGATGTTAACTATGTAAGCAGTTATAAAGAAGAATGACGATTGAGTCACGTTCAGTACAAAAGAAGTTTGTGTATTTTTTTTTCTGAAACACAAAGCAGAATGACACTGATTTGAATAGAATTATAGTTGCTAGTTTGTTATTTACTGAGACTTGCATCATACTGATATCCTTAAAAATCTGGTTTTTTTTAAACTTAGCTGATGAATAAAACATGAGGCTGATCTTATGCAGGAAATGGAGACTGCACTGACCAGAGGCTTTTGCTGTAGGAGGTACTACCTGTGGCTGGAATACCTTACCAGTGATGCTGCTTATTACTGTGCCAGAGCCTCCTATTTTTCAGACCGCATTTGTACCCTCATAAAAATTAGCCAGGTTTAGCATTTGATTCCTCTCCTGTGTTACCTATTTCTAGATGTGCAAACATTCCACAATGGAACCAACTGTGTATTTAGAGAAATTTGATAAATCTGTTCACTTTTGCATCTCAGCTATCCAGGGCTGAAAGCACAAAAATGTGCTAAACAAGCCAACTGCTGACTTTTCAGAGGCTCAGGGGCTGCAGACCCTCATTCACCCGGTACAGAGGCTTTGAAGAGCAGCAAGGTGCTCACAGTACTGGCTCTAACTCCACAACTCCCCCCACCCCCCCCAATTTCTTCCAAGTAGTTCTGTGTTACACTGTCCCATCCCATGAACAAAGGCTCTATAACCAAGAACTGTTTGAAGTCACTCAGGTGGAAAACACTGGGTGTAAAGACTAGTTACTTATAATTACTAGCCAATATATTTTTTACTATTACCTATTTTAGGTAATTTTTATCTCTGAAGGAGTCAGGTAGATCTACTCAAACTTATACAAGGGCACAACTACCACTAGGCCTCTTCCCTTTTGAGGATAATAAGGGTTAGGGTTCAATGTGAAGCCATTTTCATTTAAAGCAAAGGCTCCAGGAAACAATTACAGCTCAAGGCAGCAACTTCAAACAAACTCTGTGTGAGAATGGAGGGGCCTCAGAGGATTCTTTGGGGCATGACTGAAGCCCATTTGGGAAGTCTTGGTACTTTATTTACAAGTAACTCTCAGATCAAAATCAAATGCAGTAAAGGCACTATGCAGACTCAAAATATTTTACTGACTATGCTAACTGACTTGCTGTTCTTGAGATTTTTCAGGGATCAGCATTCTAGGAGAAATTCTTTTTATCCCATTACTTTGAATTCCTTTAGTGGTTTATCTGTATCATCCTCTGTGCCTTCTTGTCCACATGAGCTGCCCCCAGGCTGGCTGTTAGGAGAAGCCGTGCTGGGGCAGGGGCCTGCCATGGCTCCCCATTGTTGCAGAAGCATGCACCAGCTCAGCACTGCCCCGCTCCCTACTCTAAATCCCTGCTTTTGTGTTTCCTCTCAGCCAGAGATAGCTGCTCTCAGCAGCCTCCTTGCCTGGAGCACTGAGACAAAGAAATGTACAACTGCATAGTTATGCTTCATGACTCAGCTGAAAAGACACAAGTCAAACAGCAACCTCCTCAGAACAACCAGAGCTGCATATTAACCATCCATCTGTGCACGCTGCTGTGACTTTGCGTCATATTTTGTGATTCAGAAGAATTAAAACAGACACAGAGGAAGAGGAAACCCGTAGCGAGATTTATTTTTACCTCCTGTAGGAAGACATCTGCCTTTGTAAATGTGTGTTTGTACAGGTTGCACATGCTCTGAACAGTGAAACTTTCATCTGGGCTTCAAAGTGGCACACTTACTATTTAACTTTCATTGAGTAGAAGCAGACAGATGGATTTAGTTTGGAATTTTGTTTTGGTCTGTTGCTTTTTTTTTTTTAACTATTAGATCCTCACTTAGAAGTGAAGCCAGCTGCTTGCATTCTGGCTGCCTGTTTAATACAGTTGGTATTTCAATGATCAAGAGTAACCTTTGAAGTTAGCACCTTGTTAAGAGAAGAGCTGAGGAAGGAATCAGTTTCTGTGGCTTGTGATTTTTTTATGTTCTTAGACTGATGAAGAAGACTGCTGTGGATTGATTTTCATAGCCTGCTTTAAGCAAGAACGGATAATTTGAATCCCAAGAATGTTGCAATGCATGCAAAGTTACAGATATCTATGACATCTAACTTGAGTGAACATACTTCACACACACTTGGGGGTAGTGAAAACCTCAGCTGCTACCTAGGTCTAGCAACAGTTCTGCCCAAGATGCCCATTTTTAACATTAAAGGTGCCAGCTGCACACAGGCAGCTACACAGGCCTTTGATATACAGCTCCCTAGTACCCCTGTTTTCTTTCTAAATCTTTCACAGCTCCACAAACATCAATGCAGTCCTTGCTCTCAGGGCTTGAGGATCAGACCACTGACAAGGTGGGCTGTTCACAAATGTGGGGCCGCCCCTCTTCTTTCAAAACAGGGAGTAAGTGTTGATTATTTGATTCCACCTCCTCCCCCATCTGTGACAGAAAAGGGAGCAAGGCTGATTTCCATCCTCTACCTACTGGAATTTAAGCCCATGTCTCCCATGCGAGGGAGAGGTTATGCCTGAGACAGACAACTGTGGGTTCTGTTGCAGGCAACACGTGCTTCATCAGTTTATGTATGACAGCATAGCTTTGCCATTTGCCATCTCCTTTCCAAAGCTGGCTTTAGGTCATACTACAGCAAAATAATTTAGCAGATGCTTAGCTCTCAATAGCTGCTTTAAGTACATTGGCATCAACATGATTCTACAGAGAGGTGTTAAATTAACACCACCATCCCCATGTGAATATGCTTCCACAGTGTGATCTTCTCTACTGCTATGTGTATCTTGTATTCGACAGCTTACTTTCAAAACCATGCAGAGGTGCTTAGCAATTCTACCAACTATGTATTAACAATTCAAATATCTTGATTTCCATTCTCTCCACAAAAGGGCTTTTAAGCTTAAGCAGAAGCTATTTTATAGCAGAAAATATCAATATAAGTACCTGCATTGGAAGCAAATTCCAAAATATGCTCATCTCTGAATACAAAAGAAAAAAAAAAAAAGAAAAAAAAAAAAGACAGACTGCACTAACTAAACAACATTCCAGACAAGAAATTAAGCCTTCCCATAGCCATTCCAACTGAATATATAGTTCAGCTTAACAGCTGAACCAGTTATCTAGTTATGGATATTTTAAAAAGTTCTTCAAGCAGGACGCTTACTTGATCTCCATCAAACAAATATACCAAAAACTCTTTTCTTTCTCCCCCATCAGCAGAGATTGTTTAAACTTGTAAATACAGAAGACATTCTTGTTCTCCATTAAGCCCAGATGGTCAGGGAAAAAGAAGTGAGAGAAAAATAGCTGAGTTTTTTTCTTCACATTTCCCTCTATCCCCTAATCAAAACCAAACCAACCTGCTGATTGCTCATCTATTGATTCTTCTCATCAAGTAAGATGATTTGGAAATAGAAGATTAGTCATTTACTGCTAAAATACTTCAGAAAAAGAGGCAGGCAGAGAAATATCAACAGAACCATGTTTTCCATCAGAAATATGACAATATGTCTGAGCCATGCTTATTAAATAAGTACAATGGAATTTAATTTAGGAAAAGACCAGAAACACTGATTTATTCATTTCCTACTCTGAAGCAGCCATATGGAAAGTTCTGTACACTACAGAAAAGATTTTAAGAAATTCCTTTAATGAAATTTCCTTCCAAGAACACATTATCAAAGGCTATTACCACTTTTCACTCAGCTTTACTCTGTAGCAAATATATCCTTTGAAAGAAGGGGAAGGCAAACAGAATTTTGGCATAATAAGCCACACTTTCCATTGTTATACCCTGGGCAACTCCAAGGCACTTTCACTTGCAGTATGTTGCAACGTGGTACAGGTGATGTTGCAATAAGAGCAAAGTTACCTTTGTTCTGAAGTTAAATCTTCATTCATTTGAAAATGTACACCAATTCCTGAACCTTCTTTAATTACTTCACTAGCTGAGTTCTCATATTTTGTGTCTGATCCAGGCCTGAACTCTACCAGCATGCAATCTTGTTAAGCGTACTGTTGAGAATTTTGGAGCTTACACAGGATAAGTAATACATGCAACTCTTTCAGGACACCACTTATTAACTGATAAGGCCAAACAGTTAAATTTTCACATGGAATTAACTTTCCTCAAAGAAATGCAATTTTCACTGAATTATGACTCCTTTAAGAACTACATTGGCCAGATGTATTGGAGCTTCTCAGCAATAACCAAGTGTTATGTTAAGTCAGATCAATGGTTTTACACACAATAAAATCCAGTTTCTGTGTCAGGGATGTGAATCACACAGATGCAATTTTAGTTTAAAATGTATGACCGACCACCATTACAGCAGCTTTATGAAGAAGTAGAAAGGTTGCAATGGGATTTAATTTGGTCTCTCCAGTGTCTCACTCAATCTTGTTATTTTATCCTCTGACATGCCTTTGTGTGCCCCACCTCTGCCATTTGCTACACAACTGGGATTTAAATAACCACTGGTGTCTTCTTGCAGTTCTTTTTCTGGCTATTTGAAACATAAAAAATGCTAGTAACTAACACCTTGACACAAAACAGGTCCTGGGGAATACAGGTTACTCTGCTGGGTGGAGGGCAAGAATTCCAAATAAATAGAACTCATTGTTTTACTCTAGCATTTAACATGGTGAGAATTACTTCTACAACAGACTATATGTATCACATGAAGTGTAAATAAATGAACCCTTTCTTAAGTTATATTTGAGCATTATGAATATTTAACCAATTAGATACAGAACTGTAGAAATATTAAGAGCTGTAGTATGAGTGAAGCATGAAGGCAAATCAGCAAGGCTTTAAGTTGGCTCTATTATGTTATGATTAGTTAAACAAATACATTTTAGAAGAAAAGGCTTATTATATTTCTTCATATAAAAGGGACCAAATAGGAGGCCACATGGGATCCTTTTCATACCTTCAGGATTACCTACTTTGCTGTTGGTGAATATGATAGTGCTAGTGTGGTGATTTCTCCCCATGCACACAGAAACAAAATATGTTAATACCAAATCATTCATGTCACATTATATCATTTCCTTAGCTTCAAGGCAGACATATCTTCTTCAGGATAACAATTCAGGCCAGTGCCCTTGTATTAATGGAGACAGCATTTTTACTGATAGGGCTCAGAAATGGACTTGGCCAGCCTACAACTGTTTAATTGCTTTGATTGATTTGATGTGATTTAATTAATCTTAAATAATGTATATTAAAGAGTAGATATTCAGCTTTTTGAGATACAGGTGCACAGGAGAAATGGAAGACCCTCTTAAAATGCTACCCACTGCAACAGTTTACAAAAGATAGTGTTGGGAATGAGGAAATAGAAAAACTTTATAAATATAAGTGCTTAGCAAAAAATTTTGAAACTATGTCAAATAAAAATAATAGCAGTTTTTAACTGTAAGGCTAAAAGCAACTATGTAAAGGTTTAAGGCTTTTTTTTGTTTAAATAATGCTAAATGCTACAAATACTAAAAAACTAGCAAACATTTTGTTTTAAGTATAGCAAAAAAAGTTTAAAAATAAAGTTTATAAATTAAAAAGCTATAAAACACAGTAATATAGTAATTTTTATAAGTTGCATGCAAATATTAATAAAATTAGTATCTTGTAGTAAATTAGTTAGCAAAAATTAAAATATTCAACATAAAAAAACCTTATTGTATGGTAAATGAAAAATCGCTCTCTTATCCTCTCTACTCTCTATGCTCTATTCTCTCTTATCCTCTCTTACTCTCTCCCTCTCATACTTCTCTCTCTGTCCTGCTCTAAGCTCTTAGGGTGGGCAGCCCTTAGCAGGACCCTTATACCCACGCCCTAACAATAAACTACAAACTTCAAGACCAGAATATAAAGAGCTCCTAAGTCTGTCCTGATGACTGTCCACCCGACAAAAACTCCCACAACACAGTAGCAGTGTTTTACTTGTGATGGTTGAGCTCAAAATGTGAAGGAGGAAGCTCAAAGATTAAAAACATGCCTTTTTCCTCTGAAGCTCTAGGTGATCTAACAGAAGATACTACCTTTCCATACAAATTGTCTCTCACTTATCTGTGAAATGTATAGGTTTCCTCACCCACAGTTTTTCTTCCTGACAAATGCTAAAAATATTGGAAAGCCAGTTAAACTCAAAGTGTAGTTCATTTCTCATGTAACCAAACATTCCCACACAGCAGAAGAGGAGAATTGACATATAAGTAAATAAGTGATTGAGAGGAGAAGCCAAACAAAAGATACATCACAGGAACAATTCAACTTCTGGGAAATCAACTATGACCCTTTCATACAGCAAATGCAGTTGTTACCAGTTACAGAGGAACATGTAGATGGGGAAGCACCATGCACAAGTGCTTATGTATTACAGTGAGTTATATAAACCTTCACTAGGTTAGCATTCAAAACACCTACGTAAGTTAACTCCTATTTTTGGATGTCAAATACTTTGGACTTCTGTAAGGTACTTGACTGATGCTTTGTACCCTTAGAACAAAGAAATAGTGATCTGAAAACCACACCCATTACTTTGTGTCATTTCATCTTTTGCAAAGCATGAGGAAGGCACTTTTTCAGGCTGTGAGAGACCATGATTCCATGTCACAGGCTGTGGGTATTCTGAGAAGTTATTCCATCTCTGTTTCTAGTGTTGGTAGAAATTTGCAATAAATGTTACAAAAAAAATTTAGGCAGAACTGTGTCAGAAGCAGACATTGAAGAGAAAGCACTTAAGAATACCTGACAACACTAAGACACGTTCCCAAAGCAGTGGTTCAACTCCTGCTCTGAAATGGGTGAAATCTGTTTTTGAATGGACTTCCCTCATTCCAGGTGGACATCCTAATTACAGGAATCTTCATGGAACAGAGAGCACAACTTCTTACTCTGGTACTTCTTACCTGTTAAGGAAATGCAGCAAGAAATAACAGTTACGGGATTGTTTCAGGAAAACAGTCACCACAAAGAAACTGGCCAATTTCTGTTAAGATCCTGTGATTCACACAGGTGAACTGAGACAAGAGGTACTCAAACTCCTTGTTACCCTTGCAAAAACAGAATATGAGAAATGTCTTTGAACAGATGAACATGGCTGAGAACCATGCAAACAGTAGTGTGGCAATGAAATAAAAGTAATATTGTGATTAGCAGAAAATACTTTGACAGCCTTTTCTAATAGATTTTTCTTTTTTGCAAGCATGATACAGAAATATAACACTTAAGGGTATTTTTGGGGGATATTCTTGTTTGTTATATGTTAAAAGCCTCACTGAATCAAGAATCCCACCCTATATTTTGATACTTTCAAAAATGAAATCATAAATAGCTGTATATTAACTTCAGGGCAGCCCTGTTGTCCCCAAATAACAAAGATTTATACCATTTTTTTCAGTCCTACTTTCCAAGCTGACTTAGAAATTACAGAGTATGCAAAATGAGTAATGGTGCCTTAGATGAAGGGAAAAGAAAATCTAGTATGCTGGTCCAAAAAATTTCTGAACCGCTCAACTGCTGATATGCCTAAAATTCAGTGTTAACTAAATACAGTTCAGACTCATTTAACTGATACTGTCTACATACACCTTTACTGCATCTACTCCATTAAGTATTTTTAAAATTTTGATATCCAGCTGAACAGTTTTCAAGGAAAAAGACTAAAAGCACAGGAAGCTGAAGTTTTCAACTTCAGAACAGGTGGAATTGCAACCCTGTGCATATGTTGCCCTGATGACAATCTCTAGAAAAGGAAAGGCATAAATTAATTTAAATGATATACACTAATTTTTTTTCAACTTCCCCCCCCTTCTTTTCAACCATAGATACTGAAAGAGTATAAATTTCATTTTACATAACGTGAAATTATTACTTTTAATACAATGTCAGGTGGAAGACAATACTTACCTCTAAAGCCAGACAAAAAACTTCTGAGGAAGGTAATTTTCCAAGAAAACATTAACCATTCCTTAATCCAGTCACCAATCTTGTTGTTCTGCATACTTTAAAAATGGTGTTCTAACTTCATGGAGATAGTCATTTTCAACAACAGATGCACATGTAAATGTTCAATCTATTTATTGTAGAAACACTGAAGACACAACATAGTTTTAACATACTCCCACTGAATAAGTACTAATTTAATCTGAACAACACATTGTTTATTGTGGAAATGCTGCAGACACAAACAGAAATTTAAACAGAGTTTAAATCCACTATCAGAGAACATGACACTTCAAGGAAGGCCAAAACAAAATGGCTCTTAAAGCTAAAAAGGAGAGGCAGATGCCATTTCCTAGAAATGAAGGAAGGTAGGCTCCACTGGAGCACTTTAGTACTGGGCTTTTCTTTTGGATTGGTGGTAATTGAAAAACCCAGAGCCCAGTGAATTTTCCTTTTTACCGAATTGCTCCAATCCAGGAACCTTTGGCACAGGAATTTTCCTTTGCTTTGTGGCTCTAACATTATTCAGCCATTTGTTCTTAACAAGGCCACTGTTTTTATAACTGTTAATCCTACTCTGTGGCATTTAAGTGCATGTTGTGCAAAGAATGCTCTTGAGTGTCAAATTCTATCTTGATAGGAGAGTAACAGCATCAGGTTATTGCACTAGTTCTTTTATACTCTAGTTTTATCTGACTAACAAACAAGGCTGTTAGAGAACCGATTTTCCTCATTATTTGCTACACTGGCCTTATTTTATTTCATTTACACTGACAGGCTGATAAACATCTACATGCAAGAGGAAAGAATTCCACTGCATTGATTAGAGGGACAAAAAATTAATTGCCAAACTGAAAGTTATTTTAAGGTAATCGTGCAGATATTCTATTTCTAGTTCACTCTTGTACACTGCCTAGATTTAAACCACTGAGCTGCACTGCTTCCTCTTTGCAGAGAGAAATAAAAAGAGGCCTATTTGAAAAACCTGCACCACAGAGGATATGTGGTTTATTCTCTCAGTTCCAATGGTACATTTACTTTTTTGTTGTTGTGTATTAGTTGTGAAGCTGTATTCATGAAACAGGGAATGTTTATATATTCAAAACTTGTGCATAAAATAGAGGTAAATCACATGCATTTTTTAGCCATCATTAAAACAATGACAAAGTAAAAGTACTATAAAAGATTATATGAAATTAAGAGATCTTCTACAAATTTTTAAACAGCAAAAAACTATCAGTTTCATAATGGAATTCAAAACACATTTTTGGGTACAGTTCTTTGCATGTCATTCCTCCTTACAGTGCTAAATAATCATTTTACTTTTTCCTCTTATCAGCAAACATCTGTCTACACACTAATCCAGAAAATATTAATTAAAAACTGGAAAGTATTAGAGCCTAGCACACTGATTTAAAATGTCTCTGATCATATATTTGATATCAAGTCCTAGCATGAAATTTCTGTAGTTAATCCAAGTAGTTTCTTATTAGGAAATAGCACACATAGTCTGTCAGATTATTTTCAGTACAAAAGATACAGAGATAATGTAGTTTAACTGAACAGCTCTGAAGACTCCTAGGCATCAGCAGGGAAGGCACTTTTCCGGTCACACAGCTCTAAGCACAACAGGACCCAGCACAGCTTTGGTATTTCAACATCTCCTTCAGTTCCTATGCAAGTGATATCCACTGACTGCCCAGTCCTGAACTTCTCCACTTGCAAATAATGCAAAGAAAATTGCTCCAAATAGATTAATAGAGGCAGCAATATAGAAAACCATCTGCCATTCTCCCACAGTATTCTGTCAAATGGGGGAAAGAAAGAAAAAAAAGATGCAGTCAATTTGTAGCTTCACACTCAAGAAAAAGTAATTTTAAAATCAATGCTATATGCCTTGCCTATTTAAATGTAAATAAATGCCATTCAGCATGATTTCACAGCAACATAAAAGCGTTATAAAGGATGAAACCATTAGTATAGTCAACTTCAGTTTTATAACACAGCTTACACAGACAGTCTTATCAGAACTGCATTGCCCTATCTAGATCAGTTTATCACCCAAGACTCAGAGCCATCAACACAAATGTGTTGATACAAATACTGTAAGGGAAACACTACCTTAGATCCAAGAGCTGAAGTGCCCTGCACTGTGCAGTAGCTATTCCTAATGACTACTATGTGAACATTCCAGATTCATAAGCTTTTTGGTCCAAACAAGGTAGCTACCTTAACTCAGATTTCAAGACTAATCCTCTAAACTCTGGAATTTAAGAAAGATCTTAATAAATGTGTAGTAAAGAACTGTGGTTTGTTTGCTTTTTGCTTTTAGTGGTTTTTTGGGCTTTTTTTTTTCAGATAAAGAAATAATATCTATAGATGTCTTAAAGGTTTGGGATTTTTTAAAGTTCCAGATGCTGCTGTAACAAACCTGTAAATGATCTTACTACAAAAACAGAATACCTGAAGAGTGCATTAGTATGGAGGGGAAAAAGCTAAACAGAACAAAAATACCCTAAAACAACCCACTTGTTAAGGTATCTGGAAGAACTTGCTTTATTGGAATCATGAATTAATGAATATTTTCTGATTGTTTTTGGTTAGAGCATGGTGATAATAACACCAAGGTCATGAACTTGATCCTCATATGGGCCATTCACTTAAGATCTGGACTAGAAGATCCTTGTGGATTTCTTCCAATTCACAATAGTCTGTGATTCTGTGGTTTTTAAAAATCCTTAGAATGACCTCCAACTCCAAAAAATTCAAATGTATCACTAAGCTTACTCCTCCCATCTCCCTTTCTTGGAAGATTTTAGAATAATTCATATGTTCACTGGAAAAATAGTAATCAAGAATTCCTCAAAAGCCCCACCTGCTTCCCTGTTCCTATCCAAATCTACATCACCTTGTTAGTCAAATCTAATACTAGAATCTAGTTTCTCATTTATCTGGCAAATGCTGACATTTAGAACTCCATACCTCACCCGACGTGTTAATTAAAGAAAACCAAGCAAGAACTTGTTCTAATTTAATAAAACAATACCACAAATGTCTCATCTAGTTGGCATTTTATCAGAGCTCTACTGTGATAAAAATATATTCATTTTATTCCTAGAGAATATAAGGGATGAGTCAGTAAAATTTTCAAGTCTTTGATCTCACCCTTATTTTCCTGATCAGAATCAGGACAATAAAAGCTAGGAATTAGGAATTAAGTAATTCACAACAATGGAACACCATTGAACAGAATGTAACCCATGTTTCATTTAAGGACTGCAGACTTGAGAAGAAGGAATTTCTATTTAACTGAGATAAAAATATAACAACTGAAAAAAACAATAAACAGACTCACATTATGAGTGAGATTTTTGGCAATAACTGGCCCCACCATTCCTGGAATAGTAGCAAAAGAATTTGTGATCCCAAGGAGAATTCCAGCATACCTGCAAAAGAAGTTGTTAATACTGCTTATTAACTTGTAAGGCTTATCAATCATGGAAACAATTTTGCCTAACCTGATTACATAGGCCTCATCTTGATCACACAAGAGAAATTAAAACACAAATATTCCAGTGAGACAGACTTGCTTTTCTTCTAATAACAACTCACTGACAGCTTAGCACATACATTTTAAAGGACAGAGTTTAGTAGTGGACTTGGGAGTGTTAATGGCTGGGTGTGATGATCTTAAAGATCATTTTCTACTTAAATGATTCTGTATGTCTCTATTTTTCAGAGGCTAGTTATGGAATTTCACTTAAATTGCCTATGGCTTTGCTCAAGATCCATAATCCAAACCCACATCCCCTTTGCTAAACCACAACCAATCTGTCTGGAATGGATCCACTGGAGCAATCAAAGATGCACTGCACGTCTTGAAGCAGACAGACAAGGAGTATGACAAAGTGCTGTTTGCCAACAGTAAGAGTTGGTTCAGGTTTCATTGCTAAAAATTTGTCTGCCAAGAAAGCAGTATCAGCAGCGTGCCTGGATATCCCCACTTACATTACAAAGAGTATATTCCAAAGATAGGAGTTCAGAGTGGTGTGGCAGTCCTTCCCTTCAGCTTTCTGTGGGTCAAGGCCAATGGGAAATGGGTCTGACTAAACCAGTTCTGCTGGTTGCTGTTCCTGCAGCTCCATTCTGAGGCCTCCTGTTCCATGAACGTGCTGCTCTCTCACACACAAATGTATGCGTATGCACCAGCGGCCATAAAAACTTGCTGGGAAAAGCTGGTAACTTGCTTAATATCTGAGTCTCAGCACCTCATCTCTAACTAATTCAAGATCTCTCTCAACATGCATGTTGCAATACCGAAAGTTTGAAACTGTACAAGTACAGACTTGTGTGAGAGACTGAAGAGAAATAAGAGCTGGATGCTCCACAGAAGTTTGACTTTATAACCATCAGGGCACAGAGCCCTGTGTTTTAGATTTTCAAGGTGGATTTGTTGGCTGAAGAATCATATAAAATACTAATAATTGCAGTTTACCACATGAGAAAGGAATCGTATCCCATTGATCATTTTAGGCTATTCAGAGTAAAATTATGTCCTCACCAATACTTACATAACAGAAACATATTTCATCTCTAAACAGAAATGCATAGGCTTGAAATTCTATTTACCAAAACAGAAGAATTCAACCATACAGCATTGTTCCAAGAGATTGCAATATTCATTCCAGTAGTATTAGAAAAACGTGTACTTTTCCTGAGTAAGGGAAACAATCTAGCCTACTAGTTGATTTTTTAAATTTAAACTCTATACTACATCTCAGTTTAAAGCATTGCAATGCTTTAGTTAAAACCTCTTTATTTTTTATAAACCTAGCATGCTGTCTTCCTATCTTGGAAAGTGGTTTAGAATTAATAGGACTTTATGAAGCTGAATGTCAAAGTGTAAAAGTTTCCCTTAGGAAAATAAGCACATAAAGCAAAACCCTGTTTAAGGCCTTTAAGTAGAACCAAATGCACTCTAAATGTCTTCAATATGTTTAACCACTACAATACTGCTAACAGACACTTTTAAAACTAAACATAGTTTAATAGTTTCTCTGGTCAACAAAGATCTATGGCAATCAATTGCTGGCTAAATGCCTCTGTTTATGCCCAGTGTTTCTGACTTAGGTTGCATTCCTGATAGTGCTCACTGTTTGATGCAGATAACTGTGATGACACTCCCTTAGCACAGTGGAAACTCCCACAAGAAAAGGAAAAGCAGAAAGTGACATGTCTGTAGAGCAAAACCAATAGTAGGCTGTTGATCAGGTACTTATGGCATAGTGGGGATAACCAAATACAAATTAACTTGCAGAGCAGTCAAGTAGTAAAATCACGAGTAAAAAAACCAGCTATGTGAAGTATTTAGTGTACAACAGAGCCACACAAATTTACAAGGGATCATGGTAACACCAATATTAAAATTTGTAATAATATAAAGATACTAAGGTAGATCTAAAGAACTAAAATATAATATATATTCCCCAAAAGAACAATATTGTCTCCCTCTTGTCCCCAACCCTTCCCCAATTCAATTCACCAATGGCATAATAAATACACGTAAGCAATCAAAACCACATAGCAAATACTGCTGTTAATTAAGCATCAGTATTTTCATTCACTTTTTTCTTGTGAATATAATAATTATTTCTTTGATATAAGGCAAGTTTTAGTAACCAAAAGGGACCATTTGCTATTCTTGGCAGCATACTTTAACCATAACTTTAAATGGACATTTGTGCATTTTGAAACTGCTTTGAATCACTTGTTTTTTCTAATGTCTTTCAGTAAATTATGGAAAATAAATATTGAGCTCTGACTAGACTCTTTACCGAGGTTTCCTTCACAATTTTATGGAGACCCTGTTCTTAGATGTCTACAATTGTATCAAGCATTTCCTTTAAATTGTGGATATCTGTCTTGATGATTTTATCCAAAAAGTTCAGACAAGTTGCAAAAAAATTAGGTGTGGGGGAGGGGGAAAGAGTCTTCTTTTTCTTCTCATCTCAGGTGTTTTTTGCATTTGTGTATCTATGAAGAAATTGTGTATGTATGTATGTATGTACGTATGAAGAAACTCCTTAGCATGACCTTTGTTACAAGGATGCACCTTTTCCCTTCTCTGTCCCCACTTGAACAGATTTACCCTGAAGTAAAGCATGCATATGCTGAACAGAAAATCACTGATTTCAATAAAACAGCACTCACCCTGACCACATCACCACCAAGGAAAGTCTTCCCACATATGCAGCCACTCGCCTCTAGAGGCAATGCTGGGCCAAAGTCCCTGAGCTATCAGCAAGACACTCACCCCTCTTGCACTCAGTGTGCTCCCTTCTGCCTGTCTGAGAGGGAAGAAGAGCTAGAGGAACTTGTCTGGTGTAAATGCAAAGGGGAAAAGCTTTATCGAGGGCAGGGAGAACAGAGTGGGATTTGGTCAGAGGGATCAGCAGCAGCTCATGTGAGACAACTACCTCTGCTTGCTGACAGGCATCAGCACTGTGTAATATTATTTTCTTCTTGCGGCTTTTTTTCAACACCTAAAATACTCTGAATACCGGAAAACTAAATTGACTCTTCAAATAAACATATCTGAAATGCAAAATGAAGTTATCTAAAATTAGAAGACATATACAACAGCCTAGCTTGGGAAACCTCCCCCATTGCCTACATACAGAAGTTCCTTGTGAGTGTAAGTCACACTGCAGTTGCATGATTTCCTTTTTCCTGTCACAGCTCTGTTGCATTCCATGGACAGGTTAAATTGCACTCACATAACAAGCACCATTTAATACATATTTCGGAAACTTAACTGTTGTAGTTCTGCAAAATTAAGCTTGAAACAGAAGTTATATAATGGTCCCATAACACCCCACATGCATGGCTTTAAGTACATCTTCAAAATTTGTAGTTACATGTAATTTAAAATAAAGCGCACTACAGAAGCTATTTTTCTTACTTTCATATTAAATTCAGCATAACAAGCTGTTTATAGCTGGCCACTGATAACTCTTCTCTTGCTTACTACCTAACCTCACTTACCAAGATTAACTGGATTCTATTCATAGAATCCACTATTTCATATCCATTTGTTAAGTCAAGAATTGTCCATGATGAGGGACGTGACTACCATCATTTCAATTGCCAAAGCCTGAATACCACCTTCACTTGGGACCCAAGGTCTTCCATAAGTTGTCTTGATGATCAGAATTTTTTATAGGTACTATTTCTGCAAAATATTTTTTTCCTCTACATTTAAAGTCTTTTAATTTTACACATTAATGCTGAAACACACTTTTCTTTGGACATAAAGTCATTTTACCCTGTTCACATCTAAGTGATATCACAAATAGGTAAATGAATGACAAAGCAAAGTACTTGACCAGTCCACCTTTAGAAGAATGTACATACATCCATGCTCTGAGAAACTGACAGATCTGCCCAATTATGAATTTGTAACACTCTGGAGAAATTACAGCCTGAAGTCTCAACTTTCCTTTCTAGAAAATTATTCATTTAAGAGCAATTGTACATACCTGATGTCACCTACTGACAAATCAGGTCAACTACTTGTAACAAGATTTAGATTCCAGAGTACAGAATGTTTCTCAAATGCAAATAATGTGCCTATATCACAGTGCTTAAATATGGTAATGTTCACTCCAGAGGTTGATAGCTCCAATGGGAAAGTTGAAAACAGTGAAACACTCAACTGTATTGTACAGTTCAAAAAACACTATGTCCTATTAAGAACATTAATCAAATGTGACAAAAATCTATCAAGTCTATAATTACAATCTGTAACTACAGGAATTATATAATTTATTACTGCAGGATTTAAACTGGAATGATTCTAAACTATTGTTTATGTCATATACTCTGCCAAACTTGAACTTTTTGGAAATACAGTGCTTAATATTGTAAACCCAAGTAGTTGTCAGTGTTTACACTTCAGGTCTGTACAGCACATGCCCCACAGCTATATTTCCAAGGCACCTCAGCAACACATTAAAAAAAAGGGTCATAAACATTTCACATGCACTAACAACAGTTTCAGTAATACTTACGAAGGTGCTATGTCCAGATGGTTGATGCTGTAGCCTGATGTACAAAATCCTCCTAGTGTCGTTGATATGGTCACGAATGCAACAGCCAGAGCGTAGTTGCAGCCTATGAATCCGGCTGCCACTAAGAACACGGCAGGTCCAATCATCCCTTAGAGACAGAAACCTCAGGATCAATGGAGGTTTAACACGAGAGGCGCCAAGCCGTGCTGTCCGTACAACTCGCAGCGCCCCCTGGCGCACAGAGCCGGCGCCGCAGCAGAAATGGCTCGCGGCGGAAGGGACCTCAAAGATCACCGAGTTCCAACCCCCCTGCCACTGGCAGGGACACCTTCCACTGGATCAGGTTGGTCAAAGCCCTGTCCAACCTGGCCTTAACCACTGCCAGCGATGGGGTAGCCATAACCTCTCTAGGCAACCTGTTCCAGTGCCTTACCACCCTCTCAGTAAGGAATTTCTTTCTATTATCTAATTCAAATCTACTTTCTTTCACTTTGAAGCCGTTCCCCTTTGTCCTATCACTACATATCCTTGTAAAATGGAAGTGCAGATGGGTTGCAAAACTGTTGTCTCAGGAAACAGCAACTAGATCAGAAATATCCCATTCCAGTGGCAAAAAAAACCACAAACTAGATAAAAAAATAACAAAAATCAACAGGCTCTGAAAATTACCTCACAAATTAATTTTATTTACTGCTATAAAGAAATTGAAGCTACATGGACACTGTGAGCCCTGGGTGAATCCAAGATAGCCGTACAGATGCGGTATCAGGCACTGGAAACAGTTTATCAGCCATCATGAGCTCATGCACACTGCTTCCTACCTGCAGTTAACTTTGGTAGCCATTTACCAGTACCAGAGCCCATTCACATCACCCTATGAGGACCTCTGCAAACAGCTCCAAGTACATGCTTTTGTTGATGAAGCTGATGAAGTTCTGCTTTTCCTAGGATAGCAACATTTTTTTTCTGAGTTATACATACAAGGGTGTGAGGCCTGCAGCCCTGCAGTAAACTGGATCACGAAAGTAGCATAGGCTTAAGACAAACAAAATGCCTGAGAATTTATTACAAGAGCTGCTTTAAAGAAAGCAATTGAATAAGCCTTGCTGAGAAGGCAGCAAGGATCACCATACAATAACTGGGCTGCAACTTTTGTGGATCCTGTATCTAATCTGTCTTTTTTTTTTTCTTCAATTTCTTCTTCCCGTCCCCTCTTCATTCAGCAATCAAGTTCTCTTTCCCTAAATATAGCCTTCTACTCGTGTTATCAAAAACCTGACCTGGCTGATCTGTTGATGATTTCAGATCATCTCTCCTCCTAGTCAGTCAAGACCATTTTGGATTCTCTTTGGTTTTTCTACTGTGGTAGCAACTGCAAATTTTACAAGTGTATTCCTATTCAGTTACTTTAGTCTTAGATAAACAAAACACTGAACAACAGAATAGGCTCATGCTGAACAATAATTCTGTCAGTTTGGTAAGCCTTTTTTGATAACAATGCTTCATTCACCCTTTTATGGTGACTTTTCACAACCATTTATATGATTGGTTTGCTTGTAGTCCAATTATCTTGACCTAAAAAAAGCTTTTGACAATCTCTTATTGTTCTCTTATCCAGTAGGCCTAGTTCTCATGGAAAAAGATGGAATTATTCTTGACACATTAATGTACAAATAAAATTGCTCCTCTCAAGCCATGCACAATGCTGCCTCATCTCACAGCAGAATGCCAGATTACTCTCCCAAGTCCTTAAATTTTCCCAAATTGTTATTATTATATGTTCCAAGAGATGATACTTGCACCTACCTATTAGGGTAAAACACTTGCGAACACAAACAGTGGAGAAGTTCTGTTTTTCCCGTAAATAATCAGCAATTTGGCCAGACAGAATTATACATAACCAGCAGCCAAAATAAGGCAGGGCAGACAAAAATCCATTCTGTTAAGGAGGTTAAAAGAAGACAGTTAAAACACTAAAAGCACAAATCAATCATGACTTAATCCATAGCTACCAATGAAGACAGACAAAAAACTCAAAGGTTTAGATCAGCAACTAGCTTCAGGAAAAAGAAAACTGTAACTGAAGGTATCCTGCGGACATTAATCTGATTGTGGAAGTTTTCAGGATACCAATATCAAAAGAGTTACTAAAAATAAGTGGAAGCTGTAAATATTATTCAGAATTTTGGAAACTATACAGAATCTTTGGGTTTTGTACTACTGTTACATGACATTATTCCTTATCTATCTGCTGAAACATCTGGTGCTGGCGGTGAACAGAGAAAAAATCTAGAACTAGGACTTTTTATTAAATCTAGGCTGGATATCCCACGATCCCTAAGCACAGTTATTCAGGATCTGATATTCCTTACACTGAAGTCACCAGTTAATTCTCATTACTTTAAACACATGCTGTTTAGAGACTTCTGCCTGATTCTACATGATTTTCTGATGAAGGGAAACGAGATACTACTAAGCTGCCTACATTTACACCCTTTCAAAGAAATATGGATAGTTACTGATAACAGTTATAATTAGACCTTATCTGTGATTAAAATGAGTATTTGAATAGAAATAGTATGACCTTTATAGACTAGTATGAAATGTGTATTTCTCAAGAAGTGAAATATTCCCTAGGAATTTTAATTTGAAATGAAACAAGAAATACATCCCCACCTGGAGTTCATTCTATCAGTACTTAAGCATGCTGCCTGTTGGATTTCAGTGCTTAGTTTTGAAAATCAATACGTAAAATTTTGAAAAATAGTAACAGTATCAGTAATTAAAAAACCTTTTTGAAGCACTATTCAAATATACAGCATTATTTTAAACTAATTTCTATATTTTAGAAAGGAAAATGAACAGCAACAGATGTATATTATTTTAAATGGTAATGCAATTTCCATCTAAATGTGTGGCAACAAAGTTAGTCCAACACTATTACACAAGCTTTTTTTTTTTATGTTCAAAACAGTCAGTACCAAAAAGAAAAAACATAACCCAGAGACAAAGGAAACCACTTCACAGCAGAACCTGTTAGCATTTTATGCAATGGTGTTTTACAAAACATGCCACTGAGAGCTGTGGTAAAAAATGACTTTCACAGATGCTGACCCCTCTTCAGGAATACCTGAAGAGGCCATAACAAGGAGCACAACCAGCAATTTAAGTTAGCTTTTTCAAGCCATTTTGCAGCTTGCCCTAACACAACCTTCTATTCTAATGCTAAGGTTTCCCATCTCTTCCTGCCAAGATTGCTGGCATCACCTCTTTCTTGCACAGCAGTCGTCTTCAGATTGCCCTAAACTAGTTTTGTTTACTAAACCAGGAATAGACTATGTTAAACTTCTTGCAATTTCTAAGCACCTTTTTATGTGAACTATACCAGTTTCTCCAGGTAAGCTACGCCATCACCAAAACGGTTTCATTAAAGACAGACCAGTACAGTCAAGTAATTGGTTTAAATCCAAATATTCCACCTTTCCCACCCCCTAATTTTTCCCAGATAAATTATTTGATTTTATAAAATTTCCTTGAAAAGCACTATATCTGAACTTTAAGATTACGGTTTTGTTTCATCCAGTTATCTTAGTAAGAAAAAGTATTTTACCTCTCCTGCTCATTGAGGAAAGAAATTGACAATCTGGAAAATTATATAATCAGAATGAAGGTTCCCTCTGGTCCCTTTCTCCCCCAAATCCCATCCTTAAAATACTTTTAAAAATGCAACTTGTCCAATGGTTTCCTTAGTTTTGTTTTTAACTGGAAATGTTCTCCTTTATGAGTTAGCAAAAGTAGATACTATTTCAGAGGCTGTAAAATTTGGTGTAAAATCTGAAATAATCATAGAAGCCATATAACAGGGAAAATATTTTTATAGTTACTGTTTTACAGTAGAGCAGTTAAAGATGGGTACCATGCATCTTCAAACAGAAAATTTAACTTGAAAGCTAGCACTAAGGTAAATGTCAAATAAGCCAAGAATGTGGAAATTATAAGGCAGGCAATATTTTTGATGCATCTGCTTAATTGTGCAGGGTTATCATTTCCCAACTATACATTTACATTCCAAGGTTCTAAAAAAGTTCATCTATTCTAAACAGCAGGTGATGTAGTTTCTTTAATTCAGAACAAAATGACTGTATTTGTACATATCTCACCTCCTGTGCATCAAATCGTAGGATTTCCTTCATGTATGTGGGCAAGAGTGTAAGAAGTGTATAGAAAGTCCAATTGTAAGAGAAGTGTGCCACAACAATAGCCCAGAGCGGAAGGGACTCCAGCATAGGACTCCAGGGAACAGATTTCTGTGTAGAAAGCTGGCAAGCAGAGACAAAGAGAAGAGAAAAAGAAGGAAATCAGGACATTGATATGAATATTTTCTAAATACAGTGTTTTTAATGCTAGCCAAATCTATGCTCATGATAAATTCTGAAAGGCAAAAAATAAGTCTCAGTTGATAGTAGCAAGTCATCAGCAATGAATTAATTACTGTCTTCAGTTCTCAACGAAGGTATACTAAAGATGGCACTGCTCTGATGTTTACTATTCCAAAGTAAACCAATTACTGTATTTTGTAATTCAAAAAATATGCCTTCCCTTGTTGAAATTTGATGTCTTCTGCTTTTACAGTAAATAATTAAATATTTAGTCACCCTTCAGTTGTTGATTTAGCTGAATCTTTCCTGCTCAACCCTAGATATTAATTTTGGCCTCCCAGCCAGCTTCACTGTAAATACATATCCCCCCAGTCATAGGAATGAATCTTACGCAGACATCAGGAACAGGTTCATTAGTATTTTCTTTGTAAATAGTAACCAGTTTCTTACTCTAGATGACATACTGAGAATGAGAAATGCTCTAAAATATTGTACTGCAAATGTTAAAGACATTATACAGGTCTGCATCTAGTACAAAATGACAGATTTGAGCTTCTTTTTTAATACAAAGCTTTTTAAATAAAGTACCTCCACAATATCTGTAACAAAAGGCATTATTATAAACACTTTGTTTGATTATTGATTTTTTTTCAGTTTACAACTGCACTATTTAATTTTTTTTTTTTTTGTTTGAAAAAATCATGTCTCTATCTCAGGTTAAGAATGTTATTCTAAACCTAAACATGTTTACATAAACATATAACAAAGCGTAACAAAATATGTAACAAACGATAAACAAAGCTTGACATTAATGACCATGTTTGTGGTTTACACTCAGACTTAAGTAGATTGGTCTCTACCAGAGTGTTGTACCTGATCTTTTAGAGAAGACAGTATATATTCTCTTTCAGCATGTGAAATCCTCCTGTGAGTTTCTGGTGTATCACTAACCAAAAACATCCAGAAGAACCACCACAATACGCCAAGTGCACCTATAGTCATGAAAAGAGGGGTGAAGAGATAGAAATTTTAAAAAAGCAATTTTATCAAGTAATATTCTCAGATGATACAGCCAGAAGTGTTTTCTCGATACTCTAATATAATTTTAATGAACATTATTTTTCTATCTACTTACAAATACTAGTTCCCCAAAGTGGCTTAACAATGCACATTTATCAATAATAAAGAATGAAGATGACTAAGCAGACTTTTTTATTTTTTTCCTTTTTTTTCCTCTACTTGAAGTTCTTCATACAGCAAGAAAGCTGTGTGCTCATACATAATTGTATTTTTCATATCAGTCACGCGGAAAAGCCACAAAAGTATATGGCTCACTCTCAGGAAATAAAAAGTTCACATTAAGTTTAATCACAAAAAATACT
Source organism: Oenanthe melanoleuca (assembly GCF_029582105.1). Taxonomy (NCBI): domain Eukaryota; kingdom Metazoa; phylum Chordata; class Aves; order Passeriformes; family Muscicapidae; genus Oenanthe; species Oenanthe melanoleuca. The sequence continues at coordinate 28,890,817 of NC_079336.1, forward strand.
CTGTGCACATACACAGTTTACCACTACATGCATCTTAATTCCTGTACTATGCCTCCTTTTCTTTCTTAAGCCATCCCTAGAATTGTCATTTGAAAAAAGGTAACTTTTCAATAATCGGTCCAAATTAACTGCACTTTTACATAACTGTAATATTGTAATTTATTTCATTTTGTTCAGTTCTTTGGTTTGAATCTTTGTGATTTGTAAAAAATTTGAGATTTTTTTTACAGGAAAATGTAACTCTTGACTTATATTCTGTTTCCTCCTTTCCCATGCAGAATATGAAATGGCTCAGACACATAAACAGACCTGTAAAAAGTATTAGCTAAGATATGCTGTTAAAAAATATTTTCTATTTCAGCTTCATTCAGAATATGTCACAGTAAACATGCTATGCATTCCTTCAGGGCCCCTGTGACTGCTAGAGATTTTCCACAGTTTACATTTTAAGCAGCAGTAACTTTTCACACGTTCTCTCAAAGTTGAGGTTTATTCCTGGGATTTATTCCTTTCATTTCATTCAAAGTTGAGGTTTATTCCTGGGATTAAAGTTATTAACTCAATTTCACACTTCAGATAAGAAATTTCAGCCTGTTGTTTTCAAGTGGTGGGAGAGTTAAGAGCATTTGACTTGTACCAGCTTTTGTCCAACTCAGAGACAGCTTTGCTCACTGGAAGAAGGCTTATTTAGTCATTCACTGGAATCTACTTAGCTTTAAATATCTCTAATTGCCCAGAAAGAATAAAACAGCAACTCAACATGTCAAACACGTTTTTAAAGCTTAAAATAATTTTTAAGATATGCTTTTCAAAATGGATTGCATTTTTAATAATTAAGAAAAATCAAAACAACACAAACTCACCAAATATGTAGAACACATAAACCCAGTTCATATAGTAACAAATTAAACCAGACAGTGGCAGAGACACAACAGTTCCCAGCTGTGCACCTACCAGAAGAAAGCAAAACAAAGTGGAAAAATAATTAGATCTCCTATGGACCCCTTAAGTATAAGTACCATTTTTATTTCATTTTTCTGTAATAAATCATGAATAAATACTGTCACCGCCACTAGAGGGTTGTGCTTTGCTTTAAAGAAACACAAGCACAATGAGCTGCCTTGGCAGCTTCAAGCAAATAGAGCCATAAAGCCCTAAGAAGCCAAAGTTAGAAGGAAAGAGCAATAAAAGATAAGCATTCTTCGCACATTTGTCTCCAATAGTGATGGATCTAACACATCTAAACCAATGCAAATTAGTCAACTGCTATTGCTGCAGAACAAGAGAGAGCTGGACACAGTATAATTAAGGCCTTGGGAGTATAATGTGACAATATAGTCAGTTTGCATTTTAGTATCTCCTTCTAGCTCCACAAAATCAGGAATGCTAGAAACATGAAGCAGAAGTCATGCATATATAACCAACAGATTAAATTCCATGCTTCCTGAATGTGACAGGGTCTAGCATCAAGGGGGAAGGGAAAGATGATCAGATTCCAGTTCATAATAAAGCCAAAAGCCAGAAAGAACTATTCCTATGCTTATAATTCAACATACATTTTGCAAAGAATAAGGGTGGCAGGTGTTTCCCTTTTGAAACCTAAACCAGAAACCCAGAAACAGTATTATTTACATACTTTACACTCTACTGGTGATAAAAAGTAAGTTTTGTCTCTTAATGTCAGCTGCATGATTACTTCTCCAAACTTAATCTCAACTCAGAAAATATTAAGATTATGTTGATATTCTGGCTGCCTAGACTCCATCTTCATGGAAACAATAATTTTTATTTGAGGCAGAAAGTTCCAATGATTAACAACAAAACCACAGACATCATGCAAAATATAAATCAAAAAAACAACTACTTATCACCTCAACCACATGTTCTCTCAGAAAATCAACATGATCACAATTAAATTAACTACAGACACATGACTGCCAACGTGGAAGGAAAGGAAGGAAAACAGCCTGCCAAGATTACACAAGTTATCTTATCCACCCGTGACTGCTAACAATGGGCTGTTCAAGGCCACAGACTCTTCTCACTAGTACATTAGCATAGATTTTCACAAAATACAAAAGGACTGTTTAAAAGCTCCCAATTGCTAAATGCAGTAGAAGGAAATCCCTACTCTGCTCTGCCTAACTTGTGTGTTTGGTCTCACATGAAGACTTCTTTTAAAGTATATTTAAAGTATATTAAATATCCAGGCAGAAAACAAATTTTTTAAAAAGAGAAAGAAAAAAAGCTTTTTGATGCATTAGGTGAGTTGAAGTAGCTCTTTGAAGGGTCACTTCAACGAATGATGAGACACTTGGTTCAGAGCAAAGTGAGGAAGCTTCATCCCTCTGGAAAAAGTGAGTCACTAGACTATCTTAGCTCCTTAAGAAACTATAGCTGAAGTTTACATGGTATATACCTGTCTTCTTCATAAACCACAGATCAAATAAAAAACAGATTTATTACAAATAAGAGTGAGCAAAGGAAACCATTACTTCAGTAACTGAATAAAAAATTTGTCATCCTCAAAGAAATAATATCAATTTTGACCAGCAAATTTAGAAAAACTTGTGTTTTTCACCTGCCCCTCAAATACTGCACTGAGCAATGTGACTGACCAATAAACCCCTAAAATGCATGAAGGCTCAATGGAGGTGGGCAAGAGCAACATATCCATCAAACTCGGGGGAATAACACTGGGTGTGACCGACCACGGTTGCTGCAAAGAAGCTGATTTTATCTCAACACAAAGGGCACCAGAGGGTGGCTTTGGTTTAGATAAGCAGCTATGTGAGTGGATCAGCTGCTGGTGTAAATGTTTCTCTGCATTCAGTTCATTAAAAGTGTGGCTGTCTCACTGACTTAGCCAGATCAACACAAGGGGAGTGAATTTGTGGGTCAGTGGAACACAAAGTACAGAAGTTAAACAACAACAGAATTTCTGAGAGGACAGACTTGATTTGAAGTCAACCCAAATTGAAGTGTACTGCAATTGCTATCTTTTGCTAAGTGTCAACTTACATTTGCTAAGCGCTAACTTATATTTGTACTGTGCTTTCAGTACATTCTGTATCACTCTGCTAAATCAAAAATCCTTTGTAACATCAAGTATCTTCAAAGAAGCAAATCTGATCTCAAACACTACACCTTCCAGACACAGCATATCTAGGACAATCTCGTCAGACAGTATTTGACTCCGACTAGGAGCTCTTGCAGCAATAGACCAGACCTTGGGTGTTTTCTTCCCTAAGTTCCTCCAAGAACACTTAAAAATCCCTCCAAACCCTCCAAAAGCCAACCAAACAGCTCTATCCTGTGAGTGCCCCAACTCTTTGTTCCTAGTGCTAAATCTTCTTTACTTACAGTATCTTCTATTAATCAGCTTCACTGTAATTATTTGCACCATTTTTCACCAAAGTTAGACCCAAGTTTTTATTTATTTGTAGATAAATACCTTTTGTTAGGCTATAAAAACCCTGAATAAATGAAGAAAACTAATGGAAAGCAAGATTTACTTTAATGTTACACTTTCTGGATTAAATGCTGATTAAAATTTACAATATAAATCCCTTTGATTTAAGTCAATCCTCCCTGTTACTGCAGTAAAAATTCATAATCCCATTATCAGCGTGGGAATTTCTCACCTGCATATGAAATACTAAGGAGCTTGCTGCGTTCCAGTGGAGGAGCCCAAGAAGACCACATTGAATGCATAGCTGGGAAGGTAACACCCTAGAAAATATAATTTCATTCTGTTGAAATGCAAGAATTTTAGAACTCACTTCAACTTTACATGTTCCAAAGCATGTTTCATTAAAAAGCAGTAGTACAATCTATTAGTTTGTTGTCTAGCAAGAAACCACTTATAAAAATTGTGCAAGGCATGAGAATAAGGAGGCAGAATTAAGTTCTGCTTTTGACTCTGTATACACTGGAAAAGCAGCAACAATACAAAAACACTGTTTTGAGGCCCTAGTTTCAGAAAAATTAGAATAGTTTTTTCTCAAGCATCCTCACATTTCTTATTTGAAAAGCTTAGGCTAAAATATAGTGAAAATGCCTTAATTATTCTAAAAAACATAAAACTAAACCACTCAAATGAAACAATCTATATACTACTCCAGCATAACAACGCCCACAGAATCTAACCACTTCAATTTTAAACAAATTATTCAGACAAATTTTCAAATTACATAGAGGAAACAAGATTACCTCTCCCAGTCCTTCCAAGGCTCTGACAGCTATGAGGTAGCCAACTCCCAAATTTGCAGCTAAGGGAGTAAGCAAAGTGAATACAGAGGTACCAAAGATGCCAAACCCCAGCAACAGTTTGCCTCCAATTTTGCTTGCAAGATATCCTCCTGGAATCTGAGTAATGATATAGCCATAGAAAAAAGAACCAAGTATCCATCCCTGAGTATCAGCATCCCAAGAATACTTTTGTCCCTAAGAGGAGAAAAAAAACCCAACAAAATGCAGTAAGTTAAAGACAGCAGTTTCTCTGACCATATTTTTTATTACATTGATCTTTATAGATAAATTTCAACTTTTTTGTGACCTACTCTCTAGGGTCTCCCTCCACTACATCCATCTGTATTGCAATCAAAGTTGCGTTAAAAATCTAATTCAGGTAGTTTACATCTGTTTGGACATATCTAACCCAAGTATGTAAATCATCACTACATGAAATACAAGTGCTCTGGCCATTATTCCTTTTTGAATTCTAAGCAGCTTGGGTTAGGTGACAGTTACTGACTATGTAAATCTGCCTGAGTAAAAATCCCACTTCTGAATCACAGAGTTGACATTCTATCATGCATGCCCTATAAAATGGCTTTACCTGCAGAAAATTTATGGACCAAAAAACAACCCCCCTCCAGCCCCCCAAAAAAACCAAAACCAACACCCCAAAATCAAATAAGGAGATGCAGGTGCTTAAATTTAACATAAAGAAAGAGAGCAAGGATGGGGCTCACAAGGGTAGGTAGAATAATAGGAGAAGCACAACAGAGGGAAGACGAGTTTAGTGGACAATGTAATAAAAGTGAGGATTAAAAGTGAGACAGGAATCTACAGCTATAAAGGAAGCCAGCAGGAAGACAGGAACTGTTGCCCAGTAAAATGATTCTGAAATTTGGGATCACTTCCAAAAGACCAATTTTTCTGCATCTAAATGAGCAGCATACATTTCAAAGAAATGATGAGACAATCTTCCCATAAAGTTCACCATTGTAATTTGTTTGTGATAAATAATAAATGACCTCTAAACAAGCAAACAGAATAGAAAAAGGCAGATGGCAGGAGTGCTCAGGAATAACTTCAACTACAAGACAAGATCTATCCAAGTCCAAATTCACAAAGTTGGGGGTTTCTTTAGAACTTTTTTTTTTTTTTTCCCATGTCCGGCAGTTCAGTTAAGAAATGTGATTTTAAGGATTACTGGAAGTCAGAGATAAAGGACATAAATACAAAATGCATGATCTGGGAAAGAGACTGAAAAAGTGAAAAGAGAAATATTGCATGCTAACTTGTAATGAAATTTCATGCCATTGTGATTGTACAAAGAACAGGCAAATTGGACTGCGATGGGAGCTCTGACGCAGATGTAACACTAACAATTGGTAAGTGGCATATAAAACAGTGAGTCATGGTAGATCTACGTGATCAGATTAGTCAATTTCTAAGGAATAACAGAAAAGAGATACGTAAAAAAGCTGACCCTGAGCACAGCTCTTCTCAATTACCTAGTCATTTAAGGCTAATACTTCCCAGAACAGCTTTAAAAGGACCACTGGAAAGGCAATCCAGTAAAAACAGCCTGTTCTCTTGCCACCTAAATATGGTTCTATCTATCACAGAGTTCTAAAACCACTTTGACATGCCACGTTACAAGACCTCACCGTTGTGTTGCGAGGAGCATTTATGGCAGAAGAATGCTCTGGACACACATTGGAAGTGGTATTCTTTGCCAAGCTTGAGTTAGGTTCTACCATATCCACCAGAGCGACACTGAGGTTCACACGCAATGCATACAGGAGGAAGAACCCAAAACAGGCCAGGAGTGCGAGATTGTAGCGAGCTGAGCAGCATGCAGGGACTGAAACAACAGCAATGAAAAATGGTTAACAGACCTAACAGAATAAGAACAGCTCATAAGCAGGGTTTATTCAATAGGGGTAGAGTCTGAAGCTGGCTGAAAAAAATTTTAAAACCCCACTTTCATACTGATGTGCAAAGTAAATGTAATCCTCATTTAGACAACAGGCAGCTATCCATGCTACAGTGGTGACTGCAGAGGATGGGTAATGTGTGGTCTGTGGAAATGCATTTAGAAACATAGCTTCAAAAGTCCTCTCCAAAATACTGTAATATTCAAGACAGAATTTCACAGTTAAAAAAACCCCAAAAAACAATTAGTGGGAAGCCTGTAATATACACAAAAATGGTTTCAAGAAACACAAATACTCCTAAAGTAGTGCTAAAGAATGGTCATTGCTACTTCAGGCTATTTTCTAGGACAAATTTTCCTTCTATAAGTTTGCTTGCAAGGGAACATGCATTTGCTGACAGCTGCCAAAACTACCAGAAAGGGGAATGGCAAACACTGTGCTGGCACTGTGAAACAATAACAGGTTCACAGCTGCCCAGTACACCCTCTTGGCAGTCACAAGACAACAAAGGAAACGAGTCCTAAGATTCAGCATAAAATTGGTGTCGTGACATTAAGTCAACTCTGTCAGCTGTTTATACACAGAGAGCAGACTATGGACTGTAACAGTTATTGATTTCCTACAGTAGTACACAGCAGCATTTGGCAGAGAGCATTCATCAGTGCCAGAAGATCCAGATCAGAGCTGAGCAGTAAGAGTTTCAATCTCTATAGCTCCTCTTTATGAACTGGGAATATCTGAAACTACTGAGCAGGAATGTCAATTTGTTGAGGAACTATTTGAACAAGCTGCTGAATTTTCAAATGGAGCATAGAGGTTCTCCTCTTGTGAGAGAGCAACGTTACTAATGGGAAGTTTTATAACTTGGATGTCTGAAATTCTAGGAAGGCTGGAGATCAGCAGATATTACATCAGTTTACATCAGTCTACAGTGATCTCATCTTTCACTACTCAGAGTTCAAATGACGAATAGAACAAGTACATCTATGAACAGGACTGACCAGAGCTTCATCTGCTACTGTTATGTCACTTGACTGCATTTTCTGATTTTCAGTAAGAAACAAAGGACATGCCCTGTGGACAAGCTGATGAGATACCTTCCCCTTCCCAGGAACTTCCCTGAAACAAGGAATGAGCCTATGTGATTTTATTTTTTTTCAGGGGAACACCAACAGAGTTGTTAAAGTGACACAGCGATGCTGTACTTGCTATGCTAATTTAATAAATAAATAAAAATTTATTTCATTATACATTAAATAATAAATAACAAGGCTCTTGTACAAATATGCAAAACCCTTTCCAGACCTGTGGTAATTACAAGTTTTGTCTCAGAAGCATTTGAAAAAGCCATCCTGGATTTTTAAATGACATGAGGGAGAGCAGCCAAGATTTTATTGCTTACACTAAAAACAACATGCACCGAGAACAGGAAGTACTTACTACATAAAAACTAGTCAAGCAGCTTTGTTGTTTAAAAAGCAATTTGCTTTAAGTAGAAAATGTAAACTCATATAATTTATAAAAATGAATATAATTACAGGTAAAGCTACTTAACTGTTTCACTTCTTGTAGTTGCTGGGGTTAGACAATAATAACAGAAAGCTGAATAACACACTGATGATGTAACCCTTCCTCGGAAATGCAGATTAACTGGAATATCCATTATTTTTCCTTTGTAAGACTTACAGGTATACACCTTGCATGGAGAGCAAGCTCCACAAAACATATGTGCAAGAACTTAAGGTCATTAATGTCAGATTTTTTTTTTCCCCAACTCTAAATGTTTTATTAAAAAAGCTAACAAACACATAGAACTGAAGTCTGAAGCAAATAGTTACACAATTATTGGTTCCTTATCATTCCATCATGTGTACGTGAAATACCTAAGAACCTTAGAAGAAGAGAAGAGAAGACTCAAGAAGATTACAGGTGTGTTTCAGGAGAGTGCTACAATCAGAGACACATTCACCCCCTAAAATTTAAAGCAGCTAACCAAAGTTTAAAGCACTGGGGTCAAAGTCTTACCTTGACTAGCAGTCTTTGGTCCTACATCTGTATCTAATTCTGATTTCAGGGGCATGTTTTAAAGCACCGTAGCTGTAACCTAACAAGATTCTTAAACTGCAGTTCAAATTTAGGTCTGTGCTGCAAGTTGCACGGCAGTTGAAAGGAAGTTGCTCGTCTGCAATAGTTTTCCTTGTGGGTGAGGTGAGCCACCTCCAGCTGGAGCCTGATGCATTGTGCAAACTTAAGAACATATTGCTTTAGGAAGTCTTGAACTCAAATTTCTCTCCTTCTGGCGCTTTTTTTAAAATTTTTTTTTGTTGTTGTTGTTGTAGTCATTTTGCTTGCAGCCTCCCTTGAGGCAGTTGCACATTTGCTAAGCAGGTTAGAGCACTTCTGCATGGCATGCTAAAGAACCTAAAAATCTTGCTCTATTCTTTATAAGTTGCACATTCTAGGAAGCAAAACAGCACAGATTAACATGCGGGCTCTGTTGATAAGCTCTGGCAATATATCGAGCCTCCTCTCCTACCTTCGTGCATCATTTCACCTTCCTTCCTCTCCATACTCGTAACAAGCAACTAGTCTTACTCGAATTCTGCCTTCATTTGAAATTTTGACACAATCTCGGTGGACCCCGGTAGTTTTTAATATTTGGACCGGTATTTGGGCTGGAGCCGAGCGAGGGCAGGTGTCGCCACCGACAGAGCCGAGACCGCTGTCAGGACTCGGGGCCGTGCCGGATCCAGCACCGCGGCTTCCCCGGCACCCAACGCCGCTAACGCTGCGGGCGGGGGCGCAGCCCCCGGGCCCGTCACCGCTTTTCTCCTCACTGCTTTTCCCGTCACCGCTCCCCCCCGTCACCGCTCCCCAGTCACCGCTGCCCCGGCACGGCGGCACCGACCCCCGGGCCCCACAGCGGCGCTCGCGGCCCGCGCCTCCATGGCAACGGGACGCCGCCACACAGGGGCGGCTGCCGCTCGTCTCACCCGTGTCGGGCTGGGGCTCCTTCAGCAGTGGGGTGCGATCCTCCCCCTCCTCGGGCTCCATCTCGCTGCTGCCACCCGGACCGCGCAGCGCGCTCAGGGCCAGACCGCCCGGCGCCACTGCTGCGCCGGCAGGGTGACCCGGCCCGGCTCGGCTCAGCTCAGCTCTGCCCGGCCCGGCTCAGCTAGGCTTCAGTCTCCCCCGCCGCCGCTCCCCGCTCCCCGCCAGCTCGGCTCTGCCCCGCCGGGGCCGGGCAGCGGCGGCCGCAGCCCCCGGCGATCATGTGACGGGAGGGGCGGGCGGAAATGGCTTCAGCGCCACGCTGCAGCCGGGCCGCCCTCGGCCGCCATCTTTAGTGCGGGCGGCCGCTCCCTCATTCGCTCCCTCTCTCTCTCTCCTTCCCGCTGGCTGACGAGGCCGCACGAACGCGCCCACAGGCGGGCGGACGGTGTCGCTGTGCGCGATGTCCCGAATGCTGAGGAAAATGTTCCTCTTAGTAAGGACAGATCTATTCAGTTTGATTCACCACAAGCGGCCGCTCCTTAGTGAAGGCGAGGGACAGGCGCTGGGTCTCTCTGTAGCTACCGAACTGATGTTTAACGATAAATTGCAGTATCTGCAGCAGTCTTTTGCTCTGTGTGTGTCTGCAGTGTGCAACTCCTGGAGTGAGGTTTTAAAATCACGGAATGTGGAGGTGTTGGAGTGGACCTTACAGATCATCTAGTCCCAACCTCCCCTGCCGTAGGCAGAGACACCTCCGACTAGACCAGGTTGCTCAAGCCTTACCCAGCCTGGCTTTGAGTCCTGCCAGGGCTGGGGCACCCACAACACCCCTGGGTAACCTGTTCCAGTGTCTCACTACCCTCACACTAGAGAATTGCTTCCTACTATATAATCTAAATTTCCCCTCTCGCCAGGTATACCCATTGCTCCTTGTCCTGTTACTGCAGCTCCTGACAGAGTCCCTTTGTGGCTTCCCTGCAGGCTGCCTCCAGACACTGGAAGCTTGCTGTGAGGTGTCCACACAGTCTTCTCCAGTCTTCACAGGGAAGGTGCTCCAGTTCCATTATCAAATAGGTGTGAAAATGCAGCAATATAGATTAATAAGCACTGTGGGATATGTAAAAGAGCTTTTCCTCTTGGAATCGGTGTTTTCCAACCTCAGTCAAAGCTAACAGCAGAGTAGAGATCTTTAAGTTTTACAGGCTGTTTTCTACATGAGAACCACCTCCACTCACCCTTTTCACTCATCAGCCTTGGCAGGGTTGAATGCTGAATCATTTTGGTGATGCTGCTGGTCATCCACTGAAAGCTTTGCCTTTGCTTATATGCCCACGCCATCCTACTGGCGTGTAAGTAACTGCCTGGAAAATTCTGCCTACTGGAAAACAGAAGAATGCAAGAGATTCCTGGCAGCATATTTATCTATATAATTTCACACAAGGTAGATATATGAGCTTGCAAGTATCAATAGAACAGCTGTGGCTGTGTGCCTATCATACATTTACATCTATGTGAAAACATGAAGCAAATCAGTGCTCTGTTCTGGTTCTGAAATTTAGCCTGAGGGTCTTCTGTGAGTCAAACTTACCTGCAAGCCATTCTTACAGGCAAAATTAAGGGAAGAAAACATAAAGAGAAACAAGTATCAAACATACTTTGCATAATTTTATGAGAAGTGGTGATTTGGTTTGTAGTACTCAAACTTCAGTTTTGCATTTCACACATGCTTTACGCTTCCTGGTGTTTCTGCACATACCACCAGAGACCCCAGTGCACTGTCACTCAGCCCATGAGCAAGTGTAGGGTTGTGTGGGCCAGGACTATGTGCAGTGTGCACAGGATCATGAGTGTGATCACTTCCATCCACAGTTGAACCCCAAGCTCTCCATAGGCTCCTCTCACCAAAACACAAGAAGAATGAGGGGCTGCAGGGCCTGGAATGATAGACTAAGCTTTTTCTAGAAGTCCCCTTTATTCTTATCTATTATTTCTTCTCCCTAAGGCAAGTTGTATTTTAAATATACCCACACACTCAGTACAGAATAGTGCCAAAACCCCTTGCATTAACAAGGAACATGGATTCCTCTGCCTTGCTGCCTCCTCGGATCTTGCAGATCTTGGTGACACACTGCACCAAAAGACACTTGATTGTGAGGCTGCAGCCCCCCAGGCAAAAGGTGACACTCATGAACACATTCAGGAGTGTGTGAGGAGCACTTACCTTTGTCAAAGCTGATAAGAATGTAATTCCTTACACCCTGGAGGCTGACTTTGTGTGTAACTGTGTGGAAACAGGTGTAGTTTGTCTCTGTCCAGCAATCAGGCACTGCTGGTTGTTGGTCTACTCAGCCAGTGTGTCATACTTGTGATGCATACTCCTGATGTGGAGGATTTAAAGTATTTTAGGACTTCATTTATTTCTATTTCTTAAAAGGACAATTGTTTGTATTCAAACACTTTTTCCCTGGTCACTTCCATTGCTGGGTGCAGCTGAGCTCTGTGCTAGGCTGGGGAAGTGGTGGACAGCATTGCTCAGTGCCCCGCTTCCCTTGTCACCTGACCCCACAGCATAAAGGAGGAAGGCAGCAGAGGTTTCCACTTCCTTCCCTAAATCCCACCCTGACATTTCAAATCATCTGTCTGCAAAGACATGCTGCAGCATATCTTATATAGAGCAGTAGATGGCTCTCTTTTCTCTGAAGTCCTGTTGGGAAAAGAAACTCTGGCTCTTAACAGAAAATCCAGCCTTGTTCCCTCAATGCCATGGCTCCTTTGGGGTCAGCTCTCATATTCATTCAACAGTGCAGACAGGATACAGCTGTGATGATGTAGGAATGCATTTTAATCTGATTAACTCTACCTATACTAAATGGCTTAGAAGATGAAGAAGGTGGCCAGGGAAAATAGATCAGTGATTCTAATTTAAACTGTAGTATTTTCTCATGGAGCAAGATAATACCTCTCCTGTCTACCTATTAAGTTTCATAGGATATAATAAAAAGGTTTCTGGGTTCCCGCATTTTTCTCAAAACTAATATTACAAGACGCTTTTATTTATTTATAACTTTTTAAGGAATCTGGCTTTTGAAGTGTTGTTTTTTTCAAGATAAACAGAAGAAAGGAGCAGAGAAATACAGATCATATTCACAATATAATAATCATCTGGTTATTTGCAAATAATTTAAAGTAACATAAACAGAGTTCAGTGAGTGAAGATTTGTCTAATTCCCTTATATACAGTATACTATACAGCATTTTAATGTTGTAAATGCCTAACAAGGATATTAGATTTTAGAATAATAATTTACAAAATAGAAGAATATAAAGTTAAGGTGTCAGATTGTTTGGACAAGAAAAAATATGCACATGCATCCAAGCAAAACATTTCTCAGGTTTCCCGTAAGAGAGCAAGTTTCAGTCAATCAAAAAGGAAAAGAATCAGGATGCCTTAAGCTGGGCAGTTCTCCTACTATAAAGCTGAATACAAAGTCATTACTTAATCATGCATAAGATGATGCTGACCAAATCAGAAATGGCTTATGTGGCTCTGGCAGTACAATGTGTTTTCATCTATCTGGAAATATTCAGTCTGCTGCAAATGCCTCAGGGCTCCCTGTCACCATGGATATTCTTGCCTGAGGGTTAATGTTGGGAGAGGAGACCCATCCTGCCTGCTTTTCTTATTGTTAGCAGAAGCATTCCATGCTGTTCAATTTTTGGCATTGGCCATGGCAGCAGAAAGCCTGGGACTTTCCTCAATTAGCACCATTGCTTTCAAATGGAAGAAATGAAGTCCTCTACAAAGTACTCCTCTGGATTATATGGCAGTGCTCAACTAGATTCAGAGAAGTAGCTTAGGCTTTGTATTGCCTAAATTTTAGTGTTATATTAGCCAGTGGAAGTACAGATTAGAAGTACAGGTAACCTTAATATCTAGATTCCCTCATTGATAGGTATTCTTTCTAAAGGAAATGGGACTGGCAATGATGCTTGACATTTCTTTCCTATTAAACAACTGGCCTCTGTTCAAAATGCTTATCTGTGCATGGGAACATGGTCTCATACTTCTTCTCTGTCAGTGACATTTAGTAACTGCAGTGTATGCTGAACCTCAGGCAAGAAAAGGCACTGGGGCTTGGTAGAATCTTCTTTGTTTTTAACTATAGCTGTTTCCTTATGTATAGAAGCCATAAATAAGCTTGGGAAAAAGATTTGTAGATTAGTTCTGTATTTTCTGGGTTAATGGCTTTAAAAACTTCACTGTGGACTACCAAGGGATGTTGGAGTGCTCACTGTGAAGAGCAGTTATTATGTCTGTGGACTCATAAAAGCAGAGGAACAGCTATGGTCTGTCAGCCCAGTGTTCATTTCCTCACAGTACCCTGTCTCACACAGCAGCCAATAGCAAATGCTGAGGGAAGGATTTGTACAGACCAAACACACGGTGATGCATCCTCCGACTTGTCTCAGAGTGTTTGAATACACTGACTGGTGACTCAGGCTATTCCTGAGCAGGATGCGGTACCTCTGTTCTGAACAGTCCCTGACATTTGTCAGACAACAATTTATGCCATCTGAATCCATGTAAAATTCGGTATTCATGTTCCCTGTGGCAAGAAGTTCCACATCTGAATTATATACTGTGGATGTGTTATACCGTTATGGTCTTTTTGAGAAGAAATGTTTTTTTTTTCTGAATCCCCAGTAAATACTTAACCTCTCCCTGTGCACACATCTACCCATAGAAAAATTAGTTTTTAAGGCATTTTACTGGTGGAGACTAGTTGGGCTTATTTGACTTACTGTTGGACTTGTTCTTTCAGCTGTGTGTCTCAGTCTTGCAAAACCATGTTTTATACCTGCCTGGTGTCAGGTTAGAACAATCCTTTCAAGAGTTTCCATCCCATGAGTGCTGCCTTATAATACTGAAATGTTAAGGCTGTTCAGATATGTGGCAAAACAAAATTAATCTGAATTATCCTGTCATAAAAGATGGAATTATGAAGATAAAATATGCTGGTATCTCACAGGTTGTCTCAATAATGTTGTCCTGTTCCTGATGGGACTTTGATGGGTAGCTGGATTGGTCAAAGCCTGGAACTGACAAAGAACATGCCACAGCTCTCACTTCCTTTTTTTTGTTTTCTTTTTTGAATGCCAACTCTGTACTGAAAGTTAATGGCAAAATGTAAAAAAAAAATATATTGGCAAAGCCTCACTTAGTCTTAGACGTGCTGATATGTGAAATTATGCACAATAAGTGAGAGGTTCTGAAAATTACATTTCTCTTGTCAGTAATTAAATATTTTTTTCAGAGATCTCAGGAATCTGGATGGAACCTATCATGCAGGACAGGACGATGGGCTTTTTATGTTCAAGGAACCTGATATGCCAATAAAGATAAGAACCTGTGAATTAGGTACTTAATCACTGTCAGTCTCTTGCATTCTCTAGACATTCTTCTAGTCAATCTAGGAGGCTTCAAAATGTGTGTAACATGTGATATCCCTTAGACTGGTTTGGGAAATAGAGGATGAATCTACTTATTTTTACCAGCAGGTGTCTAAGGAGGATGTAGGTCTGAATATTCTCAGATGTTTGGTATCTAGGTGTGCCTAGCAAAAAGAAACAAAACTGCCCACAGCAATAAAGACACTTCTGCTTTGATTTGGAAAATTGTTGAATTTCAAAAGAGTCAAAGTGGTGTCTTTTTACTAAAGCAATTTTTTTACAACATTGACCCAAATTCATCACTCTAAATTCGTGGTAATTATAACATTTTCATAACAGAATTGACCAGCTTTTTATTCTGCAAATGCTGGCAGCTATCCCTAGCTATTTCACCTAGAGGATCTACATAGAAGCTTGACATAAAAATGCAATAGAAGTATTACAAAACAAATGAGAAATAAAGAGGAAAAGGAAGAGAAAGAAGCAAAGAGAGGGGGAGTGGGAAGGAGAAAAGGAGGTGGGCCTCATTCAGCTAACTTTTAAAATGCTGCACCTATTTGTATAGCAGTGCTCATGCTGTCTCAGCTGGGTTATTTGCAGCTGAGAAGCCTTTGTGTAGCTCTGATATGCTGCATGGTGGCAGGGCACAGAAACTGCTGCAATACTCTTTGGCTGTGGAAGTCATTCCTCAGAGATACCAGCAGCAGGGAGCCTCTGGTACCTCACTGCAAGCCCTGCCTTATCCTCCAGTGGACTGGTGGAGTCTTTGAAAAGTCCTCGTCTTTTCCCTCCTGCAAACTGGCTCCATGTCCTTGTCTGCCTCAGGATATCTCTCTGGGATGTTTTTCCAGGTTATTTTACAGTTTTTAATCACAGGAGGATTTTGGTGTATGACTTAACAACTATCACTCTCTAAACTTTAGGATTTGGAAAGTGGTACATAGATTTAAATTCAGCCTTTAAAATTCTCAGCTAATAGGCCAATGTACCCATTATGAACTCCCAGTTTTCTTCATGAGGCTTATGTACTTGGAGATTTTCAAGACCTTTCTGGATCGAGCCCCAAGAAACCTTTTCTGACCTTATTACTCATCTTGCTTTGAACAGCAGGCTGTGTCAGGCAACCTCCTGAGTCCTCTGCCCTGAATTTTCCCATGGTCTTGTGATTCAGTGACCCCTCTCAGGAGTAGAAACATCATGTGCACTAGGTGTTTTAAATATAGTTCTTTTGTTTTTTCATATCCAAAATAACCAGCTGCCAAGAAAAAAAAGAGAGGAGAGGAGAGGAGAGGAGAGGAGAGGAGAGGAGAGGAGAGGAGAGGAGAGGAGAGGAGAGGAGAGGAGAGGAGAAGAGAAGAGAAGAGAAGAGAAGAGAAGAGAAGAGAAGAGAAGAGAAGAGAAGAGAAGAGAAGAGAAGAGAAGAGAAGAGAAGAGAAGAGAAGAGAAGAGAAGAGAAGAGAAGAGAAGAGAAGAGAAGAGAAGAGAAGAGAAGAGAAGAGAGAAAGGAAAGGATAGGAAAAGAAAAGAAAAGAAAAGAAAAGAAAAGAAAAGAAAAGAAAAGAAAAGAAAAGAAAAGAAAAGAAAAGAAAAGAAAAGAAAAGAAAAGAAAAAGAAAAGCCTCCCAGAACTGCTGTTAGTGGTGAGCAAAATCACAGGGTAAGTCTTTAGCCTAAAAACATGGCTAGGAGACCTTAGAAAGTTGTCCAATATAGGACACATTTCAGACGTATGACAGCAATGGCCAAGCATTTGGTTGTTACAGCAAGGTTTGGAAAGCTATAGCTCTTGGGTCCGCACCCTCCTCATTTAAATAAACATGACTGCTGCTGTGGGTGGTTGGCAGTGGAACAAACAGTTGCTTTTTGGACAGTGTGAATGAATACCCTATAGTGGCATTACTCAAGGGCTAAGTTTATTTAGACTGTGGCGTATTTGGTGACTGGAAACATGAAACCTTTACTCAGTTCCTTCTTAATCGCTGAGATCGGACTCCTCACCCTCCCTTCTTTCTTGTAGGCAGTATGTGGTAAGAGTCAGTCCTCAGGGAGACATTAACTGGTGTTTACCTGTGTCAAAACTAAACACAGAGTTTTGTGCAAGATTTATAAATAGTTTAAGTGTATTTTGAAAATAATTCTTAATGACTCTGTCTATAGAAGTAATTTAATCTACTACAGACTGATTCTTTAAGGGGCAATTTGTGTGATATGAGGTTGACTCTAATGTGACTGTCAAATAGATGTCATCTAAAATAGAATGGAATTTCTAAGAGATTTTACCTATGTAATTAAGGTCTACATATCTCTAACAGTTTTTTCTTGATACCACAGTGGCATAGGTTGGAAAGGGAAAGATTCCTTGTTTTTATTTTCTTTAATTTTTAGATTAAAAAAAGACAAACTAAACTTAAATGTCACAGTTTTAGCTTTCGACCAGTTTCCAAACAGAAAGTTTGGGTTTTATTTTTAGAATTAAAAAAAAAGTTGTCCTGCAAGAGGTCACATCCGACAACTTTTCATTTTAACAGCTGCTTCTAATCCTGTCCTTTCTTTTTTTCAGTGTTGACCTTTTCTGGATGTGACAAGATGGAGGAAACCAGGACTGAAATAGTATAGTCTACACCATTGAGAAGTGCTTTTGTTTCCCTCTTGACAATTCTATTTAATTTCCTTGGGAGCAGATCCCTGCTCTGTCTTTACTAGGATACATTCATTTCTAAAGGATTTTGGTCCCTTGACTCAAGAGCAACCTCACAGATTTTTGCCAAGCTGCCTGGAGATCATCTGGCCTGATCTCTATGTTATGGAACACAGAATTTCAGCAACCTGGTCCTCTATTTAGCCTCATTGCTTGATTTAGAAGTTTGAAAAGGCATTCAGGTTTAATGGGAAGACATAAAAAGAAGCAGAAACCACAGCTTTTGCTTAGTAGTGTGTTCAGGAAAATAACCTCTGTTGACAGTATGTGCCTCATCTCTAACGTGTATGTGACTGACTTTAATTGCCTGACCATTAGTTTTTGTTACACTTTCTACCATAGATCAGTGCCTGGTATTTCCTTTCTATGAAAGAAACAAGTGTTAAGAAGCCTCCTCTCAGTCTTCTCTGACTGATGAATTAAAATAGGCACCTCTTTAGTCTGTTGTTTTAGGGCATTGTTCTCCACACCTTGGTTTGCTTTTGTGTAAAATGTGGGAAATGAGTTTTGTCTACACTATGAATTGCTCTCAGGTGAGTCTGCTTTTGGAAGGAAGCTGCCTCTGCCTACAGGGATACCCTGGTCTATAAAACAGACTGCTGTACTAACATTCCCTTTTTTATGGGTACATGAATAAAATAAAAGCTATTACAGAAACACACATTCATTAAAAAATCTGCCAGTTTTTATGTCCTTAATTTAAAGTGAAGTTACAGTGTCTGAATGCACGTTCTCTAGAGTGCTGTGATATACTACTCTATGACATTATGGAAACACTGGGTTTAGAAGTTCCTTTTTAAAAAACTGTAATTGAAATTTACAGTTTAATTATAGACTATAGTTCAAGATAATTACATCTTCAGGGAATTCTTACGTTCTTTAAAATCAAATAGTGTTAATTCACACTAAATTATTTAATAAAACTAAGGTTTTTCTTGGCTGTTTCAACTGCATTTGCAACCAAGAGGGGTTGCACTGACCTTTTGAAAACCCTCAAAGCAAAGGGAATAAGGACTCTAAGGTAAAATGATTAATGAAGCTTAGTAAATGGAATTTCATCACATACAATTATAAAAAATACTGCCTTAGTAAAACAGATTTTTGAGGACAACCTGTCATCATTTATATGTTTTTAACTTCTTTCACTTTCACAGAAAGAATGTGTTTGCACATGTTTTAACATGCCCCTACTTTTGAACATTTTACAATCAGACAATAATTCTAAAATAAAATAATGGTATTACATGAGAGTGTTTCCTAAATGTTCTGCATGTATTTATCAGATAGTCAGTATAGCACTCAGAGTTAAGGGGCTCAATACAGCAAATAATGAAAAAAACCCCTCAGTTCTTTATCAAAGGTACAGAAATTTGAGTGAGGTGTAGAGGATACAATTTTGAGTCCTGACCTCTCTAAAGGCAGTGATTTCAGTGCCACTGATAGTAGTAAAGTAGTTGAGGCTGCCTACAGCAGAAATTTGAAGCTACACATAAAATCCTATTACACTTACCCCATAGACTCACACTTTGGACACTCTGCACATCAGCAACAGAGGGTCATTTTGTAGTGACTCCTTAGAGTTCTGTGAGACTCACCAACTGCCAAGAGCAATTGTCTTGGGAAAAACAGGGGACAAAGGTCCTCATTTTCATTCCATTATGTTCCTTCTGCATGCTTAGTTAGTTCAAAAAAGCCAGGGAATGTGGTAACTGAGGATTATCTTTGCTGAGGAATTCCTATGTGTATCATTAATAGATTTGTTCCTCAGACTTCCACATTTCTCATAGTATAATTTTCTCATTCCTTCTTTAATTCCATTTTTCTTCAAAATCTCACTTTTAAAAGTGAATCTCTCAACATTTCATGAAGTCTTAACCATGAGGTCCTTCTACAAGGACCTTTCCTAAAAGACAGTGCTTCATTCTGTTGGGGTTTTTCAAAGCCCATCTATAACACTACATATAATGCAATAATATAGTACGTAATATTTGGTCACATATATTTTTAGGGGTATGTTTAAAAATTGTACAGATAGTTTAAAATTAAAATATTATGAAAATATAAATATATAATTCCAAAATCTTAAGATTTTTCTATGCTTTTTAACAAAGAAGCAGCTTTTCTTCTTTTTGGACATAGCTTGCTTGTTCTTATGCCAGTCTTTGAACAAAATCTGATACCTTCAAAGAGTGCCTGATCCAAAGCTTGTACAAATTAATGTCTTTCTTTAGGTTTGATTCACTGAATACTCAGTGAGAACTCTTAAGATATAGTCATCTTACATGCTCTGGAAATAACAAGATATTTCAACCACTCATCTTGACTTCCTGTTTAGAAATGCAATAGAAATTGGTGCTTTAAGAATGAAGATTAACCTGATTCATTTAGAAGACCACTTTTGAAAGTCTGTTCATGCAAGCATTGGGATTTCAATGAGTCATACAAATCTGTTCTGAAAAGTGCCTACTTTCACTCCACTGTCCACCCAGTGGATGTAAATAACCACTTACAGGCAATTGCACAGTCTGTGTTTGATCAGGTGAATTCTACCCACTCTGGGTGCAGTAACTGTTCAAGTTTAAAGAGAATTTATAAACAACATTTTTCACCAAGGGAAATGCCTTCAGCTAATAGGAAAAAAAAGGTCTTAATTGTAGTGCAGACTAGATTTTCATAAAGCTCCACCCTGATAGCTCAGGGCAAGATTCAGTGCATGGCACACCCATTGACAGTGTAGTGGAAAATGCTATGACACATTCCATCATCAGAAACAGCATCAGAGGTGTTCTGGGAGAGCTTTATAGTCTCTGCTCCTGTCAGTACTTTCCAGCAAACACAAATTCTTCAGGCTGACATCCAAGCAAGGAATGTGCCCTCCTACCACCACAAATGGTCCTCCACACACTTATTTTTAGTATTCACTTTAATTCTTGTCCACTCACTGTGAGTGATAAAACAGACTATTACTTCCTTCCTAGTTCCATGAACTGCTGAATCACAGTTTCTGCTAGGACTTCATCCAAAGCCTATTGAGATTGATTAAAAGATTTATCCATCCCCTAAATGAGCTCTGCTGCACGCCTCGAGTTCAGTGATGCATAAGGCAACTGGCTAAGCTTTTGAAGAGAGAATATTATGCTGGAAGAGGCTGTAGTGGTCTTCTGATTCAAATTTCCACATAACGTTCCACATAATCTGAAATTCTTCAGATTTCCCCGAATTTGCCTCATTTCATGGAAACATATTGTTTGTACCACAATCTGGAATGCCTACTGAATCCAATTGAATATCAGACCATCCAAGTTCACTGTCTAATGCTAAAAGCAGACATATTGGCCATTCTAGTATTCACTGCTGTAATTTTTGTGGAGATTTCCCCCAATATTTTAAGTACTGTAGTGCTTAGGGATTTAAATTTACCACAACAGTAGTTTTTTTACATGTGATATTAGAGAAAAGCAGACTTGCTGTGCATGTGTTTTCAGCCAATCTTCATACAATTACTAGAGCTTGCTAGGTGCTGAGGTCCTTCTAATTAACTAAGGCAGAAGTTGCTTGCTGGACTCGTTAAGAAACCATTCTATTTTTTTGTATTTACTTAAAAACATGTTTATTTAGAGTATACTTAGGCTGCAACTCAGAGGTGAGATTTCTGCTGGTACTGATACATTTAGTCGGACTAGACTTAAACTAAGTTACAGAAACAGGTGAACAGTATAGTTGTTAACACAGCCAGTGCTCTAGATAACCTTTGCAGCCTTTACTGCCTCTGTCTGACAGACACCATGAAGGATTAGCAGCATAAGGTTTGTGGGTAGCAGCAAAGGTGGTAAAAGTGGAATTCTCATAATGATGATATTTCACAGATGGGTGTACAACTTGGGCAATGCTTTTTTAACTCCAAAATGTGAACACTGAACAGAGAGGGAACTAGATTCTCTGGCTGGCATGCTGAACACAAGAGCAATCTGTTTTACCTCCCAAATTGTGTCTCCACTGTATCCACTTGACCGGCGTGGAGCTGTTGAAGATTATTAAATCCTTTCATACTAGATTATACTCCTTCAGATTTATTCCTAATATACAGAAGTGAGGTCCAAATTGAAATTTCCATTGCATGGTGATCTTCTGCACAAATTAGTCTTTCAGATGTTTGTCAGAAACAGACATTTGAAACATACTTAGGCCTGAGAGGCTGGCAAATGGTTGTTTTTATAGCCTTGAATGTGTAAACCAACTAAGGTCTTTTGTTTAGTTAAAACACAGATGCCTTAGCAGCTAATTAGTACTAATGTGATCTGTTCCTTCTGCTTGTTCTGGATGGATGTTAGCTGAGAATGTTGTGTACTCTATAACAGAAGCCAGTGGGTATGCAAAAGCTTTTTATAACTAAGTGCCCCCCTAAGTTTAAATTTGACCAGTTTAGCACAAACTGAAGCACTGCTTGTTTTTGTTTGAGTTACCAGTCTATCCAGTAAATCCAACAGTGACACGTAATTGCATAACAAAACCCTAGTGTAGACAACTGTCAGTGGAAATGAGCAGATCAACAGAGTGCTGGGGAATGTGACAGTCCTCCAACTGGTAGGGTTGTGTGATCAGTTATGCTTACCTGAAACCCAAGTCAAGTCCAACAGAACAAATTAGCACTTAGTGAGCATGAATGGGATGCCAGTTTAGCTCAATTCTCTCTAACTGTGCTAATTTTCCAATTATTTATGACCATTTTTATTCATTGTGTGCAGAGAAATGTTCAGAGTAGACTTTAGATACATGCTATAGTTATAGGCAGTCACTGGCTATAGGGCTGAAAGTTTCCTCAGTTTCTTATCTGCCCATGCTCTATAGTTCCTTATCTACATACTTTCTGATACTCACTTCTGGGGCTGAGGGGCTGTGCTGCAAACAGGGCCACTGAAATGAGCTGCAAGAACTGTAAACCTTTCTCCAGAAAGCACTGTATTGCACAGGCTGTAAAATAAAGTTTGGAGGGCTGTGTATTGCAGAGCTCAGAGGTACTGAATGGAGAATGGGGAGGGAGCCATCACACAGCAAAACCACTCCTTGTTCAGGTACAGTAGTTAGTGTTTGGGCACCAAAGAAGGACCACATTTGATAAAAGAATGTAGGATTTGAAGTGGTGTTTCAGGGAAACCAGAGCTTATATTACAATGAAAACTAGCAGCTGCAGAGCACTTTTGAAAATCAAGACCTTGTTTGGATGCTGGTAAGACATGACTCTTGAAATTATGTCTGAAAGGGCTAATATGTGTTTAAGTTTTCTGCTAACTGGGAACTTACTGAATCCTTACATAGCACACTTGATTTTTAAATGTTTAACCATGAAAATCTTTTACATGTACCTACAGTGTAGTATATCCTGTTTAGAAATGAAATGATGAAAACATCTCTGAGTGCATGGATACATGTGTAAAAAATGGAGCTGGTATGTTGTTATAGAATGGAATGTAACCATTTCTGGTCCTCCATTTCTTAGCTGTTCTAAATCTATTCAGGACAGAAAGAGCCTTAGTATGACAGTCCAGTTATTCTCTTATTTTCTGATGTAGAATCCCTTTATTGGCATTTTTGTAGAAGACATCAAATACATATAGCAAAGTATCTTAAACTAGCAAGCCCCAGGAGAAAAAAGGGAAGGTGGGAGTCTACAATACTGTTGTATAACTGGGCAAAATCTGTGTCATTTACAAGCATTTTCACTAATGAACTTTTAGGCTACATTCACACTAATGAATTAAATAGTGCCAGCAAACATTCTTGGGACTGGAAATTGATTGTCTCTACCCTCAAGTTGACCTTGGCATGATTTTGCCCTGGCTATGGTGTTCTCTTGAACAATTTGTGGTGCAGTTTGGGGATTAGCATGGACCATACTTGATAGGAAGTTGGGATGTGACCACTTTGTTTTGGAGATTGAGGGAGCTGATAAGTATTGGTAGGTGTGGTGGAGTGCCAGTTTGGCTCAGTGCCAGGGAATGGAGACATGTATACGATGTGCAGCTTTACCATCTGAGGCTGCGGTTCTTGGGATGCTACGTGTAAGCTCTTCTTCCCAATCTCCAAGAAAAGGAGTGCAGTGACTGTTCATCTTCCCTGGCTGTTTCTCACATGTAACAAGGAGTTACTAAAATCCACAGCAAACAGCAAACATCTCCATCTCCATCTCTTGCCTTATCTTCCCAAACTTATGCACCTTTTGGAAGTGAGGAGCTGCAAGGTGAAGACTTTGCAAGAGACAGTTGGTTGCTGCACTATCACCCCTTCCCTAGTCGTAGCACCCTCTCTTCTGTCACCACAAAGACTACTGCTCCAAAAAGAATCAGCAGAGGTATGAAAACCTAGAAAAGCAAATGTGAAAGATGTGAAAAGACTGCATGACTGCCTGGCATACAATTGGAGCACAGTGTTTATGCACATTACTGTTCATACCTGATTTTCATAAGAACAGAGCGTGATGCTTCTGTTTAGGACTATAATTGACTGCATTTGGCTGTGTACCACAATGCACAGGATGCCACTCCAGCAGTTCTGAAGAGGGACACATCAAGAAATGGGAGTACTTTCTAAATTTATTAAACTCGTCCTGCAATGAAAGAATTTGGACAAATCAAACATTAGGTGTGTCTAGTCTACACAGTTAAAATGGACATGCTAAAGGAGCAGAATCTTACCCAAGCTGCTTCACTGCACTTTTTGAACTCTGAAAGTCGGTTAAGATTTATAAGTAGGTATGACCTTATTTTGCAAATATTGGGCACAGAGGACAGTCCAGCCAGAGCTGCATTACTATGCGGTTCACATTTAAGTAGCTACGCGGCTCCTTGAATTTCTGCCAGCATCCTTCTTCCTGTTCAAACCCAGAACCGTTCCCGACTCGCCTCCGAGCCCGAGCCCCGGGCCAGCGCGCCTCTGCGGGCTCTCCAGGTCTCTCCAAGGCGATCAGAGGGGCAGCTCTCCACAGCAGACTGCCGCTCTGCTCGGAGCCGCAGGCAGAAAACAATGCCCTCAGTGCTGCTTCTGTACGGTGCTGGGTTCTGAGAATCCCACCCGCTCCCCAGCTGCACCGTGGCCAGGATGCGGGAGCGGTGGCTGCGGGGGGGTGAGGCACAGCCGCGGGTATCTCCGCGCAGACAGATGTGCGCTGCCGCCGGGCCGCCCACCGGGCCCGGGAACGCCCCGCGGGCGCTCCTGCGGCTGCCGCCGGCGGAGCGCGCCTGGCGCTGGGGCAGCGGCCGCCTCTCCCTTCCCTCCCCCGCTCGCCAAGGCGCCTCCCGCCCGGCCACAGCCCCGGCCCCGGCCCCGGCCCTGCGCACAGCGGCGGGCTCGCCGGCAGCGCGCACGGAGAGCCATGGCGCGGTCCCGCGGCGATGTCCGCTTCTTCCTCCTCCTCCTCCTCCTCTGCAGCTCCGCGGCTGCGGGGTACGTGGGGCTGGGACAGGTGGGGGTGCGGGGCACCTCATCTTCCTTCCCTCCCGCCGGCTCGGGGGCTGCGGGGCAGCAGCGCTTCCCGGGGCTCCCTCCCGGCAGCCGGTCCCGGGAGCGGGCAGGCAGCGCTTCCCGGGGCTCCTGCCCGGCAGCCGGTCCCGGGAGCGGCAGAGCAGCGCTGCCCGAAGCTCCTGCCCGGCAGCCGGTCCCGGGAGCGGGCAGGCAGCGCTTCCCGGGGCTCCTGCCCGGCAGCCGGTCCCGGGAGCGGCAGAGCAGCGCTGCCCGAAGCTCCTGCCCGGCAGCCGGTCCCAGAGCGGGCAGAGCAGCGCTGCCCGAAGCTCCTGCCCGGCAGCCGGTCCCGGGAGCGGCAGAGCAGCGCTTCCCGGGGCTCCTGCCCGGCAGCCGGTCCCGGGAGCGGCAGAGCAGCGCTGCCCGGGGCTCCTGCCCGGCAGCCGGTCCCGGGAGCGGCAGAGCAGCGCTTCCCGGGGCTCCTGCCCGGCAGCCGGTCCCGGGAGCGGCAGAGCAGCGCTTCCCGAAGCTCCTGCCCGGCAGCCGGTCCCGGGAGCGGCAGAGCAGCGCTTCCCGGGGCTCCTGCCCGGCAGCCGGTCCCAGAGCGGGCAGAGCAGCGCTTCCCGGGGCTCCTGCCCGGCAGCCGGTCCCGGGAGCGGCAGAGCAGCGCTGCCCGCACACCGCCCTGCGCACCCGCTGCAGCCGCGGGCTGAGCATCACCTCCAGCCTCCACAGAGGAGAGCAACAGAAGAGCTTGGCAACATGGGTCCTATGTCTTTATGTGGTCGCGGTTACTTTTTTGTTTGAGAGTTTTTCACTCTTTGCCTGTTTGGATTTTCCAGACCTACGTTCCTTGTGGCAGCTCCCTGGAACATCAGGCCTGGAGCAAACTTGACTGTTGGGGTAGCTCTGCTGCCGGACAGCCCAGCACAGGTCGCCGTAAAGGGGGAAGTGATCAGAGATAACGAGACTGTCTTGAGCAGGGAAATGGTCTTTGAGAAAGGTAAGAAAAAGAATAGACTTGGTTTGGAAGTATTTCAGTTTGCCTTCTCACAGAAACATTTTGTTCCTCCCGAAATAACACAGCTTCTACATGGTACTAAAATAGGAAATTTATTTTACTGAGTAGGAGCACTGTGGGAAAATAGTCTTGTACACTGCTGGCTCTGTTTGGAGTTGGGCAGCTGAGCTGGATGTGAGTGATTGCATGGGTGTGCAGACTGTCTGTAAACTCTGAAAATAATCAAGTAATAGCAAAGTGTGATGGATGTGGGATTTCTGAGAAACCAGGAAGTACTCTGGTCCGTGTAGTGGGGCCACTGTAGAAATAGAGGAAGAGTTGCCCACTGGTAGCTTGTTAAGGTGCAAAGTGGAAGCATGTAGGAGAACCGAAGGAGTGGAACAAACAGGGTAATTCAGCAACTGGAGCTGCTTCTTCATGCTCTGAGAAAGTAGTGACCTGAGGACCATGAGAAAGTGAAGGTGACTGACAGATGCTTGGAAGCTCTGTGCAATTGAAGAAACAAGAAATTTAAGGACCAGGAACTGAATTGTGGAGGGGTTGGGGATTGAAGATAAGTAAACATGAGAAGAGACTGATGTGATCTATGCCACCAGGCAGGTGTAGTGGATGTGGTGGGAGTTCTGAAGACCTGTGATATCCTGACCAATGTTCCTTTTCAGAAAGGTCACCTGGCAACAGAAGCATAGAAATATCCTACCTTAGATTTGTCCTCATGAGAGAGAATATATTTTTGTATGGATTGTCCAGCATTCACATTGCTCTTAATATGAGGCAATATAAATGACATCTGAACTCTAGCTTTTTATTTGTTAAAAGTAGAGAGTCTGAGGGCAGCATGAGGTACTAAAAAATCTACCTACTATAATACTCTTTCTCTACTGCTGGTGTAATTTTTCTGTTAATGTCTTACAGTAAAGGATGCCTTAATTGGAAGCATCACACCATTTCAAAGCCTTCACTGCCTGTAGTGAAGATTGAGGCTTTGAGTATGGTGGAGTGCATTTAAGCAGATAAAAAAAAAATTGATATAGAACTGAAACAAACCTAAACCAACCAGCTTTTGTTGTTTTCTTTTGAAAGCCAAAGTTTTAAAAAGAAAATAGATTGTCTTCTTTTCTTCCTCTAACTATATTGGCTTTTATTTCCTGCTTCTGTTCTGCTTTAACATAGAGTTCAGTGAGACTGCATGAGTTTCAACCTGTCTGTTTTTTTCCTTCTCAACATTAAAAGCCAGACAGGCAACTGGTAATTCCAAGCTTGTGAAAATATGTGGCTGTCTCTATCTTCTAAGCACACAGAATAGTGCTGGACACTGGGAGCTGCTGAAGTCAGAGTGAATGGTGGGCTATCAGGAACAGATATGGCACTGTAGCACACTGGATACAGTGAGGAAAAAGGACAAATGCTGTAGTGAATTACTAACTTCTAATATTTTCCAATCTTTTAAATATGTCTTTAAATTTTCTATGCCTTTTTTTACATGATAGGTGAAACAAAAAAACAAAACAAAAAGGTGGTGACCATACTGTGTATTTCTTTCTGCAAAATTCTTAACAATCAATTTTTTTTCTAGTCAGGTTATATAATTGGTTATTCATTTGTTTTCTGTGAACAAATATGTAAGCAAAACTGTTTAGGGCCAGGAGTAAGGGAACTGCCCTGTAAAAGAGGATGTAGTCTTTACATGTATGCAAAGGTGTTACAAGTGTGGATCAGTTCTGACTCAAAGAGAAAGCAAGTTGTCAGAGAGAAGCAAATGCAGCTTGTCAGAATAAGAACATAAATATTTTAAATTTTCATTGAATAACAGAACAATCTTAAGATAAAATATGAAGTGGTATTGTTATTGCTGAGCTTAGTCTGTGACTGAAGGAGGACTGGAGATTTTATCAAACCAGCTGTTGCAGTTGAAGGATAAACCCAAGCATATCTCCAGGCACACAAAAACTTCTTTAAATTACATAATTGTTGCATATATTAGTGCCCAGAAAATGCTGATTTATCTGTCACTGAATACCTACCTTGGTTAGACTGCACATTCAGTGGCACTGTTGCCTAAGCTGGCTCAATTATGCTCTGTAGTTTTCCTTGCATGCAAAAGCAGGGGATTAACTGCTCTGAGAAACTGATCTGACTGAAAAATAAAGTTTTTATTTTGTTTGAATGTTTTTTTAGGCAGACAGGTCCCTTAGTTCAGTGTGCAAACACTTTGTACTGATGGAGCTGTGTTGGAAATTGAATGCTGGAGACATAGGACAGACTGAGAACACAGGTTTTATTAGGGGTGTTGAATCTGACAAGCCAAGTTCATTCAAGTACCTCAGTGTAAAAGGTATTACATACTTGTCTGTCAAATGCTTCTGCAGTTGTCTTAAATTAATGATTCAGCCTGGTTCTCTAGCAGCAGCTCAATATAATTCATATAGTGGTCTAAATTTTTTGAGTTAGCTCTATGAGAGGACTGCATTGTATTAGAGGCATGGGTTTTTTTAGTTTCTATAATATAATTCTTGCTTTTATAAGAACTAGAATGTTTACACTGTGATGGTTGGTAAAACATTTACTATTCTAGTATTATTGGAAGTGGAATTATGATATCTGGGTAATTCTTTGGCATTTGTCTGTTAGAGAAACACTTTAGCAGGGGAGGTTCATGCCCATCATTATTGTGCTTTTTATATAAGTAAGAGAAAATAAATATTAGAAAGTGGCTAGTGGGTATTTGGAGTGAAGGAGAAAATGTGCATGCACATGTATTTAAAGATATTTTGAGCTTGGCACAATATTCCAGAATCTAAATGTACTACATAGGAAGGGACATTGTTTAGGACCAATATTTTGGTGCAGAAATCAAGTTAATTACATTTAATAGAGTGAAAAAAACCCCTTAAATGTTTTCAAGAAGGAGGTTGCTGCTACAGGTAGACTTTGTGTGAGCAAGCACAACCCAAAAATACAGAATGCGTCACCAGGAGAGAATAGGTTTCCATTGCCTAGAGCAGATGCCAGGAAAGCACAAAGCATGAACTAAAGGTGCTTTTGTGCACTGTACCAAGCCTTGACACACTTTCTGTGGAGATGCAGTATCAGAAAGATCCTCACCCTGATTGAAAATGGCAGCAGAAGGTAACAATGGCTTGTGTGCAATTGGAGCTGTTGGGTTTTCTGTGTTAACAGCAGCAAAAAAGAAATTATGGGAATAACAGATGGACAAGTAACATTCCCTGCACAACAACTTGATCTTTAGTGATTGCAGTGAAGGGTGACTCTTGCCATGCACATTTGTCCAGTCATTGCTAATACAGATGTAGTATGAAGTGGCAGAAGGTGTTTTCTTACAGGATTTGCTACCCAGACATTGATGTTTGTGTTAGTGTATGAGAAATCTTATACCTTAATTGTGAGAGGTTCTGAAAAGTGTTTTCCGTGTTGGTGCTAGATTGTTTTGGAAAGAATAAGTGGCATATAAATTGGGAAAAATAATTGGTTTTCAGAAAAGAAAATTGGAAAAAATAATTGGTTTTCAATGTGTAATGAGATGTCATCATTTGCCCAACAGCATGAATGTTTTTAATTCTAAAGAATATGATTAATTAGTTAAAGCTTTTGCTATATAAGATACAACATAATATATTTAAGGCAAGGTGAGTGAGAATTATGTGAACTTACTGAAGAATTTGGTTTACAGTAACATGCATAAATTATTTTAAATTACATGAAAAAATTATAGTAAATTGCTTGTACATGTTAATTAATTTATGCTGCTTTTCTGTGTTTCTAGAGAGGAGTACACTTACTTGTTAACAGAGGTTACTGAGTTA
Source organism: Oenanthe melanoleuca (assembly GCF_029582105.1). Taxonomy (NCBI): domain Eukaryota; kingdom Metazoa; phylum Chordata; class Aves; order Passeriformes; family Muscicapidae; genus Oenanthe; species Oenanthe melanoleuca. The sequence continues at coordinate 28,920,429 of NC_079336.1, forward strand.
CAGCGTGGTAAATTCTCAGCTAGGATTTATGAAGCATGATGGTTTGTGAGAATGTTTGTCAAGCTCAGACATGTAATGATCCTCCATGGAGACAATGGAAAATCTCTTTTTACCAGAAGGTGTGTTTTACATACTTAATAATATGATTCTGACCACATCAGTATGAGAAGCAGTGAGAAACACTAGGAATAGTAAGTTGCAAAGTAACACCTAAGTGGGAGTGAATGGCCTAAGACTGTCAGTCCCTGTTATTAGCCTTGAGTTGTCTCTGTACCTTATGTCAGGGAAAAATGACTGAGTTATTGGTGATTATGCTGTCTGTGCTGAAAATCTGTGGGGTGTAGGGTTTTGCTGGCAGTTTAGTGGAACATCTGCTTTCTACCTAATTTTTTGTCAATGCCTAAAAAGCCGAACAGTGAGAAAGCAGGAGTTGCAGAAGTGATTTTGTATCCATAACCTCTGCATCCAAAAGTATGTGCAGCTGTGCCTTATGAAAAATAAGTTATTAGTCAGCACAGGCACATAACCTGTGCAAAATCAGAATGAAGGATACGTTTTTGGGAAGGAGATGTTGGGGCTGGACCCAGAGACAACTGAGCTGGTAGACAAGAAGGCACTGTCTTATGGGATTTCATATTGCTGAAGTACATAAAAGAAAAAAACAAACCCAAGAACCTGAAAGAAGAGAACAAAATCCAGTAGGTTTCTGTGCCTGTTGTTGAATCCATCCTGCTAACAGACTCATTAAGTTTGCAGAAAAATGCAACTAGCAATCCCATCCTGTACTTGAGCTTTATTTTATTTTTTGGATGCTGTTTGAGATTTGAGGGAAAGAGTAATTCTGTGACTCAGGGTTACGTGTTTGTACATGAGGTTTTTCTGGCCACCATGTTCTTCGTCGATATCCAGCCAAGAAGGGTGTGGCAGGCTGAGCACTACAGGCTGTTTCACAGTACCTTCAGAAGGATGGGATAAAACAGAAATGCAGACAGGAGGGCAACTCCACAGAAAAGGGAATATTGCATGTCCCAGTGTGCAGTTCCCTGTTGCCACTGTGAACTGGAGGGGCTTTGCAGTTTTTAGGAAAGGGAGGAGAGAGAAGAGCAAACTATAGTTTATAGGCTGTGAATTAGGGAAAAAAGTGATGACAATAAACAGGAATTGGTAGGTAACATGCTATCAGAAACAGGAAGGGAAGAAAAGGGCAAAAATTCCTGAGGGATTCACACTAAAAGTATAAGTACACTTTAGCAGAGCAGAGAGGTAAGAAATGAAGTAACTAAATACGATATAAATTGGCCAAAAAAAACAACAGAAAGAGGGAAAACAGTATGTAGAAGCTGTGAGATCATGTTACAAACAGACTTAAAGAGGTATCATGGGTAAGGAAGGACAAAACTGGTATGGCCAAACCATCAGTAGCTAAGAATGGGAAGGATAATAATAATTATCCTATCCTATAATAATAAGGCAGGGTTTTTAAAGAAAGCTAGGAAAGGATGTGGCTTGCTACTCTGATGATTAATAATGCTGAAAGGCAGTAAGTGTTCAGTCTTCACTAAGAAGATCAACTAAGTGTTGTGGAAAAGACTCAAGAATTAAGGTAACAAAATAGTACATTGGTCAAGTAGATGTTTAGGCTTGATAAAATTGCCTGTAGAATATTTAGGGAATTGACTGAAATAATTTAAAATCTGCTAGTGAAGTTTTGAGAGTGTGAGTGAAGAAGTTGTTCTGGAAGATTGAAAACTTGCCAAGAAAATGTGTAGTACTATGGGTTGACAAGGGTTGTAGGTGGAGAAGAAGCAGGATTTTGTTATATTTTTATTTTACTTAGGCTTTTGATAGTTTGGTATGGCACTCTGACCAGCCAGCTGGGGAAGCAGGGACAGCATGAAATTCTTATATATGGATGAAAAATAGTGTTCATGAAGTTAAGTCTAAGTGGTTCACTCTCAAACTGGAAATGGGTTGCCCTGAAACTGTATTGTTCAATATGATTGACATGGATGAAAAAGGAAGAATGTTTATTAGATTAGTGAAGGAGTGGTAAGGACACTGGGAGAAAGGATTAGGTTTTGAACACGTTTTGGCAATACCAGAAATGATTAAGGCAGAAACTTGAGTGTGATTCACTAGAACTCTGGAGCTAGTGCATAGTTCTGCTGTAGCTGATGAATAAAAGAACATGTGCTTATGGGGTGGGGAACAAGGTGATGCAGCCCTGCAGAGAAAGGGACGTGTGTATGGGGGGAAGGTGATGGTTTAAAGGTAACAGAAAGTGTAGGCTTGTTATTAACACTGTGGTGCTCAAGAAAGAAGGTGAACATTGTACTCAGAGGTATACACAGAAGTTTTTTCTGTAAGCTATGAGAAAGTATTCTAGTAATCTTCACAGCCTAATTAGGCATCTTGGGGAATGCTGTGCTTGATTTTTGGCACTCATCATGGAGCCTGTGAACCAACTGGAGCAATGCCAGGGAGAGCAGAGAGAAGGATCTGAGATCTCTCAGGAGACAAGTTCAAACCTGACAGAAGAAGATGAGCCTTCATATGAGATGAAAATAAATTGTGGAGCTCCGTGTCCCAGTTGTTGTGAATGGAAAACATGATTGCACAAATTTACAAGAGAAAAGTCTGTGAAGGATTGGCTCAGTAAAAAGACACACAGATTACATTGGCTGAGAAGAGTACCCAGGGAGGGGTCACTGTGTACCTGTTAGCTTTTTATGCTTTTCACATGTCTGTCCTTGGCCATTGCTGCAGGTGGGGTCTTAGGCCAAACAGACTTTGGTTTGACCATGGGAGTCTCTTCTGGAAAGCATCAGAGGAGAGATGGGAGGAGTTGGTGTGAAGTATCAGGAGAAGTGTGCTATTCACCTGCTATGTACTATTAAGTACATTAAAAGTAGCTTTAAAGAGAAAAGGGTGGGAGCTAACAGTAGATGGGTCAAAGGTGATGTCCTTAGGGGTGTCTGGTTAGAAGGAAATACAAGCTGAAGTACTGAGTTACAGAAATATCTGTGGAGGCAGGAGGCAGTTGGGAAATTCATGAGTTTCCAGTCATGCAGGGGTGACTTCTCTTTTCATGAGACCCTTGTGATTGTCAGCACTGGCAGTGTTGCTGGTTTCCATGCTGTGCTATCCATGACTAGCTGTTTGTGAAGGCAGAGTTGAGGTCCTGTCAGCAGAGATTGCATAGCAAGTGTCAAGAGATGATGCTGGTTCAACTAGATTCACTGCAGTCCCAATAACTATGTGCATAGAAAATTTGGTTACAGTGACAGACAACTTCTTCAGCTTCTTGGAGATATAGCTGTGAGGTCCAGGTGCTTATTTTGTATGGTTAGGGGTTTATATTTATTTACTTTATTTACTGATGAAGGAAGTCTCTGGTACTATTTTTGTATATTCAAATAATTTTATTGCCTCAGAAAAGTTTTGTCTCTTTGTCATCTCAAACTTTGAATGTGTTCCAGCAAATGGAAGAAAGCCAATATGAGAAGAAACCTCCTTTTACTCCCTCTAAGCAGAAATTTCAATAGATTCTGAATGCATTGTTTGCAGTGAATGAGTTTGAGAGGTGACTTGACTTTTGAAGTTTTTCTCCAGTCACAGCAATTGATGTGATGAGGGTGGTGTTAATACTGCCAAATATCTGGCATGTACAGGCTTTTGTCCTAATGTGATTTTCCTGTGTTTTAGGTTGGAATAAAAACTGCAGCTGCTTTAAATTACCTCGATAGTGGCTGTGTTTATTTCATGGATAGTGATGGTGACCAGTAGTGCCTTGAAAGCAGAATGTGAAGATGTGTGTGAGTTTGTGTGTTTGTACATAGTCACCGAGGGCATGAAGTGTATTTCACATTTAGTTGTGTAAAAGGCTTGAGTCTGAGATTATTCTGAATTTTCTGTATAGTTTCACAGACTGGATCTGATATGAAGAAAGTTTCCTGTGTAGTTTTCAAAAATTGCTTTCCTAACAGCTGTAAATTTGTAATTCATGGCAATATAGTTGTTATGGTATGTAGGCAGTGGTAATGTCATACACATGACAAGTAGTCCATGGATGGCTCTAAAGAGGCTGTACTTGAGTTTAAGCAAGAATAGTGCCTTTTAATCAGAGACCTTCTGGATAGCTCTCAGAAGATCTCTGATTAAAAAGATATTTAGTTTTGGAAATATGAAGCTGTTATGTTTTCCTACCCAGCATGCAGTGTCTTAGATAAACCAGAGAGTGTTTTCTAAGTATTGTGTTCTTGCAACTGGCTGGTCTCTGCTCAGCTGAAAGTGGTGATAATAGTATAATCCATGGAGTTAGTTGGTTGACTTTAGAAGGTTGAGTGAAGAATTAAATATCTGACTTATGCTCTAAGTCTAAAAAGGGCCAGTCAGCAGGAAGCATTCTACTTGCTTGGGGAAGGGATGTGGCAGGGCAAAGGAGGAGGTGCCCAGCCATCAGCAGTGTCTGCTGGTCTGAGGGTGGGAGATGGTGGTTTTCCTCAAGGGTAGATCTGACAGTGCTGGGGAGGGAAGAATGAATCAGTAGGAGGGGCAAGCAGGGGGGTACCATGACTCCTTTGCCATGTAAGGTAGAAAGACAAAGAATGCAGTGGTCAGGGGCAGAGAAGAGGAAGGACAGTGCCTCTTCTGTTCATACCTTCTGGTAAATCTGCATCTGTTGTGTCCTGGCCAAGAGTGTCTCTGGATGTGCTGTGGTTGGGTTTCTCCCACTCTTCAGATCAAGGAGGTTAGGGAAAAACTTTCATATTTAGGTGGAGAGGGTTTTTTTCCTTGTTGTCAGAAAAATATCCCTACACTTCTCATTGCAGACTGAAGCTAGAACTTGTTAGCAACTGCAGAGTTTGGTAAAACATAGTTTTAATCACAAAAACATCTGTGCATTCTGCCTTTCTTCTGTCCTCCAGGCCTGTGGTACCCTGTCTCTTGACCAGACCCTTAGGTGATAAACTTTGGTCCAGTTTAGATTACTCCTCCTGTCTCCTTACATCTTTTTCCATAGGCAGCACTGCTACCTTGCCTCTCTCTCCCCCTTTATAATTTCTGAGTGCTTTTAGCCTCCAGGTTTGCAAAAACAGCTGAAAAGGATAGGGGGTGGAGGAAGTAGGGAGGAGGGTAGGAACAGGCTGTGGATGGAGGTGTATGTAGTGCTGGCAGGGTTTAGGAGGCTTTTTGCAGCTGGTTGTACCCCTTTGCTACAGGCCTGTTGGCCTCGTTTGGCTTTGGATGTCAGCCCGAATGCTGACGTCCCCTGGCAATCCCTGTTGGAGTTTGAGTTCTGCATTGCCCCTCCTTCTGTCATCCAGCCAAACTGAGCCATGACTTCACAGCAGTGGCTTAAGCTCTGTATTCTGGGCTATTTGTGTAAATAATCAGAGCTAATTTGGGTGATAGCTTTAGCATGATACATTAGGAGTATAACATATTTAAAGCAAACTTGAACTCAACAGATTTGTGGGTCTTCCTGAAGAGTGTTTTTTGTGTTTTTCACATCCTGGGCGGCTTAGGCCTTGGTATTGCTGCTTCCTTTAGTATTATTTTTATTTTAATATCACAAAAATAGTATATATGTTGGATGGGAATAAAAATCCGGAAGCACGTTGAAGAACACTATTTTTTATTTATATGATGTGAGTTCTTAAAATTGATTCAGCAGTAGAAAATAACTCTGTTTGCCTCTGCAAAGAAAATGTTTTTCTGAAAATGTTTCCTAGACATGGATATATGAACATAGCTGCCAGACCAAAGATGTGACATAATTTCAGTAAATTAACCTGAAGTGATTCCAGTTATATTTTTTCTGTTCTCACACATTACTAAAAAGGTTTGAGGACATAGGTAGGAAAGTTTAAGTAGAAAATCTGTTTGTAGCAATATCTGCCACAGGAGCTGGAATTTGCAGTCAGTTCTGACTTTATGTAAATGAGAGACTGAAGTGCTACTTTACTGATATATATTGGCACAAGCTCTAGTTCATTGTGCCAAGCCATACAGTCATTTTTCTAGAACCTCTGGCCTTTTTTGGGAGTGGAAGCTGGAACATTTATGGTAGTCCTAGTGGTGTCATCTCAAGAAGGGGTAGCATAAGTTTCTGGGTTTGGGTCAGCCCCATGCAGTGGGAAGAATTTAAGATGCCATTTTTTGTGCAGCTCTCCCTAAGTCTAAAAAAATGCATGTGTTCACATAAATTTTTTTATATTTGTTTTATTGATAATAATACTATTAGATGGACAAAAAATGGCGGGGTAGAAAAATAATTTAATATACTGCTGACATGTCACTCCCACACTGTCTTTGATTCTTCTACTGGACAATCTTAAATGCCAAGGATTCTGAGGAAAAGGGGACAGGACAGTGTGGCATTTGTTTCCACTGTATTTTTGTGTATTTTCTCAGTACATCAGTTTTTGAATGAATGCCTCAGCAATTCTGCGAAAGAAATGGTTTTGCAAATGAGAGAAGAGAGATTTTTTTTCTTGAAGGCTCATGTGGCTTCTGTTGGGATTTTTGGTAGTTTGTGTTTTAACTTTCTTCAAGATTAGTCTGGAACATTCCACTGTATTTTTCATGTCCCCCTCTAAAACAAAGTCATGGAAGTATTCCCTAACTAATCTCTTGTGGTAACAGGGACTTGTGCTCTTGCCTGGTTGTTCCCTGCTACATCCCACTCCAGTTGTGCTGGTGACTACTGCAGTGGAGAGCAGATGGAATGAGTCAGGAGGAAGCATTTTGTGGTTTGCAGTGCTTGGTGTAGCTGGCTTAGCTGTTCTGGGCTCCTTTCTAAACCCTCTTCTTGTGCCTGGAGTTAGTTACCTGTACTTCATAACTGAAGGGATTCTTTGCAGGGATGTGTTGAAGAAGACTGTTGCCATTTCTGAAGACAGTAGATGCCAGACTTGACTGATCTTGTGGAAGCTTTACACACTGTATGTGGGTAAAAGTCAGCTGCAGGGCTAGCTGTTGGACCATAGTTAATTCCTTATAAACCTGAAATTGCTGTGTGATTAAATATAACTTTAATTCATCAAGGAAAATTGGTGAATCTCTGCTATTCAGCATTGGCATAAAGGAAATGTTTTGCCTGTAGCCCTTGCTTGAGCATGTCCGAAGTCATCCCTAGGCATAGTTGAACAGAGCTCCAGGGAATTGACTGCAGCTTGATAGTCTCTGAGGACATGGGAAAATCTTGCATGACAGGGGAATCCACTGCAATGCTGAAGAATTTCAGATCAGGCTGCTCAATTCCTAGCAAAATAATTACGTAGTGACATAAATTGGAAGATTACCTCATGCCCTGGAGCCGCTTTTATGATTCTCACTGGCTGGGAATTGCACAGCTCTGGGCTTTGTCACAGCAGCCAGGGAGGCTGTGGCTCCCTAGCACTGCCTCAGAAGGCAAATCCTCTCTGAGTTGCACAAATGCAACTGTGATATACATCTCCCTCCTCCCCAAGTCTTTCCCCATCTGCATTACATTTTTACCTAGCTCAGACCTGATGTTAGATCTCCCAGGCTTGGGAACAGAAAAGAAACCCTGCCAGAAGATTTCAGGTTTTTTGCATGCCACTGGTTCTCAAAACAGGTGGAGGCAAACAGGCACTGCCCTGGTGAGAAAGCTCTGAAGTGCCTGCCCTGTTAAGGTTGCTTTGCAAGCTGGTAGATGCTGCACAGGGCTTAGTGCAGCAGTTCCCTTCGTCACTCTGCCCTTGTGGTGTGTGGGTACCAGTGTGTCTGCACTGGTGGGGTAAAGATGGAAAAAGGAACCTGTGGTGTGGGCTATGGTACAAATACCAGATTTGTGATTGGTGTCCCCCAGTGCACTCCTGTAGCCATTGCTGTAATTAGCTGTGTGGATTAGATTGAAGCTAGCATAGCAGAATTTAACCACGTGCATATCCACTCAGACAAATGGTAAATGGTGGTAAATGGTTTCTATTCCTTATTAATAACCAATTATCTGCAGTGACAAAGGTGGTTTTTTTTTTTTTTTTTTTCTGGTATTACAGGTTGTGGTTGTACAGACTCCAGCTTTAGCACAGCCTTATTTCACAGAGAGAAAGAAACAAGAGAAGGGTGGTTTTAGTGTATAACAGAGAAATATCAGGAGGTAACTTTGTACCATCTCTGTTGCTGGTTACCATGCATCTTGCTTCCTTTATGTATAATATAATCCCCTAAGAAAAGTTCTTCCTACTTAACAGTAACTCACTCTGTTGTTTGTTAGGAAGACTTAAGTTTTCCTTTAGCTAAAATTCGTGCAGTTGTTTGAGCATGGGGTTGTTTGGGTGGATATTGGGAATAAATAGATCAGTGCATCCAGAGGTGTTTATATCACCTGTGGATCAGGTACTCTGCAGGACTTTGTAATGCCTCTCCTGTGTGCCAAGCAGCCTTGGCCAAGTGTGGGGGCTCCCTGCCATTGTGAATTGGGGAAGTTTGTCCTCTCCACTGGCTACTGAGAAAAGTATTTTGCCAAACACTCCTGTCTGGAAAACCTCAAAGGCCAGTGGGGCTGCTCAGGGTTAATGACTGCATGAGATGCTTCTCAAGTGGAGAGAGGGATGATATGAAAAAAAAATGCAGGTTTAACAGCAATGTAAGTTTAACAGCAGCATAAGATGTTGTGGAAAGAACTGGAGGCCCAGTACTGCCTGTTAAGGTTTTGAATACTAGAATGAAGTACTGGAGTGTGCTACCCCCAGACTTCATTTGTGGGATGTGAGTCATTTGGTTTAACCCATTTATAATTTGGATAGATGGTACGTACTGGATACCAGTTTTCCTTTAGTGCTCTGGCAGCAGTCAGGACAACCTGTATTCAGTTCATTGAGATTCCTTCTTTTTGCCTTTGTCAAAAGAAAGAATTAATTGACTTCTAAAACTAACATTTACTGAAGTTCAGAGGTCGAGTGATTGCTTCATCTTGGAATGCCTTTACGTCCAGGATCAAGAAGGACATAAATAAATAGATGTTTTTTCTTACTCTATGAAAGATTTCTGTATAGATAGGTATCAACCCCTGGCTTTTTAGGAGATACAAGAAGGTCTAACTGAAAAGAATCAGCAGAAGCAAATAGGAGTCAGCAGTGTGCCTTGGCAGCCAAAAGGGGGAGCCACGTACTTGAGGGGTGCATGGAGCACAGCATCACCAGAGAGGTGATTGTCCCTCTGCTTCAGCTTTGGTGCTGCCCCACCTTGAGCACTCTGTGCACTTCTGGGCTCCACAGGTTTAGAAGGTCCTTCAGTGCATCTAGAGGAGGGCAGCAAAACTGGCACCAGGGCTCAAAGGCAAGTCCTGCGAGGAGCAGCTAAAGGCTTTTGGTTTCTGTAGTCTGGCTGGGGCACTCCCATTGCCATCTGCAGCTTTCTGGGGAGGGGAGGTGGAGATGAGGTGTGATCTCTTCTGCCTGGTATCCAGTGGTGGGAGGTGTGGGAATGCTTGGGAGTTGCAGCAGGGGAGCTTCAGACTGGGCATTAGGAAGCATTTCTTTACTGAGAGAGTGGTCCACCACTGGAACAGGTTTCCTCGAGATGTGATTGATGCCTGAAATCTGTTAGAGTTTAAGAGGATTTTGGACAATGCCCTTAATAACATGCTTTAAATTTTGGTGAGCCCTGAAGTGATCAGGTCCCTTCCAACTGGAATGCTCTGTTCTGTTCTATTCTATAATTCATGATGTAATTAAGATAAAAGCTGTGACACTAATGGCTTAATGATATAATGGTATCCAGGAGTTTAACAGAACATTTATTTGGATTCTAAAAATATTTGAAGCCACATTATCTAAAATAGTTAAAGCAATAGGTTATATTAACCCAAATATATTGATATATTAGTTACTTTTTCCCATGGTGACATAATTCTGTGAGGTTAATTCTGGGTACTCCTTTGCTTAAGAGTGATAAATCCTTTGCATGGTTTCAAAAATTTTAGTACCTATCAGGACTGCAGAATCAATGGCAGATAATAACTTGGGTGGCATAGAGAGTTGAATGGATCATAAAAGCATTTCAGTGTCTGTGAATGCAAAGGAAAGTGTTTAAGCAGAGAACATGTACAGCAGCTCCCACCAGACAGAGAAGTAATGTTGCTGCAGGCTGTAGTTCATAGTTTTGCAGCACTGCAAAAGGTATCTCACATCTTCCATTAACCATGTAAGGGGACTGCTCTTCTAAGATAATGTTGGTGTTTTGATAAGTTTATAGTAGTTAATCTCACAGATTTCTGACAGTGTGATATTTCTTCCTTTTTTTTTTCCAGGTACCTTTGGGACTCTTGTTCTTCCAGTAGTAAGTATGTTTTTCCTTCCCTCCTTCCTCAGAAAATGTTGACTCCCTGTAATTTACTATCTATTGGTGTTGATGATCTATTTTGCATATGATGTCAGTTGTTCTCACAGTCTCAGATGAGTATATTTACTGACCAGTAAATCAAGGGTTTTTCAGATCAAATTTCTCAGCTTGTTAGAAGTAATTACAGGACTTGGGAGCTGATTTCCAGTATCAATACAAACTATCATAAACTTGAACACAGAAATTTGATTTATGGATTTTTTTACCCGCTGATATCTACATCTGTATTTTAGACACACCATGGAAACTAATAACAGCTGAAAAAATTGTGCAAAACAACAGTTGAGAAATACTAAAATAAAAATACATTTATACATGATCTTTGTAAGGGTTTGGCAATGCATATTCAGTGAAAACACATAAAAAACCCCAAAACTGTATCTTGAATTTATGATCCTGAATATTCATCTTGAAAACCCATTCCAAACAATTATGTATTTATATCACAAAAAAAGTTTTACCAAAGTCATTCATAAGTCTGGGTATCCCTTAATCCAGTGGTTTGATTTTCTGATCTCAAATAAACTGTCTCTGATTAAATAATCTGGACATATTTGATAGATGGATAATCAGTAACAATGAGCAGCTCAATGTTATGAAGATTACTAGGTTGAAATGCATCTGTATGAACTATACATTAGCAACATAGAAAATTCTGTTAGTTTAAAAAAAAATTAAATTAACAAGTTCCTTAATATAATCTGGCCAGGTTTAAAATGTTCAGGCATCTAAAACTAGGCAGGGTATTTTCCTTCCTCTCTTGCTGCTATCTGAAGTGATGAAAACTGACTCATTTTTCAATGGCAAAGATTTTCTATCTCTTTGTGTAGCCACACAAAACTTAGGTTTTGTCAGAAGTGTAATTTGCTGGTAGCAGAAGGTGGGTAATGAGTTTCTGGATTGAGTCTCATCCTTCCAGAGGAAACAGTAGCTGCTTTGTCTGAGGCACTGGTGATGGTGGTTGGTGCAGTCAGAAGTACGTGAGATGCCTTTTTCTCTCTTGTGTTGGGACTGCCAAAGTGGAGATAGTAATCCCATTCATTTGGGATGTTTTGACTAAGATAAAATATTTTCACAGCAAGTTCCCACTACTTAGTGTTAAAAGCTGCCTTGCTTTGGGTTGAGAAACAGCCCTTTAGAGAAGGAGTTGGTGGGGCTGAGGATGATGTGTTAGTGCAGTTTCTGGCAGCACAGATGTGTGAAACAGAAGGTGGGTTATGTTGCACCTCAGCTACACTGCCATGGCAATGCAAACCTCATTGTCTCTACATCAAGAAAGGCAGTTTTGTCACCATGTTTTGGGAAGGAAAGATGGTTTGAAGTAAAACAAGTATAAAAATCTAGGGAGGAACCTATCTATTGTTATTTGTGGTAGGAAAGGGATACAGGAAAATAGATAGTCTCTAAATGGCATTTATAGAAGGTTTACATTTTTTAAGAAGAAATTGAAGACAATACTTGCAAGCCTGTTAAAATAATGCTGTTAAGAGTACAATTCACTGCAATGATGAAACAAAACAAGGTTACTTTCCCCCATTTTGATTTTGAATGATTATAATGTGTCTTGGATTTCTTATAGCAAATCCTATCTGCTTTTCAAGGATTACAGCTTCTTTAAGAAATAGTAATATTCATAAATTAATATTTGTGGCAATAATAAAGTAGTATTTGACAGATGCAGTAGCTAAGGCTGTTCCTCTTATTTAAGATATTGCAGAATACTTGGCATGGAATTTGGAGGGTGTTGAAATATGTGAATCATATGTTCTTGGCAATGTGTCTACAAAAACCAGCTGAAGAAAATGCAAAATCTGTTTCAGTGTGGGACTTTGCATCTAAAATTTAATTCTATAAATCCAGATTTTAAAGGGGGGTGCCTTTTTCCCATGTCATCATAGGCCTGCTTATGGGTGAAAAAGAGCCTTTTTATTTTTCCCCCTTGATTTTTTTTTCCTGGCTTGTTTTTAAAAGCAAAGTCAGCAGAGAGGGATGGAATTGTAGTTGATTCCTCTTTTTAGGTAAACAGACAGAGAAAGAAATGTTTTCTCTACAGACATTTGCATCTACCTCATTTGTCACACAGTGACATGTTTTGAATCCCTGTTACCTCACTGTGCACTGTTAAAATGAGCTTTGACAGCAGTGCAGCCTTTCTTTATAGCACTTGGTGGGATGCTTTTGAAGTGCTGTGCCTGGTGAGTTAACAGCTGTAATTTTCATTACAGTGCAAGAGGAGTGCTTCAGTTCCATATGTTATGCTCAAAAATGCAAGCCTGTCTGCTTTAGTTGTCTTAACTTCAGAGGTTTTACTCCAGATTTATAGTTTCGGCTCCAAACAGAAGCATGTGACTTTTAAGCTTTTCAGCAGGGCTGCTTGTTGGAACGAGCTGTGTGCTGTGTTAAAACCCTAAAGCCCTCCCCCTTCTTCAAAGAGACATTCTGGTGGTACAGAAGCCAGCATCTGGCTGGGGTGTCCCTGGGGTCTGTGGCTGTCTGTGAAGGCTCTGCCCAAGTAAAATCCTGGTGAGCTGCACCATCTCTGCTTTAAGCCTTTCAGCCCCTGTGACTGGGATTCCTCCCAGCTAACTTTAGGAAATGAAGTGATGCATCTGAATTATGAGCTCTAGATTTCCTCTGTGCACTGGAAAGACACAGAGAGAGAGAGAAGAAACCAGTGTGTGATTACTCTGATCTTATGTGGTCTAAATTTCCTTGCCAGTGGTATCTGTCCCTTCTGCCAGCACTGAAGGAGCCTTCAATGTCTATCCAAAATAAGTTAACCAAATAAAATTTCTATTCCTTTATTTCTTAATATTCTTGCAAGAATAATTTTACTTTTTAAATGAGTCCCAGTATATGCTGTAATTATGAATTATGAAAGTGAAATGAGACAAAATCACTGAGGTTGCTGTTGAAAAGCAGTAGCTCACCTCATGAGAAATAAATTCTTTATTTGATTTTTCTGCCCCATAGGACATAAAGCTAAAGACTGTAAAAAAACAAGTCCAAAGTTCTTTTACTGTCCTGCTCATCTTGCTTACATGTGCCATCTTCAGATATTTTATTTTTGGAAAATTTATTAGCAAAAAGCGATGAAGAAAAATATTAGCCCATTATATCAAACCAAAGTAATTTCCAAATAACTAAAAAGAGAGAGCAAAATCTATGTATGTGTAAAACTTTGAACTGCATATGAATGCATAGATAGTTACATTGTTGAAAACTGATTACTACTTAAAATTAGATGGAAATGGTTGAAAAGATGCTTCTGATAAGACCTTTTCTGGTAACTGTTGAAATAACACATTAAAGTAATGAATAAAATCCCCTTTCTTTTTCTGAGAATTTACAGAAGTTGACAAGTTCAGGTGTATATTAGTTCTTTATATCAAATGATTTTTAAGCAATAGTGTTTTCAAGAATATTGTTGATACCTAACAGCCACTATTTCTTTTCAAGCTGCCTCTGAACAGTGCTCCTGGGAATTATGAATTACTGGTGGAGGGCCATGCTAAAGGCCAGCGCATCTTCTCTAACCGCACCAGCCTGATGTACACGTCAAAAAGCACCTCTGTGTTCATCCAGACTGATAAATCCATGTACAAACCAGGACAAGATGTGCTCTTCCGCATTGTCACTGTCCATCCTGATCTCAAACCTTACAAAGTGTCTCTGAATATATATATCCGAGTAAGTATCCACAGAAACATAGATGTTAGAGTGTTTCATGTGCTCCAAATTTGTGACAGATACAGATTGTATGTGTTACCACCTAAATCTTGCTAGCAAGGCCACTCACGTGTAACCTGCAGCTTGACTTTTCTCCTAGGATCCTCGGAAGAAATTGATTCAGCAGTGGTTGATGGAGGAGGGTGATTTGGGTGTAGTTTCCAAAAAGTTTCAGTTATCAATGAACCCTCCACTAGGAGACTGGTCCATAGAGGTGGAAGTGAACGTGAGTATTGACATTGCCTAATCACAGAGAGATTTATTTCTTCTGCTAGATGTGTATAAAATTGTGTTTACATTTGCTGAAACCAGTTCTAAACATGGATTATGAGATGAGCAAATCCTTCCCTCATGTCAAATATTGTGCAAGATACTATGCAAAGATTATAGCCTCACGAGATTTTCCATGGTGTATGGCTTTGCAGGGAAGGATACAAAAACCCACATGCATACTTTATCCTAAGGTCTGTGTTTTAATTCCAGAATAAAAATGGTATTAAAAAAGTGAGGAGTTGTAATATTAATATAAAAGAAAGATCTCACAGAGTAGAGTTTTTTTTTTTTTCTTTTTAAGTGAAATGCCCTTATGTTTATTTTGCAAGCAAATACACAGAAATTTGTTGTACCATGCTGTGCAGCCAGTCAGTGTTTCAAGGGTTGAGGAACCAAGACTATTTACAGATCTTTGCCTAGTTTTAGGTGTTTTTCAGCAACTCACAGTGACTAATGAGTTACTGAGGAAAAAATAACTTTGTGAAATAGAAAGGATGACTAGTAATACAGAGCTATTGCAAAACAAAACTGGAAGAGTCTGTGTTGCATGTTGCTATTGGTAGTAGTTCTCTTAGGCCAATCCTTCAAGCTCTTACACTCTTCAAACACCATGGAACATGTTTCAAAAATAGCTGGAGGTTTAGCTGTTCAAAACTCTGTGTGTCAGGGTTATTCAGCCTGCTTTTAAATACCTATAATTTGGGAACTGCATTTCCTATTTGGCTTGCAGTGGCTGTTCAGAGACATTTAGCAAGTATAAACAGGACAGCTTAATGTTACATAATGAGGGGGATGATGGGTAGAAAGGAGAAAAACTAACGTGATCATTATTACTTGGGAGCAGCATTTACCAGTACCAGTTATATGTCTGATAGATTTCTATAGGCTTAGGTATGTGAGGGTGGTGCTCAGTGAGTGTCAGGACTGGATTTTTCAAACACTTTGTCATGTGGGTGTGGAGTTGTTGCTGTTGTCTGTGATGGGAAAAATGTATTAAGTTGTTCCAGTGCTCCTCCCTGTGCTCTGCCACTCCTTCCCATCCCCTGACTGCTGTTCAGTAGCCTCTCAGTCACACTGAAGCAGCTGTAGTCAGGCTGAGATCTCAAGTGCAGTGGGGAAGTGACCCAAACTGAAAGCATCTGTGTGTTTTTCCTTGCCTGGACCAAACCAGTTCCCTGGTCCAGCTGACAAGCCATCCTCACTCACAGCTATTGTAGGTGCCTTTCAGCAGCTGGGGAAGTGTGGCTCAGACATGGGAACAAAGGCTGGTGGCAGTGGTGGGCTCCTTCAGCAGCTCACAAGCCAAGCAAAAAAAGTGTTGGTGAAATGTTGCTTGGGCTTTCTGCAAAGGCTTGACTAATGCTGAAATTAGGAGATAATTGATGAAGGAATTGTGGCAGCTCTTTTCAGGATCTGAAGGAGTGCCACTCCCTACTGAAACAAAACCAAAAGGAAAAAAAATAGTGAAGTTGAAAGAAAAATGCCTTATAAATTCATCTGGGCTAATGAAGCAGCTGTGAGGCAAGTGAAGTGAAATCTTAATAGAGTGAAGTTGATGGTATTCTAAATTTTAGCCATGCTGCAGAATGTTAATGATCTTGGAAAATATATGTCAGAATGAGGATGTCTCTCAAGTCATGAGTAACAAGGAGAAAGTAAATAGAGAATGTTTTGTTCCTATTTCAACATATAGCTGAAGGGCATCAGGTAAAGGAGGTAAGGAGTGATTTCAAAATGACTAAAACTTCATAACTGCAGAGCACAGCACTAGCAGTTATTGTGAGTACTGAAAATGTAGATGGGATCAAAAAGTTTCTAGACAAATTCTCAGTATGCTCCATTGAAAACTGATAGTTAAAAAGGCCTTAAGCTCAATACACAGTGTCACTCCTGGTTGATGCAGTTCTCTAGGTATTGTCTATTACTTCATGGTTGCCTTTTTGAAAGATGTAATCTAACAACACAGATTGCTGGAGTAGCTGGATAAAGAAGGTACCAAACTTGTGTTAAAAGGAGATCAGGCTAAATGGTTCCTTTTGACATTTAAACTCTTTGAATTGAAAATTAAAATAGAGGAGGAAAAGAAATTTATATTATAATTAAAAAAAAAAAAAAAAAAAAAAAAAGTTTTAGACCTTGGTGTCCAGAAAAAACTGGCTATTCTTACAGTTCTTATCCTTTGGGAATAGAACAGCCACCCCAAGTCCCACACAGAAATACTTATGTTTACTTTCAGGTCCTTTTTTGTTTACACCTTCTCCACTTTAATTTTTGAATTCTGTGTTGAATATAAAGACAAAGCAATATGCATTATTTGTACAGCTTGTGCCTACACAGCATCTTTATTGGATAAGGGTATCATGTGCAAGATACATTAAATAATATTGCAATATTCACACCATTAGATTAGGTCTGCCTAGTGTGTTGTCTCACAGACTTATTTTTCTGATAGTATGTCAACCATTTTATTAATGAAACCTGTGAGACACCTTGTGAAATAAAGGAAAGGAACTTTTCTCATGAGCAACTCTATTTTATTCTCTTAGTTGTGAGGGAGTATATGCCATGAAATACAAGATCATATGGGATGGGATTCAGTTTGAACATTAAGGTGTGCAGGGGTCTCTGTGTTGGTGATATAGTGGAGATTTAGTTGGTGTTCAGTGAGAACTAGAGAGTGACTATCCACTCCTAGTGGGTATTCCTAGCTTTAGCTAGCTCTGCTGCTCTTCTGCAGCAGTTCTGCTGTTCAAGGTAGGCGTAGGATTTATTGTGTCAGATATAAAGTTGCATAGATTCACCAGTCTTCCTGGTAGCAGAGGTCACTGAGAACTTAGATTTACTGCTAAGGGAGACTTAGTGTATGACTGGGAATTCTAGTAGATATATCTGCCTGTCCTTAACTAGTACTGCTAGCTCTGGCTCTGCATGGCATCCAGAGCAGCTTATGGATCTGTTCAGGCTTTAGGAACATCTTCATGTGGCAAACCCAGACTGATCTCTGCATGACTTACCTATCCTGATGCCATGACCTGAACTTTCTAGTTAAATATCCAGCCTTTCTTTCTCAGATTTCCCTCTTGTCTCTAAAGAATGGTTAAGTGATTAAATAACATTTCCCTTCTCGTGATTAAAGATCATTTTCCAAGTGTACTGGGTCTTGATTTTTGGAAGTGCTGCCCCTGAATCCTGTTTTAAATCAGGTTTTGGCTGCTTGCTGCTGTTAAACATCCTGTAGTATTTTAATAAATGTTCAGGTGTTAGTACAGCTGTTCCAGGAAAACTCAAGACAGAGTAATTGCAGTCTGGTTTCCACGTCTCTACCTTGTATTTTAGTTGGATATCTTATATTTCCTGTTGCTGAAAGACTTCTAGTTGCTGAGATTTAGTAGCATGCACGTCCAACCAGAAGTTGTTTCTAGTTTAAACAGCATTTTAGATAAATTAGCATTTATCTAATTTATGGAAGTTGTTATGTATAAATTTATGATAAAATATTGAAGAGTAGTAATGTTTCAGGTGCAACAAGAGCTTTCCAAAATATTTTAAAGAGTATTACATTTTTTTTAAAGCTTTAACTATAAAGGAAACTTTCAGAATCAACTGGGAATGATTATATACTTTACATGTTGAATTTTTTAGCTTGTGAGGTTTAATATATGTTGCAGTGTATCCACAGCAAATTCTGTCATGTTTTACTGCTAGGTCAGTTATGGATTTCACATTCGATGTGTTAGGTTTAATGTTATATATATAATTGCTTAAAAATGTGTCACACTTCTTCAAAATCAGACTGTACATAAAGCCTTTGGCATTGCCTGAGTATTCAGTAGTTTGCAAATGTGCACAGATATTCCATCAGGATCTGCTAGTGTAAATAGTGGTGACTCTGTGGGACTCTGCACTATTGAATTTGAACAGAATTTCATTTTGCAGTTTGTCTGTTTCATGTGCAAACAAAGCATGGAAGTGATCATGAAGTGCTTGTGTTAGTTCTGTCTCGACAAAAATCTGTTTTACTTAGCTGCAAAGCCAAGGTGGAAGAGTGCTCCTGCTGGCCTGTGAGACAATGAGGTGGCCCCAGGAATGCAGCCAGTGCCAGCACTGTGCCCTGGGCCACACCCAGAGCCTTTCTAATGCTCTAGCAGCCATTCATGCCAATGGCAGAAGCAAATAAGAAAATGGACCAAGACCAAATTCATTTCAGGGACTTTCAGTTGCCAAAGAAGGAAAAAAAATATCTGGGGGGCAGCTCCTGTGACCTCACTTTTGTTGGATCAGACCCAGTGAATTAAAACAGGATGGTTCATCCCAGCAGAGCAGAATCTAGACTGTAGTTGCTGGGATTCTTGGATGTCAGGATACACAGCATCTAAGGCTCCCCTGCAGAAAGGCTCATCCTCATCATCCCAGGACACTCACATGGATCTCTTTTTGGCACTTTTCTTACTCTGGGTGATCAGGACAGAATGCAGTAGGTGTTCTGCAGTTTAAGAAATGCTGATTTAGAGCAAAATGTTGTTAGTCTGGAAGGGTGAGTGTATTTAAGAAGCAGGAGAAGGTATGCAAGACAAAACCTGTACTAGGATAAAGCAGCTCTGGAAAAAATGGAGTGGGCATGGTGTTGTTTTACTGTCTTAAAACCCCTAAAAATATCTCTTGGGTTGTGCATATATAACTAACTGCTTGTCTCAAAAGCCACTATTCCTAGAAACTGGTTTAACAACTTCCACTTCAGTATATTTGAACAGTATTTGCCAGAGAGAACTAAATGGTAGAGTGGTTGTAGTGCTGTTACTTGTCCTACTTCAGACCAGCTTGGCTAAAAAATGTGTTAGGGGAAAGCCTGGCTTGGTATTCACATCATCGAGATGACCAAGTAGGGTTTGATTTCTGTCACAAAGTTTGTCATTTTAGAGAAGATGCAGCCAGGAGTACTAGTCTCACTGTAATCTCTGTTTCCTACTACTTACAGTTATCTTAGTTTTTAATTGTACTTAATAAAAATTTTATTTTTACTACTAAGATATTTATTTTCAAGGGAGATGCTTTTAAACCATGCTATCTGGGGTAACATTTTGTTCAGGGTTTGCTTTATGGCAAGGGTCACATATATACTTAGTGTTGGAAATAAAAGCTGTATACAGAACAAGATGTGAGATAAATTCACTACAGGTCATTTCCCTAAGATACATGTTCCTAAGACTACCTGATAGTAATCTGATTGTGGACTGATTTTTGCATGTCAATGCTGTAGCATTTTGTGTTGTAAATATTATGATTTGCACAAATGTTGTGAAAATAGCTGATTCTGCATGTATATTTTCAAACCCAGGAATATAAATATGATTGTTCTGGTGATCAGTGACTTAATAATGAAATTGGCAGCAGTCTGATTTTTACTTTGGTAGGGGCATTTTGCTAGGAAATGTGCAAATGCAGAAATACAAAAGTCTTGGTCTGAGATGCTTAACTTGCAAAGTTGTTGATCAGGTAACAATAGTTTATAATTGGTTCCATAATTATAGTATAATTATGAAATATATAATATATAATATTGGTATAATTATGTCCTGGTCTTAGGGTTTTTACCATAAGAGTTCTCAATTTATTCTCTCTTGCTACAACCAGTGATTTCTGTCTGGTACATCTTGATGACACCTGACAATTGGTTATCCATATTCATTCTTCTTTTCCCTCCTGAAGGAAATCAGGAAATAAGTAAAAATTTTAGAAAAATAGGAAAATAGAAGAGAACATAAGTAACAGCACACTATGTAGTTTTTTTTTTTCTTTCTTTCTTTGATTTTAAGTAACAAATAGCTGAGACAAGAAGATACAACACAAGGGTATCTCTGCTGAAGTAAGTATGGCTGTAGACTGTAACAAAACTGCAGCCACATTTTGAGCAAATGTAGGATCATAAGAATGTACAAGGTTTTGAAATAGTCTCATCCACTAGATAGACACTGTAGGAGCTTCTTGTTTGTAGAAGTTAATTTAAAATGTGCTGGCAAAGATGGTGCTGGTATGTCAGTCATGGTTTATCATGATGACTGTGACTACTTATGCTAGGTAGTTTTATTCTAGCTAGCTCAGGCATTCCATTTTTTCAGTACAGAAACCAGGCATATGTGGATGTCTGCAGACTGGAAGCTGCACAAGGTGTTCATGGTAAATACTCAGTCTGCTTCACATGAACTTCTGTGTCCTTCTGCTTTGCAAATATATACTGCTGATCTCTACAACAGCTGATAGTGATTGAGCCTTGATTTAAAATGACATCATGTCAGAAATTGTAGTTTAACTTGAATATGGGTGGGATTTGGCCAAGAAGGTATGTTAAACTTACTAATCTAATCACAATTGTATGTATTTTCTCATATGAATTTTTTTCAATAGGGTCAAGTTCATTATCAGAGATTTAAAGTGATGGAATATGGTAAGTGTTATTTAGTAGTGACCAAAATCAGTAGTGATTTTCCAATAATTTATACTAGCTTCCTTTGTCTGGCATGAGCATTTTAAATACTCACAGGAAGTTTAATTTCCAAATCTTTGGATTCTCTGAGACTGACAAAAAATACCATCTTATCAGCTGCCCTGTTTATCTCTGGTAGTTTTAATGATCCCAAAATATCTGTACAGTATCTGGTTGTGAAGCTTGCTGATGATTCTGTAAAGGCTGAATAGGCTAAATGTTTTCTATTTCAGACTTACAAGCTTATATACAGGCTGTTTTTATGATGCTTTTTTCTCCTTTCAACAAAAAGTTCTAGTCTGGGGATTGGGTTAAAAATATATCTTACCT
This sequence comes from Oenanthe melanoleuca, assembly GCF_029582105.1. Classification (NCBI taxonomy): domain Eukaryota; kingdom Metazoa; phylum Chordata; class Aves; order Passeriformes; family Muscicapidae; genus Oenanthe; species Oenanthe melanoleuca. Next base: position 28,941,616 of record NC_079336.1, read on the forward strand.
TATATTAGGAAACTTAAGAAACTTAAGACTTAGTAGTCTTTATCAAATTACATGTTCTATTCTTGTTACTTAAAAAAAGAAATATTCCTTCTGTGAATTTAATACTTCTTATAATTTTTTTATTTTAGTTTTACCAAAATTTGATGTCATGATAACAACACCCTTATACTACTCTTTGAGAGATGAAGATGTAGCTGGTGTTGTCTCTGCCAAGTAAGTAAATCACTGGTACTGTTGTCACCCTCACTCCTAAAATACTTACTGTGGGTCTCTAAGTGTCAAAGTAAAAACTTTTATTTAGAATGCTAATAAAGCCCCATCTGTTAAAAATTAGTTGGCTAGTGTCTGTTTCTAGCTACTAGATTTTGTTGTAACAAGATTCAGTAGATTTTCAAACTTCTGGTAAGTTCTTTTGGTCTGGTAAACAGGTTTCTAGACTATAACTATACATTTTCAGCTACCTTATTTGAAAACTTCTTAAGTTTCTTGCTTTTAATATGTATTTTGAGGGTTTTTTTTTTTTTGTTCTTATAGTTCTTTTATGGTATTCTCCAATTTACCATTTTAAGGTCTGTAGGTAGAGTAACTGTATTTTATTAGACAACTTGGAAAATTAGGCAAACTTCAGTGAACATCCTCCTTGTTCCAGTAAATCAGCACTGTGGATTTCTAGTATAGGTTTCTCATATCAAAATACCTATATCTGTAAATAGGTAAAGAATTAAAAACTCATGAAAAAATTCAGAAGAGGCTTCAGTGTAGACTCCTGTGTAAATAATGCTTACTTTTCAGCTGAGCAAATGTCTAGACAAAAAATTACTGCTCATTAATGTCAGATATAAATTAATTTTTATTTTTGAAGATGAGAACCAGATAGAGCTACCTGATAGATCCATCCAACACCCAAAATAAAGGGTCTTTTGTGGGTTATCTTATGCCTTAAAAACATTCCTTCTAAAGAAGCACTCTGTTTACAAGTGAAATGGAGAAACAATTGTTTAGCAAACTAATTAAATTATATGTTTGGGCTTTGAGAAAACACTTCATTCTGTAGGGTCCATGCAACCTGATATTATAAACTGTCAGTGCCAGGTTGGATGGAGCAACCTGATCTGGTGGGTAGCCTTGCTGTACATGGCAAGGGGGTTAGAACTATATGACCCTTAAGATCTCTTAAGGTCCCTTCCATCTCAAACTATTCAATGATTCTGTGAATCTCCTGAGGAGAAATTTGAGAAAAGTTTTCCTTGCTTTTTGTCCCCCATTCTACTTTGCTTTTGGAGTCCATTATATGCCTGCTAATATTTGGTTTCTTAAGCTGTTTTGGTCTTCCCCAGGATACTTGACTCTTTCATCTGGTGTACTCATAGGGTGTTTGGAAGTGTACCCCTTTGCTGCAATAAATTAATACTTAGACACCAGTGAACCATCTGAGGTTGAATCCCAGCAGTGACAAAGTTTTACTGAAGCATTGTAATCATTTATAGAGAATGACTTCACTCCTGGTGACTGTTTCTATAGACATAATGCCTCTTTATACAACCTGTAGGTGCCATAAACCCCATTTTCTTCTCTAGAGTATTATTACATCAAGTTAAGTACAGGGATGCTGCCCAATGGCAGTATAATTTTAAGGTTAATGGCAGCTTATTACTGTAATTAGGTCTGCTTAGGCTGAGTTCAAATGCAAGACAGTGTTATCAGAGTTATTCCTGTAACTATGCTGTTTGATTTTTCTTTCTGTCTGCTTTTCAGCTTTGATATTACTTAAGTAGCTGCATAATAATTTAAAGTACTTTAAAGTTATCACACCTCTATGTATTACTGCTGAGGAGTAGAATGATTTAGGTGTTCGGGCTGTCCCCATGTCGTTCCTCTCCACTTTTGCTTCTCTGTCTCAATCTGACAATGTAATGATTTCTCTTAAGTGTGACTTGGAAACATTTATACAAAATTTTAGTTTATTGCTGCTTGGTGACTGCCAGTTGCTGCTGTCATCCTAAGAAGGGAGTATCTTAGAGTTTTCAGATTGGCTACAGCTGGACATTGTTTGCACGGATTTCTTGAGACTGTGATTACTAAATAAGTAGTAATAATTGTTACCAAATATCTGAGGATATCTCATTTTGTGTTAACAATATTTGGTAAGCATAATACTTACACTTCCTACATCCCATTTTAACTCTACTGCATACTAGTTATGATGCTACATCAGTGTTCTGTTCAATAACTTTGTTTTAGCTTAGTATAGTTAACTTTTGTACATCATACAGCCCATAATAATTTTAATAAGTTTGTAGAGCTTGTGTAGTGGCAGGAGCAGCACTGTGTATCTTCTCCAGGTTTTGGGCTTCCAGCTTTAGTGTTGATAAACTGGTCTCAGTATGGCAAACTCCATGTTTCAAATCAGAAGTGTGTTCTATGCATGTTTGAGCCCAGAGAATAATATTTTAGCAGGATCTTTTGCCTTGAGAGCTCTTCAGGAGCCCAAGTCCTGGAGGGTGGTGTGTTGTTTGATCTGATGTGTTTCAGGTACACCTATGGAAAGCCAGTGAAGGGAACTGTAACAGTCACTTGCCTTTCTGTTTCTTACTGGACAAACAAGAGAAATATAACAACAACAATGGAGGTGAGTCATCTCTTAGTAGTTTCTTTAAGTTTGTGTCCTGTTGTGGGTTAAATGATGCTTGGAATCATTCCTGAGTCCCTAGTTCAGCTGGAGAGTGTTAAACTCCCTTTAATTTCCAGCCTAAAGCATCTACATTCAGAGTGCTTGTTGGGAATGACACTTGGCATCTGTGCTCCCTTTACTTGTGCCTGGAAATTATTTTGGAGAGTAACAGCTGACCCAGGTAGACAATTTTTCCAGGAGCTGCAGTAGGTGCTGGAGGACTCAGGAATGCTGCCTGGCTCGATGTCTGCCCCTGCACACTGAGCTCTGTGTACCAAGGCCAGAGGAGAACACTCCAGTTGTCTAGGTGGAGCTCTAGCATGGTAGAAACCAAAGCATTTTGCCTACTAATTGCCAGCAATTACATTTGAGCTACTGCACTAATTGTAACACAAAGCATGAAATTTAAAAAGACACACAGTTTCAATCTGAAAGCTTAAAAGAGGTGATAGATTTATTGCACTCTCTTTGCAAAACCAGATATTTTACTTTTGAGATGTGGACTGTGTTTAAAAAAGGTTAAATTTTTGCTACATGAAATGTCTGTAATTTTTTATTTGCTGACTTCAGCCCTGTCTGAACTGAGTGCCTTCAGCAGCACTTAGTCTGCAGAAATTCTGAGCTCAGATGCTGAATAGGGTATACTCCTCTCCTCAGGCAGGAACTTGTTCATTGTATTTTCCTGTAAAGCTTAGGTACCCCTGCACTAGCCAAGCAGAAGTGGATAATTCTAGAAATTAGGAAAAAAAAGTAACTTCTTCCATAAACCATTGTTGCCTCTAAGAAGTAGTGAAATTCTAGTGGATTTAATAAAAATGATTGCTGATTGCAAAAAAAATAAAGGCTCAGCTTTCATAATTTTCTGGTGTTCACTCTCCAAAACTTGCATGTGGAGCGAGGTAGAGTCTTAAACAGAAATAAGCTACTGTAGACTGAAAGCATCCTTGGCTTTTCTGGCTCAACAGTGATTTTCTCCTACGTTGCAGATAAATGGGTCTGTGAATGTGACCTGTAACAAGCTTATGTTGCAAAACTTGAATGCTGAGCAGCCGTGGCAGCAAGGGGACGGCGAGTTCACGGAGCCGATCGAAGTGATCGCGGTGGTGACGGAGGCGCTCACGGGTGCGAGTGCTGCAGGGCTGGCACAGATCCAGGGCCCTCGCTGCTGGGAGCAAGGGCTTGGAGCTCTGGGAGAGTGTCATGGGCTGATGGCAGCACAAAACATCCACATTCAAGTATTTTATCTGCTGGCCTAGAAATTTAATAGTTTAACCAGCTGCTAACGCATTGAATAGAGTTCTGTGCTAAATGATTTATTAATTAACCAAGAAACGCATTATGGTAGGAGCCTAAAGTCAGTTACTGATCATTGTTGATGAGAAGAGCAGGCATAAAGAATTGCTAGCATTAGCCTGAATTTTACAAACTTAACTTTAATCATAAACCTACCTGACATTATGTATTTGTAAGCCACATTAGTAGAAAGAGTTCTCTGGTCCTTGGTTGTCCACAGTCTAGCCTTTTCTAGATGGACTGATCTGCAAACTGAGAGGGTTTTGTGAGTTCATGTTCCACTGCACCTTGCAGAAAAATAAATCATGTGTACAAAATTTCTGCCTGCCCCAGAAACTAGGTTTCATTACAGACTTTGTGTAGAAACCCCAGCAAGGTGAAGCTGGCTGATTTGGGATTTAATAAGTTCCTTCCTTGTGTCATTTTGTCATAGCCCTATGTGGTATATTTCGTATTGTGGCAAGCAGTACCAGTACATACACCACCTTTGTACTGATGCTCAGCTAGAAGGATGAAGAATGATAGGAGTGGGAATGGTGAAAAGGATGATAGAATTATTATTATTTCAAAGTCGTGGGCAGTAAATTGTATTGCTGTTAAAGTAATGTATGTGTTAAATACATGTTGTCTAAATGCATACAATTATTCAACAGGAATCTCCCAAAATTCAAGTACCATCATATTTCCAAAGCAAAGTGACTATTTTATTGAATTTCTGGACTACACTAGAGTTATAAAGCCTTCTCTGAACTTCATAGCTACTGTAAGTTCTTTTGTTTGATTATCATTGGTGGATAAACAAATGTCACTTCTCCTTTATGCTTAGATAGAAAAGTTTGCCTTGGATTTTTAAATGTAATTTACAGATTTGTTTTCAAATTCCCTTTTTTTTCGCAATACATAACAGCAACTACTAAACTTGGAGGCATTTGCTCTAGAAAAGGGTAAAGTGGCAGAGAATGCTGTAGTCTTAGCAGGATATATTTGTGTATAGTTTGTGAGCATTCTTACGGAAGAGAAATCTTCCCTAGCTGTTTTTTTTTGACTGTGCTTTGAAACAACAGATTAGTTATTAAGTTTCAAACCTCTTTATAGTATTTGTGTATCTGTGTGTGGATATATATATATCTACATACACACACAAATATATACTTTCTATAGTGAATTTGTATATTTAAGCAGCTTTCACATAATTCAGTTAAAACTCATCAAACCACATTGCTTTCAAGTGTTTCTGCCTTCTATCCTTTTTCATGCCAGCTGAGTACACTCATAGAAATATTTAATGTTCTTCATTCTGTCCCTCCTCTGCATTCAGTATTTCTGCATTTTGCAGAGGTTGCATATTGTATCACTGCATTTTTCTTGAAAAGGTGAATAAATTATACAGTTCTTGAGCCTTTACTGTGTAGAAATGAGACCTAAACAGTAGTGGTTTAGGCTGAATATACTCTTCCAGAGGAGATTGGCTCAAGACATAGCTTTATGCTAGCCTGATCATTTGGGCTTTTGGTTTTGTGCTTTTCATTTTCTTTGCCAGCATCCCAATTTGAATCCGTCTGTTTTTTTTTCTCGTCCTCCAAAGATGAACTGAGTGAGAGATAGCTGAGGCATCTGGCAATTCTTGCAGCTGGCAGACAGGGAGGTATCAGTTATGCTCCCAAAGAAGTGTGAATGAACAGCTGCTGCTGTTACTAAAAAGTGGAGATGTTACATGAAGAGCATATGCTCTTCAGAGAGAGAACAGGAAAATAGTGGCTGTGGAGGAGAGGTAATGCAGTGACATCTAGGGACTGAAAAAGAAAAGGGAAACATCAGTTCAGTGCTTTTAAATATAAAAGTTGTTTTGTTTTTTTTTTAAAGTGTATAATGCAGAATAAGAATGATTTTACTGGATGAAAATCTGCTTGAATGTGGGCAAAAAGGTTGAGTTGTAGTGCTGATTGATGTAAGTTGCACACTGTCAGTTTTGGGCCTGGTTTCAATCTTCAACTCATTTCATGAACTCATAGAACATCTGACTCAGCATCATTTCTGCTCATCTGACTCATTTCCCCACATGATGTAAATGTTAGGTTGCCCTTTCTTGTGGTGGTGAAATGCAAGTGATAAAATTAAGTATTCAGACTGTAGGTAGGATACATATAGTTTACCTGAGACACAAACATTTTCAACTAGAAGAGTTATTGGGAGAGTTGAAATGCAACATCTCCTTTCACCTCCATCTCCTTTGCTTTTATTCTTTTTTATTCCCTGGAGTTATGAATAATATTGTTCTTGCCTGACTTGCCTACTTGCAGTCCTTAGTAAGGAACAGATATAAAACTATTGATGTATGAGAAATCTGAAGATGCATTATTTTTTTTAATATGCTGTGAGTGCAAATTTATTGTTACATGCTATGTGTTGTGCATTTTAGCTTCAGCCTTTTTGATGGGTTTGATGAGTGTTTTCTTTCTTTTTGTTTAGCTAAAGGTGTCACGCTCTGATAGCAGCCAGCTGACAGCTGAAGAGAGGCATAATCTTGTAACAATCACTGCACAACAGTCAGACCTGCTTTTCCATCACTCTTCACTTTCTCACCTGGAAAATGAGGCAACAGAGGAGAGAAATCTGACAGTCCATGTCCTGAACTACACAGTTCCAGAAAATGGAGTAATTGATGTTGAGTTTCCAATCCTGTCTGATACAAAAACTCTGAGAGTTCAGGTACTGCTTTGTCACATGTTGCTTTGTAGTGCTGACACACTAAATTGTGTGGGCTGGGATCCCTGATATGCTGTCCTGCTATCTGCAACAGCTGACATGCCACCTATTGTTACTTTTGTTACTTCATGTTACAGCTGGAAAGAAAGTGAGAGATCCTGTCAAATGGGATTTAATAATTGCACCATAATATCAAAGGAAAAACCCCAGATATCCAAAGCATAAAGTGGACTTTTGCTAAGGCTACTATGCTCTTGTAAGCTGTACTACATATATGAACATCACAGGTTTTGCTGTTTTGTTAAGAGGTTTTTTTGCACTGTCTCACAGGCGGAGTTCCTCAGCAGTAAGACTGACATAGGTGTTTATGATGTGTTCAGCTCCCCCAGTCAGACTTATCTCCAGCTTAAAACAAAGAGCCAGGATATAAAGGTACAGTCTGATAAAAAACTTGCCATGGTAAAAGCCAAGTTACTCATGGTTTTTCCCTACTCATCCATGTGAATCATGTGTTTTTCCTAGGCTGGGAAGCCTTTTGAGCTGAGCATTGCAAGCAACAAGCCAGTGAGAGAGTATCACTATCTGGTAAGTTACAGGCTTTACATATGGGGACAGTCCAAGAGGACTTTTACCAACTTGAGAAATACTCCAGTGAGTGGAATGTGTTTAAACATTTTAGAGAGTCAGCATTTTTTAAATTGTGCTTTGTGGAAGGGGAGGCCCAAAAATCTTCCTTTCCACTGGGATGGTCCTTTTTGAAAGAGAACTCTATTATTCTACCTAGGAGGAATGCCCTGGCACTGCAAGGAAATGTTTCTGCAGAAAGTCCATCTCTGGTGTGGGTACTGGCTTATCCCTGCTTGCAGATGTGAGACAAGGCAGAGCTGTGAGAGCAGTACTGCTTCTGACTGTGCAGAGCATCTGCAATGGGAGAAGGGACAAGGGTGTCCCAGGAGCAGCCCAGACTGTGGCTTTGTCAGCAGTCCTGCAGATGCAGATGGAAGCAGGGCTCTGGTGAAATCTGTGTGCAGATTCAGGACTGTCAGGCTGAGCCTCTGGGTGCAGGGTGAGAAGAGCTGCCTGCTGAGGAAACAGATGGTTGAGTGGACAGAGGAGTGTTGTTAGCAAGGGAGAGTCATGGGAAGCATTTTAAAATAAATGTCTTGGGTAGTGGCTTAATTTCTCTGGTGCTCTGCTGTATCTTGAAGGATCTGAAAGATTAGATATACTATCATAAGTTTCCCATCCTGTCTTGTTCACAGTCTGCTTCTTAGTGACCATGGTAACTGGATTCTTTTTCTTTTACAGATGTTGACAGTAAACTGAATTAGGAAACCCATGTAAAGTTTGGGCATTCATATGTATTTTCTAAAATAGAAACATTCTCTGGAATGTTTAGAATGAATTAGGTCCATACAGCCAAAGGCAGGGAACTGCCCTTCATCTCTCTGTTTTCATTAGTAAGTGTATGATCCAGTAAGAACAAATTTAGAGTGAAAGATTGATGCTGTGGACCTGAAATCCAGGTATTTGGGGTAGCTTCAGACTAGCTCTAATCTGATCTGTTAAAATGAATGCCTGCTTTTAACTGGAGCACAGTTAAAACTAGAACTAGACCCCAGTTCACACTCTCCATGAGGCAAACCAAAGTGTTCTAAGTAGGGGTATTTTGGCGGTTTGCTTTTAAAACTATATGCCTGATCCAAACTGGTACAGATAACCCATATGAGCCAACCCTACTGCTCTTGTATTTTTATGTTCTGATACCATATGTGTGTACTTGTAGTTTTTAACTTGTACATAGTGGTACAGGAATTAAAACACAGAAAAAAATCTATTATTTAAATATTAAATCAGCTACCATGCCCATTTTCACAGAACTGGTCTACCAGTAAAAAAAATAACAAATCACAGCTATGCATCTCTTCTTTAGCAGCTACTTGTCAAACTAATTCCTGAGCTTATGAGATATTGAGGATACCAACAGTTTGAGTGTTTGATTTTTTTCTCTTTCAGGTATTATCTAAGGAACAAATTATGGATTCTGGCACAAAGTCTACTAGGACATTCACTTTAACAGCAGATAATTCCTGGGCTCCTTTGGTATCTATACTTGTATTCTATGTAGATGAGCTTGGAGTGGTTGTAAATGATGCTCTCACTGTCCCCATCCAGCCTGCTTTGGATGACAAGGTAGTTGTATTGAACTTGCATGAGACCATGTTTTTGTTTTTTGTAAACAGCATTTAAGATCATAGGATTGTAAATGTAAAAACTTTCTCATTGAAGATCTAATCTTTCTGCAAGTCATTGGAAAGACTTTTGATAACACCAGTGCAATTAGGGTCCAGTTTTTGCATATTTGAAAGTCTTTTCCACTGGTGCTGTGTTTTCCACATAAACAGATGCACAGCATCTCCTTGTGTTTTTAGTGGTTTGGTCAATTACTGAGCCAAAGGTTACTCTGGCATATACAGGGACAAGGTATCATAAATGCTCTAAGGGTAGAATTGTAAAAGTTTAAAAAGACCTTGTTCTAGCCAGGCAGTGGTCACATTGTGCCCAGTGTTTGTGTTTCATGTGACTATCCATAGTTTAACTCAAAAAAGTTTGAAGAAGAGTGGAAAAATGCCTATTGCATCAGTGAATTGATTTTTCCAGCTTACTTACCAGGGTGAGATTTGGTCCTCTGTGCAGATAAAACACTGTAACTTCACTATAATTTTTTTATATACCTGAGATATATCTCACCTATAGGTGAGACCATTCAAATTCTTTCTCTCCTTATAACCAGACATCTGCAGAGAGCCTGTTTGTCCTGTTGCATGAAAAATGTCTCCATTTATCTCATGATTTATCCAAGTCACCAAAAATCCTAGGATAAAGACTCCCAGAGGTCACCGGCATCCCTCCCAAAGGTTCTAGGAATCCAGGGTCTTAATTATAGCCAAATAATCTAAAAAACCCTCGTTCCTGGGAGTTGTTAACAGCTGTAAATATCACTGTAGAATTTAAATCAATGCTGTGTTTCACTTTTTTTCTAGATTAAAATCTCTTGGAGCAAAGATAAAGCCAAGCCATCTGAGAAAGTCTCCCTTAAAATCAATACAACAGAGCCAGGATCAGTAATTGGACTTTCAGTTGTTGATAAAAGTGCAAAGCTTCTGGGAGAAAGTAGTGACATAACAGAAGAATCTGTAAGTATATGGGAAAAGAAGGTTGTCATTATTGAGTGTATGAAAGATACATGTGTGTGGAAATGTTACAGATTATATGCTGAACAAGTAACGTTCTTTGAGTATGGTTTTTAGCCTGTAATTATGCTTTTATTTTTCCTTTTGCAAGTCAAATGAGTGGCAGAGATTGTAAAGCTTAAAAGGTAATCAGCACAACATTTCCAATTCTAATCAATACTTTGTTATTCTGCATTTGTTAAATTGTTAAGACTTGGCAGTTTCTTCTCTCAGAAAAGACAAAGAAGTCATAAGAAAACCTTTAATGATTTGTGCTTTGTGCTATTTAAAATTATTAATAGAAAATAAAGAATTTTTTTCTTGGGAGGGCAGAATAAATTATTCATATGTTTAAATTACCTTTACTTGCAGAAGCTCTACTGCATCTACAGTTTGAAAGAGCTTACAGTATATATATCTTTCCTAAAGAGCTCAAAGGACATAGCCTAGGTGCCATAAAATATCAATGGGCTGTAGGCTCTATTCCAGGCTTGATCACTCTTCCATTAATCATAAAACCACTGCAACTTAACCTGCTGCATTCTGTCACAGATTTTGACATGAGAGCTAAGCAACCTACAGCTTGTGGTACCAGCTCTATGAATTAGCAACAGTGAAAGTTCTTAAAACTCTTGAGTTGGCATTCAGTCTTTGGATGATTTTGGTTTTTTTTCCTTAGATCCTCCATGAGCTCAATTTATACAGCACTGTGCAGTATTTCCCCCTGGTCAGAGGTTCTTATGGTGTATTTCAGGTACTTTTTTTTCTTCATAATTCTAGGCTGGTTTTTTTTTTTTTACTACTTAATGATTTGCACATCACTTGCTAGACAAAAGTGAACTTCAACTTTTACAACTATAGATGTAATGTAATATTTTCATGGCTTGTGTGAGTTTCAAATTGTGAATTTTGTCCATATGTAATACTCCGAATGCCAGTATATGTTTATACTTCTATAAATACAGGTTGCTTATGCTTGATATAGTCTTCAATTTGAAAAATTTTCAATCATTATGGCAATATTCAGATTCATATCCTCTCAGTTTTTTAGGTTCCTGTGTATTATTTGCTTTAGTTTTATGCTTGCTTTATGACTTTACTTACCTAAAAAGAAAGAGGAGAAAGCAGAGATAGATAAGCACTGTTGATGTCCTGAATGTCCTGTATTGAGATATACTGTATAAATTTTATCCAGAAATGCAGCCTTTGGGTATCAACTGATGCAGTTCTTGAGGAGGATAAGGAACATTTTCTTTGTAAGTAATACAACAAATGTAGCCAAATCTAATTTACTGAGTGGGGAAGGAGGTCCATGGGATAGAGCCCCTATTATGTCTTATTACTGTGCTGCATACAGGCTGCATCCAGCCTTGAAAATAATTACTATTTCAAAGGTTCAAGACATACAAAATTAATATAATCACCATTTCCAAAATTTTCCTTTTTTACTGCAGTGCCATTACCCCTTAAAAGCCTGAGGATGAGTGGAGTTTTTGTTGGCAGCTCCAGTTGATATATATTGCAGTGGTTTGTCATGTGTAGCCAAATTGCACCAGTTTCATCAGCACTCCACAGAAGCCATTTGAGTAGAAATTTGTGTGAAACTTTTTTTATTCTTAAAATAAAAAAGTTCCTAGTGTCCCAGAGTCTTATCATATGTAACAAAGCTATAGATTAGACTCCAAACAATATATTAATTTGACTTTTCTTAATTATATTTGAGTTTTATAAATACAGATATTTGGAGGTAGGACAGTATTCTTTATTTTGTAGATGGTGGAATGATACCTATAGAAGATGGTTTTGGTGAGGATATGCCAGTATCTAAAAATGGACCTCCTGATTTCAACAATCTCTATGTGAGGACGCATTTTCCTGAGACTTGGCTTTGGGTCGACACTGACATGAGGTATAAGTTAGAAGCAAAAGGAAACCAATTTGCACTTGACAGGTTTTGTTTTTGTTTTTTTGTTTGTTTGTTTTTTGTTTTGTTTTGTGTTGTTTTTTTGGTAGCTTTCCATAGCATTCTGTGCCAGTGCTGAAAAACACTGCTTAGAAATGTAGATTTATCTTCTGCTACCACCTAGAGGCCATAAGTGAGCTTGGAGATTGAAAAAATGAGTTGTACTAGAGAGGATTATGCCTGACTGGAGGTCTAAGAGTTTCAATAGAAGCTAGATAAAAGTCCTGGAGACGAAAGAAATAAACTCTTACTTTTACAAATGGGGAGACAGTGGATAAGAAGACCTAGACTTTTACTCTACAGTACATAAGATGGTGATTAGTCCAGAAAGGCAAATCTATTGCTATCTGCACCTAATTTAGTGAATAGATCCAACTGTCAAATGGTGCAATCTGACCTGTGCTGTGAAGCTAAAATCTAGTATTCTTTTACAGCTGAGAATTTCAGGAAGCAACCATCATCTGGGACTGTTTTAAAGGACGTGTAAAAGTGGATTACGTGTAATGTGATCCAGTGTAATTACCTTCAATTCATGTAATTTAAAGTAATTTAAATTTTTAAAATAATTTTGATCCCATCATAATATTTCTAAGTGGCTAGAAAAAGAAAAATGGATAATGAGCAGCTTTTCTTTCCAGGAATTCATGCATTAATTTTTCATGCATTTTAAACGAATGGATGGCTTTGAAAGTCTGCTCTCCCCTTCTGCCATCAGATCTGAGACAGAAACCACGATGGATGCCCTTGTACCTGACACCATCACATCCTGGGTAGCCAGTGCTTTCGTGATCTCTGAGAACGGCGGGCTCGGAGTGACCACGGCTCCGGTGGAGGTACCACTACTGCAGAGCTCTCCTTCAGGGCTGGTGCCACTGCAGGTTGCTGGGCTCTCTGATCTAGCTCTAACAGCAGCATCTCCTTGTACCAGTGAAGAGATTGAGGCCAGAGAGGTTGTGTGTGTTTGAACTGTAAAGAAAACAACATCACTGAACACATACGTGATTCTGTATCTGCCTTTCCTTCCTGCTCCTATGAATATCTAATATCTGCACAGAGATTTGGATGCCTGTTTCTGTTGGAGCAGTTTTTTTGGTTAAAGTGCTTCTAGGAAGTGCCCATTTCAGAATCTTTTTGTGTAGAAAGGGGGAAGGACTATTTGGGCTCTGCCCAGGGGCAGTCCATGAGTTGGTAATGCAGGCAGTGAGGTTTGCACAGACTGGCAGGGAAGAGGTGCCTGGGATGTGAGAGGCATTTGTCTGCTGCTCTGTTAACCTTTATGGCTAATGCTTACCCCAGAAATGTTGATTTAAGACTAAATTTATCTGTCAAAAGCAGTCCTGGAATAAACACAGGTACAACCTGCTCTAGATAAACTTGCAGGGGGCTTGGACTAGCTGTCATCCAGAGGTCCCTCCCAGCACAACCATTCTGTGACCTGGGAAATGTGCTGTTTTGGATGACTTAGCCTGATGAGCTAGCCTTTGGGGTGAGAGTCTTCTTGCTCACAAATTCATGTGTCCTGAGGCTCTTCTCTTGCTTCCAGGTGTTCAAGGAGTTTAGCAATTTAAGCTAAATTTAGCAGCCCTCAGATTATATCTCTAGCCTGAGATCCCCAGGTGCAGTTGTCCTAGGATCACTCTGTATTCAAAGAAACCACTACTTAGAGAGTTGGTTAGCCTGTTTAAAATAGGAATTGATTCTTGAAGTCTCAGTTTGCTAGTATTTTATGTACACAGAATAATCCATCCATTCATTATGTAAAGATCCTAGAGAAACTATGTTCCTATCAGAGACAATTCCACTTCCATACCTAAATTTAGAAAGATTGATGCTGTAGTAGTGGGCTGTAGATTTCCATCTTGGTTCCTGGACTAGTGTAAGCATAGCTTGAAGACAGCCAACTTACCCATTTAAGTTCTCATGCCCTCACATTCTTGGGGAGGGGCAACTTTTGGGATCCAAACTGAGGTCTAGGTCCAGATTTCACAGCTGGATGCCATACCATTCACAGAGCATGTACTTAGAACATCCTGATCTGAGCTCCACTACAGAATTTGGAGCCCAATCTGGATTTTGTGGCTAAGGCTCCTTTGAGACTGGAATCTTGATTCTTGTTTCTTTCACTTGGCTTGGCAGAGATGGGACAGAAAGAGGAATAGTTTTTCTGATTAAAACTGTATGGAAATACACACTTGGCCTCTCATCCTCAAATGTGAGAAGGCTCCAAGTAGAGCAGATGTTGAGATAATAATTTAGCTGTAATCACCCCCATGCACTGTTCAGTACTTCACTTTTGTTGGGACATTTAGGTTGTGCTTAGAGTTCCATATGGCTGAAACATGTTAATCAGTACCATAAAGAGAGGCAAATAAAAGAAAGACATGAAAAATGTAATGGGGGAAATAAATGACATCTGTGTGCTTTATGCCATGTACTGCTTTGCATCATGGTTTTATTTTGACTTCTCCTACACAGAGTGTCAGTAATTTTACTCAGTTGTGTTTTATTGTAATATACTGGCATATTCCTGAGTGTAAAACTTCACTTTAAAAAAAAAAGTAAAACAAAAAAGACAAAGAAAATAGGTACATAGGGAAAATCTTTACTATTAACTAAGCAAAATCATCTTCATCAGGACTTGTCTAATAGTTAATATCTAAAGAAGTTTATGACACTGAGAGCTTAAGCAAACAACTTTTTTTCTTTTTTTAGAGAAAGCATTGGAATATTTACTAGCTAGGAAAAACAAGCTGAGGGATTTTTGTTTCTGAAACTCAAAACACTTGGAAGATGTTTTTAAATGCAAACTGAATTAAAATAATTTTTAGTTGACATTTTGATAATAAAGGGTATAATGACTCAGCCATTCTTATTGTACAGATGTTCATAAACAGTGAAATTTTGAGCCCATTCAGCTTGATGAGACCATTGACTTCTTAGAGCCAGTATTTCTTCCAATACCCTCTGTTCACAAATTAAAGAAACTGCTTGCTCTATTTCTACAGTTTTTATTTTAGTTAATACAATATGTATTTTTAAAAGTATAACTAAAGAATTTATGCTAAGATTAATCATACTAAATTAAAAAAAAAAAAAACAAAGTAAGGTGTTGTTGTGTTACAAAATTCAGGTGAGTCAGTTATTTAGTTACTAGTGTATTGACAAGAAGATAGGTCAACTGTCATCAATCCATTACTTGTGTACTCAAAGCAATTTAATTACCTTAATGAGAGCTCAGGACACATCACAGCTTCCAAACTTGCCAGATGACAGACTCACAGTCCTGATTCAGTTGTCTCTGTTGGGACTGCCCTGTCCCAGCTGTCAGCAGCTCTCATCTGAGCAGTGTCTCCAAAGGTGACAATGACCAGAAGCATCTTTGCCTTCAGTTTCAGCCCTGCAGTGATATATTCTGTCAGCAGTAGAGTGCAACTACTCAATTCTATTATTCAGTTCTGTCATTGAATTTAAAAGGGATTGGAAGACACTCTGTATAGTAATTTTCTTTCTAGTCTCTGACTGTAAGGGTTCATGACTGATTTTGTTTTGCAGCTAGAAGTTTTTCAGCCTTTTTTCATTTTCCTGAACCTTCCATACTCCGTCATCAGAGGAGAGCAGTTCATTTTGGAAGTGAACATCTTTAATTATTTGAAAGAAGAAGCTGAGGTAACAAAATGTCTTTGAATGTCCCTAAATATTGCAAGGTTTTCATCACTGGTGAAGACTATGTTTTTTGTTGTGAGAACTGGCATATTTTCTTTAGTGGGCAGACCTGTTTCTCTGTACAAAAAGCAGGTGGCAGCTTATGAAAGCACCTTTTCAAAATTAACACTTTTATTTTAAATGTTACTGTATTTACAGGTTACTGTGATCCTGGATATGAATGATGCTTTTGAAATTACTCTAACATCCAATGAAATAAATGCTACAGCAAATCAACAATCTATATCTGTACCAAGTGAAGATGGGAAAACTGTTCAATTCCCAATCAAGCCAAAACAGCTGGGAGAGATTCCCATCAAAGTGACAGCAGTATCATCTGCTGCTTCTGATGCTGTTATCCAGAAAGTTTTAGTAAAGGTAAACAGTCTGCAGCTTGGCTTGTTCCTGAAGTAAATTGTTTCTGAAAACAGGCAACATAACATAGCAAAAGGCAAACCAATGTACTTGTCTGCCCCTTCTCTGTATGGTTGGTTTGGGGTCAGGTGGCTTTAAGTAGAAAACACTTCTTATAAAATAATTTTTTAAAAGTCCTTTGAAGTTCTTTAGAACCCTTCCAGGAATGAACACATAGATCTGTTCTACTGCAGATAGTTTGTCCAATGTTTCTTGAAAGCCAGGTGAAGCTATTTGTCTATCACTGAACCCCTGGTGCTTCAGCTAATTTAACAACCTGTGGAGAGTGGACCTAGTGACTGTTTTGGATAAGTGCAATTGATTTTTCCATACATCTGGCTTTCATTCAAAGCCTGTTTTAGATCAACATTTCTGTATTTTGCTACAGGTGGAATTCTAGCCTCCAGATTTTCTGTTAAACCAGACACTGCTAAGGCTTGCCTAGCTTTGTATGTCTATGTCTGATTCATGTTAGGCTCCATTTCAGTGGAAGATAATAGACATTTGTATATCTCATCCTACAATAAAAGCTTAGGATCATAGAATCAGAGAATGGTTGAATTTAGGAGTAGTGTGACCTTCCTGCTCAGGGCAGGATCAACTACAGAAGGATACTCAGAATCTCTGTCTTTATCTTTATAGGCTGAAGGATTGGAACAGACATATTCTGAGACAGTCCTTTTGGATTTGGTTGGGAACAAACGACAAGCAGTGTCTAAAACTTTGGAATTCACTTTTCCTTCTGATGTTGTAAGTGACAGTGAGAGAGTGCAGGTCACTGCTGTTGGTAAGAATTAACTTACTCTGTTTCTGTCACTCTGAAATTAATTCTGGCATTAATTTTCATTAACTGCAATATAAGTTAGGTTGAACCATTGAGTCACAGTAATTTACCATCGTGCATTAGGCTAAACACAGGGAGACCTTATGGATGGGGTGTTTTATTCCTTTAATGTGTTTAATTTATGACAATATGGTGCTTGTAAGGTATTTTTAGAGTTAAGAGAGTTGGATTTTGGTCAGGAAGGTCCTGCAAACGTTGCCAGTATCCTGTTCTAATTATGCTGTCTGCAGAATGATACCTATAACCTGTCTAATTGTTGTTTACTGTGGCACCTAGGTTTTGATAGCTGTAGGTGAAAGAAGAAGTAAATTTTCAAATACATACCACTATTGAAACATTTTCCTGGATTAAATAGATTTTGGTTATGTGGGGGTTTTGTTTGGTTGGTTTTTTTGGTTTTTGTTGGTTTTTTGTTTTGTTTTTTTTTTTAATGGCAACTGTTTGAAATTACTCTGTAGTTGGAAAGGTCTATAGGGAGCTGCATCAGTGGGCATAAAGTTGATCAGTAGATAAAGTATCTTTTCTGCTTACTTAGTGGTGTTTAGTAGAAACATTCTGAATATATCATATTTTCTCCCAGTTTAGATTATACCACCCTTCAAGTGTGAGGTATGCATTTATTTTGCAATAAGCTTTAGTTTATTTTGGTTGAATTTTGTCTTTCAGGTGATTTACTTGGACCTTCTATCAATGGTTTGTCATCATTGATTAAGATGCCTTATGGCTGTGGTGAACAGAACATGATCAATTTTGCTCCAAATGTTTATGTTTTGCAATACTTGATTAAAACCAGGCAGCTGAGAGAGGATATCAGATCAAAAGCAGTATCATTTATGAGAAAAGGTCTGTATGCATAAAAGAAAGATGTTAGATTTTCATTCTTCTTAGTAAACTCTTTGTAGTAAAAAAATTTCTGTGACTCTGCATCTGGTGTTTGAAATATCACTCAGTTTGTGTCATGAGAACTGGAAGAGAAACTAATTTTTTTTCTTTTTTTAAATCTTTATTCTGGGCTAATAGAATTAGACAGCAAATTATTTTGTTTACAAGGACAAATTTTCTCAGAAAAAAAATTACTGGTTTTGTGTAGTTGCATTTTTTCAGATGAGAAATGCGTGTTAGAAGGTAATTCACATGGATTTCCTAGATGGTTATTACTTCTTGTTTGATAAAACCACATGTGAGCAAGCATGTCTGATCTCTGCCTGAGGCACAGAGGTTTAAAATGAGTCAGTGAGCAGAGTGAACTGTATTCACATCTGCAGTGACACCATCCTGACCTGATGTGTCCTTGTAGAGCTCCAGGAGTGGCATTGGGTCTCATGGCTGCCTTTTTTGCCTGCACAAATTTTAGGCTTGGTCACAAGTGAGCTCTGTGCTAGAAATCAAAAGCTGGAAAATGTTAGTTGGAAGTTGTTGTATATTTGAATCAGGAGATACTCCAGAACATCACAAAGTTTGGAGACCACAGTTGCACACTGGCTTTTGGATCAGACAGTGTCTCTCTGGTGTCCCACACTGGCCATGTGTCAGTCCCCATGCTGAGCCTGGTTCTCAGAGAGCAGTGACACCAGAGCTACACCCCTACCAAGGCATCGTGATGACATTCTCAATTTTTGTTTACTCTCTCTAAGTCTTTTTTGTTTGATTTTTTTTAAGTTGTTGACATTTCCCTTGGAAAAGGCACAGCTCAAAATAAATTTTCCTTTCATCAGGATTCCAATTTTTCTGTCAAAGCAGTTTAATGTTTGGTGGTTTTTTTTTTTTTAAACCCTTCCAGTAGATGCTTCAGTTGAAAAGTACAGTGGGGAGGAAGAGATGTGTCATGTAAACAGCTACTCTGAAGTTTGTAAGCAATCTGTCACTCTTTTGAGACTGAGCTTTGGTTCCATTGTTTTCTGAAGTTTTCCAATAGTGGATTTATTTAAGCTATTTCAAAGCAAATGAAAATTAGAGGTTTAAATGTTACTTACATACAGACTGTATTGTGTTCTTAACTTCTTCCTGAAGCTTTGAATTGAGGTATGTGTTTTTAACACTGCAGGTGCCAAAACGGTAAGTATGCTGAAATATTTGTAACCTTAACATAGAAAAGAACCACAATCTAAAAAATATTCTGTTTTTTTTTTTTTTTTTCTTTATTTTAATAATTGTTTTCTGTTGTTGCACTGATTATTTTTTCAAGTGTAATCTTCAAGTTGAAATTTAGCTTAAGATGTAATTTTTATAGGCTCAGTTTTTGAAAGGATTGTTATGAAGTTAATTTAAAACAGACTATTTCACATGTCATAATTCACCAAGTATTTAAAAAAGTAACCTCAGAATCTGAAGCAAATATAATTAATTTCTGACTGAATGCTTTTGAGAAGAAGGGATCATATAGCTAGCAGAGACTGCTATATGGTCTTTCAGCAGGTTTTTTTACTTAGAAAAAAGGCAGAGCCAAAAAAAAGTTGCCTTTTAAGCACATTTCTTAATTGTGGTTATGACAGATCCCATCTTTAAATCACTTTTTCTAAAATGAAAAAAAACCTGGTTGGTCTGAAAGCTTTGTTGTTAGACCTGAAGAGGTAAAGCTTTCGAGCAGAACTTCCAGGCTGAAAGTTGTAGTTTAGTGTTTTTGCACTGCCAGCAGGGTGATGATTATAATACTTACTGCTGTATATTGCCAGTTCTGCAGAGAAGCACAAGACCTTATTTTCTGGCCTTGCAGTCAGATATTTTAAAGAGGAAGCAATCTATTTGTATGTATGCATGTATTTGTGCTCCTCATAGAGCATTATTTGGAGGCTTAAACTTTGACAGTGACTTTCGCTTTTCCTGGGGAGAAATGCCACTCATTCTTCCTTTTTTTTCCTTCCACCTAAAAGTGCTTTACTTAGTACCATTAACTGAGATGACAGATATGTCTGTATCTGAAAGATTCACCAGTTTTAGTGATGTAATTATCCACTGTCATGCTAAGCACATAATAAACCCCCTATATTAAAACAAAAATTTTGACTGCAAATTCTTCTAAAGAAGACCCAAAAGCTAAATTTGTTGCTACTGGAGTTATATGGGAAGTTACCCAGATGTAATGTAATAGATTCACAGCTTTATTTCTCATTCTCTTCTATTACAGACAGACCATGACTAGGAATTCATCTTATACTGGCACTTAGATCGAGGGACCCAGCCATTTGTTCCTCAGTAGTTTTCTATCAGATTTGATTAATGAGTATACTTTCTTAATTATAATAGCTACAATAGTCAGACCGAGGGAAAAGACAAAGTGGAAGGAAAGAAAAGATGTGTTATGAAATGCTGTAAGCAGATGTCATTAATATTCGGGATTCACAAATGACAGGCAAAAGGTAAGGGAAGAAAGGCTTTAGATACCAGAAACTGCAGTGAGTAGCATTTCACAGAGAGCTCTTAATTTCTAACATGAATGAACACTGGTCCTGTACAGAAGTCATCTACAAGTGAGAGTGCTGCTGGTGGTTGTGAGCAGTCCACTGACTGCCTTTGAGGCCCTTTTATTATGGATGTCCTGCAGTCAGGAGATAGCTGCACTTGTTTAGGATTGAAAAAATCTTAGGATAACATTTGAAATGGTTGTTCTTTCAGGTCTTTTAAAATTTTTCATTCATTTCAAACAACCTCTTCCAGCTTACTTTTTCTGATAGCAAGCCTACTGATCTGGCAAAAGCCCCCTGAAGAGAGGGCCTGGTTTTCCAGCAGCATTTGTAGCCTTGCCCTTCCAGTTGGAAAACACTTTATTTTTGTTTGTCCTTCCTTCTGGTGTAAAGATAGAGCACTTCTGTAGGTACACAAGATCCCCAAAATGATGGAGCAGTGAACTATAGCTGCATCTCTGCTCTGCTCTCACTGCTCTGCTCCTGGAACCCCTGAGTGCAGCCACAGGATTTTCTGGTTCTCCTTTTGTAGATGGATCCTTCGTGCTATTGCTGTCCACTTCCTCACCATTTTCTACGTGGTTTTGTGTGTTCCTGCACGAGGAAGGTTTATTTAGGAGGTTTTTTAAGAAATGCTTGAGTTGTGTCCTTCTCAGCCTTAGAAAGTGCCTTGGTTCATATCAGCACTTTTGGATCCAGTTTGTGCTGGAATCTGCATGAGAGGAAAGTGTTCAGTACCTGTCTCTACTTTTCCACTTCAGGCTACCAAAGAGAGCTGCTTTTCCAGAGGGATGATGGCTCTTTTAGTGCCTTTGGAAATGAGGATCCCTCTGGGAGCACATGGTGAGTAGTTCTGCCAGAATCATTGTGGAATTTTAGTATTTTAGATATTTTCCCTGCATCTGAAAAGTTTTTGTGAAGCTGGTAAAAGTTTCCAGCTGTATTAGTCTTCTGCCTGGTTTTCATTAGGTGTTTTGGCCAACTCTAAGGTCTTTCTTTCTGGATAACGTATTGTCAAAGACATTATTAGGGCAAGGCTTTTTAATTTGGGGTGGGGGAAAGAAAGAAATGATGAATTATTTTAGGGAAATAGTTTAGTCTGAAAGTTTTTTCCTTTGGTTTCCTCAAAGGAATGAAGAATAACAACTAAATTAGTTATTCTTGCACTTGGCTGAAACCATTTAGGACTATGTGATCATCACTGCTTCAATCAGATTATCAGTTATCTTTATGCTGGAAGCTGAAGACTGGCTGAGACATTTTGTAGGGGGTGAACAGAGTTCCTGATCGTAAAAATTTGTTCTACTTGCATCTGTCACACTTCCTTTTACTGAGCTGAAAACACAGCTGAAAAAGTCTTTTCAGTGCTGAGTTCCACTCCAGGAAGCTTACAGGGCATAGTTGTGGAAGCCAGATAGATGACAGAGAGAGGTTCCAGTGCTTTGTTCTGCTAAGCTTTGTTCAGTTTAGATGTACTTACATATTTCAGGACATGCTGTTACTGTGCCACTGAATTAGGCTTTCTTCTGGACTCATCTTTCATTGACATCAGCAGGATTTGCCTTTGACTTAGTGTTGATGGATTGTAAGATGAAGATTATTTACCTGTACTTAAATAGTGCAGTGGCAAGTTACATGAACACACATTTGGAAAAAAGGGAGTAGAGGAATAATGTGGGATTAATAATAAAGCAACAAAGGCTGTTTCAAGGATATCATTACAGGAATAGTGGTGGTAATTAACATCACACTCCTAACTGCATTATTACTATGTAAACTGTAACTTCTGCCTAGCAGTAGAAGGCAGGAGAGCAATGTTTGAATAAAGACACACTTGTGCTGGCAGACTCAGAGTCTATACTCTGTATTTATTTTTGAAATGTAGCTGCAGAAGACATGATCCTCAGGAAAAAGTACATCTTCATTTTTTGGTGGATTAAGTTTAGTCTACTTGTGGGGGTGTGTAGGACACCTTATGCTTTACAGTATTCTTACATTATCTGAGATAGAGGAAACTGAAATGCATGGCTAATTTTGACTTGATGAACCTTTTCCTCAAGGCTATCAGCTTTTGTGTTGAGATGTTTCCTTCAAGCTCGCCCGTTCATAGATATTGACGAAGATGTACTCATGGATACAGCTAAATGGATTGTCCGTCACCAGAAATTAAATGGAGAGTTCCAGGAGCCTGGGAAGGTGTTAAGCAGTGATCTTCAAGGAGGCATCAACAATCCAGTTACTCTCACAGCTTACATCATGTCATCCCTCCTAGGGTTCCCAGATAAACAGGTATTGGAATTCATAAATATGATTCATAATTAGGAGAATGCTTCATAAATTTTCATAGCACCTGGCAAATATTTGGTAGTTAATAGAAATAGAGGGATGTTTGAACACAGAATAAATTTAACCTCATTTTGTTAAACTTCCCTTACCTATTCCAAGCAAAATTAAGTTAAGCCCTTCAATTTTATATTTGCCAAATCTAAAGTTTCTGTTCACAAAAATACTGTCATGATTTTATTCCGAGAACTTGCAAATAAATTTACTGGGGGGAACTAGTCTTAAAGATGGTAAGCCATTCCAGTTGATTTAATTGAAATTACTCATTTTCTTAAAGGCAGTTCCAGATCAAAAGGCTTGTCTTTGAGATTCATCTGTGACTCTGAAAGAGATTTTTGTAATTTTTTGGCTGTGGTTTGGGGCTAGTAATTTTTTTGGTTCAGTAAATTTTTTATTTTACATTTTACTATTCCATGATATATTTTATTCACTGTACATTCTTCAATATTATCTTCATTTCCAGCATTCTTATGCCATCAAGACTGCTACAAACTTTCTAGAGGATAAATTAGAAGAAGGCATTTCAGATAATTACACATTGGCACTTGTGGCATATGCATTGTCCTGGGCAAAAAGTACAAGAGCGAAGGAAGCACTGAATGTGCTGAACCAGAGAGCAGAACGCCAAGGTACTGCACAAGTGTCTTACATAGTTAGCTTACACAGATAGATTTTTGTCAAGTTTAAAAATGTATATCATGTATCTACAGCTGTGTGTTCAGAATTCAGATCTGTTCAGAGTATGATATAGAGAATTAGCCTAAGAAGTTCCAAGACAGCTTTAATGAGAAGTGTCCATAAACGAGTGACAATTCACAGCCAGGTTTGGACTTTCAGTCTCAATTACTGTGTTCCTGATAGGAATACTGTGATGCTGTTGAAAGACATGTCAGTTTTCCCATTTTATTATGCACACTCAGATGACCAGCCTGGTTAAAAAGAGAGATAGATAAAATGAAAAATTCCAGTGTAGTTTGGAGAGATCAGGAGGGTACTGGGGAGGAATGAGTATTGGGAAGAAGAGGTGAAGTGATGGACTTTCTGTAAGTCAATACAGAAGTCTCTTGCACTTTCTCTGGGGACCTATCATCTCAGTATGCTTAACCTCTTCCAAGTTCAGAACAGCTGAATTCTTTTGCCTAATTTGGGGGAAGAACAGACCATATGGAGTGTAAGAAATGGAAGTTTTTGGCTCAAAATAGTAACTGTCGTCTTGAAAAATTGAAAGGAATTTGTGGTGCAGCCTAGCAATGGAGCTTTTCAAGTGTCCCTCTGTGTTTACTGAGTCAAGCCTTTTGGACAGTCACTTCTGGGAAGAGAAAAAGTCATTTTTTTTGGGAAGGCTTCACTCAGGAGTGAGTCTATTGAGCAGCTTTGCTGCCTGAGGTGCCTTCTCTGGTCCTGAGAGAAAGGAGCACTGGAACAACAGGGTGGCCTTTTCAGAAGAGCTCCTTTATATGAGTACTTCAGGCTGACAAGTAAAAGACCAATGTAAAGTTCACTGGGATCAGTTGAGTGATTATTTGGATTCTGGCTTTTTTTGTATCTAGATTCAAACATTGCTGAGGAAATACTTAAGTCAGTCCTTTGTGGAACACCTTCAGGAATACCTAAACATTAATACAATGTCATAGATCCTTACTAGAGCCCATTTTATAAGCTTTAATAAAGAAGTTTCCCCTAAGACTTTCCCAGAAATCCAGTCTATGAATCTGAATTTATTCTTGGTTCCTTTTACAGGAGAATTTCGTTTTTGGGTAACACCTGCTTCTGAAATTTCTGACTCCTGGCAGCCACGGTCCATTGATATTGAACTTGCAGCGTATGCTCTGCTCTCTCACTTTCATCAAGACAGATTAGCTGAGGGGATCCCTATTATGAAATGGTTAAGTCATCAAAGAAATCACCTTGGGGGATTTTCATCTACTCAGGTAATGTCTTAAGGGGTTTTGCTATACTTTCTAAACAGGCAGTGCATATTTAAAAATAAAAAAAGTATCATTGTTACATAATAATTACTGAGGGTTTTTTTTTGCTGTAACAGCTTTGGTTATGTACAAGTTTGTATTATTGGCATCTTACAGCCAGTTTTAGTATTTTTGGCAAGTCTAATAAAAAAAGAGAATTAGAGGGAGACCTTCGTTATATAATGTACTAATAACAAATTAAGAAGAAATAGTAGTGTCCATGGAAAAGTAATTAATCATATTTTCAAAATAAGTATGATGAATATCTGTGCTTACTTTCTTTCCAAGGAGAGAAGCTTCTTTTAATTCTTACCATGTGCAGGTCCTCAAACTCCTCAAAGGCTGTTAACTTAGCCTTTAACTAAAGGGAGTAGCTTTTAGAAAAACAGCCTAACCTAATTCCTCTGTTGGCAGTTAGTCTGAACTTAATAATGTACTTTGTCCTTATTCTTGCATAGATTTTTGATGGGCCATGAAATTTGGAAAATCTTCACTATCTCCGGGAGGTTTCCATGTTATTGAAGCCACATCTTGTAAACTGTGTTGGCATCCAAAAAATTAGATAGTACTTTGGATTGCATTGGTTTAAACTAGCTTTTAAATTAACTACAAATGCTGGTCACAGTAAAATGTCACATTTCATCATGCTGCTTGGTACCAAGGTGTACAGGCTGTCCTTCATTATTTTCAGATATTGGTTGGTATTAATCTGAGAGAAATGTGTTCTGAGTAAAATGCAATTTAAGAACCAGCCTGGTTCCCCTGAGGTATTAGTGCTTTCCTAATGTGTTAATTCTTGCTTTTTATTTGGAGAGGTTGATTGAAGCACTAAATAAGTTTAAAAAGCTTTTCTTTATTCTCCAGAAAACTATTTTACTTGAAAGTTTGAAAATCTAGCAACATAGCATTTACCCTTGAGGGTAAAATTAAGAAATTAATTTAATCCTTTTGTTCTTCCATAGTCTAAACTGTTTTGATTTCAAAATTACTCCAATGTCTTGCTAGATACTTTTTTTAATGTGCAAAAATGACTCCATCATTTTCTATTTAACTTCTAAGATTGCTTCAAAAAATAATGTTTGGAGTGTTTCCTTCCATGAGTTTATTACATAAGAAACTTAATATATTGTTGACCAATAAGGAGGAAAGTATTAGTTTGCATGTGTGATGCTATATAAGTTAGGGTGTAGTAATTCACCATAATCTGTATACCTGGTACAGCTTACTGTGAATTTGCTAATCAGCTGATCTTTCTGCATTGTAAGAAGTCAGTGAAACAGGTCATCTCAGGATGTGCCATGGGAAGGAGAGTGATTTTTTTATCAGTTTGAGTGAATAGTCATGCTAGCCCCTTAAGGTATGGCACAGTAACCATGTTGTAGTGAATGAATTCCTGTCATGTTAGAATTTTGTAATTAGAAGTGACCTAATAATAAATAAAGTATCTGCATGCCAAGCCTGAAAGGCCAATTTTTTCACTCTGACTGGTTAAAAATAGGTGCAAAATGTACTGCATGAACAGTAAAAATCACTGAGAAGATTAGAGAAATATATTTGATTACTGTATTTCTTCCCAGAAAATAGTATATGTTAAAATTCTCATTCCCTAAACTGTGCTGGACCAAATGTTCAAACACTGCCTCTTGTGTTCATGACATGGAGAGCTAAGCCTACAATGACACACAAAGATGAAAAAACAGAGTTTTAGATACAGATATGACAGTGTGTTTGTAAGTGTATTTTGCAGTGGGTAAACAATTGCACAAAACCTTTGGATTAAATACAGAGGGTAAACGAGGTCGAAACCCTTTGAAATTGTTGCTGAGTGTCTGATAAAAATTAATTTCAGCCTTTTGTTAAAATTAGTGTTAATAATTTTTCAGACCTATATATTCTGTGTCAACAATCAAGGCACCCTGAAAACTCCTGTGCAGTACTGCGTACTTAATGCATAGTAACTAAATAAATCTAGGAAGTAGCAATGTTGTTATTTTCCTCTGTGTCTTTCTCCATGGTTGGTGTGGTCTGTAATTCTGACTATTTTCCTCTGTGTCTTTCTCCATGGTTGGTGTGGTCTGTTATTCTGAGTGTTGTATTTTCAGCACCTTGCACAAGAGGAAAACTTCTGGGCTGGCTCCCACCTCATTTTCCATTTCCACAGTAGCTAACTTCTTGTCTTGTGTTGCTCTCTCTTCTGGGCTGGGACCTCCATGCCAGGGGAATCCAGAGATATGGAGGTGGCTGCAGGAAGATTCCAGCATAATCAACAAATGTGTCAGTGCAGGGACTATGAGCTCCCCCAGGCATGGTTTATGTGCTGCACTGGCTTCTTCTTTTCAATACTGAAGGGTTTGTTTCTCTCAACAGGACACAGTGGTGGCTCTACAAGCCTTGAGTCTGTTTGCAGCTCTCACTGCAGGAAGCAAAACAGAAATGGATATAACAGTGACAGCCCCTTCTTTGGAAATGCCAGAAATATTTTCAATTGACACTCGAAACCGTTTCCTGCTTCAGGCTAAGGAGGTAAAAAGTGAGGAATACTTTTTGTAAAGTCTGCTGACTGAAAGTACTATGAAAATACTGGTTTACTCATCTTTCTTTCAGATTCCCCCTGCACAACAAATGGCAATTACAGTGTCAGCGGAGGGAATGGGATTTGCTGTCTTTCAGGTAGGCAATGCAGGCAATCAGGTAGGTGTTCTTGCTAAAGGTATGATTTCTGTAAGGAAGGTGCATTATGGAAGCTTTATAAAGCATGTTAATAGGAACAGTCTTCCAAAATGTCTTAAATCAGTAGCAAAGCACTTCACAGACTGAGGAATGCTGTGAGTAAAATATGGATATATTCCTGTCATTGTTTCTGACCAAGGGCCTGGCCTCTTAAGTACAACTGCTGGATGACTGACAGTTTTGGGGCATTTCCCTGAGCCAGAGCTGTATCAAAGCAGCCCTGTCCTGCAGAAATGCAATGTCCATTTGCAAGACAGAGAACTGCAGTGGCACACTAGCAGGCACAGAGTTCAGAGTAAAACATGTATGTGGAGTAGGCAGAAATGCTTCACTGAGAACCTGTGGTAAATCATATTAAGGCACAGATCAGTACAGAATAAGATTGCATTGCCAGTTTTAAGGGTTATTTTCCTTTAATTGAAGTAGAAAGCAACAGAAACTAAAAATAAGAGATTATTACAGCTAGGTTCTCCAGCAATTTTAACAGTGTTCTGAAATAGCATGAAAAACAGAGTCAAGGGATCCTGCAAATTACAAACAGTAATAGACACAGCATCAATCAAAAGTGTGGGCATGGTAGAAAGTGAAAGGAGAAATACCATATTAGAAAACATTGTTGGATCTAACTTGATATGGCCAATAGTGGATCTCACTTCCCTGGTGCCCTCTCCATGACAATTGGTTGAGACCACACAGGTGAAAGACCAGATCTTGGAAAAGCTACAAATAATGCAGAAGTTCTAGTCTCTGAGCGTGAGAGACTCATTTCATTGAAAGTATAAACTTATATTGCTGACTGTCATGAAACAAGAGTTCCTGCTGGACTACTAGTCATACTTGAGAAAACTGATCCAAAGCCACCTTTAAGTGTCTCCAAGTTTTATGCCAGGTCAGACTCTATCTCAGGTTCCATCCAATCTGTCCTTCACTTCAGTGTTCTTATGCATCTGGGAACAAACATGCCTGGTGGTGGTTGGTAAATATGCTTTGGGGTAAAAACACCTTTTCAAAGAAGTTTTCACAGTGAGCAGCTGCTGGAGATACACCTCATTCATTCACCACTGCAAAACCCACAGTGCCATTAATCACAACCCATGTTTATTAATTCCCAGAAGTACAAATGAAGTTTATAGCAAAGTTCAGAAGTTTCAGAGGATAATTTAGATTCAGGCTTGCAGGCCAAGATAGGAATGAACATCTCAGCAGGACTGGGTTCACACATCTGTGGTTTCAGTGTGCCCATGTGTGTGTTTGTGTGGAATGTAACACTGTGAGGCTCCAGAACAGTTAAGACTACTTAACCCTAATCATTGTTGAGAAATACTCCCTGATATTAAGTCAGCTAATTTGTCAGGCGAGCTGATCAAAAACTTTTCAGCAAATAGTTTCTTGCTGGAAGACACTGATTTGTTGAAATTAATACCTTTTGTGAAAGCACAGTGGTTCCAATTACATAATTTCCAGCAAGAAAATTTCACATTCAAGCCAGCATGTCTGGTGAAGACTGGGCAGAATAGCCAGTTGACTGTGGTGGGAGCACTCCCTGGGGCTGTATAGCACCAGGGTTTCAGTTCCTGGTTTGTTGCATGAATATGGAAATGTGCTCACAAAGAACTGCTGTTCAGGAACCAAGGCTAGATTACCTTGTTCATTTAGGTCACTGTGCTGTTGCCTCTTTTCCTGAAGGTTTGAGTCAGAGATGCTGTGACTTGATTCAAAATATTGCTCTTAATACCCTGGAGTAGTTCCTCTAAAACCTTGTCTTTGCTGAGATCAGTTCTTTCCTTCTGCTTCCTTTGGCCAGTCTGGTATTCTAAAAGAAAGAGTGCTTAGGACATTGAATGAGATTTCTCTTTCCCAGACACAGGCTAGGTCTGGATCAGATTTAATAAATCAGATAGCATATGACATTGCAATCACATTTCTTCAGCTGGGTTTCATTGTGTTGGGCCCATCAGAGTACAGTGGTAAGAATCACTGTTCTGGGATTTGACTTTCTCGCCAAATGTAGCATGTCAAAACAGTAATTCATTTCAATATCACACAGCACAAGATTAAATCCATTAATGGAAACATCGTGCTCTCCCAACAGAATAGATTCTTAGGGTGAAAAAAAGACTTTTTTTAAAATTTTTTTTTTTTTTTTTTTTTTTTTTTGGTGAAATCTCACTGTGCCCGTGTGTACAAGTTGGCAGTGCATTCGCTCCTGAACCCTTCAAGATCTCATTAAATGTATTTATTTTGGATATTATGGTTGTAAAGGCAGACATTTACTTACAGCATTTTGGTCCTGCTCTCAACAAAGTTTCCTAGCTCGTCTCCCCATTGTGTGGGTATATCCCATGCATGACCTAAGACACTCTGCAAGAGGGAAGAGAGGATGGATTATGAAAGATGCTGTGGAGAAAGGATTCAAAGAAGCAATCTTCCCTAGGAGGCCTGCTGAGAGTCTTGGAAGAAGCACCTCTCAGCTCTCTAGAATCACTGTGAACCGGTCTTGACACATGACTGAAATAATTGGCATGGCTCATGCCTTCTTGGAGGGAGGGAGAATGCCACTAAAATCTAGAGCTAGTCACAAGGGGAGGGTGGACAGGCTCAAACAAGGGTGGGTATGGGCAAAGTGAATAGGTGAACAAGATCTTCTCAATCTCCTGATGAGGTGTAGAGAGGGCATGAGGAAAAAACTCAGGATTCCCTGTTACTCATTACTGGAAACACTGGCTGTTTTTTCCACTCAGTGTATTTTTGCTGGACTTAGGCAGAGGACTGAATGTTGCTGAAACAGGTACAGGATGAAATGCACATGTATTTCTCCATTACTGTTTGAATGGATGTTGAGTTCTCAGGGACAGTAAATATTGGAGACGTTTTCAGTGAATTCACATCCTCAATCAAGCTCATTTATGCTGCTGGTTGAAGAAGAAAAGGGATGGGCATTGATTGGGGAATTATAAATGTGCTGTATTTTTAGAAGTGTAGTGCAGTTGGTAGTGCCAGCTACTGTTAGAAGCATCACTCTCATGCAGAGCACTAGCTTTTAGTTTTCTCTCCTTGGAGCTCTCACCAGAACTGGTTGCGCTATACACAAGACTGGACCAGTTCTGCCTTTAGCTTTGGCAGCTGCCTTTTAAAAGTTTAGAAATGCAGTTGCTCATTTTGTTAATTTAATGTGAGTTTCTGTATAATACCCTTCTGTCTCCAAAGTGGGTTTGTATACAGAAGAAGGCTTTAATTAATCTCTGTGTTGTGAAAACATTTTCCTTCATTGTAATGAAAAATAGGGAAAAGAAAGTCAGATTGTAGCAGCAATAACTTATTCCATGAAAATACTAGCTGATTGACCTGTTCAGTATGTGATTTCAGAACATCCTGCCTTGGCAGTAAATTCCCATTCATTAACTTTTTCTGGCAAAAGTTAAAACAGTTTTGTTTCTATGCTGACAGATTGTTGAGGCCCTGCTTTTTGTGTGCCTTCAACTGGCAGGCTTTCTGGATTGGTTTCATCCTTGGTACTGCCTTCTCCTGTGGAGCAGTTGCACGTGATAAATCTTCACAGTTGGTTGTCCTGAGTGCCTCTACAGAATTGGCTCTGCACTCATACAGTGTGCTAAATTCAGCAGTGTTGGGCAGGGCAATGGGAATTATGTGTAGGGATTGAAAGAAGTAGCATAAGTTTTGTATCAGAAAGTGAGAGACAGCAAAAACAAAAAACCAGAAATTAAAGATGATTCCCTCAGTCGACCAGATTAAACACATAGCATGGTGAGGGGGTTCTTCTTTTCTTTTAGTAGAAAAATAAGCAGAGAGTGGCTAAAATAATTCCCCTTGCCAGACCCCAATCTGTGTTTTGCTTGGCTAAAAAAAGGAAATAAAAAATGCTTCTGGAAAATCACAGTCCTTCTACAATGGTTTCAGGTAGCAAGTGGAAAACCATCAGTCCAAATTTAAAGGTATGATGGGGCTGGTCCAAGTTATATGTTAGCAAGTGTATTACAGGCTGGCATGTCTGTGCAAATGTGTGTTTTCTCATGTGAACACTCCTCTGGTGTTGTGCTGTTAGCAGCTTAGCAAACCACACTGATTTGCTTTGCAGTCACCTGATGTCTGTACTTGCAATCCACAGCTCAATGTTATGTACAACACAAAACACACCGACCAGAGGCTCAGATCTGTCCAAAATCGAGAAGCCTTTGACTTGAATGTTGATGTAAA
The DNA here is from genome assembly GCF_029582105.1 of Oenanthe melanoleuca. Lineage (NCBI taxonomy): Eukaryota > Metazoa > Chordata > Aves > Passeriformes > Muscicapidae > Oenanthe > Oenanthe melanoleuca. The sequence continues at coordinate 28,973,098 of NC_079336.1, forward strand.
AGATGATAAAGATGATAAAAACCACTTGACTTTGAATGTGTGCACAAGGTAGGTAAATCAGTTGGAGCATCTCATACACTTCTTTGTATATACCAACTTTAGATTACTTTAAATAAACTAAATTATCCATTTGTTTGTATGAATTTACTAATTATGGGATATAAATGTATACCTGAAGAAAAGAAAAATTACTTTGCACAAATAATAGTAGTTAAACTAAGACTCAATTAATAAGTCAATTTTTGCTGGCCAGATGATGATTTATTTTTCACTAGTGTGCATATAGATGGAGGTACCGAAAATGTTAGAGTTATGTGGAAGATTTTCTGTGAAATACAAGAAAAAACTCAAATATTTCTTTGGTGCAAGTGCTTTTGAGCTAAAGGGATGATTGTGGACAGACTGAAAATGGAATCAATATTTTTGCATTGTAGCTTAAGTAGCAAACTGTGACAACAGCCTCTTACCTTTCATGAAAAGAGTCCTTTGCTTTTGATACATAAGTAGGTGTTTTCTTTTGTAAAAAGAGAAGGAAGTTCTGAAGTGCTGAAAACACCATGAAGTAAAGTAATCATTCTTTGTTCGTCTCTATAATTAATTTCATTCAAAACATTTTTGGCAGGTGTCAAAATCCATATTTTACATAATGATAAATTCACATTGCCTTATTGTCCAACTACCTTTGTGGTCTTTCATTCTTAGTTACGAACTTGGTAATAGAATACAATACATTATTCTAGATTTGAAAGAAGTGGTAAGTTTTCTACCCAGGCTAATTCTGGGTTTTTTTTGCTGAGGAGGATATGGGTGTGCATCTGGGGTGATGTTTCTTGCTCAGTACTCAGCTACTAAGAACTGAGCTGAGACTGCTCAAGTATCATCTCAGGGACCACAGAACAGCCACCTGGTGTTAACTGGATAGAATTTTCATCACATGAGAATAGGTGACATTGAACTGCATATTCCTAGGTCAGCCAGTCAATCAAATTATTTCTCTGACTCTTTGTGCCTCCATTCTGCTTGCTGTAGAAGTGTTCATACACATATTTAAAAGGTATATATGAAGGTGTTTTCTGGCTGTTTCTTCAGTATGCATTTCCTATTGTAGTTAAAGACCACTGCATATTTCATATGAAATCCTATAGCATATTTTATCTCTCTATATATATTTATGTTTTTTATCTTCTATCTTTTATTATAAGCAAAGATGTTGTTGAGATGACTGCATTTGTTGTATTTAAGGATTTAATCTCTTTGTGAATACTTCCTTTATTATACATATGATATATGTAACATCTTGTTACATTCCTTGTAATTGCAAGATTTGCAGAGTACCACCTGATCCACTGTGATTACTCTTACATGCCTTTCATCCACCCCTTCTTTTTGCTATTTAAACTTTGTACATTGTTTGCCTGGAACTGTTCTTAGGCTTTGCCTACCACAAGGGAGTTGTGACTGGAGATGGAGCCTCTAGGTGACACCATCATACAAATAATCAGCTATAGAGAATATGATTTCAGTATAGAGGATTGCTTTAATTTGGGAAATAGCCAGCAGGCATAAAGCCAGAGCTCTGTTTTTATATGTTTCTAGTATCCAGTTCAGTGAATACATGAGAGCTCTTGAAACAGAAGGGGCTTGTTCTCTTTTAAACTCTCATATGAAGTGTCAGTAGCATTTTAAAGTCTAGCACAAACTCCTGACATGTAAAGGGCTTACTTGCTGGGTTTGGGGTAAGTATTTTCTAGGCAATTTGACTCTAGCTAAGGCCTTTCACTTAAAATACAAAGTAGTGCTCCATCTCTCTGGGAAGCCTCTAGGGTGGTGGTGCTTTAATTGCAAATTGTTCAAAGAATAGGGGGAAATCTAGTGACATTGAAAAGCAGCCTCAGATGACTACTTGGAGCATTTAATTAGTTCCAACATCAGTTCCATCAACTCTTATTGTGGAAAGTGGACTGGTACTTTGAGTAAGTCTAAATTGCTTAGGCTACAGCTTCATCTCTGGTTGCTGAGCTTGATTGACTAGTCATCTTCCACTTCTTTTCCCTATAAACTGTATATAATATATGCCTTATCTGTATTCCTAAATTTAAAGTTGGCCTACTTAGGACCTTTATAACATGATGCAGCTTTCTAGCAGAGAAGCCTATACAAAAAGACTGCTGAAATGGCAGTGAGCAGGTATGTATAGCCTGGCTGTGGATTTACATAGTTAGGTACTGAAGGCTTCAACTTCACAATTTCCTTATTTTTTTTTTTTTTTTTAATGTGGAGAATATCCACCTTCTCTCAGCCAGCTTGATAGTGGTTTGCTATGGTCATCTTAACTGGGTATTATTTATGACACTAGAGCAGATGATGTCTCCTTCAAACTCAAGTGGTTCTTGGTTAGAGGAGCTCCTCTCTGGGAGGCAGATACTCAAGACTGTTAGTTTTTTCTAAGTTTTAGTGCCCACGTGCCTTTTGCAGACATGGGGGACTGATCACTGATGGTTCTATTTGCTCTCTCATTTCTGCTTTCTGGCTACACTAGCTTGGTTTTGTTTTCTCTTCTTTGTATCATCTGTGAGAGGGTCTCACCCTGATCTCATATTGCTCATGAGGTGAAACACAAAGTTCAACTGAAAATATTATCAGTTTTCTTCAGATACAAGTTTCAAGTCTGTCTTTCTCTTACTGGTCATTCTTGCATGATGACTTTTTTTACCTTTTTCTAAGAGGCCATGGAGTTGAAGAGATGGTACCACAACCCACCCCCAAGGCTGCCTCTCTTCCTTTTGTGAGAGCCAGATCCTCATAAATTCTAGGGATATATCTAATTCACTCCTTGACAATACCAAGGTAGTTTGGTTCCCTGTAGGTGTTTTAGTAGCACCCCAGGCTGGCTAGACAGCTTGGGTATTTTACTCTCCTCTTACTGGTAATTGTGCAGAAATAATTACATCCAGTTCCAATTCAGTTATTTGTTTTCAATAGCAGCTACTTTGGCACAGCACATCATTGAACAGATGGTTTCATTTGTTTCTAATCTTGTGAGCCAACTGAAGTCAGTGGTTGTGCTGTATTTCTTTCAAAGCTGTATCTGCCTTGAATCAGCCAGGCTTAACAGCATTGCTTTGAAAGCAACTCTTCCCTTTTTTTTTTTTTTTTTTTTGACTACCCAGCTCTACAAAGAAATGGTTTAATTACTTTCAATACTGCCAGGCTTTTGAAATGAGGATTGGAGACACTTCTGTTCTAGTGGAACAATAATCATTTACCTTCCATGCTAAGGCCAGGGAAAGTGTTCTGCTGCCTGCTTCATTTAAAGCAGTAGAATCTTTTGCAGGTCATTTAGGTGGCACTTGTAGCACAGAGCACCATAAATATATTTTGATACATGTGTTATTCACCATAGTGTGCAAGGCTTACTCAATAGAGCAAACTTTTACTCCAGCATCTGGTTTTCACATAGGAAGAAGATACAATAATAAGCATTATTTAGGGAAAAAGAGGGGACTCAACTTAATGAATCTTTTTCCAAATGTAGATTAATAACACGGCTGTGCATTTTAAAACTGAAACTTTGAGAAATAATTTGGTGATAACTTTGTTAGTGGAACCATCAGTCTCTGTGAAGGAAATATGAAAAGGTCTGGGAGATTTCTTTGGTATATACACCTGTATCTTGGCCTTCAAAATGAATAGAAGCAAAACAATGCATCCATAAGAGGAAATACATATATTTCAGTACAAGAATTCCTACAGCAGTTTCTTAATTGCTTCTTTTAAAATATGTTTAATTGCTATAGTTTCTGCATATTTGTAATATAAACCTGTACTAGTAGATGCTGATTGAAAGTTCCTCATGGTGTCAATATAGTGTCTCACATGATTTATGTATTGCAGTTTGCTCAGTGCTAAACCAGCTTTTGCATATGTGGCTAAAGTTAGCAGGAAAAATAATTGAGAAATTAATTATTAGATCTTTATCATTAGAAATTTTCTTGTTAGTATTTTGTTCCATTTGTTTCCTAAGTATTCTTAAACATTATTACTCTACTAGTTTGGATTTACAGGTAAATTGTTTTCTTTGGAGAGTATTTCTGCTAAAAGTATTTCTGCTAAAAGTTTCTTTGTCTTTGTGTTTTGAAAAGGTACTTTGGCTCTGGCACAGCTCCCAGTAGTGGTATGGTCCTCATGGAGGTTGGCTTACTCAGTGGTTTCTCAGTGCCACCAGATTTTGTTCCATTAGGCAACACAGTTAAGAAGACAGAAAAAGACAATGGAAAAGTCAACCTATACTTAGACTCTGTAAGTTGGAAATAACAAAGAAATGTGTTTGTGGTGATGTTAATCTTGACTTTGACATTGTTAGGCTTAAATTTGGAAAGACATTGTGATTATATTCTTTGGAGAAATCAACATCTGCTATTTATATGGAATTAATAGTTCTTCTGTTTTTTAGTGAGACTGACTGGATAGGTGCAATTCAGTTGTATTTGTAAGGGGTTTCTAAATTAGGCCTCTTAAAAATCACACATAAGAAGGCAGATGTTTCAAGAAGTCTTTCATTTGACCAAAATGACTGCAAATGAGATTAGCATCTTTATATGCATCCAGACTGATATGCCTTTAGAAATGGACTACCACTGAGCTAAAAGTCCTTACCTCTTCCATGAAGCCACCATTCCCTGGGTTCTCAGGATGTTTCTCTTCTGTTTTTCTAGCTAAATGAAACTCAGGTTTGTGTGGATATTCCAGCTGTGAGAGACTTCAAGGTGGCAAATATCCAAGATGCTTCAGTGACTGTAGTGGATTACTATGAACCTAGTAAGTGTCAGTCATTCCAAATGGTACTTTTTACAAATATTTTTATTATATTGAAATAAATTTAGTTCATAAATTCTCAGTTAGCAAACTAATATTAAGGACCAAAATTTATATGATATAATAATTGCTGTAATTTCTTCAATTTCAAGAAAATGTTTTGTGTAAATATTATTTTACAGGACATCATTCCTATAACTAGATAGCATAGATATATTATTGGTCAACATATTTATGTATGTCATGATTGAATTCTTCTGGGAGAACTCCTTCCTGTCTAATACAGGAATGTGATTTTTATTTTAATTTATTATTTTCCATCAGTGTTGTAGTTGGTGACCCAAGCTGCAGGGGTATTTTTTATGTGATGATAACAGATTCATGTCATATTCAGAGCTAGGAAATGGCTAGAGATCTCCTGCTCTGGCATGTATTGATAAATGTGATTTTCTTGTGGCAGATAGGGCAACTGGCATGGGTGTAAGAGCTGGCTTGGATGCCAGTACAGCATCATTTTTTCACCTTTTTAGAACTAGATGGTTGTCACTGTTTGGTAAGCATTTTGGCCCACAAAATTACATATTTTGAGGCTTGTAATGACACGGAATATAATTTCAGTTTAAAAATACTACTGCTAAAAAAAGTTGCAAGGCCTCTAGTTGGAAGGAAAAAAGAAAAAAAGCCACTGAGAGAAAGAAACTGCAAAAGCTTTTTCTGTCAGCAATTACCATGCAGTGATGTTTCTGAAATGAATATGATTTTTCAGACTTCTAGTCTGGCTTTGTGGCAACCCATCAGGGAATGTGAGAGTAAAATACAGGAGCAGGACCTAGGTGAGGTAAGGAGTCCCAGATCCAGGAAGCTGAAGCTCCCCATACATGATAGAAAAATAATGAATTGTGAGAGAAAGCATCAGTTAGGAGAGACCTTGCTCTTAAATGTTATAGCCTCCAACTTGCCAGCTAAAGCATCTGAGTTCTTTTGTTGAGTAGGTAGGGGCAAAATCTCTTTCAAAACGTTTGTCCAAGGTTTGTGAACAAGTTGTGTCTTAACAGCTGGGATTGAGTCTGTGAAAGTGTGCCTTTCACCAGGCATTGGCCTGAACATATGGAAGAGTTCTGGGTGAAGAAAAACAAGCAATGGCTGGGCTTAAATACCAACTCTGGGAAGAATATTGCAGTGTATGATGAAATCTGTGTTAGAGTTCAGTGCATCCTTTAAAAATGATTTCTTTTTAAAGCTAGATTCTTGGTTAATTTCCAGAAGTTCATTAATTAATGTTACCTAACCTTTCTAAACAGGGAGAAGAGCAGTGAGAAGCTATAATTCAGAAGTAATGCAAAGTGTAACCTCTTGTGACTTCTGTGAAAGTGATTGCAGCCTTTGCCACCGAGATGGTTCTGCAGCCTTGCTTCAGCACTCGTCCCTGGCCTCCCTGTTCTGTGTGCTCTTTGTCCTTCATGCAAACTTGCTGTGCAGTTGGGTGCTGTAAAGGGAAACAGATTATGTTTCACATCTAAGGTTTCCATAAATTATCCAAAGAAAATTTTATGTTCAGATACCAGCCCGTCTTTAGTGATTACCATGACCAAACTCCTGCTGTGTTCAGGGAGAGCTGGGCTGGCCCATATGGTAAATTTCTGGCTGTGCCAGAAAACTTCTACAAGTGTCTGCTGGAAAAGCTTTCCAAGTGTTAGTTTCATACTGAATTTATTTTCTGAAGAAGCACAGAGTTACTGAGAAAGCAGTGTGATAAAAAGTAAACTTAGCTCCAGATTCCCACTTTGTTTTTACCCCAGCTTCCAGCTGTGCTCGTTTTTTAGGGATGCATGTTAGTTTACCATGCTTCTCCAAAACACTATCTGCTTCTCCATTAGAGTGTTGATAAGAATGATAGGAGCTTGGTATCAGAGCTCACTATGTTCTGTTCTGAAGATGTGACACTCAACATTAATACTGAATTTCTCTTTGTGCTCTCATGGGGAGTAATATGAAAAAAAAAAAAAGAAGGAGCTGGCTTCAGAGCAGATCCAAGAGCCAAAAAGTACTGCATTTACAAACTGCTGAATGCTCCAGAAAGTTGTCAGTCTTCTTTTTTTTTTTTAATCATTACAGAGAAGGTAGGCAGATTTTTTTTTTGTCAATTCATAAGCTAACCATGCTTGAAAATAAGGCCTCAGGATGTTCTCATGCATTTTACTCTGGAAGGCTTTTTACTGTAAATGCATCAAAGATAAAGTCTGTTGTTCAGACTTCATTTTTCCAGGGTTATTCAGAAACAAATGCAATTCTCTTTCCATGTGAGAATGCTGGTGTCAGCTGGCATGTATTTATGGCCAGATGAAGGAAGTTTGCTTTGAACCTGTTCTGGATTTTTGATGTCTCCTAGAAATGTCACTCAGGGGCATCATTTATGTCTTGTGCTTTCAGTGACATCTTGTCATCAGTTCAGGTGGCATAACCCCAAACAGTTGTTTGCTGCTCCCACTGCCATGTGAGCTGGTGGCCCTGGATGCCACCTGTGCCCCCTGTTGCTGGTGGTGGGAGGGGCTTTTAGGAGGCATGGGCTGCATGTGCACTCAGTCCAGCCACACAATTCACATGTTTGCTTGACCTTAACCCCATCCAGGTATGCTCAAGTGCTCTGCTGAAGCAGAATGGAGGAGAGGGATGCTGAAAAGTAGCAGGCACTTCTACACCCAAACCTGCTCCTTGCACTTGGGGAGGATTACAGATCTCTGTGAGTGTGGAATCTCACAGATCTTTGTGAGTGTGGAATCTCACAGGAATCTCACAGATCTCTGTGAGTGTGGAAATGTGTGAGCTTGGCAGCTCTTTGCTCCCAAGTGAGTGTATGAATGCCTTCCTTGTCTGGCAGCCACTCTGTCCTCCTTGTACACTACCTGTAATATCTAATGCTTACTTCTTTTTGATAAGGCAGCCAAGCTGTTGCACTCATAGTTACTACAATGAAGTTAATAGCTGTCATGCTGACTAAGAGAGGTGGAAGTTGTAATTTCTGTTGATTCCCTTTCTTTAATACCTTTTTGAGACGGAGTGTGTTTTTGTGCACATGTAATAATATGGCAGTCACTTTCCTTGAGCAATTTCTAATTTTTATTCAATTTTTCCTACTGCTTAAAGTGTATATTTTTGTAATTATGCTCATTTGTAATGTGGTTCACAAAGAAAACTCTGCATATTTGCTTGGGAAGAGGCCTGAACTTCCTGAACTGGGGGTGCCTTCTAACACCAATGTATAGGTTTTAATTGCAGCACTAGTTTAAATGGGGTTATTTGTTTTACTTCTCCTGTTTTAGGAATTTACAATGTCTTTCATGAATTTGGGGTTCTGTCCCATTTCTCAGGCAGAGCTTAAGCCTGGTTCTTCATGGTCATCCATGCTTTTCACCTGTCCTTGGTGTGTTTTGGATTTAGCCTTTTGAGTAGTTAATTAGTGCCTGAGCAGAGTGTGTGTGCTGCTCTGACCCACATGAAGTAATGTATTTATTGAAGCCAAACTCACTGCTTAGTCAGGATGCAGGATCTCACCCTCTGTGCAAGTCATTCACTTGGTTACATGGATCCAAAGCTAAGAGAAATGAAGATACAGACTGAAACACATCTCTGCATCTCAAATCCTTCATTCATTTATGGGAACCTAAATCAAACTGGGCTAAGTGTAAGATCTGGAAAAAATTCTCCTCTAAACTGGGATGTGTCTTGCTGTGGGTTTGATTTTTCTTGTGACCTATGAAAATTGCTCTTCTCTTGTCTTTGAGAACAGCAGACTTGACATGTCATTTGCCCCCCTTTAATATAATTTCAAAAACCCAATGCTCATATACTTCCAGGTTTTACTATATGCAGGGTTTTCAATAGGGACATTGGCACCTGATTAATGATAGGATAAAGGGGCTTATTTTTTAGAAAGATGTACTGGAGATAAATTACTCTTTTGCAGTAGATAGTAGGAATAAATTAGTTCTGTTTTGCATGCAGTCCAATCTTCCTGAAAATCCTCCAAGAAAAACGAATTTAAACTGCTTAGTTGAGTTTTGGACAGTGCAGCTTTTACTAGTATTCCCTTACATTTGTTTTTGAGACAAACAACACATGTTTTTAAATGACTTTTGGCTGCCTTGCACACTATATTAAGAATCATCAGTCACAGTGCACCATGTCAGGGAAGTTGTTGGAGTCAGTGAATAAACATCCTCTTTTGTTTTACTTTATTCTATACAGCAGGCATATTATTGCAGGCATCCAAATCTGCATCTGTATGAAGCAATTTTAAAGGAACAGTATGTTTACACCAGGTGGCTTTAAAATTCCTGCATGTGCCTTCAGTCACTTTGCAGTAGTGGCTGGTGCTTTGAATGAATTGCAGAGCATAAAATTTGTACTGTGTTGGCAGTGAATGGAACAGCAGAAATGGAATATTATTTGACATAGTGACCTTTTTTTGTTTTCCTCATTGTTCTGTGGGAACCTTTACACAAGTGCTCAGCATATATATTGCCCCCATTGCTCCATAACATCCATTTTGGATGTTAGGGGGACCGTGCCCCCACTGAAGGTAATAGGAAATCTTGTGGCAAAAAGTCTTTTGGAACTCCTTAGCAATAAAGCCTACAAGGAGCTTTATGGAGTGATGCTAAAAACAGTCATGAAAAGGTGTTTTGTGATGGAGTCTTCAGTTGTATTGTGTGAGATTTCTGCTGTCCATTGAAGCCTGAATGTATGCTGGTACTTCCCATGCCCTTTTCAGCCACGGGGTGTCAATGGACATGGTCTGTCTAGGGCCCTTAATGTGCTATTGAATCAGTAAGAGATACTTACTTAGGATGTATTTTAAAGGTGTTCCCCCCAAATTCTGCCTCTGTTGTCATCCATGATCTTAGCTGTGGGTGTCATTTAGAGATCCTTTACGCTAAATGCTGTTGTACAGAACAGGGAATGAGTGCTGCTTAACAGGTTTAGAGCCAGAATCCACCTCAGGATCTGCATGCTGGGCCAGCTCCATGGCTGGTTTGGTTCCCAGCGTGGCACCACAATTGTTTATTGGAAAGAGACCTTTAAAATCATTGGGTCCAACCATTAAGCCAGCTTTGCCAAGTCCAGCACTGAACTGTATCTCCAAGTGCCACATCTGCACTCTTCCTAAATATCCCCAGGGATGGTGACACCACTGCTTCCATTGGCAGCCTGTTCTGATGCTTAACAGTGAAGAAATTTTTCCTAATTTCCAATCTAGACCTCCCCTCACTTCACAAGCAGGAACCTGTGGCTTGTGCACATCAGTGGCACGTGATGAAAGGGAAAGGTGGCCAAATGGGTACAGGAGAAACATGAGAGCCAGATCCATGGAATCATGGAATGTGAAGAGGTTGGAATGGACTTCACAGATCATCTTGTCCCAACTCCTCTGCTGTGGGCAGGGACATCTCCTGCTAGACCAGGTTGCTCAAGGCCATTGGGGCATCCACAACCCTCCTGGGAAACCTGTTCCAGTGTCTCACCACCCTCACAGTAAAAAACTCCTTAATATCTTACCTAAGTTTCCCTTCTTTCAGTTGGAGCTCTTCACTCTTTCTGTCACTGCAGATCCTGATAAACAGTCCCTCCCTGGATTCCCTGCAGGCCCCCTCCAGACACTGGGAGGTTGCTGTGACATCTCCACACAGCCTTTCTTCTCCAGGGGAACAGTCCCAACTTTCTCAACCTCTCCTCACAGGGGAAGTGCCCCAGTCCTCTTACCAGCTCTATGGCCTTCCTCTGAACTTGCTCCAACACTTGAAAGTCACTGCTGGCCATCAAAACCTAAGGTGCACAAATCGGTTTTATTCAGTTTTCAAAATATTACCCTGGCAATATTTCTCTGAATGTGTTGTTCAAGTTGGTATGAATACTGACAATATTTGATTTTAGCTGGGTCCTGCAGAAAGCATCTGCATGTACATAGCTGTTACAGGCAGCAGTGTCCTGCAGTCTGCAATGTATGTGCAGAAACACCAGATCTTCACAAAGTGCCCAAATCAACACTGCTGTGTAATGTTCTGTTTTTAGGAAAGAATATATTAGAAGGCAACTAGTGCCTAATTTTTCTGTCTGAAACACTAAGAAAGAGGTGTCAATTTTAATTCTAATTACTAATATTATTTTTGTTATAAATTTCTTCTTCTACTGTAAGTCCTTATGCAGTGAACCATCTCTATGTGATCTGAAGATTTTGAAATTAGATACTTAATTTGTCTATAAAATAACATCAGTTATTTCCTTTCCCCATATCAAAATATTTCACTTCCATATTGTTTCTTACTAATTTTAATGTATTTCTGTGTTCCAAATGGAAATGCCATTGCTCTATTGCTATTCTAGGCAATAAAGGCTGATAGTGTGCTGTTTTAGATTAATCTAATGATTTTTTTTTTCCTGTAGATTCCTTATGTGCTGCATTTGAGTCACCAGTGCTCCAGTTTAAGATTTACCTTTAAATTCAAATAATTCATTGTATTTCTTAGTAGCTACCCAAAAATCTCATCATCATTGCTTAGATCATATAATGTTATATTATGAACTGGGTTTTTTTGTTGTGGTTTTTAGTTTTGTTAGGTTGTATGGGATACTAAATACAAAGAAGGAAATAAAAATATGCTGGCTCAGTGGAAGTATATAAGCACATATAATGTCCTGCTGACTGTCACATCTCTTTTTTTTCCATATCAGGCCTTAAACAATTTGAACTGAAATTCTTGACTGCCTTGAGACATAGTCAGATACCCAATTTGATCTAAATTAGGATCCTCATTCACATTTCCACTTTTGATCAAATCAGAAATTGTAGAAAAAGAATGCTTTTAAGCTGTTTTGAGCAAACAGAGGTGAACTAACATGCCAACTATGCAAATAGCTTCTCTCTTTTCAAGTAATAAAGCAAATGCTAAGGAACTAGACTGTTTCAAAGGACTTTGGAAGATTGTAATTCGTTTATTTTTCTTGAAATAAAGTTTGCAATAGCTATTTTTAAATGCCATTAAAGATGACTTTTAATAATACATGTCTAATGTTTGCTTGTTTAACACTACAGCTAGTTGTAGTTGATCAAAGTTTCTGTACATTGCTGACCACTACCCAACTTCAGCACTTTTTAGAGGTTTCCTCATCTATGTTTTAAAGCTCAGAATTTAATAATATAAATAAATTTTTTTAAAAAGTATTACAACAGTGGCTTCCCTGGTCAGGCTGTAAACAGTCACCTCAATTTTAAACTCTTCTATTTTGTTCAACATGAAGTTATTGCAAAGTTTGCTGGTGTCTGTAACAGGTAGTGTGCTGTGATGAGCTCAGTTCAGATGGGCTCCTTGTGGTCATGGAGAGCACCACTATTGTGTGAAAAGGAGAAAATCGTCCAGATACAGAGCTGATTGCTGATGTGGAAGTAAAAGAGCACCAAGAAATTTTAATGCCAAAATATTTTATACAAACATAATTGAATTGATGTGCAGAATTTTTTTTTCAGGTGACCTGCTCTTTTATCTGCCATTTTTTGTGGTTTAGAGGTTTGGTTTCCATGGCACTCTCTTTTCCTAATTTCCCTCCTAATTCTCTTGCTGTTCCTTCTGCCTGGCCCATTTCAGCTCTGAGGTCAGGTCTGCTCAGCCTCTTTACCTCTTTTGCCCTGACCTCACCATCTCACCTCTAAGTTCAGGAGCCATTTCTGTGCTCATGTGTCACAGATCTACCCTTTCCTTCAGAGCCTTTATGACCTGTCAAGACTAAAATCTTCTTTGGTCTTCTGGTGGAGTAGCTATCAGCTCAAAGCCAGGATGAATAAAAAACATTTGGGACTTGTCAGCACAAATTTATGAAGCTGAAATTATCTTTAGCCAAACTAATTGCTTTCTGTAAGAGGATTTGTCTGTGTGCATGAGGAAGAACAGTGGATAGACTTTAGCAAGGCTTTCTCTCATAACTTTTTTCTGTTTCAATATTGATAATAGTCCCAAATAAAGAAAATCTGGAACATGAGATATTCTGATGATAGACCAGTCTCTAAAAAAGTGGTTTTGGAGCAAGCTATTGGGTAAAATGTAGAAGCAACCAGAGCTTAAGTGTAAATTTTTATGCAGACACACCATCCCTTTCTACACAAGAAGTGTCTGGCAGGTGCATGTGTAAGTAGTGCATGATTCATCATTCTCCTGCCCCATGGACCTTTAAAAGGGCCATGAAGCTGTGCTGAGGCTGTGCTTGGTGGTGCTCACACTCAGACCACAGTACCTGCTCCTTGTGCTGTGCCAGCCCTGGCTGGGTGTTCATGTCCTGAGCCAGCCACGATCTCAGGCATGGCTACTTGGGTAAGTGAGGATTTTAATAGGTCTGAAGCAAAAGTGAGAAATTATATCCCTAATAAGGAAGGATTAGCATCATTTAAAAAAGCCTCTTGATCTGATTCTCAATAGCTGCCTACCAGGGAGACTCTATGAATTTTCCTGGGGATTCTTCTGGCTCACACTGATGGAAAGGGAGGACTGAGCTGATGTATACTTTAGGTAAGTGGATAGACATTTTGTTATACTTTTTTTTTTTAGACAGGAATGCTCAGTTAAAATGCTGGATCAAGAGGCAAGGATAGCAATATAAACACATGTGGAAATAATGTACTAGGAAAGCTCTGTGGTTTCATATGCAGAAAAAAGATAGAAGCCAACTCTAGCTCAGTGGGCAGCTAATTAAGCCAGAGGTCTCTCTGTACATTGTATTCTAAGTTCAGTACAAAAGCATGTATCAGCAAGGTGCCATGTAATTTTTCCCCTACAGTTCACATTTTGATTTCAGGAATGAACTATGCATCATCCCCATAGTGATTATTTAAAGATGGAATGGCTGGATGTTAGATCTGAATGTCAATATGATAAATGTGCCTTGTTTGTGTGGATGATCATCATCCTTGATCAGTTGTTCACATGCAGTTTAGATCTGTTGTTTTTCTGTTCCTGATTTTAATTGAATCTTAGAAGAATAAAAACACAAATGCTTTTACTGTTCAACTATTGCAGCAGACGTCTCACTAGGGGTAGAAATGAGCCAAGACACAAACTCTCATTCAACAACACAAAAAGGGTCCCAGTTTATTCTTCTTCCCAGCTTTGCCATCCTGACTGACTACAGCAAGCTCCCCCCGTAGGGCCCAGCTGCAGACTCTGACTGTGGCTGTTTCCTGCTGGGCTGTGTTGGTTTGCAGACTCTGAGCAGCTTTCACCAGCCCAGCTGTGGCTGCAGGCTCCAGCAGCAGCTCTGGCTCCATCAGACACAGACTGACCCCACAGCAGATCTTTCACTGCAACAACTCCCTTCCTTGTTTTGTTCTTTGTGTCTCTCTGGATCATTCCTTCTTCCTCAGGACTTCTCTACCTCCAAGCTTACTCCTGAGCAGCCAGCCCACCCCTTTTATCACACTAACCTTTATTAGTCACAGCTGTGACCCATTAAGGGCAAGGCTGTTCCTCTTCGTTGGTAATTAGTACAACTGTGACTGATCAGGGGCAAGGTCACCTGTAATCTCTTCTTCTACACCTACACTCAACAACATGAATTTTATTTGGACAATTGTAAGGAGTGATTTTGCCATTGCTACATATTCTGCTTGCTCCACTTAAGATTGAATGCTAGAGCTTTCATGGGTGCTTTCTCAACTCCATCCACTGTTTTTCCAATACACAGAGACCAACCACAGTCTAACAGACTTTTATTACAGGATACAGGAGAAGCAAAAAAAAGGTGTGAATTCTTTGTGAGGAAGCACAGCGTGTGGTCTCAGAGTGGTACCTCTCACCAAAGGAGTATGAGACTCCACGTGATACAGAAAACAAAGGCTGGTGTGATCAACACGGCTCTGCCTCAGCTGCTTCTCTGGATTCATGCTTTTTCCACTCATTCATAATGACTGTATTCTTCTGCTTTTGCAAGAAGCAGAGCTGGGATAATGCTGCACAAGGTCATTTGCAGGAGCACTCTAAGGCAATCCTCAACCTCAGCTCCCTCTAGATTAGCACATTTCACCTGGCAGCCAGCAGGGCACATCTGGCTTGCAGGAGGTTTGAACACAGCCATTTTCCTTGGCTGTGAGTTATGTGAGCTGCCAGCAGAGCTGGGCAGGGGCAGGCACAAGGTGACAAGGAGAGGGACAGAGCAAAGGAGGCTGCCTGGAGCAGGAACTGCCTGGCTCAGTGCATTTGTTTGCACAGTCTCACCCCAATGTCCAGGCACGAGAGTGGTGTCTCCCACCTGGGGAGGCAGCCAGCCTCTGTGCCTGGTCTCTGGCCAAAACATGCCTTTGGCAATGGGATGTGAGCCTGTCTGAGAGACATGAGAGAGCTGGCTCTGGGGAAGAAGGAAAGCAAGAGTGGGAGAAGGAGCTAAATTTATTGCAGTTAATGTTGGACTGTTGGTGCTAAGTCAATGTATAGATCAGTATTCTGTGCTAGGGGCAGCAAAACTGAGAACAAGAATTCTCTAGGAGGCTCAGCTGCCATGGCAAGATTGAATGAATTAGGGTCCCTTGAAGTTCTGGGAGGTAGGGGTGTGGTTAAGATATTTTCCTCTCAGCTTTGTCTAGCTATTTCAAAATCCCTTGAACATTCAGGAGAGTAGTTATTTCACTGTGACC
The DNA here is from genome assembly GCF_029582105.1 of Oenanthe melanoleuca. Lineage (NCBI taxonomy): Eukaryota > Metazoa > Chordata > Aves > Passeriformes > Muscicapidae > Oenanthe > Oenanthe melanoleuca. The sequence continues at coordinate 28,988,585 of NC_079336.1, forward strand.
ATAGGAGGAGTGGAGTTTTGTGGTGATGAGGAAAATCTAGGCCATAATTCCCTCCAAAAGTCACTGCTAATTCTTAAGAGCAAAGTAGGACTGCCCAGACATTTGATTTATAATAGGGTTCACAGTATGTGCAGAATGAAAGTCATTCTTGAAAAGGTTTCATTAGAAAGTAGAGGATCAGGTGCCCTGTGAGAAGTGTTATTAGATACAGTGATCTGAATTTTTCAGGGGTTGTCTAGAAACAAATAATTTTGACCTGGCAACCTAACTACAGACTGGAGCCTGCAACAACAGGTGCTGCTCTCTAAGGCTGTTCCTAAGATCAGGCCAAATCATATCTCAGGTTTTGTAGGTTTCAACACCCAGCTCCTCATCATTATAAAGAGATTTAAGAGTGGTGTTTGTGACTGTGATGGTTACAGCTGTGATGTTAGATTACAGCTTGCAGATTCAATGTACAGACTATGAGCAAGCTACCTGGGGAACATTTTCATTTGTGGCTGTGATTTTGTGCCAAGGTTTTGTCCTCTGTATCATATTTCTGCTGAAATTTCTTACTTCTTCACCATTTTCCTTCCCAAAGATAAAATCAAAAGGCCAGAGATAACATGGAAAATGGAAAAATTCTACCAATTCAAGTGTATAAAACAAATAAGGAATTTCTTTCTCCCTGGTGAGAATTCTCACTGCCTGTATAAGGGCAACTCAGGAAGAGAACAAGCAAGGACAGAGAGATGTCCTGACATTGTTAAACTTTTAAGCTCTTGATAAAGTTCTTCAGAACTACTCTGTGTCTTTTCAAACATGCCATTGACATTTACAGAAGGAACTCTGTCCTGGTTGTTCAACAGCACTCCTTGCTAAAGCTGCTACTGACCAAAGGACTCAGAGAATTACAGTGTAGAAAGTAAAGAACATATATCAAGGAGAAACCAATCAAACCTGCAGGATTAACCAGGACAGTGGAGGCAGATATAAGGAGAGATTTTTCACCTCTGCAACTTACCAATTTTGCATATCCACATATGAATAGAAGCACAGAAGTTTGTTATTTTCTGTTCTATGGCTTGCAGCTGCATATATAAACACCTTACATTTCAAATTCTCCCAAAGATGTGAAGTGCCCAATGGTGTAGGTCTGATATCCTGGCAGTTCAACTCAACTTCTCCAAATGAATGTTAACAAGGTAGGCACACTCATTTGATGCTTTCTGTATTTCCATTCTGGGGTGCTGATCCTATGAAAGATGCCATGATGCTGGATCACAGCAAATACCAGAATTTATGCCTTTGAATAATTTTAATTTTCCAGTCTGGGAAAACAGTTGATTGCATCCATTTTAAAAGACAACTGCTGTAATATTAATTTTTTAAAAAAAATTACTAGTTCTTGGTGAAGGCAGTAATCACTAGCACAAATGGGTGCAAGCCTTGCAGCACGTAGAGCACAGAGTCAGGCATGGAATTTTCTTTGGAGGCCACCAAGGAGTCTTAGCTGAGGCACCTTTTCAAAGTCCTGATGTAATGCTTGTCTGCCAGCCGTACATATTTTGATTTTTTAGGCTGCCTTCAAGTACTTATGTTGAATATTTCAGAATCAGAAATACAGATGACTTTCAGTTTTTGGTTTCTGAAAATCCCTGAGTCCCAGGGAGCTGTAAGTGATCTGCTCCTTTCAAAATGAGCTCACTGCTCTTCAGTGACCTAATTATGATTATAAAAGCTTACTGGTAAGTTAAGATTGGAAAAAAAAAATTGCCAATAGGCAAAAAATGAAAAAAATCTGCACACACAGTATTTACATAACTCATGTAATACCTAGTGGGTGAGCCTGGCAGGGTCTGAAAACCAGGTGACAAAAGATATTTCTAATCCTTTTTCTCCTGATGCCAACAAAGAGCTTGGTGTAATTCTAGTTGTTCTCCTCAGCCCTCAGCATGCTGTAATAGATTTTATCTGGTTTTATTAGAGTAGTCAGTTTTTGTGCAAATCTTTCCATACAGGAGTTAAGCAGAGGAAATAAAGGAGGTAGAAATATTAAATGACTACACTGTTAGATTCTTTTTGCTTTTATTTACAGCAGAGCAAACAAAGTTTATGTACCATCATCTTTTATGAAGGAGGTTGATGCTCAAGCAGAAGAGGTTTACATTTAATTTGTGATTTAAAATCCCATTTTTTTAGCTTATTTGGAAAATGCTGGCAGTTTGGAGAAAGTACATGTTTAGCCACTGTCTGTTTCCACTGGATCCTATGCCTAACCCATCCTATTACAAGGTTCCAAAGCCACAGGAACTTACCAAGTTTCCTTTCAATCTTCCAGATGATCTGCAAATATTTCAGTAAGTCTTGTGTAGAATCCTAATACAAAATTATATCCCTTAATTAAATAAAAAACGTGCAATTCTGTACTCAAATATTTTTAAGCAGATTTTTCTTTTAAATTTAATTATAGATAGATTTTATGGCTGGGTTTATGAAAGCATATCAAAGTATATCAGATATATTAATTAAAAATTTTTGCAAACAAAGAGAGTATCTTCAAAAGCTCAGGAAATGGTTTAGTCCCCAGATGCCATGAAGAACAAATTCCCCTTTTGAAAAATCTCCTGTATGTGATAGTAACTGATGTACTAATTTTCTAAACAGATTTTCTGAAAACAGATTCTACTTCAGATCAACCTCCTGGAAAGCCTCTCAGGGGCTAAACCAATGTGAAGCTTCAGGCATGCACACACAATATCCAGTTTCCAACGGTGTGGTGGAGGAGCAATTGTCACTTCAGCATGCTCAGATGGGTCAGGACCTGGTCCATGTGCAGCTGCCACTGGCTGCATTGTGAGCTGGGACACTGAGGAGCCCTGCCCAGTGCCCTGCCCCACCTGTGCCAGGTACATGGAGCAAACACATGGTCCCTACTCCAGAGAGCTCCCTGTCAACACATGGGACAGGGAGGACACTGTGGGCAGATGAGCACATGAGGAAATGGTGAGACAACTACAAAGCAGCAGGTACATCAGTCTTGATTCATAGTATGGCTCTGGTAAAGCCCATTCTGAACCAAATCCTTGCATCTTCTCTTTGAATCTCATTAAAGCTGCAAAACATCCACAACTATGAACTAACTTTTACTGTGTCATTAACTGGAGCTTATTCTGCTTGGCATGATGGTTACTTTAAAGGTGTGTAAAGACCATTAGGAATCCTTTGACTGGGACCTGTAGTGGTGTCATGATTGATTTTAAGAGTCAGGAAGAACTATGATGGGATTTGAGTTCAGCTATAAAATTTTGAAGTAAATTCAAATTTGGGGATGAGAGACTGCCTCCTTGTTTAAACATTTCTAAAAAGCCTATCTTTTTTTTTTAATTTTTTTATTTCTCCCCTATGTAACTAAATAGTTATTCTGGAAATATAATTAAATTGGATTAAAAAGAAATATTATTCATAAAAGAAGTTTCATCATTACATTCTATTTTCTCCATGGAAAATAGTAGGGTTTTAATGCAGTTGAATGAGTCAAAGCCCTGCAGATGTAATTGTTGTGCTTTTGAAAGGAAAACATTAATTAAATGAATGTGCCACTCCATGGAATAGCTTTTCTGCCTTTTGGATAGTTGCCGTTCCATCTCTTTTGTACAGAATCTGAGAGTAAAAAAGTCATACAAAAAAAAAAAAAAAAAAAAAAAAAAAGAGAAATGAAAGAAATTAAAAGCACTCTAAAATTACTGGCTTTGTCTCCTCTTTGACTAATACTGTCTTCATAAATAGAAAGGATGACCACACTATTCTGGAACTGCCTTGCCATGCAGAAGGTGATCCAGAAAGGGATGAGATCCAGAAGAATGATGGGGGGTAGTAAAGAGACAGGAACAATTCCAAATTTAATAACGTTGGAAAATTTGAATCAAACCTGAACTGTTACTGAGCTTCTTTTCTGAAATTTGGAAATGTCAGAACAGTGCAATTTCTTCAGTGGTTTAGTATTTGACTTTTTGGAGCTTGAGGAGGGCTGATAAAGCAAGTCAATTTGGAGTTAGCCCCGGAGAGCTGCTGCACCTTAGGCATGGATGTTGCTGAGCACTGGAATAAAGCCACCAGTTTTATGTCTCCAAGAGACTGACCTCCTTGCAAGGCCTTAGGAAGCAAAGTATTTTAGGACTGGGAAAATCTTTGTCAGCCAACTATACTGGAAAATATTTGGGTCTGGGTTAAGGGTTGTATACAATGGTGTGTAGCAGAAAAAGCTATGTGCTTATCTGCTGTACTTCAGAATGCTTTATGTTCCATTCTCTGTGCAGCATGTGATATGTATGAACCTCTGGAATTAGCAGAGAGTATTTTTGACAGTTCATGCTTTGATCACTTTGTCACAGGTGGGAGGTCTATTAAAAAGTCTTGCAAAAGCTCAGCACTTGTTTGAAAGGGTTGAAGTTTGAAACAACAGGAAAATAAGGAAGAGGTGAATGTAGATGAGAAGGGATGTTCTACCTGCCTAGCTAAGCCACAAGCACAAAGAGCCTCCTGAGCTTCCAGTTTTGGGAATTCAAGGTGGATCAGACAGCTGTTTGGGCCTGAGGTTTATATGCCAGTGCACTGGGGGAAAAGAAGGGATATTGATGATATTGATATTCTAGGAGATAGCTGCAGAAATTTCTTAGAATTTCTTGTTTTTGTCTTTTACTTCCTGTTAGTTTTGATGCTGAATGTGAATCTTCAAACTAAGATATTATTGAGATATTTCTATTTTGAGAGCATTTTATGATGGGTGCACTACATATCTTCACAATGTGATAATTCAGCATTTTATGGCAATGATTTCACTCTGTAAAAGTTGTAATTCAAAAAGCTAGGGAAAAGACCATAAAACTTTGCTGGAATTGTAGAAAAATTGCAAAGTCTAACTCACGTAGCAGAAGCTTGGAAATTTCAGTGAGCTGAGTTTTGATTCAAATATTCCAGATTCACTGAGTTGTGACTGTTTTCCTTAAATGATCTTCCTGACCTCATTTAATAAAAATATTTTAAGAAAAATAAAACTCAGGAGTGATTCAGTCTTAGATATTTCAGAACCTTGGTGGAGGGCAGAGGTGTGAGAGTTGTGTGTGTGTGTGGGGGGGGTTGTTTGTGTATATTTGCACTTTTCTGAACCCTTTTGATGATATTGGAAAAGATACTATTTTGCTCAAAAGTATCACCTCAAAGAGTCCAGTTATGGTAGTGCATATTTTTCTCATTATGAATAAGACAATATCTGGTATGATGGATACCTAAATACACCTCTTACTGAATTTTAAGACCCACAACACATGAAATCTTCATCTCCAAATAAATACTTAAATATGCAGCTATTGTTACCCTCTTATAGACATTTTCTATGGAATAGAAATTTGAACTGAGGATTAAAGAAACTTTTTACTGAAAATGTTTTTTAAATTTCTGAACTCTGTACTCAGAAGTCATATCTTATGGTAAACCAAAATTTTTGTTGTTACTAAAAACCTAAATAGATCAAGATTTGCACCAAAGTCATAAAAAACTGTAAGAAGTGGCATTCAAACAAAAACCAATCTTTGGATTCTGGTGAGAGATAATATTTAGTTGCTTCAGAAGAAAAAGCTACTGAAAACCAAAACCTCCCAAGGAGAAACAGCTGGTTTTGGCTTAGTATGTGTTTATCTGTCCTTAAAATTCCGGTTTCATGGCTCCAAACTCATAAAACAATGTAGAACACCTTTAATATTAGCTGATGAACATGTTGCTAAAAGGGAGCTCTAGTCAAACTATTGGCAAACTGTGTGTTAGAAACTGGTTTAAATTCTTTTTGTATCAACATCACATAACACCATGATCTGACTTCTCGAGAGTGTGAATGAGGCAGTGTTAAATTAAGATTTCTAACTCCATTTAGTCTCTGCCCAACAAAATGTTTCCATCCGTGCTAGTAATCACATGGATCACATTTCAGGACTAATGTTATGGATTTGCTAAAGCAAAGGAACTTCAAACTGGATTTTCTTGCACACAGATTTTCTCACTGATTCCCACAAGATGAATATACTTAAAGTGTGCTGAAAATGGGTTTGGCACTATGCACACTGTCTGGTAAAATAGTCCTTCAGCTGTCTATAGACTGAAAAACAGACTGACAAAAATTTAACTATTGAGAAGGCAGATAGCAAAAGAAACCTGAACATGTTAGAAAAACTTAGCTGTAAGTGTTGTGATGAAAGACAATTAATTTGTTTCAGGAGTCTTTATGTCCATTGATTATAGTCATAACCCATTACTTAGAATTGATAAACTGAATTTTCAGACTAACATTACAGGATTTCTTTCTTTCTTCCTGAACACATATGAAGTATCATCACTTACCTTGAAAAACAGCATTTTTGCCTGGTAACATATTGAAGTACTGAGTCTATTATTTTTTTCCAATGTTAAAGAATTCCTACCAATAGAAGTTGTTTAACACATTAAATGGTCCCAGTGAGTCAAATATCAGCCTTGGCCCCTCAGTGGGAAGGGTGGTGTGTTCTCCAGATGACAGTGGATGAAATTGTTGTGATACACAGAGATTAATCCAGGAGATTCTGGGCACCCTGAATCCCCAGGCGTGCCAGAGGGGCTTAGGAGCTCTTGGAAATCTGTAACTTGTGAGGCTTCTAGGTGAGGTCCTGGCATGGTGGCTATTCAGACTGATGAGTTCTGTTCACAGTCTTCCTTTTAGGGAGGCATGAGACCTGCTACCCAGCTCATGAACCATGCTTCCCTCCTGGGCAGCATCCTGCCACTTACAATTCCAGAAAAAATGAAATGTATAGCTTCTCATTAAACTAAAATTTTTAAAAAATGGGGTTTTTTAACTTGCAAAGTTTGTGATGTTTTCATCATTGCACTGGTCAGGTTCCAGTGCAACTTGAGGTGACCTGGAGACACTGCTGGCCTGAGATTTGATATAGAACCAGCAGGAGGGGTTCTTTATAATAGCCCTTAGTTCATGAAGCGTTGCTAGAGTCCCTGATTTTTCAGAACTGAAAATTCACACATTATGTATTGTGGGCCACAAGGTAGGTGAAAACATTTTCCATCTCCATGAAAATCTCAAATAGTTCAGATTAATCAAACCTTAACTAGACAAGAGTAAGTCAGCCTTCTCTAATGTCATCTCTCCTAGAGGGGTGATCTCCAGTAAACATGATCAGTTTTCTACTCCCTTTCCTTGTTGTCATTTTTCCACCTAGATCTTTACCTACTCAACTGCCAGACTTTTCCATATCTCTTCCCTTCCAGTAGCAGGTCACTCGTGGGGTTGCCCTGAGGACTCGTGCAAATTTCCTCCTCCTCCTCCTCTCCTGCCTTGATTCACTGTTGGGGTTTCTGCTTCTCTTGAAAGAGTTTATGACCATCCAGAAATTACCTCTGCTAGGAAATTATTCTTTTCCTTAAAGGAATGTGTTCTTAAAAACAACACTAACCTTTCAGGGTAGACTCCAGGGATGACTAATATTTTGGCATACTCATAATATTCTCTTCTCTTTCTCTTTCCTTTCAGTTCCATTGTGTGGATTTTCAAACTCTCTTTAGAGCATAATTGGAAAGCATATCTTTGTTTATTTCTTTCACCACACTCTGGTTTTTTCTCTCTAGATCATTTTCCTGCTCTGGGAATACAAAGTACTGTGAACAAATAACAGTAGATATGCAGTGCTTTAATGACCATTGTCCTTAATTTTTCAAGGTTCTGTCAGATATGGTTTTTGTCTTCCTCATCTTTTGCCATCTGTGGTGAAGACAAGGCAAGCCTTAGGATTTTTCAGTAGACATCTGTAATAACTCTCCACTGTCCTTCTTTCATCTGCAGAAATTGAGCTCAGTCTAGCCTCTTCAGAATTAAAGGGTTTGGAAAGCATCGACAGTATAAATCTCTGTTCCTTTTCTCTCATCCAGCTAAAGTGGTGTGGGCTTCGTTTCACCTCCTTTTTTTTTTTTTTTTTTTTTTTTTTTTTCCTGAAGAGGGCCAGAAGATTACTGGGATGTCACCAGTCTCCTCTGCTAAGTTGCACAATTGCCAACTTGAAAAGGTTCCTGAATGCTTCTCTTTCCCGGCACACGCTGTTCTACTGTTCACACCATTTATTCTAATACTTGTCAGGCATGCAGTGCCTTTTTTTTTTTTTTTTTTTAAACACTAATCAGCCTGAGGAGCCCATTAGGATGTGTGTTAGTGCATTTTCAAGGAAGAAATATTCAGAATGGTAAATCTCTGAAGGACAAAGGGGTGACAGCCATTGCAGCTGCTGACTTCCAGAGCAGTTACAGTCTCAGAGGTGACCTGGCCAGGTTTCCAGCAGTGTTGGCCTCCTGTATCTTCTGCTGCCTTTGGCTGGGGAATAAGGAGGTGGCCTGGTCCATGTCTGCTTGGGGACATCCATGTGGAGACTTGTACCAGCATGAGGCATCCCTGTGACCTCACTGAAGCCAACAGAATGCTGGGGACACAGCCCTTTAGGAGGCTATCCAGATCAATGACCCAGGGCCAGCTGCAGCAGATAATCCCTTCTGGCAGCTGACTGGACTCCTCCAAGAACAGTTTGGGAGCCCACTTTGTTGGCACCATCTCCTCCATTTAGTGTCCATGCTGGGAGTCTCATTTGTATCCACACCATTTTGCTCATTAGAACCATTCTTCTAACACCTAGAGTATATAATCTATCCTTTCTGCATATGGGCTGAGCTGCAGAAAGCACAAAGAGGTGATCACCAGCAGTGTGTTTTACTGGCTTTTTTTTTTTTTTAAATGGTTCTCCAACCCTTAGTTTTTTTTTTTCCTAAAGAATTAAAATTGTTCGTCATGATCACTTTCTTTGATTTCCATCCAGAGATGAGTCTCATTTTAATGTGCCACTTTATCCCATCTCATCAGCTCAATGCTGTTGTAGGATAAATGAAGTATAACACACTTTCTGTGGGACAGCTGCTCTTGGGAGCACAGAAGCAAAGTGGCTCAGAGACAGAGACATGTTTGTAACATGGAGACTGCATGGAACAGCAGTTCAGAGATAAGAGTGGGGGAACAAATGAGCTCCAGAACAGTTTGGGTAGCTTGGAGTCATTCAGTGATCCCACATGAAATACCACTGGCTCTTTTTTTGTTCTGCTGCAGGGGATGTAAGCAGCACAGGCAGGTGGATGGGAGCCCCAGGGAAGTAAAAAGGAAAGGCATTGTGCATCAGGACTCTTTTACAGTGCCATTCCCTTCTGGGGTCCAAGGTCAGCGAGGACAGACACTGCAGTGTGTCCCACAGCTGGCAGAGGGATCAGCAGTGTGCTGTCCAGTTTGCTCTGCACCTGTTGTGAATGCCTTTCTGCTTGGCTCACTTTCTTTTTCCTTGATCTGATGTAATTTTTACAGACGAGGAATTCATGGAAAGATTCCAACAGACCTCTAGCAACTTTTTCCATTGAATAATGCTTTATCCTTTTAAAATTGTTTCAAATAAATGTGATAATTAATAGAGATAGGGGAAAAAAAAAGGAACATAAGGCATTTTTGGAGGATGAGCAAAGACCACCCGGTATATCACATATTTCCCTTACCCACATATCTTCCCAGCCCAGCTCTAGCCAATTGCTGCACAAACAGCTCTGATATTACAATCCTAAAAGCTTTATTGGTTATGTCTAGATTTGCCACAGTCATAATTAAAAATTTTGCTGTACTTGTAAGTAAGGAATCAGAGAACATCCCAGAAATGATAGAAATCAAGGCTGCTAGGAACTTTGGCTGATCATTATTTCCATTGTTTCATGACCAGTTGACATGCCTGACAGATATTTGTCCAACTTGTTCTTAAAAGTTGTGTGTCTGACATTGTGCTGCTTTGGTCTCCAGCTAAACCACTATTGCATTTCAATAATCACTCCTCAACCTCTGCTGTTGCCTAACAGCAGGAATTTTTGCTCCCAAAAATTTCCATTCTGTGCCTCTAATGAAAATTGGTGTTGGGATGATATTTGGAACTGGGGATATATTTTACTCTTCCTGGGTAAAAATAGTCACCCCAGAGTTTCACTGCATAAAGCCCACTGGCACAAATTAGAGGTACAATTTCTCACCTATGCATTAAGAAGCAGATTGGTTTTGCCAATCACAGTAGCAGCAAGGATAATCTTGAGAACCTGCTTCACCTTTCTTCCCATATAAGGCTTTTTATTTATATAGGTGCTCAGAAAGAGAAAGTGCTCCCAGTGCTCTGGCACCTTTGCCAGACTCTAAGTGTGTTAAAATGATCACTTTCCATTTCCTTGAGTGCAGCCCCAAAACAGCAAGATTAGAGGAAGGAAATGAGTTCACCCCTCTTCCATCTGCTGTTTTATGTCCCCCTATTTCTCACCCACCTCCTCGCAGGCAAGGAATACAATTCCCATTCAGAGACTAATAACTGCATGTGAATTTGGTGGGGGAGAGGGATACTTGCCAAGATATTGAGCTGTAATAGAGAATTTCCTTGATGCATCTGCTCCTGCAGCAGTTGGTCTCAGCAACAGCATTTTGCTAAGGCAGGTGTGACCAGCTGCCATGGGGAAAAGAGGATATCTATTGGGAAATACCAGGCTTACCAAGACTGGTTTTATAAATCAGGTCTGGAAGACAGCCCATTGCAAGTGCAAGTCTATGGAGAGCCCACATTTGGTATCTCCATGGAAGGAAATGCCTCATCAGAAGAGAGAGACTGAGCTGATTTACTGCAGCCTCTGAGCAGAACCAAACCACTGCCCTGTGCAGAGCACAGCACCATCATCTCATCTCCAGAGGACACAGGCTGTCCCTGGGTTCATATCCAAACAAAAAAATAAATAAAAGAATGCAATCCTTTAGCCATCTGGTAAATGGAAAATTCAAACTTTGCCACAGAGGTTGCTAATCTCCTTCTGGCAGCTGGGATGCTGAGCAGACACCCTGATGCAAATCCAAGCAGCAGAAGGCAGGCACACACCTGTCAGGAAACGAGAAGAGAGCGTGGCTCTTCCGTCTGCTTGGCAAAGCAGCCAGCATCACTCCCCAGAGCCAAACCCCTCATGTCTCAAAATGCTACATAATGCAGCTGGCAGCTCCAGTCAGTGGAGCCAGTGCTTTTAAATCAGATTGTCACTGGTCTATGGTCCTCTCCACATCCCATGGTTGTTCGTTTATGTGGTCTGCATGCCTTCCAACCTGTGGGTGCTACACAAACCTGGAATAGAGGCAACTTTTCATCCCCTCTTTATGAGCATCCTATCCCCAGCAAGAGGACAGTGAGGTGGGAGAGGGGTAGAGGAGACAACTGGGTTTTATTTTGCCACGTCTACAGAGGGGCAGAGGAGAGGAGTAGAAGGAAGGGCAGCGAGCAAGTGAATGATTGCTCCTGTTTTAAAAAGGGGTCTGGGCTATGAGTCCTGAAGGAATGGGGGGAAATCCTAAATTCTCAAGGTGCAGTACCAGAAGCAATATGGGAAGAAGCAGAAAGCCCTGATGACATTTGATGGTTTCCCACTCAGTGCTCAGTTTTTTTGAAAAAAAAAAATAGAGAAAAAAAAAAAAAAAAACAAAGAAAGAAAAAAAAACCTGAGGGTTTTTTTTGTTTAAGCTTCTGCCAGCTTACCACATGCACTGTAAGGTGAACTGATGTTAAACTCTCAATATGTTTATCTTGTAAGGTTCAGGGCACTCTAGACCCTCTCTGGACTTGATCCAGTTGATGAGAATCTGATGAGGAATGGGCAGACTGGAGTGACTGACAGCCACAATCCATGCTATCAATAGGAAAGCAATTCTAGGCTGGTTTCAGTCCATGGCAACAGCAAACCCAGCCTGCTGCAGAGTGCTCTGAGGGACATGCCTGCCTTTGGTTCATGGCTGGTGGGCTCTCCTTGCCTTCCTTTGCACATGGGGTGCAGCTCAGGGTGACAGGAGAGCTCTGGCAAGCCCGAGGCTGGGTCTGAGGGGCTCTGGCTGCTGCTGGCAAGGCAGGGTGGAGCTGGCTGTCCCTGCTTTTGGCAGGGCTCTGCCCTCTAGAACTGCAGCCTGTGGGAAGCCTGGCCCAGGCAAGAGCTATGCAGCAGAAAAGACTCACCTGCTTGGCCTGGCGCTTTAATCAAGAGGGGATCATTTTCAGGGAAGAGCTGTGTCCACAGGTAAAAGGAAATGTCAGAACAGATTCCCAGAAATAGGTGCCTGATTTGAGCTCAGCTCAGGTGGGGATGTTTTTTATTATCAGTAGTTGAATGCTTTGGGGCAAAAGAATAGTGAGGCATATCCTGTTTATAGACTTCCACTTTAACAAAGTAAATTTGCTCTTCCTCCTTTTTGCTTCTTTCTTCTCTCTCTAAATGGGCTTCTATCTGTAGCATTTTACAGTTATGAAGGATGGAGAAAAAGTTCAGAAACTGGCATTATGTTCCCTTGTTTTCCCATCCTATTCCCATGGAGATTTAGGGAGGAACTGCTCCAGACACAGCATTTGGCAGGGTTTGGTCTTTATGTTTTTCTGAGCCCAGAAAGCTGTTTCTGTTTGATCCTGATGAGACTGGTGTTGAGGAATTTGCCACCAGTAAAAAGGCCACTGAGCTTTCGGGGAGGATGAGACCACAAACTTGCTGCTGCTCCTGGAGGAGAAGGCTAAGGGCATGCACAGTAGCCTCATTTAACCTGCGTGCTGCCCCCCTGACATCAGGACCTGCCGCGATGGCACAACAGCGGCTCCCAGTCTGCAAAAGTCATCAGGAAACTCTGCTGCTGCAGGGACTGGGGCCAAGCAGCAGACAATCTGCCTTTGAATGCAATCAAACACGAGGTTCTGCTCTGAAGGCTGGAGGGGAGTGCCAGGAGGACAATTGGAGTGCTGGCAGGACAGTGTGCCAGCCTGCACCGACCCGCTCGGCCACCACCCCTGCCTCTGGCCAAGAAATGCTGGGTCATTCCAAGAGGATTGGAAACCAAGACCTTTGCTCTCCAATATTTAAAAGACACCCAAACAGTTATTCGGGCTACTATGGCTAAGGGAAAAAAAAAAAAAAAAAAAAAATCACATCAAATTCTAATGAATGTAATGGCTTACCCAAAAATATCAGGATTAATGCCTAAGGGGAAAATGGCAGCATTCCACTATTATTACTTTTTTTTTTCTTTTTTATGGTTTGAAATGCATTCAGCATAGATTCAGGGTATTTTCAGGCTGAAGAAAAGAAGGTTTACAAATACCAACAGGCTGGGCACCTGTTGGATCTCGTGCTGGTTTCTATCCAAACTTGGATCCAACCTCCTTTCACCGTCAAGGTGAAATTCCAAGCTGCAGCAGTGCTGGAAATTTAGTCCTCATCCATTTTCCCTCAAGTTCCAGGAATGAAATAACACTATAAAAAATGCATCAAAACAAGCCTGGAAAAATATTTGCTGTAGTGCAGAAACCAGGAGATAAGAAGATTCATGGACCACGGCAGTTTCTGGGCATATGTACCGAAATTGAATAAAATTTAACTGGCAGTTTTTATTATTTCTTGCAGACTTCTCTGCAACAGTTCAACTACTACATGGTTTGCTGCCTTATTAGTTATTCAGGGGTGACCATTTGCTGTGGTTTAGGAATGGTGCTCCCAAATTCAATGCTCCCACTGAGACTCTCCAAACCTAGTGCCTCTCTTGCTCTTCTGCTTTTCCCTCCCTGCTGCAGTGGGATGGAGAGGGGAATTGGAGTCACAAAAGACAAAGATCAAGAGTTTGGATAAGAACAGCTTACTGGAAACAGCAATGAGATAAGAAAAAATAACACTAACAGCAACAATATTAATAATAAAAGCGTCCAAAGAAGGGAGTGCTTCACACGCCCAAATGCTCACTGCCCATGACCTGACTGCAAGAGAGCCTTTCCTCCTGGAAGCAGACTCCCTTCCCCCTGCCCCCAGAAATGTTGTGAGATGTATAGAATAACTTCTGGGTCCTAGCCATGCCCCCTCCTGGCTATTGCAAAAAGGTAATCCTGTCCTGGCCAGAACCAGGACACCATGGCTAATCTGTTCTTCTGCCAGGCAAAAGATATCCCAGCAGCCCAGCAGATCAAGCTAACAGACACATGGCAGCCAGCCACAGCCCCTGTTTTAGAGCTGGGTGTGAGATGAGGAGGACTTTCCTGCTGTCCCACACCAAATATCCTCCCATGGCCAATCACAGACCTCTTACCTTGTAGCCCTGCTGACTCTTCTCCCTTTCTCTTGCTTAGTTTCTTTCATGGCTTGGCGCAGAAAATGCTCACTGGGAGACAAGAGCCCCCAAACCATCCCAGTTTGCAGATATCAGAGAAAATGAGCTTTGCCCCTACAGCACGTGTTGGTCTCCAACCCAGTGGTGGCTGTGGGGGAGCTCCAGTGCTGCCACAGCAGGGCTGATGGGGGCTGAAGCTAAGCCCCCATCCTGCCTTGGAAAAAGGCTTTGAGAGGGAAAACCCTTTAGTAAGCAACGGGATTAATCACACCTGGAGTGGGAATGGCAGAGTGGAAGCGCAGAACAAAGTGAAAAGGTGGCTTTGATTACCAGGATTCAGTCAGAGAAACCCAGCACATGTTGCCTGGGGAGGGAGAGCCACAGAGACTTTAATTTTCACGTGTTTTTCTTGGTCCACAAAGCAGAGATCACATAGGGAATGCCATTCCCCAGCCCCTCCTTGCCACACACCAGCTGCTGAGAGGTGAGCCCTGCAGCCCTGCTCTGCCTGTGAGCATCTCCCTGGGGGATAAATCCTCACCCTCTCCACAGGCATTTCAGTCCAAACCAAGAGAATATTAACCAAGATGGTTTTGTGTGTGAGAAAAGGCAAACAATCAGTTGTACCACTGTGACTCCTCTGTGTGCAGAGACCTTCATTCTGTTTCCCTGAACTGTAAGAGAAAGGAGGAGGATTTATGTGGTAGAGCAGCAATGGATGTCTCACAGGGACAGAGACAGCAGAGGTAGCTACTTGGAAAAATTCTGTGTGAAACTGAAAACATTAAACTTTAATTAAAAAAAATAAAAAATGAGAAGACTTCAGTCAAAAATAGCAAATGATGGAAGAATTGTGGTTTCCTATGAAAAAGTAAGAGAAAAAATTCCAGGAAAGTTTTTGTCTAGTGAAAAATATTCTGTTCCATTAGAAAATAAATTTAAAAAAAGATTAGATCAGACAATTTCTTCCTAGTCCTGGTCAGGCCGAGCATTCCTAAGAGGACAATACCCACTAGATGTCAGTGTATTGCCATGCAATAAAAACAAATGAACCAGAAATGTCATCAGGAGTTTTTTGGGATGAGTATATTTCCACTGAGCTGTCTTCTGTCAAAAATGTTGCCAATAACTCCTTAATTTCTATAAAATTCCTCAGCTTTGTATTTCCAGAGTTTTTCAAGGCCGTTGCAACACATTCCATGGACTATGCCAGCCAGATATTTTTCCACTACCACATCTAACCCCCAACTGACCTTTGAGTCCCCAGATCTTAAAAAACCTTTAAGTAACATTTGAACAGCATATAAAAGGAGTGTAATCCCCCTAACTTCTCTACCATCCCCACCTCCTCCTTCAGTTCATGGTATTGCAGATTTTCTGGAGACAGAGAAATGAGCACTTTATTTAGCTGAGGTGTGGATACACAGCAAAAAAAAAAAAAAAAAAAAAAAAAAAAAAAAAAAAAAAAAAAAAAAAAATCCATTCCACAATATTTTAAATAGCTGAAGCAAATACCTCTCACCTTGATACCAGTATGTGAAGAAAAACAGAGTGCATTCTATGAAACATGGATGTTAAAAAAATTTCTATGGTTTTCCTGCTCTCAGCAATTGTTCATTTTGTGATTCAGGTATTCCAAGCAAAGGCCAAAAAACCCCTTTGAGACAATGACTACAGAAAAGTTTATTCTTCCTACCACTTCTGACAAATGCTATGATGCTGCAAATTGGCCTCCTTCACTTTTGTCCCTGAATTGACTTCAGTGGAATTTATGACAGTTAAGAAAGAAAACATGGCCAACATTTTCTAAAAGTTGTGGTTTGGGTGGTGGGCTGTCCCAGTATATTCTGCTGCTTGTGCCATCAGTACTGTTTGCACCTTCTTCAATATTTATTCTGTTTCAAGAAAAATGTACAGTATTTACCTCTGGCATGGAATGCAGTAGAAGAAATTGTTTAGGCCTTAGATCAGAATAGCACTTTCTTTCCTAGATGCACATTTCCATTTTAGGAGGTTTGCTCACATATTTCTGCTTCTGAATTAGAATTAGAATGTTCAGAAGATCAAAACTCCCTTTCACATACACCTACAAATATAAAACCAAGGGCAATTCAGATTTGGAGTGTTTTGCATATGACAAGCCAGATTTTCTGAATAGCACATAGAGACACCTGAGCAAAATTCTAAGTACAAAATCTGTTAGGGCTTCTAGGTTGAAGCCTTTTCTTGGTGATCAGTTGTGATTCCTTCATTCTCAGAAGAAACTCTGTTTCTTTACTTAAGAAAAGTAAATTTTTTTTTTCTGAAGATTTTTTGGGTAGAATTCTTTCACAGCCAGTACTTGCTGCTGAATTCCATGGTTTTACATAGCTCCTATGCTTTTTAACACCAGATTATTGGGAGACAGACAGTCAATTAGGAAAAGAAAAAAATGTGTGTATCAGATCTGTGTTTGAAGACCAGACAAAATTGGAAAGAAAAGAAGAACCCTCTTAATCATAAAACTTCAAAGCCTCACTTTTCCTTACAGAACAGAGAATGCAGGAGTGAAAATTGAGAAACATGCCTTCTTGTGTTAAATACCCTCCTGCTCTGCTTAGTGGTGGGCATCAAGCCATGCTTCACAGTAATGCTTGTGAGAGAGACCAAAGGACAATTTTGGCTGGCCACCAAAATGATGGTAATGAGAGGAACACATTTAATTAGAAATACTGAAGTCTCATCTTCTGCCCAAGAAACTGCTGTGACTGAGCTGTACAAACTAAACTTGCAGCTGGCATAAGAAATGTGTAAAAAGGTCGTTAATAAGTTAAGTTTCTTGGTGTTTATTGGACCTTAGCACCAAAAGAATTGTCAGTAACGAGACCCATGCACATACAACTCTCTCAAAAGGAGCCTGAAGAGATCAGCAGCAAGAGTTTTGGGGAAAGCACCAGCTCTATACATGTCCTGACTGGCAAGCACTCTTTCCAGCCACATTTGGCTTTCATTTACAAGTCATGCTTTGCACATGGGGTCTGTCTCACAGGTGTAGCATGTTCCAGACAGCAGAGATCAAATGAAATTGGATAAATCTGCCTACTGAGACTCAACACATGATGTATACTGGAAGATATGATACAACACCTTTGGTCCTCTGGAGTTATTCTTAACTTGGAACATGCTCCTATTCAAAGAGGCTCACTGTAAAACTCTTGTTTAATTTGTTCTAGCCTAACACCTTCAAATCATCATATGGGATTTTTCCTTGTAACTGGAACAATTTATGGGAGCTGTGATATCTCAGGTGGGTCTTTGTTTTTCATCAGGTCCAGTTTGATTACACTGTCTGCTGCTGACAATTATTTCTTCCAGGTCTTTGGGAACACAGTAATCAAGAAGTTGAAACAACAAGGGAGACAACTTGCTCTATTCCTTTGCAATATCACTGATGTACAAGCCCTAGCTTAGAGGGTAACCAGAAAGCTTTAATTCTTCTAATGATAGTCCAGTTCTCTCTAGCAGATGGGAAATAATAATGCTTTTGGCATCAAAATGTCTTCAACAAACTGTAACAACAAGAGAAAAAGAAGTCCAAGACTGTTGTTTTTCAATTTTGTTTTGGTTTGATCACTCATGGAAAGAATCTTCTAGGAAATGCATTGCTAGTAATCCTTCTATATGATAAATCCTATCTTTAAGGTTTATTCTAATAATATAATAACCCTTATCCTGAAAAGAGTAATTGAAATAATGTGAAGGCTTATATGTTCCCACATTCTTAGAAACCATGTGGTGTGGGTTTTTGCTCATGCCAAGGCTTAGATAGTTGAAAGAATAAGGATGAGATACAGATCCTTTTTTGGAGGACTCAGTGATCCTTCAAATTGTAAATGGAAAGATGAGCCATCATCATGTCCTTGTACAGAAATCCAAGAAGTGTTTCATCCTGGGAATGTGTGCTCTCCACAGATAGCAATTTATTTAGAATTTTTCTCTTGTGTAAGAATTCTAACACTAGGAAGCAGAAGAAAGACATAGGAACCTAAGAAAAAGCAAATTGTTGCAAATGACTAGGAATGGATCTCCAAAATGTTAGCACAGTGAAATCCAAGGTATAGTACTGCCCTTGCACTGATGGAAGGTGGCTGGTTGGAAGGTGATAATAAGTTTTGGTCAATCTAGGGAGGCATCCATAAAGAAGAATAATAACTATGTTTTCTGAAAGAGAAATGTATTTCTACAGTGGAAGCCATTTAGCAGCAGGTTGATTTGCCTCATGCTTGAAACCATTCTTGAAAATGACATTTAGGACATGCTACATACTGGCAAGCAATGTGAATGAAGAGACTAGGTCAGCAGCTAAAATGCTGTTTTACCAAGCCCTAAGAATGATACTGCTCCACAGCAGGAGTTAAGGAGCTACTCTAATGCCCTGAAATGCTGCATTGACTTGGTGTGATAACCTTGGTGACCAACAGGAGTCAAGAGGGCTCCCAAGTGAAAAGCTGCTGACCACTGGACCCACCTTTTGAGGCCAGGAAATTCTGAGTCAGAGTTCTCCCTAAATCACACAGAGGTGACTGAGTCCCATACTAAACAGGGACACATAATCTTCACTTTTCTGCAATGGATATTCCTGGGGAACTCTTTGTTTGGGCACTCTAGAGGAGCCTGCAAGGGTGCCAGGACCCACCTCTGAAATGTCACTATGGATCACCTGGGGACAGTCAATAAAATGGCCAGACCTTTAAGGTCAGGTTGGACATGCTACTGCAGCAAATGTGTCAGTCCCCAGCTGTCCAATCTAGAATCTGAATAAGCAAAGTAATGTATAAGTGTGGGAGAGAGGAAAGCAGCCATGGGGAGCAGCAGTTCCTCAGATCCACTCCAGAAAGAAAGTCACTAGGAAGATTGCTTAAAACATAGGGCACAGCAAAAAGATGAGAGATGGGCAGAAACACAGGGATGATATTGCTGGAGAGCTGGAGCAGCTGCTGAAAGGGATGTAATAAAAGACTTGATCAGCTCACGGGGATCCTAAGTGCTGGGCTTGCACTGCTTGGCTCATTCATGGGGACAGAGTGAGAGTGTAGAACACAGGGAAGATGGGGGGGTTGATGATGGCAGAGCACTCTCCAGAGGTGCTGGACAAACTAATACAATGAAGAGGTGCTGCTTGAGGCTGGGGAAATGCCAGGTACCTGCAGCAGACTGTGGAAACAGAAAGGAGAGGTGGGAGAGCAGAGTGGAACATTTTATGCAAAAGCAGTAATATGCTGCTAAGATACCAACTACAAAAAACTCTGAATCAATTTACTGAGAGAAGGATGTAGAAATATCTGGATAGATGTTTAAGAGTAAAACAAGTTGCTCTGCCAGGACAATCTGCCTTTAGACAGCTGGAAAGGAACATGAAAGGGGATGACTAGCAGCAACCTTCAGCTGAAGTCAGGCTGAGAGGGAAAACTTTCATGTCTGAACATCAAAGATGCCTAAAAGGCATCAGAAAAACTTGAGAGATTTTTTTTCAAGCATTGTTCTTGCCCTAAGCAATGCTTGGCAGACAAAATATGATTCTTCTTCAAGGTGTGAATTTAAGTTACTATTAGGTCTGAGATACAGCCTGAAATGAGATAGTTACTGTACATATTAGTGATTATCCATATTAATTAATTATATGTAATAAGAATATAAGTTGGTAAGAGTAGTCTGGGGCAAAAAAATAGCTTAGGGATGAGTTTTTTGCTGGGACAATGTTCAGCAAGGTTATCCTTTACAAACTATACTCCAGGAATCAACTGCTCCGAGATTTTTCAGAATGGGAGATTGTGACACAAGCTCTAAGAAGGTCACAAAAAGAAATGAATGGAATTGTTTTGCCCATATAAAAATAACAGGGGAATGCCAAAATTCATAATTATTGGCAGCCTCAGGGCACATTGCAGCAAGTCAGTGTTGCTGGGACAGTGCAGAGAGGTTTGGACCAGGTCTGCCTGCACTTTGCCGAGTTCACATCATTGCTTATTCATTTCTCACTTCCCAAAATATGAAAGCCAACATTTTTCATATTTGGATGGCAAAGTCCAGCTGAGTTAATTAAATCAGAAGCAAGAAGGATACCAAGAGATTTCATGGCAGTGGTTTTTATGCAGGGGATTTTCTCAGTATGCTGTTTGAAACATGGAAGAAAATTCATAATATTGTTGTATTTCCCCCTGATTTTAGTGTGCATGGTAAGTAATGTCCTTCTTTGTGCCATCTTTGTCAGGAGAAGAGTGGGAGCTCTTCACAAGCTCTGTGCCTGACTAGATAAGTAACACAGAGCAGCCTTAGGGTTCAGACAACCATCCATACTGGTGGAGTTTGGCAAATTACTACATGTTCACTGAGTAATTCTGTGGATATGCTTTCAGCATAGGGCAAATTTAAGTTGCTGTAGTATAGCTTCACCCTCTTATTGCAGGCTGAGAGGTCTGCAGTATCTAAACTGAGAGTTATCTTCTGTACTTACTTTGCTGGTAGAGTTATGATTGCAGACAGTGGTGATTTTATATCACTTGTGATGGCTGAGCAATGGTAAGGAAATATGGGTTCTACTGTTCAAGACTAAATATTGGGTCAAGTTTCACCATCAGCATGCTCTGACCTTTATTTGTCCAGAGAGTTGAATAGCTGAATTTTCACTGCTCAGCAGTCCTCCCTTCCATTTCCATTTGTTGTGGCTGCTTTCCTCTCACACCTTTGTATAACCTTGCTTATCCAGGCTCAGATATGGTTATGTGAGGACTGGCAGCAGCTGATGAATAACTGTGCTAAAGGGTTTTGCAGTACAGACAAAACCTCTCCATAAATTGGAGGATGGGTGCAAGGATGATGTGTTCACAAAGACTACAGCAGAGCCAAGAAAAATAAGGCTATGGGCTTAGCACCAGGACAGTAGGATTTGAACCCTAAAAAATTAAATTTGATCTACTTGTCTGTTGGCTTTTGTTGACAGCTTTTTTTTGTCAGGTCTCTCCATTTTCAAAGTGACATTATACAGCGAATCTTACGATATAAAAAATGAAAAATACATTAGACTTTTATCTAAGTCAAAACTAAAATGTGTTTTCCTGGCCATTAGAAATATATGAAGTTATTTTATAGCTCAGTGTTCTCATTAATTTTTGCACGTAGCTACTCATCAGGAAACATATTACATACATGAGTAATTTCCATTAAGAATAGAGATATTAAAGTTTTAGTTTCTCACAGCACAACTGCAGGAGATTCCAATGTGGTCATAGCATAGTAAGCTGTTAACTGATTCCCTCAGGTAGCATTAACAGAGAGGAAACTGTACTGCCCACATGCCTAAGACAGCTTTCCACTGATTTTCCATTAAGTGTTCCGTCAGTTTGCTGAAGTTTTCTTTGCTTGTTGAAAGACGCCAAAATAATATACAGAAGAGAAAAAGAAAAGAAATATACAGAAAAGAAAATAATTATTTAGAGGTGAGAGAATAACACTCTGGGAGTTTCTTTCAAATTTGGGAAGTTGCTCCATAATTTTTTCCCATTTTACCACAAGACAAGTTTATAGCTGCCTCAGTGCCATGTGCAGTGTTACAGTGTCTTGTAGGATCAGGAAAAAGGTTTTTGTGGAAAAACTCTTACCGTGTTCTATTTTTTTTGTCTCTAATCTATGAATTGCAAGTATTACTAGAGGAATGAAGTCAGTGTGGGATCAGATTAGAGAAAGGTTGCTACTGGTGTAAATATCAACCATCAAAAAGAATGTGAGAATGGGTGGGGATGCCTAAAATACCCAAAGGGAAATATCTGAATATACACTGCAGTTATGTTTAAAATACAATTTTAATCTGTAGTCACTTGGTGATGCTGTTGAGTTGCATTTCAGTTTTGGACTGATAATTTGCAGAAGGGAATGTACTACTTAATTGTTCTTCCATTTTCACTCCTATCTCTAATCTGAATCCTGAATTTAGTAGGGTCCCATTATACAATCCTAAGCTCTCTCCTGGAGAGCTCCTGTGTCCTGCACACTCAATAAGAAAACTGAAGTAATTGTGAGTTCTGAGCCAGAAATTATAAGCCCAGGTGGTGGGATGCATCTCATTATTTCCAATAATCTGAAAGTATCCACAGAAAATTAGTTGTTCAGAGTCTCTTCATTGTTGCTAGAGACTCCAGAGAGCATTTCATCTCAAACCACCATAAGTCAGTTCTCTTCTGACCACACAAGAAGCCTAAATGAGTTTTATGTAGTAGATTCCTTTTTTTTTATTTTTTTTTTATTTTTTTTTTATTTTTTTTTTTTTTTAATTTTTTTTTTTAACAAATCCTTCCTAAGTTTCTCTTCTGGTTGTTTTTTGCCTTGTGAGCTAGCCCAGCCCAGTATAGCTGGGATCTACCTGAGATACAGCAGAGAGCATGTCATGCTATAGAAACCATCCTGAGGCACATGACCAAAAGTTCAGAGATTTCTGAGCTGCAACAGGGGGCTGAGGACCCAACCCATACCTTGAAACAATGATAGACACAGCTGTATCAGCTCTGCCCTGCTATTTCCAAGACTTCTATTCGTGCTGGCTTCCCATGGGTGCCCTAGGGAGCTGAGCCTCCTGAAACTGCAGCTGCTGGAGCCCAGGAGGTGGTGGAGTCACCCTCCCTGGAGGTGCTTGGTGCCTGGATCTGGCACTGGATGATGTGCTCTAGTGGCTCAGGGGTTACAGTGGCAGAGTGGGTGGATGATCCCACTGGATGATGTTAAAGGTCTCTTCCAACCTTAATGTTCTATGACCCCGTGATTCTCTGATCCTGGGGCTGTTCTGACACGTTGCTGTTCATCTAAAACAGTTAAATGGGGGTTTTAGACTGATAAAACGTTCTAGGAAGTTCTGACTTGTACACAAGGCTAGAGAACCTAGTCACATTTTCTTTTTCATCATATGTGTCTTTCTGTAGCATCTTTTGCCTCAGATGAGTAATATCTTTAATATATTGACTACTTGAATGAAAATATTATTGTAAGCATAAATACTTACACATTCACTTTATATCGTGTGTTTTAAGAGTGTGTAGCAAAGGAAGCTACTCTTGTGATGCCAGAAAATATGCCTTAAATAAATGGTATTTAAAAGAAAATACCTCCAAGTTACAGAACTGATGATTTTATATTTAAGGGAGCTCAGTGGAAAGTGAGGGACTTTAAAACCAGACTCAAATATGAATGTCTTTTCATTGGTAATGTCCTGCCTTTGCAAAGTGTATGCTTGGAAGCTGTAAGTTAGATGTCTCTTCTTTGGCCTCATGATCTCACTAATCACAAGCTTAGAATTTGTAGATGTTATATCAGTACCACTTTTCCTTAAATTCTGGATGTGTTGATGTGTCATTTGTTTTGACATGATTTTTTTCAGTGTTTTCTTGGTTGACAGCAATTTAAACAAGATGCAGCAGACCCTGCCTAGACTGAACATTGCATTTATGTGGCTGTGACATCTCAAGTAAATGCTATTTCAAAGTTTTATTATTGCATGTGAGCAGTGAAAACACCAAGGAAAATGAATTAATGCCAAACATCATTTTCACCCTGTGACATCCTGAGGGACACTTGAACCTGGTCAGCTCTATGGGGATGTGGTGGAAGCAGGGAGCAGCAAACAAGCTGAGAAAGCTGCTGAAGTACTGAAGTGCTGGCACTCCATTGCCTGAACAGAGGAATTTTGTTCTTACAGACAGCAAAGGTGCTCTCAAGGCAGCTTGTAAGGCAAACACAGCCTCCAGTTGCTGGCTGAGCCATCACCTACCATGGAGATGTCAGTGAGGTTCACATGAACTTGGAAATTTACATTTTTATTCCCCCTAGTCTGCAGTATATTGATTGATGTTTGGCAGATTTGGCAGCATTTTCTGATCCCCTCTGCTCATGCAGAACACAGTTTTGTTGCTGAAAGTAAAGGGCTGTGCCAATTTTAACCCTCATTCTAGGAGCAAAAAGCAGAAGCAGAAATCCAACCATAAATGCTCCTAAGCTTTCAAAAACAAATTGCAGTTTTGCTTTTGGGTCAAAGTCCTTGTCCTGTGTGCTCCATCAATGTAAAGAAATAATTATCTGTTGAATCAGTGAATTTCTCTCCAGCAGATTTCTCAAGCACTCTAAAGGAGTCTAATACATTGAACAAGACATCTGTGTTGAAAATTTGAAGGAATGCTTATTACTATTTTGTCTCAATCAGTACTTTTCTGTCTATCTGTTTTTCAAGAAAAATAAACCATTCTCTGTATTCATCAGTCTGATATGTGTAAAATATTCTGTTTATTTCTGAATGACCACAGGAAAAGTTCTAAAGTTGTATGTTTACTGGAAATTGTATGAATTATATGAATTATTAGTCATACAAACCCCTTATTTTTACAAACAAGGAAGAGCATAAATTTCCAATTTGATGTAAAATAAGGTCATCTTATAGAGAGGCAGAAAACCCTGAATTTCATATATCAGAATAAATAGTAATTCAGAATAGCTTTAAAGTATATTGGTACAGCCTATGCCAGACACTGAAGATATTTCCTACTCCTTTCTCCACCTGTTTTTTTTTTTCCCCCACATACAAAACTGCTCTTTGCAAGAAGAGTGATTTATATTAGGATTTGATTGTTAACTGAATATAAGTGATATTTTTCAACTGACATGTTTGAATATTGAGTATTAGCCATTTCTGGTAGAGTGGGTGCCCTTAAAATTTAAATGGTTGCTCTTGCAGTAGTTGTTAATTTTATTTGCAAGTTTCTCCATTTCAAATATAGCTTATGCTGCAAATGACATAGTGAAACCAACAGCTCTAGTAACCTCAGAATATAAGGTTATTTGTAGATCTTACACTGTTTCTAGGCCAAGTGCTGTAAACAGACATCTTTTCACTGCATTCTAAACTATGTCTGTGTGATGTGTCAATATAATTTAAACAATGCATCCAGGTAGGGTAGAGCTGCTGGAAAGACATTTGAGTGATACTTCTTAGGTTGGACTTTCCAAAACTTGAGTGGTTAACAGTGAATCCTGTCAAGAATATGGCAGGTTCTGCAAATTTCTACTGCAGAAAACCTTTAAACTGTTTCTGTCAAGATTGGGATGACTAAAATAGGAACACATTGGTAAAATAATATTTTATAGCAACTTTTGGCTTACCATTGTCTTCCTCAAGATTTCCAGGTTGGCAGAAAATCTCTGATAAGTAGTCTCTAGGCACAGTTATATGTGATAATTAAGTATGTTTGAACATGGGTGGGGTTGATATGGACCAGAGATTGCACAGGCTGAATAAAAGGCACCTTAAAAGTGGTTGCCTAATGAGGGAGGGGAAGGAAGTTGAGCAATGTGGATATAGGATATTCTGTGCTAAAAAAGGGATCTAAGCATAGTTTAGTTCAGTTGTAGTTTTGTATTGTCTGGACCTCCATTTTTTTTCATAGTAGTTGCATTTATTTACATTTTGTGTATTGTTTATTTATTTCCAAGTAATTTGTGAAAATGTGCATGCACACATGGCAAGAGAAATTTTGTCATTTATCAAAACCTGTGCTGAACAGTTTGTTTGAGACAGTGCTATGCAGACTGTCTCTTTTAGGGAGTGATGTGGGTGACTAACTTGGTAATGGAGTTGGCAGGGACAGTGTTGGCTGAGTGCTTGGACCAAGAGCTTTGATGTAATAAAGCTGTGCTTCCAAGGCCTTTTCTGCAGTGTTTTGGACAGTCTGGAGATCCAGCGATTACTGCTCCATTATATCAGTCCCCATGGGTATTGCCTGCTGATCCCCACCAAGCTGCTAAGTGCACTGACTTCTGAGAACTTAGAATTTAACTAATGCAATTTTTTTTTTTCATTCTGGATGAGATTTATTAATTAGTCTTGCATGGATTTAGAAATTCCATGTATTTCATGTTTATTTCTGGTAGGAATGTAAGTGTTCTTATGAGTTTTAATGGAAGTGGAAAACCACTTTAATTGCTTTTGTATCAATTTCATCTCAATTGAAACCTTTTGCTTTCACATGGGTTGTAGTTAGGAGCATTTTGAATAGCACAATTACTGGTAATATCCTTAAAGAATTATATCTCTGTCACAAGCCCACTCTGCCTACTGAAGCATGATGTATTCATCATCTGTTCTTGTGTGGAGAACATATTTAAAAAGAGTCTGGTGTTTCTTAAATTTTCTGACCTGATATTTTGGAATAACATATTTTGCATATAATTAGAACCAATACTGTTATTACAAAATAGCTATCACATTTTCTGGCAATATCCAGCAATTACTCCTAGACATTTAGTCCCTAAACATTATGGTAATACTGGTGTTTCCACTCTACCAGTACATTGTTTAGCAATTTACCAACCTCTGTTATTAACATGCAGTATAAAATGTAAATGTTTTGCCAGAAGGTAGCTCAAAGATATTCATGAGATTGGTCAATCTTTCAGGCTTGGCAGTACCTTAGCAAGTTATTAAGGGAAAACTTGATCAGTGCTAGAGTTTATAAATTCTAAATGAAGGTGGTTCAATGCTGACCTGATCATTCCACCCCTGTGAAGAATGTCAAGACTGTCAAGACTCCTATTAGGAGGGAATATAGCTTTGCTTGTAAAACATAAAATAATTGTAGCATTTGTTAGCCTTTCCCTTCTTTAATTTCTTTGATAAATTAGTGGATATATGGCAAGATATAATAAAAGAATGAATGTAAATCCTTTCATTATCACAAGCTAGAAAATATTTGTACCTAGGTTGGCATTCATGGGGGAATCAGCAGATGATAATTATCCAGACAGAATGAATCAGAGCAAAGCTGGTGTCCTATCACTGGGGAACACTAAAACCAAATTTAAATTCATGTTTCACTCTCACAGAACTCTGTAAGGTTCCTGGTATAAGCTATTTAAAATTGTTTTATACAATCATTATTATATAAGCCTTAAGGGGTTGTTAAAGTTGTGTTTGAAAAATAGAGGGATTTAGAGAGTTCTCTGTGGATTTAATGGTAATTTTGCTACGATTTAAGTGCACTAAGCTTCACCGTTGTACTTTAAAACCTGTTTTCATCAGGCTGCTGTGTGTACGTGTGTGAGCTCAGAATGTGAGCACGTGACAGCAGGGTACAATAAAGCATGTGTGGGTTAGCTTGGACAGAGTTTCCATTCCACAGCTATAATCTAATGAAAGTACAGAGAAGTTTAATTTAAAAAGCAGCACTGAACTCTAAAGCACTGTGGTGCTAGGACACAAGCTGTGTAGAAAACCACATGGGAAAGTGCTGATTACAATATTGTATTTTTCCTTGTGGGCTCTGTTGGGTTCACATGACCTGCTCTACCTAAGCACGTCTGTTTTCCTTTCCTCAGCAGAACAAAAGTTCTATTGCTGCTTCCTCTGCATTAGCCATGGTGTTTTATTTTGCTCTGTGGACATGCCATCAGTCCTGTCATTTAGTTGTGTTCAGCACAGCATTTAGGTCCATGGGTGCCTCCATCAAGACAAGCAGCACTTCCCTCCCTCCATCCCCTGCTGTGCAGCACGCTGGCTGGGAAAGGTGGCACAGCAGATCTCAATGGGCTCCTTGTGTGTGATAGCTAAAAACACTTCCCTACACGAGTTATTAATAGATGATAACTGACTATGTAATGATTACTTGGTCTCCTGTAAACAATATCCTATTTCTAAAGGGAAGGCACTGAAGAATTACTGGTTGTAGCCATGCAAATTGGCTCCATTTCAGCAGATTTGGTCAACTCATAAAGTTAACAGCTTCCAGGAGCAGTGCAAGCAGCACCTTCTATTTTTCAGCCTTTACCCCAGCTTGCTACAACTATAAAGAAAGGCTATGAATGATTTTATTATGAATCACTGTGCTGATGCCAAGTAAAGTTAAACCAGCTCTCCCCTCCACCAAGGATCCCAAAGGTTTGCCTGTAATTCTGGCCCCTTGCAGACCCAGCAATGGCCAAACTGGTCTGTCTCTCCAGAAAGGGCAGGAAGTGGAGGGTCATACACAACCAGGTGCTGCACCACCCAGCTTGCTCATTTGACAGACAGAATTAAGCTCTTTGGGGGTTATCAGAAGTACTTACTGGAGTGGCTCACAGCAGGGAGCTCCAGGGTGACTTGAGGTCAAACTCAGGAATGGCAGAGAAGGGAGCTGAAGACAGGGAAGCCTTGTCAGTGCTGCTGAGGCTCCAGCACGAGGAGCTCTCCTCCTGTCAGGTTGACAAGGTCACTGATGGCTGCACTGGAAAGGAAAGAGGCCACACTGGATGGCAGAGAGGGCTCTGACAGCTTGTGTAAAGGGTAGGACACAGGAACCCCTGCCTCAGTGGGGATAAGTCTGCCAATGCTTCTCTGGTTATCAAAAAAGCATCCTGGCTCTTTCAGGATACAGCTGATAATGCCCAGTTCTCCCCTACATGTGGGAATTGGAGACAGCTCAGCTGCCTGGCCCATGAATTGCTTTTTGTGGGGCTTATAGACCCATGGTACATCAAAAGGTATTTTAAAGCTGGTCCTGTTTCTATTGCTAAAGAATTTATAGCTCATGGGGAAAAAAAACAACTAGTATATGCTGACATAAACCCATGTACTGCAATTTAGAATTCTAAGCTGTGTGATGTAACCATCACATAGACTCCACTGTAGTTACCCTCTGTAGCTATTAGCTGCTTCTCACTATGGTGTGTTTTGGTGTGATAAAGTGCACAGAAAGAAACTGATCTACATTTTCTAATTTTCAAAATTTCTAGTCCATTTCATCTAAACAGATAAGCCATAACATATGCAACTTTCCTGTAGACTTTTTATTTTAAAAGTTATTAGAAAGCAATTAGGACAACAAAATTAGACTTAAAAATTTACCTGTAATTGAAGGACTTAATTTCATCCTGTTATGTACATGTATATTTAGAGTAGCTTCAGATCCAGGAGCATATATAAATGTAGAGGCTA
Source organism: Oenanthe melanoleuca (assembly GCF_029582105.1). NCBI lineage: Eukaryota > Metazoa > Chordata > Aves > Passeriformes > Muscicapidae > Oenanthe > Oenanthe melanoleuca. Next base: position 29,017,804 of record NC_079336.1, read on the forward strand.
GAAATACTATCCTTTCCTTGTGAATGAAAATATTATTGTATTAATTAAAAAAAATCAGATTTTTCATAAGTAAGATTTCTAACCACAGGAAAAGATAATAATTAGAGCAAGACTCATTATTTTTTCTTTCATGGTTATAAAAAAGGAAGAATGGAAAATCACATGTGCATTTGTACCAACAAGAAAACAAACCTACAGCTTTTAGGCAGAGTTCTAGATTCTCATTTTTGTAGTTGTGTACATATACATCCTACTTGAGGTTAACTGGTGATACAAAAATGGATTAATTTTCACATCCTATCAAAATTTAAAAAAAACCCCAACTCAAACCAACAACCTTCTACTCTGCTCTGTTTAAGTAGCATGAGTGCAAGACATAGTGAGATACAAAATTGCTGTTGAAATAGTGTTCCCAGGTCTTAAGGAAAGAGGTATTTTACTTTATGACAAGCAAAAGGTAAAACCCTGGAGAAATCTTTATTGAAAAAAGCTGAATATTTCTACTGCTGAACAATCAGAAAATAAATGTCTCAATATTTTGGCTGTAGAGAAGTCACTTGAGCTGTATTCTGCTTATGCCATGTCTCCTAGACTTGCTCTGTGTAGAACAGGTGGTTTCCCCCCCAAACAAAATATCCCCAAGTACTTAAGTTGTGTTTTCTTCATTTTTGTTGTTGTTGTTGTTTTTTTGGTAGGCTTTCCCATATTTTCTCAGGATTCTTTCCATTTGCTTAAATAAAATGCTCTAAGATGCACTTCACTGTCCCTTAAAAAATGTATTTAGGTATAGTTATTTTAGCTAGCAACAGAAGTGGGAAAAAACCCTGGTTTTTGTGTGTTTTCAGCAAGGGTTTCCCTGAAATAAGGTTTAACAAGATTCTCTTTGTCACTGTTTCATGTTACATTCCTTCTTCCAGACAATAAAAAATAAGTTTACATCTTGGAGACTATAGCTGAGTAATCATAAAATGAAATGTATGATGTCAAGATTAAAATAAACAAGCTGAAAGCAATCTGGCAATATGATAAAGGACTTGTTTAATTGTGAGAAATGGCCAAACAGATAAAAGGGGAAACCCAAATATGGGTAAACACAGACAAAAGTCCTAGGAATGGGGTTTTCAACTTTTTCATTAGACTAAACCTTAGCTAGGGCATAAATATTTTTAAATTATGTTTTCCAGAAAACATATTAGGAAAGCATTTCTAAGTTATTGGCTGATCAAATGACCACTGTAGAATTACAATTTCCTATATTTATACTCCATATAAATTATAACTGAGAAGCCAGTTTAAGTGGTGTAATTAACTTTTTATTGGTACTTGTTCCTTCAGAAATTGCTAAACTTCACAGAGTCCAGAGAAAATAAAAATAATAAGATTTTTATATCCTAGCCACTCTTTTGAGAAGTACCTACCCATTTCTAGATAGTTGTTGTGCAGATTGGATTCCCCTAACTGCTGTGAATGACTGAGCTTTTGCAGAATTCCAGGTGAGTGAGGGTGCTGTGTAGTCTGGAGCAGTTTGACACCATCTCAGCCTCCTTCTTCTCCCCTGTCTCGTGTCTGCTGCTGAGTACTTGTTGGCTGAGAGCAGCTCCACTGGAGCAGAGAGCCTGTTCTCAGCAATTCCATGTGTCCCTCTACCTGCCCTTCTGTCAGGGTGGACACTCCACTGCTAAGCACTCACTCTTCTGACAGAGGGCATTTTTGCTGAGAATCAGGAGGGGAAGGGAATTTCCTCTGAGACTCAGCTGTTATAGGTTTGCACAGTCAGCACATCCTTAAAAAAAATACATGACAGCAAAGAAATGCTTGGTGTCTGACACTCAGTGGGGGTGGAACAGCCCTGGAGTTGTTGGCTCTGTGTTTGTGATGGCAGAGCGTCTTTCTGTGCCAGCAGCACCCTTTCAGTCTGCTGCTCAGTCTCCCCTGTGAGCTCTTACAGGCAAGCACAGCTACAGCAAATGTGAGCTGCCTCTTGTGTCTGGCCATCTCAGAGCACAGGCAGCTCCAGCCCACAGGTGCTCTCAGCAGGTGGTGTCAATTAACAATGTATTTCACCCATCCTTAGGAATTACACGAACATCATTAAGCTAAAGAGAAAGGAAGCCTCCAGGCAGAATGAACCAGGAACTTAAAGCCAACTGTTTGCACCCAGAGTGCAACCAAAGGCTGAACCACGGAGTACTCACAAGTCATTCCTAGGGTAAATATTTTGACAGTGAGAAACATAGAGAAGCAGCCTAGCTCAAGCACTTGACACCTCAAGAAGGAGAATTCAGGCATGCCTGACCATGTATTGCCAGCCCAAGGTCCCACTCAGCTGTTTGGATGCAGCAGCTGCAAGGCAGGAGTGCAGAAGGAAGGAGTTCAGTCTATCAGGAGGAATTCATGACTCTTCCTATGCACTTGGTAGATATTTCTGATCCTGGAGGCAGGATACAGCTGGGCTTGAAACATCGTGATGTTCAGCAGGTATAAACCTATTTTCACAAGACAGACATGACCTAAGGATGCTTGAGTATAAAGACTCTAAAATACTCAGTGAAACATGGAGAGAAAAGAAATACAGAACAAATCCAAGCAATCTCTGAGAAGCTCCCACAAATTTTAAATTTGTTTCTTTGTCTTTTTCCTATTCAATGTCAGTAAATTTGTATTTTGGACATGAAAGATAAATAGAAATCTGTTGAACTTTCCAAAAGGTCTGTGTGAAGTCAGTCCACAAATTAGTCACTTTGGCAATTTGTATTACAAATTATATGGATTCTGTGTTATAATTATATTCCCTTCAGTGCTGTACCTAGCCTTTGCCTGTGGTGCAGGAGATGCTTACAAGGTGAATAAAAATATCAATAGATGGTGACATTCCCTGCAATTATCTTCTCTCCAGAAGTCTGTGACTACTTTGCTTGAGGCAGGTTGATAGTCCCTGACTAAAAGTTCTTACATGAATGTGTGTGATTGCTTTTAGACTTGTGACATTATGTTGAAATTAATTTAAGGGGTTAAGTGAAGGTTTGTGTGAATACCTCCTCCTGTTCAATTATTACTTGTGATGTGCTGACTTGCTCTGATAGTGCTCTATCCCCTGTTCAGAGAGGCCAAGTACTGGAACAGAAAAATAACCAAAAAAAGAGTTTTATGTTGATATGTATCTCAATAGCCCTGATGGAGCCTAAATAAATGGCTAGTTACCTCTTTTGGCCAAATGTTAGAACACTCAAACCTGAAAGTGTTTGAATCCAGGGCTCAGCTTTTGTGTTTTGTACCCATTTCTAAGAAAAACACAGTCTCCAGGGCATGTTTGTGATAGAGGAGCTGAAGCCTCTCTCTGAGTGGTTCCTGTGAACTTCTCTGAGATGTATTTCATGGTCATCCTCAATTAGCAGCATAGAAAGAGTGAAGAACAGCCAGAGAATTCTGTGCTATGTGTTGGAGATAGTTTCTCTCAAAGCATTTGAAACAGCAGACACAGCTGGGGATCATTTCCTTTTCCAAACAAACATCACAACCTGATCTTGCTCTTCAGACACTTTAAAATTCCATTTTCTTCAAAAATTCATCCAAAGCAATATATTAGGTAAAAGCACTATGACTTAAAGGGCTCTAGGGAAACAAGATGAACTGATTAGACATTTTTCTGTGGTTTGATAATTCTGCAACACTAATTCTTATATTTTTGGTAAATCCAAAAGTAGAGTATTAATTATCCTATAAATAACTTGTTAGCTAGAGAAGCAGAGTGATACACCATGTATTATATATTTTGAGTTGGTTTGGTTTAAAAGATGTGCTGTATTCTAACTCCTACAGGATATTCCCGTGTTTGTGTATAGCTTTTGAGGAAAGGTCTAGTGACTGCCTCTCTCTATTTATTAATCCCAATATTCCTCAAACAATCACTGTTATCCACATGAAGGAGTAAGTCCCAGAAGGATGTGCTGGGGATTAGCAGGCCCAACCTATGTCAATATGCCTTGTTCTATACTGAACCTGTAATGAATATGTGGAGAGACAGCAAGGATGAAGAGCAATTGCTATAAGGTCAATGAGCCTTTGGATGACAACCATTGCTAAAAAATATTGCTAATTCTTTTTCAGCAGAGAAATGATGTAGGTTCTGAGTGTCCATTTGTTTGTTTAAATGGAGATTCAGAACTCAAAATACTGAGCAAAAAATTCTCCTAAAGTGGAATAAATCCAGAGCTTTTACTCAAATATTCTAGAATTTCGGCAAATTACATCTGCAGATTTTATATTTCTGTATTTCTGTTTTCTATTCTGAAATTATATATGATTATATATAATAGTGATAATAATCAGAACAGTAGTAATAGCATAGAGTGTGGTCACTGATAAAATATCTGTGCTCATGCAGAATGGTGATTGACTGAATGCTTTTCCAGCAGCATGAACCATGGAAAAGCCTTGGTTGGAAGGGACTTTAAAGATTCCTGCAGTGCTTTTCCACTGATTCCTCTCATAAGACTTTGTGTTTCTTACAGAGGTGATGGATCTTGTAATTGTTTGGAGTCATGAAAATAAGAATTCCATCAGACTTCAGAGATTTTTTCACTCGCCTCCAATGGGTGGGTGAGACATGAAAGCTTAATGCATGCATCTGATGTCTGCTAAGACTGAAAAAGATGACTTTCCAAGACCTCTAAGCTTTTGGGCTCGGGAACACGCTCATGAGCAGCGGAAGGTCACAGCTGACACTGAGCAGCTGCTGGGCCTGTTTGGAAAACTTGTGGTCTGGGAGCAGTAAGATAAACAGCAGCTCATCAGAGTCCTACTAAAAAATAAATAGAGCATGTTATCCCCAACTTTTGAACAATTAGGAAAAAGCACCATCATGTTGAGCACGGACTTTATTATTGTTTTAAAAAGTGAGCAGAAGGCCCTGATTTGTGGGAAATTAGTTTTGGTCTGGAGGAAGAGACAATACTGTGCATAGTGGTGCAGTTATTTAGCTCATGCTCTTAGCAAAAATAGGGATTGGTTTTCACTTAAATCAGCTTCCCTTATGAACAGCTGATATTCCAAGTTCAGTTCATGGACCTGACTGTGTACTCCAGCTAATTATTCCTGAAGATTTTTTTATGACTAAGTTGAAACATTTATTCTGCAATTTTCCTCCTTCTGTTTATAGCTTCATACAAAAATGGCACCACAGAATGCTGGTATCTGAGCTGAATATGAAGCTAATGGTCCTGAACTGGACTCACATAATTTGCCATGTATTTGGCCCCTCTCTTCTTTTTTAAGAACAAATGATGATAACATCTATTAGTTTTCATTTTAATGCACTCGAATTAGCTTTCCAAAGCACTGCAAGCAGAAGTATATAAAGTTATGCCAAAAAGACTATGAATAATAGATCTGAAAAAAAAATGCTGGAAGTGCATGGGTTTAACTATGAGATTGCATTAGACAGAACTAATTTGGCAAATTTACTGTTTTAGAGAGCATTTCTTTTTTATTTTTTTTCTGTATGAGTTTTGCTCCAAGGAACCAGAAATCCACATGTTATGTATCAGCTGTTGGGTGGGAAATTTTTAATGTTTAACAAAGGAAATAGATAAAATATAGCAGATTAAAAAAAAACAAACAAAAAACCAACAACAAAAAACTTGTCTATTGCTTTGTTGAATGTGAAAGAAATACCTGGAGAAAAGTAAAGAGCCTTGTTGGTTTCTTCTACACACTATAAGTATCTTCAGACTGTCTCCACAAACAGCTCCAAACCATCAAAGAACTTCAGACCTGTGTTAGTGTCTTCAGGAGAGCTATTAGAATTTAACTTTTCCTGGATTCCATATTTTAGATGGTTAGCAAAATTAAGATTGAAGAGTTGAAAAAAAAATTTCAATTCACTGCCCCTTCCTAATCTGTCATGTACTCAAACTGAATGGAATATAGATAAGAATAAACAGGCATATTTGTGAAATTTTTACAACATGCAGGACAAATCACCAACATAATGTTATTTTTTAACATGATAATTATAACATACTAATATTTTCTTTACTCAGCTATACTTACTGAGCAGCAAGATCAAAATGCAACAGATAATTTTAATTGAGATAGTGGATTTTACATACTTATGTGTTCAAAGTTACCTGATGTTGTTTCTTGACTGAAATGTTTTACAAATATGTTTTGCTACGCATGTGTCACAGAAAAACATAAATTTTTTAAAATCACAACAGACATCTAAAAGATGTCAGTAAACACTAAGGGACTTTGCCTTGTCTGAACTTTGATGACAGAGTAGATTCTTCTTTGCAAGCTGCTTCAATCAGAGGACTCAAGTACAAAATATCTACAAAATGTCTCTGACTGGTCATGTTAACCTAACTGAGCAACTAGGAGTGCATGGGAAACTCAGATGAGCACCAGGGCATCTCCCATACTCTGCAGTTTCTCTGTTCACGTTGAGTCTGTGCTTTGGTGACTGAGCTGGAATGGCTGCCAAAAGGTGACACTGGGGAATGACATTCTGGGGTGGTGCAGGCAGAGGGTGCACTGTGCCTTCCTTCCAGTGACACCATGATTGTGGATGTGCTTGAACCAGCTGTGAAACCATCCCCCAGGGTGCCACAGGGTGTAGGAGAGGGTGTGCAGGGGACTTTAGAATGAACAGGGAGTCCAACCCTAAAACCCCATCACAGAATTAATTGCTGGTAAAACAGACACAACGTCATCTTCAGACCAGGAGTGTTTTGTATAAGTACTGTAATTTCCATCTCCCCTCTTGCATTTCAAAACTACTAGAGATTATTTTATTGAATCCAGATGATTGTGAGATAGAACTGATTTACAGCTCTGTTCCCCTGAGTGGAACAGAGTGAAGTCAGTTCCAGTCAAAGTTGTAGTCATTTTTTTATTCATCCTTGTAAGTGTCCTTTTGTTTTACTTTCAATACATTGAGCAATATATTTGCTCAATATATTACAAATATGATTGACTAGATATTTCTGATATGAAAGTGCTTCTGGAAAATGTACACTGGTTAGTTTCCATAATATATTTCATATTTCTGTTCTCTTAGTAGCTCTCAGAAGGGAAACCATCACTTAAGCCATTTGTCCAATCTGGCTGTAAATCAGTGGACACTGCACTGCAGAAAATATTCCTTCATTGGCAGGGACTTCAATGAGATGACCTCATCATTTTTCCATCTCCAGTATAGAGGTGTCTAAGACTTATTACAATCTTAATATAAATTCAAGACTATGGATATGTTTTTATGACTTATTTTCATGACAATGACAAAAAAAGGCCAACATAAGTACAAGATATCTTTATAGTGTCAGGATATTAAAATATGTCTATCCAAGTTTATGGTGAAATTTAAGTAGGAAGCATCTGAAAATGACTATTTCCTCATCCCCATTCTTTTCTAGTGTATAAAACCAATTAATTCCATTACGAGAAGCAATGTTAAAAAGAAGCAATGACTTAAAAAGAAAATTTCAGTTTCAGGATTATTTTAAAACAGTATAAATTGCTAATCTTTCAGAATCAGATGGCATATAGCTGCTTCCCATATTGTGAAAAAGGTCTAAAGTAGGAGCCAGATCTAACAGAGAGTCTCGGCCTTAATAAGAGTTCTTGTCTGCTTTGTTCAGAGAAGAAGTCTGCTTACCTCTTACCCAATAGTTCCCTTATCCTGAGATTTTAAATGTCAGTAAGAATGACTTTTTCATCCTGAAAAGTCCCAACATTTAACTAAATCACTAGATGCTAACCCTCCAACTAACTGCTCTGGAAACCAGGAAGAAAAAATAATTAGTACCCCAAATGACTTTTTGATATTACTGGACAAGATAAACCCCAAAAGACTTTCAGAGATGCTGGTACAAGGCTAACAGTAGCTAATACTGAAAGATTAGAGAAAATCTAATCTAAATCTAGAGATGCTTAGAGAAAAGCTCAGGAGCAATTGAGGAGCTAAAGGTGTGAGGAGAATATCTCAGTTTGGGAAAGGAGGTCAAAAGGGCATTTCTGAGGAGTGAGAATGAAGGCTGGGCAGTACCACAAAATTAAGAGTTATACCAGATAATGGAGCAAAAAGATGGAGTCTAGAAACCAAATGGAAACACAAAATGGTATTTATAACACTGTTTATATTCTACAGATCCTGATAAAGATGAGATGGTGAAACTTAACATTCTTATGCAAAACCCAGTTGTTTTTCAGTGCAAATCTGTGGAAGAAGACATGAACTGTGGCAAACAAGGGACTGCTGTGTCCTCATCTCAACTTTGCTCCAACTGTACATACAAGTCATTGCAGAATGGGAATCAGGACTAATATGGCCTTCCTGGAATCCAGACCTTTTCAGTGGGTGATAGGTCAGACCAGTGAAATTATCCAGGCTACTGTCTACAGGATGTTGGACCAGTTCCTGGGGTCATAACTGCTCCCCTTCCTGACTTAATCACATTTTCTCTTGGTTTTGCCATGCAACAAGGAAATAGTTTTAACTGTTGTTTGGCCATGCCCTTTCTCAAGGCTGAATCTTGAGCACATTCCTGTTTGCATTTGCCAGCAGATGCAATGATTATGCAATGGCAGGGAGGGCCATGGTGCTTGTTTGTGCTTTTGTTTTGCAGCTGTGGTCAGCCCTCCTGAGCCTCCTTTAACCAGGACCATCAGATGGGCCTTCAAGTTTCCATTAATGATACTCATTAGGTGATCAAATACACTCTCCAGCTGCATCACAGAAGCCATCCCAGACTTCCAAAAAAGTGACAAATTGCATCAAGCATACCACACACCTAACATTTTGTACAATGCATGTTTCCTTGCCTCTTGCTGTGTTCAATAGCACATAAAGGCAGGAAATCTCAAGATGAATACTCAATGTTCCTTGCAGTCACAGTGCCTGTGGCTTCTGCCTGTATTTCTTGGGAGGGAATGTCTGATTACATCAAGCTTGGTGGTGATCCCCAAGAGCTCTCCAGAGAAGAACAGTTTGAGAGCTGTGCATTATTAGAGACCCTTCCCTGTGCAGAGATCCTTTCAGGTATGTATTATCAGACATCTGAGAATACTGCCTGGGAATATCAGATCTTTGGGATGAGTAGGCACAGTTGCAATGTCAACATGGTTGGCAAAAAAGAATTTGAGGCTGGGAGGAACCTGTTGGTAGGAATGGTCTGGGAAGAAGGATGGAATTGAATAGATGGGATCATCATCCACAAGCTAAGAGGGGAAATAGGAGAACCAGGGTGTCTGGTGGTCCACATGGAGAGAAAATGTCAGAGAGAAATGGAAACATGAGAAGCAAAAACCTGCCAGAGACAACAAAATTGCTAAAAGAGATATATATCTGGGCAGACATAGAAAGGAGAAGTTAGGGAAGGGGAAGGTAGAAGAGCTGTTGGATATCCAGGACCTCTGTAGGGAAGAAAATTACACAAGGATGAGAGGAATATATGAAAAGTGTTCCTTATAAAGGCAATGATGAGGAAAAGTAACATCTCTCCCAGATGTTTGTATTTTCAAGTGAAAATATGATTATTTGTAATAGATATTATATATTTCTAACTTCCAGATCAATATTTTAAATGCCAAATGTGGATACTAATGAAGTTAATAACAAAACTGTAGGTCCAATTGGTGCAAGATGCTATCAACACACATATGATATAATATGTATACAACCCTTCTAGTGGGAAAAAATAGTTTTACTTTGTTGTCATAAAAATAGCCAAAAATAACTTTAGGTATTTTTTTCACCTTCACCCCTGCATTTTCTATCATCATTCAAATGCCTGCATGTCTTGAAGAATTCAGAGCTGGCTGCCCATTCATGAATGCCTCATTAGTTATTTATCATAGACACAAGTGTTGGACCAATGTTTTTCTTGGACTATGCAGTTGTTGCTTCCATTACCTGATTTCCACACTGTTAGCTGCTCTTCTGTGTCTTTTTGCTGGCACTAATTTTTTTCAGGTCACAATGTTCCATGGCTTAACTTCTCCAGAAGATCAGATATTAGGAAGGTAAATAGATATGATCACTGGCATGGAAGATGGAAGAGAGTCTTCCATATTTGCAGGAATGCAGTTGCAGAGGAAAAAAGTCCCATAGATTCATAGGAGCCCAGGAGAGACCAGTATATCCAGTTTATTTACCAGGCACAGCCTGTAGATTTTTGGAATGTATTAGAAAAAACACAGGATATTAAATTTAATCCCTCCTGTTTATAAGTACATGATGTTTCAGTGCTTATTTTGATAAGAAGTGTCTTGGAAACTTCTGTGTAAGGACACCTATAATATAACACTTATGGGACCCCAAGACTAACAAATTTAAGTAGTGAACAAATGAAAGAGTGATTGTTAGAATGAACTCACTGCTTAGGTGAGTTCTGACAGGCTTTCTTCTTGTTTAAAAGAGGAAAGTAGTTGCTTGATTTGGTTATTTTCCAGAACCACCTTTTTGGGTTTTCACATTGAAGGAGGAAGAGCATCACCTCCACAAACTGGGAGTTCAATTATAGTTCACATCTTACTGGTCCAACTGAAGCAAAGCTGTTTTTACAGGTATGTAAATGTGCTTCAGTTGAGTAGGATCTCCACATTTAAGGTAAATGGTGGAAACATGAGCCTATGCTCATATACTGAATATTGAATCAGTCTTTTGATGCTATGCTGCCTCTGACGGGTTTCTTTTGCTTGTGTATAATTTCCTGCTAAGACTGGGAGAAGTGTGAGTCTCTGTGAACCCATGGAGTGCAGAAGGTGTTTGGCTGAAGGGTTGGAAGTGTTCAGAGACCTGTTTCAGCTGCACTCTCTAATCCTGCCTCTTTTCTATGAGGCTGTGGGGAGAATGGTTTGCTCTGACTGATGTGTTCAGCACCTCTCTGTCTGCATTTGCACATCAATCATAATAGAGAGTCTGTGAAGTCTCTCTGGATTTAAAGCTTCCATATCTTCCCTTTCCTCCCCATTTCTCTGGTTTGAAAGTGGCCACTCTTCATTAGAGGACAAGTCTGTTTCCTCTCTATGCTGCACTTGGAACACAGCTACCAGCAGTGCCAGCTGCAACACTGCAATCAAACCTCTAGAGTTTTTTACTCTACTTATTCATTGCAGAATAGCTGTGTTTTCTTACCATTTGTTCCTGAGCAAAGAATTTTTTCAGTAATGTTATTGCCTATTTAAGGGCTGGGCCTTGTTACCATGTCTGTGACTTCCACCTTCACAGTGCCCATTGGTAAGACTGTTTTTGAAAGACATTTTTCAGGTTTTTAAGGACACCTAAACTTTTGTCATAGGCTTTTGTCACAGTCTATCCTCCTATGAGTGGGATCTTTCAGGAAATCTGTCTAGTATACTGGGAAAAGGGTTTATGAAGAGACAACAGCAACTTTCAGCACTCTCAAATGACTAGTCTTCAAAATAGATTGCACCAGGTATTGAAAAAGCCTCTGTTTATAGTGTCTGGGATATGGGTACTAAGCTATGTCACTTACAGAGTATTCTCCCAGAACATAACAGCAGGTAGAAAATACTGCTCTGATCTGATAATTTTGTTTGGCTTCCTGAGGGAGAGACATCTACATGAGAAAAGTGAAGGTAATTTTCTGATAAATGGCTACATCTCATGTTCTGATGTGTTGGACACTCCCCATGCACTCTGGCAATTTTTAACTGAGATTAGATGGTACTTGTGAGTCCCAGAAATGGCATGGACTAACCTGAGGTGAATGTGTTAAAAAAGAGACAGAGCAATATGTAACTCAAATCTCTACTTTCTAATACATTGTGTCCCCTGGAGCTAAAAGGTGCCCACAACATTGTATCATATAAAAGAAATTAAAAAAAGAAAATTCAAAACTTGAGCTGAATGTCACAATATAGAAATTTGCTTTTATGATTTTAGCAGTTATCGGCTTCAAATTACACCTAAAAAAGAATAAATTTGTTTGCTGTCAATTTATAACACTTTTCAAAAACTTCTGGTACTCTGGATTCTTTGAATCAATATTTTTATTCCACTTCAAACATAATGATCTTTGTGTTGTGATCTACTTTTCATAATGTATCTTACTGCATTCTCAGTTTAATTTTATGTTAGTGATAATGGGCCAAAAAGAGTGAGTAACAAGAATAAGAGAAGGAATTGGCAAAACAAGGTTTGGGAAGGTAAAAAAAAGGAAAATTTTCACCTTCAGGAGAGAAAGTAATAGTTTTGTTTCTGAAGTATATTTATCAAGAAATGATGTAAAAGTTGAAACCTGATATGTATGAAAATTACACGTCTGCAATCATTGTAGATGGTTTACTTAACAGAATGAAATATTAAAGGGACTGATTTTTTAATTCCTCCTGCAGTAAAAGCCCATTATCACACACACATATTTCAAATAGTGGGCAAAGTGGGCAAAGTCAGGTCCCACTCTGAGTAAGCAGAGACATTCAAAAGTTATTCAATAATAAATTTAAATAGGAAGTTTAAGATTTCATTTTAGTTTAAAATATTCTGTTTCATTCAATTCCAGAATAAAAAGAATCCTGAGAAACTTATGAGAAAAGATTTCTTTATATATACAGACAAGCCTTTGTTCATGTGAAAGCTCTTACCAATGTGGAATGACTGCAAACAGAGTGATAAAATACTGCACGAAAAATGCTAGTTTGGAGCAAGATCAGCTTGCAATTATTGTTAAGAAAGCTGTACAACAGTAAAGAAGAAAACTAGCAAGATCAGATGGGGAAGGGCCTTGAGGGGAAGGTGTGAGGAGCAGCTGAGGGCTCTGGGTCTGTTCAGCCTGGAGGAGACTGAGGGGAGACCTCACTGCAGTTACAGCTTCACTGAGAGGGGAAGAGCAGGGGCAGGCACTGATCTCTGCTCTGGGGGGACACTGACAGGACCCAGGGAATGGCCTGAAGCTGTGTCAGGGGAGGTTTAGGTTGGATATTAGAGAGAGGTTCTTCACCCAGAGGGTGTTTGGGCACTGAGCAGGCTCCCCAGGGAAATGATCACAGCACCAGCCTGACAGAGCTCTAGAAGTGTTTGGACAATGTTCTCAGGCACATGGTGTGGCTCTTGGGGTTGTTTTGTGCAGAGACAGGAGTTTGTCTTCAATGGTCCTTGACAGTCCCTTCCAGCTCAGCATATTCCATTATTTTATGAACTATTCCATTAAGTTATCTAAACTGTAAGTAGAATACCTGATTTTAGAAAGAGAGGATTTAGATTACCATGGTTAAGGGTCTGTTCTCTTCAGATTGCTCCTTGGAAGCTTTTCAAGACCTTAAGGATCTAAGCTCTAAGTAACTTTGCTTTAATTCAGTGTCAGTTCTGCTTTGAGGAGGAGCTTGGGCTGCTGCTGGATTATTTTATTTTGGACACTGCTTGGATTATTTTATGAGACCTTTCTGAGTTATGTAGGGGAGGACATTCTACAGAAAGTTTGCCATAGTTTTGTCCTGGGGAGACACAGAGTGCAAGATCCACCCCTGTTTTAACAGTCTGGCTAGAGCAGGCTTGTCTTAGCATGGTGGCTTTTGTGGGCTTCATTTGCTGTCTAAGCCTTCCTTTTAATATAATGAGCTGATGTTATTTATGGAAAAAAATTAGCTAGAACAGGCAATATAAAACTTTTCCTTTGAATCCCAGAGGAATCCCAAAATGGAGGGCTCATTAATTCAGTATGTGTCTACCTCATGGCTAATTATTGCTAGTGTTTTTATGACTGCTTCATGGCAAGGATGATATCACTGAAACTCACTTAGGGTGAATCATTCAGATGAGGTGGGCCAACATTTACCTTTCTTTTTTGCTCACACATTTTATTTATTGAGTATTTAATCTATCTTTTTAATGTCAAGATATGTATGACCACAATTGTTTTGATATCTTACCATCACTTACAGATTTTAATTTTCAGCAAGAGAGGTGGGAACCATCTAAACAGAACAAACAGAAGAACATGGGAAGATCACATTACCATAGTCTCATATTAAATAGGAAATGTTACCTTAATCTCTGCAAATCCAATCAAATAGTCTGAGTGAGAAACAGCTCATAGTCTGTTCAACTAATATCCTGTTTCTGATGATGAATCACATCAGTTGTTTCAAAAGAATATATGGAAAACTGAAAATAGACTTCTAGGTGTGGAAGATTATACCAGAAAAGTTTCACCCTAACCTCTAGTAGTTACAGATTTGTTTAGCTTTCTAAAGGATTTCTTAGACATTGATAACCATGGTAACTTTTAATTTATATGAGTAACTTCTCACATTTTCCTGTCTGAGAACACAATGTGAAATACTAATGGGGAAATCCTGAAGCTGAATGTATGACTTTGACTCCCTACAGTCTTATGGGAAATAACAGTGCTTTTAATTTACACACATCTCCCAGTACACACTAATTTTAAGATGACATATACAACTGTCTGCAGTTTAAAGAAGTACAGCTATTTAAAACCTTATTTTTTTTTAGTTTATGCATTTCTCTACCATATAAATAATCAGACTCAAGTGAAACCAAAGCACAGGTACATACATTTATAATGTGCATCCACACTTTTCCCTGAAGACTAAATTTGCTGATCATCCTGCAGAAACTAAAAACATCTGCTCAATATTTTCTGCTCCAAGAGGAATGAAACGTGAGTGATTTAACCTTTGTTTTCTCAGTCATTAAGTGATGTTCATTCTGAATAGTGTTGTAGCATGAAATCATGCTTTTTCTTTTGTGGGTTTTTTATACTGCTGTAATATTTGACATTAGAAATACTGCTACAATTAGTCACGACCCTTGAATTGCTTCCTTTATTGTTCCTTTATTGCATTGAGTTGTTGAGACAAACACTAGAATAATACAGTCTTTGGGAAAATGGAAACTGCTGACTTTTAAAAAAATCCCACAAGGAGAAGGTGAATAAAATACTGAATAAAAAGGTGTCCTATTAAATGAATGTTTGAGACACTAGAAAGAAATTAAAGGCTCAACCCTTTAAGCCAATAGAATAATTTATAGCATACTATGGCATTTTGCTGAGCTGGGCTGCACAGCTTAACAGTCAGGACTCTGAAGTATTTGCCTAAGAAACCTAGCAGTTGGCATAATTCAGAAAGGGAATTATTCTAGTTCGATTTTACCTAATGACAAAAATGTGTATTTTGAGGGTCTATAGCATTTGGGCTGATATCCAGCCCTAACTAAATTCATTTTTATGCTTTGTTTGAGCTTTTTGCCTACAATCAATTGTAAGAAATGAAGCTGCTGAAAAAAGGGACATTCTGAGCAGTTTCTCTTGAAACTCAGGAGAGTGATAGCAAAACTTTTCACAATGGACTAAATGCATTTTTCTTGATTATTTTGACAGATACACATTAAACAGTTCACCTCTGCATGATGTCAGCGGGGTGGGTCCTCATGCTGTGCAGCATTCTGAGTAGTTCTCCTGACCTGGTCCCAGATTCCTTGTACACCAATGCCTGCTGCTTCCTGGGTTCAGCATGAACATCCCAGAGACTCCCATCCAGGTGCATTGCTCCTTCACTATTCATTCAGGTGAGGGCTTTGGATCTTACCTATTGTAAAAGCATTCAATTTTTTCATGGTTCACCTTCTTGCAATTTCTGGCTCAAGGTTTCTTACCAATGTTGGCAGAATTCTATGCTGACAAAGCTTGATGCACCATAATCTGTGAGCTGTTCATGGTGTTCAGACCTGGTAACTTGTTTGGACCATCAAGCATTACAGAGCAACACAATACATTAGACTGGAAAAGGCCTCGGAGATCATGGAGTCTGAGCATCACCTTGTCAACTAGACATGGCACTAAATTCCATGTCCAGACTTTCCTAAACACCTCCAGGACAGTGAGTCCACCACCTCCCTGGGCAGCCCATCCCAAAGCCCAGTCGCCCTTTTTGTGTAGAACTTCTGTCTAATGTCCACCCTAAACCGCCTCTGGCACAGATTAAGGCTGTGTCCTCTTGTCCTGTCACTGGTGGCCTGAGAGAAGAGACCAATCCCCACCTGGCTGCAGCCTCCTTCAGGGAGTTGTAGAGAGGGATAAAGTCCCCCCTGAACCTCCTTTCCTCCAGATTGAATAACCCCAGCTCCCTCAGCTGCTCATCTTGTGCTCCAGACCCTTCATCATCTTTGCCCTTCTCTGGACTCTCTCCAGCCCTTCAATGTCCTTCCTGAAGTGAGGAGCCCAGAACTGGACACAGTACTTGAGCTGTGTCCTCACCAGTGGCAAGAAAAGAGCTGCCCACACTATTGTTGATCCAGGCCAGGATGCCATTGGCCTTCTTGGCCACCTGGGCACACTCTGGCTCATGTTCAGCCTCTGTCACCCAGCACTCCCAGGTGCTTTTTCACTGTGCCACTTTCCAGGCCCAGCCTGTAGAGCAGGTGGCTGTTAATAGCTAACAGTGTTGATGGAACTAGTCCTCCCCAAAGCAGTATATCCCTCCTGTCAAATCCATCTTCATGATGGTTACATTCCCTGCTGTAGGCCTAAGGGATAAAAAAATGGGAACATTTGGGGCAAGTCACTCTGCTTTTACTGCTGAGCTGCTGACCGTGGAAATAACATTTAAAATGTAAAACTCAAAGAGCCTCTTGCAATCAAGATCATAATCTTTCTGTATCCCTTAGTCTACTTTCATCCAGAGATAAGTAGCTGAAGTCTGCAAAATATATCACCAAAACTGCAGCTGCTTCTGATATCAAACAAAGGGAAGTCCTTCTTTTGGCCATAATTGTTTTTAGAGCAGGCATTTAAATCATAAACTGGTTTGTTAACTTGAAGAATGTTCCAATTTTTAAGCATGATTGATTTTGACAGCTCTCATGTAAAGCAACCTCTATAATGATAAACTGTCAACTGTTATGGTGCTGTGAATCAAATCTGCTGAAGAAATGAAGGTTTACCCTTTCAAAAGGTTATCATCTTGCACAGTTTTTCTTTCTTCTTTTTTTTTTTTTTTTTTTTTTTCAGGAAAATTACTTTTGTAACTGTCAAAGGTTTAATATATGGACTATAAAATTGAGTCATTTTCCAAATTAATTGACCTAAAGCCAAAATAAAATGTCTTTGCCATTATAGAAGTTCCCCATTGTAACCATATTTCAACATATCTCAAAGCTTGAAAAGTGTTCAAAGAAGTTTTTTTTTGGTGGTAAACAAAAGTACAACTATTTTAAAGAGCATCACGTAAAAAACACATAGAATTATTTCTCTGTCTCAGTGATCTAATTTCCACTGTTTTAAATTTAGGCAAACAAACATATAGTCAAAACTCTTTTGGCATGAAAAGAGTTTGTAGTACATTGGAAAATTATTATTCAAAATTATTGCTGTATTTTATAAACATAGAAATGAGAAACATTATTAATACACAAAATTCAGCTTATTTATTCTTATTTTAAGTGGTTCTTTTAAGGGTTGCCATACACAAATGGCAGAAAGAGCTAAACTAATGTAATAATTCATCTGAAATTCCCTTACTTCTGAAATTAAATAGTGAATGTCTTCTCTCTTTCTGTCACGTTTTTTCAGTTGTATAAGTAACTAAGCCTCACTTTGAAGTCTCAAGTTTCTGTCTTCAAACAGTCCTAGTAATAACACCACATTTTAAAGGAGGTGAAGTTTTAACGTAGATTTTAAAAATCTGAATAGATAGAAGATTAAAATCCTTTGTTTTTTCTATTTTAGCTTTTATCCTTCTATTGCACTTATACATGTACAGTGAGAGTCTTTCTAAAGAACTGTTTCTGGGTAAATGAAAGCTATGCAGCAACAGAAATTGTGTCTACACTGTTCAAAGAGCTCAGTTTATTCTCTATGCAACTGCAGAAATGAAAACCTAGCCCTGTTAAGCTGCAGTGATGAGACACAGCAGCTCAGCAGGGTATCCACAAAGCTGCTTCAAACAGATTTTGGCAGGTCTTTCACAGTTGTTTCTCAAAGCCCTCTTGTGGTCCATTGCAAAATAATGTATGGCTAAAATACAAGGCAATTACAGTGATTCACGTTTTGGAAAACTGGGCTCACAGGAGGTAGAATTGGCTACTCAGGTGTTATAAATTCCTCTGACTGCTCACATGTCAATACTGATTTATACTCTACAAGGGTTTGATAATCTCAGCTTGTAAGAAAAGAGTTCCCTAAAGATGTGATCCAAAGACCAATGAAGTCATTGGGAGGTTTTCCATTAATTTCAGTGACTTTTAGATCAGTCTGTAAGCATTTAATGTTAATTTTAAAAGGTAACCCTGGAAGCAAGTGCAAACACATATATATATTTAAAAAGAATATCCAAAACATTAAACTTCAAATAAAACTTGAAATGAGAAACAGATTTAGAAACTTTAAGAACCGTAGGCAATGAATTCCACAGATTATCACCACTCTTACAGGCTGTGCTTTGTAAACCCACTATACCTTCCCTTAGTTTTCACTCCACTGTGAAGTGAATGTGAAAACACACACCAGTGTAAGCACAGTATGATTACAATGAAGGGTTTATAGCAAAAATTTGGAGCTGGGCAATTAATGTCATGAATTTTGACTGGTGTCTCCAGCTAAATCTATCATGCTCTGTCCCATTTCCATTTTTTTCCCCAGTGTTTTTTAGCTGACCAGTAGAGGCCCAAAGTGTCAGGTTTTAAAAGAATTTTTGTGTTTGAGAGATGTTTTATTGACTTCCTATACAGCTGTATGCATTAGCACCTACAAAATTGACTGACTACTGTGGATGTTCATTGAGGACAGGCAGAAACACCATTCACTTTTGCAGAAATGTTGTTTCCTTGTGCTAGAACAGGCTGCTCATGGATACCCATAGCATAAATTCAGACATAGATTTAGACACTGCCCTCATGAATGAAAATCCATGTTTTTTGTGTCTTTGAGCATCCAGCCCTGATAAACACTTGAGCTCTCTTGCCATTAAAATTCAGTAATTTATTTCTGCCATATTTCGAACCTTATTTATCTTTTTTTCTAATCTGGAGAGAGTTGTTTACAATAACATTTCTAGTCAAACCAGCTTGGCTATTAGGAAAGTAATTATTTGTATTTATAACAAAAATTATCTTATGGCCATTTTGAAAAGTTTTTATTAATATTGCAAATCATCACAACACAGGAAAAAAATTATCACACAGCCAATCACATATGAAGAATGAGATAGTACTTCTATTGCCCATTTTATAAAATCATAAAAAGCATTACTTCATTATTAGAAAATGAATAGTTAACTGAAAATCCGTTACAATTTTTCTAGTCTTTGTCCAGCATAAAAGGAGAATCCATATGTAAAAAATTATTACAATAAATGATTTAAGGAAAAAGAATCCGGGTTTTAACAAGAAGATCTGGCTTTCAGTTATTGGCGATTTAGAGCCAATTTTAAACATCATGAAACAAAATTCAATTTTGTTGATGTTGGTTAGTGATTTTTAAGGAGGTGGGAATGGTCCATTCTCTCACGATGTTTTTATTTTTACTACACTGACTAATGTTTGTATTTTTTTTTTTTAATTTTATTTTTTATTTTATTTTATTTTATTATTTTATTATTTAGAGAAAGACCAATGTATTGCAATTATTTTTATTTGATTCATTTACAGTTGTAATTATTTCTGCCATTATTTTAACAGAGATCTATGGAGTTAGAATAGGAAATTAATACACTTTAAGCTTCTTTAAAAAATGCTCTTACTTTACCATGTATGTTCAGCTACACTGAAGTCTATATGATCTTTTGGCAACTTCTTGTTGCCAATAACTTCTTGTTCTGTAAACAAAGTCACCTTTTCAAAGGACCTTTACCCTCCCACTGGAAAGCAGTACTGCTGCTGGCACCTTCACTCATTTACATTCTTGTTTGGTGGTATTCAGGAGAGGGGTTCTGCTGCTGACTCAAAAAGTGGGAAGCTATTCCTGATGTAAGGACATGAAAATTGATGGGGGAAGGCACCAAGGACATTGCTGTGGCAGGCCAGAGTAGTCTGGCACTTCCCTGAAGATACTGCTAGCTCTTCTGTTTCCATCAATGTCTAGAAGGTTGTCCACAGCCTTTTTTCCTGATTATTTGCTGTGTTATTAATGGTTTTTCTCCTTTACCTTTCATACCTACCTGTCTTTTACTGAGAACAGGAAAAATTGACACCCCAGTAAAGTTATTGAGATGTGAATCCAGCATCCAGCATGTTCCATGTTAATCTTTCCATGGGAATCTCAGGCTTTGGAAGAGGTTTTTGACACAACAAGAAGAACTACTCTTCTGAGCTTTGGCCCTTCTGCTATAGCATGAAAATATGCCTTTTTTTTTCTTGAGTTCCCACATCTGTTGCCTCTGATGATGAATCCTTCAATGGGAGAATCCCATAAAATTCAGATCTAGCACGTAACTGCTGTTTTGTGGTGTTGAATTGACATAAATCTCTGCATTTATTCTGAGAAAGTGGGTGGAGTGGTATTAAGCAGCAATGGACCTTTTCTGTTCTCTGTAGAAAATGAAAATCATCAGCTCAGCCATAATTTTGTTACCCTTGTTTTGTCAGGTTTTGGATGGCTCTGAGTTATGGGTAAGATTACATACAGCTTTAGGTGAAATAAGTTACATAAGTTTCTTGACTTCTGTTCTTGAACTGCCTTGATTTAATACTCAATATTATTGTAGTAAATTACTGAAATGAAGTAAATTTTCTTTTTCTTTACCAGGGAATCAGTGGCATTGATTTCAGCTATAAATAACCCTTTAGATACAGTTCTCATTGTATATCAAAGGCATTGTCATAAAAATATGATGGAAGGTCATGTTTAGATAGGATACTTACCACAGGAAAGTCTGCTGTGATCAAGTGAATGCATAGATTATATTACCACAGAAATATATTCTGAAATATTTGATTTTTCAGCTTGAAATTACTGAATAAGTTTTTAAAATTTTCAGTGCTGCGTGAAAAGGAAATCTGTGCATGAAAGTTTTGGTCAAAAAACATTCCAAAAGTTGTTAAAATAAAGCTGAATAAGTAATAAATTATTCAAACCCATCTGGGGACCTGAGTTGTACTGTCTGTTTCTTGGCTTTAGGTGTCTATTCTTGCTGGAGTGTGTCATAGTTTCTGTTAGAAAGTGCAAAAAACCTGACCAGATGATGTCAGCACAGACAAGGTGGCTCCTGGCAGCAGATATTAAATAATGGCTGGATTTAAACATGTGAAATGCATTTGGCTAGCTGGCAGCAGGCTGTGCAACCTCTCCTTCTAGGTGCTCTAGCCCCAGCCAGCACAGTCCCTGGCACAGGGGTGTGAGCACAAGCTTGGAATTGTGTCTGTTTCAGGCAGAGGTGCAGAGGCAGCTCCCCACCCACCACTGGCTCCTCTGGCAGGAACCCCCCTTGGAGCTTCCTGAGTTGGTGAACATTTTACTCTGGAAAGAACAAAATGTATTAAATTAGGGGTTCCCAAAGTTTTGTTTCTGGAGGAGTATATGATAACTGGGATGACCATAATAGAAGCCTACAACTTTCCAATAACTGAAGGCTTCCCTATCCCCCTTCCTCTCTGTTCCAGACCCCATGGGGTTCTATATGAAGCCAGATGCCTGGTCCTTTTGTTTTCCCAGGTGCTGGGAACACTGTGCTGGACTATTGCCCAGTCCTGGCAGTGCCTGAGCAGGAGACTTTGCTGAAGTTTCTTGGGCTTAGTGTAAAAGCATAAAATGGGTTGAAGCTTGGGTCACACACTGAAGCATCCAGGATCCATCAGGTGAGTCAGTGCAGTCAGACTCTCACCACTCACTTTGACATGAGGACTACATCTTTTTTTTGGGAATCTCTGCACTAGAGGGGATCTGCCTTTTACCCTCAGCTGGCACTGTCGTCCTATCCCTGCCTTATTTGTTAAAAAATGCATCTCTACATATGCAAAAAATAAAATGAAGCAAAAAACCTATCTGCCAGCCAACAGACAAAGCCAAGAGTGCTTTGCCAACCTGGCAAACAACCTGAGTTGTTTGTAACTTCCTTCAGATATAGTCTGAACTTCTCACTTCTCACATTTGCTGCTCCTGCAAGGACTGGCTCAGATTCCCGTGCTGCTAACCTGGAAATGTAAATCTCAGTTTCCTCTTCCAAAAAGGAAAAGCAAATATTGATCCATGTTTCAGGTTTTTGCATTATCCTGTTTACCTTTGTCTAGCCTGGAACCATGCAGCATTGATTCTTTTAGATGTTTGACCTCTCTCTTTTGGAATTATTCAAGTCCTTCATCAGTCTGAAAAAGAACAGGCTAAAACATTTTCTTTTGCTTGCCCTCGTTTGGTGGCACCCAGTGTCCCAGCAGCCTGTGTGCAGCTCTGAAGATCTCCTGCACTGGGGGTGTGGTGCCTGACACCTGTTCCTCCATCACACCAGCCTGGCCACGGTACAGAGTTGAAAGATTCCTTATGACACAGGAAGTGTTTTGCACATTTTCCTCTAGAATGAATTTTTATTGCAGAAATCTACAGCTTAAATGAGCTCAGAGACTGCTGCTGGCTTCCTAACACACATCCAAACACCTCCTGCTGCCCTTCCAGCTTCATTCAGCCCAGTGCCTTCTCTCTCCCCTTTCTCAGGTTAGCTCAGGCTGTGAGGCAGTGTGTGATGTGCTGCCCAGGATGGATAAGAGAGAAGAAGCAGAGGAAAGTGGCCAACCAGGAGATAGGAGTCATCTGGCAGGGCCAGTATGTGGCAGAAGTTTTTCCTAGGCCAGCCAGCAGTCAGGAGATGTAAATAGTCTGACTGGCATCAGCTGGGAAGTTCATAGTGGAAAGGTGTGCATTGCTCCATCCCTGGTGGGCAGCAGAGACTGCCTTATGGGCCAGACCCAGCCTGAAAGCTGGCTGCAGTGCAGTCCTGCCTTAAACCCAAGAATATAATTTTCCTTCTAGAATAACAAAAAAATTGCCCTTAATTTACTGAGCTATTTTGGAATATGAGATTACTTGGATTGGTGTTGCTCCCTTATTTGAATTTTCCAGAGAATGATGTGCATGCCATCAGAAAGGCATGCAGCTCTGGTTCACTCCTTCTCCTTGCCTCATTCACTTCCACAGCAGCTCTTGACACGTGTGGTTTGCTGTTCCTGCTACCTGGCCTGAAATAACAGCCTTTGCCCCACTGACTTATTTTTCCACCACAAAGATCTTGCTTAAACTTGGGGCTGCCTTCTAGAAAATGGCAGTATTTTCCAGCAAAAGCACATGAAGAATGCCTTTATACTTCCTCAGGAGGTGAGTTCCAAAGACCACTCCTGTGCCACTATCCCTAGACCCCTAACTAATTTAGCATTGTCAATGGCTCAGTAGTTATCCATTTGCTCTTAATATTCTTCAATGACCTTGGCAGGGCACCATATTCTACTGCCCCTCTCTAGAATGGAGGGGTTTTTCCAGTAAAAATCTGTTTTAAAAACAATCCAAACCTCTGGCTACAGCTCTCAGCTCATAGATAGGTACTATGGCTAGAGAAAAAGCATTCAAGGACTGTGGTGATTTAGAATTTGCTGGTAAGTAGTTTGTGGTGTTATTACTCCAGTGGTCTTTCCCACATTAGTAGACAATTGCATTTAAAATGCCCAGGGCTTCTTCTTTTCATAGGAAATAAATTCCTCTCTGCTAGGTACAAGCAAACTCTGATTCTCTGCCCTGCATTTCCATTGGTTTGCACAGATTAGAACTTTGTCTTGCTGTTTCCCTTATAATTGTAAGCAATCCTCTTTGTGGTCGATCCAGCTCCTGTTCTGACCCCACATGCTTTTCTAGCCAGCAGACCAGAGCATCTTTGCTGTCAGCTCTGATTGTTTTGCTGAATATTATGGATTTGTGATTCACTATTATATTCCAGTAACTTTTTGACCTGCATTAGCAATGAGGTAGTTTTGTTCTAGGCTAGCCTGTACTGTCACGTCCCACACAGAGATTTTTTTTTGTGGCTGAATGCCTGAGATGATTTTCTAAATCTCTGCAAGCTTTTCCAGTTCTCATTTCTATACATTTATTTTAGTACAAGAAAGTAGAGCAAAGGGAAATTCTAGCTTCTCTGCATTCCCTGATTCTCTTGTCTGGTAGGAAGTAGTTAATGATCATTCTTTGTAAGGTTTATTTCTGAGGACTCTTTCTAAGTCTGTTTCTAAGTCAAGAAATTTGCCTGGATATTCTGATCAAGAGAAAGAAAAGAAATGCCTCCTGGTGAAAGACACAGATGAAGCCAGGAAGCACAGTCATTATGCTACAGGATTGAAGACACACCAAACTCAGTATTTTGGTAGAGTTAAAGGGTTAGAGGAACCAGTTTGAAACTTCCCCGAGAGTCAAGACTGGAGTACAGAAAGAACTTCTTGTATTGCTTGGGGAGTTGATAAAATAGTAATGGATGCATTTGGACAGAAACACAGTTGTTAACATGTTCCTGTTTTCTGGCAACAGGAGTGTGGGAGCTGAAGTCAATGTAATTTCACTCTATCTGTGTTCAGGAAAAAGAACACAAAAGAATCTGATTTTTTATTGTTAAGCTGGCAGTACAGAGACCCACAGTTTCTGAGTTCTGGAAAGCCAGACATTCTTCTGAACTGAAGAATATTAAAACAAGACAGCTTGAACTCTGCTCTAGGCCCAGGAGTGTAAATCTGGAATAAGTTCACTGGTTTTGATGAGGATACTTTGGATTTACACCAGCAACTGAGAATAGAACTTGGCTCTGTGTCTTATTCTTCTAGTGGTAGTGAAAAATATGATCCTAATAAAAGAAGTGCAAGCAATCACAGGAGTATTCTCATACTGGTTCTACTCTTTAGATGCAGAATTTTAGATTGTGGAACAAAGTCCATCTTATACAAGAGTAGCTCTAAGCAATCTGGTAAGGAGGATCTATAAGAAGAGTGGTAGTTTAATCCTTGCATGGCTCCTATAGCTTTCCTGTATTGACCTAACTTGCCTTATAAGACGACATTAAAATATTTTGTTGTGTTTTATTTTTTTGTTTGTTTTAGTTTATGGGTATAGCACACAAAATTATGTTTATGCAGAAATTGTTTGGGAAAAGGCTGTGTGTGTTGCAGGAACTGAAGAAGCCTGAATAATTTGTGTTGTAGTGCCTTCACAGAAATGTCAGCTATGGAGTAGATCATTATAGACATTGGCATTATCAGCTTTTGGACTGCAGCATCATTCCTTGTAGCCCAGAAATATTTATTGTGGGTAACTGGTTTGAAGGTGAGAATATTACAAAAACAGTAAAGCTGCCTCAAGTGCTGTTTTATCTTCTCTTCTGTGAGAACATGTATGAAAAGCCTTGACATAAAGCTAGAACCAGATCAAGCCTTCAAAGATTAGTGTTTTTCTTTTTGATATTTCAAATCCTGCTGTGACTTTTCAGTTGTTTAGGGGCTATATTGCAAAAACATCCTGAGCACCCTTCTTGGCATGATAAATCCACAGACATGATACACATGTCTGTGTATCTTTAAAATGATACACAGATGGGAAAATTTCTAACAGGCATCAAAGCCATTAGGTTTGTATTACTTTTTCTATTGTTTAGTAATATTTGAGAGGGATTGGAAGCGTCTGTGACCCGGCTAATTGCAACAAAAATTACAGAGTATTAAAAACAAATGGGAAGATGGAAAAGAAAGTTGTGGTAGGATTTTGAAAGAAGTTTTCAGTCTCATGGACATTCATTGTCACTTGAGTGCCTAACTGCCTCAGGCTGCATTGGAAGTCCCATTATGAGAGCTGGAAAAACAAAACCCCAGCTAACCCATGACTCTGGACTTAAAACCCAAGAAGCTATAGTCACAGACTAAATAGAGTATGATTTGAGGCTATCTGCTCTTCTGCCACTGGATTTAATTGGACAAGTATGTGTAAGTGCTTTGATTTTTCCTAGTGACAGAAAAGAATCAATACAAGTGTGTCATCAGGCTGCATATTTTGCTCTTTATTCACTTTGATAATTCCTCTCCTTAGCTGGAAACTGCTGCCAGTGTACTTAAAATGTAATGTCTTAATCACACAATCCCTCAACCTCAATGAGGTGATATTTAAAGTTTACAGGGATGATACAAGAAAATCCAAATGCTTTTGGTGCTAAACGTTCTTGAAACACAGTATCTCTGGATTTTCTCCAATTTCTGTGTGCTGAACAGTTGAAACCAAACAGGGTTCCAGTCCAGTAATGCACTTACTGTTTACACAATAGCTGAGGGACATGAAAGTCTTTATGAAATCAATCAAAGCACCTTTGAAGTTAAAATAACTAAATAATGATGCATTCTAGTCTAGTTTACTCCATGACAACAAATAGATCTTAATTTTTTTTACTGTTTGTACTTCTCTTAGCCTTCTTTTTCCAATATTCTCTCAAAAGGACAGGGAAAGATGAATAGACTGACTTCACTAAAGTGAGCTTCTTTTGAGACAGAGAACTATGCTTGGATGCTGTTAAAGAAGTAACTAGCATGTCTCATTGGGCATGATGAACAGGGATTTTACTGATGTCATTAAAGATTATATATTTAGTTATGTCTTCTTCTAATGAAGAGTATGTTCCATCACACAGATGGCACATCTGTTTTATATGACATTTCTTGAGAGTTATTTACATGAAGGCTCATTACTATTCTAGATTCTTTTTATGTTTTGGGGGGCTTTCCCAAATGGGATTGCTGGTCATACTTAACACTTAGAGAACCACCAGCACTGCATAGTTACTGTAAAATGCCTACAACATCCTCAGTGATGGAAGGGTGACGTGGTGAAACAATAAACACAAATGAGTTCAACATGCCTCTCTGGGTTTTTTTGGGGTCTTTCTCTTGCTCTGTTCATAGACAAGATCCACAGAATAGATCCAAGTATTACCTGCACATTGGTATTTTGGTTTTTTGTTCTCAATGGCTTTAGGAACATGTATCATTTTTTCAGTGGTAGCTGTGTTCTGCTCTATGTTCTTCTATGGTAAGGAAGAAAAAGGATGTGACAAAAGTCTTTCCTTGATCTTTCTGTAATAAGAATACAAAACTGAAAGGTTTTATCCCTTCTATGCTGACTGCTAGCTGTTGGGCTACACATTAAGAAATCTTCAGAAATCTTTCAATGGTGAGAGGGTTTCAAGTCTACAAGAGAAAAATGTATTTCAGTTTTTCTCCATAACTGTTACCCAAATATTGATCTATGTTGTCAGACCATAGCTCAGGTAAGGCTATTATTTGCTTGCTTGGATATGTGTTTATTTATTTTTTTTTTTTCTATCAGTATAGATATTAAACATTCAGTAGCAGCTGATGGGGAAATCAGTAGCACTGCTTGCAATACAGGTTGCAGAATGTCTGTATTCAGTTAAAGCCTAATGGAAGCAGAATACATTAACCAGTAAATATCATCATGATTGATAGCTGATGATTCACCATTTAGACAGAGGAACCCATCACTGGAAAAAATGGACATATATTGTACTGGCACGTAAAATACTACTCCCTAACCTGTAAGTATTGATGGGTCTTTTCCAAAATTCTTCTTTCATTAAAGCTTTGTCTCATGAGCCTGACTCTTTGCATTAAAATAGGACACCAGCTTTTACTCCATGTTCTGAAAGCAAAAAAATAGGATACATTAAGGGTTGGGTAAACACCTTCTTTCCATGGCAGAGGTTCCACTGGTACAAAATATTATTGTCAGGCTGATACCAAGGAAAGTAACAAAATCATACCAAATGAAGGAGACATCCAAGAAGAGAAAACTAAGTTTAGGTATGGTGAATCTGCTTCCTTAGAAGACTGTCTATCTGGCTACTTTTAGTTTTAAAAACTTTGTAATAGTCTTAGTGTAAGGCATTTTGGGGAGTCAGTAATGAAACAAGAGCAACCTTAAAAAGACTGAACAGCATAAGTAATTAAGCACCCTTATTTAGTTTTACTGTTGATTTTCCAAGACAGATAAAACCCCTGAAACTCCAGGATTATATAAATGGTCAGGCAATTAAAGAACTTTAAAATGTAGGTCTGTTATAGAAAAAATTATGTCACATCTGATTCAGTACAGTATTTATGGCATCTCATGCACCAGCTTAGCAGGAGTATTTTTAATGTTTCATGACTGAAAAACATTCTTAATTTGAAATAAATTTGAAATTTGTTATCTTTCATATTACACAGCTGATGTATGTCAGGGTTTTGAAATTCATGGTTTGACATGAGATGTTTTGAATGTCTTGGGAATATGGAAAAAGCTATATGATTTAGTATTTGCCTTCTCTCAGAAAAGTCTTTCAGGCACAGCTCTGGCATATCAAGACAGTCCAGGGACTTCCTTGGCTAGGTCAGTAGGAGGCTTTTCTTCTTCCTTCTTTTCTTCCTTACTGGTGTGTGTGTAGCATCATTGATTAATACATATCTTTTGTCTTCCAAACAATCAAGGCAAGACAAAGAAAAGAAACAAAACTTGTGACATATGTAACTAAGAGGGCTGGTTGGACTTTTAACCTCGTTTATTTGTATTCATTTGCTAAATCCTTCACAGCAGGAATTGTCTCCTTCCCAAGTTAGTACAAGATGCAGCCCTGGAGGGGGCTTTGGGAATGACTGCCATCATTCCTAAAATAACAAGTGCTGAGTTTGATCCAGAATGGTGTGTTTGCAGAGCATAAACACTGAGTAGTCTTAATTTCCCAACTTACTGTGGTTAACAGACTGAAAGGGGAAATATTTGCATCTTTTCATTACACCACTAAACAAAAATTTCTAAATGGGTTTCAGTAGAAATAGTTGGCAAATTTCACATCTCTCAAAATATGATACAACAAAGCTGAACTAGGCTACAGCTTTGAATCTTCTTCAATTCTACATAGATCTGAGAAGTCCCTACCTGCTTGATGGTCTGAACTGGTTTCTGACATCTAACATAAGACATCTTGAAGATGAAGATGTAGGTAGATCAGTGTAGAAATGCCATAAAAATGTTATATCCTAAATCGAATATACTACTATGTAAAAGTTACTTTATGCCATAGACCAAAAGCTATTGCACAATTTATGTAATTTTTCTGAATCTTACATTTTTTCTGCTAATTCTTCCCTTTCAAAATTTCCAAAAGCCTCTTTGATTTTGTTACTATTTTACCCACCTGTGGCAAGTCATGCCCCTTTCAGACAGTGATAACTAGTAAGCAAATCTACCCAATGTGTCACCCAGGATTTATCACAGTACACAAAGCCCTGGTGTGAGATGCAGTCCCTTCCCTGCCAGAAAGAACTCACCACCATAACTTGCTAACAGCCACTGTGGGGCTGGCAAGGGTGGCAGCACAGGACAAGCCGTGACCATGGCACGAGACCGACAGCTGGGTGACAGAGGAGGCACGCCTCCATCTGTGATGCCACACGGAACCTTCTGGTCTGTGCTCTCCAAATCTGCCTCCTCCTGTGCCTGGCTTTTCCAGCTTGATCCCTTGCCTGTCGTGCTCCCAGTTTCAGTTGTCATTCTGTTGATTTGGCTGCAGTGAGCAGGGTTTATGGCTGTCTCATAAGAGCCCTGAGAGATAGCTTTGTTGGTGTGATCATTCTCTCTCTAAGTGCCCTAATTGCTGCTAATATTTGTTTTGCTTTCATGACATCTCTAAGCCAGATTTTTCCATGAGGAGGTTACCAATAATTCTGCATGCCCTGGGGAATTCATGTGCATGCTCCCCTGCTGTGTCAACTTTTTACTCATTTTTGGTAAACAGCTCTTGTCTGGGACAAGTGTGACCTGAAAGATGACATGTGGTGCACTGATGCTCGTCTGGATTTTAGGAAAATGCATGACTAGTTGAAGTCAGTCCTGTATCTGTGACTGCTGGTGGTATCAGGTTCCTCTCACACACTGTCTCCTCTGTGTGAGCCAAACTGCTTCAGGGCATAGGCCAGAATATTGCAGTGCTGTTTAGTTTCCTATCCAACATTTAGCTCCCATATTTTCCTTGTGGATTGCTTCAAACTGCCAGTCCAAGCACGTGATTTAATCTGCAGCCAGCTGGCTGGAGTACACTCAGAGCCTGGTCAATATTTGGAAAGAAGAACACACAATGCCTGATTTTAGCTGAAATAATGGAATATCCATAAATACAACATGATTTTTGAAGAGGCTGTGCAGTTAGTCATTTGTCAGATTGGTTACCAATGATATTAGTCTTTCCATCAGAAAAATTAAAGGTCTTCTACAAAAGCAAATCAGAAAACAAGATAGTGGAAGGCTGTCTCAAGTGCTTTGCTGATGGTCCAAAGCCTGAGCTTTGCTTCTCAGAATTCAGTTTCTCAACAGAAGAAACAGAAGCTGGAGATGAAGGGCATGAATATGATCTGGTTGCAAGATAGCATGTATGTATTTCTATAAAGATGTCTCTCAAACTAAGTGTGGTTTAGGTCTTCATTCTCCCTCTGCATTTCAGTCTGATGTTTCATACCAAAGTGACTTGAACAGTTTGGGCAAGGGCAGTGACATGCCAGAAGGAAAAACAGAAGTAGGAAAAAACCCCTCACATGCCAAGGAAAGAAGGATCAATCACTTCTGCTGCCTGATTTAATCTTGTTTATTTATGAATTTCCATAAGTACACTTTCATTTCTACTTTGGAATTTGAGTTTGGTTCATTTGCTTCTGTAGGAGAGTTTTCAAAAATGCTGATCTTGGCTTTCACTTTTCAGAACTGAATCTTGTGAGTGTGAAACTTTCAGGGCTTGTTTCTCACTCAGTCATACAGGAAGTTATCCAGGAAGCCACAACTGTGTCAGATGATATTATGAAAACATAACAGAATATTCATAAACTCTGAAGAATGATGAAATGGCATCTCATGACCCTAGGTTAGCAACAGAAGAAAGTTCTATTTAATTCAATTTTTAAAAAATAAAAGGTTTGATCTACCTCCATTAATAAAAACCCTAGCTAAAATATTCTTGGTTGTGTGTTTGACATGTAGTGATCCTCATGAATGGAAAAATAATAACTCAGAGAGTTGAAAGTAACCTGAACAATGTGCAATGAGGTCCTGTGCAATCTGCCAATGAGCAGCTATACCTGGCATGAATGCTTGTCTCAGCTCCTGTCCCACAGGCTTTTCTGAATGTGTTTCTGTGCCATGTGTAACAAGCCACACTAATTGAAAAATGAGTATGAATTGATTTATAGAAGGAAATCAGGGATACTGAAGCCCTGCTGCTGACTCTATGCACACTTCAGAGACGTTGAATTTGGAGTAATTCTAGTTTTCTTGGGCTCTTGGATCATTGTGATTAGAAAATAGAATCAGTCATAGAACATTTTTGATTGAAATATGAATTCCAAACCCTTTGTGTGCTGGACATTAGGAACATTGTTTTCTTTTAAATCCTTTTTTTTTTCAGTTCAGCTTGTGTCTTGGTGCCACTTCACAAGCAGGCATGGTAGTGGGAGATGACCCAAAGAGCCATGTAGTAAATTCATGTGTCTGCTGAAAAATGTCAGACTCCTGAAGATATCTTGGGACAAAAAAAAAACAACCTAGTCTAGATTATTACAATAATAATTTTATACAATTTTAATTCTTATTTTTCTAGTTAATGAGATATATAACATTTTAAGATCTGTCTACAATCTCAAGTGCAAAAACACTTGGCTCCTCTGAACCTTCATAGTCTGGTTTGCCCTTACGTTTATCTACAAGAGCTGGCAGAAAGATTAGTAGAAAGAAAACGTGATTTTCAAAAAATTTCATGGGCTTCATAGGCCTCTGTCCTACTTTGGATACCTCTTGACCTGGTTTATGAACTAAAAATAGCAGGAAAGTGAGATTGCAGACATCAGGCCTGAGAACAGCTGAGCAGATGCAAAAGAACTGTGCAGCAGTTACTAACTTATTTTCTTGTCATAGATATCCTGGGCTTTCCATGCTGCAGTCACTTGTCCTGCCCTTTAACTAGTATTGAAACCATCTATATTAATCAGCTTGCTCACAGGGCAGGAAGTTCATTAATAAGTTGTTTAAGAAGGAGGATAAGATCCTGGCCCAGCTCTCACTGACCTCAATGCAAGGATTTTACTTCTCGTGACAAAGACAGCAACAGAGTTATTGCTCACTTCCCTAAATACAAACACATTAAATTACCTCATCACCTTTATATTAATGTGGGATTTATTTATTTATAAAGCAGAATAAAAACATGAGTGCTCTTACAGAAATGAGCAACTTAGTGGAAAATGAAAGCAGGCTGAATGCTTTTCAGTGAATACATTTTCTTTAATTCATGACTCAGGCCTAATTCTTGTCATGATTTTGATGTAATAAATTCTAAATAAAATAAGATTACAGTGATAAAGTAACATGTCTTACCAATGAGTACCTAGAGTACACATGCAAACAGTTAGACTGTCTGTCTACTTTGCCTGTTAAATACCAACTCAGCTTAATTTTGCACTATTATTTCCAAAACTGTCTTTGAAGCTTGATCTGGAACAACTCATCCCCAGAACAATGTCTTAGATTTCCCTGCCCAAAAGAAATAATTAAATTACAAGAAAAACAAACAATTCTATCATTCCCATGATTAATACTCACTTTTGCCTGAAACCTACATTCAGAAGATCTCATCTGTCATAAATTCTTTTTTGATATGCATCTGAGTTGCTTGAAGTAAAAGATTTCTCAATTACAGCAACCCAGAAGTATTAAAAATGATAAGTTTTTAGTTATAAAGTATCATCTCATTGAAAGCAAACTGCTCCTTGGGAAGGAACAGAATAAATCATTATTTTTATCTAAAAATACAAACAATTCTGAAATTTTTATGACATAAACTATTGCCATTGTTGACATTATTTTTTCCAGTGTCTGTACAGGCATAATAAATCCATAGTCAATTGTAAGTTTATGACATTTAGTGGTATGTAAGAGATTAGTGCTAATGGGAAGTGCTTGCTAGTGTCAACTCAAATCTTAGATTTGACAAGACACCTCAAAGAAAGTATGAGGAATGATTAAAATGGAATTTCACATGTAGTAGCGTATTGCATTTGCTTTTTTATTGTCATTCAAGATGGACAAGTCCAGTTGAGGATGAAATGATTTGCATTTAAAAGGGCCTGCAACTATAGACTTTATAACCTAGGATCACTTGCTACTATAGATGTCTACAGGAGATGGGATAAATCCCACGTCAGCAGGAAAAATAATTAAGGTGCATGTATTGCCATGTTCCACCCCTTCATCTTTCTCCATAATTTTTCTTTCCCTGTGCTTTGCCTTCATATACAACTTCAAGTCTTTCAGACACTAGGTTACTGACAGTAAAACTGCCATGAGCAGTCAGTTTCTACAGGAGAATCCTATGGGAAATGTTCTCAATGGCATTATTGAAGTCTGGGTAGACCACATCCCCAGTCTTCCCTTCATCCACTAGGTAGGTCACCTGGGCATTAAAGGAGATCAGGTTGGTCATGAGGACTTGCCTTTCCTAAAGCCAGGCTGGCTGGGCCTGATCCCCTGCTTGTCCTGCACATGCTGGATGATGGCACTTATTGTGATCTGCTCCATTATCTTCCCTACTTGGTAAATTTCTAAGCCTAGCAAAAAAATTGCTTGGTCTATGTCTCTTTTATCAATTTGTGCTTCCATTGTAGTTTACATAGGAGTATAGTTCAAGTACCTGCTATTCACCTATAGCAGCTTGAAATGGTAAGATGCAGATAAATTATATGACTATCAAGATTTTTTTCAGAATTTTCATGTTATTTAGACAATTGTGTGAAAACAACACAATTGTTTTGACAAATTAGTGACTGTAGTATAATATTCAGTTTCTAAAAATATAGATTGTTGCATGTGTGTAAAATGTGAAACATGTTTTGAAATGTGTTTCAAAATAGTTGAAATACAATGTTGTTTCATTTTTCTTTCAGTTGGGATTTATTGCCCCAATGCTGGTCTGTACCTATAGCATTGTCTGTTAACCACGAATTCTGCAATGCTATTTTTTTTTCATTTTATGAATTTTCTAAGGATTTAACAGTCTTTATGTGTGCTTTAATATCAACATCCATAAACTGAGAGCAGCATCTTGACTGCTGTCTATTAATAAATATACTAGCAAGGGAAAGAAATTCTTCCTAGGTGAAATAACTGTTGAAAATAACTATATGAAAACCCAACTCACTGTGTAAAGCAAACTGGGTGAAAGGTGGTGCCTTTCATACAACACTCTGTGCTGCAAGTCTAAATATGAGAGATGTGCAGTTTCTGCAGTGTTATGGTCCATGAGTCCATGCCAGTGCCTTGGAATAGCATTTTCTCACATCTGTTCCTTCCTTACGTGTTTGCCAAAAATATTGGAAGGAATTGTTTCAAGCCACTTAAATATTTGCATTTTGTTGTTTATTTATTATTATTTTTTTAAATAAACCTTTTTCACATTAATGGTCTATTTAAACATGACATGGTCTGTAGTAATTCAAGATGGGTTTTCCCATGATTTGTCTTACACAACTGTGACTTTTTTTCTTAGAAGCATAGCTTGCAAAAAAGTCTTCATAGATGAAGGTAATTGCTTGTAATAGCAAAATAATGAAGAAAAAGCACAATTTCTTGTTAGAAAAAAAGGGGAAAAGATCACTCCCTCAAACCTGAACAGAATTATTAAAGTATTTTCCCAAGGACAAGAATAGACCAAACAACTAATCTTGATAATACAAGGAAAAAAATTATGCTCATGTGATGGTAGCAAACCAATAATTTTAAATAATTTTAGCAATTTTCACTTTTTTCTGACTTACATTGGTGTCTTATTGTTCTAATGGTTCCCAGTTGGCAGCTTCTTTGCTACACTTCACTGAAAGATAAAGATCCTCTACATTCCTGGGCACAGGCAATTTCATTGCCTTCTCTGTGTCTAAATTGACTACTTTAACCCTTTTATCCCAGCTTTCTTCCCTGCCATTGTCCAGGACATGCTAAGGACCTTGGACTGGGGCCATTTTCCAGAATGTATCTGTATTTTCAATTGCCTTGAGACCTTTGTTTATTCATAGTATTAAATTCTGGAATTTTTGTTGTTTGTTGGCATCCAAGATTTTGATCTAAGCACAGTGAGGACAGGGTTCTTGGAGTTCTTAGGTACTTTAACAAATGGAAAGTAAGGTTTTAAAGTATAAGGTATGGGCCTCAAGTGGATATCTGTCTTTTTTTTAAAGACTGAAGCAACTTGTCAGTGCATACAGATGTGTTTCACCTCTGGGAGTGTTAAAGAGGAAAGGATAGAAATTCTGTGTTTTCTCTGACTGTGCAAAAAGCACTGGCTGAATACAAGCTTACAAGGTATTCTTCTGAACTCAGACACAATAGCAGTGGCAGTATTTAGGGATTTGATAACAAGGGTTCTGAATATGGTTCTTGCATGCCCTACTACTATTTTCAGTAAAAGCCTTAGTTAAAGATATAGGCTGTGAGTATCCCTAAATCAGAGGAGTATGAAAGATCAGTAGTGTGATTGCAGTATTACTACTGCTTTTTGTAAAGGTTGTAGCCACTAGAAAAATGTAAGATGACGATTAGTGCAATCGACTGAGGGACGTTATAGACTGTGGTCTTTGGCTTTCAAATGGGTGATACTTTACTGAATTAAAAGTTTAACAGCAAAACACCCATGTCTTATGGCTACTTTCAAAGCTGTCTAAATACAACTCTTGCAAGTAGAATTACTTTCACCTTGTAGCAGAGATCCACTACTCTAAATATCCTGTGTACTCACTTCTTCACTATGCCCTCTTGCTAATTTCAGTACAGGAGTCTTCTTCTTGTTAATCTCCACTGTAGGCAAACAGACTATGTAAGGCATCTCTGTCTCCAACCATGTTAGAAACATTCTCAGAGAGAAGGAGAGCTTGGAAGCAGGTCCAGTAATTCCAGGGTACAACAATGGAAGCATTAGATCATCTCAATTTGCCATTAAAAATATTTTCTTTACTTGCTTTTCCAGCTGGCTTAAATTCTTTGTTTGAGCTCTGTGGAAATCAGATTCTTCTTGACCCTGAATGCATTGATGAGTTCCTGGTCCATTTATTATTACAAATGGTTATTTTTTAGAAGAAAAGCAGTGGCTAGGAGAAACATTACAGAAATGTTTTCTTAACTCTGGCGCACCTTGGGAAATTCAGGTTGGGGTGAAACTTTAACCTTTTGTTTCCACTGCAAGGTGGGAGCTTTTAAATTCTACCAACTTCTGTTATTTTCACATTTCTTTAAAAAGCCCCTCTGTGGGCTGTAATAAATTCTGTGTGTCTCCAAATAGAGTTATGTGGATTATATGTGCTGTTTTTCCTAGTATTTCATCAGGCTCATTATTAACATTGGACATATCAAAGGAGGAGCCAAAATAAAGCAAACTGTAAACAGCTGTGGAGATGCACATTTCTGTATGCTGGCATGCTGATTTCTGAATTATGCTTTTCAAGCAACCTCATTAAAATATGTCCTTTGGGAAAAAACCCCCACATATCTCTGTTTTTTTCAAAGCTTTTTTCTCCCCTTACATTCCTGAAGTGATGGAAACATGGTGTGAAACATCACAGGTCAAAAGATTACAATAGAATCTTGAAAAGCAGAAGAAATGTGCTTGAGACACTTAAAAAATTGAAATGTTCAGCCTCAGTGTTTCCCCCAGTGCATGAGAGCTACTGGCAAGTTGGAATAAGCTCAGAGGGCCATGTAAATATTTCAGGTGCTGGAAAATATGGCTTGAGAGCAGCACCAGGTAGAATAGAAGGTCAATGGGCCTTAAGTCCTCCACTGCTTAGAGAAGAGTCATAGAGAAGACATGGTCAGTGTCTCCCCAGAGCTGATCCCCAAAACCAAAAACCAATGCATCAAAACAAGGATGCGAATCAAAACCACAAGCAAGTTAACTAAGTACAATTATAAATGCATTTTGGAAACTTCTGAATTTAAATTTTCATGCCAGTGGGATCTAGCATTAAGTTGGTTATTTTGAACTATTATGTAAATGTTTCACACATTGCTCACTGGGGCTGGACCTGGAAATCTGTGGAAGAGGACAATAAAACTCTTCCTATTAGTTGGTGACCCAAGCTAAGAGATCTGATCAAAGGCTTCATTCTCTTGAATCCTTCACTAAGCTCTCACATCTCACCACTTGTGAGTAATGTTTCACACCAGAAGGCCCAGAGACTATGTTGCATTCTGGCAGGTGATGCTCTGGCCCCTGTCACTGCTGATCTCTTCATCACCTCTTGGCTAGACTACAGTTGTGTGATAAAGCTGAGCATGATGCCTACAGCACTTAGGAAACTCCATCTAACAGAGAAGAATAGAACACATCTTCACAGCCATGCTGGCTACCTGAGATCCACCAAATCACCAAGAGATTACCCATGGTATTTCAGTTCAAGCTCAAATTTCTTCTATACTGTCTGTGAAGAAATATGTGATTGATCCATTAGTAAAGGGGGACTACAAGAAAGATGGACATTTTATGAGGGCATGTGGTGATAGGACAAGAGGGAATGGCTTTAAACTGAAAGACAGAAGGTTTAGTTTAGCTATTAAAATGAAATTATTTGCTGTGAAGCTGGTGAGGCACAGGATCAAGTTGCTCAGAGAAGTCTTGGCTGTGCTATCCCTGGAAGTGTTCAAAGCCAGGCTGAATGGGGCTCTGAGAAACCCAACCTAGTGGAAGCTGTGTCCAGCCATGGCACAAGGATTGCAATGAGATGGTCTTTAAGGTATGTTCCAACCCAAACCATTCTTTGATTACAGCTTCTGCCCTTGGGCTATGGACAGTGCATTGCAAATGGGATACAGCCCATCTCTCAGGGCTTTCTTGTGTTTCAAACAGACCTAGAACTCTTGCAGGATCAAAAGAAAGTCAGTAGCTCTTGTTCCTCAGGAACTTCTTCCTGTTCAGTCCCCTGTTCCACTCTGCCTTTTCTAATGTAAATACATAATAGCTTCCCTAATCCTGAAACTTAAACCCTGCCAGAACACTTCTCCTTCTGGAAAGCATGAAAAAATAGAAATCATACAAGAGATACACAGTTCTGTTGCTTACTGCAAAGCAGGAAATCAGGGAGCAAGAAAGAACTGCAGCTGAGATGACCTGTGTGGTAGAGAGGCTGACCACACACAGCTAATAGCAAGTCCAGAGTCAAAGTTGTGGCTTTCTTTTGAACAGAGGTGGTTAAGAGGCAAAATGGCTAAATTTAGTGATGGAAAATATTTTCTGAGCTCTCTGAAAAATTAATTTTGTTTGCTTCCACTAGAAACAGTTGATAAAATCACAGAATATTTTAAGGTTTTAAGTCATCAGAGTATTTACATCGACAGTTAACTCCATTCCTGTTTAGGGAAGCATATGAATATTTTAGAGTTTTATTTCCACTACTTTTCTATTCATGCTATATGAGAATTGGGCAATATGAGAAGCGGGCCTGGATGCTAACACAAGAAGGAAGCAAATTTCAGAATTTTCTTTTGTGGAAGCAGAACATCTGACAAGTTAATGCAAATAAAAATTGGACAAACTCAGAATGCTAGTCCCTCTGAAGTAAGAAACCAGTCCTGGCACCAGAACTAAAGAAGCTTACACTTTTTAGAACCTGGACTCTTAATAAACAAGAGGTTATAGCTGTTTGTGTGGCTGATACAAAAGTGCAATTCTGAGATCCACTTCAGTAAGAATAATAGTAAAAAAATTGCTGGAACTTCCAATACTCTGCCTCTTGAATATAGTCTCAAAAGAAAATTACAGAGGGCTTCCTAATATTTTGGTGGAATGTTCCTGAATAATTAACTATGGCTTGTCCTAGGGAAATCTATACATCTCCTCTTAAAAA
The DNA here is from genome assembly GCF_029582105.1 of Oenanthe melanoleuca. Taxonomy (NCBI): domain Eukaryota; kingdom Metazoa; phylum Chordata; class Aves; order Passeriformes; family Muscicapidae; genus Oenanthe; species Oenanthe melanoleuca. Next base: position 29,056,709 of record NC_079336.1, read on the forward strand.
ATTTCCTTGTTTCAGTCTTCTGTAATCCAGTAATCCAGTGAAAGCAATTCCTTCTGTGTACCACAGCTGACCTACAGTAACACTCCAGTCTGAGAGCAGTGCAATAAAAACAGCTAAAGAATGTGCTGATGAGAAAAGTTATTGAGGGAAGTGTCATGAGGTTTATAGCACCTTCTTAGTTTCCTGGTGCTTAAAATCAGCTGAGCTAGCAAAGCAGAAAACTGCAGCTGGGAATCAAAACCAGCTTTCAAATGCAAGTGTTACTGATATCACGGAGGAGTACATCTGAAGAGAAAAGCAGATTATGCCTCTACAGCACCAAAAATCTATTTATAATATTATTTTGCCTATACCTAAGCTTTCTGTGCTCCAATTGGGAAGGATTTTAAGGGATTACAAGAGCTGTAAATTTATATATATATATATATATATATATATATATATATATATATATATATATATATATATATATATATATATATAGTTACACTAAGTCAGGTGTATATATAGGTCTATATGCAGGTATATTTCAGGTTCAGAATAACTCCTTTTTAAAAATTCCATGTTGAATTCAGTGTGAAATAGCTGAGATACTCTGATTCCAAGAAATTAAAAGGAACCTTGCAATGAATTTGTGGCTCTGCACTGGAGTTACATGCACTTCTGTAGTCGACATTTGAAAAAGTTTTTGCAGCTCACTAAAACAACTCTGATTCCTTCACCCAATTTTTTTTCCATATAACTTTCTAGTCAGTGTGTCAACAAGTTTTTCCAGCCATGATTAACAATGATGAAGAACCAGTTATCTGACAAAGCTATTATATTTTACTGTTTCACGTGGGTCAGAAACACAGAGCTCAGCTATAAACTTCACTTTCTCACATGTCAATGGCAAAATCACACTGTCAGTAAAAATAAAACACCTGCAAAAAGCTTTGAAGATTGCTATCTGTAACTATACATTGGTATATTAAGTACCAATTATGCAAACACTGTCAATTTAGGAGTTTAATGAATTGTGCATTATTTAGGGCACACATTTAAATTCAAGTAATAGGTACAGTAAAAGAGAAGAGACAAGAAGAATAAAGAAATGATCACAGTAATCACAAATAATTCCTGGGGACTTTCAAAGAACTGCTAGGAACTTTTCACATTATTCCATGGTATTTTTGAGGTGTATTATTGTAACAGTTTCAGCAATGCAAAAAAAAAAAAAAATAGAAAAAAGATAAATATTTATTATGTTCACTTTAGTCACACATGATGCAGATCATGTAGCAGATCAGATAATTATGCCTCCTTTCTTCACCTAGGACAGATTTTCTGTGGATCATCCAAAAGTTGCTGGAAGTCAATGGTTATTTATCAGTGCCATTCTTCTGTTATATTGTGTTGTTATATAGGAAGTGTATTACATTTTTCTATGCAAAAAAGTGCTGTGGATACCTCAAGGATGATTTGCATTGATGAATGAAAAGACATGCATAACTGCAGTTGTAACAGAAGATTTTTAATATAAATGTGTACTAAAGTAAATGCTGTTTTCATTGGCATAATGTTCTTTGCACAGAATGGTTTCACAATTTTCCTATAAAAACTGTTTGTCACTCAGGAACAAATTAAGATCCCAATATTCAGTCATTTTTTCTTTCTTTACTGTTCTTTTTTATAACATGATGCAGAGGAATTTTCAAATCAGAAAGACAAGAGCTATTGCTTCATAGCCTTGAGTATCTGAAATAGCAAAGATATTTGGATATTCTTTCACTGTACTAAATCCCAGATGACAGCATTAGCTCGTTTCTATTGTCAATTCCTTTGTTTGTGTTCCCAAGTATAAATGATGTGAAGTAGTGCAACTACAAATAATATAATGCATTAGTTCACTGGCAAAAAGAATTCTAGAACTGCATTACAAGGACTAACATCTCTACTTTTTCCCTTGGACACTCTCCATTTAACAAAGGGCAGATCCTGTATTTATCTTTCTGACAGCCCTCAGCACAGTGTCTGCAGTGTCACTGTCTGCAGGAGCTGGTCTTTGGGCTGGAGAAGCCTCTGGAAGTGGGTAGCCTCTGTATTGAGCTTGCAACTTTCTTTAAAACATTAGAAGCCTGCAAATAAAGGACTGCACAGATTTCTTTTTTTTTTTTTTTTTTGTTTTTGTTTTTTTTTTTTTTTTTTTGTTATTTTGCTACTTTATGCCAAGCATAAACATTGTGCTTAACTCTATATGGAACCTCACCTCATACTGTATGCATCTTTTTTGCAATGTCTAATATAGTATGTTGATTAGGGAGGTTGAAACACTCTGAGAAACATTCTGTTTAAACAATATCCTAATTTATAAATATTTGGCATCCAAGGTGTTCTCTGAGATTTTAACAGGGGAGTTAATTTCTCAAGGATAAGCTGCTACAGGGACACAGCCCAGGTTTTCATCAAATATTTTTGACTTTTTCCTCCACTGGTTATAATTATTGTCATTTCCTGCAGGGCACATAGTGCAGTGTGTGTATATGTGTAGAGTTAGAGGCAGGATGAAAGGAATTAAAACAGAAAGAAAAAGCACACTTGATGCTTTACCACCTGAAAGAAGCCTAGTTACTTGCCTAAACTTTAAGACTCATGTCTTTAATTTTGCTCAACAGTTCTATTGATGTCCATGGAAATTCCAAACATGGAATGGAAACAGAATAGAGCTTATTGTAATTTGGGAATATAACAAAATATAAAGCAGCCATTTATAAAGTATTTCTAATTGCAGTCATTGCAGATCACACCATTCTTAATATGTTTTCACAAGCATGAAAGCAGAAGTCACCCAAACTGATAAACAGAATTCAATGTAAAATTATATAAATTTGTATTTTCAAGTTTTAAAAGCATTGGCTGTGCATCTCTTCTTCACAAATGGCAGCCAAGAATTGTCAGATGGTACATTTTATCTCTGCTAATGATGTCACCAGTGTAATTTTTTATGGGCAATATATTAATCATATAAGGGGAATGTGCAGGAAAAAAAAAAAAGTTGCCTCATTAAAAGCAACCCAAGAAGATTAAAAAAAATGGGCAGAGCAGATATACTAAACAGTTATTTTAAAAGATATTATCAGTCATTAATTGGTTTTGGTGGTTTTATCTGATTGCTATGCCAGTTAATAAGTCTGTGTGTGGAACTCTTATGGCATAAAAAAAATGGAATGGGGAAGTTGATATATATGATTATATATATCTATTATATTGATTATATATGTCTATTCCTAGCCAAACTAATCCAAAATCCAGAAAGGAGGCAGATTTTGACCTGACTTCAAATGCACATAAACTAGTTTCTTGGAAGTTCTTTTCAATTTTCTTTTTGGTATGAAGCAGAGAAGTGTTGGATGAAAGAAACAGAAAATTCTGAACTGCAATTTTGACTAATTTCTTTTGCTTCAACTGTGTTCAAAGTTCAGTGGCACATTGACTTTTTCAGAAATTTTGTAAGTTCTCAATAATTTTGCTCAAAAGACCTGGCAAATATAGCCATTTTTGGTCTTCCAGGTATATTGTCCACACTGCCAAATTATATGGGTTTAGGATGTGGAAAATTGTAGCTAATGATGATCTAGACTGGAATATGGGAGAAGAAAGGACTTTGAATATAAAATTAATTATGTGGCAACTGCAAGCAGCTATGATGCTCAATCTAGATGTCACTGCCCCTCCTTCCATATAGCAGTGCATGAATCCTGTTTAACCTAAAAGAAAAGATAAAAATATACATATAAACATACCTGGTTTCAGCCACAGCAGAGCTGAGAGCCAATCTGATGTTGGGTACATCATAATCAAGATCCAGTGATATGGCTCTGGAGAGATTTCTAACCATCAATATATGATGTAACTCCTGAATAGGCAAAATTCAATGAATCTATTAACACTTTTACTAAATTTAAACTTTCTCAGTTGGCAGTGTACCTGAGTATGAGCAGATTTGTTGTTGCTGGCTCTGTCTGACAGCTCAATTCTGCATGCACCACATGCTCTAGTGGGATTGAAGTAGCTCATCACTGCATCTCCTTGACCTCAAGGCAATGACAAACTTGATTACTGAGTGAAGAAGGTACACACAAATCAATCTTTTCAAAGCTTTTGCAATGAAACAATTTTCTCACAAGTCTGGGCTCCAAAGAAATCAATTTATTTTGTGACAGTGATATCTACCAGGGTTCCAGACACCTGGGATTTGTGGTGAGTTTTTACAAAAATTGCCTTTTTTTTTTTGGGTGATTATCTCTGACTGGATGATGCTCTGAGCAATGTGATATATTTTATCAGTCCTTGAGCAGGGCTTTTGATTAGATGAGATCTAGAGGTCCATTTCAATCTCAACACTTCTCTGATTCTGTGATTCTATTATTATGATTGATTATGATAAATTATAATTACATTGTTGATAATTATTCTTAAGGAGGTTTATGCAAATATTTAGGGCTCGTGGGTGCATGGATCAGTGTGTGTGCAGGTACAGATTTTTTGTGCATAGCCCCCTAAGAGATACTGGTATTCTTCACTGGTATTCCAAGGGATTCCAAAGGGATATTGCTATAAAATTTGGGCTCCCAAAAAGGCTGATGTGGCTGGTGACACAGATTTGGGGGTGGAAAATTAAAGGCTCTCTGTTTTCTGACTTTCTGTGAAGAATCTTCCCCTGAAATTCACAGTGCTCTGCTGCTGAGACAGTCTCAGTATTAGTATTTAGCAGGAATGAAACTATATATGAAACATGCACAATTTTCAGGGAAAGTCAGCTTTTGGATGGTGTGCTAAGGGTAATTTTCAGCATTTACTCTATGGAAAGAGAAATTCATTTTTGAATGGAAAATAGAGCATATTTTAAGAATGTGCAAAGGTATACCACTAAGTAGAAAGATACACTGAAAGCAATGATTATACTGAGCTCAGGTTTCTAGCCACAAGTGTGAACTTTCTCCAAAATACTGCAATGGCTGCAAGATCCCTAAACCTCAGCATTCCTTTTTTGTTTAGTAAATCACTGTGAAGTCTATTGCCTAATGTGCCCTTCATGCTTTTCTAATGCTTTGTCCTCGTAGGAAAAAACTGCTTCATGGTAATTACAACCTGAAACAGAAAAGACCCTTTGAAAAAAACAGGAAACTTCTCAATCATCATGTAAGGATGCTCTGTGTGCACCACAAATAGGCATTGAGAGTTTTGGTGTGAGACATTTTGACAATTTATGTCAGAGTTTTGCATCCCACATACCCAAACTTCCAAATGTTCACTCCTCACTTTTCCTCAGATGACTTTTGCCTTCAAAGTAGCCACTGTTTAAGAGAGAGCTTGTGGCACAGAACCAAGTGGGGAGTCCTGCAGCTGGATTCAAATAAGTGACTTCACCAGTTGTCTTCTTAATCTACCAGCTAATAAAGTACATTTCTGTTTCAATTTTCTTTTAATATGAAAAGCAAATCTGCCACTTTAAATAATTCAAATAAAGGTAAAACAGATGCTATCTGGAAGAACTTGAGTAAAAAATGGACATGTGCATTGCATCTGCATTCCAAGCAGACCATACAATTTTAAAATCTAGAAGTCATCTAATCCTGGAGTGCTCTTATGAAATTAATGAATTCATCCTCTGGCGATTCCTCAAATTAATCTGAGAAAATAATAAACAATATTTAATATATTCTGAGAGATCCTCTACTCTGGAATATTTTATGTAATCAATTAGAGCAAACTCAAGCTTTAGCTTAATTAACCTGCATTGCCAGAATTATTTTGGGTTTTTTTTGTAATTTCTTTCTTTTTTTTTTTTTTTGCAGTTCCTAATCACTGGACAGTTAACAGTGAAATGTTCCTTTGCAAATATAGTTCACTCCATATCAGATCCATTTTTAATAACTACTCACATTGGGACAGTGATGCAGTTGTGATCATACAATATCAGATCTCAGACTCCCAAGAAAATATCCAGTGCTACTATAGTTCCTTTAGTGGTTTGTTCAATTCTGGGTTTACTGATTCTTAAAATTCAATGATTGCAACATCATATCATCTCCTCAGAGGACATGAAACCAATAGAAAATAGAGTGCAAGTTGGTAGGATTGGTCAGAAAAGATTCTGAATATTCTGTATGCATTATTCAATAATTGATTCAGGATGCTACTTTATAGCTGCAGCTTGTATGCAAAAAAACTCTGAAAATGTACAGAATTTTGTAGAAATATTAGAAAAGATTGCTTTCAGCTCAAGGATTAAATGAGCTAATAACTTTATGTTAAATTCCTGATACTTGTGGGTTGTGTGGTCTCATTCTCTAGGCTAGTTCAGGCCAGCAGGTCTTGTAATTTTCATTGTGTTTCATGATGTAAGCACTTCACAGGCACATTATCCATGGTCAGTGGGCTATATTGTGGGTAGTGGACTTTGCTTTCAGTATTTCTGTATAAAAACCACACACAAAGAACATGACTGAGCCACTTCCACCTGTGCCTGCAGGATTCACTCACACAACAACCAGTGCCAATGCCCAAAGAGACTCCTGGGCTTTCCAGAACTGCTGTGCCTTTTCACAACCACAAAGGAGGACTCAGATTTCTGTCTTGGCCAAATACTGCCATTTAACAATATATTTATCTCTTGCAGAAGATAGAACCAAATCTACCCTAAAGAAAAAGTGAATTGATGGATCCACAGTCACTCTGTATTTCCAACATGGGGTTTACATGGCTTTTCTCACTTTCATTTTGTTTGATAAAATAACTGGGGTTTAACAAATTAAACTGGAAAGATATGGATAGGAATCATACATACTTACAGTGAGCAGAATAAAACTTTATTTTGCAATAACTAGATGCAAGATGAATATCTTAAAATATTTCTCTCTTTTTCTGTATAAACAACACTTCTCAGATTTTTCTTAGCTCCCTGAACCTGATTTCCTAGAATCTTAGCCATCGTGTAGTAGCATAAACACAATTTAGCCTGTTCTGCCTCAAAGTGGGCACTGTACAGTGCTCTTTTAAATGCTTTAAACTTATGCAAATAAAAAATAGTTTGAAACCAAAAGGAAATCCTTTACAGAGACACAGAAATTAAAAGAAAATAGCTTATTAGGCCTTGATCCAAACTATCCTAACAACTATGCAGACTTTCATTTTGTCTCTGAGCTTTGCATCCAGTCTTTGGGACTGCAAACAGTAACAAACTGAAGCAAATCTTTACCTTTGATAGAGTCTCATTAATACTTCCTCTTAACTTCTTAAATTATTATTAAAACTACTAATCACTATAATATTTGCTATTTTGCTCAATCAGTCTCACCATGGGAGTTTTGTGTAGTGAGTTTGGAAACAGTACTTTGAAATATTAAAGTGTTTTCTGGCATCGAATCTTAAAAAAATTAATTATATTGAAGCATTGTGGAACAAAAGATAACACTCAGAAAACTTGATTTTAAAATTGCATGACGAAACAAACCATGATATCTGTCAAAATCTTGATGTAATACAATTTTTTCTTCAGTTTTTTCCCCTCCCCAGCATTGTAATAAGTTAGGATGCTTTTCAGAATTATGTAAATGTGGGTTACTGAAAAAGAAAATGGTTAGGGCCTTTCAGTTTTGGTGAGACAAGATTCAGATATCAGAAATTGCTGAGCATGGCATATCTGTTTTGCATGATTAGTGAGTTATCCTGTTGGACAAGCTGCAAGAGCTTCACCTCCAATTCCACTCTGGTCAGTAACTTTCTTTGGTTTTAATCAAGGTTATTAAAAAAAGCAAACTTTGGGCAACTTGCTTTAGATTATACACCAAGAAATGCAAAATTAAAGAGGTCTGGCCTAGTCTATGTAGAACATAACCTATTTCCCCCCTGTTTTATATGGTGTCTCAGCTAGGAGAACATGGAACTTCAAGGTCTCTTGCAAGGTGCCATACATATTTTGAAGAGCCATGATTTTCTTTTTAACTGAGGATTTAATATATTGAAACACCACAACTATTATTCAAATCACAGCATAAAAATAAATTCAAAAGCAAACTTCAAGGACAACATAGCATTTCAGGAATTCTGTGTTAGTTGTAGCAATAAGAGGGAAATATTTCACTAATTTAAAGTAAGATGTTGGCTTGCTCGAGAATGATATGGAACACCAAAACCCCCTAAAATATATCCACACAACTCCTGGATCTGCTGTGTTACAGAAAATATTTTTATTAGCACTCATCACACAGAATATACCTTACCCTGTCAGGAAATTAAACCAGTTATGTGATAGAGCTTTTTATTTTTACATTGGCACATGTTCTACACAAGGTCTGATTTATTTTGGGTGTAGCAACTTGCAAACATATGGACCTTTCACCAAAGTAGACACAAGGATGTTTTCAGAACCTTAATGTTCTAAAAGCCAGGCAAATATCCTTTGGAACATATATATATATATAGCAGAAAATCCAACATTGCTACTTCAAATGGTTCTGTCAAGCAAGATGATGTTCTTGCCAAAGCAACACCAATGCTTTTATAAGCACCACCCCAGAATTATTGCTGATTAATACAGATGTTATGTTGTTTATTTGTGTCTTGGTGAACCCATTTCAAATTGGAAGTAAAAAGCATTCCCCATTATGTGGACAGAAGGACCCTAATTCTACCAGCTCTGCTCTCTTGAAGCTTTGCTCTGTATTTAGGCTGTGAATTGGCTTGTGCCTTTCTTTGACCCCCTCTGTTAATCCAGCCAGCTCCCTAGTCCTGAAATCCTCATAAAACAGTTACTTATGTCCTAAAAATGCTCTGTATGGGAGAAACCTGCAGCAAAGACTCTGCCATCCACTGCCAAGATCCTGTGAGGAGTTAAGAGCTGACTGTGAGGGTTTGTCTGCTTCCAGAGCCAGGAGCAATATCTTTGCCACAGGAAATAAGAACATGCATCAACAGCTTAAATTATCTTCCAGTAGAAGTGCCTTGCCATGGGGAGATACACTGAATGCCAGACACTGTCATACCAAAATCTGAAGCAATTTCACCACTGGTTCTTTAAGAAGCAATAATGATATATTCAATCTTTTGTCCAGGGACCTATTTTGGGAGTCCCTCTTAAGAATTTACAGAAAAAGTGGAACCTGGAGTGTTGGCTAATTGCAATCACAAGTATCAAGGGCAAAAATGTAGCATAATGCCAGAGGAACAGAATGCCAGGACACCTGAAGGCTTCTGCTGGGGCTGCTGCAGCCCCTGGCCAGGGCACCAGACCTGCCAGCCCTGTCCCAGGGGGGACCCAGCATCCAGCTCCAGCTCCAGCTCCATTCCTGGAGGCAGATGAGCTCCTGGGTGGATCCCCTCCTCCCACAGTGTGTGCTGCAGCTGGTCTCCATCCCTGCCTCTGGCTTCTGCTTCCTTTTTGTGCAGTGTGGAGACTGTCCCTTGTTCACTGCTTGGTGTGCCTGGCATGGCTGTACATAGGCATGGCCAAAGGTTAAGCCAAGCCTGCAAACAGCAGCCTTCCTTCCTTCAAATCACTGTTGCAATGATTTCAGAACATCCTTTGTGTATGTTTATTAAGTGGAAGAAATTTAGACAACATTTCCTGAAATCATAAGGTGATGCAAAATTATTCAAGGCAATTCTCAGTAAAAATCTCTCTGGTCAATCATTACTGAAACTTCTTATTAGTGCAGATTTTTCTCAAAGGGTGAAGGAGAAATTCAACAAAAGCTGATTGCTAATTGAGTTAATCTGCCTGTTAGATAGTCTTTTGACTCAGACCAACAAATTTGGTAACCAAGCTGACAAATGTATACTTTAGACTGTCTCTCTGGATAGTAGTACAGAGAGCAACTAAATAACTAGAATATAGAGGGAGGTAAATGTTAGTAGTAAATGAAACAAAATTTGCCTTGAATGAAGGGATGGGTGGGTGAAGTTGGCATGAGCTTTGTTAAAAGATTTTCACAATTATTTCATAGCAGGAAAAAAATTACATAACATTAAATGCATTGATCATACCAATATACTAGAAACTGTAATTATTATACCACAGAAGGAAAAGGAATAGACCAAAGAAGAGAAGTTGAGGCAACAGAGTAATAAATGTATTTAGAGCTACAACTTAAAAACTCAGTTGAAGAAAACTAATCAAGAATGCTCTGTAAGGGAAATAAGTGGGGTGGAAATAAGAAGCCAAATAACTAAGAAATCTGATGCTCAAGAAAATGCAGCAAAAACAGTAATACAGAAAATAACAAGTTGGTATAAAGATTAGTCATAAAGGTACTAAGAACTTGGTTATTATGTGTGTAAGAGCTTAGGCTTTGCTAGAAACAGAGAACGTAGGTGTTGACTGACAATCCAGTAAAATCAATGGAAATATTCCTAATGAGTAAAAAGGACTTTTGGGACAGGAGCTAAGGTATTGGGCTATGCCCAGATATCAAATAAAAGTCTTATTGGGTAAAATGGTTCAAGAACTTAAGCAAGCAGAAGAGAAAGAGCTGCCCTTCTCTAATTACAGATTATGGATGATTGAGCAGTACCACAGTTATTGGATGTTCCAGTGGTAAAACCCAATGTGTAAGGACATGTTCTGGGTAGAGATCAGATTGCATGTTTGCAACCAGAAGTGTTTTCATTTAGAAGAGGGAAAGGATGATTTCTGCTAAAGCAGAGGCTGTCAGTGTTGTGTTGTGTAAACCAAGACTAGTGCAAGTATGAATTCATATATTCATATATAATTATATGCATAGACAAGCAGGTTTCCAGAGGATAGATTATTTCTTTCAATCCAAATAGTTTTTCCTTAAATGAATAGAAAAGTGATTCTATGATTCGCCACTATAGTTCACATGGGCATTTGATGTTTGCTAAATTCTGCACTTTTTTATTCTTACTGGCTGACTAATAGTATTTTTGATTTAACATTGCTTTTTCCAAATATGAATATTATTCCTGAGTCCTCTTTTTTCCCCTGTTAAAAGGAATTGAATGTTATAGGTTTGTTAAGAAAAACACTATGTTAAAGCACATATAGATCAGTTTATTAGTTATTTTATAATTATTTTGGCTTCTTTTAAGGTCCTAGGTTATAATTAAATAGCCCCTAGTAAATATTTGGATGCCAGTAGTTTATTTATATGCCATTTCAAGTGGCCATATTTATCACAAGTCTCAAAATATATTGTATGAGATGCTACTGCTGAGAAAAGTCACTACATGGAAAAACTGAAGTTTCAACCTCTTATGAATGTGGAAGATGTCTTGAGCTCATGAGATGACATCTCCCTCAGAAACAAGCTAATAGGTTAAATAATTCCTGAGCTTATTTTTCAAAAAGTTTGAGCACACATTTTAACACATCTGAACTTGTTGTATGATTTGATTTTCTTTGCTGAATGACCTCAATTCTGCCAATAAAAATATTAGAAAATTGCCAGTGAATGTAATTTATTCATTGATTTTCTGAATTCATCTTCCAAGGAAGATAACTAAAGTATAGTGAAGTAAAAGCTATCCTGAATCTATGGCTTATTGTTGTAACCATCTAACTTTATGAAAATTGTACTAATAAAAACCTTTTGGAGAGTACAAGCCTAAGAATCATTTTTCTAATAATGGAAAATACTGTCCTTCCTTACCAATATAATATTATAAATAATCTGGGAAATGTACTACTCTTCTGCATGTCTTTTTTTCCTTTTGATGCTTTTGCCCTCGAGACATTTTTTTCTATCTGGGTCTCCAATGCCATTTTTGTGAGCTCCATATGTTCACTAGTTGTTGGGCACTGACACTTTTCCTTTACTCTGATGCCATGTGCCATGATCAGTGTAGAATTTTCCTTAAAATCTTACAAACTGTTTCTGCGGGTGAATAGCTGAAGCCAGAGGCTTATCCTTATATTTTTACTGTTTATGATCTTTTGTTCTCATACATTTTATTGCATTCTCCACCCTGGTAGAACTTGGAATAACCATTCTGCTGGGAACTCAGGTAACTCGTTGACTCCTCTACTACAAAATGTTTAACTGGACTTCTTATTAATTTCATTTTTTTTTTCTTTCCCACTAACTGTGCTTTTAATAGGAAAGTTACAGCCATTATAGTCTTATGCTGAGGGCAATTCTCTTTTCAGTTTTCTTGCAGTCCTGTAGAACTGCTCCCAGACTCCTGAGAAGGTTTTACAGATATTCCCAATAATTTGCATCACAGCAGGCAGCAACAGTTGCTCTTGGGCATTGACATATCCATTCATTCCTTCTGACTGATCACAATGGAGAATTACACTATTTTAGTCTTTCATATCAGAAAACACTTGAAGAAATACATGTTGAAAACTGCTCATGTGATACACCTTGAAATACAAACCCACCAGGAATTCTGAGCCAGAGAAAAACCTAACAATCCAATTAGTAATCCTTCCTGTTTTAGAGTCTTATCAAAATATATTTCATTTACTGTGTAGCTTTAGTCAGAGCCCTTTCATATGAGGAGCACTTTAGCAATAAAATTTGCAAAGTTAATTTGCTGCACTTTCCTTACTTAGGACAAGTTCTTCCAAGCTACTGTTAAGCAATTTATTAGCTGACAGAGAAGCAGATTTTTCTGAACTCAGATATCATAATCATCAGTCCCCATTCTCTAGTTTATGGAAAGTCTCTGCCTCATCTTCTGTGTCAGCTCAGGCTATAAAACTTCTATATCAGTGGACTTGCTTGCTAGATTATACTTCTACCAATGAATCTATCAGGCAAATGGTTGTTTCCTGTACAGGAAGGTTTAATTTGCAGCACAAACCAATATGAACAAACCTCTCCAAGGGGGTAGAATGACATGAATGACTGCCTGACCACTGAAACAAGAAAACTTACAGGTCTCCCTGTAAGGCAGACTAATCTGGAGAATGGATCAAAAAGAAATGTGTGTGTGGGTAGATATGAGTGGTGTATGAGCATGGAGAGTAGCAATAGGAGATGATGATAGGAAAATCTGAAGATGATTACAGAATAGGGTAGATTATAGATCATGGATCAGACTGGATTATGGGCAGGAAGGTAGGGAGAGAGCTGTGAGAACTTCACTTGGCACAATTGATGAGGAATAGGCTGATGAGATATAAAGTGATAAAAATGGGTACCCTCATGTGCTTGGCCCAAACCATGCTTGATCTAAATGTGTGGTTGAACTGAGTGCTGGACACTTAGGAAAAGGGTGCAGGGTGCTCAGATGGCAGGAAGGGAGGCAAATTCAGTGCAGGCTGTAGTCATTGCTACTGAGGTGGATCCACACCCCTACCATAGCCCAGGCTGTGGTGTTTCAGATGACCACCTTCAGTCCTGCACACCTTACACTCCCACTGACAATCTAAGTGTTGTGAGACAGCCTTTCATCACACATGTTCAGCCCAAAAGCCTCCCTTTTCTGTCCCAGCTAATTCTGCACATAACCCATTTGTCAGGCCAACAACCCAGCCCACAGCTCTTCATCCCTTTGGTTCATCCCTTTGGAGAGGTTTGTACAACTTGTTTTGTGCTGCAAATTAAACCTAAATGTACAGGAAACAACCATTTGCCTGATAGATTCATTGGTAGGAGTATAATCTAGCAAGCAAACCAAAGCATCCCTTCCAACTCTCTTCCTCCCATTCTCACCCTGCCAGTTCCAGAGGAAGGAAAGGCTGGGAGCACCAGTCTTTTAATATCAGAGTTTCTGAGTGTACAATTCCTAGGAATGAACAGTGGAATTAGAGCTGGGTTATGGCTGGTCTGTCAGCATTCATCAAAAACAATGGAGCATCAGCTATACAGAAGACACTGACTGCAGCCCTGAAAATCAGATTCAATTTTATCCTCAGTTTGCATGAATTGTTAATATTTGAAAGCAATATAAAATAAAGAGGAAGAAATCCTTCCAGAGCAAATTCAGACCAATAAGAAAAATATTTTATGTTCTTTTCTTATATTTTGTGATGAACTGACTTTAGATCAACCCTCATTATAAACAGGAGTTGCCACATTTTATCTTCCCTAGAGAGAGACATATAACATCACTCATTCTATGATTAGTTAATTTTCAGATTTACATTTTGGTTTGCTCATGCAATCTCCAGCCTTTTAGGTTATTGCCTGTGACTCTTCATTTCAACACAACTCTGTGGAGCTTGAAAACTGGATTGCTACACTTTGCCTGTGACACTCATCAGCCTTCTCAGAGCACTTGGGACAGAGTCTGTGCATCCTCTTGCTGTGAATCAAACACAGGTCACTGGACTCAGTGCTCATCTGCTGTGACCTGCTTCAGAATAGCTGTGTTAGAATAAACCACTTGGTGAATTTTCTTATCATTTGGAAAGGGAAGACAGAGACAGACCAAGTAACTTCATGTTTACTTTTCATCACTTAATGCCAGTTGGTGACTATAAAAGGCAAAAAGTAAAACATTTGCAACAAATCTTGGTTGATTGAGTGTGGATATCTGGTAGGAAGTAGTAGGGCATAAAGTGTGGCATAAAGGATCCTGAAATGTTTATAAGAGGTTTGCTTTAAATCATGAACATTTAAAAAAACCCAAAAACCAAACACTGGCCACATTATTTTCACACCTTATGAATGACATTATTAGAAAAATAGAGAATTAGCTGGCTCAATCACTTTGAATAAGTACTTCTAGCTTGCAGCCAAGCTAATGTATACTATTTTCCTGGATAACTGCCACATGTTCTCACATAATTTTTTAAAAACAGTGATATTTATTTAAATGTCAAGATGGGCTCTGCTGTACTATGAGAGTTTATAGAATTTTTGGGATTTAACTTCATATAACATTAATAATCAAAGTTTAAATGCAATATTAAGAAAAATGTTTTAGTGAAAAGAGCAAATTCCAGCCTGTCAGTGACAAAGGTAATACATTGACATAGCATAGCAAAAACTAGATGCAGATGATAGGGTAAAATGAAGCACAGAACTCTTTCCTGCAGATTGTCAATTTTCTGGACTATATTCTCTAGGGGTTGCCAAAATACCTATCTGGGCTCCTAGAGAGGACAGGTTAGAACTAATCGTGAGATCTGGGGTGGCTCAGGGTATTAGGAGTCAGGGATGATCTGGTTCATCCACAAGAAACTTTCCCCCCTCAAATGTGGAATAACAAAGCCCACAGCTGCAGTGGATGATGATATTTCAGTTTTCCCAGGGAGAGCCATTGCTGCATTTAGCTCGGTCAGATTTAAGTACACAACATTTGGTTCAAGCATGGCACAGAGCTAATGCAGTTTATTTCATCACATGGCCATTGTTATATAACTAGGGAAAAGTTTTGGACTTTTTAAAGTCAGGGTAAAACAGTTCCTGAGAGCTAGAACCAAGTATAAAAACTGTAGCCTGATTTTTTTGTTGTTGTATGTGTCTGTATTTCACAAAATCAGAAACACTGGTCCTTGTATCAGGGATCAAGTAAAAATGAAGAATATTTCTGAGTTTTCTGAATCTCAGTGTGAGAATTGAGACTATAATAACAGTTTTCTCCTTTAAAAAAATAAAAGGTAAGTATTTATCATCTTGCATTTTATTATCTACACATAGATTCTCCTGGCTCATTCTCTGACACAGTATGTTATATTTTCACATGCAACACAGAAGCACATTTATTATTGTAGTATTTAGTACTGGTAAAATAGAATATACAGTTTGAAACAGGGAAAATATTGAAATAATCTCTTTTTCTTCTGGAAGTTACTTGCCAAAATAAAACATTTTCTAATGTGAATGTGAAGAACACTCTGCTTACATCACTCAGAAAGGCATATTCTCATACTGCATATTTGACATAATAGCAGACTGTACAAGAAAATGTACTGGGAGAAAATGTAGCTTAAATTGTTTTAAAAAAGGTGCTGGCAGCCTTAGGATGCTACATTAGGAATGAGAATGGAAAGGCATTATGGATATAGATAAAGCTGGCTCTTATGCATACAGAAGGTTGACTTATTCCAGTGTCAGATTCCCTGATATATTAAATCTGTCCAAGTAGAAGGAAAAAAATAAAAATCAAGCCACATGGAAATTGTGTGTGGAATAAAGAACTCTATGTACTCTTACTTGTATCTATTATTTCACACAATTTAAAAAAAAAGTGAGTTAACTAAAAGAATGTTAAAAGGAGGTTAACAACACAGTATTTTTCTCGATGAATAAACTGAGACAAAGCATAATTAAATGACTCATCACAGACTGTGCTAGAAAAGATTTGATTTAATGGAATCTCCATCTACATATTTTATTAAATTAAAGTGTGAACAGTCAAAAAATTGAATAATGCTTAATTTATTGCAATTAATTTTGTTTCAGTTATCCATGCAGGTGAATCTCTAATTGTAATTTTCTTCTTATCAATATTTAAGCTGTACTGAAAGATTAAATCAGCCTTTTTCAATCAATATCATTGACCATAGACATAAGCTATCTTCACTGACAAAATAAATTATTTTGATTTAGAAATTACTTATCTCTGTATTGCTTCTGAGCAGTTGCTATATGCCAATAGAAGTTCTCATACCAGCAGACTTGTTAATAATGGGACTTGTCTATGTAGTTCTGAGCTCTGATTAATGAGGGGTTGAAGTAGCCTTTTTAAAAGCTCCCCAAGTAGGAGAAATGGCACCTGTAGCTCAGGTGAGCTTTGTGAGCAGTTTTAAAAATAGATTGTAACCAAAAAATGTAATGACACAGTTTTTGCTCTCTGAAATGGGAAGAGCACCTGTGTTCTAACAGGTCAGGTTCACAGCTTGTTTTTCTCAGCATTTTCTCTGGAAATTGGGTTGAGAGTCTCAGAAGCGGATTAACAGCCATTTAGCTACTTCTCTTACACTAAAATTTTTTTTCCTAGTATCTAGCCCAAAACATCCCTTTTGAAAGTTAAGCACATGTTGTGCCCATGACTGTCAGGAGAGGGGTGTCCCTGCTGTGGCAGAAGCTTTGCAAGGTGCTCATTTAGCCCTGGTCCTGTGATTTTCAGCTGTCCTAAATGAGCCATATTTCCTGTGACTCTGGATTCCTGCTGCTCTTCTCTGGGTTGTTGTTGCTTGACTGGAGAGCAGTGCTCACACTGGGTTTCATGTTCTCTGAAGAGAGCCCCAGAAAAGGCACTGCAGATGTTGGGTGTAGCAGTCATCCTTCACCATGAGTTCTTTTCAGATTTAGATAATGGCAATTCTTTTTCTCCAAGACAGCTTGGCATTGTGGGTGGTTATCCAATTTTCAAGCTGTAATAGTCTCTCTTCCCCCCTTGCCAGGTGGGATCTATATAGGTTTATCACCTACTTGCCTTGGTACTAGTTTAAAGCATTTCCCAAAACCCAGCTGGATTTTTGCAGGATTTTTGGATTTGTTGGTGAAGAAGTAGAGCTGTGACAAAGTTGAAGGAAACCTTCACTTGGATAGAAGTTCAGACAGAATTATTAGCAGCTAGGGTGGTGCAAGGCCTTCTCTTGAGCTGTCAAAATTCACTGCTGGTTGAAGCCAATGTAAATAAATGGACTGTGCTTTAGATTTTATTACCTGACCAGTTTACTGCTCAAATCCCTGTTAGATGGTGTTTGAATAATTAAAGGACAGCCTTGAATGTTTTGTAAACAGTGTGTTAGTCTCACTGAGATTGTCTGCTTATCACTACTTCAGGAAATAAGCATTTTAAAGAAAAAGCATTGAAATTCAGAACGTGCTAAAATCCAAACTCAGAAAAAGCCTTGTTGTCATTAGAAAAGAACTTCTTTCATTGTTCATTTTCCACCACTACAAAGTAGTGTGGGGTCAGTTGTAAGAGCTGCAGAATCTTACATATAGTTTTCAACTAATGGTTAGATGTTTTTGACATTAATGAGAGTTCTCTTAAGTTTTTTATTTTTAATTGCTGTCTCTTGAAATTACTATTGAAAGGCCTAGTTTGCTGTTAGGACACCAAACTGTCAAACATGATTGCTTCAAATACAATTATTTTTCACTCTATAAAGATTTATTTGGGTTCCTCAGAGCTTTAGTTTCATGGAGTGAAAAGGAAACAATTCTTCATTGATACTCATCTCTCAGGCACATGGAAAAATGTGGTATTGGGCAGATTTTAAACAGAAATTGCTGAGCTTAAGTAGTGTGTGGGCTGGAAAAAGCAAGAAGATGAGACCAGTGTCACTCATTAATTTTTTTTGTATGACTGTTCTGCAGCAACCAGTCCCAGCAGTGCAATATAGCAACACACAGAGAGGCTGATTACAAGCTAAAACTTCTCTAGTATGTGGTCATACACAGTTCAGCCTAAACAGCTTTCTAGTGAGAAAATCATCAGAGTGGTTTTTATTTTAACTCCCAAAAAAATTCCCTGTTGCAGAATGGCTCTCCTTCATCTGTCCTGGGCAGCAATGTTCTGCTGAGTACATTGAATTTTTTTACACATTTTCACTCACTTTGCTTACAGAAAAATGAGTTTTCTTGCAGGAAAGCAAATACATAGGAAAAAAAAAAATCCAGCTGTGCATGCTGACATATGCTCCTGTTTCCAAGTAAAACATAGAGTCCTGGGATATTTATTCATTGTAGAACATAACATATAATTGAACTTGTCTGAGGTAAGTGAAAGATCTTTTTTCCATAGGAAGCAATAACTATAGGAAACATTTAATTATATAATTAAAAATAAAATAATATTGTTTTTTCTCAGATGCAGATCATACAGCAAAAAATGTTTTCCAGATAGTGATAGGAAGATCCAATGTCAGTCATCTTCAACCGCTGTTTTTTTTTTGAGAACCCACTCTAGTTTCTCATTATTTGACAAATTTATATCATTTGTATTTCTCCATGCCAAGAAGAAGACAATTTTACAAATCCATAAAAAACCAATACTTTCCTCTTTCACTAGTACTTTCTTTTAGAAAAAGTACTCCTTAGTTAAAAGGAGGATGGAATTTTTAGGAGAAGGAAGTGTTTTGGCTTGTATGTAACTTTTTTTGTTTGAAGCATAATCATTACAGATGTATGTGCATGTTTTCCTGCCACACAGGCACAGACCTGGTTCTCTGAAATTCAGTGGAAGTGTTACTTTTGACATCTGTTTTAGCAGGTCTGTTTTTGCCACAGGCAAAGTTCTTAGTGCTGCCAAGTAATTGTCTCCTACTTCCTTTATTAGATCCTGCACAATTTTTTTCCTGGTTTCCTTGAAAACCTGACTGAAAGCAATTGAAATTGTCCTGGCTTGATTATTCTATTAGAAAAAGAAATGAACAAAAATGAATGTGGGGGAGATTTGAATTAACTTGTCAAAGAGGCTGAGACTTTGATCCAGAAGAAGAGGGATGAAACTGGGAAACACATTGGATTTGGTGGCTGGGAGAAGCTTAAATAATTTTAGAAAAATAAGGACTACCTGAATAGAGATATACTGGAAAAATATAATTCAACCATGGGCAGATACACAGGCTAGAGGGATATGAACATTGAGACTGGTTCAGAAAGCAAATGGGCACCAAGAACCATGAGGCTAAATGGAAAAGAAACATCTGAAGATGGAATGGCAGGCAAATCAGGTGTGGTTTGGGATATAAGACAAAGTCAAGAAGACACAGTATGGAAACAGTGAGAGGAAAACAAGAATGGGAGTGGGTAGGAAAGGGATGTAAATGGGGCTAAAACTGAAATAAGGTAAGATGCTGCAGAGGAGTTAATGGATTGAATGAAGGAAGAGCTGAAAATTATTAGCTGAATCTCTGTCACAGCTCTGTGTTCACATATGCTTCAGTTCTTCTAAAAGAGACCTTCTTTCAGTATTATATTTTGGACCTGTGACCTAGGGTATCCATTGATCACAGCAAAGTCCATTTGGGTGTTTTCATTTTTTTTCCTCAGTTTCTTGCTGCTCCAAGCATATTCCCTCATTTAGCTACAGTTGGGCCATTTCATACTATCCAGACATCTATGGAAACCCATCACTACATCTTATCCTTGTGCTGTTGGGATAAACTTAAAATCTGATCCCATGACCTCATAGCAGTGACTGTCCATTCCTTGTCCTCCTGTGTGGGAAGATAGTTTGTAGGGATAGTGCAGAAGGCAATCTTTCCCAATGGATTACAGCTGTACTGATTGCAGAGAAGTGGAGACAGCCTTGCCTGCCCAGTGAGGATGGGTGTGATAAAAGAGCTGGTCTAGACTAAAGTGCAGCTGGAGTTGGATCTTGAGACCCAGAGTGTGCTGGAGGTTGGGATGGAGCCTGCTGGCTGTGCTGTGAAGAAGAAGGGACATGAGGTCGTGCAAGGGACAGACAAGGTGAGAAGATGCTGTGTGAGGGACAAACAGGGTTAGGCAGCCAGGTAAGGGACAGGTTGGTGTTTAGCCAGTCATGCAGAAGGAAGAGGGAAACTTGCAGTGAGGAGAGAGGAGTTGGAGCTGTCTGGAGCTGCCTGTACGAAAATGAGTCAGTGCTGTGTAGAGCTGCTGAGGAGAAAAGGAGTCAGAGTTGCCTGAGAGAAGGCAGGAAAAGTTTTTAATAAAGGACTGGTGATGGAGCCAGTCATGTCTGTTTTGACACGTTTACTATACTCCTGGCCACTTTTTCCTGGTTTTCATGCCACCTTATTTCTAGCATAGCTTTTGGTTGTGCAGCACCACAAACAATTGTGTGCACGCAGTAGTGGTGGTGGGTAAGGAGAACTGTGTGGGGCAGATAAGTGGCAGGCAGAATTATAATATGCCTGTATAAACAGACACCACTGTTTATATAGCCTTACCCCAGCAGAAGTCCTGTGGTATGCCAGTGTACAGATCCCAAAGCAGATAAAATGTTCCTAAATATGCTACAGAACATATGCTCATTGATTTCAGTGGAGGTCAAAAAAATGCTTTTCCCCATGGGGAATGTGGCCTTGCAGATCAAGTATTTTGGATGTCTCACTGTGCCCTGGTACCAATAAACAAATTTAAAAGGCATTGTCAAAATGATTTATCACATTTAATATGCAGAATGACAGCCCATGAAGGTTGGTGTTAATACAGGTGGTGAAGGGGTTTAATGACTCCACTGAGGTTTGATGCCACCAGTGCAGGTGTTGAAACAATGCCAAGGGGTGGATCTTTTCATATATATCTATGCACTCATATTAAGTTCCTGAAGATGAGAAGTTTGTTTATGAAGATGGTGCATAAATGAACTGTATTTTTCCAGACTGAGAAACAGCTGATAGCTCCAGTTATTTTAATTTAATCTGAAATGATGAAGGTTGGCGTTGTTTTCCTTGAACTAATGGGTAACTAATCAATTCCTTCAGCTGGTTACAATTATATTTCACTTAGGCACACTACTTTGTTACAAGAAGTCTGAACTGAGCTGAACTCTAGCTCTTTTAAATATGCTGTTGAAAGGAAAGATTTGTTTTTATCTTTATGTTGCACTATTTATTTGAATTGATTTTTCAAGTAGACCAAATAGAATTTAAAATCTAAATTTGGAATCCTAGGTCTGCTAAGCATATGGTACTAGTGAAAAAAGTCTAAACCAATTAACAATGCCTAAAAAAAAGAAGAAAGCATTGTAGTAATTTTCCTCTGCTTAACACTTCTAAGGATGTACCTGGAATACTGTTTTCATTTTGAGGCTTCCCAGTTAGAAACTGGTGGAAGTGGTTAGGAGTCTGAAGTACAAAATGCATGAGAAATTGGAGTTGCTTTGACTGATCAGAGGGGCTGTGGAGTTTCCATCCATGCAGGCTTGCAGATCATGGCTGAGCATTGTCTGGTTCAACAGGGTCTCTCTGTTCAAACACCCTGGCTCTGAAGAGGGGATAGACCTGGGGATCCCTCCCAAACTTAATTATTCTGTCATAATAGAATGAAAAAATAATGCTAGGCATAGTTACATCAGCCTATCTCCCTTTTATTACCTATTTTTAAAAAATTTGCCTTTAATTATTCAATAGAGGTCCCATTGCCACTTACAAGAATAAGTAAGATACTTCTAAGTAAATGTACTTGACTGAACAGTAAACATTGTTCCTGAAGCCTCTTCTTTATTGACTCAGCTTTACAGACATGGGACATTTAAAGACAAAGTGTTTTATTGTAACACCTCACTTCTACACTTTTCTACTTGTATTATCTTATATACTGAATGTAGTAGCCTGAGCTTTGAGAAAACTTATATTTTAAAGCACTTCAGTTTTCACATTATCTTTTAAGGGGCAGAAAATCTGCTAATCCTGTCTTTCATGTCTTCTCCTGATTAGTCATCCTTTCTGCTAAGAATATGAATACAATTTTTAATTTTTAAATTTTTAATTGGAAGGTTTTGGCTTGTACTGTACAAATATCAGGGGTTTCCATGGCAGTGGGCTGCAGGGTGCTTTGGTGGGAAGTGCTGTGAGCTGCCCACATCCAGGCACAGCAAGGACCAACCCAGGAGGGTGCTCTGCCAAACCCCAGACTGCAATTACCTGGGAGGGCTGGGGTGAACCATGGCTCAGGCAAATTTAAGGTAATATATGAAGAGAATAGGCTTGGAAACAAGATCATCTTGGGAGGACATGTGGAGTAGATGCTTTGGAGAAGCATGGAAACACAACCTGTAATGGAGAGATGTATAGCAGCAGGTGTGCTTGTTGGAGAAGGCATTGGTGTTTGTTTATGTGTTTGTTTAGCTGTTTGCATTTTGCTTCTAATCACTGATTTGTGTATTGGGAGAAGTTAGTGTGAGCTGCCAACTAAAGAATTAAAAAATCCCCCAGCTGAGAATTCTATTCCCTGTATTTATCTTCTTGCAATTGACCCTTGCTATTCCCTTCCCTGTGAAATAAAGAATTCTCTGATGTATTTCCTTTCTAGCAAAGTATGCCTAAGTTGCATTCAAACTGACCTCAAGTTTTTTAGGTGAATCCATAAATATATTAAACTATTGATGTCTGTCACTAGGTCAGCCCTTGAAATTATTAACTGGACATTGCCTAGAGACTTTTTAGTTTCCAGTGGTGGAAAGGTGGATAGAGCATTGCAGTACTAGTCTATGCTGCTATGCAAGACAAAATAAACCATTTCCATACTGTTTCCATAGTTATCTAACCTGCTTTCAATAAATTTTGCAGGCATATCTAACCAAGACCTGATGTTGAGCTCCTAATTCACTACAGTTCCTTCTTCATCTTTTAGTTATAACTCCTGTCTCTGTCATCTATAGAGGCTGATCATTTATTTTCCTGGAATTTTGCACTTGTCTGCCTTTTTTAAATCATCACAGTTTCCAAAATGTTCCAAAACACTCCATGTGACTGCCTCATTCTCATTTACAAATGAAGCTTCTGCCTTCTTGACTACACCCCTTCTTACTCCTTTCTTCCCCTGGTTGCTGGTTCCTTGTGGCTACCAGTTGTCACAAAGAACCAATGCTGCCAGTACAAGAGTGCCAAACATAGTCCTAGCTTTGGAAAAAAACAAACAAACAAAAAAAACCCAACAAAACAAAAAAAAAACCAGCAACAAAAGAAAAACCTAAGGAATTATACATTAGTTAATCAGATTTGGCCTCATAAACGATTACTTAAGAAATTATAAAGCTATCTCCACAAAAGATAAAGCAATCAGAATGTAAATAGCCAGAAGAAAAACAAAACTAGATGGTGTAAGTATGTCAGGAACAGATCATATCAAATAAATGTAACTTTATTTTATGGCTAAATATAATTTTTTCCTTTGACAGGGTAAGTGACTAAATGGATAATTGAAAGGTACTTGTGCAATGTGACATAGTCTGAGCTTAATAAGGTTTTCATGCTTTTCTGCATGACATTCTCTTAAACTAAGGAAATATGATGCAGTTATAATGATCATGAGGTGAACACAGATTTGGTTGAAAAATTTTTCCCAGAAAGCAGTTACCATTGTCAATCCAAAAAAGATAAAGTCAGGTTTACAGAATAATAATATGGATGATGAAAATAAAATTCAAGGTTTATAATGAAATATCTTTAAATGTGTGAGTGCAATTTTTTATCTTTACTGGGAGAAGGGAAATATGGCTTAGATAACATCAATGTTTAAGACCAGATGTCATTCAATTTTCTCTTATTCATCAGTGTTGATCAAATTCTTTGCTAGACTTGCCTCTAATCTATGGGAGTATCTGCAAATGATAGAAAAAAAAATCTCAAGGTAGAAAGCGACAAATAAAATGTCACTGAATAAAAATGTTTGTGGAAGATGCATACTTGAAGGTTTTACTGATTTGTGTGCATTAAATAAAATCATGAAGCTGAAAAAACTACTCTTATGATGTAATCATTATTCTCATAATAATTTTTACTGCAGTAAACTCAGAATTTCTTGATTTTTTTTTTTTTTTTTTGGGGAATTCTGGTACACCTGTTACATGAAGGGAAGAAAAGAATATTTTTTCTCCCTAGAAGGAGAGCAAAAGTAAGCAAAAGCACTCAGTCCTGATGGAAGGGGTAGACATCTGCACTTCATTAGAGGAGAAAACCCTTATAAGAAATGTTTACCTTAGGGAAGAGAACATTCTTTCTAAACAAACATTGCAACAAGGTCTGTTCATACCCTGACCCTGGCTGCTGGGGCCACAAGTGAAGGTCTACAAAGAGCCCATTTTGCAGTCACAGTGCTGCTTTCTTGAATTTTCTTGTGAGTTGAAGGATCTTGAAGACATGGGTCCCAGGAGAGGGTCTGAAATGAAAACCTTTTGCTGCCTATAGCTGTATAGTATTTCACAATGTTAAAATTGCAGCAGACAAGGCAAAAATATTCTCCCTCTTTGTCCCCCCACTCCCCCCAAGAAAGAGCTGCCTAGAAAGCCACCCCAAAATAATGTTAGCAAATTGGAGAGTTTTTTCATAAAATTACAAGTATGATCATTAAGAGCATTTCTTAAAGGTAATAACTTTACAATGTATTTAATCTCTTTGAATGTGAGGTGTTTAGCAATTAAACATTCCAAAGTCAGGGGTCTAGGATCATGCTGTGCCCACATCACTGAGTGCTGACCATGTCATATTTCTGCTCTGAATGGGAACCATGTTGAGTTGCACTGGAATCAGAGATGTCTTCTGAAAATCCCAGAAGCCGAGAAATATAAGGGATAAAATTATTGAGCAAAAGCTGCCTAAAATGAAGGTGCTGACTCTGAACCAATATTGTACTTTCTTCACATATAGTTTTGATTTTCTTAATTCTCCCTTTGATCCTTGCAAATTTGTTTCATTGTTTTGTCCTGGTGTGCTGGCAAAATGAGGAATGGTCTATGACAGTTCATCTGTTTCCACTTCATGAAGATCCACCAGTGTTTGAGTGGTTAAGAATTTCCAGTTTGATTAGGAGTTTCTTTTTTTTTGTTTTTCCTCTACTAACTCAGGTTTTGGGTTTAGATTTCATTTTTTTTTTAAATGTTCAGACAGAGCATGAGAATTGTGTTTATACAGGTGTTAGCTGATGCTACCTGCTTCATAGTTGGATGTTTTCCCCTTCTTTTCAATCCATAGCCAGTGCTAATTTTAACAAATTTAGGTTG
Organism: Oenanthe melanoleuca; assembly: GCF_029582105.1. Classification (NCBI taxonomy): domain Eukaryota; kingdom Metazoa; phylum Chordata; class Aves; order Passeriformes; family Muscicapidae; genus Oenanthe; species Oenanthe melanoleuca. The sequence continues at coordinate 29,082,272 of NC_079336.1, forward strand.
AGGGATACAGGTATTATCAGAAATAACTACTTTAAAATAACAATGTATATTTCATTGTATATATCTATATTTATTTATTTATATAGTGTGGCAACACATTGGGATACAATAAAGTATCTGCCTCAACATAGGAAGTGATGCTATAGATGTTTATAAATGCTAATAAAGGGAAGAAGTTGGGAAAGTTTCCCATGGTCAGTGGAGATTAATTCAGTTTCCTAGGCTCCTTTCCATCATCTTGTCATGTCTGCTGCTGGAGAACAGTCATGAACAACCAGCATGGAGATTCTTACATTCTCTTCTCTACACTTGCAAGATATTTCTGATCTGAGCTGTACAACAAGAATGGACAAGACACTCACATGCACAACTCTATATGCTATCAGTGTTGGAAAAACATTTCTATGTCTTTAAACATTTTATTTCATCCAGATTCTTAATAAAGAATAGGCTACTCTGGAAGGGTGGTTACTCCTGTCACAAGTCTCTTGCTTCAGCCCTGTTATAAGAAATTCTTAGTTGTCTTCTACCATTGACTAGATCCCTGGTGTTAAAAGTTATCAGATTAGACTAAAGCCTATTATTACAGAATCTTAGAATTGTAGAATTTTTAAGGTTGGAGCAGGCCTTTAAATCATCAAGTCCCACCTCAATTATGGGCATTTTCCAAATACCTATTAGGCTCTGACATGACATACCTCTTAGGAAATCTGTTCCAGTGTTTGACCATTTCCCATGCAAAGTAAGGCTTCCTAATATCAAGTTTGAACCTCCCCTGGCACATCTTTGAAGCATTCTCACACATCACTGGATGCCAGGTAGAGGAGCTCAACACCTCCCTCTCTGCTTCCCCTTCTCAGGAAGCAGAATAGAACAAAGAGATCACCCCTCAGCCTCTGTTTCTCTTGGATTCTTCTTCAGGTTTTAAAATTTCCATCAATTTCCTTGTCCCATGTCTGTGCCAAAGAGTCCCAGACTTATTCTTTTTATCTCAACAACAATCACTTGATTTGCAGGTTTCAGTGGAGGACCTCTTTAGTGACAATTATCCTGCTACTCCCTGTATTTAGCTGGCACTTGTCCTATGCAGTGGTTTACAAGGTGAAGCTTTTGTGTTTATAATACCAGTTCCAGTTTCTTTATGAACCAGTTTTTTCCTTATGAACACCAACATATAAAACTTTTAACTTGCCTGCAGCCCCTTAGATGGCCTACTTCAAAATGATAGTTATATGTTGACAATATAGTTGTATTCAATCCTTAGAGGGAAGAAACTGTAAAAAACCTGACTTTTAGGCACTTTAACTGTATCATGTTAGATACAGAGAGATTTACTGTGTCCATGGGCATGCAGAGTCTGCAGCAAGAGTTCTCAGACAAATTCAGCTCACTGAAGTTCTGGCCCTGGAAAAGAAAAAAAAAAAAGTAAAGAAAAAAGAATCCAGAAACTGCAATTTTAGACCTCAGCTAGAGGTCTGTAAATGTATATAGCCCTCTCTCTATATATCTATTTATCTATCCATAAATGTATATAGAGCAATAAACATAGGGCTGAATTCCTGGGAGTGGGGCTGAAGTGCTCCTATGGTGTCTTTTATATTTTCCAGCCTGTTCACATTACAGAGTTTGCATCAGAGTTTGTGGAAATCCTGTTCTCATAAGGTTTGTGAGGTGATGTCCTGGGTGCTGTCTGTTTTCAGTGAGTATTAATGAGCCTTCTCTTCCAGTGTATTTTAGAAAGTTACAATTTTTCCTCTGTGTTTTGTTGGCAGGAGTATCAAAGTGTAGTATTTTGTGTGATATTTGTGAAAAGCTGTTGAAGAAAAACAACTAGCATCCTAAAGAAACAAGATGAAACAAATGTGCAGGCTAAAATTCCAGAACTCCTGCCTTTTTAAAAATTTTGGTGAGAGTCAGCAGGACTCCTAATGAACCAGCATGGGGCAGTATTATCCATGCAAACTCAGACCACCTTTACTGGCAGACAAACCAGCAGCAGTGTCTTTAAGGTTTAGACATAAACATCTGAACAGACTTGGAACCTCTTGTAAGTAACTGACTTGGACAAATTTAGCTACATAGAGAAAACAAAAATTGCCTTTGCCCACAGATTTAAATGTGCTGCTCTGTGTTACACATTTTAGGAAGCAAATAGTGTGTCATAATAGCTAGGCATAGGCATCCCCAGCTATTAGGATAATTTTGATGATGATGATAAGAAATATGATAATGAACATTGAGCCCAGTGTGTCATAATAGCTAGGCATAGGCATCCCCAGCTGTTAGGATAATTTTGATGATGATGATAAGAAATATGATAATGAACATTGAGCCCAGTAGCTAAGGACCAAGAGATAGTAAAACCAGTCATGTTCAAGCTCATACTAAAAATGTAATGGGGAGAGGTGTGAGCTGATGGAGGCACTGGCTTTTACCAGGTTAGTTTGTATGCATCTTTACAAAATTTTCAGCAGCTTTATTAACTTCCTTTGCTTTTAATTGATGTTAGGGGTCTGTTTAAATATAGCTGAATTTTATCCCTGAATTCAGGAAAGGCTGCTTATTCCATTATTAAGAGATGGCAGCAAAGGTCTGAGTTTAGCCCGTTACTGATGCCATACTTGTAAGCTATCTTCCACAAAAACATTTTCTTGAAAAGTAGCCAAATAAATTCTGTTTTAGAGTTTTATGGACATTAAGGAACTTATTTTACACACAGGCCAGACTACATACATGACAACCAAAACCACAGTAAAAATGCTACAAAATGTTTTCCCTGAGCCTTGTTGTGCCCTCAGCTGTAGTAGCTGTACAGCTTCTCATCTGTAGCACTCAGATGATCAATCTGAAGAGGTGCTTATGTGGAGTGAGAGCCAGCATTTTGCAGTCACTGCTGATCACCAGAGTGATCAGAGGGAAGAGGAGGCCTCCAATGTTTGTGATGGGGGGGCTCCTGAACTCTCCTGGGAGCCTGTTAGAGGATAGAGCTAGAGCAGAGGTGATCCCTGGCAGAAACTGTACAGCCTCATTTGTGAAAGCAGTTGAAAAATAGGACTTCCATATTGCTTTGTTTGAGTTCTGGCTGTAAAGAGATATTTGACTTACAGAAAATAACCATTTAGGACTCAGCAGCACAAGATAAAAAGTAGAGGAACAGGAACCAAAGTCTTTTGTTGCAGTATTCACTGGGGCTTATGACTTCTTAGTATTCCAGCAATTGCTCTGAAGTTCATGAAGCCATTTTCAAACTGACATCAACAAACAGTGGTGAAACTGCATCAACAAACTGATTCAACAAACCAGTCATTGTGGGCACCAAAGGCACTTGAGTTTCACCAAGTTTCACCTGGTTTCACCAAGGACCTGGCTCTGGCAGTTTGTCACACTGGCACAGGGCTCCTCTACACCCCTGGCACTTCAGGAGCTACTGAGGGTGCATGTATGTGTGCTCTTGGCAGGATGTCCAAAGGTTTGTTACCAAAGATCTTTGTGATCAGGAACAGTGAGGCCTGAACATGTTCCTGTTCAGCAGCTGCAGACACAGACTTGGATTCTCCTCTTACCTCCTCTCCACCTGGGACAGATTTTCTGCTCTTCCCCATTACTCTTCCTCATGCAGTAAATTCCTTTGAAGAATAGGCAACATGTATGCTTTGATGGTACAAACAAATTTTTAAGCTCAAGTGTAATATCTTTGAAGTACAGATTTAGGATACATTTAATTATTAACCATTGTAATTGTTTAATTAGAATATACTTTTTAGAATTTTTTGGTTGCCTGATGAAATGTGCCACTCCAGAGGGCATGCTTCTAAAAACAGAAATAGATATATTCAGGGATATTTAGCTTGGGTAAAAAGGTCTCCTCGTTAGAAATAAATGTTGAACTATTTGCTACAGAAGAGATTACATATTTTTCAAATCCCCTTCCCTCAAATGCATGTCTCTGAATTCTTCTGGTGGCTCTGTGTGTAACTAAAATGTTGTAGCTGCAGATCTGTCTGATGGCAGTAGTTGTATCCTGTAGTGCCTGTAGGGTCTTCCCCAGTGTTTGCACAGCCTACTGAATCAGACTGGGAATCTTCAAGATTGCAACAGTTTAAAAAGCAAAATGAGACAGGTTAAATTTGGTACAACTGATGTATTTTGAGTAAAATCAAATCTGTGAAAGAATTGTCACTCTGTAGTTGCATGTATTAATATTAAAAATGGTGATAAAATCCTGTGTTATATACCTAGTTAAGTATTGATATCAAAAATCAGCTTAAAATTGAGAACAAACATAATAAACAGGTTTTTTTCTCCCAAAAGGAATCAAGCTAGATGGTGCTGAGGACTCCTTTGATCATTGCTCTCTTTGTTCCCTTTAATGATTGGATTTCAGTGCTGCTGACAACCTCAGTTAATCTGCAAAGTGTTTTCTTCTTCCCTCCTAAATGGAGACTGGCAGGTATGTCATCACATTTAATTTATCACACACGAAGAAGGTAGTGTTTGCCCAGATGATCTGACAGGGGATTGAGGATACTGGTAATTTGTGGACTACTGACAAATTGACAAGCTGGCAAAGCATTGTTTGGAAAAAAAAAAAAGAAACTAAGCAAGTTTTTCTTCAAATAAACTGTGGATAATATTGCTGGGTCTGTTTGATATTCATAAAAATTAACAGGAATGAAAAGTCAGGAAAAGAGAATTATTAAAATTGATACCAAAACACGTTTAGGAGCCATCTCTTGTATAAAAATAAATAACAAGGAGGCTCTGTGATTCAACCTATATTTTTAAAAGACATTTACATATAGAACTGGAAACTAAATACTTTTAATAATAGCCAGATTTCTGTGATATAATACCCCTCAGATGAAATTATGTGACTCTGGGAGCAAGAACACTGTGAGGAAACACAATTCAATTTAAGTATTTTGAGAAGAAACTAAGAAATGAGATTTGAGAATAGGAAAAAAAGACTTCAACATTAACAGTACATTTTTTGTAATGTGATACAGAGCACAGAAAAACAGACACTTTTTGTCTTGTTCTGCCCCAAAATCAAATGGTAACCTTAATGTAATTTTTTTCAAAGCTATGAAAAGGCATCTGTATTTTTTGAGATATTAGGTTCTTATATATTCAACACACTTTTTAAAAGAAAATTAGCCCACTTCACAAACCTTTTTTCCCCTCTGGAACCAATGTTGTGGTGCTGTGAAAACAAGAAATTATTAAATATCCCTATTAAAAGTACTAACAAATGCTTTAAACAGAATTTGTCACAAAAATTGAAGGGAGATAAATTTTTAAAAACGAGGTTCTTATGTTTGAAGCAAGGACATGTCAGAGCAACAAAGGGATAGAGCAAAACCCATTCTGTCCTGACACCCCTGAGGAACCAGCCCCTGGCAAATTGACACTTGTGGTTTGAACACAACAGAGGTTATGGAATGCAAAGTAGTACAGTACTGCCAGCTTCCAGCAAAAATCCCAACTAATTGGGCCAGACAGTGAAAAAAGGGAGGGGAAAAAAAAAAAAATAAGAGAAAGGCTTCACATTGTCAGGGAGGATAATTTGTAGCTCAGTCTCTCAGGCTGGATTGCTTGTGCTGTGTCTGTGGTACATATTTCCAGCCCAGCCTGAATTACTTTTGCAGAATTGCCCTGGACAATCCATTTGTTTAAAAGTACGAAGTCTTAAGTGTTCTTTAGAAGAATGAACAGACGGTGCAGTTTGAAGGAATGTTATTTAAAAATGCTTTTGGCTGGGCCTGGTGCCCTCAGTCTTTAGTCACAGCAAGTTTTATTTGATTATTGCACTGAAATTATGCTAAAATCCCTCGGGTGAAGAGGCATTTTTGTTGCTTAGGGAAAAACCCTGGGTAGAACTGGACTTACAATTTCTCCTTTGCTCTTGCCCTTGGGCTCTTGCAGAAGAATGCATTGCTGCAGCACTTTACCAAGCCCTGGAGCTAACCTCAAACTTCACCAGCCCCCTCCTGCCTTCCACCAGCTCCTTGTCCTGTGACCCTGGCAGCAGCTCAGTGTTTTGCCATCCTTTTCCTTAGGCTAAGGAGGTCTCTGTCTCAAAATCTGTCTCGAGTCAGCACAAGGTACAGGAAAGTTCACCAGCCATGTGTGCCATGGACTGAGGACAGGAGCCAGGAGTGTGCACAGCCCCATGCTTGTTTATACTGATCCATTAATCTGTCTGCTCTTTGAAAAATGCCAAATTCTTTGTTATTTTTCAGGTAGAGCATACTAGGAGTAATGCAACAACAGTAAATTGCATAAATTAAACAGCAAATAAAAATAAAAAACTATATGCCACATGTGTAGCTCAACAATTGATGAAATTAATTTTGTATCGCACTTTTAAAAATTGCTTCTCCACATGTCAAAATCACAAAAGGATAGAGGTAGTGATATGCACAAAACTGTTGGCACAACTAGTTCAAAGTGAACTGTATCAAAAATAAATAACCACTTAGCAAAACAGGAAGACTGTTACACAGAAAAAAAAAAATAAAGCCAAGTATCCCAAATCAGTTTTTATAAGGTCTATCAAATCATAGGTACTAGTGAATCTATAAATGCAAAATTTAAACCTGACTTCTGAACAATTCTTTTTTACAAGCAAACTATGCCTTCTTCTGAGTATAATTTAAATTTTGAATAGCTTAGGTACTATCAGCTATTATTGCAACAGAAAGGAAAGTGTGAGGGAGATTGCGTAAGAGTCATACATAAGTTAAAAATTTGCAGCTTTAGGATTTCGTTGATATGAAGGGCCTGACTTAGAACATTCTAAAATAATGCTTTTCATCTTTTAAACATATGAAATGAAACGTAAAAACCTCTTAGGACACCTAGGTGGACAAAACTTCAGGATAAAACTCCCTTTATGGGTGATATTTCCATGAGTATTGCTAGAAAAAGCCCCAACTTATGAGATAGAACTTCCCTAAAATATGGAAAAATCATCATGAGAGAGCACACAAATTAGAGGGAAATTAAAATAAAAAAACTCCCTCCTAATATTATGCTCCCAGTTAAGTTCTTGGATGCTTAATTTCAGTCCAGCAACTCAAACCAGCTTCTCTAATTGCATCAAACCCTTCCCAGCCTTGGTGTCTCTAGGGCTGGTGTCTTCTTGCAGCACTTCCAAGCCTGGCTGGGCATCATCTCCCTCCTCAGGCTCTGCCTGTGTTTGATGGTTTGCTTCTCCTTGCTCAGTCTCTTTCCCTGCCAGCCCACCCTGCCTGCTGGATGAACATTTCAACATTTCTTGATGCTCTTTCCAGTCTGGCCCATTGGGTGGGACAGGCCATTACCTTCCTTTCCACTGTCTTACATGATTAGAGATTGATTAATGTAATAAAGAAAAACAATCTCAGTTAATTCAATCTCATTTTGAACCTTCTACTTTCTAAGCTGCTGCGTTGTTGCACTGATAATTCTACAGTCTGTTCCCTGGACTTTCCACAGTCTGCCCAAATTCTTCTTAAAGCAAAAGTGCCTTAAACACAAGAAAGGATCTAGAGCTGAAATATATAAGGCAATGGCAAAGCTGAGTTTTTAAATGCCATTTCTTGATTCTTTCTGGGAGATTCTCTGGGGTTTCCTGTAGGTGTAATTTTCCTTGAAGTACATATCTTGACATGCATCACTGTCTCTTCTCTTGGTATAATGAAACAGCTGCATCTTAGAAGCTTCAGACAAGAAATGGGATGTAGGATAGATTAGATGTATCCCAAAATATATTGAATTTAAATATTCTGATTTTTGCTGCACTATTTTTTTACATCAGACTAATGCTTTTACAGCTTTGTCACAAATTTTGCTTCTTAAACTGAAGGTTTAATTGTAAAGTTTTATTTTAAGCATAATTAGTTTTTCACAAGAAGTTCAAACTTCCCATATTTGAACACATTGGAAAATAGATTTCTGTGGTCATCCTAGCACATTGCCCTAAAAATCCCTTTCCCAAGTAAAAAAACCCTGCCTTTGAGAGACAGGAAATTTTACTCCAGGTTTAAAGCAGTGCTAATACTTCCCTATATCTTCCAAAGGGCGCTGGACACATTTATATGGGGTGTGAACAGAAGGAAATTACATCTTCTGAAGTCTGTGTGGATAAATTGTGTGGAGTACTGAAATACACCCAAACTCCAAAATATTTACAAGCCATAATTCTCTTGTAACCTGTCTCTATGGAAGCACTTGTGAGGACTACTAGATGCCCACAAGGCTCTGGCTTTTGTAGCCCACAGAGACTTTGAGTTCTTGGGTGTACATGTTGTATATGAAAGCTAACATACAGCCACAGCCTTGTCAGTCTTATACTTTAAAAATGGTGAGTCATGATCTCAAGACATGTGAGAGCTTTATGTGATGGGATCCCCAGTCGAGCTGGTGCCTTCAGCTGGAGCAGCTCCACCACTAAAATGGAGCAGTTCTCTGAAACTAGGCATGCCAAAAGACACTGAAGGTTTCCAACCCCTAGAGGTGTACTTCAATAAAATCCAAAAATAGTAAGGTGGAACATGGCAATTCTTTCCGGAGAGAAAACTCAGGATTGCTGGGTGAAATTGGCTAAAAATGAATCTTGAAAACACTTCTTGCTTTTCTCACTTGCATTCTGGCAGTTCAGGATTTTTTTTCTTTCTTTTCAGTCCAGCAACCTTTGGTGGTTTCTTGGATTGCAGAAAACATACCCTGACCCTCTGAGGTCCCCAGGAAAGCCTTCTGTAGGAGTTATGTGGTGTCTCTTGATTCCTTGGTTGCTCTGTGCATGCCTTCCATTGCTCTGCTCTTGCAGCTGGTCACATCTGGCTGTTCCCTTTTCTGTTGAAAGAGAGGAATCTCCCCCACCTCCTGAGAACTTCTGCCTATCCAGAGGGCAGCAGCCAGGAAGCAGCACGTGGTCATCATTCTCCCAGACTCTTTAGCAGAATGTTCAGTATGTGGTGACCTGAAAACAAAGTAATTAAACTGCCATACCCATCTGTCATCACTCTCTGAGTGAGATGAGATTTAAGGAAAATTTTTTTCTGAGCAGTGAAATAAATGATATCTGATTTTCTGGAGATTTATTCCCTTCTTTTCAGTCTCACACATTTCAGTAATCCTATTTTTCCTGTAAGAGCCCCAAGGTAAGCACTATGCCTGGTTTGGAGCTGTGTGCCTGTTGATCTGTCTGGCCAGCAAGCACATGCTGTTTGTCCAACAGGAAGTTGCAGAAATTCAATGTATAAATATGGAGATTTGCTTTCTTTTCCTTCATACATCAGGAAGCTTTCTCTAAACCAAACTGATTTTCATGACACTTATGGGATTATCTGTTGGGAACTTCAACTTTTTGTGTCTACATAAAACTGGCTAATAGTTTCCAAAATTACTAGAAAGGGAGGGGCAGATAGTTGGACAGAAATATATACTGAGAGACAATAAAATGTGATAAGCATACTAAACCAATTTCTAGATGGCACTGAATTAAAATATTGAACTGCTTACAGTATTTTTTATTTATGTCTTCCTTAATAACCCTTTATTGTTCATTCTGCTACCTCTTAAAAATTTTAATGTATTTTCTTTTAGTGAAAGCTGAGCTTAATATTTTGATTTAAATGCTGTACTGCTGTCTGGAACTTAAAACAAACAAATGTAAAAGTTGTGACAAGATAATGAGATCTGGTAGGACTTTTTCTCTGAAGCTCTGCTCACAAGGAATACAGGCTATCAAAGAAGGAATGTCTTGTTTGATTCCTACTTTTCTCTCCTTTCCATTTAAACATAGTTACTATAGTATCCAAAGCTCAGTTGCAAAAATTTATGTAGTGTTTATAATGGATATTACATTTATTGTTTTTGTAATTTAATTCAAAGACTTTGCAACCAAAATTCAGAAATTCCTGGAATTGCATTTTCTGTAGTGTTAGCATTCTCACAGAGTGTTTTCACAATAATTAGAGAAATAAAAAATGGCTTAGTTATGTATTATTGTACATACTATTCTGCTGAGAGGTTCGGCACTATTGCAAAATAAAAGAGCATATCACTATTCTCTTCTAAATAATTAAAAAAAGAGTATATTTTAAGAATAGAAGGTGAATATAATGTCCAGGTCGAAAAATTCTCAACAAATTAGGGGGATTGAATAGGAGAAGGAAGGAAGAAGGACATAAAAAGGGAGTTTTATACAAAAGGGGTTTTAAAAATCTCCTGAAGAAGTGTAATAGGTTCCACTAAATCCTTGTGTTTGTCATTGTAGTGCTTCTGCAAATTTGTTTCTTGATGGTTATGTTAGTACTCTGTTTCTCTACTTAACATTTACATAGAAATGTGAAGTAAGGCAGAATGCAAATATTGAATCTCAGGTATAAATTCAAATGTCAAGTATTATTCGAATACTAAGTGGAAACTGACTACCTGGAGAAAGTTTAATCTGAAATGTATTCTCTCTCCTGCTGTGCATGTAATATACATACATGTATACATTTGTATTATGGGGACTTTTACAAGAAGTACCAAACACAATATAATATAAGAAGCAAAGTCCTATCAACTTTGTAATTCTGAATAACCTTGGCAATACAAAGAAATCTCTTACAGTCCCCACCAGTGCCAGTGAGGTCTTAAGCAAGTTTCATTGGAATCAATACATTCTTCTTAAATAGCTTATGCATTTTCTTTTAAAATGCTCTTTTAAAGATGATCTTTTTAAAGTTCACTAGCTTTTTACAGATGACCTTTTTTAATTTACTTGTTGCAGGGAAGACAAATTGGACAGGAAAATATTACATGAAGAAGTGATATAGTAAAAGTTTCATGCTATGTGCTTGGGGGAAGTAATAAAGCTTTAGCCACCCGAGGTTATCCTTTGACAGATGTATGCTTTGTGAGTTTGTGTGCTGGCTCTGAAAGGCCATGGTGGTTTGGGAATGGTATTCCTTAAATTAATGCTCCCACTAGAATGAAGGACCAGCTGCTTCTCACCCCCAACCACCCCTGATGAGAGTGACAAAACACAGAGATCCTGAGTTAAGAACAATTTACAGGAAACAGCAATGAGATAAGAAAATGAACCATAACAGCAACAATATTAATAACAAAAGTATACAAAACATGATTTACATGTGAGAATGCTCACTGACCAACAAGGCTGGCACCAGGTGACCCCCAAGATAATGACAAAATAGTGGCAGACTCTCAGCACATTACCTTTTCCTTACTGACCTGCTCCTTCTTGGAAGTGAGAATCCCTTACTTTGTCTTCACAGTGGTGAGCTAAGGTTGTATAGAACAGTAACCTAGATATGCCCACATGGCTCCACACTCTGCCTCTGATGGCTACTGCAAAAAATTTACTCTGTCCTTCCAGGCTGGGGGTACAGACTGAAGAAATGACACTTTTGAGGCATGGAGCTCATGAGGGTGCTAACCTGGATCCACAGTAACATCTTATCATTTTAATGGCACTTAATGCAGGCCATATGTTGTTGACAAGGCTACCAAGAGCTAACAAAACAAACATCTGCTCTGCTTCGAAGTGCATTCCAGGTTTTTGCCCATATTTTCAATCTTGTCTTATTTTGAATGTTGCCTATTAATATTTTGATCTTTAGCATTACAAGCATGCATTCTCTTGCTGTCTTCCTTTCAAGCTAGAGACAAACCACAACATCAAACAGAAAGTCCAAATGTTAGTGTGAGCAACAATACAGAAAGGGAAGTATCTATGCTCATAGGATCTGTTAATCAAATAGTTAAAACAAAGACACTATTAAGTGTAGAAGGGGTTAAAAATATGACCTTGAAATACAGAAAATCTCTAATTTTTCTTTGTGTCATGTGATGCAATCAAACTGAGTCAAGAGTAAAGGTGTCTGTGTGAAAAAAGAGCTTTTCTGAAGTGAGATGCAAAACCTCCACAGACATATATGAGGAAATGGGATAACCTAGAATATACAACTAATTTGAACACTTGCTGACTAAAGTAAGAATCAGTGATGAATTGGGTAGAACTTGCTCAGCTACTTAAAAAAATGTATTAATTTATAATTCTTTCTGAGACTAGGAATCTGAAGAGCTGCCTAGTGCTAGTAATTTCTGCTTGTATAGCTGCAAGTATAAGGTGATGAAGGTACACTTTGTTTTTACACTTTTATTCTGTACACTCTCATCTTGAAACTTTGGAAATTCATTTTAAAGAATAATGAGAAGTGCACTTTATGCTAAATTGCTACAAAATGCAACACAGACAGTGTACAATTGCCACTGTAGTCAAGCAAATATAAAATTGTTACACTAAACGGCATGAATAATGTTATTCTCAAGCCAAACCAAGGAACCTCACCATTTTCTTGTGTATTTTCATTACCCTTGTAATGAAAAAATTCTCAAGGAAAAGTAGGTAGACCACACAAACATATTATTTGTTATAGGAAATCATGTATTTATATTACTTTAAAATATACATTGGACAATACTTATTTATATTGCTTTATAATATGCATTGCCTAGGTAAGAAATGTTCAAATAAGCTGATTTTCAGGTCATGATTATCAGTACATAAATATTGTTTTAAGCTGAAGATAAAACAAGGAAAAGTGCAATATTTGTGTTGCACATTAACCTTCATTATTATGTGTTTGTTATATTATTTATACATGCTGTTTCTAAGTATATTTCACCTAAGCCTCTAGAATGCTTAGAAAGATGCTACCTGTCATGATTCTATCAATCCAAAGAATGAAAATGACAAGGAGATAATTTGTATTTTGGAGACATAGAAAATAACTTTGGAAATATAGCACTTTTTTCAGTTTTGGAGTAGGCAATAGTTGAAACAAGGAACCTGATTAATTTGTTTTCTGTTCAAGTTCTTGCAAAATTGAGGTATACTATAAATTGAACCCAAAACTTATAGATCGGAAACTTTCTTCCCTGGCAATTTTAGAAGATGGAAAGGCAGAAATTCTCACCAGGTTCTGCAAAGTGATAAAGGTGAGAGATGCCTCAGGAGAGGCATGTGTGGTAGAAGCATGATGGTCTCCATGGGGCTAGAGGTCAGGGTGACAACAGAGCCAGAGCTCCAGTCCTACAGATTGGACTCGTGGTAGTAGAGAAGAGCAGAACTGGAGGCAATTCTGACCTCTTCCATCAAACTGGAGTCTGCAGGATCCTCATGTACTGGGAAACCAGCATGAGCTTCACACAGGTGCAGTCACAATCCAGGAGGTCTCCAGTCTTCATGGAACTCACACTATACAGCTTTGGTGTGGTGAGGTGTCCCTGTCCCTTGAGTGACAGTGATGCAGCAAGGGCTTGGCTTGTGCTGGCCACTGCCATTGCCAGACTGCACACGTGGCCAGCTCAGCCTTTAGTGGGAGCCAGTGCAGCTGTTCTCGTGTTTACAGGACTAAATGCAACTCCTTATCCATAACTAATATGGAATGGAGGGGTGCCAGAGCACATTAATTAGGGCACATGCAGACAAATCCTCACAATGTATAGGTCCTGCTCCACCACTCTGTGGATTTATACCTGACTAGGATCTACTTGGAGTATTCAATTCGCTGTTGAAAACTGTGCAACACAGATGCGCAGTTCTAGAAAATACGAATATGAAAATTAAATTTTCTGAGGTTTCTGGTTTTATGACTTTTCATTCTTGAAATATCCAAAGAAAGTAATCAGATTTCATGACAGCAGAGCATGAAACATTTAGGCAAATTTCAAGAAGCATAGAATGATTAATAACTAATTAAATTTCCATTACAAATTGTAAGAAAACCCATGTGAAGGGTTTCCAATGAAATATGGATATAGATGAAGTTCAGATGTAAGAATATTTTGCTATGAGCATAAGACTTGGCCCATATTTTCTAAGTTTTGCAAACAGAATTCCAGCAAAGACAACATAAACCAGTCTGTTATTCAAGTAAGAAAAGAAATAGAAATTTACATGAAATTTTTTGTCCTGATTTTCATTGCCCAGAGCTAAAGTCCCGAGAGATAAAATTGTGTAAAGCAGGAATAAGGAAACTTTGGCTAGAAATTAGTGAACCCTGACAATTTGCACCCAAACACTTTCCTTCATGAGACTGACTGAGCTGTACAGATGCCAGAACCTGCATTTAAAATAATGCACACTTATCTTTTGATTTGGGGCAGAGTTACAATGGGAAGGGACAACTCAAGAAGTTTAAATATAATCAGTATCAGTTTCATGCATGGATTAATGAGTTTTAAAACAAACAAACAAACAAACAAAATTTTATGAGAACAGCTAATCTGAGGAGAATTCCATACATATGTGTTCAAAACTCTCAAAGGTTATGTAAGACTTTGGCATTTTTATACATTCAAAGTAACTCTGCCTTCCTGAAATGACTGCTGTGCACCACGTAGTGCACAGACCAGAACGGTTCCAAGAAATGATGGTAGTGTTCTGGGAAGAAAAAGAATTATGAGCAAGTGTAAATGTGTAAGAAGCTATTGGAGGAAAGCCAGTGGAGTGAAGGGCGTGAGGCTGAGAGTCTTCTGAAGACTGGACCACTCAATCTGGGACAAACATCAAGGAGGCCAAAAGAGCTAGTAGTTTCTGGAGGCACTACTCAAAGTTCTGAGACATGCACGTCTCTTCCTTTCAGTTCTTTTTTTAGAACTTTCAAAATCTGATACCTACAAATAGCTTTCCTAACTGTTGTTGGCAGACCTTGAATTCTTTTTGAGGTAAATATGTTTTGTCTTTGTGATGTTGGTTCTCTGACAGATAAATTAGCTGGTATATTGCTTTAATTTAATTCTTTGTATATAAGTAACAAGTTTGGAATGGACAGATAGATGTCTAGTATGTCTGGAGGATAGACCTTGTTCCAGATGGAGGCAGAAAGTAATATTTAACAAGCCTGGATGAGCTCTTTTCCTTCAGTGTACTTTAACAATTTCAGAAGATTTGATCTCCAATACTCTAAAACCTTGTTCTACGTGATATTTATCTAAAACAGACACAAGCAGAAACAGATGTTGTTGGCTTTTTCTCTCTTTGCATAGAAGACACAGGATTTCTGTAGAATAAAAGATATAGAATCCAAGTGGAAACATGGTTTCTTGGTGAACACATTTTGTGCACTTGATCTACTAAAATACAATTTTGTGATTGCCAGATGTGCCCACTTCTAAATAGTAGATCTGGAATAAAATAACCATGGTGGGAAAACACTTGAAGGTGACATAAAATACAATCTGATTTACACACTGTTGAAATTCTACAATAAATTGAAAATGCAGGTATTTCTGTTGTTTTTATGTATAAACAGGATATGTTTTAATGGTCTTCACCTAGAAATGTGGATAAATGCTCAACGGATAAAATGTAAAACTGTGTAAATCAAAATAGTAAGAGAATAATGGTCAAGAAATAGGTAAATTGGGAAAATAATGCTTCACACATATTTTAGATTCTCTTCAAGATCAATAATAATTTACAAAAGGGCCTAATGACATAAAACTTGCTGAGTAGAGAAAAGAAATGCAGTAACATGTTAACATTTCTTTAAGATAAAGGACTTCACACTTGCATGGAATTCACTTTGGCTCTATTTAAATTTATTAGCCAGCTATATGCAAATAGAAGTTTAAAAGAATTGGACATTTTATGACAAAAAGCTCAGCAGTATGAGTGGAAGAGAGTTCATTCCACTTGGAATCATACAAATAAAATATTTGGTGAAAATAATTCAAAACATGAAACATGGATAGCCAGATACAGAGGTTCCAAAACAAAATGGCAGCATGAATATCTGGCTTGTAGGGTTAATGTGGCAGCAATGGAATGCTGGTTTTGTTTGCTGCCACATTCCACTGTCAGCAAACAAAACCAGCAACATTCTGGTTTAAGACATAAAAAAAAGAAAAAAATCAAGTCTAAATGCAGGAGATGAAACATCAACTTCATATAGCACCAAGGTAATATCTGGTCCACAACTCCCAGCATCTCACTACTGGAAGCACATTAAAAAAAATGGATGCAGCTCTGGGAAAGGCCACAAAAATAATATTGTGTTTATGGGAAAAGTTTAAAATAGCTAGATGAAACATAACTTTGTTAAAACACAGACAATTGAGGCAGACACGATAAATTTTTAAATTTTTAAATGTTTTCTTCAATTATGTGTGTCTATGAACAACAATAGGAAAGAAAAATTTGGGCAATTTGAAGAAAAATTATTTCAATAATAAAAGGTAATTGGTGTATGAAAACCATATGGGAAGAATCTAGTACACTTTTAACAATGAAACAAATCCATAATTACAGATGGACTAAGTGGGCATAACAAGACTTTCTTTAATTCTGACTTTAAAACACTTGTATTTGTCTTTGAAAAGGACATTTTAATATTTTGTGGAAAGTAAAGTGACTCAGTTGTTGTTCCTTTTGTTTTAACCTAGGGCTAGCTACTTAAAAATATTATTAGCTGTTCAAGAAAGAGAGATCAGCTGTTCTTTTCTAAGTTTTTCTATTAATGTTCATCTGGATAAGGCCTATGTTATGAACACAGAGTAGAGGCTGGAGGAAAAAAGCCTTCATAAAAACTGAGCTTGGCTGATGGCCACAGGAAACATGTGAAGCAAACGTACAGGGATGACCCGAAAGCAAACACCAAAGGATTAAAAAAAAGGGAAATGTTTTTTTCAAGGCTTATAGGACAAAAGATTTCTACCTTTAGGTCTACAGTCTATAGCACAGACTATGTCTTTTCCTTCTGGGAACTTTACAGGTCTTGGGTGTTCATAATTATCCAGATTATCCTTCAGGTAGGTCAGTGACTGCTGGTACTGTGGTCCATGGTAGCACTTCTATCTAGCACTACTTGGAAGAACTTGGACTGTTCTTTCAAAGAACAATCTTCAATCTGTATCTGACTTGGAGACTGATAAAAGGAATTCTAAGAAGTGTAATGAGGAACAAAAAATGACATTAATACTGTGATATCCATTTTCAGTTTGGACTAAGCTCCCAGTGCAGCTCCTTACAGCCCAAGCCTCATTCTTTTGTCATGGCAGAGTGGATGAAATGCACAGTAGGGAGTCTGAGTGCATCTGCAGGCAGGAAGAACAAGATGTGGTACCTGGGAAGCTTTCTGCATCCTTTAATTTAAATGGGGCAATAAAGTGTGAAGTTTCCTTGGATGGAAAAGGTACTGGCTCTCCTCTGGGCCTTTTTTGGACATGTTAAATGGCTTGATTACAAGGGTTGGTGAGGACATGGTTTGGCTGATATTTACACTGTTTGTTTGCAAGCTCCAGAGTGGCATCTCTGCCATTTCCAGGCTCATCCACAGCTGCAAATGGACTCAATGACCCAGTTCAGGGTGCTTCTGAACTTGAAAGGGCAGAGTTAGGACTTTTTCCTCTGTGATTTCTTCATGCACTTCTGCCCAGAATAAAAATTAATTTTCTTTCCAATGAAAACCTGTCACTGTAATTTAAAATCTTGTGTTAAATTAAAAGCTGACTATATACAACCTGTTTTTGCACATCAGCCCTGGTCTACTTGTATTTTTCATATTCAGGAATCTGAGAATAACTACTAATATTTTATGGAACAGAATGTTCGTAGTTTAAAACAATAAATCTGTTCACTCTAAAGCCTTAAATAATTTTAGCTTGGATTTATACCTTGTTTCAATAGTCTGAAGAGAAACTTTGAATTCCTACTCCCACAGAAAGAGGTAGAATAGGTCTACATTTCTTTCTAGCTCTCAGATTTATGTCAGAAAACACAGGAAGTATCTGTGGTTGTAAATCAGAAAGATTAGGACTCACATTGATTTAGATATAGTTTGCAAGGTCAGGTGGGATAACATTGTTTATACTAATGCATTTTATCTTTTGTTGAATACTGAGGAGTTATGAAGCAATTATTTATAGAAAGTATTGTTGGTATGTCTCAGTAGTGCAGTATATCTCCTCCTGAATTCCCAGGTTAAAACATTTGTCTAATGTAAAAAAAAAGCAGTGACATTTAATATTTGTAGCTCTTGCAGCATAATTAACAGAAGCTTACCTTTTTCAATTTTTCATTTATAATTGTCTATTTAGAGCTCTCTGGAAATGAGTCTGGCACTAACTGTACTTCCTTGACCAGATAAAAGAGGTGAGAGTAGTTGAAAGAGGAGATGTCACCTTTCAAAGAATATGATCCTTCATCTGAAATGCTCTTCCAAGGTTCCATGTTTCAAAGTATTGCAAATAAACATTTAGTGACAGTATCCATGAAGTGTCAGTTAAACAAAATAAAGGCATAACTTCCATACTTTTTAGCATTACTTTCTGAGATAAAATTAATCCACCACAGGCTGTTACTAGAAGACAATGCAAATGAGGTATCTTAATGCTTGAAGCCTTTTCTGTGCTCTAGTGCTCTTGGTGCAGGAGCCATCACTTGCTCCCAGAAATAGTCATTAATGTCTCACCTTTCTGGTCTGATTAATTCCTCAAAGCTGTGCTAAGAAAAAAAAAAAGCTGTGCTTTTTTATGTAACCCTTTCAGATTGCCCTTTGTTATTTGCTTATTTTTGATATGAAAAAATCACATCATTAATTAATAAGGCATTTAAACTGGCCACTTCAAATTATTTTATTTTCTGTAGACCAAATCTATCCAAGTTGTAGAAAGTTTCTTGAAATATATGTGACCAACTTATTGGAAAAAACCCAACCCAACCCAACCCAAGAAACCCTACTAAGATATATTATCATCCCTGAAGTCATTTGGTGTCTTTGCATTTATCCCAAATTGGAATGACCCCTCACAGAAAGCTTTGGGTACCTGTGATTTGTTGGTCTAATTCAGAAAGCAGATGAACATCACTTGAAGGGCAGCAAAAGCTGTTATGGAAGGCTTGGGAGAGCCAGCATTTCTGAGGAGGCACAGTTCAAAATCAGATCCAAAATAAATTCAGCATCTACCTGTTGAGTTTTGTCCTATGCAATGCCTTGGTTAGTGCTCAAATTAAGGAGAATCTGCATTCAATTGGCTGCTATTGATTTTACAGCCAAGTTTGAATGTCACTGTTGTAGAATTGATTTTAGGCTAAATAAGTCTGGAAAAAAATATTAAGAGACTTAAAAGAATGAAGGTTAAGAAATGTGCTTTGATAGTATTATATACATAATCTCTGAATTAATCAGTGTCATCTTTGCTGTGATGTAGAGCCAAAAGAAAGTTATTTTAGGACATTCCTTTAATTTAGGAACATTGTTTCTTCAGCAAATAGGAAGTTCTAGTGGATATAATGAATGTTCTACAAAAGGGGAAAAAATCACTATATAAGTTCCCTTGTACTGTAGTTTAGTGCAATGTTTGCAGCATATTTCCCACACTTGTCATATCTCAGACAAATTATTTTGAAGTTAGACAAGATCCCTTTATGTATAAGATAAATCTCACAATGAAAAATATCAATTTACTGTTAATAATTTAATTTAATTAATAATTTAATTTCTTCCACAGGAGCCAAGGCTAAGGCTGGCTACAATCAGTACTACATTTATTTCACACTTCTGATCAGGGTTACATACCCAAACCAGAAAATGCTGCTCTGATTCTGAGGCTCACCTCCAGTCATGGTCAGGTTTCTTTCCAAACTGAAGCATACTGGTATTAATTGTAGTATTTTTCTTCTCATTCTCATTTCTTCTCCATTACCCAGGCTGTGGATGTAATGGCAATGAGCAATCCTAATGAAAGAGGCTGATTGAAAAGGCACTTGGTGAAGTGATTTTTGTCAAAATTAGCTTTGCCAGCCACAGAGCAGATGTGAAGGCATGTTTAAAAAGGGAGTTGAACCTCCCCTCCAGTCCCTGCACCCTCCATTCAGCTACAATGAGAGATGAAAGAAGAGGCAAATGAGGTCTAGGAGGTGAATTTTAGCACTTGTTCTGGGATGGCAAATGAGATTTTGAATGTCCACAATTCCCTATTAATTACATGGAGAACACTTGAGGTTAATTACTTCCTCCTCTGGAATCACAAGCAGATAAGAGCTGGCATACATTTTTGAAATTTGTGTACATACGTTAAAAACTGCTAAATGAAATATCTGAACATTGTCTAAATGCAAATCTTTCTCAGAAATTGTGTTCAAATCCATAATGTTAAATATGTTATTTTAAAGCTTGAGATCCCTCCTCCAAAATAATTGGTACTAAGAGAACACTTTAGACCAAAAGAAATTTTACCAAGCAAGGTATTTAGGTATTCAATAAATAAGAAACATACATACAAAAATTACCTTATTAAAATAATGTTTTGGTATTTTACTATTTTACTTTATGCTGATCTACAGTATTTGACTTCTCAATTATCTTTGAACTGTGAACTATGCCAAGCTGTGATTTGGCTTTGATATAGAAATAAATGTACAATGGGCATGTATAATCACAAGAGTGAAACTCACAAAGAAAATTTGGTGCTAGTGCTGAAACCAAAATCACTGTCAATACTGAAAGCCAAGGAATTCTCAGCTGTTTTTAAGGTATACTATTGCTCTGATCCTTTTTTTTTTTAACAAACCCTCTTCTTACTGATACTGTGCTACCACTTACTACTTCAAGAGTCATTATTCTAGTTGGATATATCCTAATATGTCACAGGTTGAAGAGAATATGCAGTTTTTCTTTTGGTGTGCATCAGGTCTTTGTGGAGTACAATCCCTTTTTCTAAGTGGTCTGGAATAAAACAGTTCATATGGAAGAAGGTCCATATTACCAGCTTGTAAGCAATCACAGCATCTGTCCTTACTGGCAAGACTTTGGACACTTCACAGGCAAACTGATCTGTCTGTCAGTTCCATAGTACTAGCAGTATGCACTTGTTCTATGGTCTTCTCAAATACCCCATTATTGGCTGGTTTCCCAGTTTTTTATGGTGTGTCTTCTTAACTGATTAGTGTGGAAGTATAATCCCTCTCTGATTTCCTCATGGCTGTTTAAAGCTCAGCTTTCTCTCCTTGAGACTTCCAGCTGCTGTTCAGAGAGGAGAAAAATGGACAATGAATGTCAGCTAGACACAAGGTAAGCTCTAAAGCCTCCATTAGCCCATATATTATGTGCTGGAAGTAATAACCTGAGTTGAAAGTTCTGTTTGTGTTGCTGAGGAGCTTCCTAATGATTGTCAAAGTACTGACTGCTCCCCAACTCTGTAGTGCAATTTATCCTCTCCTTTTTTTCCACTCATTTGGAGATACTCATAACATGTTCTAAAAACCAAATATCTGAGGCAGTAATGGCTGTTCTTTGGGCTGCTACAGTTTGTAGGAGTTCACAGTGAAAAAAAGACAGGGCCTGTTGGAGACTGGGCCATATATGCCAGGACCAAGTGGAGATGCTCCCTCAGTGCCCGGATGCAGGGGCAGGTTGGGGGGCTCCAGTGCAAGTTCCTCACAGGGGGTATGGATGAAATGGCAAGAAATATTTCCAGTTGATTTGAGAATCACAAACCAGCCTTGTGGCTTCCCAGGGGCCCTGCAATTCCTGGTGTTGGTACAGCAAGTCCTCTGGCTGCAGCAGCAGCTGTTCTATAGAGCTTCCCAAGAAATAACCTGCGGTTTTCTGTGGCTGCAGCTTTTGCTGCTGGGCACAACTGTAATGCACAAACTTGTTAGAACAAAATCTGGTTTGGATTGTAGCTGGCCTGTTGGTTTCAGAAGATTTCAGCAGATGGTAATAATTTTTTACCAAACATTGCAGAACTAGACATTTACTGAAAGACACATGCTCACTGCATGGCAGCCATGTGCATCTCTTGCTTGACTAGCACTTCCAAAACCCTACACTATCCTGGTTTGCATTTGCCTCAACTTTGAGTCCAGAATGCAACACCAAGTGAGGCTTGCACAGATTTTTCATAGTAACTTTGACATTGCACAGATATAAAAACCTGGATGCTCAAGTCTAAGCAGAAAATACAGTAAAACTCTTTCCTCAGATCTGTTCAATAATGACAGCTGAAATTGCTAGTTGTTCAACTGGGAGATGTCCCTGAGTTCAAGAAAGTGCACAAAGCACTATGAGTCTTTTTCTGGAATTTCAAACCTTATGCTTTGCATTGTAGGATTTTTGAATCCTTTCCAAGTCCTGATGTTGAGTGCAATGTTGATGTCAGGCATGGCCTGCCAAGGAAACACTGCTAAATGCTTTCTGCACAGCACGTATGCAATCTTATACACCATAACCCCAGCCCTAGAAATCAAGCCATAGCCAAACAGAAAGGACAAAAAAAAAAAAAAAAAAAAAAAAAGAAAAGCATGGGCTTTAAGGAGCTAGTATCTTCAAAAATTAAACCCTGCTGTAGAGAACTTCTTGTGTCGGAGAAAAACAAGATACTAAATAAGAGTCTGATTTAAATTCTGTAACAACATTGATAGCAAAATATAAGAATAAACAAACCTCAGAACATTACATTTGCTATGTTCTTTCTTCTCTAAATTCTTTAGCACACCACCATAAAGGATGAAAATTTACAAAAAAAAAACAAAAAAGAAAGCTGCCAGATGAAGAACACAACAAGAAGCATCTCTTCAGTAGATGGCCGCAAGTTAGTTAAAACTTTCCATCCCTTATACCTAGAAATAAATGTTTCTTATCCAGAAAACCTAAACAGTATTTAGGTCAAGTTAAATGATAACAATTGTGTTCTGTACACTCTGTGCTCCTTTCATAGAAAAAATGTCAGTACTATTTGTCAGCAGTATGGTGATGGATGAGGCTGAATTCTAGAGTATACAAATCACAAGCTGGAGATGAAAAGCATCATATAAAAATGATGACCATGTAAATACTTACATGCTAACAGCATAGCTGTTTGTACAGAATTTTGGCAACTGCTTATTAAAGAAATGGACAGGAATGTCATTCCTTTCTGCTGTAGGATTCATGTTGGGCCTGAATTAAGAGTGTGTGGAGGAAGAAGAGCATTCCAGGGAGGAGCCAGTTATTGGGATGAAAGAAATATGTGTTGGGAAGATCCACATGAGAGCAGCATCAGCAGGGGTGGAGGGAGGGATTAACTGACACTTGGTGGTATGGTGGAATGAAAGCTTTTTCCACATATTTCTGTTTTGTGCATCCCCCTACTCTGATGAATGTGTACTTAATTGTGCCTGTCTCTGATTTTTTCCTGAACAGACCCAATGATGTAAACAAGCTTGAAAAAAAAGTATAGCAGTAAGGTGGAATCACTAAGTAATGTAGCTGTGGAATTCTGTACACAAATGTTCTTGTAGAGTTTTAGTGCAAAAGTAGCATCTCTAAATTTTCATAAAGGTTTCTTACTTTGAGCTAAATAAATTGATTGAGCTAAGCCACAAATTTGTGCAGGGGAATGATCATACCCTTCAGAAAGAGATTCTACTAAAAATGAATGAATGAATGAATGAATGAATGAATGAATGAATGAATGAATTAATGAATGAATGAATGAATGAATGAATGAATGAATTGAAGTGCTTCTTGAGCTAAGCACCCTGTTTTTGAGAAAACATACCTACAAGTATGAAACTGTATTGAAAAAAGGGCAGTGGTGGGAAGAACAGGCTCCTTATTCTTTGAAAGAAGGTGTTTCACTTCAATGGCTGAGTCTGGTGCATCTGCCTCAGGGTGGGAATTCCTCACATGGAGAACCAGAACCAAGAACACCCAGATCCAGATGGAAATTTGGGTCAGAAAGGAAGCCAGTCACAACTGCCTTGGAGGGACAATTTGTTGCTCAAACAGTGTGGGCTTAAGACTGAATGCTGAATGAATAGGAAAAAATAATAACCATTCAGATAAGTCTTACCTTACTTTTTAATAAAAACAAATTTCTACTTTATTTGAAAATATTTTCTTTATTTGAAGAAATAAGTAAATAAAACTCAGGCAAAATATTAAAATATGTTTGAGGAAAACAAACTTTAACAATTCCACATGTTTCTAAGATATTACTAAAAGATGTCAAATCTGCTCAAACACAGTGTAAGATTTTTTTGTGTATTGTGCATTGCTCAATACTTCAGATAATTCAGAGTGGTCAGGCATTCTAATGACAAGCAGACTTGATTAAATGAGAAAAGGATGTAAATATCATTGCCAATTACTTGTAATATTCCCTTAAACAATCATGCCAACACATGAAAACTAAAATTTTTTTGTTTTATTTTATTTTATTTTATTTTATTTTATTTTATTTTATTTTATTTTATTTTATTTTATTTTATTTTATTTTATTTTATTTTATTTTATTTTTTTAAAACCAATATCCCATATTGTTCTAAGTGAGCACACATCTTAAGAAGGGTTCAACATCACTTTGTATCAGTATTTACTTTTTCTTACTATTACAAAAATTCTAGGTATTTAGCATATTTGAAAACCAAGCAATTTTTGGTGCTTAACTTTAGAAAAGTTTGTCATTTTACATGTAGTTTCTTTTCAGTAAGAAAAGTAAGCTGGAGTAATAAAAAGGCCACATTATAAATATAGGATTCAATATATAGCTCTTCATTTTTGCAAGAATTTCTCTTACACTCAGTTGACCTTTCTGCAGGATTTCAGTACTTTGCAACTTAACACCTAACTTATCATTCTGTGATAACACAGCAATGACTGGAAAGAGTTGAGACTTTTCCTGTTTATTATAAGCAAAGAGCAAAAAAAGTAAAAGGCATAAATAAGCATTTATAAATAGATACATTTAGCTAGGACAATTTTTTTAGGTCTATCCCTTCTCTCAGTAGTGTGTTACTTCATTAAATTCTTCATAGTCTCTTTCAAAAGTCTGGAGAGAACTGTGCTCACAAGAAAATCATTCCAGCATAGCAACAACTAATTTGGAGCCACCTGGGGAAAGCAGAGAGAAAAAGGAAAGATATTTCACATCTTTGTAGAGTCCCTGGCACAGTGGTACGTGAGTTTTAGCTGCTGCCCTCAGCACTGCAATGCTAAAAGGTGAAATTCCTGATGGAAGAGGCACATCTTGCAATGTCCTCATGTCTCCCAGGGCAGCTCACTAGAACAACTGGACTCAGCCTGTTCTGTGGTTAGTCAGCATTGTGAACTCACTACCCTACAGTGCAGGCTCTGACCTAGAATAGAAAGATTTTCAAACAGTTTCTACCACTACATTCAAAGACTATATTGGCCACACAGTCAATAGAAATGCTTCTCTCAGCCATCTCCAACCATACTCCTAGGAAAGAGGTTTTTGTACAGTTTCAGAAGCAAATTTTCTGGGAGGAGGTGTTTACAAAGCACCTTACTTTTAGAGATGGCAGTAAGTACCATTATCTGTCTACACCAAGTTAAATGTGTCTTCAGGGAGAAAAATGAAACTTGTAACAGTTGGCTGTTTAATTTGACATGAGGGTCATATAAAATTGTGGTGTTTTAAATCCTGGGTTTATGGTCTTTCTATTCCTAGATAGGCTCTGATACCATGGTAGTGCAGATGAGGAATTTTTACTGATGCAGTGCTAATTATAATTCCCAGTGAGAACATCTGCTCTTCCCACATGGATGGATCAGTGTGGAAGGAGAGCTGCTTGTTTACAGACATTTATTCATATTGTCCTCTAGCCACAATTCTGGGAAGACTTAGTATGTTGATATAATCCTAAAGGCTCAATCCAGCAGTTCTTATCCTGACAGCTTCTGTTGTATAACCAAAAGTATCTATGTCCAGTCAATACATGCAATAAAACTGCAAGAAACAAGATTTGAGGCAGAATGTCTCAGTTATGCTGTTTCCTTCCATTATGTTATTAAATTGGGCTTGTACCTTTTCACAATTCCTGTGCCAGTGCACCCCGCTGGATAATGGGGGTTATCCCACATCAAACTAAAAAGCAGCTTTTAAAGCATTCCTATTTTGAACGTTTAAATGATGACTGATAGTTCACTTAATATTCTTAAGTGATATTGAACATTGTCAGAGAATTTACTTATCTGAGCTGTAAGGAGGTGAGAATGGCAATGTATCTGTGGAGGTAGTTCTGTGCTAAAAAGCAGTAGAAGCAGCAGTTGTCTGCATCTGAAAAGGAGAGATAAGGGGCACATGAAGGTATTTAGAAAATCTCCTAACACTGCACAAATGACAGAAGAATGTAGCAGGCAAACAACACACAGGAAGACAAGAGAGGGTATGTAGCTGAGAAGAGGAAGAAGGCTTTTATTCCTCCTGCTTACCTACACTTTGTCCCAAAAACTTTGCAACCCTTTGGAAAGATTCCTGGTCACTTTTGGATGCTCTTTTTTATGAGTTTTTTAAACAACTGGGATCTCTTGCTTTCACAGTAAGATGAATGCTAAGCCAGGTCACAGTGTCCCCATGCACCTTGAAGCAAGAGCTTGAATTATCTGGCTGGTGCAGGTGGTTTACTCCTTGGGACAGCGAGCAGCTGTAGGATGCTCCTGTCTGGGCAAAGGTTTATAGTGTTTACCACTGTGCTTGCCACTATTCTTTCTGACTTCACAGAGAGAATATTAATACCTGAGCTGTTTTCACCATTTGATTATTGGAAAAAATGTAAACACTTCTGACTTGCCTGAAACCAGAGCGAAAGGGTGATGTTCAGTAATTTGTTGAAGCGTGACTTCAGCCTGGGAGAGCTTTTCTCTGGCAGTGGGCAAGGGCTGTCACACAGCACAGGTGGCTTCAGGAGGCTCTCCCTTGCTGTTTAAGGCAAGCAGCTGTGAGCTTTGAAATCCTCTGCCAATGGGCTAAAAATATGCACACGTTTAAATTATTTCAAATGAGAAACTGTAATACAATATTTGTATGAAAATAGCTATAAAGGCATCAAAAGAGCCAGTTGTCAATAATTTCCAGGATCTGGAATTTAACCAGACTTTCTGTTATGTAAAGTATACTGAGCCATTTGGCTTCCTCTGTCTTCATAAAGCCCTTGAACCCCAAGCCCCGTAGGTACAATAACTTTGATTTTGCTGAACCTAAGCTACCTAACTGTGATGTGTGTTAGGAGTTCCTAAGACAATACTTGGAGGAAAGTTATAGACAGTTAGAAAAAAATTCTTTTTGTCTTGGAACTGCCCATTGAAATGCTATCCTTCCTACAACTGCCTAGCAGTGTATTCAAAGATCATGCTTTATTAAATACCATTTGCCATTTTTCCACTTGAGTCTTTAACTTTGTTCATTCCATCTGCGTCTTCTATGGGATTTTGCTTCAAAGAAAGTGTCTTGTCTGTAGTTAGTCCAATGATAAGGCAGGAGGCAGTAAATGTACAATTGAAAAAAATGTCTTGGAAGTAAAAAAAAACCAAAAAAACCCTAAAGTGGGGATCTGCTGGAGAGCTCTAAATGACCAGGAAAAGCATGCTGGAAAGAATTCAGGGAAGGAGAAGCAGGGTCTGGTGCCAGGTACTGTAAGTGCAGAGACTGGGGATAGATGTGCAGCCAGTGGTGTCAGTGCCATTGGTGTGGAAAGCAGCCACTCAAAGCTGTGATGTGGCAGGGGATCAGAGACTGCTGCTGCTGCAGCTCCATGCAGGGAAGAACTGCATCACACAGCAGCTGGGCTCTGTCACACAGCCTTGAAGGCTGGCCTGGGTTGTCAATCAACCTTGCTAAAAAATGGTCTGCTTCTAGATGACTAGATGCTGGGGACATTTTTGAGAGATAACTCTGCCTTTTTTCTCACCACCCTGCCATCTCTCTTGCCTCTCCCTCACCAAAAAAAAAAAAAAAAAAAAAAAAGGGAAAAGAGGAATGAAGGAATGACATGTTCACTTCAGTTTTCCCAAAAACATTAATTTTGTTTTGATTGGATCATCAAAGAAGAGACATTGTTTACGTGTATTTTAAAATGTACATAGTTTTGTGTGGATTAGTGGAAGCCAGATGATGAAAATGTCTATTTGCATAGGCTTCCAAATGGCAGGATGTTTGTCCAGATTTGTTTATGGTAATCATTTCCGCTGACCTGTGGATTTGCATGCTTGAGCTTTTATTTAAAAGCCAAAGGCAGAAGCTGACTTTGTTGTCTTGCACAGCTGATGGAAACCATGAATTTTGTTTTCATAGTCAAATATCTTCTCTGATGCATTTCTCATCTTCATTTGGGACTGGATTTCATCCTGCTGTCATTAAATGCCATGGAGAGGGTCAGCAGGGGTGGGAAAATGACTATACCCATCATTTTATCACTTTGTTTATAAAATTATTCAAGACTGATTCAGGCTGTTAAGGTTTTGAGGGCTCGAACATACAAGATCATCACTGCTTACTTCCCACTGAGGCCTGTGGGAGCTTACAGAAGTACCAGATTTCAGGTTTTGCCCTAAGCAAGGATGGGGATATGATTTCAAACCTACTCATCAGCATATGACAAAAGAAATATGTCAAACATATTCATTAATGACATTGTACAGGAATAAACATTTCAGTTTATGAGTATGAGTGACCACAAAATCTGGAGGTAAATTCAGATATTGGGAAGCAATATGAGGTTTGTGCATCTCTGGAAATAATCAAGAAAACAACTGAAATGCTTTTGTGAGAAAATCTGTTAGAATTGACAGGATTTAGAAAAGACCATAAGGTTTTTGAAAGCCTGAGTGAAAAACTGACTGACTAGGAGAATTCAACTTATTTAGTTTATCCAGGGCAAGGTTGAAAAGTTCAGCAGGAATCTCTTGCAAAATGCAATACATGACTCATAAATCTAAGAGGAAAAGGAAAATAGAGTTAAATTAACTCTCACTTACAGAAAAAAGGTTATCAGCACTTTTAAAATATAGCACTCACTATTTAACTGGTGTTGGTTAAAAGTTGATACTAGATACTATTTAGACATCATATATAACATATAAAGATACAAATATATATATATATATGTAAAGTAAATTTTTGTAAAGAAGTATGCATAAGTGTTTTGATAAATATCTCTATACCTAAATGTTTTATCTTTAATAGATAATGCTGCAAACTTGTGGTGTTTAGGTGACATTGTCTCTGAAAAAATTACAGGTCTACATAGTCCTGAGCACTCAACATAACAAGTAGAAGTAAACATATAGGTGAGATACTATTATTATATTAATATTCCTGTTTAGGACAGATAAGAGACAAAAGAAAGAGTATGAACTAGTAGAACATGGGACTGCAGATGCTTAGAAAGATAGCTGTAAACTTTACAGTGTCTAAGAAATTTGTTTTAGATATATTTTTGCACTGTAACATCAAAATCTGTCTGGAGAAGACAATGTTTGATCATTGTATATAGGTTTTTTTAGTTTAATTATTGGTAGCCATCTTCCTGTACCCCATATTTATCAAGTTTCAGACCAATGAGGAAATGATTACCCAGTGCATATGGCAAAACTCAGTTTTCCAGTTCAGTATAACTGGGGAGAGTTTACAGAAGGAAAATATTGATTTCTGAAAGTTTTTCCTATATTTTCACTGCCAGATTATTGTAAGGGGGCTCCATACACTTTTCTTTGTATTTTGACATTTGAGTTCAGAGCTGGTTACCTACTCCAACTCCAAGAGCCAATAAAAACAACAAAATCTGGGATGTATTAAGAGTATAAAGGCACATGTACTGGAAAAGCTGCAGCCATTGTGCATAGCCATGATTAACTGTAGCCTCAGGTTTTGTTGTAAAATATTATGTTCATCATGAAGGGTATTATGTTAGTCACTATAATCCTGATAATTTATCAAATTGATTCAAAAGATATTTATAACTTATTCTAGAGAGAATTTGTAATTTTTTTTTTCATTAAATCTGAACCAGTTGAGTTAATATTACAATATTGATGTAGCTTCTGTCAGATGACATAGCTTTAACACTTCAGAATATTTATTTATTCTATTTTTCCCTATAATTTCAGGAAAAAATTCTTATTCCTTTAATATTTGTCACTGAGTATCTATCAAGGAGGAATTTCTGTAAGGTGTTATTTTCTTTTACTACTATACTGGACATGGTTTAATAATTTTTTGAAATATCTGCTTTGCTTATTGGAATGTGTAATATGCATTTGTGTCATGTGTGCATGCAATGAAACTCTTTAAAAGCCCATTTGTGACTGTGTTAACAAACTTGCAAAAAAGTAAAACAAAAAGTAGTTCAGTCTGGGCAGCATTAAAAAGCTCAAAAAAACAAAACTATAAAAACCCCAGATGACCTCCAAACAAAAAACTAAAAACCACAACCCCTAAACAAAAAACCAAAATTCACCTCCCCCAAATAGAAAAAAACAACCCAATGCTGTAGTTGAGTCTTGTCCTTAACAGAAATTCTGCCTATGCAGCATTAATGATGCAAACCAGAACTGTAGAAAACTGCAGGAAACTCAGTCCTGAGACTGAGGGGTGTGTCATGGAGAGGACAGAAAAGCAGCTTCACAGAGATTAAATCATATCTGGAATAAAAAAAAAACAAAACAGGTTACAAACAAGGCTGTTAGTGTACTGTGTAACTCACATCATCATTCCTCCAGAGCACCTTCAGAAATCAGGGTGCAATCAAGGAATGTTGCACAGCACCCTGTTATTTATAAAGAGGAGATAACTGCTAGGTAGATAATAGATGTTTGCTATAACATGTAGTCCCAGAGTCCACAACCCAAAGCCAAATTAACATTGTACTGCAAACTCTAGTTTTGTCTATGCACTGCTAGGGTGTTAAGAAAACTGGACAACATCCTCAACAGCTGTGTTAAAAAAGCTGGAGTTCAGGCATCTTTGGCCACCTATTATCATGAGTGAAAATAAATGGAAGGTCTTGCTAGAGCTTATTCTATCAAGGTGCTGTAGCATCACAAATCTGGAGAACTCCATCCATTTAAGAAACGAGAACAATAGATTAATGATGACCAGAGTGTTTGTGCTCCAAGAAGAAACTCTGGCTAAAAGACTCCTCATCTGTGCTTTTAGTGATTTTTCTTGACAGAATCTTTACAGAGATTTGTGAAAAGAACATGCCTTCCCAACATTAATCCTTTCAGAAGAAGAAAAAAACCCTGTTATTAAATCTTGAGCACTGAACCTCTCATTGAGTGCAGCAGAATTTCACCATTTGGAAGCACTAGAAAGCACTTCCCTTAATTTGATACTGTGTGTATTAAAGTCAGTGATGAATTCATTTAATGTCAGACAAATCTTTAAATGCAAAAGCATTCTTTTGTTTCTAATTAGAACCTGCCTTTTTTAGATACTAAAATTTAGGTCCTTCAGCTTTCTCTAATTTACCACTGTATTTTTGGAAGTGTGTTTCTAAACATTTGCTGGTACATATATGGTCATGTCACTACCCTTCCTGGATCTGACATCTATTTATACCACAGACTGTATGTTGCAGTCTCATTATACTAGATGGAAAAGAATTTTAACAAATTAACTTATTTCAGCTGTTCTAATGCCAGTTTTTCTTCATAAAAGTGCCCTGAAGTACTTTAAACAATACATGAGTTTAGTCCTTTTAGTCTATTTCCAGCTGAATAGTCCATAAGAAACAAGTTGTTTTACATTGTCTCAAGGATGTTTGAATAAGTAAGAATATTGGATTTGCATTTAATATCAGGAATATACAAAAATATTAGATACATTTTCTCACTTGTGAATAGCATATCAAAAAATTTTTCTACAGTAAGTCTGAGATTCAGAAAGATGTTTGGGCCTGTAATTCCTATTTCATAACCACAGGGTTACATCTATCAAGCACTTCAACAATTCTGGCTACTGTTCACTTTTAGTTATCCAGGACTGTGGTTCTTGTTTGGTAATTAAATTTTTCTTCCTTCTAGTTTCCCATTTTCCTTTACAACTGATCTCATCTCAAACTTCAGTCTTGGTTTGTTAGCCCAGCTAGGGAATTGCTCCTTTTCTCTGTGACTTCTACTTTGGGTCAAAGTCTTGATACACAGAGAAAGAAAAGATGAAGTTATAAGTAATAATAACCAATTCAAATTACTGGGAATGTGCAAGGAAATGAAAACCTTTCAACATCATTTAATTTCAAGAAAAGAAGATTTTTATGGCCCACTGTTGATTGTGTGCAAAATCAGAAAGACACTGGCTTTTCTATCTGGGTAATTGAATAGCTTCCTGTACAAAAATTTGTGATGCACTATCAATGCTTAAAGAAAACTTTAGAAATGCATATTATATATATATATATGAAGTGTTTTTTGCAAATGCCTTTACATAAAACATTGTATAATTACTAAATGCAACAGAGAACGGCCCAAAGAAACAAAACCCATGAATAAAACACACAAACTTGATTATTGACTTTTAAGTAGGAAGAAGAAATCCCAACCACTCCCTGCCAAAATCCCCAGACCATCAAAAGGATATAAGGAGATCAAGCAGCATAGAAAAGTGGGTGTAGTCTATATCTATCATACATAGAGCATAACATGAACAATATATTCATTTTCACGAATGTAGCAAACCAAGGCACAGTTTTTGCAAGTCCTGCTACTGACAATCCTTTACACAGGCACAGCAAGAATTACAGAATTATTGTAGTTTGAAGGGATCTCTAGAGGTCATCTTGTTCACTGCCCTGCTGAAACAGGGACACCTAAAGCTGATTGCCCTGGACCATGTTTAGGACATGATGTGGAGCGTGTCCATACTCAATTGAAGTGCACCCTGATCATGTTCCTCAGTGGCAGAGGGATTGAGACTAGATGATCCTTAAGGTCCTTTCCAACATTTAACATTCTGTGATTAATTCCATGATTGTGGCACTGCAATTGTGCAATACTTACTGAGTACTTGGGAACACCAAAAACATTAACTTCATGTTATCATTCATCCAAACCTAGGATTAGTGTGATCCAAAACAGATGAATGAGGAAAACAGCTACTGTTTTAAACAGCCCAATTGTACATTTTCCAGGCAGAGCACAAACGAGCTGTAAATCACAGTTGGTCAGTTTAACGTGGTCCCATCAGAGCAAAACCAAACTCATTGGAACATAATAACATTTTCCATGGGCGTGGTGTTAACCCAGCCACAGGAATGGAGAAGAACGCTCTATATGCAACTTAAAGTATCATTGCAGATAATTGCCATGTTTATTAGAATGTGAAATAGATTATTAGTTAAAAAAGTGATGATTGCTTCATGTTGAAAAGGACTTAATCAAATAGATTACACCCACATCATTAAGCATTGCATTCTAACATGTACTCTGTGGGTGTTTTGGAAAGAAGGTGGTTGTTTTCATGCAGTTGATACCAGAAAACCAATTTTACTTTCATTGCTGTTAATTTTATGTTATTCTAGTTATTCCACATTACCAAGAGAAGATCTTTTCCACACAAAAGCCACTAACCTTTATTTATTAATAATTCATCTATTTTACTTAGGACTTAAAAGAGTAATTTATTCATCAGTTAATTGATTTTCTTTAACATGCACCAGTGAAGCTCTTCAAATTTTTTTTCATCTTTTCTGGTCAAAGCAAAGTCAGAATGCTGGTAATATAAATTTATATAAAAACATTGTATTTTCAGTATTATCCTCTACCACACCCTTATTGTATACCAGTATTTTAATTGGCTTTGGAGAGGCTTAGACTAGAACTCCAGTGATTTTCTAGGAGTATCAAAATTCTGTTTTTATAATTGCTTCACCTTTTTGTTCAGTATTTCATAAAGTTTACTGATCTATGTGTAGGAAATAGCACATAAATCCCTAAACCACTGGGAGAGGCAGAGAAAACTAATGGAAGGGTTGCCTGTTTTAGCTATTAACTAATTTTCTAGTTTGGTCATTTTTTAAAAAGTAAAGTAAAAATAGCACAGATTAATCAATAAGAAGGTAGACTTTCCAGTGTGGGTGCCTTGAAGCTGTTTTTCCTGCATCCAAGGTAAGTTTATGACCTGAATGAATGTTACATGGCTGTGTCACATGGCAAAGCTTTCTTTTGCCTTTTTCTCCTCTCCTTTGTTCAGCTGTACTGTCCATTTCCTTCAGACACTTTCTCTCCAGAAAGAGCTTAGCTATTGCCATCAACACTGGCCAAGGAAAAGCCAAAAATGAGAAAAAATAATTTCTTGGTCTCAGTAGTGTTGTAGTAGCTCTCACAATTGTTCTAAGATGTGTTTTTTCCTCATAAACCTGCAGATCATAAAGCAAGCTGGTAGATCACATAGAAAAAAAACAATCCATGGTAAATATATGTACTCTATCAACCAAATTTTCTTTTATGCTCACACTAGGAATAATAATAATGTAAAAAAAAAATGCTGGAAAGCACATTTCTCTTGGAGGTTCTCTATTAAATCCTATAGCTGCCACTGAAGGCTTTGTGTCAGGATGCATTTATGTCAGGAAATTGGCATCAGCAGCAGCTTTTCCCAGACTTTCTAAGAAATAATATTCTTTGCTTTGCTCCATACCTAACCAGAAAAAGGTGCCTAACTGCACTATTGTAGTTCATAAATTATATTTAGGAACACATCCTTTGTTCATAGGGTCTTCTTTTACAACTCTGGAGAAAACTGTAGGTTCAGTAAATTCAATAGGAGTTTCCCACTGACTTTTATTGAACCAAAATTCCACCCCCTGCATCAGAATTTTGCCTGTCAGGAAGGTCCTTTCAGAATTCTCTGGTATTGTAAAGGAGCTAAAAGTGAAGATTGAGTTGTTTTCACGTGGTCAGAGTGCTGCCAAGGGGTTCTAGCTTATCTGATGATTAGACCCTTAATAAACAGGGGATAGAGGGGTAAAATTTTGTGTCTGTATCCTCATCTGTGATAATTCCTTGTAGGTGTCATGAAGACTCCCTAACACCAGCTGAGGATCCAGACAAAATATATTTTGGTAGTACCATTTTCTTAAGATTTTATTTTTTTAAAGCAGATTAATAAATGGTAAGATATGAATATTATTATTTATTTTATTTTTGAATAATTAAACCCCAAACTCATTAAATGTAGTAGTATAAGTCAGGGAGTAGATTCACAGATAAAACCTTTTTTTTTGTTTTGTTTTATCAGCTGGTTTTTTCAGCTTTGTAAAAACTATAACGAAATGAAGAAGAGTTTTTTTTTTTAGGTTAAAGGTCTGAGGATATTTTCTTTGCAATACATGAATATGAATTTTAAAATAATTTAATTCTATGTATAGTTTTATTTGGTTTGTTTTGGTTTTTATTCCTAGAGGTAGAACAGTGTGATAATGCAATTAATGCTTTTTAATATGAGTAAATGTCTCCTCTTTCTCACATGCACTTGTATTTATCCATCAAATGAAGTAAGAAATCCTCTTCTTCCTTTTGGTGTGCACACTGAAGGAGTTAAACAAATGAGTCATATGTATAGAAGAATCAACTGGTGCAATTTCCATAACATAAAAAATAGTAAGTATAATATAAAAAGTATCAGTTATTATTTTATGTGCAATATCTAAACAAAGCTTGCATGAGGACCAGTCCTTGGGCAAGTATATATTTTGGGTTGTTATTTCTTAGAAAGCTGATTTTATATAGACAAAGTAGAAACTGTTGTATGTCTGTCTACTAGAGAATTTTTTGCAGGGTACAAAGTCTAACATTTAAAGAGCATACCTAAAGAATTTACTGTATTATGCTAGTTTATTTGTCTGGATTTTTTTTTAGATCACACAGCTTTATCATTGCATTTTATAGAAATGTTGATGACATTTTTGCCTTAGAAGAAAATTAATTATAATATAGTATTACATGAGGAGAGAATAAATAAACCAAAACCACAAATTAAAAAGAAAAAAAAATCCTATTATACTGAAAGCAGTTGTTAAATTGATGGGAATGGGTGTTAAAGAAAATTCAGAGTAATCTCTTATGCCATCAGGAATGCAAAATGCATGCAGTGGTAAGAGAAGATTAATTTTAATACATGAATTTTAAGGGAAAAGTAAATAAATATAACCCATTTAAGCAAAATTATAGACATGTTTCTGGCAGATTTAGTATACTATTTCTTTTCTAGAGGCGCAAAAATTTTAATTTGAAGGGGCAATAAACTTTTAGAAAAATATTAGATATAGTTCATAGGTTGTCTTGGGATAAAAGAGTTAGAATTGTTTACAGTCTTTAGGAATTTTATACGTAGTCCTTCAAAATTCCAGAAGGGGCCACTATGAATGATCTTTTATTATGTCTTTCCTCTCTTAAATATACTTAAACTTAGTTTTTTTTTTTTTTTTTTTTTTTTTTTACTGCAGCTACATCCTGTTACAGTTTGCACTTGTTATTTCAGTACCTGCATCTTCTGGAGAGATGTAGCATTTACAGGCAAGGTTTGCATTGCCCTGTAGTGCAGACATTAACTGGGGGTTTGCAGATGGAAGTTTTCAGGAAGTTTTACTTCAGGCTAGTTCCAGTTCAGTCGATTGGAAAACATGTCCATCAATGGTAGGAGCTCATTTTCCTGTTACCAAGATGGTTTTTATAGGACAGCAACTTGGTTTTGGACACACTGCTGACTGCTATAAGGCTGACTAAAGAAGAAAAGTGAATGATGAGCTTTTAATGATGGATTTTTGTACATCCCCAGGAATACATTGTGTTTTTCACTACTCTATTTCCCACTGAGATCAATTCACACCTTAATCTCAGGCCACATTCCATCAGATTTTCCCCTAAATGAACAGTTATTTACTCTGGTGAAATGTTGTGTTAATTCTTTTAAGTAGTATTTTCAAATTATTACTTTGTACATCATTAACACATAATTCTAGTTCTTAAGTGTTTACTCAAGGGTTTCATTCATTCTTTCTTTTAAGTCTTTTTGTTGATGATATGACATCTCACTGGTATATTTATATAAATGCAGGTTATGCTAAAGACTACTCCTTAAATTTCCTCAGGAAAAAAAAGTGGAGACCTCTATAATCACAGGCAACATCTACAATTAACCATGTCTGAGTTCTCATCTGTCACCAAATGCGACCCCTTATATAAGATCGTAGTTTGTTGCATCCACTCTCATTTTCTCACACCATTCCTTTAAGATCATTACTTCACTTCACTCATATTCATCCCACTCACCTGTGATATTCCAGTATGTTTTCCATAAGGATCCCTACCCACACCTGCCTCTCAACATCCATGTTGAATTTACTAGAATATCATGCTGTTGGAAAAGAGAATAGAAGCCACCTCCAGGAGCAGAAGTTACTGACACATGAGCAGTGTCTTTGACATGTCCTGACTTAATCACCAGAAACTGTCAGTGACAGATTTCTAGCCAGTGAGTTACTACCCAAGGATGGATTGCTGCTGTCCTTGGCTGTGAACATGGATTTCTCTACCACTAGTCCTTATCCTTCATGCCCCTCACTGGAATTTGGCAGGAGGCTTGGCATGTGCCTGACATTTTCAGTTATTGTTTTCTGAAACCATCCTGGTGCTAATCCTAGCTCTGCCCTCTGCCCAACAAGGAATGGCCAGCACTGGGCCCAGCTCTCTCCACATCTGTAATGTGTGAAACTGGTGCAGCAGCACAGCACTTAAGGACCATTGCTGCTTGCCTACTAGGTCAGCCAGTTGGGGGAATATTTTCAGCCAACTTACTCTTTGATTCCCAGGGAAGGTGGAAATCAACTCCCTGCAGTGAGGATGAATAACTATTCAAACATGTGACACTCAAAAACAGCACAGTGCCAAATAGGTCAGTAGCTGTTGAAAACATCTAAGTAATCTACAAATTAACAAACCTGTGGTTAAGTGACATTTCAGTAGATCTTGTCACTCTGGTAGTGTCCAGGTTCCTCTGCTGCTGCATAACAAATTTCATGGTCAGGTCAATTATTCCTTAGCTCTTTTAGTATAAACCTAGTGCTCCAAGTAGTGTTCAGGGCCTTCTTACTGTAGGAGTAATGGTGTCTCCCACTGATTCTGTAAAATACATTTTTAGTTTAAGGTGTACTTCAAAATATTTCAAGGAACCTTTGGCTACAGGACCTTCAGGGAAAACCATTTCAACTCCTCACCTAAATCCAAAGTTTAACTCAAACATGCCTATCTGTCCTTTCTCTCAATGTAAGTCATTATCATTTATTTCCAATAAAAGTATGCCTTAAATTAAACTTGGGCAGGTATTGACGCTGATCAGGTTTTCTTACTGGAATAATGGGTCCTGTCCACTGCCATCAGAGTCAGGATTAGATTTGGATTAAATATTAGTAATATAAAAGCTTGAAGATTCTTTTCTGCTTGAAAGAGTTTGGAATAGAGCGGTCGTCAATACTTTTTTTTTTTTTTACTGTGTGTATAGTTCCTATTATAATTATTGTTATGTTGGGGATTGCAAATCAAAAAATGAAATTTTGTTTTTCTTTGAGACTGAGCAGCCTTCAGAGAAAAGACTGAAGAAAAGTCTGGAGTGAATTGTGGTCAACAGCTTATGCTCCCTTCACTGGGTGGGTGGTTCCCTTGGCTAGCATTATTTTTGAGGTTAAGGTTATTTGGGGGAATGTAATAACTGAAGAACCCATTTCAACATCTGGTGCCTTGCCCTCAGAATAAGGAAAAAGAGTTGTTTTAGGACAATACTTTGTTCTCTTTTTTTCTTATGATTTGTTCCATGACCTTGGTTAAGTTCAGCACTTATGTTTGGGCTAATGTTTGGGAATGTACAGATTGAAGAAGGCTACATGTCTCAAGCTTTAGGAGGAGTGATGTTTAGGACAACTGTTGCTTTTGTCTGTCCTGTTCACTGGGGAGCTGCCATCCCTGACCATTGCAAGGTTTATAGTTAGGGCTGGGCTCATGCTTTGAGAGCTGGAAAGTGAGGAGCTCCTTTTAATTCTTGAAGCTACACATTCTTCAGCATTATGGAAAGGAATTGTGATGACCATGTATTGTGTATTTTTAAAATATTTTTTTCTGTCTTCTTTTCTTGTTGTTTTTCATTCCTGGGCAATAACAGTTAAGTTAGATTCAGGAAAGTGTAGCTTGAGGTGAGTATTCATTGTCTGGCTTGGATTTGTCTCAGTTTGAGACTAAAGTAGTTTGAAAATTTAAATGCTCCATATTTCATTATGTTACTAAAGGATTTGGGAAATTAGGGATCAGAAAGTGACTTGTTTGTTTGGGATCTAAATATTTGTTGCTTGTTTTCACCATTACAGAATGATGGTCAGGGTAAAACTAAGTTTAGGCTGGATAACTTAATGAATGAGGTTGCTGCTCAGATGGTGTGTCCTATTAGCTGGAAGTAATATGCATGGGCTGGAATTATTAGGGTTAGGTTGGACAGCATAAATCATGAAGAACCATACTGCTTATGATATAACATAAGGACCTTCAGAGACTGGTATCTGTCATCACCAAGAGATTGTTTTCTTTGAGGTAGTTAGATATGGTTTCATTTCAATTTAGGCATAAAAGCTGAATAGAGCTCTGGTGACTCTCCTGTCTCATTCTATTTTATTGCAAGTTAAACCAGCTCTCAAAATTAGTAACAAGGGATGCAAATGCTTTTTTGGAATGGTTTAAAGCACTAAAAACAAAGCAAAGCTTGGATCCAAAAGTCTATCAGTGATTAGAATGATCAGAACACTAAAGGCAATCTCCTTCTCTGCTCTCCAATAAAACACGTAGTGAGGAGCTGTTTTGATTTGAAAATAGCTGCTGTTTATCATCTGAACTGCAAATGCAGACTTTCAAAATGTCAGGATCCACATGTAGTCTTTGGAAAGATTAGTGTAGTGTATATGGTGTAAGAGGGAAGTTTATTTCACCACTGCATGTCTTTGATCTTGTGAGTGCTTTCACAACCCCTTTCCCCTTTTGTTTCTTTCAGTCATGAGGCTGTAAACCCAGATTTATGATGGTATTAGTGTTTTGCCACAGAATGATTGGTATGTCCCAGATTCAGCCTTGTGGGATAAACATGAGCAACTAAGAAAAAAATTGTTTGTAATGGATGAAATATTTTTTGAAAGAAAAATATTTTAAATAATATGCAAATGGGAAAAAATTCAAATCAAGCCAGGTAAATATTAATTGTGGGATGTTTGAAAATACTATTTATATTGAATGTTATAAATTTTGTTTTAATAAGGATTATTCTGCTAGATTATTAATTTTCCACTGTATTATTTCTGAAGGATTTTATTGAGAATATAGAAAACTTGAGACTGCACTGAGAAATTTATACAAGAGGATAGCAATGAAGCCTCACATATACTAACTATTCTGTTTTTCATGTACCTTTATGTTCTGTGATCATATTGTTTGTAGTGTTTGGTGATCATGTTGTCTGTAGATACCTAAATTTGAATTAAAAAAAAAAAAGAAATTTTTGAATTACAATGAAATGTTTGAAAATTTGTGTTCCCATGAACAGTAGGCAACATTTTCTGATTCAGATTCTGTGGCGTGGTAAAGTTCCAGAGATCTTTTCAGTTAATTTGGGATAGAAAGCCAAATCTCTGGAATAAAGTGTAGGATTTATGCTGGATTATAGTATAGGAAACTCTGCTTTCTTTGAGTGAAGGTAACAACATGTGTATATAAGTTTGATTAATAAGTCCATTTGAATAAACACTTGTGTGTCTTTCAAAGGTGAGGGATATTGCTAATAAAGTTTCTTGCAGTTTCTTAGCATTACATTTATATTTACACTTAAATATATGAATATAGACATTTATTTAAATTTGTTTAAAATGTTCATTTCACAATGTCTTTTTGTTCCTGGGATGTCTGAAAAATATGTGGCTTGCACTCTGATTCAAAACATTATCTGTTTTCAAAGCTTTTTTTTTTTACTTCATTGCAGAAGATAAATTCCAAAATCAACCAATGCTGTAATAATGTTTTGTCCTTCTCTTAGATATGCTTTACTTTTGTCTCATCTGCCTTCTTTCCAGTACTAATGGAACTAAAGAGAATTATTGATGTTTCATATTCTTTGTCTTGAATTGTTAGCAGTTACACACATATGAAAAGACTGATGATGGCTGTGAAGTCAGGGACAAGATTTTATTTTTCAGAGAAATTTGCCAAAGAGAAAACTCAAAAACCTCTGCTCACCTGAATGAGAATGGTACTAGATCAGGAAATGCAATGTAAAAAATGTGTTTAAGAGAAAATAAATGCATCTCCTACACTCTTTGGTCTTGTACAAAGTGAGAATGAATGTAGCCACTTTTCTGAGTACTGATAAATCCACTAACAGTCTGCCAGATCAATCTCTGCTCTTGGACATCTGCTTTCCTTTGGTTAGACTGGAGCACACACCTGCAGTCTCTCCAAGGGGTTTATCACCTGATATCTGCTGTGAAGATGGCTCACAAAAGCAACTGCTCAGAATTCATAATTTCCATCCTGTAGGAAATTCCACAATTAACCAGAAGATCTGATAAAAAACTCCTCAAACCTAAACACCTAAATATTTATTTTACACAGCATTAAACTTATATAAGAGAAATCTACCATTCCAGAAGGGTGGTAGAACAATTGTTTTTACCAAGATGTTTTTTTCTTTTTTTTCATAAGTGAGATGCTACTTTTCTAGCATTATATTTTTAATAGGCAAGCATTTTCCTATGGAAAAATATTTAATCAACTCCACTGATGCTATTTCTGAGAAATATAAGTCGCATAACAGTTTTTGACTGATAATATTTTAAATTACAGCTGAAATAAAATTAATTAAAGGTAATGCTAAAACCACAGTTCCATAAACTTCAGGTGAGGGTGAGTGCTGAATGTGTATCTTCCATCCTGTCATATCATATCATATCATATCATATCATATCATATCATATCAATCATATAATCTCATATCAATCATATCATTTAATATCAATCATATCTAAAGTTTTTAAGACACACTTGATAGGTGAGATGTATGTTACACCAGCTAATTGTAACTAGGTTTTAAACCCCAAATAAAGAGAATAGCAAATAACCCTGTTATTAATGTTCTAAAGGAAAACAATAATAATGTGAATATCAACTAAGATCATCCGTCCTAGCCAAAATGTATCTAAGCTAGATTAATCTCATCAGTGGTAAGAAAAGTGGAAATATAAAGAGCAGGATTTGCAAAGGCATTAGAAATACCCTAAATTCAGAATTTAGGGTAACTAAGTTAAATTAATTTAAAGTTCACTCTCTCTCAAAAAAAAAAAAAAT
The DNA here is from genome assembly GCF_029582105.1 of Oenanthe melanoleuca. Taxonomy (NCBI): domain Eukaryota; kingdom Metazoa; phylum Chordata; class Aves; order Passeriformes; family Muscicapidae; genus Oenanthe; species Oenanthe melanoleuca. Next base: position 29,124,427 of record NC_079336.1, read on the forward strand.
TAACATAAACATGCACGCCAACAATCTATTAATTCCTAAAATATTTTGCAGATTTAATTACACAGAGAAACAAGAGTATTAAATAGACCATTTAGTTAATTGATAATCCAGAAGATGCTTGTAGAGTACAAAGCTTGTAAATTAAAGTAGGCCTCAGTACTTATATTGCAGGTTTTTAGTCAAAATTTCAACCAACTTAAATATGTACCTAGATATATGGTCCTGTGACAATGTCATTAGGAAATGATCACAAATAAATGAAGAAGCAGCAGTATTTTTGCACAAATACAAAACAGAATGGTTTATTCTTTACAAAAAACCAGTTTTTGCAAACATTTAAATTTTGTGTAAGTAGCTAAACTAAAAAAAAAAAAAATTGTGTTTCAACATCTGAAGACAAACTGATTTCATCCAGATGAATTTATTTTTTTAAATATCAATGTGAAATATATATGGTCAATTGGACAGAAGGAAGGTGTTCTCAGATGATAGATGAGAAAATTGAAAACAATAAAGAAACTTCAGCTAATGTTTCAAACCAGCAAATTTCCTATACTACCCTTTTATTAGAACTCACTTTTGTAACTAAACTTAAAAAAATAGTATTTCCTATATATTTTTTTGTAAGCCCAAATACTCACATACACTTCTGTCTACTTAGGATTTCAGGAAATTCTCAGCCAATAGAATGTATTTAACAAATGATTTAACTTAAATGAAGCATCAGAAATGCCCCAAGTTCACAAAAGCCTGTTCCATTGAAATGTTCACTTTAGAGCCAGAAATGCTTGACTAGAGCCTAGGCATTTCCTCTTTCATTAACATTTTCCTCTCTGTGGCATTCAGTGTAGAATTTCTAACTACTGTTCCTCGTATTTTTCTTGGCCTTCCTCTTGTATTTAATTTTCATTTGCTGCTAAATCATTCATCTTTTTACTACTGCTGTATAAATATGTGTTCAACCTTTCTGCTTGCAGTTGGTGGAAACATATATTACTGAAATGCTATCCTCCCAAACACATCATGTTTTCCCCATATGTGCCCTTGCATCCTGCTAGGTTTAGACTTCTGTAAGGCTGAAATTTTGTTCAAAGTTTGGGTTAGGATCCGGGTTTATTTTTGGGTAAAAGAATAATTCAGGCAAACCCTGGGGTTGTTTTCAAAACATCTGCTAGTGTCTTCTGTGGATCTTTCTGTCAGACACAGAGCTGTCTCTGCCTGAAGAACATCAGAAGTGCATTTCCAAAAGACTAGTATGTGTTAGTGGTTTATGAATAACTTGGAGGCTTTCTGTGACAACAAGGGATTATGCTAACTTGTCTCATGGCTAGTTCTTGCTTGCCAGCAGAGCAATAGTGTTTGCCCAGATGGGAATAATTTTTCCCTGAAGCCTGTCAGCTACCAGTGCTCAAACTGAGCCTAGAATATTGGTGGGAAAGACACATGACCTTCTGTGAAGTGACAATTTGTTTCACATCTCAGACACTTAAAGGACTTGTGTATATACAAAACTTCGTTAAACTTGCTATTTCTGGAGAAACAGAGTACCCTCTCCTTGTAAAACTTGGCAATTTTGCTTTTAGCAGACAAAATTAATGGAGAGTTAACAAGCCAAGGCTTAGTTTTCTATTACAGAACTGGGGAAAATGTTACAGAAAAAACCAGAAGCAGGCTCGTTAACACCATGTGTTAGAGCATACTTGCAACACTTCACCTGCCTCTCACTTATGGTTTTTCCTAGCTAAGGCTTAGTCAGCATAGAGAAGGACTCTGTTCTAGAGATATATTCATCCTCACCAAATGCCCTAACCATGAAAATCTGTCTCTTTCATATGTCAAGTAGTTATCTCATTATTGCTGAGCACACATGAATTTTCAGTGTACTCTGGGAGCTGTGTTTCCCCTTACATTATGATTTAGGGAAATGAATCATAAAGTAATTTTGATTATTAATTTATATTATGAGAAGGAACATAAAACCTTTTTAGTTTGATTAGTTGACTTCCTATGATATGCAAGAAGCTGTTTGGAACATTAATTTCTCATCTGTTTTACATTCTTGCTTAGGAATTCAATTGAATTAGGGTGTTAGCTGACTCCTCCCTTCCCAAACAATGTGATGTCCACTGTGGAAACTTTTCTACTTGGCTATGTAAGACCTTGAAAAATGTGCAGAAGGAAAAATATTAATTGTACAACTACTCAGTTACACCACAGATTGTGACACATCTTTGGTTTCTCACAGAAATCCTTTAAAACACAAATAATGCAGATCAACTATTTAACACATTAATTACTTTGTTCAGATTCTTCCCTCCCCTCTGCCTTTTTATTGTCTGTGTTAATCCCAAATTTGCATCCTGTTAGTTCTTGAAAGGGATATGCAAAATTTTTGCCTTGGCATTAGCACTTCTAAAGGCAAGAATGATTAAGTAATGCTCATAGTCTTATGTAACAAGTAGAACCTTTCACTTAGAACTTCAAAGACTAAAATATCAAAAAATCCAATCAAAGGTAGACAGGAAGGAAAAAGTTATGCACCTTAGACATTATGAATGTATTTTAAAATATTTGGCACTTCAGTTTTCTTATTCCATGTCCCTGCCTATAGAATAACACACAAAGAGCTGCTAATTCTTCATTAAATTATGAAAAATACTTCCATATGTGGGGGGTCTCTTACCATGTCCCTTGAAAAGGGGCTTGGCCATCTGTAAATAGATAAAAAATGAGCTTGAAAAGGGTTGCTAATTATTTGTAATTCCCAACACCTGAAACATGTAATACTGGGTCTGCATAATGCTTTGTGGAAAAGGCAAATTCATCTGCTCATGACAACTACCATGAGAATGCCCTGGAATGGGATCATATGGAGAGATGGTTTATATAGGACCACTGTTTTCTTGCTGTGCTCATTTGAGTGAATATTTTAAAATTAATATTTATATACAGATGAGACAATTATTTACATGTATTTTACATAGCTTTATACATTATATTTTACTTGTGTCAGAATTCTGTGATCTCTGATTTTCTCAGAAGACCCCTAATGGCTACACATTTTCTACCCATTTATTTCCTGATGCATTGGCTGTAACTACAGGTTTGTACTTGAAAATAAGTAAAATTCTTTACAAAACTGTGGGACAAGAACCTAAGGTAAGCCCTGTCTGACAGCCCAAAAACTGGTCATTGAGCTAGAAGTACCATCTGGACCTTCTACTGGGAATGGCAGGTGAAGACCTTGGGATAAAGGAGTATAAAATAATGTTTTAGTACCAGAGGAATATGTCTTGTGAGTAGGCTGTAACCTGTAAATGGAAAGAGGAGAGCACATAATAGTTCATTAGATAGAACAATAGATATTGTTCACTAGCTCTGACTAGAAAGTCCTGGCTAGTGGTAATCTGTGAAAGATTATTTGTAGGCAGCAAGCATTATATCTGATCACATAATTTCTTAGCTTAAAAAGTGCCACCCATCGATTTCACTTTTTCTTTATTTTATTTATCTAATCCCTCCAAAACTTGGCAGGGTTTAACAGAAAGATAAGAATGTTGAAAACATGACTTATTGCACTAAAGTTAGGATACCTAGGAATCACAAACACCTCACTAAAAAAATTTAGGATAAAGCAGAATGCTGAAAGTTATCTAAATTTCTGTAACAATATCTCCAGATGTGCACCAAAGCATTAGAATTTCTTTAAGACACAATTTAATGTAGGTTGAGTCCTGTGATGTAGAAAATGAATTTACATTTTTTTAATTCAGCTTTGATATCTTGGGTTACATTGATTAAATTTTTTCTATCACACAGAATTATTCAATTTGCCCACTTCAGATCTTTAGCAAGTGATCTCCAGAAGACCAGGCTTTAGTTATAGGGGTACTAAATGTGAGCTGTGTGGCTTTGATTGCCCTGATTTAGGAGTACACCATGCTGCTCTCACCCTTCAGATGGACAGCAGGGCAGTCCCAGCTGTCACACTCTGCTCCTTTTTCCCTGCCATCCCCAGAGGGTTTCTGACCCTGCTTCTCCTCACAGACCCTGACCCCACCTGCAGGCTGATCAAGCCTTGTCTTGTCCTCATCCCCAGGGAGCTTCCTGGTGCCCAGGGCTGGGGCTGCCCTGCTCCTGGCTGGGGCTTTGGGACAGACCCCTCTGAATCCCCTCCAGCATCCTCCTCACAGAGAGCCTGAGCCCTCTGGAAGAGAAAAACAGACATATAACTAGTGTTAAATTCCATTTGAACCTTTTCTGCACATTCAGTGGAGATCCTGGTAGGAAACGTTCCTTGTGCCCTGGTTTTCCATCTAGAGTAATAAAAGTCCAAACATATTTTAACCAAAATTAATTTTCTAGGAAATAGGAGGAATAAAACTAAACCTGAAACACAGAGTTCCCCATGAATCTTATCTAATTTGTTCAAAATAAATGTTTTACTATAAACTGCACTAAAAATACCTATGTCTAATCAAAACTGAAAAAGCTTTAACTTCCTTACTTAAAAGAGCCTGACTGTCTCAATGAAAATCGATGAATATCACAGAATCCCAGAATATCCTGAGTTGGAAGGGACCCACAAAGATCATCAAAGACCAGCTCCTGGCCCTGCACAAGGGTATCCCCAAGAGTCCCACCACATGCTCAATAGCATTGTTCAAATGCTTCCTGAACTCTCTCAGGCTGGTGCTGTGACAGCTCCCCTGGGAAGCTGCTCCAGTGCCCAGACACCCTCTGGGTGAAGAACCTTTTCCTAATATCCAACCTAAACCTCCCCTGACACAACTCCAGGCCATTCCCTGGGTCCTGTCAGTGTCCCCCCAGAGCAGAGATCAGTGCCTGCCCCTGCTCTTCCCCTCTCAGTGAAGCTGTAACTGCAGTGAGGTCTCCCCTCAGTCTCCTCCAGGCTGAACAGACCCAGTGCCCTCAGCTGCTCCTCACACCTTCCCCTCAAGGCCCTTCCCCATCCTTGTGCCCTCCTTTGGACACTCTAATGGTTTCATGTCTGTATTACATTGGGGCACCCAGAGCTGCCCCAGCACTGGAGGTGAGGCTGCCCCAGCTCAGAGCAGAGCAGGACAATCCCTCCCTTGCCCTGCTGGTGATGCTGTGCTGGTGCCCCCAGGACAGGGCTGGCTCTCCTGGCTGCCAGGGCAGTTTCCATTCACCAGGACCCTCAAGTCCCTTTCCCTGGCACTGCTTTCCAGCATCCCTTTCCCCAGTCTGTCTGTACATCCAGGGTTGCCCATCCCAGGTGCAAATCCTGCACTTTCCCTTGTTGAACTTCATGTGGTTGGTGATTGCCTGGCCCTCTGATTTTTGAAGTTTCTCTGCAGGGCTTTCCTGCCTTCAAGGGAGTCAAAACTCCTCTCAGTTTTGAATCTTCTGTGAACTTGTGTCCCTTCCAGTCCTGCCTCCAAGTCCTTTTTGAAGATGTTGAAGAGCACAGGACCAGGATGGAGCCCTGTGGAACCCCACTATTGACAGGTCACCAGTCTGATGTTACCCATTCACTGTAACCCCTTGTGCCCAATGCATCAGCCAGCTGCTCACACATCCCATGATGAGTGTTGGACATTTTATCCAGAAGGATATGTGAGTGACAGTATTGAAAGCTTTACTGAAATCCAAAGAAGATTCCATCAACTGGCTTCCCTTCATCAATTAGGTGGGTTACTTTGTCATAAAAGGAATTGTATATTCAATTTAATGCTTCCACCCTCTTCCAGTAAGGAATTATATTTGTGTTGTTCAGGACAACTGCATTGTTTATTCTGGAGCCTGGGTTTGTCCACATGTCAGCTGCCATTGTTCCTCCTGGTTCAGCCCATTTGTGACTTGGATCTCTCCAGCTCCTATGATACACTTTCCAAATACATTTCCAATGCAGCATTACAGTAGCAGCCACCTCATTTATGAATTTATTTTATGGAATGTGCATGTCCATACTGTGCCATTTAGTATCAAGGCCAGGCAATGGGCCATTCACTGTGCAGAGTTATTTCAGCTCAGGCTGAAATCAGAAGTCTTTTACCCAGTATAGTGCTTAGGGCAGGATCTTATATTCAAGTGGTAGAACAAGAAAACTGGTTTTAGCTATTTTTATGTGTGCAGAAAAGACATGACTAAATATGTATTTTCAGTATCGAAGAGTAAAGAGATAGGCTAAAAATTATGCAGTACTTCTGCTAAAACCTATATTTTTCATAAATGATTGCTTGAAACCTGTTTCCAGAAAACTGACATGAAACAAGCTAGCGTTAATTTGTATCTACTGTCAAAGTCATTATTAGTACAGAGTCAATATTATGTCATCACAGAGTCATATTATGTCAATACGTAATATAAACTAAGAAAAAATTTGGTGCCATCCCTCCAGCTTATGTACTTAGAGTCACCTTACTTGTTGTGAGATAGTACTAGATAAAGTTGTACTCCTCAAATTTATTTTTGAGGGGTTTTGTTTGTTTTAATAAAGAAGATCAATAGAAATTTTTAGATAACTCAAAAATTTCTAAATTATTATCAGTGTTCAGTATTTTCTTTCATCTTTTACTTTTAAAATATGACTTCCACTCAGGCTACCCTCCTTACAGGGTCTCCTGCAACATTCTTTGTAGTTTCTGTTATGAGGAGAGGCAAAAACAAAAAAAAATCAGATTAGATCCATTATTTTAATGGGAGAAACTGATCCCATAAATCACTACTCATAAAAATACAAATAATTACTTCAATTTTGCCCCTTTACATCACTAAAGATGTCATAAGGGTAAAGGGCTGAAATGTTATGAAAAGATCTAGAAACATATTTGAGACTTAAATACCCTTAGAGAATAATTTGCCCTTAATTACAATCTATCAAAGCCTCTGACCCGTAGATGAACAGAAACACACCCAGAAAGAATGTCTGCTGTGATAGCATTCCATCCCAAGCAGAAAGTTCACATTTCAAGAATACCTTTGCAGATGAAGAGCTGGACAGAAACAAAAAATTCTGTTTGCAACAACTGTTGAGATCTTAAATCTTGTTTGTCTTTTTAGAACAAAACCAAAACCTTCCAAATATTTTCAGGAAAGGAAATTGTGGTGAAACATCTGTTTTCTGATCAGAAAGGTCAGCTTTTGAGTTCATATCTTTTGCCACTGGAAACAATCCAAGAATCTATCCTGGACAATTGAAATTTCCCACTGTAAATGTTGTCAAAAATCAATATTTCTCTAAAAGACATCCTGCTGGCTTTGATGCAGCTGCTTGTTTTGACCAAAACCAAAGAAACAAGGGTGGATTAGTTGGAAAAAAATAGGTGGAAAAGATGGGAGTGGGGCAGTAACTTTGATATCAGCAGTGTGGCTTAAAGAAAATGTGTAAGTGGGGAGCCAGGGCCATAGACAACAATGACCATCCAAAATAAAATTCTGTAGTCACTGCAGATTGCTTCCTACTGCATGCAGCTCTTCATACTGCTTCTAATGAATAACAATTCCCTTCTAAACTTTATAAAATACACATACTGACACCTGGTAATTCATGTTTATTGTTGCAATTGGGTCATACAAACAACAGAGACTTCAATAAATTTGAAGTTATTAGCAAGCATGAAGGCAAATAGTTGGAGCTGAGTACACTCTTTTGATTTCTTTGGAATCAATGCACTATGAAATTTTATTGAAAAAAAAAAGTAAAACTAGATTTTACAGGAGGCTCAGTGGGGCAACACATTCTTGAATTTTACTGAAGCCTTACATTGTCCTTAGCTTCTCAGACAGTACTTTTCAGTTACCATCATATTATTCCAAATAGCTACTATGAACAGATTCTGTTGAAGGCTTATATAACATTTATAGCTCTCAGCAAACCAGTATTCCCAACAGAATTTCTCAGTTTTTCCACATTCAAAATTCCTTTGTGCTTCAATAAATGTTGAGTCAGCTCTACTTTAGGCTAAGCAAGAGATTTTATGAGAAACCATATGCATTGAGCTAACAAAATCTCAGCACTTGATTAGAGGCAGAGATCAAGTTTATGATTCAATTTATTCTGATAAATGGTAATGCTGTGTATTGTAGCCCTTACTAATTCCTCATATGAGCATATTCTCCCTCATTCTAAAGTACTGTACCATCTCACTTGAATCAGGAATATCAGAGCTTTTTGCAGTACCAAGCACCTTGCTTTTTGTACATGCCATTCTGAATATTGCTAATATTGTGCAATGCTTTCCAGAGGACTTTGTTTCTCAGTGTCCCAGCTGATGTGTGCAGTAAGGCTGAACAGGTTGGGAAGACACCGTGTTTCAGCTGGCCTTGGGAAATGAGATACAGCTGTTCCCAAGTTTTATGAGTTTCTGAGTTATGCAAGCAATTTGTCATGACACACATAACTTCATGGTTTGCTTTTTGTTTGACCCTGCTGAAGCTGAAATAAAATTGTTGGGGACCTGGATGGTTTTGGGATGAAGAAGAGTGACTCTTGAGATAAAGTGGCAACTATCAGCAGGAGAATATCATAACCAAATGCCAGGCAGAAGACAGGAACTAATCCATAGGTAAAGGCCTGCTCAACAGAATATGCAGAGCCCAGTCTCCCCCAGCACTCTCCTGTTCTGTCCAAGACTTCTTCCTATGATCTGAGAGGAGGCAAAGCCGACAGGAAATGGGATGATGTTAAATCCTAATATGATGGATGTGTTTCTAGTGTCTTGCATTACATAAGTTTCCCTAAGAAACAATTCTGGGGGTCCTTACAAAAGCTGAAGTTTTAAAATAAACTCAAATATGCATAGAGATCTGTGACCCTAGACTGCTCTGTGTGCCTCTGTCCTCTTAATAGGCACTAGGAGGAACAGTGCTTGTGGTGGCCTGTAGAGTATTATGACATTTTCTTTATGTACTATTGTTCTGGCATTGTATTAATGCTCTTCAAACCTCCATGGAGCCTCCTTCTCCTGCACTCTCTGATAGGCATTCTACCTATGGCATTATAAAGGGCAAAATGATTCAGACTTGCTCTTTTTGTAGAAAGAAGGAGCTGCAGTTTTGCCTAATGGAGTTTATCACAGGCAGTGCTGTGTAATAAAAGAAACATATTTAACTTTTCCACTTCTATTATATTTTCAAAGTACACAACTTTTTGCACTGAAGCCATTTAAATTCTAGTTAAAGGAATTCCCCTTAGCTCAGCTTGACCTAAGAGATGCTTGTTACTCTTCTTTCACATTATTTTCCATTTCCTAACTCTCCTATGTGAAACACCAAGAGGATCTTCTGGTTGTTAGGTTGCAGGGAGAGAAGAGGAGGAAAATGAGGCAGAGGCAAAGGAGAGGAAGTCACTTGACTTTGTGGGACAGGGGGGATTTTGATCCAGCAACTGGTGGAAATCTTAGCTACTGAGCCAGTCTGTTGCTGCTGAGACAGCCTCACGTGCATTTTCTTTACTGTACACATGGCTTGCCAAGGACACGTGGCTTTACTTCCAAGACACATTTTCATTCTTTCAGCTTGTGTTAAATGTTACCAATGAAAAGGGAGGCAAATAGAAGGTTTGCATTAATTCTTTAAGGAGAAAATTATATTTACAAAAAGCCTAAATGCATTTTATATTTTTCTCTGTTTGCAATATAATGTAAAGGAAACATACATGAGTTTATTTTTAACACATTTCTAAAATAATCAAACAGTAGTTTGTCTTTGGAAAGACCTGATAAACAATTAAGGAAAACATTCATATACAAAATGCTTTGATTAATACTGAGATTAAATGGGAGGAAGGTGCTGTGCTCCTGACACTCAGCTTTGTTTGCTCAACAGGCTTCTATACTGTAGTTCAGTATTGCATTTTTGGGGACTTTATCACCCAGATAAAGAGAAAATGGAAAAAAAAAAAAAAAAGAGAAAAATTTGCAGAAAAGCACATATTTGCAAAGTAGTATGAGAGATAGCCTCAATTCTTTCTCTTAAGAAAATACCACAGAAAAGTTAAGGTCACAGAAGAAACCACAGGTATGTGTTTGTGGTGTGTTCTAGGCAGATATGAGTTGGTTCAGGAGAGCAGCAGCCAGGCATCATGTAAGAATAGCAAACCCAAGGTAATGACAGCAATGGCCTGACTGGAGTTTCAGAGTTACCAGCCTACAGTGGCTCCACAGGCAAATGACTTGCCATGTGTCAAAGTGACCTTGCAGAACAGCAGATTGGTGCACTTTCACTGCAGGACACTGTGAACTGAACTAACTGAGATTCTGAACCTATAACTCATAATCTGCCATCAGCTGGACACTTAGATGTTCCCTTCAGATCTAAAAGACTGCTGAGCTCTGCTTCTGCATGAGATGTGATGCTGGCTTCAGTGGACTGTCCCTCCCCTCCTTATCTAGCCTTTAAAATATTTTCCTCCTTTCTGCTGAGCTCCTATTGAAGTTTCAGCCTAAATTTTCATCTATTTCAAATTTCCTAATTTTCACTTTTGAAAAATAGCTGTTTAGGAACATCAGTTGTGCTTTCATTCTCCAAAAAATCTTACCATTATTGTCCATGAGCCTTTATTTTCTGTCTCTCTGTCAGGCTGCAGAAGATAGAAAAATCTCTGCAGGTATGTAGAACTTCATGCATATGTCTGAGGATAGCTGGCATTCCTACATACCACTGTCTTAAAAATAAATACCAGACACTGCTACAGGATTTTCCTGACAATATATTGCTTCAGTTGCCCCTCAACTATCTTATTTAACATATAGTTTACCATACACATAGAAACTGTTTCTTGGAAACAATTTGTATTCTTGTCTTTGCCCTAATTTTAAATCCCCTTTAGTAGTTGCTATACTACTAGCAAAAATATGTTCCTAATCCTGTGCTATCATTTTCAGTACAGAACCTCTTTCAGAATTATTGCTCTGGGCTTTTGTTGATTTCTGTAGCTCTAATTAGGTTGTTTTGTCTTTCCTTACCAACTGATAGCAGCCATTAAATATGGCATTTCTACTTGAAAATGGAAGCTGGTCCCTTTGTGACACTGTCCTCTTTCCTGCTTAAACAACGAGGCTAAGGAATAGTTTTAAGCCCCAGGCAACATGGTTATTATCCACACAGTGCTTCACTTTGAAAAGTCTCCTTCTCCACTGTTCACTGTTTGTTTCCATGCCAACTGTGTGCATTACTGACAGGAACCTGCATCTCTCTGTGAACAGCATATTTTATTTAACCACTCTCCACTTTCCTCTATTTATCATTGTCCTTTATGCAATGCCATTTGGTTTTAACTGGCATATTTTAAATCCTCTCCAAATTACCTTTTCCTCCCTTATTAGCTTGAAAACTGGAATATGCCACAGCCCAATAAATTGTTCCATGCAGCTGGGCTCAGATCTGCTTAAAAAACACCATGTGTGTGTTGGTATCTTCATCTGCAGAGCGAGTTGAACCCTCTCAATACAGTCTCAGTGTCTCAGGCAGGGAACAAGACAGGCAAAAAGGAATAAGAGTCTCTTTAATATCAAATTATAAATACTTTTACCAGTATGGTGGGGCAGAACTTTGCCTGACACAGGACCTGGACCCCAACCTCCCCTCCAAGCTGACTGTGGTGCCACTGCCCTGAGCCAGACAGAAGCAAGTACAAGTCTGTTCTCTCAGGTTTGGCAGGACCCTGGCATGGCAGGTATCTCTCTCACAACCAGTTCCCTGCTTTGGGGGTTGGCACAGTCTGAGGCTGTTCCCAACAGGCAATCTGGGCACTGTCACATGTGTTTTGGAATCTAAATGTTTGACCATGCAGATGTGGCCAACACATTCCCTATGGCCAAAGGATGGACTCTGGGACTTCTCAGGCTGTATAGATGTATACTCAGGCTGTATAGATGTTTTTCTCTTATTTTCATTGTATTTTTTCCCCTTAAGCTGATTTTCAGCTCTCAGGTGAAGAAGGAAATGCAAATCAGCTTTCTGTTAATTTTCAGTCCCGTTCCTCTGTCACCAGGCTAATTGTCTTTTGCTTAGATAAAATGATTCATGTGGCCTCCACATATATTGTATACATACACAATTTTATGAAATATTTGTAGATGATTTGTTTTCAATGCCTTTGAGTAGGCAAATCTGCTGGGTTATTAGAAAGCAATGAATTTTACAGCTGGAATAATTATTTACAGCATAACAAACACTGAAGTATAGCTGTGACATCAGTACTTGGAACAAATGACCCATTAGTCAAAAAAGAAACCTGACCTTCTTTGTTTGCATGGTACTCCTGTCCCCAAAGTCCTTTATTTCCATTTACAAGTCCCAGTTGCTGATATTTTAGCCTAAAAATTATAGCTATAATTATGGAGAAAAATAGATGGACTATAAGAAAAGCACTTAATCCAACATAATTCTTCTTTTTAATAACTGTACTTAAGAAGTTGATGGTTGAATGACATTCCTATTGCACATGCAATCAATAGTAAATGATAGCTTAAAATGTAGACAGCTATGGAGTGCATTAGTGGTAGATGCTCCATTATTGGAAAATATACTTATCATGTTAGATGGCAATCCATAGAAAAAAACGGGGAACAAAATGGTATTTATACATGATAGCTACTTCCCAGACAGAGAAATCACCATATTTCTACCCCTGGAACCAGAATATAACAAACCTGAACAGAAAATCAGACAGCAGGAGGAAGTTTGATTTTGCTTCAAGCTTCTGTTTGGACAGGACCCCTTCATATTCACCTATTACCTTGCTTACTTCTATTCCTTTTGTCTACCTCTGCTCAATTTTTGTATAACTAGTAGGCTTTTGGGTCAGAAATTTTCATTAACAGTGAGACAAGGCGAATTTCTGTGTGGTGAGAACCTTGGGAAAAATAGTCATTTGCACATGGTTTGGTGTGGAAGACCATCTCTATGAAATAAGAGACTATATAAGTTTATTTATGTATATGAATGAATGAATGAATGAACACAGGGGAAATAAAAATAAACAAATAAAAAGAAAAAGAATTTACAAAAATATAATGACAAAATATAATCACATCATCCATCCATTCATCACTGCAATTTCCTTATGACTATTCTTCCTCTGTACTAAGGAAAATCTTATAGGACTATAAAAAACCTTTTAATGCATCAGATATTAATAATGCTACACAATATTTTTATCTGTAAACTCAGCCTAGATTTTTTTCTGTTCCATGTGGTAATTTTTTTTTAACTCAAAACTTTACTCAAAGTAAAAATAATCACATTTAAGAGGAGCTATATAAAATGTATCTGCACTTTGCAAAAATATGGATTCTTTAAAGTTACCTCTTTTGATTACATTGGAGATGAGGTGTAAAAACATTATTTCAAAGCTTCTAAAACTAAAGTGAAATCTGACAGACTTACTGTGAGACAGAGTTGGACAGCCAAATCTGTAGCCTATCCTTGGCAGAAGTTTCTTTATTCTGTGGCTGATAACTTCCTTCCTCTCCCTTTCTCTCTCTCTCTTTACTCCTCTTCTCCCTTCCCTTCCCTTCCCTTCCCTTCCCTTCCCTTCCCTTCCCTTCCCTTCCCTTCCCTTCCCTTCCCTTCCCTTCCCTTCCCTTCCCTTCCCTTCCCTTCCCTTCCCTTCCCTTCCCTTCCCTTCCCTTCCCTTCCCTTCCCTTCCCTTCCCTTCCCTTCCCTTCCCTTCCCTTCCCTTCCCTTCCCTTCCCTTCCCTTCCCTTCCCTTCCCTTCCCTTCCCTTCCCTTCCCTTCCCTTCCCTTCCCTTCCCTTCCCTTCCCTTCCCTTCCCTTCCCTTCCCTTCCCATGTTTATTCTAAATCTCTCTGTAGGAAAGAAAATTTTATAATTTACTGAATGGAAAGAATTGTATCCTCTAGAAGCTAAAAAGTAGCTTGGAACTGTTTACCTTCCATGATTTGTCAGCCTCCATAACTCTTCCCTGCTGTAATTGAAGCTCTCTTTTGCCCAGGAGAGTCTATGAAATACAGCCTGCAGCTCAAGGGGGAAACCACTGCTCTTCAGTTTCTTATGAGACTGCCAGTGCTCAATCAAGACTGCCTCAATAACTTGTCCCTGAAGAGAAGAAATGTATCTTCTCTCTCCAGTTTTGTCTCCCCATCTGCAAAACACATTATTTGAATTGTCATTTTTACTCTTATGTAGACAAGGAAGCTCAAATATAGCACATAATCTTTGTTGCTTTAAAAAATAAAGATCCAGAAAAATTGAGAGATTTTTCTAGTCTTAAGTTATGTTTAAAATGGTACTTTATTATTTTTATAAAATTTGTATGAAATAATTTATGCTTAGGCATACCTAATACACTCTTCTGACAGATCTTTATGCCATACTTGTTCATGAGCACATCTGTCTCAGTAGCACAGTGTAAAAGCATTTTTGTTTGTGAAATCCTCACCAGAGAATCAAACCTGGAAAGAAGAAAAAAAGGGGGAGGGGTTTTCTAAAGTTTTTTTACTGTTTTAGTGGCTTACTGAAATAGAATGAGTCACATAAAAAATCTCCTTCATTTACAAAAAAGATACAACATAAGATACACAACAGAATGTGTTTCTTTGTTTGGTCAAAAAAATGACATGTCACAAAATAGACATTCTTTGGGAGATACAGTTTGAGTCTATTGAGATAATACATGAATTTAAAAACCACAAAAAATTAGAAATTAGATCCGTACATGTTAAAGAATGCAGGATAAGAACCAAAATTTGCAGGAAATATTCACATGGCTTGGTAGAAAGACTGCCCATCAAAAAGCATCAGTAGGTTTACATTGTCTACAATAGCCAGTGAAAAACAACCACATTCATGGGTACAGAAAAAAAAGCATCATATTAGATGTGGAGGATTATCCCAATAAAATGCTTTTCTTTGAAGCAGCACAACAATTCATTCCTGTTCATAAGTATTTCTTGTTGTTCCCATTATTTTTGTGTTGCTGCTTCTTTTTCTTTGCTTGTTATAGACAAATTAAAACCAGGACACATTTTCTCCCCTTTCTACATTTACTGTTGTTAATAACTTGTACAATGATGGGGAATAGGACAAGAGAAATGAACACTGATAGTCATTTCATCCTGATTCAGGCAAATCCTTCATCACCTCATTGGTTGCTTTGGCTTGTTCTCTATTTGCTCACTAAATCTGTGAACAGGGATTCAGGAAAACCAGTATTCTTCTCAGAGAAGATTTCAATTAAAAAAAAAAAAAGAAGTCTCTTGGATTTTGTTTGATGGTATTTGAAAAAAAAAATTCCCTCCCCAAAGACATGGCCAGTTTAAAGAGTTGCTCCTAAAACACATGAAGTTAATATTTGCAAGTGTGGCCAATTTAGAGCTGAGCAGGAGGGTGGAGACAAGGTTTGCAGGACTGGTAGTGAACTCACCTGCTCTGTGCCAATGGCTGGGGAAGATATTAACTGAGAGAGCTCCTGTGCTTCTATCTAAGTACAGAAAAAACAATCTAAGACCTTCTGGCATGGTGCTCCTCACACAAAACCTAACCTTTGAGAGTACTTTACTGCTTGGTTCACTATCAACAACTTCCCTCTGGATCACTCCAATCTGACTGTAGTGGTTTTATTTTCAGCACATGAAAGCACATGGTCTTGTAGAACAAAAAAAAAGAAGTATTTAAATTGCATTTTTTTCTCATAAAGTAAATTTACCTTGTAGACTTCATAGAAAATAACTGTAACAAGTGCTTGGCTCAACAAGGGAAAGAAAAAATGATTTGGATCTAGTTTCATTATGTTCACTTCTTCTGGAAATTTCACCTGGTAATAAATAGTATGTTTTTTTAAAAAATAAAATTCTTTCCAATTTCTGTTATTCTGATCTGGTCCCAGCTGAAGCCTTATTACTTTCCTGTTGAAGGAGGCTAAAAGTTAAAGCATGGAATAGCAGTGTCTCCTCTGTGTGCAGTACTACAAAGTATTCTCCCCTTATTCTGAGTTCCAAGTCAGGTTTACCCTCAAACTAAAGTTCCATGTGTGTTCAAACACCTGTCCTGGATTCTTGCCCTTCTTTGTGATGATTTCAAGAAAAAAAAAATTATTCCAGTGGAATTTTGATGTGATGGATTACAGTGGGCCAGTGGTTCAAAATCATGGTCAGTTATGGATCTGCCAGTCAGCACTGAATATATTAATGAATCAAGGGACACTCATGGAAAAACACCTGGTTAAGGCCATCAGCAAAGTATTCCAGAACCTGTGGCACATCAAAAAGGGGAAAAAATATTGCATTAACAGCAACATCGGGTTCCTTCTTCTCAATAGTACTTTTAACAAGATAAACTGTCAATAAGTAGATAGTATTACATCATAAAAACCCTGTAAATTTATGGCTACATTACAAGCAGCCATGATACATTGCCAAATACAGTATATTAACTTTTTAACTGCAAATCAACTTTATAGTTTGCATGTGTTAAAACCATTTCTTTTATACTGCAAGTAACATTTGAAATATCCCCCTTTGGCAGCAGCAAGGGATGATTTTCAACCCAGAGAACACTGGACCCAGTGAACAAGTTCTGAAGTACATTTTATATTCCACAAAGGCTCAGCTGAAGAGAAAGTGGTGAAAGTGTCCAAAGACAGGACACTCACTCATGACTTTGTATGCTGTGTAATTAATATGCTTACTTGCTTTCCAATAGTTCAATGGTTTCAACACAGAAATTGTTTCAGTCTGAAAGCAATAAGCTTGATAAGTTTAAAAATGAAAACTAAAGGAAGGTGTACATCTCCTCTGGACCCTAAAGACTGAATATTATTTGTTTACTCGTGTGGAAAAATAAATTTTATGGCACACTTTATAGAATGGAAAAATATATGTAAAAAATATAAGGATATTGAGAACCTGAATGCTAAACAATGGGCTTTTGTACAATATTTGTAAGCATTTTTTCTTAATTCAATCAGATATTTTTCAGTTCATTAGAAATCTGCTATACAGATTTTCAATTTGAAGGGTGTGGGTTCAGAGCCTAAGTTTCAATATCTTACTTTCCTAAGGAAAAATTTAAATAAATTGTTGCAATTTACAAAACAATCAAAAATGGCAATGAATTAGCTTTTAAATTTAACTTTTCCAAATATGTGAACAGAACATCTTTGGATAGAGAAATGAAAAAGAAAAACTGTATACAAATTCATTGAGGAAGAAAAGACAACTTAATTTGACTTTGGAGAAGATTGCTTAGCAGACACATAAAAGACACACTTCAGCAAATTTTGTCTTATTGTTCTTTGTTATGAGTGTGAAAAACAACCAAAAAGACCACTAAGAACTGTGTCTTCCTTCATGAAAATGTAACCAGTGATGTAAAAATTAGAGAAAATAAGAGTGTGAGTGATTTCAGTAAAGAAGGATTTTCAAAATCTTCCATTATGTGTGAATGAGTCTTGAAGATGGGTTTTCTCTGTGGTTCTACTTTTGACAGTAATAATCTTTTCTTGATAATGTGTGAATTAAAATGTTTAACTCCTGTTGAAAAACTGTAGAAAGTTTAATAAAAAGTTTCTATAATATTCTAAGAGAGCAGTGTTCTGGCAGAAATCCAGAAAAAATTAGTTAAATGAATGAGACTTTGTACTTGTGGGCCAATTCAGGAAGACATAATCTAGGGGTCTTAAAAACAGTATTATTGTATTTTCAGGCATCATTGATAGTAAGGTAATTACAGATACTTAATGGATTTTTTCTGGATTATTTAATAGTCTGAGAGTCAACTGTGTGTGATTTTGGACTATGCCTCTTTCCCCTGCATTTATAGATTTTTTCAAACACCTCGAAGTTCTTGAACAAAATTTGCATACTTTTTCTGTAAGACTCTGTGTGATTGTCAAGCTCAAGACAAGTGAAATCTGGCTTTGGGAGCTTTGACAGGTATTTGATGGGAGTCTGAGGTTCTGCAGTTCTTAAGAAATGAAGAAACATGTAAATTCAGAAATACTTGTATGAGCCAGAATATAAGAGAGAATTTATATTTAAACAATGGACAGCAGTATTTCCAAGTTTTACATCTGAACAGGCAGCTGACTGGGAGCCAAACTCAGAGAAGATTCAAATGAAGTTCCAGAGCAACCTCTATCTTCTGTTGCATCACAGTCTTGGGATGTTTATTTTATTATTTTGATTTGGGATTCAATTCAGTAGGTTTTCATCTTTACAGAAACCTCCCATAAACATCTATCTAGCAGAATATGGGGTATTAACTATTGTTACTGAGAGATTCTTACTCCCTTGTCCCTGTGCAAGTTAAAACACTCTGTCTATTAAAACATGAGTCATCTCATCATAAATAACTAGTTAGTCAGGCTTAATTTATCCTAGGTAAATTCATATTCATCTTCCAAATCACTGTTTGGAAAATATGTGTTTGAAAATGTCTTTTCAGAGGACTTTGTCCACAGTGTTCTTTGGGGTTAGGCTGGGTAGGTATCTTGATTTTCGCCCTTGTTGCCCTCTTTGTGGTTGATAGGAAACTTCTGTGATTTCTATCACCTTTCAAAAATTACTTAGAGTGGCTTTCAGTGGCTTCCTGATGATATATGCAGGAATCCACAGGGATGCATCTTTAATCCTGTAGGCTTCTTCATGTCCAGATGGCTTAAGTGTTCCCTGACTGTTGCCTTGTGACTGACACTGTGCTCCCTCAGACTCTGCAGTGCTACCACATCTCATCATTTCCAGTGATGTCAGAGACCTCTGACAGTGCATGGACCCTAAATTCCTCCTACTTACATTTCATGTGCATGTATTTGAGTGCAAGCACTTGAGACAGGCTCTAGCTAAGCCCCACCTGAAGTGGGGTGAGACAGATGGTCCTGTCCTTTGAGTGCTCTCCGTGTTCCCTTCACCTACTTTCCTTTGGGCACCATCCTTGCTGCACCTGGTTTAGAACCACAGAATAGTTTGGGTTGGAAGGGAGCATAAAGATCATCTAGGTCCAATTCCCCTGCCGTGGGCAGGGATGCCATTCATAGACCAGGTTCCTCAGTGCCCCATCCAACCAGGCTTTCAACACTTACAGGGATAGGACATCCAGAACCTCTCTGGGCAATGTGTTCCTGTGCCTCATTACCCTCTGAGATTATGATTATGTTATGTTTGATTATGTTTGCTTTTATTTTTTTCTTAAATCTGCGTGAAGAAAAATTAAAAATATTCACAAATTAGAATTTGTTTAGGTGCCTATGGCACCTTAAGAAATCAGAGTTCTAAAATTCTGTCATTTCCATAATTACTGCCCAAAATACTGAAAAAAAAATGGATTTCAGGATTCATGTATTTTGCAAACAAAGGAAAACTGGAAGAAGGAGCCAAACAAGAAAACAGCTAGCAGATGCTAGGCTTATGGTGTACAACATACAAATATTTTCCTTCTGAGGGCACATCTATTATTTACAAAAGAAAGTTTAGAAAATAAGTGGTGGCAAGCTTCTGGGTTGCTAAGAATTCCTAAAGACTGAGCTAAAGATTTTAGTTTAGTCCACATAGCAACTATTTGGAGGGAGTCTCACTGCAGTCATCCTAATTAGGAATTTACTTCACTAAAGGTAAAAAGTCCAATATAAGAAATATAAAATATATTCCTACTAGGAATGACCTTAAAAATGATAACTGGTTTTGTGTTGCTATAAAGCTTTTTTAAATAGGAATATTTTCATGTTTAGCCCCAGGTTTCTACAAACTAACTGTGCTAAAGCCTCTCTAGGATTCACAAAAGACCAAATTCCAGCCCTGCTGACAAAGAAGCTTCCCCAAGTTTATCTGTGCAATTGATAGCAATTACCTGTGGCTCTGCCACTCTACAGCCATTTCTGAAAGAGTAAAAAGAGTGGCCTACAAGCACCAAATATTCATCTAGCTTGTGTCTTTTTCTTCTCTTTAGCATAATTGTAAAAGGAAATAAGAGTCCATAATCATTCAGGATCATCATAGTAAAGAACAGGTCAGAAGGCCAGATACTGAGCTGCAAAACCCAAAATGTGTAGCAGTCTGTTCCAGGACTTTTAATCTGTTCACCTGTATATATGTAGAGCCTTTTGGACAATTAACAAATCTCTGTGAATTCAGGAGTATGAGAGTGTGGCCAAAAAAAATAGGTGGAACAGCTATATGGCATTTGTAGGAAAGGTTTTTGGAAGCTGTTTGGGAAATGCATTTTCACACATGCAGCTGAGCATTGATAAACACACAATTTACATCCTATTTACATCCTTTCACACAGTGCGTGGGGAAGGTCAGTGAAAAACCCCAGAACAAACAGTGATGTGTTTTGGCTGTGGAGGAACAGTTATGAGCATGGAAAAGAGTCTGGTCTGACACCACTGATGTGAAAATGAATCCAGGAACATGTTAGCTGGAGGATTTTCCACAAGTCTGAAACATCCCACAGCTGCAGCGTTTGTTTAAATAGACACTTGTTTTCTGAGTGAAATTACTTGGTAAAAATGCTGTGAAAACAACAAAGACAAGTAAGTTTATACCAGAGACTTGTAGCCAGGGCTCTTTACACAGCTGAGCATCCACAAATGTGACAGCAATCAACTGCACAAGATTTTCTTTTCCTGCGTTAATTGTTGTGATGAAATTGTTTCTAAAGTTTGGAGAAGTCAGTAGAAAGCAGCTGGGAGTAAGGAAAATGGTCCCAGACCCCTGGCAATTAATAAAACAGAGCTGAAATGTAAACAGCATGGTGTAGGTAGAAGAATTTCTTGCTAATCCTTCTGTTATTCTTTATTAAAACAAACCTTTTCCCAGGGTAATGGCCTGAGGTAATGAGTTCAGAAGTGTATTTCCAAGACCTAATGCATGGGATTGGAGACACATGGGCTTGTGGCAGAACAAGGAGGCAATTGAGACACTGGTGGTGGCCACACTGGATAGCTGAAACATCAGTGCATGGGCCATGAAACAGGTAGGAGAAAGAGTGCTGAGTGAGAGTCTTGAAGTCTACTTTCTTCTAAAGATACCTAGCAATCTTTTTTTGCTAGTATCAATCTGATGGCTCATGCAAATAGGAAGAAGGACCAAAGAACGTGTCAGTGAAGTAATCAAAAGGGTCATAAGAAATTACAAAAACACTTTTTTGGAAGTAATTCTCTTTCTTTTTTTTTGCCATCCCCAGTGTTTCTCCATGTTTTAATTTTTTTTTTCTTTCTTCAGTAGTCCTAGTGCTAGTCCTACTGCAAACATATTTTATTGTATAAAGGTACATTATGTGCTCCATGATGACAGAATTGGGTAGAAATAAACCCATGTCCTCAATATCCAGTGCTTCCCAATATAAATTTTCTGTTTTGCCATACCCATGTGTCCTCTCTCAGACTCACATAAGCACAGACCTGCCCAACTTCCTTCCCTCAGCCTCCTGCAACCTGAGACACATGTGGGCTCCTATTCACTGCCATGTTTCTAGGAGCTTGGGCAATCTGACTCTTAGCACAGAAAAAAACCACTTAATTTTGGGCTAGCCTTGCCAATTAATTTCTTTAATTCTTTCAATTGTTCTTAGTCTTTATAAACTTTGTTTCACACATACCCCTATGTCTATTATTACAATTTTTTATATGATCACAATTTATTTCCTCATAACTTCCTTCATCTCTGCAATATTTTTTTTCTCTCTGATTCCTTACTGGCCTCCTCTGAGAATGACTTGCTATTTATGTCTCCCTTACCTTTTTTTTTTTTTTGCCAAACTGTTTCTGACTGTTTCCTAACATTATTTTAAAATTGTCTCTGCTTGATGTGTCACCTGCTCTGTTTTCCTTTCCACCAGTCATAATGTTATTGCCAAAGCTTATCAGCAATGATTTAATATGATAATTATCTGTAATTGTGGAAATGCAGTGTATAATTTGCTTTATGAAATGCTCTAGGGCCTTGGGTTTAGTACCAGTCCCTATGATGCTATTGTAGAAATTCCCTGATTAATTTGAAATATATTTATGATTAATTTTGTTCCACTTTTAATAATAATGGTTATATTTAGGATTGTTGCAATTTGAGCAAATTAATTTTCCTTAACCAAGTTTCAGGTCTTTACCTAAGATGAGAGACATAAAAAGGCACTTGGGATTCTCTGTCTGTAAATTCTCAGTGATGCGAAACCAGTTCATTTTTGCATCATTAAACAAGAAAGATGAGGTGTTGGTTTTCCAGGTCAGCTGCACTGCCCTTGTCCTTTTATTCCAATATAGTTAAAAAATCTTCAGCCTCCTGTAAAGGAGGGAAGAGCTTGAGGTGATTCCAAGTGTAAAGGAATCTCAAGCTAGAGGAAAGTCATCTTTATGCCAATTATCCTTCACTACTATTGCAGAAGGTGTTCTGGGCAAAGCAAAAAAGGAGCACACTGCATTCCTCCAGCCTGCAGCAAAAGAGAAATGCCTGTGTGATATTCCCAGCAGAACACTTTTTAGCAAACTTCACAATCAGAAGTGAATCTTCTCTCTCACTTTGCTTTTACCCTTGTCAATATGCAGGGAAGATCATTATGCTTGTTTTTGAAGAGGCCAAGTTCAGCACCAACTATTAGCACTCACAGTACATAAATATTACTAATAAAGTTGTGTAATGGACTGAACATTATTCTAGTTAATTTGTCTTTGAGTTGTTTAATTACTTTCCTGGTATTTTCACCTGAAAAATTTTATACTTGTCTTGTTTGATTTTCCCATCAGATTTTCCTCCTGTATTATTCTGGAAATTAAAAAAATCCATAGATATAAAGGTACATGAAATATAAGAAATTTGTCAAAGTAAATTTGACCTTGCAGAACTATGGAAAATCCTAATTTTAGGGAGTCTGCTTCAGCAGAATATGTGATGACATTTTATCTTGCATATGCTGACTCTTCTTCTCAAGACAGCAATGTAACAGCTACTAAGAAGAAATTAACTTACCCTAGCTGAAACCAGGGCATCACTGTTGAAGCCTCAGAAGCATCAGAACCTACATTTTTCTCTGCATCTGTCCTTTGAATTACTGTAAGTATAAGCTTTGTTATGTTGCTTTGAGTAAAGATCAAAATTTACTACAATTTCATGTTAGAGAATGCAGCATAGACTATAAATGCTCAGATATATATATACATATTTATATAAAAGGAGTGTTTTCCAAATGCTTTCAGTTTTACTGGTGTCAGTTGTAAAGCCTTCTTCCCTGCCAGAGCACATGATCAATATCACAGATCAGTCATTAAGGGTGGGGATTGTGCAAAAATCAGGTACAGACATTGTTCTCTTCTAGATCTGAGCACCTGAAACTATTTATTGGTACAGTTAAATTTATTTTTAGTGGTTTTAAATGGCAAAACAGCCAATTCAATGCTCACAGGAGTCAGAAAAAAACTACTTTGAAGCAGTACCAGAACACTGAAAAGAGAAGCTCTTTACACAGCTCTTATTTCTTTGAAATGTTGCACTACTGTCTTACCAAAAATTGGCAGCAAGGTAAAAATAGATTAATTCTATCATAAATAAAAAAACCAAAACTCCTAAACAAAAGTGTGGGTTCAGGCAAATGCAGTTTTAAATTGTTTGACTGCCTTCAGATTATTTTCAGAAACATTTCCTCTCAATTTTGCAATTATATCGTCTTTCTTGTGAAATGATGCAATCTCCCTAAATGAACTCAGCTCAGCACCAGCATGGTGCTGGCCCTAGTTAAGAATTCTTGCAGGGAAGGAGGGAGGCTCTAGCCACCTCTCCACCCTTGAGAGTTCTGCCTGGTGTCTCAAGAGCTACAAGCAAGCTGACACTTCCTTAGTGCTCGCTGGGGAGTTTATGCTGCTCTCTAAAATACTCTCAGTAGGGCTGCTCTCATATGAGTTTGGCCAACACAACCAGTGGCTTAAGAAGGAAAGCTTTGCTAGGAAAAAACCCTTGGAATTTCTTCCATGAACTCTGCTAGTAAATTTTTTTTTTTTTTAAAAAACTCTTTCTAGTTAAAATTCTCTTAAAAATAAGTGGTAGAATCTACAGCAACTTAGTCATCCCATCTTTTCCTACAGAGAGAAAATTCAAGAGTGTTAGGCCTCATAGAAAGCAAATATGGTCACCCAAGTGCACATCCAGTAATTTTTGATGTTCTTTATTCCTTTGCTACTAATAATTGTGTTCCTACCAAGGCCATTCAGGAAGACAAATGATTGTATCAAGTATGGTTTCTACAGAAAACGGACACTGAGATGTAGAATTTCTGTTAATACAATTTATGGAGAGATAGGTTTTGCAGGTGCTCCATGTTATACATTTGGATTTCCAAATCTTCACCTAATATTTTTTCTTTCCATAGTGGCTATGGTAGATTAATCTTCATCCAAATATCCTTAAAAAGAACATTATGATTTGCCTTGCCAAAACTGCATATGAATTTTGAAACAGAGAAAATGTTCATGTTTGCTGTAAGAATTGGCACCCTTTCTGTATCACTTCAAGGTTCCTGCACTTCTGCTGAGAAAAGGATGAAGCTTAGTTTTAAAGGAAAATCCATTTATAAAAGGGGATATTTATTTATTTTTAATGCTTATTAAGCAGAAGTGGCTCTCTCCTTCTATACTGAAATCAAATTTTTCATTCATACTTTTCTACTAATGCCAAAAAAAAAAAAATTGATTTTGGCACTTTTTATCCTCTCTCTGCAACTTGTGGAAGAGAGCATAAGCCAAATTCAGCCATGGTATGTATGATATAAGCAGCTCCCTGAAATCCAGTGTATTTGCCTGAGTGTTACATGATGGGCTGTACATGCAAGGGCTACAGAGGATAAGGAAAAGGTTTCTATTCATTTTATAGCAAGTCCTTCTGGTTTTTGAGCTCCTAAACAATCTTGCCCTTTCAGCAGTGTTTAGCTGTATACTATACTATACTTGCATGGCTGAGAATGTGGCCAGCTTGGTGCCCTGGAATCAAGGGCTCCCAGCCATGGGAGTGATGGTGAGTTCAGCCAGCAGGAAGGGTGAGGACCATGTCTCCTGTCAATAGGGTGAGCACCATCCACAACTGGCACAAGACATTGTGGGTTTGCCTCACAATAAAAGCAAATTTTGGGTTTCATGAGAGCCATGGACTGTCTCAGAGAGGTATTTTTATGGCAGACCTTCTGTATATTACTGCACATCAGCAGTGGGATTAAAAGGGTAAAATAGAGAATTTCTAATGGGTTTTACACAGTAAAGACACAACAAGGTTGTGCAAATAAGACTAAGAAGCTGTGTAGCAGATAATTGCTACTTATTATTATTATTATTACTACTGTGTACTATTATTATATGATCCCCCTAGGAAGTGATAAAAAAGAACTGGCAAAGTGTTTTCTTTCTTTCTTTCTTTCTTTCTTTCTTTCTTTCTTTCTTTCTTTCTTTCTTTCTTTCTTTCTTTCTTTCTTTCTTTCTTTCTTTCTTTCTTTCTTTCTTTCTTTCTTCCTTCCTTCCTTCCTTCCTTCCTTCCTTCCTTCCTTCCTTCCTTCCTTCCTTCCTTCCTTCCTTCCCTCCCTCCCTTCCCTCCCTCTTTTTAATGCCATGAAATAAATTATTCGAACCAAACAATCAAAAACTCACTAGCAAAAAAGCATTTCTAAAAAAAAGGACTCTTGGAAGTTAAGTCATCTTTATAGAAGCTTCCTGTTTACTCTTTCACATTCATTCTTCTGACTTTGAAAATTCATGGTACATTTTGGATGTTTACTATACTTGACATCACTCATAGTATTACTGGCATTACACACTTCACTCAGTTCCACTTTTCCACCAGATATTGGTTTTTATTTTTTTCTTCTTGGTCCCTTTCAGCTGTGAAAAATATATCACTTGATGTGTTCATGTATAAGCATGTGCATGGTGAAGAATGATTTCTCCCTCTCAATGTGTTTATTTCTGAAAAAAAATAAACAAAAAAACCTAAACAAAGCAATAATGTCTGAAGTAAGTGACACTAGCTGAAAATAATTTTATGCTAGTGAAAGTTGCATAAAGATGAGTCTCTAATTAAGTTCAGGTACTACTTAAATTTAGGGGTAAGTGTAAACTATTAATAATGGATTCCTTTTAATATTGAATTGTGCAAATATAAAAAGATCTTCATTTAGGCTGTAAAGTCCTGAGATTATAACTTCACTCATGCTTTTGTCAATTAGGATATCTTCAGTGAAATCAGAAACACAGCCAGCTCTGAGTACTCTAAGTTCATATTCCTTCAGCCAAGATACTTTGTATGAGTAATTGGTAATTTGAGTTAAATGCACCATGTCCATTTTAGATCAGACATTTCTCAACCCCACATTAATTATCAAAATAGTTTGGAAAGCCAGTTACCAGTAATGGTGTGTTTGGCAGCTAATGTCAACGATTGCATAACCAGCTTGCATTTTCCATTGTCCAATGTTCTAAAAGAAAAAGCATTACATACCATAGAATGTGGGATTTTTTTCCTTATAACTATTTTCAATTCTCATTTAGTGCCCTAGAGCAAATCTAATAAATGACAATGTCCTCAGGTATTCACTTGAATGCAGTCAGTAAAAACACAAGTTTATAAACTATTCCTTAATGTGTGTCAGAATCCTATTTTTTTACAAGTCCCACGACCACTGCAGTTGCACTACAGACTCTATGGAATAAGAGAACTTCTCTGGCAGCTTTGTGCCTAGCCTGTGCTTCAGGGTTGTTTCCCAAGATTGTTCTTTGTGTTCATAAACATGGCTGATATAACCATGAAAGGTAGGAATATTCAAGGACTAGAAAATCTAACAGACAACCACAGAACAGCTGTCAGAGTAACCCAAAGAGGGAGAAAGGCACAGAGGAATTCTTTGTACATGGTTTGCAGGCTCTCCTTTTCTGTATTCTCTGTGAAATTTCTGTTTTACTCTAAGTAGTCACCCATGCATACCTTTTATATTTCTGCTTATTCTTTCACTTCCCATGGCACTACTATTTTGTGTCTCATGCTGCCACTCCAAACAAGTTATTTTTTGATCACCCTTCTTTGAAATAATTTGGTCACTTTCAGTTAGATTTCTCATTCCATATTTGCACACTGATCTCTCTCTCCTGAGGAAACAACAAACACTGAAACAACTATAAAGACCAGACATATTTTTAAAATGTTTTACAAGAAAACCCAATCTTGTACCTACTTCAGCCTCTAAGACATGATATACAGCAGAAATGCTCTTGTTAGTTTGAAAGTTAATAAAAAAAGGATACAATACAATCACACAGCCAAATCATGATTCTATTTAATATGGAAAAGAAACTGGAAGACAATATTTGATTTGATAATAAGATAGACTATTTGGAGGAAGATTATGATTGGATTTTAATTAAACATTGTCAGTCATGACCTGAGGGAAAACAAGAAGTTTATTATGTATATCTGCCTGCAGGTATTATCAGTAAGAAAGTGACCATCCTAAATGCAAGAGGAACTGAATTGTTTTGATGTAAACAAAATGTGTGATGTAAGTATAACAATAGAAAATTAATTTACATATAAAAAAATGAATAATTTTGACCTCACATACTGAGCAAACATGTTCAGCTAAGAAACGGATTATTTTTAGAATTGATTCTTAAAAAAAATAACAAATACAAAGTACAGACCAAGTGAAGAAAAATAATTTGGAGTTTTTAACAGGTCAAAATAAAGATGGAGAAGACATGCTACTTTTCATGAACACAATTAGAGCAAACACTGAGGAATAGAGAAGGTAAAGGGTTTTTGGAGGGTTTGTCAATGTAATTAACATAATAATCCAGAAATACTGAGATATTTTGGTTACTGCAAGTTGGAATCAAAGCCATGTGAACAATCAAAATTTACATTAAAACAGGTTCATATCATCTGCACTCCAATTTCCAGTTCAATTTCTCTTCATTCTTTAACATCAAATACCAAAAGTTCATTTTGTTCTTTTGCAAGAGGGAGATGTCCAAAAGTCAACTTTTAAACTGGAGAGCTTTGTAAGGATTATGAGTGTATATATAAGTAAGGACTGGTAGATCTATTATGTGATGAAAGCTCTTGCACACCCACCAAGGAGCACAGAGAGGCGGTGGCAGGAACAGGAGCCCAAATATCACCTTGGTGTGCTGCTCCCAGACTTGCAACAGGAGCCTGCAGGCAGAGCTAGAGGAAACACCAAAATCAGACCTGAGAGGAGAGGACACCCTGTCTGGAGAGACCCTGCAGAGCTGTTTCAGGGTGATCTCAGCCCTGTGTCCAAGTGGGACATGGGTTAGAGCAGAGCACCTTT
The DNA here is from genome assembly GCF_029582105.1 of Oenanthe melanoleuca. Classification (NCBI taxonomy): domain Eukaryota; kingdom Metazoa; phylum Chordata; class Aves; order Passeriformes; family Muscicapidae; genus Oenanthe; species Oenanthe melanoleuca. Next base: position 29,152,690 of record NC_079336.1, read on the forward strand.
TGGACAGAACATCACCCTGTGCAGGGTAGCACAGGGCTGTGGGGTGTTTGGGGAAGGAAAGACATGCATTAAAATGGTCTGTACATGCAGATCTATTTGTTCTTTTACAATGTAGCAAGTGTGGCTCAAAATAATAAAATAATGTAATCTACAACTATGAAAGCATGTCAGACTACTTTGAAAGGAACACTGATTCAGACACAGATTGGTTTTGGGGAAAAAAATGCATTTAATGTGTGAGGTGAAGTGAAGATGGGTCTAAAAAGCCTGCTCTCAGATGTGAGAGATGTCAGCACTGGGGATGACAGCCCTGGAAAACATCCATTTGGTGAGAGTTATCAGTGAAAACAAAAATTCGGTGGAATTAGGTCCAAGTCGTTTTATTAAGAAACAAACTGCTATTCATGACAATGTTTTGGTCTGTATGCTATCTTTTTTTCTTGTCCTAAAAGGTATAGGAAGAAATCATTCCAGATCCTGAAAGTAATTACCTTGAAACCAAATTCTCCGCTTATATTGACATAAATGTCTGCATGTGGAATACAAAGTTGAAGTCAATTTTCTTTAAATAACATAGTAGTTCAGCTGAAAAATGAAAAAAAAAGTAAAATCTTGGCTAGCAGTGCAAAGCAGTAAGTGTCACAGAATTATGCTGATATTCACTGGTTTATCTCTATGTTTTCTTTAGGTGTATCTTGATTTCACTGCATTTGGCAAAAGGTAAGATTTATAATTGATGAGTATGTAAACTTGTTGGAACAGAATGTGTGTACTGTAAACTTGATGAGACAATATCTTGTCTCATTTGTGAAAAGAAAAACCCAACTGTTAATGGAGTTATTTTGCCTTCATGTATTAGATTTGTATGGAAGTCAGCAAGAAAATATTGTAGCCTATTTCTCTGTTCTTTGGTGGTTGACAAAAGTAAAATGTGATCCTTTGAAAGTGCAACAACATGCACTGAAGGAAAATCAGGTTCATTCACATACTGTGTTATGGAGCATTTAATGAAACTTTATTTCAGAAGTTTTTAATGCTGAATGACTGTTTCAAGAAAAGAAAGAAAAGGAAAAAACCCATGAGAAACAAAGCACTGGGCTACTTTCATTTAAGGTTCCTTTTGTAAGGAGTTTGGAATCAGTGAAACACACTGAGTTTTATAATTCTTCCTTTCCATTTCTAGTGATCTCCATTTTCTCTAACTATTCATGCATGCTGTGATGTTTCTGTAAAGTTACATCAGCTGGAACCTGATGATTATTTTGGTGGGATAGCCTGAGCTATAAATGAAGGATAAGCACAAAAATGAATCCAAAATCTTTATTGATTTGAGTATTCATCTGTAGATATCATCAGTCTTTACATAAAACCTTCAACATAATTTAGCTTAATTTGCTCTTAAACATCAGGTAAGTCTTTGTGGAAGCAGATCCATTCTGCTTCCTGCTTTTCTTTATTCCAGCAAAGCCCATTTTGTTAGCTCTTTCCTTCCCCTGCCTTTCCAGTAGATCAATGATTCCACAATAGCCCTCTGCTCACCTTGTTGCTGCAATCTATATTTTCATCTGTTGCAACATTCTTGAAGGTATTAAATGTAAATTTTTCTGCTAATTCTTATACAAATATAACCGTGGTATGTTTAGTTGTGGAGATTAAAAAATGTTAGGATACATAACCCTGAAACTATGAGGCTTTTCAAATTAAAGCCATTTTGGATTATATTTTTTTAAAAAAAGCTTTTGCTACTGAGCCTTTCAGACAGTGCATGAACTTAATTTTCAGATTGTCTTTGAAATCATAGGCTTAGAAGCACAATGACCTCATCATGACATAAAGACTCACTTGCAATCACTTCACTCAAGAGTCTTTAGGGATCATAAAGGCCATGAAAGTCAGGATTAAATTGCCAGTGCTTATGATGCTGTAGCTGCCTGTAATAAACAATACCTAAGCACAGCAATATACATTTCAGTGTACATAAAACTCTTGGCATTGTACACTATAAGAGTGGAAGAAGAAAGGGTTTAGCTGCAGCAGGCTCTCATGGCTCCCAGAGCTTTTGGGAGCCATCCAAATGTGGGCAGTGTGTGGTAAGATGAAAAATCCAGGAGGAGGCATTGCATCCCACTGCTGTGTACAGAGAGTCATCAGGGATGAATGACTGCAGGGAAGGAGATATTGATGGAACATCAAAGGGAGAGAACAAGCAACTTCCAAAAAGCTACTTAATTGAGAAAATATTTGCATTATTTAACAACAGAATTTTTGTATCTCTCCAAGTTGAATGATAGAATGATATTTTGTGTAATCAGCCCATCACAAGCTTGATTATCTTCTTGTGCTATTATAGATGTCTCCACGTCATCAAAGTGTGGTGCTGCAAACAAACTGATAGCTTCAGAGGGAAATAAACAGAATTCATACTTTTAAGACAACAATCTTTCATGATAATTGATGTAGATATGCATAGATTTTGAAACACAGCCTCTCAAAATTTTTCTCAAAATTAATTTTTCAAATTTTGCAGGAAACACCTTTCAACAGGTTAAATAGAAGCTAGATTTTATATACAAGGCTTTCTTGTTCTAAGAGGTGGTGACTGAAAACAGATCTCCAATTGCCTACCTTTTCCTGAGTGCATAATAGGCTTTTGTCTGTGTGTTTCCTCCTGTACCTCATACCATGTAAGTAATAGCTGAAACCCTACCACTCAAAACTTTATTTTCATTCCTTATTATTGGACATCTCTTTTTGCTGCTGAGGACAGTTGGAATAATGCCTGAGCCTCAATCCCAGTGGAAACCTGTTAGCTACCTTTTTTTGCTGACAAAAGTTCCTTTTCTTCCCCACAAAATATTATGGGACACTTTCAGTTTCATGTTGATTGCTCTATGTTTCTTTACCTGTCCTTCAGTTTCTTTTATACTTGGGCAGAAGTCTTTCTTCTGATGTTCTCTCTCATCACAAATACTCTGTTTTCCAGTGGTTTTCCCAGGCTTGATGGATGCAGCATTAGACTGATGGCTTTGGAAAATGTTGCAGTTCACTGGAAGAGTCTGACTGCAGCTCTGGAGCGTTCATTGTTTGTTTGGGTGAGGAATGAGCACTTGGATGCCCCACTCCAGCTCCCACTGCACACAGGTGTCTTCCTGGCTGTCCTAGGGATGCCTGGCTCCTAGGACAAGCTGGGTAAAGTGAGGCTGCCAGCTCATCCCTGGGACAGTGAAGTGACATTTGGATTTAGAGCCTTTGAGTGAAGAGTGTGAAAGACCAGACAAATGGTGGGAATCTGAAAGTTCACCAATCTGAAAACTTCTTGCTCCTCTTGCTGCCCCACAAGGTCTTTCAATGATATTTTGAGGCACACAACTAAATGGCATATATAGTCAGATGGTTCACTGAATGGCAGCCCAGTTTCTGCTATTTTACTCTTTCCTTTCTTTTCTTCACCATTTCAGCTAAACATCTCCTCCTACTGCTCTAAGCCACAACCCCATTTTTGGGTTTCTGTGTCCCATGCAAACAAATCTATCAAAAATGCATCATTCAGTGCTTGATTCCTGAATATATTCTTATATTTGAACCTTGTGTTTTGAATGAAAATGTATCTTTGCTATGCAAGAATGATTTTTTGTGTATTGCACATCATGTATAGCAGCATTGATATGAGTATGATTTCTTTCATTTTTTAAAAATACTTTTCCTGTGAAAGTGGCAAAATATACACTTAAGAAGAACAGTAATCTCTGTGGCAGTCCTGAGCCCTAAATGTATTTATTTTCCCTACAGGGTACAGCAATAGAAAAAAACATCCAAGCCACTAGAAATTGGAGCTGAATATAAATAGATTAAATGGCCATGACACTTTCATAACATAATTTAAACTCTCTGAGGAATGCAAATATGTCTTTTTTTTTTTTTTTTTTTTTCAAATTTCAACAAAAGAAGTCTGTGTATATGAGAGGACTATTTTCATTTGAGGATAAAAGAAACTATTTTCTTGGTAAAAGGAACATAAAAGTTATGAGATAGTGTAAATATAAGAATAAAAATATCTTATTTAAATCTCCCTTAGAACATATGACTTATTTCTAAAGAATATAATGACAATTTCTGTAAAAAATAGTTACTATTCTACACTTAACTTCTATTGAGGGTCAAGACTTCATTTTGAGTTATATTATTCTACAGTAAAAGTCATAATTTTGGAGTTACTTGTTTTGGGCCACACCTTGTGGAAAGGGCTTATCTGCCTTCTAACTTTGCAGCATATGCAGCTTTGGTGCAATGGCTTTGGATCCAGGTAGAGATGAGTCAATTGGCTAAAAAAAGAAAAAAACCTTCCTTTCAACACCACCTCTTTTTCTTCACTCCTTTCAGAAGATGCTTTTTTTTGTTAATAGAAATTTTCTTTTAATAGAAACTATTTTCAGATAAATCTGTTACAGTGTCAAACCAGAAATCACTGGGTTTATATCTATAGGTGTGAAGAGCTCCATGTGCTGTGTTTGGGAACTCATTTGTTGTTTATTTAACTATATAAGGAATTACAGAACAAATGTCTTCAAACGTAAGGTAGAAGAATAATAGTGGCAGAGGGTATAGACATTTTCCCCTCCTACATGGCCTTCATTCTTGTAACGTAGAAATAATAAAAATTACCAAACAAATTTCACTGAAAGGACCATCTAAAGGGTGGGGTTTATGGGCTGAGCCTGTAACCACTGAAGTTCCCCAGCTGCTTTGTCTCACAGGGAGAGATCTACAGATTGTCTACCCCAGACACTAAAAACTAATTCTGCAATCCACTGTATTCACAATCCTCGGGTCAGTGAGCTCTTCTGCATGCCTTACAGCAGTAGAAGAACTTAAGTTAGTTTTTTCCTACTCCAACACTGGAGTGTTACCAAATGAACTCTAATTTTTTGTACTACAGCTCTGTATTTGGCTGCTGATTCATACTGAACACAGCATCCATGACTCCTTCTATACCATTTTATGGGTTTTATTAGTGCACTGATGAACTAGTCTAGACTAATTGTAGCACCAGCAGTGGGGTTGCACATATTGTATTGTGCAACCAGGCAGACTGGTGGGCTGAAGCTTGAGCAAAAAGGGCTGATGCTCCCCTGAGACTTGAAAACTATCACCCCACAGGTGCTGAGGGAAATGGTGAAAAACAAAGAGTGCAGAAGGTGGCTCAAGTAGGGGAATACACAGGCAGAAACAAGGCCAAATTTCACACAGCTTGGCAATGACATATGGCACTTCCAATAAAAACACTCCTGTTTGAAGCTGAGGCAGTGATATGATGACATTAATAACCAGGTTGTGAAAACACAGGCAAAAGATTTGCAGAGAGCCTGTGGTGAGGGTTTGCAGTATGTTATACAACTTCAGCCTGGTCTGAAGGAAAACTGCACAAGGAATTCTGAGAAGAATTATTTTTTGAAGAATAGAGAAAATACTCCATACTGATCAGGTCAGCTGTGTCATGGATGCTGAATGGATTGTGCCTATTCATGCCTGGTTTCTTGGGAGCTGAAATACTGCCAGAGGCTTCTGTGTAAGGAATGGCTTAGCAAGCCAGGGTAGCAGCAGAGCAGGAATTCAGCCAACAGTTAAAGCAATGTGCTGAATCTGGCTAATCCAAATGACTGTAAAAGCCTGTGGCCAGTGAGCATGATTAGAAGCAGGGCTGATTTGCAGGAATTGCAGAAAACTCAGATGGATGTGACTGGTGGGGACTAGCAAAGGGAACCAACCACCTGCAGCAATTCTGAGCAGAAATAGAAAATAGTTTATCAGCCATATAGTGAGGCTCTGCCTTGCCTGACACCTCCAATGGGGCAGGCTGCTGATGTCCTCTAAAACTTCACTTCCTCTTCACTTCCTTGGGACAGCCAGCGAGTGATCTCGAAGGGGGAAAGGGAGGATTGAACAGCTGCTCAGTCATGGAGTTTCCAGTGAGGAACTTGCCTTTAAACAACTACCAAATATCTTTTTTGAGGTTAGTTGTAATTTTCCACTTGTGAATTGTTTTTTATGTTTTTCATTTCTTTTTGCCCTCTGTAGACCAAATGAACTCTTAAGTCCATCTGTTGAACCTCCTGCCTCATTGAGGATCTATATGATTTCATTTCCTAGGTCTTTGACTGAAAGCTCAAGCCAATGACTTTTTTAGCCAGGACTTCTTGACATATGAAGATTATCAAATGTGAATTGGAAAATACAAACAGCAGAGAAATGGTGATTTTAGATGTGAGCGCTGCTCAGACTGTGGGAGTAAGGCAGTTTTGGAGGCCCTTGCTTGGGTCATGGTGATCATGATTTCATAGGTGTGGATTTGGGTAGATTTGTGCAGGATTAGCAGATTTTGGAGGTGGACCCAGTGTGGCTATATTTAATTTGTTTCTGAAGTTTGGTTTCTGGTGACTGATGACACTTTGTCTTGAATGTCTCTGACTTCTCATTACATCTCAGACAGAAGGGATACTCATTTCCCCTAGGAGTACAGCAAGCATGTAAAACAGTTGTATGATATAACCCACCATGAAATCCATGACAACTCTACTCAATACACATTGATGCTTTCAGACATTTTTCTGCTTTATTCCAAAGATATAGGTTTGCAACTGAGGGATATGGAAAATCACTTATATTGGATTGCTGTGGTCCTAACTCGATCTAAATTTCAATACAAGGTGGATTTGGTTTGAAGGAACCTTAAAGACCATTAGTTCCAACTCCCTGCCATAGGCAGGGACATCTTCCACTATATGAAGTTGCTCCAAGCTCTGTCCAACCTGATCTTGAATACTTCAAGAAATAAGGCAGCCCAGCTTCTCTGGGCCATCTGTTTCAGTGTCTGACCACCCCCACAGGGAAGAATTTCTTCCCTAGTGTCCAACCTAACCCTGCCCTCTGCCAAAGCCTTGTCTGTCCCTCCAGGCACTGGTTACTCAGGCACTGGAAAGGGCTCTGTGGTATCTCTGGGGCCTTCTCTTTTCCAGTCTGTACAACCCCAGCTCTCTCAGTCTGTCTCCATAGCAGAACTCTTCCAGCCCTTGGAGCATCTTCATGCCCCCCTCTGGACTCACTCCAAAGTGAAAGTTCTTAAGTCATACTCTGGTACCTCTCCATGCTTTCCAAAGTACAACAGGCACCCACACCGACGTGATGGATGTTTCCACGTGGCACAGGGAGGACAATGTAAAAAGTTGTCCATACCACACTGTATCCCAGCCCTGTTCTGATCATCTGCTGCCTTCTCACTGAGACCACATAAAAGTTTCTTATAGGAAGTGAAACTTCCAGTAATAAAAATAAGAGGTTAATGTGTTTTTCTGCTTAGGTCACAAGCAGAAATTGACTCAATGATTTCATCACAGTTCCAAGTGGACATTTGTCTGCATTAGAAAGAATCTCAGTTTGACATGTTTTGAAAATATGTGAAGACCACAATTAAGGCTGGAACAGGAGGCATTTAACAAATGTGACGTTGTTTTGATTAAAATTTATGATGGAAGAATATTGTAAAAAATACAGATCTCTCAAAGAAAGACAGAAAGAACTTTTAAAATAATTGAACTCATTGCTTCTACTTGTCACAGATAAACAAGTTTAATTTAAATACAGGTGATTTATACCTCCTGCTGGGTTAAATTAATGAAGAACTTCTCTTTAAATCAATTTAACTCCATGGACTTCAGTTAAGATGGGCTAAGAGTTCACTAGCTAGCTGAGTGGCATTCATATGAGTGCTTCATTCAAAAATTAAAACCTTTGTAGTAAAATAGGCAAAATACATAAACATTAGTACCACTCTTCACTAGAGACCCAGTCCTGGGCAATCTGAGTCTGGGGGACTGCTGCCAACACTCTCTTAAATGCTCTGAGGGAAGTGATCAGTCACTCCTCTGGCTGAAGTCCCTGTGCATGGAAGTGAGGGGTGGGATTGGGTGCTGCAGGGGAAAAGCCTGCCCAGGATGTGGTTCCACAGATTGAGCTTCTGCAGCCACTCCTTCTCTACTGTCTCCACCATACTGCATACAACAAAGACACTGGTCCTGGAAGACAGCCCTGAGATTTTAGTTTTGAATGGTAAAGTAAAACCAAGACAGTTTAAACTGAAACTTTAGTCTTAGGTGTCTCTGCCATATTGTGCCCAAGCCAAATTCAAACCTTGGCTGTGGGTACATAGTATTTATAATGCCATGGAATTTGTGGAAGCACACTCTCCCTCTTGCAATGGGCATAACTTAAAACTTTGCATGTATTTTCCTGTCCAGTCCAAGAGAGTCATGACAAGAATCAAATGGCTGTCAATGCCCATGTTATTTTGAAACACATATGACGGAGCTATCAGCTGTAAGTGCTTTCCTTGACCACATTAGATTCAGCACTACATTGGAAGAGGAGTTTCCAAATTATTAATGTTTGAGTTAAATCTTTTACATGGAACAGTTGCCTTCTTAACATAGCACAACCCCACAACAATATTCTAAACCAGGAAGCTAACCTTTTCACATTGCAGAAAATAAGGAAAGAGAAAACAAGAAAAGAGAAAATAAGTGGAGATGACATAGTAGCATAAACATTAGAGACTATTTTTAATGTTAGCAAGAGAAATCAGTTTTCATTATCTGAGGGGAGGCATGGAAATAGGGCTAGAGGGAGTTTGCTTTCACATTTTGAATAAAAACATTAGAAGCTAAGGTATACCATGAAAGTATATATACATTAGACAACTTGGAAATAAATATTTCTTAGACTGTAGTTAGAGAACAAATTGTTTTCAAAAGAAGATATCACAAATATTTAGCATTCATCTTCACTAGGCTATTGGAATGCAGATGATGCTAACAAATTATCAGTATTTATTTGCTAGAAAATTTATTTTTCTTCTTGGTTTTATGGTTCAAGAATATGATATTTTATAAAGAAACTTTTATCACATTTGTATGATCATATAGAAAGACAATCCTAAGAAGTTCTTAACTGTTTATCTTACCCTCTGTAAGGAGACCTAAATGAAATTGTTAATCACTGAGTCTTTATAACACATTATTTCCAATAACAAAATGTAATTTTTTAAAATTCATATTCAACAAGCACTTTTTCTGCAAGCTAAATCCTGAACTGTCATTATGTTTGCTGATACATTTGTTTGTACAGGAGGATGTTTTTCTTATGGCTTCACAGGATGTTCCTTTTCTGTATCAATCAGCAAACATGCTCCACTCTCTTTCACATGGAGCTGAATTCCAGTGCCAGTGAAACAATCAAAATGCAACTACTATGTAGGTCTGCAGCATACACAACACCTGTTCTCTACCCTGATTAGGTCTATTTCCACAGCATCCAGTGCTGCAAAAATGCTCTGGAGCCAGAGAAATAGTAACATAGGAGTGTATGTGATCATCATCTTGTGGACACATTTCCAAACTAGTGTGAGAGAATATAGATTAAAATAATTTTTTTCATACTGAGTAGAGAGGGAATTTAAGCATAATTTAAAAAAGGCAGAGATTCATTTATGGTTTCAAAAACCAAAAGATCAGTTAGCCTAAATAGCGCAGTATGAAACCATTTATTAAAAATAGATGAATTGAGAAGAGTGATTGATCTTGTGTGCTTTTATAACAGCTCACAGACACATGAAAAACTTCTTTTCACTTATGTTACAAGCATACAATTTGGTAATCATTATATGAAAGCTTCAGAGTCTGATTATCATATTTCCATAGAAGTTAATGTCTTCTGCAGAAGGCAAACTGTTAAAGTCAATTACTCAGTATCTTTAGAAACTGCATTTTCTTTTGAATATTTTGGGGCAAATCTTGGCACTCCTTACCACTAATCTAATCTGAGCTGCAAAGAAATCATTCTACTGTTGAGCAAATGATGACAGCATACTCTTTAGTCTATACACTATAGTATTACACTGTAGGCACAAGTTGTAGAAACGGACTTGAAAGAGCATTTTATGCCATTTCTGGAGCTGAACTGAAATTCTCAAATGAAACTTTACATCTCAGAAAACACAAATTGAGAGAAAGCAGAACTTTTGCTCTGCTGCATCTGTTCAGATGGCAAATCCAGCTGCAGCTGCAATACTTGTGTCCAGACAGAACAGCTGCTCAAAAGATCCAGCTGAAAAAAGGCATGGGAGACTGAAGGGCTGGGTACAGGTCCTGTGGTCATGTAATACAGTAGAATGATATAATTGTGAAAAGAAAAACCAAAAAACCCAGACAAAAAACCTTGCCCCAAAGCAGACAAAGCAGACCTTTGTCATGAGCTGTGTACAGCCTTAGGCAGGGCCCACCCCTGGTGTAATCAGGTCATGAGTGATGTGACTCCTTCCATCTTGAAAATCCAGTCTTCTTCAGACAGGAAGAGAAAAAAAAAGCCAGACATGGAACTTTTTCATCAAATGTAATTTTTATTTTCTCAGTAGTTCTGGTGCTTCTATGAAGAATCTAAACACACATTGGAAGTTTAGGGGGAACAGAAGATCACATAACTGTTGGCTGCCAATTCACCTAATCTACTTACTGCCTCTGACAGAGTTAGTTTTGTCTTTGCTAGTCCTGTCAGGTGTTGGAATGTTCCTAAACCTTCCTGATGCTGAAAAGCCCACAGCATGCCCAGGTTTTTTCTATGCTTTTAATTCCCTTTTTCCTGTTGCTACTGAAGACCAGTACTTCTTAAACTGTTAGCAACCAAGAAATACGTTTAAAGAAATTAGGTTGTTTATTTCACATTTTACTCCTTACATTAAAAAGCCAAAGCATTAAACTTTCTCTGCTAATTAAATCCTGGTTTGGATTACACCTTAGGACTTTCTGCTTCTGAAGTTTAGTCCCTGTGTCTCCTGCACTAGAACAAAGTTATTTCTGATTTGCAGCTGATGCACCATCAGTTTTCCTTCTGGTCCTTTTGTACAAAATTTTGCCCTATTACCTTTTAAGCTTCTCTCCTGTTTATTCTTACCTGGAGTAATTTTTCCCTATCTCCTCAATCCCAATTTCTCACACTATTCACTGCATTCACAAATGTGCAAAGATACTCTTTGTTATCTTTTTTCCCAGGAGAGCCCATCCTCCCTCAGTAGAATATCATTCTGTGATGAAGAAAAGCAAAAGCCTGCTGCTGACATTACTGACATGGCCATATTTACCCTCAGGCTTTGCTTGTCCCTGTGTGAACCCTTTTTTTCCTTTTTTTCTGCTGGTGGATGAGAGCAGCCCTTGCCAGAGCTGGAGCTCTGTGGTGGCTGGTGCTGTGCTTAGGCTCGGTCTGGGCTGTGCCTTTGTCTGTGTGAGAAGCAGAATGTGTGCAGTGACCAGGTGAATCCCCTCTGGCTGGCAGTCACATTTTGGACAGCTGCTGTCAGAGATGGGAGGCACATGGGTCTCTCCACTGCCAGCAGGGGGAGGTCACCAACTACTTTTATGTTTTGGCATGCTTGACGATGAGGATAGTGAGTCTCTCAGTATTTCAGGTTTCTGATTTTTCTTTCTCTGCCATTGGCATTCCATCTTCCTGTGCTACCCTAGCTGCATATCTATTTCTGGAAGAATTAAAAAGGAATAGAAGCCCTCCTCTGAAGAGACAAAATAGCAATTTTCTAGGTGGTGTCACAGCAGTTTTGCCTAAATTTTGCTTATGTGTCTGACTTTTAGGCAGTGCTCTAGCTCAAAATGGAGACTTAACAAGTCTGCAGTATCTCCTTGCAAGTAAACCTGACTCCTGTTTTTGGTTTATGCTTTGGGCAAATCATGAATGAAGTGCTTGATTTTTACCCTGTATTCACAGGCTATGTGCTGCTTACAAGTTACATAGTGTTCTGCTGGGAAAACACAAATACCCCTTGATGATTATGCATAATGTAAAATGTTATTAACAAAATATTGCCACTTCAGGTATAATGGCAGCAAAATAAACAAGCATAAGTGCTAGCTTGTGTAGATTTTAAATTTTGTTCTCTTACTGATTTTTTCATGGTGAATATAACTTGGTGGAATTTTTAGACATTCAAGCAATATTGATTTACTGCAATAGATCTGCTTGATACTGGAGATCAAGCTATTTAAATAGCACTGATGATGAAAGGGGGCTATTTATGTGACTATACATGAAATATTGCTTCATATTTGCAATAGTGCATAATCTGATCATGAGTGTTTATAGAATTATGAAGTTATTAATAAGAATATTATTTTTTCACATATAATTATAAGTTACCTGAATTTTTTCTCAGAAATAATTTTTATTATTTCCTTTTTTTAAAGTGTTCTTACTAAGTATCTCAAAAAGCAGAAGTAATATGTGATTGATTAGTCATACCTCACTAGATGCAACTGAATTGATTTTATGAGTCAAGAAACCCGAAAGCTGAAATGAGTTTATAACGAGCATTATTTTAAATTAAGTACTCAAAATATGTGATACATGATCACCATCAAGAAAAGATTTGCTGAAACAAAAGAACACAGCTGATTTCTTTTTACCTGATGCTGTCATAATTAATAATATTGTATTTTGTCTTTTGCCATGATGCATTTTAGCTATTGAGAAGGGATTTGAGATTAGCACGTCTACTCCCTTAAAACTTTTCTTTAGAATGTTTTTCAGCATCAATATAACAATGCTTGCAAGATAAACAAACGGTAAAAAAAATCCCCAAACAATTTTGTGACTATATGTTTCAAAGTTTAAATAAGTGAAAACAGACAACTGAAGGGAGAAATCAATTTTAAATTATGGTCCTGAGAATATTACTTGAGAATACATGACACTGGTGAATCTACTTAATTGCTGTGGCAGCATTTTCACACTGGAAGATTTTAGTTTTTTTAATTGAAATTGTATTTTTTCAGAACAGTACAGAAAAGGTAAGAGGAAATGCAGAAAGCATTTTTTTCATTATACTTAGAGTCCTCTGTTGTCTTGGAGATCCAGGCTCATATCAGAATTTCATGCAAAAGTAAGTGGGGGGTCATCCTTTTCAGCTGTTTGCCTTGTGTGGAAAAAGAAGAGTTGCTATGCCATGCAGCAAACTTCTCTGGGTCATTTATATAAACCACGTGCTGGGATTACTCAAACACTGAAGCCTGGCATGCAAAATATTAAAGCTCTGCAGGCAATCAGATAGGATTCAGAGGCTCTGTTATTACAATGCTTATAATGTTTCTAAATCCATATCTTTGGAGGAAGCTTTTAGGTGAACACTTAACTGCACCTACACAAATAAGTTATAGGCTAAAAATATAAATAAGGCTATAAATAAGGCTATAAATAAGGCTATAAATAAATATAAATATAAATATAAATATAAATAAATATAAATATAAATATAAATATAAATATAAATATAAATATAAATATAAATATAAATATAAATATAAATATAAATATAAATATAAATATAAATATAAATATAAATATAAATATAAATATAAATATAAATACCTTTATTAAGTGTTAAGTGTTACTGAATATTGAATTATTCAGTTCAAGAAGTAAAACTCAAGGTGTTTGGACTGATGGGCTCCCAATGTTAGGCCACATTCCTGGGACATGTCCCTGCCAGGTTCAACAGGGACACAAGTCATGCCACAGCCTGACATCCCAGCCCTGCACAAAATAAAAAATAAAGATGGGCCTTGTTCTCTCTGCAGTAATCAGAAGGGTCTACTCAGAAAACAGAGGCAAACATACCTACATGAGGGCTGGTTTGAAAATTTAACTCACTTGGCATTATTGTTTGAATTTTCTGAGAATGTTTGGCAATAAACCATAGATGTGAGCTTCTTCTCAATATTAAAAATTGTCACAGTCCTTAATTACAATATTATATTTCAGAATTATCTCAGTTTCTGATTCAGAGGAAACAAAAAAAAAAAAAAAAAAGAGAACAAGCACGTATTTAATATCATGTATGACTGTGACATTCCAGGACAAATGGTGGTGTAAGACAGAGTGATCAAAATTTGTCTTCAACCAATTTCACTTTAGTTTCATCTATTGTTGAGTACTGACAAAAAACCCTCAGCTGGTACAGCCAATCTCAAATGTTAGTTTAAATGAGTCACTCATATTGTTTGCATAGCAGGTCAGCTAATTGTCCACTTTATCAGCATTTTATTTCTTTGAAGAAGAAGTGAATATAAATAATTTTTAAGGCAATGCAATGGGATCATCTCCAGTGTCAATGTCATGTGCTTCAAACAGCTTTCAGGGCTCTTGCTTTGCTTTCTGCCAGTGACTAAATCCATGTGTTTCAGATGGACTGCTATTTGTAATGATTTTGACAATTGGGAATAAATACCAGGAGCAAATATTTTTTTGGCACCATACAGCTGTGATTTAAGCAAAGATTGTCATGATTTTCTTGCATTCTTGTGGTTTTCATCCTTTGAGTTCAACATGATCTGGACTTCCCTGCCAAAAAAAAAAAAAAAAAAGAGAGGACAAAAGAAAAAAAACAGGGCAGGGCAGGGAAGTGAGCTTAGTTTTTCACCAGAAGATACAATAAATAAACATACATGTTTTATAGTTCTTTAGAAAGGAGCTGAGAGTTGCTGAAATCGTGGAGGAGAGGTCACTCTAACTCCTTGTGCTGGGAATGCAGGAATGATGCTGTGCCAGCCCTGTGGCTGAGCAGCTGAGCAGAAAGCTGCTGAGGTTGCTTATGACTGCAGGGCTCTGCCACACAAGACACAGCCCCTGTGGGCATCTGAGCTTCTACAGATTCAGCATTTTGGGCCAAAGTTCCATCATGGGAGATACTGGATTGCCCACAATGAGACTGTGATAGCCTGGGTACTGCTGAGGGACATGGTGCTGGAGTGCTGAGTCTGCTGAAGGCTTGCAGGAAGACTCAAGGCTATCTTCAGTTGCAGGACAGCAGCTGAACAGGAAACTTTGGGGCAGAAGACAGCAAACACCTGACATGGTTCATGGATGACAAGGAGGAGCTGCACTCAGTCACTGCTGGTGCTGCTGCAGCAGAGGGACATCTGTGCATCCCTAAGGCTCTCATCCCCCAAAAGAGCAGCTCAGGCAGTTTGGTGATCAGAAGATTTATCTGCTTGGCTGTTCCTATCCTATCTTTTCCTAAAAGCCTTGTAAGATCCATGCTGAAAAGGTAATACTGCACCAACTCAATCATTACTTGAGGGACATCACAGAAAAGAAATAGGCCCTTTCCTATATTTCAGGTTCATGGCCTTAAAATTCTGCTTTATTATCTATGAGTGCAAGAAACCTTATTGTTCCATACTCCATTTATTTTCTGAGTAAAAACAGCTAGACCACTTCTAAATTCTGGTTATTAAATTTGGCAGTATTACTGCCTTCCAAAATATTCAGTGCATGACTTGTCCTTTAGAGCAAAAGGCTTGTGTATTTTTTAAGTACTGTGTGAAAAACAGAGTGAAATTTGCTCTGTGCCCACCACATAGGCCCCATTGTCCTGGACCTGAAAGAAGAAAATGAGATGGAGGGATGTGGTTTATTAAGGTCACACATTTATTAACTGAACTTGGCAGGGAATTTACAGCAGTAACCTTCACATTTGGGATCATATTTCTTTCCAGAGCTGTTTCTGCTTGATAAATAGCTGCCTTTCCCACATTCCAACAGGGCCTCTAACACCTTTCCTCTCACAGGCACAATGGGATGTCATAGCTTGTTCTGAGGATGTATCCCTCTTAATTTCCTTTAATCTTAATTTTACAAGGAGGTTGAGCCCTTTCTGGAAGCTGAACCTGTAAAACATCCCTGGAACCCACTGCATGTCAGCAACTGGACAGGTGCCTCTTTGTCTCTCCTGTTCTGTCCTATGAGGAGCAGAAAAACCTCATACTGTGGAGTTATCCCAGTGACACAGGAAAATAATATTTTCTGATTTCCCCAGAAGGAGGGTTAAAGCAATCTCTGCAGTTGGCCTCAAAATAATGTTTCTACATTAAACCAAGGGCTGAGTAGCAAACCTGGATTTGACAGGGTTTCAGGATGGTAAAACCCACAGAATTTCCAAAAATCCCAGAGAAACCACAGAATAATGGAATCATAGAATATCCTGAGTTGGAAGGGACCCACAGGGCTCACCCAGACCAGCTTCTGGCCCTGCCAGAACAACCCCAAAAATCACACCCTGTGCTTGAGAGCGTTGCCCAAATGCTTCTTGTGCTCTCAGGCTGGTGCTGTGATGCCTTCCCTGGGGAGCCTGTTCCCTCTGGGAGAAGAACCTTTTTCCAGTATCCAAACTAAACCTCCCTGACACAACTTCAGGCCATCCCTTGGGTCCTGTCACTGTCACCACAGGGAAGTGATCAGTGTGACCCCCTCTGCTTCCCCATGGGAAAAAATCTCAGGTGCCATGAATCTAATAGCTTAAGTTGGGTTACATCCCCAGTTCAAATAAAAAAAATAAGTGAGAGTTTAAAGAAAGAATCTTTTTCCCCATCTGTCTAGAAAATCTGCTAATGTTTAACCTTGTGACATTTATATTTATGTTTCTGTGATTAAATTCTACTACTGAAATACCTTATTCAAAATTTGCTTCACTTTCTTGTGCTGGGAGTTTGCATAAGGTGGTTATAGACTGTGAATATATTCTTATTCAAGTTCTCTGTGTAGTGGAACATTGTGACAACTAGATTTTTTCTTTGAGAGAAGCAGTCTTTGCTGATGCTCTTTGCAATCAGAATTTAGACATGTATGTCCCAAGTAAAGAGAAGCCTCATAAATTTTGGTCTCATAAAATTTGAATCAACATAAATAGTTTTAAACCTGTTGTACTTATACCTTTGATTTTTACTGTAAGAAATCTGTACATATATAAGTTAAACATAGGAGGAAAAAAGCCTTTGTACTACCCCAGCAAAGCTGTTCTTCTGAGATACAACGAAAATAAAGCAATGGTGTTTACCCTGGGAAGGGAATGCTCATCTTTTTAAACTCTGTCCTGTAATTTCCACAAGCTGGTCAGTGGTGAAAGCTCTCATCTGGAATGCTGATGGGGCCGCCCCTGTCAGACATCTTTCCTAATAAGGTAAATCACACAGTGCTTGGTCAATCAGCTAAATCCAGGGAATGAACTCCAGCTTAAGCTGCTTTTGCCAAAAGACACTAGCAACCACAGGTTAAAGTTCATGTCTGCCAATAACACATTGCCACTCCAACAAGAAATGCAATCAGGATGTATTTGTTACCTCTGACAAAAACTATATTATTATATTTAAATGATGGCTTTTCTTTACAGCAGTCATTTTTCTGTCATCTGAGAAGGCTGATATGAAACAGATGGAAAATAGACTCACTGTTCTTTTCAGAGCTTTTTTATAAAATTTTATTTTATTTTATTTTATTTTATTTCTTAGGTGTAGGACTAAGTATCCTGATTTTAGCTTGTTATAAGCAAGAAGGAAATGGCATGACTTCTGCATAATGGTCTGTCTTTGTAAGTCTGTCCCTTTGATTCTCTGCTATTTCTTGACATTTTTCCAAAACACTGCACCAAATAGTTTTATTGTATACTCTTTTCAAACTTTTATTGGTAATTTATATTTAAGTAAGAATATGAGTGGGTGATAAATTTTATTCTCTGTAAGAATATATCCATATACAAGGCATGGAATTATGTAGAAATTAATATTCCAAACTTGGGTTGTGCACAGTATGTACATGGGTCAAAAGAGGTAGAGATATGATAGGGAATGGATACAGGGCTGCTGGGCCAGAAGTATTCTGGATCCTTAAGAAAGATGTCAGAGAAACAAGACAGAGAACAGAGTGTGACCTTAATGCACTCAGATATTGACACTTGAATTAAAACTAAGACTAGTACTAATATGCTAGTAATTAACACCATACTTAACATTATTGTTGTAAAATTAATACAAGTACATAGATTTCCACACCAGACTCACTATGCTTCTGATGAATAAACTAAAATAATTCTTTTGCATGCTAGATGGAAAAGAAATCTTCTACTATATCAGTGCTACTTGTCACCCAATCCTAATGAAAGGGGAAATTTTACTTTGAGGGTCCAAGCAATTTGGAAAAAAAAGCTTTAATGAAATCTGTGAATGCCAAACCACATGAAAAATGGAATAGTCTGAAGAGACAGAAACTCAAGTGATGAATTCTGAAGCAGGACAAAGTAATATCTATACACATGCTGAGATTTGGCCCCTTAATGTTTCACACTGTGGCTATCTTTGGAAGTCTCAAGAATTATGAATGATTTTATTAATTTAAGCCAGAAATAGCTGCCTGTGTTTCCAGTTGTATAAATGATACATGATTAAATTAAAAATATTTTTGGTACTTCTCTTGCAGTTTTCACTCTATAAGATACTGTCTTCTTGAAATTGGCGTATTCAACAAAAAGTTTTTGCAGGGATATGGACAAGTTCACAAGAGGTCAGAAGACGTGGACATGGAAACTAAACATTTGTAGTAACTCTTTCTGGGACACAGTAATGAGATGTCTATGGAGTGCAAAACAGGACAAAGACTGAAATAACTGGATCCTTTTGACCATCAGCCTGTAGGACCAATCCTGTGGTGTGGCTCAGCAGCAGCTGAAAAGCTGTGCAGTAGCAGGGATGACACAGCAGGGAAAGGAGCCAACACTCAGTACTCCATCAGCTGTCTGTGCAAAACACCAGCTTTCTCTCTGCCTCTGTGGGATGCACCCCTGAGAAAGGCCCTGGTGTTTTGAATGGATCTGTGCATGTGGTTCATGTTGTGAACTTATGTCCAAGTAGTTAAACAGAAACAAATCTTCAACTTTCCTTCGAAGCAGAATTTCAGTTTTATGTGTCATCTGCACTTCTTGCTTTGCTTAACTGTGAAAAAGATCTTACAGCTTCCTCCCCTAGAACAGATGTCAAGGGTAGATGACTTGGCCAAAGCTGAAGACATGCAGCTTCTTTTCCCACTGAAATGAAAGGGTGGATGCTGCTCCTTGGTAACAGGAATCTGAGCCCCAGGCCTTTTCAAATGCATATAAATGTCTCTCATCTTTCTGAACAACGATCTAAACAGAGAAATAAGGAAAAACATGATTAAGCAGCAGAAGAACTGAGCATGATATAAGTTATGATTTCTTTTGAAATTATGTGGTAAATTTGCCAGCTGTGTAAATACAGATTCAGTTCATATTGTTAATTTGTTAATCCTGCATCAAGCAGTTGTGCCAAAACCATCACAAATTTAACATTTGCAACATAAGACTGTGATCTTACAGCTTTGCAGAAGGCAAAATATTCAATACAAGGAGGAAATAAATGTGAATCTTTAAAAAAATCCATAGGAATTTGGCAAATATATGACAATACCTTTTGCTTATTATTGGACACTACCAATGTTTTTTCCATAAATCCTTCTCTGTATTACTTTTATCTGTTATTGGACTGAGTACATTTTTTGCTTTGACAATTTCCAAGTACAGAGTTGCATATCTTCTTTACCACAATATCCTTTGTTTACATAACTTGTGGTTGCCTGTCACAGCTGAGAACTCAGCCTGGCAGGAACCTTCCAGTCCATATAAAATGGGCTGCCATAGGGCTCCACTGGCTATTGATGATGGAGAATCAGGAGGAGTTTTTGTGGTATAAAGTAATTAATATAAATTGTGGTATAAATTAATTAGCCATTCATGATGAAAATACAGCCATCTGCATATCAGATCACAGTTTAGGTTTGACTGTGATTAGGAAATCACAAGGAAATATGCTGTATCATTTTCATGTGGCCTTTTCACATTTAAATGAGGGGTAAAATTCAAATTCAGTGTAGAATACTTAAAATTTTGTAAACTCAAGTCCTATATGGCTCCTATATCAGAGGCCTATTTAATGGAGTGATAAATTTTTTTTTTTTCTTTTTGACAAAGAAGGCAGTTTAACTGGGCCTTTTTGGGACTTCTACTGACACAACTGTACCTCCTGCTGAAGACTTGTTTTTGAGACTTCCCAACAGAGCAGGGGCAGTGGACACAGCCCACAGCCACTGCTCAGCTGGGCTTAGGAAGATCATAACACACTGTCTGATCTAAGGCAGCTAATTCTTTCTTTGGCAGGGTAGGGGACCAGAGGAGCTGCACATTTCACTCCATTCACTCCATTTCACTGCACATTTGCACAGCCCCTGGGTGCAGGGGCAAAGTCAGGTGAGACAAAAGTCTGTAGAAGGGCTGGATGGTGGCTGCCACTGCCACTGAGGGCACCAGGGAGAAATTAGGGCCAAGCACAAAGGGGAAAAAACTCCCAGGAAAATCATCCCATGAAGATTTCCTTCCCAGCCTCTAAGGAGCAAGGAGCCCAAATCACCTAACTCCAGTCAGACAGTTTCTCTGCTTTTTCCCATGTGATGAATATTTGCCCTGCCCTGTTGAACTGACAATTTGATTTTGTTTATGCTGTTGAGAAGGCTTAAACTGAGTGTGAAAAGTCAAATTCTTTTTTACCAACAATAGTACTGTGTAAATGAAATGGAATTACTCAGCTTTTCATCTAAAATTCTAGATCACAGAATCACAGAATCAACAAGGTTGGGAAAGAACTTTGAGATCATCAAATCTGACCTAGGACTGAACACCACCTTCTCAACTAGCCCATGGCACTGAGTGCCATATCCAGCCTTAAATACCTCCAGGATGTTCCAAGGCCCAATCACCCTTTCTGTGAAGAATTTTTCCCTAATGTCCAACCTATACCTCCCCTGGCACAGCTTAAGACTGTATCCTCTGTCACTGGTGGCCTGGGAGAAGGGACTGACTCCTACGTGGCTGCAGCCTCCTTCAGGGAGCTGTAGAGAGAGATAAGATCTCCTCTGAGCATCCTTTTCTCCATCATAAACACCCCCATCTCCTTCAGCAGCTCCTCAAGGCATTTGTGCTCCAGACCCTTCACCAGCTCCATTGCCCTTCTCTGGACTCTCTCCAGCCTCTCAACATCCTTCCTAAACTGGGGGCCCAGAACTCAAGGTGCAGCCTCAGCAGTGCTGAGCACAGAGGGACAGTCCCTGCCCTGTTCCTGCTGCTCACACCATTGCTGATACAGCCCAGGGACCTTCTTGGCCACTTGGGCACACACTGGCTCATGTTTACCTGTCTGTCAATCCTTTGCCCCCATATCCTTTTCTGCCTGGCTCCTTTCCAGCCACTCTGTCCCCAGCCTGCAGCACTGCATGGGGTTGTTGTGGCAAGATGTCATAAAACTCGAGTGTCTTTGGAAAAATTTTCTAAACCACTCTTTTAAAAAATGATTCTGTTGTTATTGTGCCTTTTTTTTTTTTTTTTTTTAAAGAAATAGGAGCTCTTCCTTGGCATGCCTCAAGCTGTTCAATCGTCTTTACAGACCAGAGTCCATCTGACACTGTGTTACATAAACTGCAGACCACAGAAGGAAGAGGCACAAAAAGGGTATGCACATTTCTCTGCAATATTTTTCAGCACTTGTTTGCAGTTGTCAGAGCTTTACCTTCTTTTTATTCTTGCCTGGAAAAACCCTTTTAATAAGTTAGGCATTTGTCAAAAAAAAAAAAAAAAAAAAAAAGAAAATACATTCCCCAGACTCTTAGATATATCACAGCCAGTCAGTTCAGATTGGATGTAAATGAAGTAGTTACACAGAGAAGCAACAATCTTTTCAAATGACTGATCATAACACACATTCTTGGAATGGTCCTGTTGTCTGAAGAGAAGTAAATCAAACTTCAAAACAAGACAATAAGCATGACAAATAGTGTCCAATTGATCACAGTTGTTTCCTCATGAAAATACTTCCATTAATGCAAATGGAAGTATAATTTAATATTGAAAACTTCCAGAAGGGTAAAAAGTAAATAAAGGACAAACTGTACCAGGAAAATATGACTGGCTGATTTGACAGCATTACAGAAATACTCAGATTAAGAGAACATTCCATCCAAAGGACCATTACTAAGAAGTGATCTGATTCATACTTTGTTTTTGTTTTGTTTTTCTTTCATAACAATTAGGTGAAAAGGGATCACTGGAAAATCCAGCTCATCCTCTTGTTTGCAAAGAGATTTTATATTTCACCCGAAAACTTGCATTTAAAATCTCTTGCTTTTTCTTCTTTTTTTGTTGTTGCATATCTTGTGTTTGACTGATGTGTATTCAGAATTACATTTAGTCTTGAGCTCAAGAACCCTGGGAGGGTTATTCCATGATCCCCCTTGAGAGTTCACCTAAATGGTTTATCATTTTCTCTTAAAAATTTCTACATTTTTTTTTTTTTTACTTTGACTTTCACTGATGTCACAATTAGATTTTTCTAAAGCATTTAATACTGGAATAATTTTTTAGAGAATCTGGATTAGAGCTCTTGATAAACTCTGATATTTTGATATTTGTTAGGAAAGACTTCTTTCTGCCTTCTGAGCAATTTTTTCTTTCCCAAACAAGTAGTCTTCAATCTTGTGCAACATCTTTTATTTTGACATGGTGTTCTGAACCTTGAACTCAGGTTATGTCTCATCAGGTCTCACAAGCCATTTACAAATTGCAAGTTCATGGCAATACCTGTGCTCTGTGCTAAGAATTTATGAACAGAGTGAGATGCTATATGCAAACTGGTAAGCAGTCTCCTGGCATCTGGGAGATGAAATCCATGTTGTACTTTATGCAGCTGAGAAACTGAGAGTCAGACATCTTGCAGTTCAAACTTCCCTGTTCTAATGATTGGCTTCTTATAAACCAGCTGCCTTGTTTCTGTCTTTTGGAGTGGTTTCAGTTTCCAAACATGATTTTAAGTAAGCCCTGATGTCAAGACTGGATCTTAGCTCTCCCACATGGCAGAGAAATTCACCAGCTGAAGTGCACCAGCTGTCAGCACCTTGTTACTCCTTTTTTATAACAAAAAATAATATTGGAGCACAGATGTTTCATCACATGCAATTAAATTATTTCACCTTAGTGAGTTATCCTCTTGCCAGAATGTGGTGTTGGAGTGTACCAGTTGTGAGTGAAAATTCAGGAGTTTAAATGACAGTGAAAATGAGATAGCCTCATAAATTTCACCTCACACCTGAGATATGCAAACAAGGCAGTCCTGAAATGTCCTTGCAGTCAGCTAGCACAAGGTAACCTCTCAAGCCATTGGAACTGGAGCAGATTTGATCACATATCTGTGGATCAGGTTTCAGTCCTACTGGAGAAAATAAAATTTCATGGAAGTTGAAATTATTTATAAGACAGTGAATTTGCTTTCACATGGTCTTACCATAAATTTTTTTTTTCTACTTAATTATATTTTTCTCAAGGTTCTATCCATGCAAAATGACTGGCAAATATCACATGTAAAAACAATTAAAAGCCTTGTTTTAAAACGTTTGTACTTGATTTCTTACTTTCTAATGAAGTTGTGGAACTGTCAAATACAAGCACCTGGTTCAAATTTAGATTGAACAAGAGTTAATCAGTTATTGAATAATTCTTTGCAGCAGCAAATATTTTTTGTATTCATTGCTTACTGACAGAACTGCCAGGTGCTATACTGAACAGTGAGTGACTTATTCTCTCCAACCATCCCACCTCCAGGTACAGTCTGAACCCAAATATTGGCTCCAGATACTGCCACATTCTTTCAGAAGGGTGAAAAAATGTAATTTTGGATTGAATCATTATTGCCAAAGCCAATCCCACGAGCAGTCCAGTATTCTTACTGAAAGAGATGTTCTAGCTCATGTCAGAGTGTCGGTGTGCTCACCCCTGGTGACAGACTGTGAAGGTTTCATCTGTGCTCGGTTTGCTGCATGCACACCCTGTGCTCTGGTGTGCTAAAGATGTGCTGCTGAGCCAGAAGCTCAGCTTGTCCCATCTGCCCTGTCCTGGGTCAGGTAGGAGCACGTGGCAGGAGGGGAGAGACATCCTCACCTTGCAGGGATCAGCCCAGTGTCTGCATGCAGAGAGAGGTCATAGGCTCAGAGAGGGAGGTGGCAATGTGCATCAGGGCTGGGAGGCTCCTGGGTCACAGGCAGGATGCAGCACAACAGCCAGGCTTGGAGGTGCTTGGGAAAATCACCCTGTGCCTCGTGGACACTGATATCCAACGTGAATACTGACACTGCTCAGGAAGGTGCTGCAAGTCTGGGGTGAAGGGATGGTCCTGAAAGGTGGAGCACATGCCACAGAGGGGAGACTGGTTTTCTAACATTATTGCTTGCCCAGAGGAGATGAGGTTTCTCTGTTTCAAGTTGATTTGGAGGATTGTAGGGCTTTAATGTCATCTGGGTACCTTGGTCATTATGAAAATAAAGTGTGGAGGTTAGGTCTGCTTTAAAGGTCTGTCAGACAAATCTCTACTTCATGTAGCCTACAGAATATTATAATAATTTTTTAAAAAATAGTTTTTTTCAGATAATCCTCACTGACTATAGCCTTAAGTAGGAGGGCACAGCATCAAAGAAATCTTTGAGATTAAGAGATTAAGTTCCCATCATACTTCATCATGCCTAACTAGTTCAATTAAGTAATATTACACTTTTTTTTTTTTTTTTTCCCTGTCCCACAGATGAACATTGAGTAGTAGGTCTGAATAAATAAATTAGGAAATTCCCATTGCTTATGTTACTCATATGGTCAGAGTAAGTGATGGCAATGGTCCTCTTTCAGCTACTGAGTCTGCTGTCATGGAGTTTTGAAATTATCCAAGGTGGGAACTTGTCTGAAGCCTCCATTTTAAACAAGGAGAACAGAAAAAAAGGAAATTACCTGGAGATATTTTGTTGTTCTTTACTTTTTTGTGTTATTCCACAGCAAATATTATTTCCAGCATTTGGGAATAGAGATGCATGATATATGTTACATCTCTTATGTACCAAAGAAATTTCTTCTGCTGATTCATTTTTGCTACCTAGGTTTCCAAATCTCTCATTTGACAAATCCCGAGATTTTAATATGTGCCAATATAAAATATTCTATATAAAATGCTGAAGAGAAAGCTTTTGTTTTCAATATGTTCTGGTTTTTCACTTTATGTCAGAAACTATATTATAACTTGTGAAGGATAATAATCCAATTAGTGCTTGCAACTGCACTATTTGCTTCACCTGTGACTCATACCAGACTGTTTTTTCACTTTCTTTTATTGCATCAACTCCATCTTTGCCATAAAACATTTGTACAACTTCTTGTTGATTTTTATTTTTTTAAATTTTAACTCCTTTACCTAAGTTGTAACTTCTTTTTCTGTCCAGAGATTATCTCTAAATGCTCTTTAAATATTTCATCTTCATCTATATTAATTCCCCTCATTTTATATTATAACAAAATGTGCACTAGGGTTACAATCAGCAGCAACAGTAGCATCCTCCCTTTTGAGGGTAAAATCCCTGAGGTTTCCATTCCAAACTAAATTTTGGGCTTTCTCTACCATTTAAAAAAAGGCTCCTTGGGTATCAAATACACACTTCTGGAACATGATCAAGAGAAAACAGTCATTGTTTTATTTGAAAAACAGATCCAAGTTACTTTAAAAATGCTGATTTAAAAAGGAAACATTACAGCTGCTGTGATCCATTTTTTTCCACATCCTACCTACAAAGCAATTTCCTAGCTACACTTCAAATGAAGCATGTCTGAAAGATTATGTTTGAGATTAAATAGATAACATTGGAGGGAATATTAAAGACCAAGTTAGGAATGGTTGAAAAGCACCACTTTCATAAAGATCATGGTTCCAGTAATGAGATTTACAAAACTTCTGAGATTAATAAAATTTGCCAGACCTCCAGCTAGTCTTCCGCTTTCCAAACTACCTACAAAACACCCACACTTTATTGGAGAGCAGCACCTTGGAATAGTTCCACTTGTGTCTCTGGGTAGCAGCTCAGAGTTCATAAATTGCCCTTGTTTCAGCTGTTGCTGCTGCTGAAGACCTCAGCTGATCCATTGGAGCGTGCAAAGCATGTGAACATCCTGGCCTAAGCATGTGACATAACAGCACAGT
The DNA here is from genome assembly GCF_029582105.1 of Oenanthe melanoleuca. NCBI lineage: Eukaryota > Metazoa > Chordata > Aves > Passeriformes > Muscicapidae > Oenanthe > Oenanthe melanoleuca. Next base: position 29,178,696 of record NC_079336.1, read on the forward strand.
AATAACCCCAAACCTGTCCTCCTACAAGAAATTGTCTCTCCAGCTCATGACCTGGACTCCTGTTTTGTGGCCTTATATCTGAGAGAGTAGCAGAAGCAAAATGAGTCTGGCTCCTTGAGTACTGCAGCCTAGACCCTGTCCTGGCTCAGGATGCAGGGCTCCCCATCCCACCCACAGACTGGGGACTCCCATGTTGGTCCATTCCAGTGAACAATTTCTATCTTCTAGCATATAAATAACCATAAAATCATAGAGAGGCCTGGGTTGGAAGGGACATTTAAAGGCTTCTAGTCTAATCTCCCTGCAGTGGGCAGGGAAATTTTCAACTAGATCAGGTGCTCAGAGCCCTGTCCAAATTGCCCTTGAATTTTTCCAGGGGCTGGACAGCCAGCACATTACTGGGCAACCTGCAATATGTTGTACTCTGCAGTTGAAACTGTAAATTTACCCTATCGTGTGATAAACACTTTGTCACAGTAATTTCTTTTGATATCGATTGTGAATTAACTTTTATTTCCATTATGATGCTCCTAAAACCATTTTATTAGCAAAGAGGTTCTCTATATATTTTTAATTCTTCAAATTGTTTTGTGGCATTAGTGATAGGATAAATTGTAGCCTTGTATGCCTTTTCCTCTTAATTCTGAGCACACAACCAAGTAATCAAAATTCCCACCAAAACATCTAGATGTAATTGCATGCATCACTCCTTGTCCTGCTTTGATCAAACATCTGATCAGTATGCTAACATTTAAATAATTTGATACAGTTTCTAGAAGTAAGTAATTGAAGTCGAAATAACTAAAAATACCCTAAACTTCAACAAAAAACAAAAGTCATCATTAACTTCATTGTCTGAACCTTTTATATATTTGAATGTATATTAATCACTGCACATGTTCATTGCTCTATGGAATAAATAACAATATTATTCTCACTGTCATGGTGAAAATTGTCTTTTTGAGGAGTGTTATTCAGGCAGATATAAACCATACTGAATCATAAATGAACTTTGGAACTTAACTAATTAATCTTGAGACTACAATACTGAAGAATATCCTCTACATTTTTATTCTGCCTTTTATGACATAGAGGGCTCCTGTACCAACCAACATACAAGTCTGTCTTGTCATGACTTAAAGCAGAAAGAAAAGGCAGTGCAGAAAGACAACACTGATTTTACTAAACATGAAAGACTTTGAAGGAATTTTTTAAATGGTGGTAACAATTTTTCTTGATTTTCAAATCTAAAAAAGCAGTTGTAAATCATTAAAGGTTTTTCCTAGTAATGGTCATATGTTAGGTTAGATCTAATCTTCACATTTTTATTTCTCAAGAAAAAACTCACTCTGAAAAAAACCCCTTATTCTTATTCTACATAATATAAGTTAATTAATGCTAGGTAAAGTAAGAGAACAACCAATTCAGTGCAAGTTATTTTAAATAAAAATGTTCCTTTAAAATCTCCATTTGCTTGACACTTGAGCAAATTAAAATATGTGTATGATGATGGCATACAATTCTTTAGGAAAATCAGTGGTAATGGATGCATGGATAATTAATGATGTGCTCTGAATTAGAGACTACTATTCAGGAAAAATCTCACAGATTTTTAATTCGTATTTCTATGAATAATTCAGTAGCAGCCATGGAAACAGTCCAAGATGAAGGAGTTAAAGGGGAAGGTAGAGTGAAGAAAGGAATGGTTTCACTGTGTGACCAAGTCCACAGTGCAGCCCCATCCTGACCATGGGGTATTGCCATCTTCATGTCTCAGCAATTGAAAAACAGAATTGAAAAGGATTCAGAGGAAGGATACAAGGGTGACAAAGACCTGGAAAGCTGCCATGGAATGACTTATCAACAAACCTTATTGATCACAAGGTCTCTTCAGCCACAAAAAGAGACAACAGGGGCAAGAATATGAGAAACCTTTCAAATCTCAGACAGAAAGCATGACCAGAAATCAGTTTGCTTTCCATAATATGGGAACTAAAAGCCATCAAATCAGATTATCATTTGAAAAGATGTAAAATGGATAAGAACAAATATCAAAATTATGGAATTTATTTCCTCAAAACAATTTGCATATCAAAAATTTATGTTGCTTCAAAATACAAGCATACTGATTCATACACAGCATAAGCTCTAAAGGGCAAGCTGGAAGTAACCTAACCCCAAATTTAATTATCAATTATAAATTATTAATTATAGATAGCCATAAATGGCTAGAAGTTAATATATCTTTGGTAAAATTATCTTCTACCCTTTGCTATGCATCTATTGCTGTTGGTGATGGTATCAATCAAGATGGACAGCCATTCTTGTGGAAAGCATGGCTATGTGGTAACAGGTCTATTTGAAACAGGAATTTTGAATAAATTGGACATTCTTACTGATAGATTGGACAGTAGTCAGAGATGTAAAAAAGAAATCCATTGAAATAATTGCCTGAATGAATGATGAGTTAACATTTTCAGCAATAATGAGATAAATATTTGCTAGCAATACCCATACTCTTCAACTTTATATTTTCTGAAAAATATCCACATTTTTATTCTCTTCAAATTTTAAAATTCAATGAAAAACAAATTTTCTACTACTCCTGCTGGAATCAGGACTTAAAATGAATACTTTGTTAACAACTTGACTCATATTCATCTAGTTAGAAACAGCATTTTGTACACACTAGTTCAAACTTAAGTAGAGAACTCAAACCAACATCTGAATATCAAGAGTAATCTGTTTGGTCTCCTCTTAAAACATCTCTCAATGATTTTTAAGCAGTCTTGGGAATCTGGGGAGGTCCCAGCTGACTGAAAGCTGTCAAATATTGTCCCAATTTTCAAGGAGGGAAAGAAGGAGAAGACTAAAGGGCTGTCAGTCTTGCTTTAGTGCCTAGTAAAATTATGGAGATCATTCTTGGAGATATTGAAAAACACCTGTAAGACAACAGAGCCACTGGTGGCAGAGAGCATGGGCTCATGAGAGAAAAGTCCTGCCTGTCAAAACTGATTTATGACAAGATAACCCACCTAGCTGATCAAGGGGAGCCAGTTGATGCAGTATTTTTGGATTTCAGTAAAGCTTTCAACTGCTTCTCACAGGTTTCTTGTGGACAGTGTCATGGGATGGGTGAGCAGCTGGTTCACAGGTCAGGCATCATCTGAATGGTGTAGACCATTACAGAAGAATCAAAACATCACAAATCAATATTAAAAGCTGTAGCATTGTAGCCCAGTACATAGTGGTTGCTATTGCTTGCATCATGTCACAGAGTTTTGTAAATCTTAAATGACATAGGTATATATTTTTCTTATCTAATTTAATTCTCAGCTTCATAAAAACTAATTTTGAGCACATTTTTCATTACTCATTGTAAGACTGTGACTATTTTTCCTATCCTGTTGAAGATGTCCCACCATTTGCAAACAACTGATATTGCAACAAAATAACACATCAAACTATTTTAATTACTCATATTTTCACTCTTTAATACATCTACTATGTTCATAATAACCTATATTCACCCATCCTTACAAAGGCCTTAAAATAGGAAGTAACTTTTGGGACTTTGACAGATTTTGTAGAAGAAATCAATGTTGTTTTGTCATCCTTTTTCAAACATATGTACATATGCTAGGTAGCATAAAAATGACCCATATTGTATTGTTTGTTTCATTTATTTCTTGTTATTACTAGGAGAGTAAAATTTGGCAGCAGAATGAGGATCTCTTGCTTCTTTTTGCATGCTGTAATGAGAGAAATGAAACTCTGGTGAAAGGGTAAGATGTTTTAATACTTTTGAAACTAAGAACCCTGAACTCAAGCCAACATTTCCTGAGCCCAGAAGATGCATACAAGTTTGGATAATGAAACCACTACAAAATAGTTCAAAATGGATTGAATCAGTCTCAAACTCAGCCAAAACAAACTGCCTGGGTTTAATGATTTTTACCAAATAATGGTCAAAAATATTCTTGGGAGAATCCTTCAGACAGAGTGAACAAGTGTTAGCATTAGGGTCCCATGTTAGCTTAAAAAAACTTCTTATGCCATATGTCTGTGTGGAAGAAGGGGCTATAACTGGGGGAATCTCTTTGTTTTTCCACTTCAGTACAGTACTTTCTCAGAACTGCAGATTTGGAGAGAAGCAATAGAACTTGGCTTGGAAACTTCACGCTTGCTTGAATTTCTCTGGAAACACTTATGCTGTGCTTCTGAAAGAAAACCACGTACTTGGCCTGCTGATGGACTTGGGCTGAGACTGGAAGCACCACTGAGGCTGATTTTTGGGCTTCACAGTGGAGCCACTGCCCTCTCTTGATTTCCTTGTGATGTTCTAATATATCAGTGTCTCCCAATCTGATGCTGCTTAAAAGACACAGAATGATGGTATTATAGAAGGTGCTCTAGTACCCTGAATTTTTAAAAATGTTTTCACTATTTAGGACACTAAAAGAGTAAAAGAAATGGAGAGATCTTCAGAGACATTCCCTATCTCCTGAAGAGTTATTTTGGGGAAAAAACCCCGTTGAAAATATCAGTCTCTTTCCTACCAATTTACACTAAATATCAAATTATTTTTGAGACATACAGCAGTAATATTAATCTGCCATGTTAGAAGCTGAAAAATTACTTTATTCTTTCTGTAAATTGTGTATTAGAATTCTGAAAGGGTCCCACATGAGTCTGACACTTATTTAAGGAACAAGATTTCACACTTGCTTTTCAGTCTGGCAGTTCTAAGATGTTTTGGAGGGTGGTTGAAGATTTCCATCACAGTAGCCAGAGTATGTCTGATTTGCAAGATTAAACTGTTAGTTGGTTATCTCAGAGCATTATAATGATACTTATAAAAATGATCTCATACAGAATGATTAGTGTGGCTGTCCATTATACATCACTTGTTCCATAAAAGTGGCCTTAAAATGTGCTTGTTATGCTCACTTAAACAAGATTTAAAGTTTCTTCATAGGGCAATGCTGCCATTGTAGAGAAATCCTTTATGTTGCTGGAGTTTCAGTCCTCATTAGTTGTACCAATTTTAGGAGAAAAAGATTATGAAGATGTATTATAAGCTTAAATTATGACTGTAATTCAAATGCTCTGGAGAAAAATGTTGATGTCACACTAAAGGAAAGTAATGTAATTGAAATATGTATCTAACCCTTAGTCCTCATTCTAAATGGTCTTCCTTTTTCATGACTCACAAATTGCAATGTGCAGATACTTTTCAGAAACTAAAGTGAAAAAAGAAGGGAAATAAAAAATGTAGATTCATTAACAGATTATAACTGCTGGACACAGAATGCTTGTGCTTTCTGAAAGAACCAGACTTACTGTCTCACCTGTTGCTTTTATAGAAATATGAAACTGCCTTCCATTTCCACAAAAAAATGAAGCTTTGCCTATGTTTTATATTAGAGTTCTGGGATGCTGTTACTGATAGTGGTATTCTGTATTTAGAATTAAGAGCAGTTAATCTGCATGAGTGTGTTAAGTGCCACTAACTCTTAATGCACACTCTTTATATGTGAATTTATTTTTATTGTTCTAGACCACATCTCATTAAAATTTCTAGCTACATTGAAATTTCAGCAATGCAAGCTGCAGGCATCTTCTGTGCAAGAGAAAAAGAGATAATTCATTAGCATAAAATGACATTTTAGAGCCCCATTTAAATAAAGCTACATATGTTCCACATTCATCTCAGTACCATTAAGGGGAAAATTTTCAAAGTTTGTTACATGAGCTGTAAGCAAATAACTCTTAAGGAAAAGTGATACATACATGTACTTAGTCCAACATAAATTAAAAAGTAAAGTTACTTAGCTTTCCCAGGAGCAATCTGTAGGATAAATTGCTTGATTTTACTTCAGAGATTTATAACTGTGTAGCAGGTGATTGACCATGCCACACAGAGCAATTCAAGGGAACTGTGCAAGCAGTTTGCAATATATGTGGTGTGTAACAGTACAAGGATTGTTGTCATTAACCATTCTACATCATTTAGAAACCATAAAGGAATGAAAAGAAAAGCCTACATTTTTGCTGTGTTGTTTTCAGTGATAAGGACAAAGCACTTCTTTTCTATAGAGAGAAAAGCAAAGAAAATAAAAATCCGTGCAACAATGGAAACAGTGTTATGCATTAACTATAAACTACTTTTTCAATGGATAAAAAGTCCAAATAAAAATTGGCCAGCTGCTTTCTTTCCATCCATGCCCTGATGTTCATTTGTATACATTGATTATCTTTGGGTACACTTGAGATTTAAGAACAGCTCACTTGTACTGACAGTCTTTCAAGCAATGCATTTGAAGAGGCACATTAAGCCCCTCCAGGTTAACATCAAATACTCTCTCTGTCTCATGCTTAGATCAAATTCTTGTTTTCAAACAAGCTTACTCCCTCTGTTACTACCAGAGGAATGGCTAGAAATCCCATCTCCATACATTCACAGGACATGAATTCACATTTTCTTTCTACTGCTGGAAAACACTAACTTAGATGCAAGTATAGTCAGAATAGAGGATTTTCTCTAACTTCATTGCCAGTTTAAGTGGATTTTTATTTAAAGCTATCAAAACAATATGAAGTTTTTAGATTTAGAACCATCAATTCTTGCAACCCGTTATTTAGCCTCCATGGCATGTCTACTTTGATAAATGTGGATTAACAGCTCCAGACAATGACATCAGCACCATGCCCTCCTCTGTTATTCCTGGCTGGGCTTCAGTGGGAAGAACAGTAGTGAGCTTTTATTCTATACACAACTCTGAGAAGATCACTGAAGTTTTAGGCTGTCAGGCCAAAGCAGAGACCTTTTGCTCTGGCCAGTGACACAAATTTAATCCAGATTTAGCTACTTAGAGAATGTACACAGGTATATCTGCATAACAATGAAAAACTTAGCTTTGTGAAAATTCAGTTGCAGCCTGATGTGCTACTCATTAGTGACTCTACATTGATGCCTAGGCACCAAAATATTTTTCTCATCACGCCACCACTGGATTTACACTTACTTTATTTATAAGTGTTTGAAAACAATTGTCAACAGCTTCAGAAGTTCCCTCATGATTCTAATGGAATTAACTTGTTTTATTTTCTCCAGGCCAAATGCATGCTGGCTGAACACACTCTCACATAATCCTTCAGTATTATTCTGAATTGCAAGCTGCCTTCTTTTGCCTCCTGCATGCAATTCCCCTGGACTAAAGAATAGGGATTTTTGATCTGGATACTGGATTTGATCATTCTGATGCCATCACAGTGAAACTGAAAAAACTTCCACAGCTTTCAACACCCATGTTAGAGTACTGCATGCTTCAAAGAGTAATTGAGTGTGAATTTATATTCTACAAATGGGGTCCTCTGGAGAGGTCCCACTTCTCTGTAGCTTAGTCTAACCTAATTGTGATCCCTCCCATTGTCTCCTCTTGGTCAGTCTCAGGAAGGAAAAGAGTTTTTCAATGAAAATTTACCAGGAAGCCTATCACCCTACATGGCAGCTTCAGAAACTGTGTAACTGAAGCTCTGATGCCTCCCAAAGCTACTGGGGGATGATGAAAATATCTAATATGCACTGACTCTTCACAAACATATCCATGAATCAGAATTAAACCTGCCTGCCTCCTGACCCCAGTTATTTTGCTTTTCCAGCTTATTTCAGGGACATTGTGGCTCTCTATCTCCTAGTACTTTTAACACTCTGGAAAAACAACTAGATTAAGGCTGTGGGAGCCCCTTGAAGGTTGAAAATACTATCTTACAAAAGAGTTAGGAGAGAGCAAGAACATAGAAGAGGAAGTTAAGATCACAGCCTGGCTTGCTCATCCATGTTACAAAAAAATGAGCATTAATAGAAAGGGCTGAATTCATCAAAGTTGCTGCAGTGTCTTTGCAGGATGGTAGATCAAAACCACTTCAATTTGTGAAAGTTTGGTGTTCATAGCAGGCTCTCCATGTTGTGTGAATTACATGAGACTTCAGGGGTAACATAGGTTCTCACACTGAGAAACAATGCAAAGCCCACAGCTCACACTCATATCACTCACATACTGCTGTTGTAGTTATTTTCAACCTCAAAAAGGCAAACCTTCTGCCAAAAGTGATGGCAAGAACAGAAAGTACTGTTATTACAAGCACTCATGAAAGGGCACAGCGTGCTCTTGCCCACAACATCCCTAGCAGACCTCTGTTTGGACCAGTGCTTTGAAAGTATCACTTTTCCATAGTCTAAGTGAAACTGTTCACTTCAGCTTATGGAATAGTAGGGGAGGGTTGGCTCTTGCAGCCAGCATTGTAAATAGGCCATAACCAACATTATTTAAACTCTGCCTTCAGTTCATGTGGCATATTATTTTATTCTCCACCAATTCCTGTAGACTGAATCAGGGGTCTGAAATAGAAAAGAGAGACAGTATGGAAAAAGCTCTTTTAATTCTTCAAAAAAAAAAAAAAAAAAAAAAAAAAAAGACATCTCAGAGATGAACCAGTATTTCAGCATACTATTTATCCTCTGCAACTTATGTCTAGATTAATTTTAGAAGTCATCAGAGCAATTTAAATGTACAGGCCAAATCCTGATCTCAGCTGCATGAAAAAAATAACTATAAAGGCATTTGCCCATATTGTAGGCCTGATGTTTTACTACCAAATAGCCAACTGATGAAAACATTACAGATTGCTGATTTACTGTTGGATGGACAAAATTCACATTCACAGGATATTTCTTCACAGTAATGATATTTGCACTGTTTCCTCACTGTGATTCATCCCCATAATATCTGTATGTAGTAACAGCAGAGAACTGGGATTTGCAGCATCTTGATAATATTGTCCCTCATCTGGGCAATAAAGAGGGGAAAAACCTGAATAACATGCAATTTGTATCAGAAGATGCCTGTGGCAGAATTGGGAGATGTGTTTACTGTATACCAATACACTGCATTAATGCAAAAACTACCCCTTTTACTCGAAATGTAGTCCAGTGCACAGGCCACTTAATGATACACAGAAGCCAAAGGAACTTGTTAGCAGATCAGCTTCATGGCACAGAAAGTCAGTGTGCTTTACTAGGGACTGAGCTCTAATATCTCTCTCCTTTAGTATTTAGAGATATCTGTTTACCCTTGTTTTTTTAATTCAGTTTTTCCCTTTAAGGACAGTTTCTTTACATGGCCTGAGCCAGTACCCACCTGAAATCTTGGTGGTTTTGCTGACCACCACTTTCTGTGGCTGCAGGGAGCAGCCAGTGAGAGCCAGGCACTGAAGGTATATTCTGAATCCTAGGATTTGGAGAAAGCCCAGTCAGCCCCATGATGAAAGAGAACTGAATTTCTCCTGGAGTGTCATCCATGTAAACCATCACATCACCTCAGGGCTGGAGGATAATAGGGAGGAACATTTCGTGTTAATTTTCTGGTTTGTATTATTTAGGCATGGAAAGCACACACAGTCTTCTGGATCCACACATTCCTAAATAATTCACACATTTCTGAATGTACACCATCAGAAGAATGCAGAGATGTTTGCCTCTTCAGAACTGATTAGGAAATCCTATAGAAAGGAACATTTAGTAAAACATAAATCACATCTTGGGCTGGCTAAGAAGAAAAGTGTCCTGAAATGTACTAGTATGTGTTTTGGTTAGGAATGAAGGAACATTCTATTACTATGCATATACAGACAATTCAAAACATATGCTCTGTACACAGTGTTTTGGGGCAAAGTTTCATCAGTAAAGCAAACTTATTCAACACTTAGTGACTTACTAAGGTGAGTGACCAAAGGAAACCCAAATGGTTTTTGTGTAGTGCATAAGAAATAACTGAATATGGAAACCTTCTTTGCTGGCAAATAAGAATCATTGGTTGATCAAGTCACAGAATTAAGTTTCTTATGTAAAAATTTTCACTTGTGGATAAAAAAAAGATTTAGAAGTATTCAGTTATTTTCTGAGCATCCTTGGATCTACTGAGAAACGTAGGATGGAAGAGACCATGCTCTGTAATACAATTGCTCATTCATGTGATATAAACCCAAAATATTTCTATCTATAGGAATCAACCTAAAATATGAGACCAACTTTGGTTTTGAATGAGCATATACCTGACTAGGCCACCTGAGAAAAACTGATTTTGAGAACCCTGACTAGAAACTGAGATCAATTTTTAAACCGTCAGTCTGGTTCGCTGACATGTAAAACAGAAGAAAGAAAAGAAAAATGCTCTTTCTACATACGTGTGGACTGTTAAAAAGTCCTTAAAAGTAGTTTTAAATATTTTTAAATACTTAAGGCCAGTTTTATAGAATCATTTTTACAGCTTAAACCAGTTTGTATTTGTGACAACTTGGCAAAGCAGAGAAGTCCAAAAGTCTATTAGTCTCAGTTAAATGTTTAATAACTGGGCATAACATATAAGTGAGTGACATCCTGGAGACACAGCTTAATAATTCACTTCTTTAGCTTCAGTGGAGGCTGTATTAGTCCAAACTGCTTGAGTTAAGAGAAATCAGAGATTTTTATGGCATCAATATTTCCACATAACCGTTTCCACTGAAATCATGGGGTGAGAAGTCTGGTGAAGACTGATGGGTAGGTCTGTGTCTGTCTGAAGGTTTAGGGTAGGAAGTTTGGTTTGCTTCTTTACTCTGTTGCTATTTGTCTTAGTGCAGGAGGGATGTTAAAGTAAAAAGGCCAAGATATGTGCCTGACCTAATTTCAGACGTTGACAAAATGATGTTACTTTTCACCTAGCTACCAGTGATGAACAGCTCTGTCAGAAATTACTACCACGACTCAATCATTATCACATTCACCCTCACAGGAAATAAAGACCTCCAGTAAAACCCTTTCCTTTCCACTACCTTTAGTTAAGCAATGTTTCAAACCGTTTTCTCATCTTTTGAAGCAAATAACAGTGTGGTTCTGATTTCAGTCTGACATGAGGGTCAAATCACAATTGAAGGTTTTATAGCAAAAGGTTTTACAGTAAATATTAATAAGCCTGAAGCAGCAGCAATACTTGGAATTGTCAGTTTGGAAACAGTAGCAGAGAACTGATATGTGTGATAAGAATCTTTGATATGTTAAGATACTTCCTGCAGAGGAGAATCTCTTAGAAGATATTGTCCCTGATGTTTAATTACATTATCATATTGTACTAGTGTAGCTTTATTAGTGTGCCTGTTTTTGCTGAGCTTTTCACTGGTGAGGTCTCCCTTCAGACATTACAAGCTCCTGAGCCTAATAGCAGAGCCTGTGGGAGTGAAGCATTACTCACAGCAGAGAAAATCAAGTCCTAGAATGGTGAGCTTACTGTAAAAACACAAGCCCATGCAGCAAGGTGCATCCAGTGGTGCTAAGGAAGCAGGACCAGGAAATAGACTGGATTCTGTGGCAATACTGGATTGCAGTGTAAGATGAATATGATGTGAAACAGGATATAGTAAGAATGTAAAATTCATTAGGTTTAGATGGAAAGTTGATGCGAGGTTGTTTAACATATTTGTATGTTAAGGACCAGGGAACATCTAAGCTGGTTGTGTTTCTCTACAGTGAAAAGGAACTCAGCTTCCCTGTTTGGTGCCTTGACTCACAGGTCAAGAAAGCTATAAATTATTTGGGCCATGTTTTTCAAGGATGACCTTCTTTGATTTAGATACTTTACATGAGGAAAGAGCCCTGGACTCTGTCTCAAGGGAATAATATGAGATCTTGAGTAATCTAGTAAGACTCAAAGTAGGAAAGGCTTCAAATATAAAAATGTAATTAACTTTTCCCAACATCTGACTCTGGATGTCTCCTCCATGAGCATATGAGAAAACAGAATTGTTCAGTGGCATTTTGTAATCCAACCTTCTATTTTAGAATATAAATTCTTCTCCATGGGTTGTTGCAATAAGATGCTTATGACTATGCTTTGCAGGTGGTCAGTGCAGAAGATCTGGCAGTCCTTCAAAAATTCATAGTACATGATCTATGCTTTATATCCCATTACAAGCTTTTTCTCTCTGCAAGATATCCATAAATCAGTCAAGATGCTTATTAACTTTCTTGCTATGCACAATTGCTCAAGAGATTGTATTTATAACCGTTCTTTGGACTTCAGGGATTTGGCAGCTACTGCTGTAGGAACTCATTTGGTTATCAACTTTAAGGATTTGATTGGTAGAATGATTTCCTAAATCCTACAGAGAAGCTTTTATTGCAACTGAATGAGAGAAATGGTTTAATGCTTATGTTGAATGAATGATTGATAGGTATTCCTCTCTTGGAGAGAAGGGTGGGTCTGGAATATGCAGACCAAGAATTTTGGGGATCAACCACAATAATTTATCCCAAATAATTGACTACATTTACAGCTGTTCTTAATCAAAAAACTAGGAAAAAAGCTAAGTGCATTACTCCAATATCAGTGTTGTTGCCAGCATATCTCTTTATGTAGAGGCTGGTATACATATGTTTGAGCAGATGGATGTAATTCCCTTTGAAATGTATGTGATGAGGATGGAATCATCTATCTTAGATTAGCCATATAAATTTCCTTTAAGGATAATGGAGAAAAATAGGCAGCTCAGTAAAGTGACACTAAGAGACACTTCCTCCTAAGAGACACTTCTTAATACAGGTCATATCAATATATTTTTGTATTTTCATTATATTTTAGGTTGACTTAAAGGGTTAGATGGTGCCAATGTGTTCCTCACACAATGGCAAATCAAACAATTGAACACACTAACTGACCAGCTTTCCAACATGCTACCAATTTAAACTTCTCCATTCAAGCTGGACACTCCAATCTGTCTCTTGGCATTTCACAGATCAAGGGAGGAGGAAATTTAGTCCAGGGAGTAGGGTAGCCGAGAAATATGGCAATTTCTGATATGTTTTGAGGTTACAGAATCCATGCCAGAAGCCCAAATGCACCTAAGGTGTTTATTACAGTGAGGCAAAAAGATATTTCTACATCTTCTTTCTATGAAGACATGAGATTTGCAAATATATGGGCTCTGGTTGAGGACAAGGGTTGTAGATGCTATTTCAGATGATTTTCCAGCCCTGTTTTCTCAGTCTTACCCTGCATAACTTACCCTGTAAACTGTATTTTCATGGCTCTGAATGTAAATATTAAAAAGGAGCAAGGGATCTTATGTGGGGATCTTATGCAGTTGCCTACCGAACCCAAGATAATGTACACAAATGTAACTTTGACAAAGGATTTATTTCAACAAGATTTTGGAACAATAAAGACTTAACAAATCAAGACATAGCACTTACTATCAGATTTGACTTAAGTTTTTAAAATCGGCCATGTCTTTTAAAACATTAGAACTACTATAGTTTAAAACAAGCAAAAAAAGTGCGTTAGACAAGCAAAATACAATAAATAAAGTAACAAAAGAATTTAAAGTTTATTAATATAGCCTTATACAGAAAGCTGGTAACACTGTTTTATTAAATGAGAAAAGAAGTGCTGTAGTGGAATTATGTAACACAACTCCACAAAGCTAGTAAAAAGATTTCTTTGTGGATGAACTGAGAGGGGAATTGTGAGAAATAGAAAAGGTAGAAAACTCTTAAAAGCTGAGTGAAAGCAAATCTCAGAATGGAAGAATGCTGAAGATGCAAGGACAAGAAATAATAAGGCAATGAGCTGTGTAGAGACAGGCCTTAGGAAAATGTTAAACAAGACAGAAGAAATATGCACTTTTAATAATGAACCTTTATCCATTGTTTTTAACTATTACAAGCAAACATTGTTTGTGCAGATTTATTAATTGGCTTAAGCAAATATTTGTCAGCTTTTAGCATTATGCTATTGGCTAGAGAGTTGTTAGAAGACTTTGCAACAAAGAGAATTTCAGCTGTGCTTGTCACAGTGAGAGCTTTCACTCTGTAAAATGAGGCTGATGATGCTGATTGAATAAGAGCTCTAAGACCTCTGTACCTGCAGCCCCGTCCTGTTGTTGCTGTATATATAATGAGTATATAAAATCATATTAATAACCAAAAAGAAAATCCAACATAAAATCTTTCAAGTAAAAGAGATGTAAGTGAAGGGGTGGAGAAGAGAGGGTGGTTTTTTCTGGGGAGAAAAGAGATTTATCTTGTTTGCAACTTAGAGAACACAGTAGTGGATGGATCAAAGTTTATGGGTTTAACAAGGCAGTAGTTTTGAGGGCTTTCTCCCCCTACATTCTATCTGCCCTGCTTTTTATTCCCACCCATTTGTGTGCTCAGAACCCAAAATGATCACTGTACCCTGGGATGCATAAAATGCAGTGTGGCCAGCAGGTCAAGGGAGGGACTCTGCCCCTCTTGCTCTGATCCAGTAAGACACCATCTGGGGGTCTGCACCCAGCTCTGATTCCTCCAACACAAGAAGGACATGAGCCTGCTGGAGCAGGTCTACAGGAGGGTCATAAAGATGACCAGAGGGATGGAGCAGCTTTCCTGTGAAGACCAGGAGGAGAATTAAGACTGTTCAGCCTGGAGATTTTATTCTGGTCAGATTTTATTCCAGCTTTTCATTACTTTGAGGGGGCTTAAAAGAAAGATGCAGACTGACATTTTAATAGGACCTATAGCAACAGGACAAGGGGCAGTGTTTTTAAACTAAAAGAGGGAAAATTTACACTAGACAGAAGGAAGACAATTTTTATTATTAGGGTATTCAAACACTGGAACAGTTTGCCTAGAGAGCTGGTAGATGCTCCATCCCTAGAAACATTCAAGGTAGGGTTGGACATGAATTTGGGCAACCTGATGTACTTGATGTTGGCCCTGCCCATTGGAGGAAGGTTGGATTAGATCATCTTTAAAGATCCCTTCCAACACAATCTATTCTATGATTGTATGATTTTTTTTAATAAGGCATTTTCTTCTCTCCTTTAAGAACAAAATGTGAGACATCTAAGATGGGGTAGTGTAAATCATTCCCTTGCTGATAGCTGAGCTGCTTTGTCTTTTGGCAGTTCTTTCTTAATCATTCTGCTGTATTGTGGTTATTTGCTTTCACTTTCATCATTACTATGAGGGGGTTTAATACATAATAAGACAGTGCAATTGCAAGATCCAGTGATAGTTTTGTTGGATTTAAGTGCTTAAGCATAAGTTGAACTGCATGTTTCAGCTATCCACTTTTTCCACTGCATTATTTTGAGTTTTGCAATCAGCTCAGCATGTCAGTAAGTCAAAAGATCAGAATGTGAGATTCAGCAGTAGATCTAAAACAAAAACTGCAAGTAATAACTGAAAGGCTGCAACAGGAATCTTTCTGGGCTAGTATTTTAATATCTTGCTAATGTGGAAAAAAATATCAAGCAATAATACTTTTTATGCTGGACTAAAATATATCTTTCAAAACATTTTCTCGATGCCCTACATAAATAGTCTGTCTTGACATTTAAAGTGCGTAATATTTTCATATTTTGTATATTTCAAAGTATCTTTACTTTTAAAATTATTCATACCACTAACTTCCAAAGTGTTTTCAATGGCTTTTTGAATTGCAATATTTGATATGCAATTAGAGAAGGATTTTAGGTAAAACTCATCAATTTCATACTTTTAACTTAATAGCAAATCTGCATGCCCATCTGCATGCCTTTTTCACACAGACAATAGTGCAAACACATCCAGATTACAAAGGATTAATGCCAAGGACAGACACAAATTTCAAAAAATTATAAACTAGGCAGTTCTCAAGACAGTACATAATTTTAACCTAAATCAGAGCTGATTAAGGTCAATATACTGCTTACACACTCTAAATGGAAAACACAAATCAGATGGAAAATATTTTTCTTAGGGAGGGTTCGTTCCAATTTTAAGGAAGACTTGAATGATCTGAAATTTCCAGTGGATGAGTTGCTGACATTGATAGAATGGCTGATGCAAATGTTAATTTTATACCAGAGTTCTGAGAACATTTGAGACCTATTATTTTGGAGACTTTTGTACATTTATGATGACATCAGATGGCGCTCAGAACATAGGCTTGCTCTTTTCCTGGCAATTTTTAAAAAAGCATATATTTAAATTAAGTTTAGAATTTCCACTAATTTCAGTGGTACAGGATGAGGCAGCTAGGCTGAAAAAATCAATCTCTGTTAAAACAAAGTCAGTAAAGCAAGAAAAGGATCATAGGCAAATGGTCTATTGTAGCAAGATTCTTTTACAGAAATCTGCCTAGTACAGTGCACACATACAAAAAATAGCTAAGAGATAATCTACTTGCAAATAACAGGGACTGAGCTATAAGACTGGCAAAGTCCAGAACTGAGTGATGTACAAATATCCTACCCCTTCTTTAGTACAGAGAAATGCTGCAGCACAGGGATGGGAAGATCAATAAAATGACTATCTAATCCATGTTTTCCCAGTTATTAGGTACTTGATGCCCACAAACAAACTGATGTGGAGGAGAAAGGCAAGGTAAATCTTTCACTTCTCAGTGTCCAGAAGCCTCAGGCATTGGCAGAGCAGCACCATCTGAGGGTAACTCCTTCCCACTGCTTCTGTCTGCCAGCTGTTTGCTGTCCTTGCTGGAAGCTATCATTCCCACAGCAGGGTCAGTGGAAGGAATTGCCTCATTTGCTTCAGCCAGATAGAGTCAACTGCTTTATTTTACAGGGCCTTCAGAAGCAAATTCAACTTAGGAAATGAGTTTTTCACTGACGTGGATGGGAATCGCTAAAATGTCATCTCTGGGTTCATCTCTGAAGGGGCTTGTTTCCAGCAGAAATGAGATTTAGAAAAACTGCCTAAGGTTCAGAGCATGGGCATAGCATAATGTGGCTTTTTCTGCAGTGACATTTGAGATGATCTTACTGGCAGCATCAGTCCTAGCAGGCATGCGCTGTGAAAACCAGTGTAAAATGGCAATTAAAAAAATCCTAACAATAAGAGCCTTTTCTTTGTGGCTTTCCCAAATCTTTTCAAATCTTATTTCTTTTGGCTTTTTTCCCCATTAGGAAAGGACAAATAATCTTTCAGAATATGTGAACCAAAAAAGGCCCAAAATGTAATAAAACCACTTCTTCAACTGAATAATATACAAACAGGCATCAAATATTGCAGTGTTTACACTAAATTTATTACTTCCATGATTAATTGTTTCTAGGAATGTACTAGAACAATTATAAATTGTAACTTGTTATTTAGATTTATTAATCATTGCATTTTTCATGTTATTGTGCTACTGATATTTCTGATAATAAATATATATAGCATAATAAATTCCTGACCTTTAAAATGATAATTCAAGAGAAGACTCATGTCTAGAGCATTAATATTTGCATAAGGAGTAATACAATTGTATACCTACAAAGACTAGACAGGAAAAAAAAAAGGCAAATGAGCTGCTAGCAAAAACCCATTGAGTGTATGAACCACTATTAGGGGGGCTCACAGTCCCTTGCTCCAATATTTCCATGTTTTGACAGGCCATTTATACTTTTTGAGTAGGTTTAGCCAATATTGTTGCAAATGCTTGGCAGTAAAAACATTCCCAGTCTTGGGGATTTTAATTTTTGTTTCTCATTTCTGTTTTTTAGAAGTCAAGTAGTTTTTCCTTCTGCTGGTCTGCAAAATAACTATTATAATTTATAAATAAATTTATAAATAATTTATAATAAAGACACTTTTAATATTTTTTAAAAGTGTACAGCATGTTGAAAATATGGACATTTTCTAGGCTGTGTTCACTTTATTTTCAGAAAATCCCAGAATCCAAGCCCCTCAATAATCAGGATCCTGATTAAAAAGACATGATAAAAAGACATATAAGAGGGTACTAGAAAGATGGTAAATTTAAAAGGGTAGGAGAGGAGTTCAGGTGTGCATCTCTAATAAAGATTTATATTTTTCCAGGTCTTCCTTGAGGACTGATGCAAAGCAATGGTCTTAATCCATGCAGTAGTCTGCATGGGATCTAGAGATCTGCACTAACAAGTGCTGTTGTTGTATTTGCAAAGTTAACAATAATGTCTTTATAAAACAGGAAGATTTTCTCCTTAAGTGAAAAACTGGAACCTTATAAAACTACTGAATTTACCATGTAATGAAATAATTTCTCCAAGCCTTGTAAATGTAGCAACAAAACTATACCATGTAATAGGAAGTACCAAACCATAATTTTCAGTGCCCTCTTAGATTTCGCTCTCTTTGAAAGTTCACATCAGTGGAAAATGTGAGTGAGTAAGTGGAATTAGCATCAGACTATGCCTAATTCATAATTACCTACTTTGTGCACAGCAACAATTTACAAGCCCTCTATTCACTGGTGGTTTGAAAAGAACTTTCAGATGGGATATTTGGTAAATTTCAATTACACTAGAAATGCCTTGGAGGGCCAGTTACATATTGTGGTATTTACACAGACATCAAAGTTTTAGTTGTTTAGACAAGGAAAACTAAGGCCATCTGACTATTCAGAGTATTTAGGAAGAGTTCTGTTTATTTCAACCTAGAATTTTGCCAAGAATAGATGTCCCAGTTACAAAAAATGTTACCCCTTCTGATAATCCAAACTTCCACAGTCATTGTGTCCAAAATTGAAGCCTTATCTAAAAATCTTCTTTTCTCTCTTTTTTTTTTTTTTTTTTTTTTTTTTTTTTTGTTGTTGTAATACACGCTAAATTATAGACAGAACAAAATTGAAGACAATCCTGCAATGTCATTTTTGCTGTAGCTTACATGAACAGATATTCATATATATCAATGGAGTTCAGAACAAGTTCAGGTAGTGTAAATCTTGGAAAATAAATAGGCTTTGATTTTTTATGGACTGTTTTCATAATGATCTGAATAATCCATTTTCTAAACTATGTGGATGAGTTGCATTTGAGTTTCAGAAGACTCAGCAGACTGGCTTGAGTTTGCCAGTAAATAAACTTCTAAGTTAATAAGTTGTTAAATCAATGAATATTTGCAAAAAAAAAAAAAAAAAAAAAAAAAAAGAAGAAACCTAAGTTAGTCAGCCAGGTGTTAATTATTAATACACAAACATTGCATTAAAATAGAGCATGTCCCCTGCAAAGTTTTTGGGCAGAAAATTCTATCTTGCCTTTATTAGAGGTCACATGCTTTCATCATCAGTGTAGATCAGTAAAGTTAAAGACGGGTCATTACTATTTTATAGTGGCAGTATGACCCTAAATCCTTAGCAGTTGAGGGAAATATAATCTGAACAGTGAAATAATCAAACCTTAGTCTTTCACAGCCATCTGTTTTGCAATGCATGTGAGATACTTCTGTGTGCCTGCTTTTCTAAGGAAAGCTTCCTTTCATAGCTAAAATGTACATATGTGACTTCAGTTGCAGTGCTATAAAAATACTAAATAGAAATAAATAGGCCATACCCCATTGTAGGTTAAGGGAAGAGTGCTATGAATTGCACAATCTGTGACATTCAGGAATTTTGGACTGTATAAATGCTGAGTGAATGCATTTCTTGATTCTTGGTAACCCGTATATTTACGTGTTCTTTTCCATGTAACAAAGTAGACAAGAACCACAATTATCCACTTGTGTCACACAGTGCAGATTTTCTTCTTCAGCTGGAAGAATGTCACTTAAGTTGATAAGTATATTTATTTTCTCAAAAGTCACATCAAAAAGATACTTAACCATTTGAAACGTGCTGTTTCCATAAATATTGCTTTCAGGATAAATGTTTGCTAATGTCAGGGATTAAACATTGAAAATAATATAGAAGAATTTGGTTCCCTGTGTTCCAGCAACCTGTACTCCTCCATGAGGTTTTCTTATCTTTGGCTGGTACAGTGGGAACTCCCCCTTCATAAATATAAAATTTCCCAGAAAAGGAGTAAGAAAGGGAGAAATACAGCCAAAATTCACTACTTTTATTTTAGCTAAGTATATTCGGAAAATATTTTGTGGCATTTTCTTGGCCCTATTAAATCATCCAATACATTTTATTGACACTGAACATTATCCATAAGATCACTATAGCTGCACTTTCAACAGAAATAATCTCAATTATTGCAGCTGAGGAGCAATGGTCATGATCAATTAGCAGGGAATTAGCACAGCAATTAATATATTAACAGACGCTCTCAACACTACTGAGCTAGGGGTTCAAAACAAAATAGTGTAGCTGTGTAGATGGAGAGATGGTCTAAATTGCCCCTTTGTTTCTTTTACTCCCACTGGTGCCTGACCACAACCATGATGCTGCCTTTGGTATTTATTCATGTAACTGTCATGTCGTTATTCACCTAGTGTGATATTCTATTGTCTTGCTCTTCCCTTTTAAATTCCCTATATCTTCATGCATTTTCCTCTGAACTGTTTTCCTGTGTATTCTTCTTGACCAGCAATGAAAACTACATAAATGAAAACACAAGGATAATCATATCAGGCTTTTGATATGCACTCCACCTAGGAGCTTGCAAAACTCCACCCCTTAGGTTTGCAACACTGGCAATTATTTGGTTTTTTTTGCAGACCAATGAAAAGAGGAAGGCGTCACTGGGAATTGCACAGCACCAACCAGATTCTTGGATGGATGAAGACCATGAAAATTTACCAGAAATAAGTAGTTTATAGCTCCCCCTTCCATCAGTGGTATATCTGGCAAGTCATTTCACTGTTCTGCACTGCATTGTGGTTTCTTCACAAATTCAGTGAAGTAAAGACTTAGTCTTTGAAGAACTTGGTGGTCAATGGAGTTGGCAAATTAAATCTTCAGAGAGATTTAACATCAGCTTAATTTAGAAAAAATGTGAGATAACATTAGCACTATCTTTTTTATGTCAATATTCAGAAATGTTGGTATTTGAAATCACAAGGCAAATTCTATAGCACTAACTCCAAAAAAAAAAAGCTGGTCATGAGGAGTTCCAGACTGCCTCAGTATTCTTTCAGTTCAACCATTTCCCATCTATCTTCTAGAGGAATGAAGAAAGCACATTTCAGAATCATAGAATAATTAAGGTTAGAAAAGACCTCCAAAATCATGGGGACCAAACACTGCCATGTCAACTAACTATAGCACTAACAGTCACATTTCTTGAATATGTCTGGGGATGGTGACTCCACCACTCCCATGGTCAGTTCATTCCAATGCTTGACCACTCTTTCAGTGAAGAAACTTCTCATGATGTCCAACACTCCCTCCTAATGAGATGTTGTCTGTGAACTTACTGAGGGTGCACTTGGTCCCCTCATCCAGATCATCAATAAAGAAATTAAACAGGACTGATCCCAGTGCTGAGCCTTGGAAGATCCCACTAGTCACCAGCTGCCAGGTGCAGCAGCATCCACCACCACAAATATCTGTATCCATCTGTTCCTAAACTAATCCTAGGAGCTGTAGATTTTAACCCTAAGGTAAAGGAAGGCAGTCTCTTCTGGATTCATATATTTTCAAGGCAATAAAAGCAATGAAAGAATTCTTCCTAGTGTTTTTGTATTAGAGTCATAAATTCTGTTTGAACTAAAAGTGCAGTTTGCAGTTACTCTTGTAACTATGTCCATATTTAAACAGCTTATATAATAAAGAAATCCCTATATCCTGAAATAAATCTCACAAGTCAGAGTCCCAGAGTGCAAAAGACTCAGTAAGGAGTAAGAAAGTTAGGAAACTTAAGAAACAAATATATGGGTAAGATCTAATTGCAAAAGTAGAAGATGAAGCTAACAAATTCTGTCTTTGAGATAGGAGCAGAACAGAATTAATCTGTTAAGGGATCTAGAAAACAGTGAATTTGTTCATGTCATAAATTTTTAAGTGTCTACACAATTTCATTATCTCATCCATTTCTGGTCAATCTATGCAGTTTTTCTGATTTTCCTATTACACATCTTGGAAACTTTTTAGAACATAGGATAAACAGTTAAGAATCTTGAGGAATTAATACAGGGTTGCTGATAAAAAATAGGATGAAATTCCAGCTTTCAGCAAAACTGAATTCCACTGAAACTGCCCTGAGATTTTAAAGCGTCTCATTATTCTGCTGTGTCATTTTTGTTTGTTTTTCCTCTTCTGAATTTTGGCCAGGTCCTGAAGCAGAACAAGCTTTTGTGGAACATAGCTTATGTTTATGACATATTTTATAAGGTGTAGTGAAGTACATTATAATTACATGATTTGTCAAGTGAAAACTTTCAAAGTGTGTTATTCTTGCTTGTTATTTCAAGTTCTGCAATTTAGACCATATGTGACCTAATAGCAGGGATTTGAGCATAAATATCCACTTACTGAAGCCTATTTCTAATTAGTTTTGAGATGTGTTGAAATGTTAGAGAACATCACCATGCCCTTCAGAGATATTCATAAAAGAGGAAGCATTGTTTGAAAAGGAAAACATTCTACTTGCAAGAACAAAAAAGGAGATTCCACCTCTACCAACAACAGCTCTCCTTCCAATGAATAGATACGGTGGAGAATATTCCAAAAAATGAGTTTTCCATGTCTATAGGAATGACATTTAAAAGCTAGAGGAAAAAACACTCTAAAAATACTGTTGATCAACATCCCACAGAGAGTGCCAGAAAATTATTTTTAGGCCCATGGGTTTGCATAACTAGAGACATATTAAAGATGCCAATACCCTGACCACAGAGTATACATGCTCTGAAAGAGAAACCTTGCTCTCCAGTCAGACTTCTCTATTCTACTTTGGGATTGCAATGCTCTGTATTAAGCACATCTCTAGGACATACATAAAGTGTTTGGGGTTTTTTTCATCTGAATTTTTGGATAGAAAATTTATTCTTAGATTGGCTTGAGCATCTTAGGCTGTAGCAACCTTCTTGGATGACACTGCACATCCATGAACGTTTCAATCTTTGTTTCTTTTCATCCTTTGGAATGAATATGCTTCCTTTGAAACCTGAAGAATTAAAGATAGAGTGAAATGGAAATGTCACAGTTTTACAATAAACCATTGTGGTTCTTGCTGTTGGAGGGAGATGGCAATTAGATATGAGAACTTGTGGCTCTCAGAGATCTCTCCTGACCTAATTCTATAGTGGTGCACGGGTTTGTTTTCAATTTGATTTTCTCAGAGGTTGTGAAATCTTGGAGGCTTCCAGGCAAGATGAATTTTTTGTAATATTCCTCTCCCAAAGTCAAGATTAAAATGTCTTCTTCAAGCCTGCTACAAGGCTTGAAGAAAAACCA
This sequence comes from Oenanthe melanoleuca, assembly GCF_029582105.1. Taxonomy (NCBI): domain Eukaryota; kingdom Metazoa; phylum Chordata; class Aves; order Passeriformes; family Muscicapidae; genus Oenanthe; species Oenanthe melanoleuca. The sequence continues at coordinate 29,201,858 of NC_079336.1, forward strand.
AATCATGAATGTCATATTCATGGATATGCAGCCTAATTCCTAGGATATTATGGAAGAAAGCTAATCTGACTGATAACATAACAATATTAATTATGAAAATAAGACTCACAAATAAGGTAAAATCACAGATGATAATTAGGGTCTCTGAGTACAGGAAAGTCCAGTGTAACACTGAATCAGATGCACAGGCTGTGCCAAGGAGAAGAATTGAGGTTTCTCTGTGTTCAGTATTCTTTATCAGGCAGCTCTAGGCACCTTGCAGTTCACAGATAATTTATCTTTTTGAGGCAGGTTTGTAGGATGGAGATGTCCCATTTTGGAACATCCCCTAGTGCTCTTTGGTCTGAGCTTCTGACATGGACTTGTGAAAAAAGTTTTAAAGTGATCACAAGTATTAGTGATGTAGACTATGCTGTTAGTGTTGCTTCTTCTCTCTCTTGCTTTTGAGAACTTTTAAAACTAATACAGGTCAAAAGATGAAGCGAGAATATTTCCATTGAGTTTTTCTGAAACAATGGTTTTTCTCAGTCAGAGACATTTGTATTTCTTTTATAGTAATACTATGTATATATTTCTTTTATATAATACTATATCTTACAAATATTTTATAAAGTATGGGTTCTGTAAATGCAGTAGGAACAAAAAAAAAGCATCATCTTTTCTCACAATTCCAAGTCTTTTTTAATGCAGTTCAACACTTGACTCAGAATACTTCTCATTGAGCTTTTTTTTAGTGACTAAATTTCATTGTATTCATTGCTCCTATGCATTTTCTATACCTTTTTTTTTAAATTTATTTTTTATTCTTACATTAAATGCTACCATGATGATTTAGTTAATATTAATTCTTAACCCAAACTACAGCAATCATAATGGATTTATTCTGTTAGTTATTCAAATAAATTTTATGTTGTTAACCCAACAATCAAAGCCAGTTTTTTGTCTTAAGTTTAATAAGAATGACCATGCAAGAATGCAGCTCACAGGAGTCTGTATAATGTCTTATGATGGCATGTACTTTTTTCTTGATTTATCTCTTAGTTTTCTGTCATTTGTCCCTGCAAGGCTGGCAGCAAATATGTTGGAATTACAGTGCAACACAAAACTAGTGGTGAAGTGTGAAGCAACAGTTTTTCAGGTAAAAAAAAATCTAGTTAAATTGGTAGAATTCTCACTGAAAAATTTACATTTTTTTATCTTCATTTTTCAGTCAACTTTTTTGAGGTAAAAGTAGTTACATTGCATGACCTGATATACAGAAGAGTTAATGCAGTAAACAACACAGCAAAACAAGACTTTCCAAAAAGTCTTGACAAGGTCTTTTATTGGGCTATGGGTAGTAATAACTTTACTGTGGAAACAGCTGACTTAGCAGTTGCAAAATACATCACACGTTCTTTTGCTTGAAATGAGCTAGGTGGCCAGAATGCTTTTTGTATGTTTCTCTTAAGCTTGCCCAAAGCTGGCCTCATAAAACAGGCAAAAACAATAGTGAAAACAGGAATGAAACATGGGGTGATTGAATTAACAGATGGTGAATGTCAGAACTTCCCCTATGTAGCATGAAGTAGGGAAATAAAAAGTTAAATGCAATATGGAAACAAAAGAGGACTGGAAAAAATTCTGCCCATTTAATGAAGGAATGAAGACTTTCCTTAAAAATATTGCACAAGACTTTTGAGCAGATGAGTTTTGCTCTCTGGAGAATATCCTGAAATGGAATCTCATGAAATTTTAATTGGACGCATAATTTTCTCGAAATGCTTTTTCGTTTTTAATTTCTAAACATGAAACAAAATTATCACAGCTCATAAGGCAACAGTCCTGTACTTTAAAAATGTTGTGTTAAAATATTGAAGTGGCCATTGTTTGTAATTGTGTGGGCCACTGATATATTTTGTAATAACATTATGCTGGTTATATCTGTTCAGTTGAATAAACAGTGCCAGGAAACACTCAGAGTTACTGATTGTCTGTATAACTAAATTAAGAGAAAGGTTCATGGTACATTTTTGATCCACAATAGCTTGTTCACTTTCTGACAGCTCCTGGTGAGGCTCAGGGACTAGACAAGGATCATTCCAAACAGGTTTGTGTCCAGATGCATAATTTCTTATACGCAGTTTAGAACAGGGGCGATTGAATGCCAGTTGGCTTCCTTGCCAAAAGAACAATCCCAGGCATCTTTAATTTACTGCTATTGACAGAGTAATTCTGTCTATCCAGTGCTTTTTGCCTATGAGATGAGTCCAAGCCCAGCTGTTGCCACAGGGATGATAGAAAGCGGCAGTTTTACAGATTTGCCTTCTTGCCTTCATCCAGGTCCCTCCAAGAAGTGGAGCTTTCTGCCCCTACTCACACCCCTCTTGAGATTTCACAGCTTTCCCACTTTAGGACTGAAGTTTGATTAAAAACAGTTTAAAATTGCTTATTTGTGACTAGCAGTCAGTACAACGCAATGCTACAACAATTTCCCTCTTGGAGAATACTGGAAGTACTATTGCACCAGCAAACTCCTTGAAATAAAAAGCTTTGTTAAGAAATGGACAAAGTGTTCAAACATAATACCCTCATATAGCAACAGCCAGCACATTTGTTGACAATCAGTCAGTTTTGCTCATTCAGACACAAACTAAATGAAAAAACCCACATCATCTCTTCAGAGCTGCAGTAACAGCAGAGGTGCTTGATGTCTTCTCTTAGCAAGGAGCATTGGGACTCATTGCTGTCTCTGGTTTGCCCTCTTCCTTCCTCAAGTCTGTATAATCTTCCTCAAGGAAAACTGCCTTTTTCATAAACCTCAGGCTTCTGAGTTCCCTTACCATGAACAAGCAAGGGTAGGTGCTCAGCATTTTTTTACCATTTAGGTAGCCAGGTTAAAATTTTTTAAGCAGCCTTCATGGGTTGTAATCATGAGCTTGTGTCTATAGAAAAATGCTCTGAGACCTCCTCTCCCTGCTCTCAGCTAACCATGGAGAAAACACATTTGGGCAGATGGATGGATATTTATCACACACTATTCCTCTATTTCATGGTCACAAGGACATATGCTGAGTTCAGTCCAAATATCTCTGCAAGCAAAACTTTTCAAACCAAATAAAAACCCAAACATCTTAATTAATACCAGTAATGCTTCCCTAAAGTATTTTGTAAATTCTTCACAAAGGCAAAGATGGGAGATTTTTATATTATTTTCAGCACTCAGTTGCCCAAAGGAATTACTTAGCATTTTTAAACTGGAGCAAATAAAGTGCTAAGAGACTAAGTGTAGAGAACAGTTTAACTTTGAGAGTAGGATGAAGTACACATCAAGTTCTCCACTTCAAATATCAACAATTTTTGATATAATTATTACCAAAACTGAATTTTTAGTAGAATATTAAAGTATTATTTAAGAAGTTCATTATGGCTTAGAGACTCCTGGAGAGACGGGAAATCAGATAGGAGTTTTGAAAAGCATATGAAAAATAAAATTACATTTGGAGCAAAAAAGAAAATCAATGTATCTTACAGAAAATTTAAAGTTGCTTTTGGTGCCCTTAGAGGTATTCATGTTTGCTAAGAATTCTATTTCTTTCAAATAAGTTTTAAATGGCATAGGACGAGAGGCATGATGGAAGAATGATTTCTCAGTTTTATCACTTATAATTCATTCTAGGCTAAAATAAGGTATTTTTGTAGTTAATATGCAGGTTTTGTTATTAAAAAAACAAAATATGTACCTGCTTGGATACCTTAAAGGAATCTGTGTTGTGGCAGAAACCTTATATTGAGGTAGAAAGAAGTTAATTTACACTTCAAGATAGCAACTATGCCTAGGAAAAAATATAGACTGAAAACTAAACAGAAATGCTAAATGATCTGTAGCTATCAACAAGGAATATATTAAAAAAAACCCCCAAACACCTCACAGAAAATTAGTTCTAGAAGGGCTACAATGCAGTAATGTAGGATATATGATAACTATGAAGTCAGTGAAAGCGAAATTGTATTGTTACTTAAAAAATAAAAACTTGGAATAAAGGCTATATTGTTAGACTAGAGGTTTTCAAACAGCACCTTGTGTATATCATAGTTACAATTTCAGGCACTGAGGCTGCTTTCATCTGTAAATAGGGTAATGAAAGCAAACTTTGGTAGGAAAAAGTTATACCATCTGTCACCAGGTCCCTGAAAAGCCTTGGCTTGTATAGTGATGATGGTGTTATCTCTGAATGTCAAAGATTATTTTAGCTACTATTATTTTGCTGCTATTTCATTATCATTTTTTTTGTGTGTGAGTACATCCAGCTGCTTCCTTGACAGAACACTTGCACAGCTGAAATAAATGGGTGAGCCAGCTCAAGGGAACACCTCCTCAGCACCTGTCCTTCTTTATGTATTTGTTTGTACATGACTGTAGTCCCTCATGCTGCCTATCACAAGTCAACATAAACAATCAAAGAGTGAAGTGTCTTTTTTGTAAGGTACACTGAATCTAGTGTGAAAGTCTCTCTTGCTCCCAGTCTTCTCATTTCACTTGCAAACAGAAGTTGAATACAATTTGAAGTATCTGTTTCTCTTCCTGCAAGCTGTGATGTGTTATTTTTACAAGGTAAATTAACAGGGGTAGTATAACTACCTCTTCTATTCCTTCTTAATGCAATATAGAAGAATGAACTAAGTCACCAGAAGGCCAGCAGATGCAACATGGAGGCCATACACTGACCTGCTAATAATTTTGTAAATCATGAAAGGACAAAACATGAGATGAATGAAAATGTCACCAAACCAAATTAATAATATAAAGTGATACTGGCTGGATTACAAACTTTAAATATGTCTGTATACAGCTGCTCATGTGAAGTCGGTTCATTTCCTACATTTTGTGGATATAATCTACTTGGACTTCAACAGACCCATGGCACTGTCATGAGCATGTCATGATCCTCTCTGAGCCAAACTGAGATCTGGGAGAGAGAGGGAGAAAGGTTTCCCATAAACCAGCACCTTAGATGGTCACAAAAGTAGGAGGTAGTTAGGGGACACACCTGAACCCAGGTTTCCCAGATGGGAAGCATTGTTGGGAGATTGATGCAGCTGTCTTACATTACAAACAAAAGGCTGAAGAATCTGATCATAGTCTGGACATCTCCGTCATCTGCCCTCTTTAAGTCCAGAAAAAAGACCACAGCAAATATCCATACTCATGGAAGGACTTAAACCTAGAAACAGCAACTATTTTTGAAATAAAATTGACTTTTTTCCCTAGAATCCATAGTTAAAGAGAAATTAATATTGAAACTGATGCCCTTAACAAAGGACATACCTGCACCTTCAGAGCAAAAATTGATTATTTTAAGTCCCCAGAAAAGCTTCTACAATTATTTATGCATATGATTGCAAGGAAGAAAGAATAAAATTCTGTTAGTGAGAACCTCCACTCACACATAACTTGGAAGATGCCTTGGTTAGTCTGTTTGGCTTTACTTCTTGTTTCAACAAATTAATGAGGGGGTTGACTTCATTACTGTGGTTCTTTTAATTTGGCCACATTTATTGCACTGAAATTCTGATTTAAACTGCTTAGGAAAGATTACCAGCTTGTTAAAGCTGGCCACAGAGTCACATGGGTCAGACTGCAAATAAAATAATCCCTGAGGCTGTGCCTTGGTAAATCTGTCTACTGCTGCTGGGTCAGGAAGCAAGTCTAGCACTGAATTCACAGATTCCCTTCTTGCTTCTTGGGCCTTTCAGGACTGAAGAACACTTTATTAGCCTGTTTTTGCAATAAGAATTTGGGAAGTGATCTAACAAAATGTTTAAGTATAGTTTTTGTTTCTGGCACCTGATTGTTGTCCGTGGAAGTGATACTCACACATAAACAGATTAGTGTGTGCTGAAGGGTTTTGTTCAGCACTCTCTACCCATGCTGCCCATGATGAGCTTTAACCTGACACTGGGACTACTTCTCTCTACAGGAGAGGATCCAGGAGCCAGGATGTGATACCCTGGGAGGCAGACACCCTCAATCCTCCTTTTCACTGCTTCTGTTGGACTCATCAGTGCAATTGAGTTGAGACTATAATAAAAGGCATTTTAGTAGAATTGTTAATGTATTACAGAAGTGTCTTGATCAACTCAGTGGGAGAGTTGATGCATTATAATCTGCCAGTGTGGAAGGAACAGCTTTAAATATATTTGCAAATATGTTTTAATTACGTGTCATATCTTCCATCTTTTCCTTTTCTGGCTAGCTTGTGCCTGTTTGTGTTGGCAATCCAATTGTGTAAATCTCATTACATGGACTAAATTACTCCAACACTCTGAAGCTCAAACTGTTGATAGGTCTAAAGAGAAAAATTCTGGCAGCCAAGAGCGAAACGTCTCCTTTTCCATAGCAGAAACACAAGCACCTGCATTACCCAAGACCTTTTTCTTTCATGCTGGTAATTCTTCCCTGTGAGAACTGCAAGTGTTATCTCAGTACATATCAGAGCAGGCTTTTGCAGGTGCCCTCCAGACCCTTTCTCCATCAGAGCGTGTCCCAGCCTCTCCATGGAAGCAGCACCTTCCGTGACAAACGGGCTGGGAACTGATGCTGAGTTCTTTCATCAGGCTGGCTCCTGCACAGCTGAAAATAAAATGGTCCAAGTCTGCAGTGTCTGCCAGGCCCATTTACACATTAAAGTGTACTGCTCTTCTATCAGTTTCATCATACAACTCTGAACCCCTTGGGGGATACCAAAACCAAATTCCTGCTGGAGTAAGGCTGGAATACTATTAGCTCCCATGGCAACATACTCAGATCAGAAACCTTATAAGAACAGTTTGTTGTCTTTCCATTTTTTTCTTTTAGCTTTTACTTACACATATGTTTGCTTCCCCTGCTTCCCTGTTTTTTTTATTTGCTGGCTGTTTCTCACAGAGCTTTGACAAAAGCAGGAGAAAGGCATGACTCCCAGGAGCAGAGGAAAAGCAGCAGTCTGGAGGAGAGTCAGGGATGTGGAAATGGAACCCTTGAGATGACAGCAAGAGCCCCCTAATGCAGTAAGATATTTTGGGCATAGCAGTGCCCTGTTAAACAGTGTGTTTAAACAGTACACAGCATTTATATCCAGTCTTGGCCTTCAATTCTGGATGCATAGATTGGATCAGGAGACTTGTCCCAAAAGTGGAATCCTGTAGAAGTCTGAAATAACTCAGGCTTGGATTTTGGAAAAGCCTAAATGGAAGATTAAAATCCAGCTTGGATTTCCTGAATGCCTATACTCAGGGAAGTACTTGGATGCAGCAATATTTTTTCAGTGCAAATAAAATATATTTTAATTGTGGAAGCTCCAGTCTCAGGTACAGTTGAGTAGGTACTTCTGTGTGTAAATAAAGAGCCCTGTTCCATTTCAATATTGAAGATGGAACAAGAGTATTTATAATATTATCATCTCTATTACACATCATATTCACAAATTTTCAAAAGCAATGGGAACAAGAGAAAGTCCTCCAGGAAGGAATTTTTGGCATCATGGCTAAATGATGTGAGAAGATTTTGGAGATGCCAAGAGGCCCTTCTTTTTTTGTTCATATGAATGCTCAGTGGTAAACACATACTCTGCCAAGCTAAATGACCTTTAAGTAAACTAAGAAAACATCATTAACAAGGGAACAAATCTTGCACACACCTGAAATCTACGAAGATACACACAAAAAAGTCTTCCTTTTATTTTTTAAAAAACACACTCTTTGGCTGAGAAATTTCCTCAAGGATCTGTGTGTGTAAAACATCTGAATAAGCTGAGCAGAAATGACTATGAACTCCTCATTTAAGAAAATGTTTTTTGCTGAACACTTAAATGTGAGAGGGTTTCATAGAAATTCTTTTCTGCTTGAAAAAGATACCACAAGGTGGAACCTTCAGAAGAAAGTTCCTGGAGTCTATATTAAAAAAAATAAATTGCCAAATTGCCATTTAATAAAGGACTGTTATGGAGCATTTAGCAGATATGAATGTAAAATGCAACAGGATCTAAGCAATGAGATGGGGAAGCATAATGCAATCTTTGGCATTTTCAAATATGCAATCCATGATTGAAAACATTTATATATTTTTATTTGTGACAAGCTCTATAGGAAAAAGCGCATATATATATATATATATATATATATATATATAATTGATTAATGGAAGCAAGAAAGCCAGAGAAAAAGAGAAAAGGGAGAGCCACAACCTTGAAGAAAAATGTAGAAGAAAATATCCATTATAATCTCAGGTTCCTATCAGTCACACTGACCTCTTCACCAACTTCTAAATTATGTCAGCTTTTAAAAATTGATTGCTTCACTCTCTAGGTAAGTCAGTTATATGTGAGTTCACTGAACACAATACCTTTATAATAGCCATTAATTTTCATGGAAAAGAATACTCTATGTGCTCTGGAATGCACTGCATTCATTTTCCTCTAAAAACTCCTGGTAATTTCCATCTGTTTTTAATTTCTGACTTTTTTTTCGGTGGCAAAGACTATTCAAGCTTCTTTACACAAGATAGTTAATATATATGTTATATAGTTAGGCCATTTTTCTAAAAGCAATAAATAAAATTTAACTTTTAAAGTAGATTATAATGTACTTCTGCTGATGCCAGTTGAAACAAAAGTAGGAACTGGAGACCATTTACAGGTCTTGCTGGAAGCAGCCTATCCATTCTGCTTGCTTTACAAAAAGTCAACCTTTATTATAAGAACAAAAGAAGAAAAAATTCCTGTATCAATACATTTTTCAAACATGGGCAATTATTTTAAAGTAAATAGCATCCTTGATTAAAGGCTCTAAATTGTATTTTGCTCTTGGAAGAAAAGATTGGACACTTATTGAGAAAATTCAAAGATTTTGCACTTTGGTGTTTGAATCCACTTAGGCTCTTTTGTAATCTCTACTTTAACATAAATCAGATTGTTAGAAAATTACAGAGTAGCAGTTTTGGGTTAGAGGCTTCTTTCTTCCTTGGCTTTGCTTTAAGCTGTTACAAAAATCACAAATTTCCAGGTTATTTAGAAGAATGCAATAGCTTGACCAGCAGGTGGTTTCGTCCCAGAGTTCCTTGTCCCACTTAAAGGTTTTGTTTTAACACCAAATGGTAAAGAAATAATGTGCCCTTATTACCCACATGCCATCAACTTAAAAGTGATGGCATCTCTACTGACTGACATATTGAGTCAAACTTTGAGGAAAACAACTCCCCTCTCAAAGAGCTGTTTGCATGTCTGCAGATTCCCTGAGATTCTAACAGCTAAAGAAAACATTTCAAGCATATGGACCCTATTGTTTTGGAGGGGCAGGTGAAAGGATTTCTCCCTTGATAACAGGTGGCCAATACTTCCAAAAACCCCTGCCTGTTCCTCTATTGAATGAACCAAGACCCTGTGTCACTTTGGCATGTCAGGTATTCAAAATGCACTGAAATAAGTGGAAACAATCCAATGATGAATTTCCCAGCTGGCTCAGTTGAGCCTGCTTAATTCAGGTATCTCACAACATCTACAATCTGTTCTTCACACACACACACATCAAAAGAAAAAATAAAAGGAAAAATGAAAGGACAGGACAATGTCATACTTTCAACTGAAAACATTTGACATGCTGTTGCAGGTATATTCATTTTACACAGGCCTAGAATGCCACAGCTTCCCCATTTTGATGTGTTGATGGACGAGAATGCATCTCTGCCTCCCATGAAGGAAAGAGTTCCAAGGGTCTTCTGCAGAATCCTCTCTGGCAACACTTCTCAGTGTTCAGGAGCACTAAAATATTGCTCTTTGGATGAGGGCAACAATGAGTAGGATGGATAATATGCATGATAATAGGTGTTTGCCAGCACACATATTTCACTTATTTGTCCCAGCTTGACAATGAGAGTATTTTCTTAACCTGATGCCAAGATATCAGCTTATCTTGGGTTTCCTTTGAATTGGGATCTGTATAATATATCTTTGGAGAAATGCAATTGTAGATAAAAGAGTTGTTTGTTTTTTCCTTTTAATTACTGACAATGAATACATCAAGAGATTAAATAATGTGGAAAGGAAAGGGATATCTAAGTTAAAGAACAATGTTGGCACAAGAATTATTTTACATAATCCAGCCAGGAATTTGGTCTGGAAACCATAATAATTCAAATAATCAAAGCAATCCTGTTCTGTAATTACTTTCCTGGGGCTGTAGCATGGACTAGAAATCCAACCAAATTTGAGATACATTTATGAGCAGGATTAGATGAAGTGGTTTAGCTAGCAGGGGACCTGAATCAATGACGCAAGTACTTTCTTCTGGATCATATGATCATAAATTAAACTAGTGTTGCTCTACCTCTCTCCTTCAGTAGCAGCATGGAGTAAGGAATTTTCATGTCTCTATGGTCACTTCTCTATTATTCAATATGTTCTGAGATTGAGTTATCCTGGATAATGGTAGTGGAACATGCTGGCCAGACCAGATTAAACAGATTAAGGCTGAATCTGGCAGAAAATTCTGTGTTGAACCACCTGTATCCATAATAGGAGCAAATAAATTCTGACAGGCCAGAACTGAGCCCTGGAGCTCCTGGCTGCTGGTGCTGGGCTCCTGAATATTCCAGGTTGCACGGAAACTTGATGTGGGCAAAACCCTTAATGGTGTGAAACCACTACTCATTTGAGCGCTGTCATGTTCAAACACACAGGGGAGCTGGGTGCAGAGACCCGGGCAGCTCTGCAGGGCTGACCTTCCTGGCTTTGGCTTAATGCCCACCATGTCAGACCCTGGTAACTCAATAAACAACAGCCCAGTTGTGCCTGTCTTTCCCTCTTCCAGCCCTGAATTTCAGGAGCTGTTTTTGGCCTGAAGCAGAGCTGGAACTGACCTGCTGTGTGCAGCTACTTGGCTTTAATAAACCCTTTGAAAACACAGTCTGCTGCAAAAATGGAACACAGACCCCAGCGCTGTCCTTCAGGCTCTAGAAGGCTCCTGAGTCCTCTGCAGATTTTCCTTGTATCCAGTGAATTATGCCAGGAATAGATAATTTCATGGTCTACAGATAATGATGTGATTCCCACAATTGTGATATGTTGATGATGCAGCATACATACATTACGAACCATACCACACACAGTATTTAAAGATGATTTTAAAAACAGCTCCTAGTGAGCATCTTAAATTTGGTTCTGACCAGTGACAGAGTCTTTCTTTCTCTGCTTCAAGTTATTTTATTTTGATCTTTTCCATTTAGTAACACAGGATGGATGGGTACAAATATGGGAGAAGAATAAACAGCGTACATAAACATCCAATATTTTTCTTCATTCTTCTCCTGGAGAAATAAAAATGAGAGCTTTTAAAACTTTTTTTTGCCCTGATTTTTTTTTTTTTATTAGTGACAAGTAAAACAATATTTTCTCTATCTCTTTTTTGAGAAAGAGCTGAACTATTTTGCAAACATATTCAGCCAAAGGAAGACACCTGGAACAGAAAATTACATTGTGGTTTACATTTATAAAATTATAAATCTTTACCTATTAGAATGTGGAATGTACCAGCAAATCTGACAGTCCTCCCATACCCTTTTTTCCCTAGCTGCTCCCTCAGTTTATTTCCAGTTATTATTGATCAAAACTTCAAGAGAATTTCCTTCTCTCAGGAAACCATCTTTGTGTTTTTATAGGTCTTCTCTATAAAACAGTAAGAAAAGTTAATTTTAAAAGTATTTCCCTGGAAAGAACATTTCCTTTCCACAGTCAGTTCCTCCACATGGATGAAGGTGCCTGGAAGCCTTGAGAGCCCTGGCCCTAGGATCAGGAGAGAGATACTGGAAGCCCAGGAATTCCCAGCCCTTCCATATGGCAGAATTGCTTGTGAAACTTGAATCTTGGAAATTCAGAGTTCCTGAACATAATTTGACAAAAGAAATACTTTTACTGGCAGAAATCCTAGCTGGCCCTACTTTTGCTGGCAGTTCAAGGCACTGGTCTGAACTGTCCAGGACAGCAGGTGACTGGAGATAATCTCTGCTGTCAAGGCACACAAAGCTGGTTATTCATGAGATTCCAGCTGAAGAAAAAGGCTGTATATTTCTCTGCCTGGGGAAGCAGGAGCTTAAAGGTATTTTTGTAGAAATACTAGGCAAAGGTGGTAGGTGGACAAACTCCTTTCTGGGGCTGGGCATCCTTTTCTGAAGACATGAGTACTCAGTTCAGCAAATGGCCTCTCTGTCCTAGGTCACAGACCTAATTTCTCTCTGAGTCTCAAGGAATTCAGCCTCACACCTCCTAGCTCCCAGAGGAGTACCTCTAGGCTATACTCAGGACTGCAGAGCAAGGGCAGCCTCCAGGGACTGACATGAAAGGAGTAAACAGTTGGGTGAGCGAGGATTGGGGCTGTCCTGCACAATGAATGGCTGTAACTCCCTGGTGCTCCTCTCCAGAGTGTCTCCTGCCACTCCATAACTTGATGCAGTTGCTTTCAGCTGGGCAGGTCAGAAAGCCTTGAGTGTGTCTCCAAGGTTGACTAGTGCCTGATACAAAACAATGGTTGGTGCATTCTCACAGAGGCAAACTTTAGAGAATCACAAAATAGTCAGGTTGGAAAAGACTTCTGAGATCATCAAGTTCAACCTGTAAGCAAACACCACCATGCCAATTAGACCATGGCACTGAGTATCACATCCAGTCTTTTCTTAGAAACCTCCAGGGGCAGTGACTCCACCACCCCCCTAGGCAGTCCATTCCAATGATTTTTAATATCCCTGTCATCCATCTAATCTAATCACCCAATGTCAGATCTCCCTAATGTCCAACCTAAACCTCCCCTGTCACAGCTTCAGGCCATGTTGATACCTGCCTGGGAGAAAACATTCCTTCCAGGTAGTTGTAGAATGATGAGATCTCTACTGAGCCTCCTTTTCTCCAGGCTAAACACTTCCAAATCTCTCATAAGACTTGTGCTCCAGACCCTCCACCAGCTCCATTGCCCTTCTCTGGACTCACTCCAGCCCCTCAATGTCCTTCCTGAACTGAGGGGCCCAGAACTGGAAACAGGATTTGAGGTGCAGTCTCAGCAGTGCTGAGTGCAGGGGGACAATCCCTGCCCTGCTCCTGCTGGCCACACCATTGCTGACACAGCCCAGGGGCCATTGACCTTCTTGGCCACCTGGGCACACACTGGCTCGTGCTCAGCTGCTGTCACCAGCACCCCCTGGTCCCTTTCTGCCAGGCAGTTTTCCAGACACTCTGCATCCCACTTCTAATGCTGCAGGAGGTTCTTGTGACAAAAAATGCAGTTCTTGTGACAAAAAACCTTTAGCCAAATCAAGTCCCCAAATCAGACTTCAGCGATGCAATAGGAAAAGAGTTCCAAAAGATATCTCAGGTTTTTCATCTGGCTAGGGTTGTCTCTTAGGTAAACAATAAGTTAGTAAAGCTAAAATTCTCCAAGCAAACCTGACAGGTTTTTATACATTTCCAAAAGGAGGAATTTTAACATGTGTGTCTAAGTGGCTTCATCTTTGGTAACTCAGGAAAAATGATAGGTAGATGGTCAGAAGCTGGTGCCAGAATCAACATTCTTTCTTTTCCTAGAAGCTGAAGATTTAAAGATTTTCCCATCAGAAGGATTTATGCAAGGATTTATGGATCCTGAAAAAGTTGGCTTAACCTGTATTATTCCTCTGTCTTTTGGGCATTTTATTTTTAACAAACTGTTTTGGTTTTTTTTAATATAAAAATAGTCAGCTCTTCTCTATGAAGTCTATGAGACGACACTGTAAACTTGCTAGTTTTCCTTTATTAAACACTTTTACATGCTTGGTATAATACTTATCACTGGAAAAGTTGCTAAATGACACAGATTTCATACAGTAGTAATAATACTTTGATCAGTAATGTAACACAGTTGTAAACTAGAAATGGTTAGTAACAAGAAATTGTTTTTCAAACTAGTTTCCTTTCTCTGGCAGCTGTTACTGCTTTCCCTCACCTGAACAGCAGTGACCAGCCCTTGGTCCATTTTGGTATAAATGACATTGGAATTACATCTTCATCTATTTATTTGTAAAAGGATTGCTTTCTTATCTTTACTGAAACACTTGAAAAAGAGATAAAACCTCTAAAAATCTTGCAATTGATGGCAACAAGAAAGTGATTCCATGAGGGGTGTGGTTTCTATTAAAAAATTAACTGTGGCTAGAAGTTTATCATAATTAATATCAGTAATAGAAAGAAAGGAATGGTAGATAGACTAAAAAAACCCACTAATTTTGATGAGTAACCATCTAGCTGGAATTTTGTCAAATCAGCTGACCTTGTTCTCACTCACCTGATTAAAAAACTGACTGAAATAATTTCCAAGCTACTAACAACTGTTTTCGAGGGTACACTAGGGAGTAGTGAAGTTCAAGCAGCTGAATTTTAGCAAATATTGAGCCTATGTTCAGAAATGGGAAAAAGAAAGTGTCAGGGATTTGAAGAGGAATAATCTTAACTTCAGTTCCTGGAAAAGTACTGGAACAATAATCAGCTAAAATATTTGTAAGCACTTGGAAGATAACAGGGAGGTAAGTAACAGCCAACATGGATTTGTTGAGAATAAACCTCTCCCAAATTTGCTTCTTCTTATGATGGAGCAGTAGGGTTTGTGGACAAAAGAGAGACAATAGATGCCAGATACCTCTTGAGTTCAGTCACAATTTTGACAGTTTCTCACATAACATTCTCATAAGCAATGTTAATTTGGTCTTAGCAAACTATAGTAATATCAGTGCAAGACCAAAGAATAATGTGTGATAGAGAGTAAAATTATTATTTTTGTGCATAGCACCAAGTTTGGATGAACCTCAATCACACTAAAATAAACCTTACCAAATGGAAGCACAGTCACAAAGCTAGGATCTAAGTGAATAACCACACTCAGGCATACAGAATAGTCTGTGTAAATAATCTGATCAACAGATTGGGTGACAATTCTTCATGAAAGGCTCAGAAGGTTATAATACATCACAAACTCTGCATGAAAAAACAATTTCATATAGCTAGGAAAAGTGGAAAATATAATTCTGAGATGTATAAACACAAGTTTCATCTAGAAGGTATGTCTACTCAATATGATAAGACCACAGCAGGAGCCAATGCTGTGTTTTCAAGGTCTTTATTAAAGGGATGTAAAGTCTTTGGAAAAAGTACAAAGTAGAAGAATGATCACAGGTCTAGAAAGTATGATCTATGGAAAAAATATGCTGAAGGAATTTGGAATGTTTAGACTGGAGAAGGAGTGGCTGGAGGGGGTGATAACACTCTTTAAATATGTAAAAAAAAAAGCAATAAATAGAACAAACTGTTCTGTCTTTAGCAGGCTGAGATTATAGGCACTGTAGCTCAGTCCCGAGTGGCAAAACACTACCCATGAGCAGAGTGAGGGCTGGAACAGGCTGTCTGAGGACATTGTGGACTCTCTGACACTGGAAACTTAGGAGACCAGCATTAGACAATCACCTGCCAAGAAGACTTTGGATATAGTTAGTCCTCTTGTGGAGAAAGATGTGGTGACTGTGAGGTTTCTTTCACTGTCTTTTCCAAGGGCTATGATAAATATAAGCTAACAATAAAACACTGTATTTTTGCCCTTTAAATTCAGTATGTGGAAACTTTTTTCTGAAACAAGATTTTCATAGTATCTTGTTGCTAAAGAGACCACATTTCAGGCAAGGAAAATGGAGCAGTTGAAAACATCCAAAATGCCTTCAGTGCCTGCTGTGTTACACTGAGAAATAAAACAAAATGTTCTCAAACTATAGAGTACAGCACATAGTTTGGGTAGCTCATTTGGATGTGGCTTTGAACAACCAAATAGTGGAAGTTTCTTAAAGGCTTCAGGGGATTTACTATCCATCAGTGATAACTGGACTTTCATATTGAAAGAGATGGGATCTAACTCGCAAAGCAAAGCCATGGGCTGCCAATTTGGTAAGGAGACCTCTAAATTAGGAGTGAGGGGGGAAGGAGAGGATGATCAACAATGAAGTGAGGAAATGGTGGATTGTTAGGCAAACAGAGGTTGTGGTGTGATATGAAGCAATCCAGGAGGTTTCTGAAGTGTGCTGATGACATGGATAATCAATATGGGTACATGGTCTACTGTGCTTGCAAACCAAGACCTTCTTGGGATGTGGAAACAGGGCAGCTTCCCCTGCAGCAGGCATGAAACATCAGAGTTCAGGATACTGAGAGGAGGGAAGAAGACAAAAAGCACAAAACTTCATGAAGACAAAAACCTATGTTTAGTTTAGAAAAAGTATGGCAGAAGCCCAAGTTACAGGTATAACAGAGAAGTACAACAGAAGATGAAATTTAGAACCTAAGGACAGAGTAACTGAGGCAACATTACTACACTATTTTAACAGGGGACTATTACTGACAACTGAAACAAGTTTTAGTGGTGGGAAGAACTTGCTCCCATAAACATCTCTAAATTAAGACTGACTTTCTAGGACAGGTTGCAGATATGACAAAGCAATCTGTGGGTGCATAAATTAGGAAATTAGTATGCTGAAGAGTTTGTATTTTATGCACATTTTCCTTTCATCTCAATCTCAAAAATTAAACAGTTTTCCTCCTGGTGAAAGGCATGCAAATGTGTTCCAACAAGACCTGCCCAAATGCAGTGTGAATACAAAGTCCTCCAGCACATGTGGTACAGACCTGACCACTACCTTTTCACTGCCAGAAAAATTGTAGGCATAAGGTCCAGAAACCACACCAGAGCACAGAAAACCAAACACTTTTCATTTTCTCTTCGTGCATTAGGAGCACACAGTAACTAAAATCTTATAATGTACTTGGTCCTGGAGCAAAGACCAGCTGGATTCACTATGTGCTGAGCTGTCTGATCACCTTCAGGAACAGATTTCCTAAAGGAGGAGTATAACATTTCTGTCTTCCTTTGACAATTAATATGTTTGAGAACTAGAATGTCATGCAGGATCTGTAATTTATATCTCATGGTGACTTGTAATGATTTCTGTATATCAGCAACATTAGATTTTATTATGTCATCAGTAAGTCACTGTTCTGCTACTTACTGTGTTCAGTTTGCTAAATATGATTCATCAATGACAACTCAGAATTTGCAAACAGTGTTTCTTCTGAGATCAGAAAACATTTTCTGTGCTGTCACAGGAGCATAATTTTAAACTCACGGGTGGTCATAAACAGTTTTGTTCAAGTCTTCCCAGTCATTTGCAAAGCAGAGTTTCTGAAGATTTTAAAGTTTGAAATCTTATGAGAGTATATGAATATTAATTTAAAAGTTTTGTTTCTTTTCTTGATTTTGAAGTCATTCCTATACAAGCAAAGTCAACAGAGCACTTAGTGCTGTTATTTGTGATAATCCCTATATTGTCATTTATGAAGACATTCTTCAGTTAATTTGTACTATGTTAGTCACAGAATATGTAACTTGCAGTCTTGCCATAACAATATTTTCCTTTTTTATTTTCTTGCTGAAAAGTGTGGGAACTGTTCAACATGCTTCTCCTGCTATTCAAAACAATAAACCAAGTCATTTCTGTGTGGAACACTTCTGGTTCGTCTGAGATACCACCAGAAATGAAGGTTTAATTCAATAATATCCAACCTTCCTTAGCTCAATTGGTTAAAGCATGGTGCTAATAACACCAAGGTCCCAGGTTAGATCCCCTTACAGGCCATTCAGTTAAGAGATATTTTTGGGTCCCTTTCAAACTCAGAACATTCTGTGATCCTATGAATATATCACATTTACTCATTAGTGATATGTAAATATCTAAATGTAAAAAATTTGAAATACATTGTTTCGAAAAGAATAAGGGTCAGATTCTGACACCAGGTGAAAAAAAGATAACAAACTGAGGCACATGAGCAGAACATTCTCCCCAGTGGGTGGAAAACATTTATTAGCTGTGTTAGTCCCTCATTGATAAACACAAGGTCCAGCTTCCTCTGTTCCTTAGAAGGGCTATGAAGGCAAAATAGACCACAAATTCTGTACAAGCACAGGTATCTTTTGGCAAGGGCTGAAAAAGTCTCACAAGAATGTGCTTTGATGCACATTTAAATAGGAGAGCAGTCAGCAAATGCAGAGGACCCAGCAGATATGAGCACTGGAGAAAATATGAAAGCAATTGATAAGGAAACTGCCTGATATACAGTGTACTGGCACCATATGGAGCAGACTTGCTGTGCAGTCAGGATAGTTAAGAATTAAGCCACTTAACCTTGGTATCAAAATCAGAACTTAAATCTTGACCTGTATTATTCAAAATCTTGTCCTTATGCAGCAAGATCTACATCAATATTGTTTGTTTTCTTGCATTTTCTACTGTGTTCAGTATTAAAACCAGATCCTCATCTGCTGAAACTGCTATAAAATGAATCACCACACCTCATTAAATTACAAATGAGAAGCTAGCCAATAACTTTAAAGAAAATAAAAACCAGTTATCACATTTTTCACACACATGCCTGAGAGTACATAATGTCCTTTTCCTTCCTTTTAAATATTTTTAAAAAGACATAAATATTATTAAGGCATCTTTTACAGTTTTTTCTCTTAATTAACTAGCATTATTTGTCATTATGTGCCATTGGAATTAAGGTTTGACTGATGACCTAGCCAGTGACTGGCATCATCTTTAATTTTATTGCACTGGAGAGCCATACTTGACCTCACCAGTACTATTATCATGCAGATGCTCTGGTAGGATTTCTGGGACATTTGCTATATCCATATGCTGAACCACTCTGCTGCTTTCCCAGGGAAGACTTGGGAATTGCTCTGTTCTGGAAGTCCTGGGGAAGTACTGGAGATGTAGAATTTTCTTGTTTCAATGCATTCACATTAAAATGAGGAAGTATTACAAGTCTTAATAGAACAATAGCACTTGCCTTGGCCATTTAGCCTGGTCTGAAGGATCATTTGATTGGGAGATTTGTTTGTTCAGCAAAAGCAAATCTGAGAGAAGGAGTATAGGCTACTTCTGCCACAAAGGCAGAAAGGAATATTCAAGGGAATAGAAGCCTGTAAAATGATTGCAGAAAATTTTATTTTTATATCCAAACTCTAGAAAAACTTAATTTCAGCTTAGAAAACCTAACATGCCATTGTTTAAGCTGTGTTGGATTCCTTTGGGCTACCATAGCCACATATATTTACAAGTAGTATAACCAGGAGGTTTCTTTCTCCCTTTACCTACCATTGGGCCATCACTTTGAAAACAAGTTGTAAGTGAGGCTGAGACAAAGTCTCAGATGATGGTTTTCTTTCTCCTTTAAACATGGACTACTGATATACAGCTGGCTAGATGCACACACACAAGTGGGGGCAAAAAAATAGCATTTTCACTGGTCTGAAGTAACTATATGGCTATCTAGTGGATGAGTAGGTAAACTCCAGCCATTAATAACTAATTGACCATAATTCATTAACCACTGCATAGACTAATGCATGCACAGTCACACTGGTTGCTTTTCTTCATCTCATAGACACAGAAATCCAGACAGCCACAGAATCAGTGCAATGCTTAGGAATGTGTCCATTTGTTTCACTCCTGACTGCCCAAGACTAGAAGGATAACTTTGTATGTAACCTATGAGGATCAGAGAAAGAAGGTGAGTAAAGGCAATGCTTGGCAATTATTTTAAACTAACGATATTTTGGGAAATAGCATGTCTGGATAAGTTATTTTCATGGAGGAATCCACATATAAAGTTTTGCTGCTGGCCTGGTTTGTTTTCAGGAGGTCCTTTCAGTTCTCTGTGATATATCTGCACCATATGTATGTGGGGATTAAAATGTCTCTCCAGAATATTTAAGATTGATGAGAGCTGTAAAGATGACTTTCACAGTGCTTACCCACAAAAGATGCACTTCAGGCAAAGAAAGATGCCTCCAGCCTCCAGTGATTCCATGCTAATCAAGGGTTTATTCCAAGCACAACTTGTTCCATGGGTTCATAAAAACATTCAGTCTAGCAGACTGCTGAATGCATTGACCATGTGCAAATAGGCACTCTTTTTTTCCCCTTATGCTGTCATTGCTTGAGATTTTTTTAATAACAAAGCTATACTATTATATAATCATATCCTAGTAATTTTTCTCAACAAAACCACCAGCTAGGGCTGACTGTTTGTAGCACAGTCTTAATTTCAAATTATGACTTGAACATCATCATTAAAAGACAGAGGCACATAATTTAGCAGGTGAATAGGTTTTAATATTTGGTTCATAACACAAGTTTTCAAAAATTACTAGGCAGAAACTTGTGGGTATCAATTTGAAAACACAATTTTTCACAAACAAGAAATACCTGGACTCTGTTTAAAAGTGTTCCTTGACCAAAAAGAAACTTTATTTGAGAGTCACAGAAAAACTATTTGTTAATACCACAAAGATGGCTTGAAGAAAAATAAGGTACTTAAATGTGGTACTGAGGGCCAGGCACAGATTTATTCTAAGCACTACAAGAAATTCTCATCCATTAATGTCAGCCAGTGCACTCACAGACTGGATGACTGGACAGGAGAGCAGCTGCAGAGTTTTCCTGTTTATGCACAGCTGCATCCAACCTTTCTGGGTAGCTGTTCTGATTTATAAAGGGGAGCTCTTTCCTGTTCATTTAATGCTAGGTTGTGTTATTTCAGTCAGTTTGCTTTTGCAGTTCTGCCAATGTACTAGTGCAGAAGTGACACAATGCACTTAAAATGTCAGTACTAACTAGGTAACTGAACAGGTTTTGCTTTAGACTAATAAAATCAGGAAGAATTTAGGACATCCCCAGTTAAGTGAATATAATCCTATTCAAGGTTATTATGAAACAAGAATCTTGACCAAAAATTTTACCAAATATGTAAAATTAATGTTCTCAAAATTCTCAAAAGCATTTCACATACCATTTTTTTTGTCATTAATTCCATACAAAATGAATGTTTATGGCTTTTAAGTCTTGCTAATTACTGTTCATGCATGAAAACTTGGTGAATTTCTCTGTAATTTCAATAAGGGTTAGAATACAATATATTCTTCATATGTTGTAACTAAATCCAAGGTATATCAAGGAGATTTGTCTACTTTTCTGCATTAGTGTGTTTCTATTTTTTAAATTTTCCCATGACAAGTGGACTATTTCTGCCCATATGTGCTGAAGTGCACATAAAACTGATTAATAGCACGAGTGGTTATTTAAAAAAAACTAGCTCTAATTGGAAGATACCACTTCATATTATTTGGCTGACATTTTTGCAGCAAATAGTGAGGTTTCTGTAATGGAGAAAGACTGCAAAATGGGTCCTTTGTAGACTTGTCATCAAAAATTATTTTACTATCATATATTGATCAGAAAATAATATTACATTTGGACATAGTGTTCACAAGGGTCTCTCACATAGGACCTCCAAGCCATGCAAAACTTTGGAGCAGTTAGAACTAGATGAAGGAAACTCAAACTGAAGGCATTTTCCAGGTATTCAGGACCATTTGTAGGACATTGCTGTGGATAAATAAAGATCTTAACAGAAGGAGGTGATAGATCTAGATGCTCTAATTCATGAAACATAGAGAGCCACCAACTGGAATGTCAGCAGTTTTTAAATTGTGTTGGTGGCACTGAAAAAACAATATGATTGAGCACAGCCCCCCACCAAGCCAGCCTGGCTGATTTGTCTGAGAGCTAACATATCAGACAGCAGAACCACAGTTTGAGACTGGACAACACCTTTGGAGACATCTAGTTCAATCTGGGGCGAGCTGAAGCATCTTGCAGAAGGTTATACTCAAGTGGGTTTTAAATATCTCCAATGATGGAGACTTCACAACCTCTCTGGGAAGCCTGTTGCTATGCTTGGTCAGCTTCACATTAAAAAGAAAAAGCATTTTCTACACTTAAGTGGAATTTCCTCTAATTCAATTTGCTCCCAGTGCCTCTTGTCCTGTCATTGGAAACCTGTGAGAAGATCCTGATTCCATCTTTGCTACTCTTCAATATCACATTCAGAAGACCCACCTGAGCTTTCTCTTCTCTAAGCAGAGCAGCCACAGCTCTCTCCTCTCCTTATATGATTCATTGCTGCACAGCACTGCCCTGTACTCCACAGCATAACAGTGCCCTGGAGGATATTTTTTTAAATTGCATCTTACAATATTCTTAATTTTGCATCCATATATTCCCTGATTGCTAGGATCCATGTACAAAAGTATCCATTTTCCTGAAATTTCAGGAGAATATTATGTGAAGAGAAAATGCAAGTTCAGGGCTCTCCTATCAAACAGAACAATGTCAGGGGCTGCACTGGAAGTTAGTGATTTCCTGAGAAATGCATGCCTGAAGCTGAGGATGTTTCATCCTGAGCACATCTGTAGACTCCTTAGTCCCACATGTAAGCAAGGCTATTTTTTTCCTTAACTGATGCCCTGAAAACTCCTTTTCCCTCCATCTTCTTCTTTCACTCCCTGTACTATGGGCCCTTTCTTCAAGCCATGTCTGGCTGTGTCTTCTGGATAGAGTTCAGAGTCTGGGAAATGAACCAGCTATGCTGGTTGGTTAAATCTTTATTGTTCTCTCTTTTGGTTTCAAGTCCATGTTACAGAGGCCTCAAAATGCATTATAAACATATGTACTGTATGTGAATGAATGAGGCTGGGCAGGCAGTTATCCAACAATGACTGTGCCTAAATGCAATTCTGACCCTAACCACTTCACTGCACTGCAGTAACAGAGCCGTATCCTGTTGGCAAAGGGCCACAATTAAAAAAAAAAGAAAAGAAAAGAGTCTGGTTTCAACTCTTTGGGGATTTACTACCAGCCTTTAGTCGCTAGATGTCAGGGCTTTCTCTGGCAGTACCCATTTTAACTAAAATATTGAACTTCTTCAGTTCAGTGTCCTGCAGGCATTTCTTATCAGCTCTGGGCACCAAATGGATGCATGGGGTATGTTGATAAACATTACCAATGTAAAGCTAAAGTAATGATTTTGATTATGTGAAAAAAACATCCAGAATCTGACATGTTACAAGACCTGCATTCTGTAGCACTGAATTCCCTCAAAATTTAGAAAGATAACAGATGCCTTGTGGGGAGTGTACTCCCATCAGATGAGTAAAACCAGAAAGCAAGAGACCAAGGACCATTCTCCAGCCACAAGAGCAATAGCCCAACCTGTCACCTGTGCCCAAATCAGAGTCTTTTCCCTCTCCTGAACCAGAGAGTCCTCAGTACAAACACCCTGGGAATGGAGCCTGGCAGGGGAGATACCCCCAGCTGGCAGTGGTCTCAGAGAGGGATGGTGACAATGACCAGGCATCATGCAGGGTGTTATAGGGTGTTATATCCCATGGTCTGGGATGTGCACCTGGGCCCTCAGTTTACCCAATTAGCTAATTCTGTTTACCCAATTAGCTAGCAGAGGGTCACAGCATGTCTGGCATAACAGCCTGGCCAGGACAGTCTGGTGGCTGATGTGAGGGATGTGTCAAAGTGACCTAATTTCAGGCTGCCCTTTAGATGTGTCCACTGTGTTGACTCACCTGGTAAGTGCAGGAGGGACTGGACATGCCTCTGAAGCTGTGAATCATGGAACTGGGTGTCCTCCTGGTCTCTGCACTGACAGCCTGTGTTTGTGCCTCCATCCTGGCTCCAGTGTGCACAGTCTGCTCCGTGGTACCTCAGGCACTGCGCCATCCCTCAGTAATCCTGTTTTCTTCTGTGTCTGCTGTCACTGAGCTAGGTTGAGCTGTTCTTTGAAAAATATGTATTTCATCTGTTAAGGTCACTGAGCTCTCTGTCTGTATGTCAGCCACCATTAATCCTATTTTGGAATGTTGATTTTTCTGTCTCTTGATTGCTGCCATCACTTTATTACAGTTTGCTGTTGGATTTATGTTTGAATCAGAGTAACAACCTACATATATGCACTTACCATTACAGATTTAATTGCTCAAATTGCTAATAAACTTTAACAAAAGTATAGTTTAGTTCCATATCTATCCAGGCTTACAATCCTTTTTGCAAAACACATTATTAAGATGCAATTACTCTAGCCTGATTTGTACATTTGTTGAGAAGAGGGCATAACCCCAAACTAATTTCATGCAGGCTGCTAAACAAGTGACAAAATCCTGCATGGAGCAAATTCCTTGACTGAGGTGTAGAAGCTTCCAAAGGCTGGTGCCAGTCTCAGAAGTCATTCACAGTCCAAATATTTGTGTTTTAATATTCATGTATAATTTTTTACCTACACTCACATACACACATATTCCTATATATATGGATACAAGCTGTATACATGTGCAACATTATCTATGTTCTTCTTCTATTATTAGATAATTAAATCATTTAAAAACTGACATAATAATATATAAATATAGTCAAAGAAGAGATGAATAATAGAAAGGAGTATTGTGGGTTTTAAAAAGACAACCCAAAAACTTTCTAATAGGCAGATATGTTTTTAAAAACCTCTGCAATTTGGGAATGGAAAGGCAGCCATCAGGCCTTATGGGACTGTCATCACTATGCATGGGTTTCCCTTCCCTCTCTAGCACATGTGGTCCTAATTGCTGTGCTGGCGAGACCGTGGGGCTGGATTCTTCATGAACTGGCTGTAACATTGGCAGACATTTACTCATCCACTGCTAGCAGTTTTTAATGGAAAAATCTGTATCCATTCATGCTAGAAAAATGCTTATGTTAGAACAGAGGAAAATTAAACAGAGAAAACCAGATATCAGTAGCTTTTCTAGCTGCCAATAGTGGATATTCTACTACTTCGTTCTCATTTACTGTATTAAATTTGAGGACAAACCAGTGAATCAAACATTAAGAATATTTTGCAGAATTGCACATTTTTTTACCACATTTCTGAACCTGCCTATGTCACAAATTGAAAATTATGCAGCATGTGATAATAAATTGACAACTTGTTTATATCTGACTCAAACTTATAGGCAAGACTGACTGGAAGTTGCAAAATTGCAGCTGCCCTATAGGCTGATTAAGGCACATCTCCTTAGAGAGAAATAAGCACTTCACTCTTGGTTGTTGTACATAACATACAGATGTTTGACCAGGGGAATAATAATTCTCAGTTAGAGGCCCCACTTTCCTCCAACTTTTCAGGAGATTCTCTTCACTTACTGGGAGTCTTCCTGCACTTTACAGCTCCAAACACTCCCTTGGCATTAAACAATTCTTACATTGACTCTGCTTAGAAGGATATTTTTTCAACCATAAGAAAATGAGAATTTTGAAGTCAGTAATCTTCCAAGTCTGTCACTCATTGTGGTGTGAGAGAACACATTCAAACCTCTGAAACATTAAGCTGGAGCAAAAGCTCAAGTCTTGTAACAGGAGCAGAGGTTGAGTCTAGAGCTGAAAATAACAGAATAAGAAAGAGTAATTGCACTGGTGCAGAAACTTTGTGTGGGTGACAGGAAACACGAGTAGCATGTGTTAAAAAGGGTAGACTGAGCTGAAAAGGATTTACAGCTGGAGCCTCTCAAGAATCAGTCTCCAGGACAATTTATTATTTCAATTTTTTTTTTCACATTTTCAATACAGAACTTGGAACAACTAGTAAAAATCATGCAACAAAATTTCTTGATGAATCCAGTATCATCAAATACAGATAGATAGATAGATAGATAGATAGATAGATAGATAGATAGATAAACAGACAGACAAATAGATAGATAGACAGACAAATAGATAGATAGATAGATAGTTAGTTAGTTGATTTTTCATACTGGGAAAAGCTGAGGGATCTTGGAGTCTCTACAGCAAAATATTTCCGGAAAATATGGGGAAATATTCTACGGGATGAAGAAAACTCACCTTGGAAGGTGTCCAAAGAAGGACAAAGAATCTGGTAAAGGGTCTGGAGCACAAGTTTTATAAGAAGAAGCTGAGAGAACTGGGGTTGTTTAGGCTTGAAAAAAGGAGGCTCAGGTGAGACCTGACTGTTTTTCTATAAATACCTGAAAGAAGGGTGTAGCCAGGTGCTATTTGGTCTCTTCTCCTGAGTAAAAAGCCACAGGACAAGAGGAAACGTCCTCAAGTTGCACCAGGCAAGGTTTAGATTAGGTATTAGGATAAACATCTTCACTGAAAGACTGCCCAGGGAAGCAGTGGGATCCCCATCCCTGGAAATCTTCAAAAGGTGCATGGCTGTGGCACTTGGGACTAATATGGACTAATGGTGAATATGGTGATGGTGGGTTAATAGTTGGACTTGATGATCTTGGAGGTCTTTCCCTAGCTAAATGATTCTAAGATTCTTTGTGTACAGGAGAGCTACCAGATTTTGCAACTGAGATAAACTTTATTTACAAAGGGATAGTAAAAGAGATTTGTTGTCTAACCTAGAAAAAACAGAATTTAGAATGGCTATGATTGTTTCCTCTAGGTACACCAGCTACACAAATTCCAGTGAAGAAAGAAACCATATAAGTCAAATCATTGGTTACATAAGTTACAATCGTTGGTGTCATTGCCAATGATTGTAAAATGGTAAATTAATATCTCTCAATTAATGGGTAGAAAAAGCTGTCTGGCAGTCAAAGCAGTGAGGTTCTGAAACTTTTCCCAGTCATATAGTCTCTTGGATAAAATAGCTTTAAAATGCAGTTTGATTGATCTGTAAAACAGATCAGACGACAGAGCTTCCAGCTATGTCAAGGTTCAATTTAATGTTCTAAATTCTGTAGCTTTGGGAGCAGAGTGTGAACTTGAAACTTGACTGCCCACTTCTTTTCAACATCCTTTGCACCAGTTCTCAATCACCATGTATTTGTTCCCACCACCTCTAAATGTCAGGCTGTTATCTTATCCAGTGATGGTCTGTAGCTGGTGTTCCCATATCTTGTTCTGACTTGTACTCTGGCCCCTTAGTAAGATTAGACCATGCAGTTAAACTGGAAAAAATGTGCATGCATAGTGGGTTTAGACATTCAATTCCTTTAAGCAATCTGGACCAAAGCAACTTGTCCCCAGATAACATGGGAAGCCTGTCTCAGAGTAGGAAGTGAAGTCTAACTAATGGCCATTTTTCTGTGAGAAATCACTGGGGACTTGGAAGAATTAAGTTCAAATCCCTTTGCAAGGTCACTCTCACAACTTGAATGAGAAATGTTGCTTTAGGTCTAAAAATTCTTTTAACAACATAGAGATAAACAGATTTGATTCCCATTTTAACAAACTGCTGTTTCCCAACAAGATACAATTTATTGAAAATCTTCCAAACTGTTTTTACTTCAGTATCCTAACCACTGGGGTGTAGGCTGTTTTGTATTTTAAATTAAATATTTGAAAGGATGTCACTTTTATTCTATTTTAAAATGAAACCAAATGTTCAAATGTTAACATTTTTTCTTAAAACAGTGTTCTTATTTTCCATCCAGGAACATTCCAGCTGCCATGCTTCTTATGAGTAGATGGAATGAAGCAAATTACAAAATTCTCAGCAAAGTTTGTATCAGTATTTCTACAGTATCTCTATGACCAAGGCTCAGCAGTAGCTTCTCAGTGAGAATGAATCGGACATTTGAGGTAAATGGAATGCAGTATTTGGTACTGACATTTCTTTTTAAATTCTACTATTCCTTTTATGCTCAATCACTTTCAAATGATAAAATGTACATATGTAAAAATGGTAGCATAATAAAAGTCTTCAGAACAAATAGAAATACTAACTTTCTTGTGTCTCTTCATTTTGTCTCCTTATAAATTTATTGCTAATCATCAGCTCTTCTTTTGCCAAAGATGAAATGAAAACATATTTAGTAGTGAAAGAAGTCCAACAATACTTCAGCAGAAAGTTGCAGCTCTCTTCTTGTACAAATTGAGCATCAATGTCTGCTAAGCTGTCAGCAGGTAAAACTCCACTTAGACAAACAGAAACAAGGAAACATATATATTCTGCTTTTGCATTAACAGTTTTTGCATTGAATCCTGGGATACCAAATGTTCATTTTCAGGGCTAATTTCTTGAATTGTGAGGATTAAATCCTTCATTTCTAATGCCAGATCTAGCCTTCATATGAAACAGCTAATTCTCGTTCAATGCTTTCTTAGATATTAAATTTCATTAAAGGCTGTGGCTTTTTCTCTTTAAGATAGTGTATCTAGCTTTCAGCTGACTCCCTGGAAATTACACACTCACAATAATGCCTTCTTGCTGCCTGTAACATCTTTTCTGCCTTAACCACAATCCCATAATATCACGTGATCTCTCTATATGAAAGATGATAGGTAATGTGTCTATAAAATAAATTCCTGTGATTTTTGAAATATTTAGCATGGTTAAATTTATTTTAATTTTTTTTTTTTCTTCTCAAGGCTCTGGCTTTGCAATAGTATGCTTTATTTCTGCATTTTTCCTTGTGAATCTTACCCTCTAGCATTTGTGTAGTGGGCTGACTGTGGCTGGACACTGGGTTCCCACCAGCACTACTCTCACTCCCCTCCTCAGCTGGATAGTGAAGAGAAGATCCAACAAAAGGCTCAAGGGTCAAAATAAGGGCAGGGAGAGATCACTGACCAGTTAGAGTCAATTTGACAAAATTAGTTTGGTTTGTTACCAGTCAAGCCAGAGTAGGGTAAAAAGAAATAGAACCAAATCTTAAAACACATTTCTCCACCTCTCCCTTCTTCCTCAGGCTCAACTTTGCTTCCCATTTCTCTGCCTCCTCCCATAGAGTGGTGCAGGGGAACTGGGAAGGGCAGTTGTGATCAGCTTACTGTATGTTGTCTCTGCTGCTCCTTCATCCTCAGGGGAAGGACTCCTCACACTCTTCCCCTCTCCAGTGTGTGCTCCTCCAGGGGCTGTAGGTGGATCTTTGTTCCCCCTTAGTCCTCTGCCTGCAGGGGCACAGCTGCCCCACCACGGTCTGCACTACAGGCTGCAGGGCAATCAGCTCTGGCTCCTGGGGCGCCTCCTCCTTGTGCTTTTACACTGACCTTGATGTTTGCAGAATGCTTCCCCTTGTTTCTTCTCACTCCTCTCTGCTCTGGCTGCAATTCACTCCTGCACAGTAAATTTGAGGTGGTACGACTGCGGCTCAGCATTCATTAGGGGCAGGTCCATCTTGGAGCTGGCTGACACTGGCTTTGTTGGACACAGAGGAAGCTTCTAGCACCTCCTCACAGAAGCCACCCCTGTATGCCTCTTGCTCCAAAAACCTCTCCTAATACAACTTGATATATGTTTTTACCCTCAGCTTTCCTTTTGAGCAGCTTACTGGGACATAGCACAGCAGTGCTAGATGAGAGGTGGCATCCCCTCTAGGAAGGGATGCTGTACTAGTGAAACAATCTGTACTATCACCTTCAGCCCAAGAGGTGCCTGCCTCCTCCTCCTGCCCCCTGCAAGCACTCCTTTCAGTGGTCCTGGTGGCAGTGGTGGGTCATAGGTATGAGTTCTCTCCCTCTGTTTTGGAAGCTTAATGCTTTAATAGAAGCAGCAAGAAAGCAGTTCTTGCACTTCAAGTCCAAGGATGAGTTTGAAATTTGAAAGACTGTCACCCATGTCTCATTACACTAAAATAATCAGCTTAGAGAAAGAAAAGGTTTCCCAGAAAAAACACACCTCTCTTACATTTTTCTGAGTCTGAACTAGTAGAAAAATACATGCGCACAAGTAACATGGCTGAAAAAACCCAGAAGAGGAGCTTTTCTAGACCTATTTTAGATGGCAAGGTTTTCTTTACATACAGTGGTACTGCAAAATTATTCTGGAGTATAGAAGCCAAAATCAAAGTCCCTTTGCACCTAAGGTCACTGCACATCTAATGGAAAAGATAGTGAGGTCTGTGTATTAGTAACCCGTATTTTGCAGTCTTGGCATCACTTTTGTGGAGTATTCAGTGGTATGCAATGCTCATGTATCATATACTTGATGATGTGGATCCTATATCTGGTAATGTGGATAGCCTCATGTTCCACCAGGACAACCATAGATGGGCGGAGTGTCTTCATGGAAGAGTAAAAAAGGATTCAAAACTATCTTGGTCATAAAAGCTTTGATGGAAACTATGCAAACCATAGTTTCAATCTTCTCTACTTTTAATCTTTGTTGAAATCATCATGAGTGTCAAGCTTAGAAAAGGACTTTCAGAAATATGGTGTAGATGTAGAATGTAAACAGCTACGCTGCAAAAAATGGGCAAAGATTGTGGTTAAAAGGGAATAGTCAACACTTGTCAGCATTAACTGGGAGCTGTGGCTCATTCCTTCCAAGTTCACAGCTTGGCCTTGCAAGGTGCTGAATATCTTTATCAGTGCATAAGGGTGGTGCTGAGTAAATTATATGCTGAATTGGTAGCACTGCTTAGTATTAAGTCTGCAAACATTTCCTGCTATAAGACCTAGTTGCTTATACTTTTGCCAAACTAACCGTTTAGGTTGAAATTTTCCATGTGCGGCATTTGCCTTGTGAAGAAATCTTTTGGAAAATTTCAGCCAAAATGCTTCTGCTGTGAAGCAAGAGAAAAACATGCTATTTTTTGCAGTTAAGAAAATAGTGCTGTAACCTTTACTTTGGCGGCTCTTGTGCCCTCCTCGTATGTTGAACAGGAAACTGACATCTGGCAAAAGGGTGGTCTGTGTGTCACTGATGCGCTGTTTGCTGTCCATACCAGAAACCACTTAGAATGTCAGTCTTGGAAAAGTCCAATTTGTATGAACTCACTCAGCCACAAAAATCCCAGAAACTTCTGTTCTTATGGAGCTTACTGACATTTCAGGCCTAATTTCAGGTTTAATTTCTTTACTGACGATCTGGATGAGGGGATGAAGTGCACCCTCAGTAAAGTCAGAGATGACACCAAGCTGGGGGAGTGTTGATGTGCTGGAGGCTGGGAAGGCTCTGCAGGAGGATCTGGACAGGCTGGATAGATGGGTGAAGGCCAATGGTGTGAGGATGAGCAAGGCCAAGTGGTGGGTCCTGCAACCCCAGGCTGTGCTACAGGCTGGGGCAGAGTGATTGGAAAGTTGCCTGATGGAAGAGCACCTGGAGGGGCTGGTGACAGCAGCTGAACATGAGCCAGTGTGTGCCCAGGTGGCCAAGAAGGCCAATGGCATCCTGGATCAGCAATAGTGTGGCCAGCAGGACCAGGCAGTGATTGTCCCTCTGTGCTGGGCACTGGTGAGACCTTGTGTACTCTGCGCCTTTGATTCAGGAAGGGCATTGAGGTGCTGGAGCAAGTCTGGGGTAGGATCATGGAGCTGGTGAGGGGTCTGGAGCACAGGTCCTGTGAGGAACAGCTGAGGGATTTGAGGGTTTTTATGCTGGAGAAACAGAGGCTCAGGGGAGACCTTATAACTCTTTACAGCCTGAAAGGAGGTTGCAGCTGGGTGGGGGTCAGCCTCTACTCCCAGGTAAGAAGTGACAGGATGAGAGGAAATGCTCTCATGTTTCACCAGGACAGGTTTAGGTTGGACATCAGGATAAATTTCATCACTGAAAGGGTGATTTACCATTGGAACCTGCTGCCCAGGGAAGTGGTGGATTAATCATCCCTGGAACTGTTTAAGGAACGTCTGGACATGGCACTTAGTGCTAAGATTTAGTTGACATGGCAGTGTTTGGTCCAAGGCTGGACTATGATCTTGAAGATCTTTTCAGCCTTAATGATTCTATGAATCTATGCTTCACATTATTATTTCCAGGCTGGGCTGAGGCCAGACATCAATAGGGAGAGAGAGAAGCTCTTCTCTTCTGTACTGTGAAGTCATGTGTCAAATAAAACATGCCTTGTGCAAAGACAGACAGGACAGGCGGTGAACATAGGGTGCCCCTGAAGTGAAAGTGGAACTACCAAGAGAGGGATGCTACTGCAGGACAGAGACTAGTAGAAGAAGGCAACTGAGACATCAAAAATCTGTGGCTTGAAAGGAAAAAGGAAATAGAGTTAAAACAAAATCCATATGGAAACAGAATGAAATGTAGATTAAAAGATGGCAGGGCTGCATTTCTTGCAACTAAAAATCAGGAAGCAAAATCAAAGAATGTTTGTGTTATAAACCAAAAGCCTATAAAAGTGAAGCCTAGATGAAAGTCTAATAAGAGATTCAGACTTCTGAGGAAATTAACGTTTCTGATAAGAAAACAACTTTAGTACCAAGTTTTCAGCAAGGGGTAAGAGGTTCTACAGTGATCTGTCAAGGCCACTGCCATTGCAGGTCATGTTTCTGTACTGCTGGTCTACATATTCATATATTTCTAGGAACACTGAAATTCACTGTTTAGAGGTGTAAAAGAACTTCTATCACAGATTTACTTGAATGTACCTTTTCTTGTACTGTAATTTCACAGTTTTGTGTATTTGCAAACTGCATTTGTTCTGCAACCTTTGAAGATTAAAGAACTGTAAGAGTAGTGAGGGACAAAAAGAAACATCAATTGTGTATGTTATCTAAATCCTATATGAAATTTATGTTAACAAGTACACCATTAAATATTGTAATAGTAATGAACCCTTTGAAATGTATTATGAAAAAGTTAGGGGGACTTATAGCAGTGATAAGAATAGGGATTTTTGCAATGGTTTCCAGTAAGAAATTTCACACTCTGTTGCCAATAAATGTTACATTTGACTCATTTAAAACCAAACAAAAAAATCCTGGTATCTGTGTGAGATATGTGACAGATGACTGTAGTGCATGAATCAGTAAAATACCTTCTTAGACTGCTTGTGACAATATTTATCACTGAACCACAGGATGGTTTTCAAGGGACCTCTGGAGGTCATCTGGTCCAATATCCTGCTAAATCATAGCCACCTAAAGCCAGTTGGTCAAGCTGGTATCCAGACAACTTTTGGATATCTCCATGATCTTTCTGGGCAGCCTGTACCAGTGCTCAGAGACCCCTACAGAGAAAAGGCATTTTCAGATGTGCTTAGAGGGAATCTCCTGTGTTTGTTTCTGTCCATTGACTGCAGCCCTGTCACTGGGCACCACTGGAAAGAGCTGGGTCCATCTTTTGTACACCCTTTCCATCCCATAATCTATTCATATACATGAATAAAGTCCCCTTCATACATATGGAAGAAAGTGTTCTCATTCATTAAAGTATGAATCAAACTATAAAGGAAATTTATGTATGTATGTATGTATTTATTTATTTATTTATTCATTCATTCATTCATTCATTCATTCATTCATCCATTCATTTATTTATTTTTTTTTTATTTATTTAACATATATGTTAGCCCCTTCAAATGTTTTGACATTTAAGCCACTTCAGTGAATGAATTTCAGATGCTAATAACAATATGACACTTGGGTGACTTTTTAAATGCAAAATATAACCAAACCAAAAAAACCCAAACCTAGATAAATTTTTTTCTTCTTAAAGTTATTCAGTGTTTATTTCTGCATTTTTAACACATATATTGCATTCTAGCTTTCTGCCTCCATTTTGTTTTTGAAGAGCCAAGTGAGTGAAGTTATGAATAGTACAAAGCTGAAAGAAAATGTCACTGCATCCGAAAAAAAGGTATTGTGTTGCATGTCTGCTTTCTAGAATGAGTTGCCACATAAAAGTTTTAACATGATTTTACTATATTTTATACCAAAGTGTTTTAAATTGCACTTGCATATGACCATTACTATGTAGACCCAGAAAACTATTTCTGACTGAAAAGAAAATACTTTAACACTTTTTCATTTTCTCATGAAAGAGACTTTAAACAGGTGTGGTCACAAAGCATCCTAAACAAAAATGAGGCACTGCTCCAGCATCTGTTGCCATCCTTAGATTTTTTTTTCTATGATACCATAAAATAACATCAGTAAATCATACCTGGCAACCTAAATTTTTGTATGAACTTTTCTTTTTCTCTTTTCCTTTAACCTCTCTTTTCCTGAGAATGCTGTGTAATTCTCTTTAAATATCACCTTGTTTTCTATTTCTTCCAGGAGACAATAAATTATTTTGCTTTCCAGAATCAAACCTTGTATTATTTTTCTGTTCTGTATGGCAGTGAATCACACCACCAACTTAGCTCTTCTATGGCATTTCCTGGGCTGTGATTGGATTTGCCATTAAGCAGCAATCCTAGTACAAGCTGTGAGTTTTTCTCACAGGGTTATGGAGACTGAGAACCTGCATCTAGACATAATCACCACCAGGCTCTTGGTGCAGAGCAGAGCTGACAGCGGACTAAAAACCATTCGTACACAATGGCACAGAACTGTTTCTGCTGGCCAAGCCCCTCTCTTGGGGGGAAGCATGTATGAGTACAATCAGCAGTCACAGGTCAGCATGCCTGAACAGCTTCTAGACCAAAGTTGGCTTGCAAGCACCAATCCAGATTGGTAGAGCCTGGTCTGTCTCTCTCTGTACCTAAGTGCACCTTAACTGTACCTTCAGTAAAGCTGGATTTTGAATAACTAGAGAAATACTAATGTTTTCTCCAGTAAATTCCTATTTTTCTATGCTGCTGAGTCCATCAGGCTTGCTTGCTGCTCCAGGCCTCCATCTCAATAGGCACCAGCAACCAGATGTAGAATATGTATCTTTGAGTCAATAGAAAGAGACGTTTCAGTTGTCAACAAGCAATCATAACAATAATTGAAGTTTAAACCCTTTTATTGAAGTTTTATGCTAAGAATAATCCAACACATGTTCTTCATAGTGGCTTTGGAATTTTATTTTTCTTAGGCACTTGAAGTTTCAAATTAAATTTATTTATACTTAATTTACATGTGGCATTTGATGGCAAAGCCGTGTTGAGGCTCTTTGAGTTTCATATGTTACTGAAGGACAAAACAACCCCCACTCTAAGGAAATGAAGGGCAGCATGCTAGCTTAGCTAGAAAAAGGGCTACTCTGAATGCCAGGGTGGTGCCTGGTATTAGCCAGGATAGCATAACTCATGTACTCTATGCTTATTACCCCCTTTAATTTCAAAATGATCTGTTTCCAGGTGTCAGCACACTTGGTGTTTAAGGACATTGTTAGATGTGCCAGTAAATCAGATAAAGCATCATACATTGTACTGGAGGTTGGATACTCAATAACAGAACATTATCCCTCCTCCAGTCTCCTAAATGGGAAAAGGATCGTGATGAAAAATCAACATGAGATCACAGTTTCAAAAGCTGCGTCCATAAGCAAGCATAATTCTGCTTTTTATAACTTTTAACTGCTTGGCTTTGCAATAATACTCTTTTGAAGTTTGAATACGTGAGTAGTCCACATGTGGGATGTGCATATTTACCACGAGTCATCACAAATACATATCTTTTAAGGCATTAAAATAATTATGAGAAATAAGTGTAACGGTGTTATGTTCAGTATAGGTACCAATGACTACATGTGGTTTTACAATATTTACAAAAGAGATGCCTTTGATGTTACATAAACAAGAAACAGCATCTGTAATGTCACTTGTATACATTTATTGTGACCTGGGGCTTACTGGGGCAGTCTGTGGAAACAACCCTATATTAATAACATCTTTTTACATTCTGGAAAGTATTAAAATTATTTAAACAGAAGAACGGAGTGAAACTGCTCTGTGGCTTATGAGGAACAAATATTGCCAGCTGAAACGCTTGGCAACCCAACTAAGTTTGGAATACCAATACCAACCACAGGCATGCATTTCATCTTCCACAGGACTCTGCTGAAGAGGAAAGATTGAGAAGTGCTCTTGAGACTAACTTTATATAATATTTCTTTAAAAAAAATCAATATCAAACTATCTTATTGTCACAACCTGAATGATTTATGATTTTTCAGTTTGGGATCATCATGGTCTTCATTACAGATTTTGAAGTGCCAGTATAAAACTATAGGAGCAAATCATTAAATATTGTGAGAATTTTGTTTAGTCTAAGGGGAAGTGGCTGGCATTAAGATTTTTTCACTATTTTCAAGTAGAAATAATTTAAATTGTAAGAACACCACCACATTCCTATTTTTTTCCATAGAAAAGCTCTTTATTCCTTCAGGCATGGGTATTATATTTTCCCATCTATATGAAAAAAAAAGAGAAAAAACCACTAATGATGAGAATAATAATTACTATAGTGACATCCTTCAAGACAAGGAATTAACTACCCAGAGCTATTAGTTCTTTAGTAACACTTAAATCATAAGGAAAACTCCCTTTTTCCTGCTTCTTCTGAAAAGGGGAAGGTAGTGAACCTGACTATAACACAAATGGATTGGATACAACATAATTTTCCCAGGTAGGATGAAATTAGTTTAGCATAACTGGAAGAAAGCACTCTACTTTTCATATTATTTAATCTAATATGCACTTTTCTCTCAGAACTGGGTTAGGGACTGATTGCCTGTGCTATTGCCCAGATATTTGGTGTGCTATCTGTAAAGGGAAAATCGTGTTCAGCAAGATGGAATAGTCTAGAACATGATCAAGCATCAAACATCAGCCCAAATACAGACCACAGAGCACATCTGACTGGCATCTGATAGCAATCATTGCCTATACTCTTTTCTCACCCTTCCCCCTCACAATGTGATTCACACAGTGCTGGCAAATACAGGCTACCTCATCCAATAAGTTTTACTTACTTAGTAATTGCAGTGTTTGTTGTTCAAGGAAATGTACTGTTTCCTTTTTATACTGATTTCTTTAAACAAAGACAATACTGTTTTCTCCAACTTTCTGACATTTGCAGTAGATGATGGCTAATCATTCTTTCAACCCCACAGAAAATGAAAATGTAGACATTTTCCTTTACCTTCTGAGCTGTGATTCCTTACAATCATCCTACAGTGCTTAGAGCAGAAAATGGCAACATTTTCTTAAAAATTGGTCTATTATTCTGTATAGGCAAATTACTTTTGACTGGAGAGGTTCTTATGGCAGAGTGTTGACAACACTTTTCCATTATCCTTTTCTTCCACCAGGAAATGTAGCATGCCAGGGCAGACTTTGGTTCTTTGAAATGATGCATATGGCACCAAATATATAAAAATTATAAGCCTCATCTCAGTGGATATGTGTGTATTACTTTTTTTTCCATTACACTCTAAAATTAGAAGTCAGTAAAAACTTCAACTTCTCTTTTTCAAAGAGAATGTATATTTTTAAAGAAAAACATAACCAATATATAATTAGAATTGTCAGAAGCATAGTTTTTATGTTTATGTTTTTGGCAAATTGTTCAGTGAAAAAGAGGCTAAATTTCACTTTAATGAGTATGCTGACAGCAGATTATGTTACTCATCTGCATGGGTATCTATGAGAAAATATATAATTTTTTACTTCTCTATATCTTTAAAGTAGAAAAGTTGTTTCTGAAGTGGCACAAAAGTTCTACAAAAAGTTCTGAAACTAATTATTTTCTTTATTTTCCTAATTGTGCTGGAAGGGCAAAGAAGTATATGAAACATTGATACTACTGTGCTCTTCTCTGTACAGTAGTGAGTAACAGAAGAACCTTGCTCTAAGCAAATTATGCTTTGAATAGACTTGACAGACACAGCAGTAGGAAGCAGCTTATATCTGAGCCATGCTGTGTGATGTTGGAAAATGTCTCATCAGTCTCAGGACACATGTTGCACAAGTGGGTTGCAACAAGAGTGAGTACTGGTAAGTAGATAAAGCTGTTTCTGCAAGCAAATTCTGCCAAATGAAGAAAAGAGAGGTATTTGTGGTAATACCACATTAATCAGACCTCATCTGAGCCTCAAGGTTTGTCTAGCCTAGCTAAATGAACTGGAGGCCTCTTGCCTTCAGTGGCATATGCAGGAGTCATAAAGTCATGATTCATAATTGTGTCTCTCCTCTCAGATCAGCCACTGAGTTGTGATGGCTTGGGTGATGGCAGAGAAGATCTGGCTGAGTCTAGAGTACACTTTAAATCCATGTTATGGACCTGCAGGAAATTGTTACAGCCATTCTATTACTGTATTTTGTAGATGTCTGTCAGTGCACAATCAATAGCTCTTGCCCTTGGGGGAGACTTCAGCTTGTCAGATGTCTGCTGGAAACTCAACACAGTGAAGAAGATGGAGTCTAGGAGGTTGCAAGAGAGTGTGGAAGAAAAATTCCTGACACAGCAAGTAAATCAGCCAGGACCAGGACAGGGATTGTCTCCCTGTACTCAGCACTGGAGAGGCCACAGCTCTGTCCTGTGTCCAGTTCTGGGCCCATCACTACAAGAAGGACACCAAAGGGCTGGAGTGAGTCCAGAGAAGGGCAATGGAGCTGGTGAAGGGTCTGGAGCACAGGTCCTGTGAGGAGCAGCTGAGGGAGCTGGAGGTGTTTATGCTGGAGAAAACGAGGCTCAGGGAAGATGTCTTGCTCTCTACAGCTCCCTGAAAGGAGGATGTAGCAAGGTGGGGGTCAGTCTCTTCTCCCAGGCAGCCAGTGCAGGACAAGGGGAAATGGCCTCAAGTTGCACCAGAGGATGTTCAGGTTGGACATCAGGAGAAATTTCTTCACTGAAAGGGTGGTTAAGAATTGGAAAGAATTGCCCAGGGAAGTGGTGGAGTCATCATCCTTGGAAGTGCTCAAAAAATGACAGGACATTTCATTAGGCAGATTAACTGACGTGGTATTCAGACAAAAGTTAGACTCTTTTCCAACCCTAATGATTCCATGATTCTATGGCAATTCAATGTATATATGCTTTTCCCATTCTTCAGCCTTGTTTCATGTGGTAAATGTAAAACCATCTCCAGAGAAAGATTATATAAAAGATTGTTTCTCTGGAGTTGCTACATATAGAGAACAAAAATGAGAACTGGAGAAGTAGAAAAAGCAGAATCGTGTCTTTAGTTCTCTTCTCACAAGCACCCCAAAATCTTAGCTACCTACTGAAGCATAGTTTCTCTAGTTGTTTTGATACTCTTTTTCAATGCCCTTTGGAAAATTAAACCGGAGAATATTCAGAAACGAAAAAAATTAAAGGCATGTGCATGAGTCACACCCTGAGTAGGGAGTTAATTCAACTAGCAACAATATGTTAAAAATATTTTAGTGAATAGTCAACTCAATTCCTTCTTTGCATACCCTTATGTTAACTCAAAATACTGGCAATATTTAATCTTTTAATCTTTGTGATTTATGGGGTTGTTGCTGTACTATATGGAAATCATATCCTGAAATCTTGAGAACTGTGCATTTCCTCAACTTCAGCACCTTTTCCTTAGACAAGACTCGGATGATGCCAGTGGAACTGTTCATGAGGGTAGACCTGTAGTCCTCAAGGCTCTGCTAGTCCTCTGGAGCTGGTTAGCATGTTGATGAAAGTAATCCCTTCCAAGAAAAAACTGAGACCTCTAGCATAAGTGAAGCAAGTAGAATTTTACTCTTGGAATTCATACATAGAATTTTACTCTTGGAATTCATATATCTGGTAGATTTGCTACCAAGAAATTTACTAGATTATTAAACATCAGATAAAATGGCTTTAAAAGTCTAACAATTGCTCTTAGGAATTAACATATGTTTTAATCCAGCACAAATTCATTCTTTAAAAAGAAGTTAAAAGGAGAATATGTTTCAATTTACAGGCATGTTGTATTATCAATTATTATCTTTCAGAAACTGAAAATATTGCTATTTTTGTTAAATAATATTTTGTTCAATATTTTAGAGTAATTTTTTCATTCTGTACTTCAGCCAGGACCTCTTCCTGCTTTTCATCAGAGAATCACAACTTTATGAACAATAGCATTCTCAAAGGATGTTTTCACAAGTTACATGATTCAGTTTTAGCATCTTGCCCTTTTTTACTTGCCTACAGGTACGAATTTATAT
Organism: Oenanthe melanoleuca; assembly: GCF_029582105.1. Lineage (NCBI taxonomy): Eukaryota > Metazoa > Chordata > Aves > Passeriformes > Muscicapidae > Oenanthe > Oenanthe melanoleuca. The sequence goes on from NC_079336.1 coordinate 29,241,626, forward strand.
CCACTCCTTTGGAGTTGAATGCTCTTGCTTTCTTTACCTCAAAATGAACATTTTATTATTTATATAAAGTAGAACTATTTTTAAGATGTGGAAAAGGTGGCAAAGAACTTTAATTCAATAACTAAACATAAATTTGAAAAAGAAGTACAGCTTCAGATCCCTGCTCAAAAATATGCATGACAGGGATCTTAGCCTGCTCCTCACAGTTGAAGTCCCTAGTCATTGCACTGCTTTTTATTTATGATTTTGAAAAAAAAAAGAAAAAATCAACATACTAGAAGACCTTCAGCAGAGATGGAGAGATGCCAAAATATTCACAGAGTTCATTAAATGAAAGAAGAGCTTGAGGAAGCTGATTTGTTCATTCTGTAGTGGAGGCTTTGGAGGAAATCTTACTGATGTCTACAACAACCTGGAAAGATGATACAAAGAGGATGGACCCAAACTCTTCTTATGGGCACACAGACAGGACGAGAGAAAAAATTCAGAAGATGAAAATTTTGCATTGAATCTAAGGGGGAAAAAATTCTCAATTATTATTTTCAGACCAGGCTGCCCAGAGACAATTTTGTTCCTTGAAGATATTCAAAACCAAAATGGACATGGCCCTCTGGAGCTGCTCTGAGCACATTGTTAGACAAGATGATCTTCATGGATCCCTTCCAATCTAGATGAGTTTATGGTTCTTGGAAAATAAGTTACAATATAATTGATTAAAAAAATGAAGTATCACTTCTGAATGAAATGAAGAAAAAATGAATTATCATTCACTGAAATATCCCTGGTCCTCCTACTGAGATATTAAAAAATATGGAAGAGAGAGATGCGTTTTATAAATTGAGTAACTCTTCTTTCCACAGTAGTAATTCAGTCAATATATATTTTTTTAATTAAAAAACTTTTTTTAATTAAAAAAATATAAGTAATTCTTCCTGGAAGCACTATCTCATTTGCTTTTTCAGATGAACGTGAAATTAGGTCATGGAATACACAGTTCTTAAACAAAATTTCTGAAATAATTGCACATTGATTTGGCATTTCAGATCAGGTTTATCCCCAACATTTAATGTCTATTTTAGTATGCTTACACTCTTGCTATGTCTTAGAACTGTGTCATTTCATAATATATACCACATATGCTTCATATGTGTAACTTGTTTTTGTTCAGGTTTTAATGTATTTTTCTCCATATTGAACACAAAATAATGAAATATCGATAAAACTAATGAAAATGAAAGGCCTAGGCCAAAGTTTTCATCAAGTGTCAGCAATTTATGGAGACTAAGTTGAAAGTGAACATAGACAGAATTATGAAAAAGTAGCATTTTTATTGGAGCATTTTAAACTATTGAAGCCAACATTCCTCCACTCTGGTGGAAGTGGATTCATTCCCAACTCTTATTTTAGTAACAGATTTTTCATCCAGCAATATTAAAATAACTCCACACCTCACAAATCCTCTGCAGCAGAATTCTTGCCCTCCTCCTCTTTCCTGGCACCAGCAGTGTACTTTTTTCTCTACTGAGATTGTGATCTACTTAGAGAAAAAGAAAGGGAGTCTTCATTCACTCCCTGAAACTTCATTTGAGTGATCCCAAATTCAAGTGCTGATTTATACAAGGCAGGTTGGGGGAAAGAGATACAACAATTAATAGATTTGGATAATGCCTTCAAAATGCGTGCACAGCATAAGAAGTCAGCACTATGTCACATAGCAGACCTTCCCCTGTTGCCAGGTAACTGAAGCAGGGTCACATTTATATTCCTACTGAGGTCAGGGATGGGACATCATCTAATGTAGAGTTATCTAGTCTACCTGTAAATACTGTAAATCCTGCAGGCTGCTGAGAGATTTAAGGGTGATGCAATGCAAAGAGAGGACAGCAGTTTGGTGCATAATTTTTAAGAGCTTTTGAATATATCTCAGATTAATTTTGCTTAGAGTCAAAGCTATTTTTTCAAGTGTTGGGTGTCTTTAAATCTAAATATGCTTTCATTCTTGCAAAATTTCTGAATTTAGTCTGAATTTACTCATTAGTTGAGACTAAATTTGTTTCATATGTCTACATCCACATAAATGGTGGGGGCAAAATTTTAGATTGGGTACTAGTGTATACAGATTTTCTTTTCTCCCTCAACCAAAAGATTTCAAATATATCTTTGACATGTCTGATTTTACATTTTGGCATTTGAAAAAAAGGATTGCTTCACCAGTTTTTGCTCTTCTAAGGACTATGGGGAAATGGAGTGGAATAAGTCTGACATGATGGCACTAGAGGCTTCACCTTTAATATTGCTACATCCACATGTCTACATAAACCATCTGAAAGGCAGGACATTCAAGTCCTGGTCCATTCTAAACTTAACTCAGTGTCTTCCCTCTCTCTTGAGTGCCTTCAGGCTGGAAGGTTCTGAGAGGTGATGTGTTAGGATGCTCCTGCTTCAACTGCTATGCATGACCTACTTTACATTTCCATGTTACACTTGTGCCTTTTGTAAGTACCCATTCCATAGTCAGGAAAAAAGAAGTAGAATTCTAAGTTTAAATCACCTGGACTGTTGTTACAATACACCTAAGAGGAAGAGAATCTTCAACCCTGTGATTATTCCAAAGTGGAATAGAGCCATTACCTGGTCCTAGCTGAGAATCAGGAACAAGTAAGTAGAATAATGATATTTGTGTTTAATTTTCTCACTTTTGTCCCTCAAGTACACCTACAGTTTTCTGTGTTAAATATTATGAATTACTGATTGCAATTGCATTTTATTTGCCCTGGCTATAATCTAATTGGAAAGAAGCAAAGCATTCCTCAGACAAAAGTCTGAGAAATAGAAAAACTTGCTATCTTGGACATTATAAAAACCATCCATACCTGCCCAGCTCATCACCCATTGGTTTTACACAGTAACAGAGTGTCTGTGTGATCTGTGCACATCATGAGAGCGGGCACTGTAAAGGACAGTGTAGGCAGGAGTGTCCTCTGTGACATTAAAAACTGTCTGGCACACGGTGAGAGAGCTTGGTGGCATAAGGCAGGAAAGCACATTTACAGCTTGAAGGTCAAAGAAAAATGTCATGCTTATTTTAGCTCTTAGGGTAATAAAACCTCAAAGCACTTATTTCTTGCTATTATTTAAAGGAAGATGATGGTATCTAGATGTAGACATCTGAATTTGATCAGATGAATTTGACTTGTGTGCTGCGATGAATGCTATTTAAAGTGGGTGTAAAAACATCACAGAAAAAGAGATCACTTTTTCTCTTAGAATGCCATATAGCTTGGCTGTTAAGGTAATGACTTGAAATTACTTCAAAAATACAGTATCTGGACCTACTTTTCTAAGTATGAATGAAAAGTCTAACCTTGAACTGGTGACTAAAAGGGAGAGGAAGAGAACAGCAGCAGTGTAAGGAATTTTTATTTTGTGAATCCTCCCTTTTTTGTTTTATTTAGAATATATGAAACCTTTCATCTCAGGCCAATATGTTGTATTGTATTAAACTATTTTTACTACATTTTCATTTCAGCAAGGATGAGAAGCAAAAAATATTCATAGTTTGATCCAAACTTTTTTTCATCTTGGCTATTAAACAGAGAAAGAATCTATTCAAACAACATTAAAGTCTTGATACTGATCTCATACCAGACTAAATTAGGAATCTCTCCAATAAGGTTATTTGGGTATGCTGGTATAAATTTCTGCCTTGAATCAGGCCTTGATAGCAGCCCCATGTAGAAGAAACATGCTGAAATCTCATCTAGTCTCATCTAGTCAGAAGGAAATGAGCAGCAAACCTTGTACCAAGAAGGTATTCAAACAGAATTTAACCATTCCACACAAGTTCCCATGTGAAAACATTCTTTAAAAAAAAAAAAAAAGGAAAAAACAAAACCAAAAAACAAACAAACAAACAAACAAACAAAAAAAACCAACCAAACAAACAAACAAAAAAAAACCACCCCTAGTTTTATTTTAGGCTAAAGCCAGATCAGCTAAGCTGATTTTAGTTTTATTTGCAAAACAATTCTTTGGGGTTGAAGTATTTTTCAAATAGTGTCACAGACAACCATCTCCTTATTTTCCATGGGTCTTAGAATGGTTTCCAGGAATGGATGCTCCATGAGCTTACCAAGCACCAAAATCAGAATGACTGGCCTTTAGATAATTTTTCTCTTTTTTAAAAAATGAAAGTTGTATTACCACTTCTCCAGATTGAGAGAACTTCACCAGACTATGAAGACTTCTCAAATAGGATGGATAGTGGCTTAGTGACTTCACCTGCCATTTCCCTTTAGACACATCAGTTCCCATGGACTTGTGCAACTTCAGGTTCCTGAGATGGTCCTAAAATTGATTTTCTCCTGCATTGGGTGGTGCTTCATTCTCCCAGTCCCTGCCTTGACTCCTTGTAACTTGGGTGGTGTGGCTGGTGCATTTGTCCATGAAGATTAAGGGAGAAAAGTCATTCAGTACCTCAGCCTGGATAACCTCCTGTTTCCTTCCAGAGGGAGACCACATTTCCCCTAGTCTTCCTTTTATCACTGACATACCTATGGAAACTTTTCTTATTGTTATTGACATCCATGGTGAGATCTAATTCTCCCAGGGCTTTGGCTTTCCTAACCCAATCCCTGGCTACTTGGGGCAATTTTTTCTGCATTCCTCCCAGGCTACCTGGCTCTTCTTCCACCATTTGTGTCCTTCCTTTTTGTGCTGAGTTTGTCACAAACTTCTTGTTTGTCCATATATCAGCCCTCTTAGCATTTTTGCTTGCCTTCCTCTTCTTTGGGATTCATTGTTCCTGAATTTAGAGGTGATCCTTTAACATTAACCAGATTTCTTGGGTCTCTCTTCCCCCAAAGTGTTTATCCCACAGTAATTTATCAAGCAGATTCTTGAAGGGGCCAAAGTTTGTTCTATTCAAGTCCAGAGAAGTGAATGTGCTGTGCACCTTCCTTACTGCCCTAAGGACCTTGAACTCCTCCATTTCATGTCCTCACAGGAGACATTAAGTAATGGTTATTTTGAAGTAGTTATTTCAGACAGCTACCAGTCTGACAGCTAAAGCTTATCCAAAGCAGCCCTTATCCCATGCACATTCCTTTCCTTGTCTTCTACATCTCAGCTTCTCTCTGTTCTCTTTTCTTCTTTTTTAGCAATTTACCCCCTCCCTTACTTGTTTTAGATTTAGACTTTTTCCTCATCAGCTTCATCTAAGTCTTAAATGTAGAAAGAATTCTAAAAGATTTTTATTTCCTATTCAAGGTACTTTGCAAAACCAAAAGAAAAAAAATATGTGAGATCAGACAAATAAAAATCCAAAGATGCTGGCTTAATGACTTGTTATGTTACTGTCAAAAGTACAAGAAGCAGTGACATAGCTAGATAATATAATGCTCTGTTTTGGTTTTGGTCTAGCATACGATTCTTCAGGAAAAAAAGAAGGATTTAAACAGAAAATAAAGTTCAGATAACACAGATGGGCATAAACTACAGTACATTGTTTCTCCCTATTTTGGGCAATTGATCTCATGGCTACAACTTCCAAATAACAGGGGAAACGTGGAAAATTACCATGATTGTGTATTCCTCATTGACAAAGACTTGTCAAAAAAATAGTGAAAGAAAAGAACATTGGGGCCTCTTTCACAAAATAAGCTTAAGAAAAAAACTGTAACAGGATAAGGAACCACTGATTCAACTGTAACTGAGAACTAGAATGATATACAAGCTAAACCTTTCTATATTCCTTAAATTTGGAAGAAACAGATGTTTTCTTACACAGTGATGGGGTAAGAGCAGTTCAGTGTCTCAGCACTCAAACTTCTACACAAGTTTATAATTTGCTAATGAGCAGTTACTGTATTAAATTATCCACTTTTGAACAAATTTTTGTATTTTCATTAGAATATAAAAAATATAAAAAAACTTTTGAAAAGGTTTCGACATTAATACAAATTTCTTTGTTCAATAAATAAAGAAACTCAGAAATGTTTTCAGGCATATCAGTTAAGATTTCTTGACACAGAAGGGAAAATCTCAGAGAGCTATTATACATTTTAATTTTAATCTAAAAACAGTTAAAAACATTCTTATAAGTTTGCTTTTTTTTTTTTTTTTTTTTTTTTTTTTTTAATTTCACAGAGCTATCAGATGATGCTAGCATACATTCTTAAAGTATGCTCAAATCATGCTGATTTACACCAGCTGACAAGATGATCCAGTGTTCTGGAAACTTCATTCAACTTTTTCATATCCACAGCCCAGATTTTTCCACAAAAATACATTTTCTTGACATTTTCTAGGCCTTCAATATACCTAAAAATAGAAGCAAAATCACACATTCAGACTTTATGATAGAATCTGTTCTGGAAATTTTAAGAAAAATAAGTACATATTAATTGTTTCCTTCACTTGCCAACTTGAGATTTCATGAATAAATTACAATATAAATATAGCTTATTTAGCACCTCATTCTTTCCCTGGTATGAAGATTTATGGATGTCATCAGGGCTAGGATTGTTGTGATTACATTGTTCTGAAACTGACTTTATACAACAATTTCAATTCTGGAGTTCTGCCCTATTAGCTGGGCCTCAGCACTTTAATGCACAGATTAATCAGTGGAAAAGAAGTTAAAGATGTATTTTGGCTTTTCTAGCTCATAGGAACCTGGAGTTTATAAAGCCCTTTCTTTTTCAGCAAGAGATGCTTTCCCAGCAGTCAACCTACCCTCATATTAGAAAAGAAAAAAATCCACAATCCAAATGCATTGGCACTGTCATCTCCCTTCAACTATTAAATAGTGTGTGTTACTTAAAAATTCTGTAAAATTGATAGAATTGATAAAGGCCCGTGTTTTTTAAATAAAGATTATCAGTTTCTGTTCCAGGCTGTCAGCAGGTAGCTAAGCAAAAGTTATCGCATGTTAGCAGAAATGGTGTGTGGTGGGGGCAGGTGGCCAGGGTAGCTACATGATCTTCAGTCACTTCATAGAACTGAGAAGTGAAGAAAAAAACTTATTTAAGGACTCCATTTGTCAATTCAGTTCTCAGCAGCTCCTGCCATCATCGACAACTTCTTGTCCAAATTTATGCTTTGCAGTACCTCAAAGTGCTTTTTAAAAGCTTATGGGCATTTTGGTGCAAGTATGTCTGTAGCACAGTGAAATTAGTGTCAGTAGTGCTGGAAAACTGGAAATTAATTGAACTCTCATATGAATGGATGCAGGGTTTCTCAGTGGAATGAAGCAACCTGTTTTCCTTATTCCTAATAAATGTAAATAAATTCTCTTCGTGTTGTACAGTTTCTATTATGTTGAGTGCCTGTTAATGAACAGTGTGGTTTTTATTGAGTCATGAGTTGGAAGAGTGCTTTTTTGCTTTAAAATTTTCTTTTTCCAGAGTCAGTCACAGACTAGTTTCTATTTGAACTTTCTCTAGAGTTTACCAGATGTTCCGCTTGGATTCCATGTTACTGTGTTGTGTTTACTGCAGTTCACAGATGGGCTTTTCACTGAACTAATGAAAACTTAATGAAATCCATATATGTATTTAGCATTTGAGAATACAGTCTAATTCTATTCTTTCTGTTGCTGTTTGTCATTCATTCTTAAATTGGCAGGACAAATGCAAGCCTCTAAGAGACTGTGAATTTGCAAGCAGCCAGAAGGTTTTTTTTCTCTTCTTTCCTACTATGTGGCCCTTGCTATCTTGTGGCAGCAGATAACTCCACTTTCAGTAGTGCCTAGGTTTTGGTTCTGCTTCAGCCAGTAAAATAGGAAAGCAGAGGGTCAGATAAGCGGTGTGTTCAAAAGCATGTGTCAACAGAGTTGGTTAAACTGGAGGATTCCTGATTTCAGCAGCAGAAATCAGTGAGGAAATGGAAAAAAAAAAAAAAACAAAACAAAAAAACAAAACAAAACAAAACAAAAACAAACAAAAAAACAAAAAACAAAAAACAAAACAAAACAAAAAAAAACTAAAAAAACCCCACATCCAACCCCCAAACATTTTAATCAGTTTCTGTTAAGCAGCAGTAGTGGACAGATAACACCCAGTTCCTGCTGTTGGGTGTGTGAGTACACCATGGGCATAGAGGCTTTTGCAGTGTGGAGTCTAAGAACAAGCCAGTTCCAAATGGTGCTCCCCAGAGCCTGATGGTGCTCAGTGCATGCAAGGATGGAATACACCCTCTGCAAGTTTGTGGGCAATATTATACCATGGGGGAGACAGACAGATCTGGACAGGCTAAAGAAATGGGCAGAGAAGAACCTCATGTAGTTAAAAAGAAATTGATACAAAGTCCTGCATCTGAGGTAGAATAACCCCAGCAGTAGAGGCTGGGATATGCCTGGGGAAAAAAACAGCTTTGTAGAAGATGTCCTGAGTTCCCAGCATCCAGCAAGTCAAGCACTAATCAGCAGTTGAAATTTCCGACAACAAAGCTTAATTAATGTCACCTATGTTAGCAAGAGTTTAGCTAGCAGGTGGGAAAAATAATTTGCTTATTTCCCTCTAGTCAGCCCCTGTGAGCTTCTTCTATAAGTGTATGGGTTTGGACTCCTCAGTGCAAAACTGACATTGACAAACCAGAGGGTCCAGGGGAGATGACAGTGCAGATTAGGGGTGTGACACACACAGAGGGGTTGGAGCAGCTGGGTTTGTGCTTCTTTGGAGAAGACAAGGTTAAAGGAGAAGTCTTAACACTGACCTCATCTGTCTAAGGGATTTCTAGAGAAGATAAAGCCAGACTTCTTGAAAGTGCATAGCAAAATAATGGGGGACAATGGCCACAAATTGCAAATTCCAGTTAGCTATTGGTAAATAATTTTTTACAATATAGTTAAGAGCTGCAATGGATCACTCACAGAGGTTGTAGAACCTCCATCCTTAAAGACAATTGCAATGCAGTTGGAGGTGACTGGGCAACCTGGTCCATTTAGGTGGATCCAGCTTCTGGACCTACTTCAGAACTCCTTTCTGGATCCTATCATAATGATTCTGTGGTAAAATTTAGATCCTTTTAATGCCTTTTAATGACACTCTATTTTTAAAAGAAAATATTTATACTGAGAAAATAATAATTAAAATTGTGATTAGTAATTTTACTCTATCTCCAAATATATTTTGAATCCTCCTTATGGAGGGAGGCAATGTTTTGAAAGAGTAATGACTTTAAGTTTGAAAAGGAAGATTCTTTCATTATGAAAGTCTTTGGAAATTTCTGGAATAGAATATTCACAAACTTTCCAAGTAATGAAAATGGGGGATCCAGTAATCATACTGAACAGAACACATCACTTCATTTCTAAAATACTCACATACCAATTGTATTATCTTTTCACTAATGATAAGAGAAATTTCTGCATGTAATCTTGAGATTCTGATCCTGTAACACAGATCTGCAGCTGTTTTCCTTTCAACCATGGCCCAGGGCATTTCCCAGCTCCCTAGCAGGCTGACAGAGAGCAAGGGAGCCTGGAGAGTGCAATGGATTTCAGAAACATGAACATGTTCCTGTAGTGGAAACAGAGAGTTGGACTTTTCATCCCCTTCACAACACTTTTCAAAACGTAAAATCTTTTGCAGAAATGAAGTTAAGCTTCCCAGCCAGCTGCATGTCTGTGCTGAAGATCCATCCAGTCTTGACTAAGCTTTTCAGTCTGGTCACAGGGAATGTAGTAGTGGCTGTGTAACCTAGGAACACTCTCCTAAGACAAAGCTGTCTTCAGATTTTCCAAAGAAATGGGCTGTGAGCATCCCAAAAATGGTCCCGGTGTCAGAAAACTGCTTTCTCTTATTTTTTTAAAAAACTAATGACTTCATAATACATTCACCCAGCACTGACTCATGGAAACACAAGACAACCTGAGAAAATCATGAAAGTAAATGAATATTACAGTTGTGTTGCATTCCCTGAAGAAAACACATGTTCTCTGTGTTCTCTGCTCATGGATGTGTGGCTGGGGGAAGTGAGCACATTTGACTCCATCCATATATCAGTGTCTGAACCCATTCTTTGAAATGTTTGTTACTTTACATTATACCAAGAGCTTTTGGAAATTATTAGGCAGTATAATATATAGTGCAGAAGATAGAAAATATGATTAACACTTGAATCGTTACAGTCTGACAAGAAGAATTGCCACAATGAAGAGATAAAGATGTGTAATACATAAATCAAGTTTGAACATCAAAATTTTTAGATCTTGGCCTAGGTCTAAAGAAGACATGTGTTATTCATACATCTTTGAATTACAGACATGTGTTTGCACACCTCTGAGAAAACAGATGACATTCCCATATCCAGTTTGAATAATGGTGTATATTTTTGTCTTTAAGCAGGGCTGTACTTCAATTTGCCTGCAGTAGTTTTCCTCTTTCTTTGCATTTGTTTTGCATGTTTGGTATGTAAGCTATTAGGGCCCATGCAGGAAAAGGACCCAGACAGGTACTAGACAAGTGGAGATAAGAGCTTCTTCCCTGAAAAGCTAATTCTTAAAAAGATGAAATACAAAAATCTGTCATAAGATAAAGATATGGCTGATCAACAGAACATGTGAACAGATCAGTTTCAAATACCCAATTTCAATGCATTAGTTAATTTGCTTTTTATTTTGTGCTTTACATTGCAAAACAGGTTTCAGTGGAATAACCTCCAGAGTTCTTTGTTAGCTAGAAGATGGTGGAAGGTGTTGGAGGTGAAGAAAGATGGGAAAAAGAAAAGGGCACAAGGGCTGGTGCACTGAGTGGGAAACCCACAGGTCCCTGCTGAAGGTGGCTGCCACTTTCCCTATTCCAGTTTATTTCCAGAGGGCTGTCTGATTGGAGAGGAGAGGAATTATATAAGATATAGCCCAGTAGAATTTGTTCTCAGGATCTACATTCACACCAGAGAAGGTATTTTTAACTGCCCAGGAACTGCTAATGCAGTGACAGTGGATGGTCTAGTTTCCAGGACCCAGGATGTGTCCTACAAAGAATAACCAATTTTATATGCCATAAAGCCATAAAGTTACATAGAAAGTGTGGCCAGTTTGATGTTATCTCTCCATTTCAACTGCAATAATTTTTCTGTATGTATAATTTGTTCATAGCAATTGCGTGAACATGGAAACAGAGACAGACAATCATCATTAGACAAGATTTAAAATTTCATCATTAATCAGCTCCTATTTCTGGCCATTTAAAAGCACTTGGACTGCTTTTTGTCTTTTGATTTTTTTTATTTCCTTCAGAAAATCAGCAGTGATATTTTCCACTAAAAGCAGTGGCAGAGTGGAAGTGCTGCCCATGGTTAATCTCCTATTCTTGGCCATCCTGGCTCAGTTGGAGCCAGTTTACTGGCTGGCCTAATGGAATTTCCAGGCTTCATCCTCTCTTTATGGTGGCTGTCCCTCACACACCCTCAGAGCTCCCAGAAAGTGTGCCAAAGAAGGGGTTGCCCTCCAGAAAAGCTTATCCAAAATGGATTTTAAGGATGAAGGTTAATCTGCAGTGGCTCTCTGTCTCCAGTGATTTCTCTGTTTCTCAGCTCAAGCACAAATCAGTGGTCTCAGTTCCAGCACTGAAACTGTCATTGAGAGTGGCTTGGGCAGTGCAGTCACATGAACCCTAAAACAGATTTTCCTGGGCCAGATTTGGACTTTGAAAATATGCATATTGAGAAATTAGGTTGACCATGTGCCAATTCACCACTATATAGAGACACATCCAGAAACTCAAAATTATGAGTCTGTGAGGATTTGTGAGATTATGAGAAACAGGCAGCAGCAAAGGAGGTACTGGTTTTCCATATTACATTCAAAACCTTTCATAAAGAGATTTGAAAGGAATTATAAATTCTTAAATGAATGTGTCTTTTACCAAACTAACTAGCCTATTCCTGAGATTTTAAGACAGATATAGTTTGTCATTAAATGATAATTAAAATAAACTTAAAAATCTGAAAAGCCTATACTTACACTGAACTCAAAGGACACTTCAGATTTCTACCAGTGGCACAAACACATTTTAGGTTTTATTGCTAAATATTGCTAAAGATTTTAAAGATTTTATGTGGATTTAACAGACTTTATTCACCATGCAGCCTTGCAAAAGGTGACATCTTGATATCAGGTGGTTTACTACAACTATGAACTTTTAAATCAAAGCTGAATGTGATCTGGCACAAAGGAAACAAACAAATCCCTGCGACCATTTTAGTCAACATTAATAATATTAACTCATGATTTTCCAGAAACACAAACTACATATTTGCAGAAATAGTGAGCTGAGACTCAAACCCATGAATTGTTTAGTCAATGAGAGAGCCAAAAAGACCCAGCACATCAAGAATATGTTACCTTCATTCACATGCAGTAAAACAGACATGGAGCCAAGAAAAGTATATTTTTAACCTTCAGAGGTTCTTCATAATTTGCTGAATGTCTATTTCCATAATCTTCACTTTAAAAGCACCACCAATTAGAGCTGACACTTTTGCAGCAGCCTGTGTTGTTTTTCCCTATATGCCTTAAATAGTTACAAAATATCACAAAAATTATTACAAAATATTACAAAAATATTACAAAAGACACACATTTTCTTTCTAATGGCTGTGCTCAACTGCAGCTTTCCAATAAATATTTAACTCTGCATCTCTCTAATTTTCCAGTGACTAATTCAAAGAAAGAAATCTGTTCTCAGTTGCTCTCATTGTCACTTGTATAGATTATTAGAACTAAAATACTAACATCTTTAAAAAAAGTTTGAGAAAAATTGATAACACAGTATCCATTAGTAACTTTAAATTAAAAAGGCATTAATGAGAAACGTCTTACACGTTTTGGTCTTTTAAGGATTATTTAACTTTCTAAATGCTATAGATAGCTGATAGCAGCTCCTCAGCTCTGTGGTATTAAAGAGTTTGTCAGAAGAATGATAGGCACAATGATAGGCTCCTAGATGCAAATGAGGGGACATTTTTGCCATGAACAAATTCACACAAAGGATTTTCCACTGCATAAACTATGGCCACAGCAAAATTTTTGGAGAAAGTTTAACTAGAAGGTCTTAGAAACCCTATGAATCTTACAGTCATTCAGGGGCAGATAATTTTCAGTGGCTGCTCCACACTATTATGTATCAGCTTATATATTAATTTCCAATGTTTGTAAAGAAAGCTGTATTATTTTTTTTTGTCCTCATCACTCACATATCTGCATCTCTTCAGAAGTCTCGCTCTCTAAAACAGAAAATTGTTTTCCAGCCAATGTCATACCAACCCTGAAGGTAGTAAAGTAATAATTTCTTTATCTTATATATGGTAGTCTTACATTTGCCCTGTTTTGAGATAAATCACATTTTTGATGTGTTGAACCCAAATAAATAAATGCATGTATGTATGTGTGTATGTATGTATAGGTGGGCCTCAAATTATATTTATTAACCTCATATTAGACAGGAAAGTTAAATTTCCTTTTGTCTGGTGCTGCTGACAGCATTGCTACAGCAAAAAATGCTGTCTTTTTTAGAGCATAGATAGTCTTGTTAGTCTGGACACTTTTATCTGCAGACTCAGTGGGCAGCCCAGTAAGTGGATCAGACCAGAAGTGACATTTCCTTCAACAGACACTTTCCAGAGTGAAAACATCAGGACTAAACTGGCCGTGTTTGATACTACCCCAGAGAATGAGACTGGAAAGGATAAACACTGATCTTCCTTCATTTCTCTCTTGTGATTTGGCCAAAAAGGATCTATAATTCAGATTGATCAATTGTTTTCACATTAAGAATTTATCTTTTCTAATGTAACTGGGGCTATATTGACTCCCTGTTACTTTAAGGGAGATGAAGTTTACACAAGAAAAGCTGGATCACAAAGAAAATAGGGGCACAAGCATCAACAAGGCAACACAGCACAAGGATGAAATGCAAAACCATGGTGAAATTATTTTTCTTAAAAATATGTCAATATATTTTAAATGTTAGCATTGAATTGAACAGCTATAATTTAGTTTTGTAGGTGTAGCTGATTTCAACTGAGAGTCTCCCAGTGCACTCAGAAAGGATGTCCATCATCTACCACATGAGCTACTTTGATTTTGGCCTTTTATATATATAATGAAAATAAATCTGCTATATTTGCAACATCTGTTTAAAGAGCATATTCTGTTAAATCTTTCTGGTACAGGAAAGCTGGACCACCTGAGACACTTGTAACTTGAGAGTCAAGGGAAGGATTGAAATGACCTTGCAGTTCTAAGAGGAAGATGCAGGCATCTAGCTCCCTGTAGAATCAATGGAAAGCAGTAAGCACCTCTACATTATTTTGTGAGTCTTTGGCTAAATATCTACCACAATTACAATGGAGAGCATGAGCATCCCTTCTGAAATGAATACAAATTGTGATAAGTATACTGTAAGGATTTTGGGAGATAACTGAACCAACTGAACCAACTGAGCAATACAAAAGAAGGGTTTCATAGAAGCTCACAGAAACAGTCATCATTCCATTAAAACAGCTGATTTAGAAAGAACATATTTGTACCCTTGCAATAAATTTCCCATGTCCTGCTGTGAATGCCATTCCTTTGAGAAAGGAGCCCTCCAGCCCAGATCATCAGAATCAAACACTCAAGAAATGTGATGGGGAGGAAGGAGAGGCATCAGCTGATGGCAGCTCACATAACCCAAGCACTAGATGAAAAGCAAATGTATTAAGAGCTCTGACGTCAAATGACAGGCATCTTTCCAAGAGAAATTTTGTCAGAACTTCATATAAGTCAAATGACAGATTGTGAAGCTTTTTATTGGCAGTTGCACTTGTTCGTGAAGTAAGATAAATTAATAGGGAGAAGAAAGGTAAGCCAAAAGGCATCTTCATTTTGCAGACCTTGCCTTGCAGCTCTGGAATTTCCTGAACTGACAATTGTTAAGAAAATCCAGAGGTGGTGTATTCACATCCACGATTAGTTGCGAACTAAAATAAATCACAATCAAAAGAAGGGCTTCCTAACTGGATATTTAGATGGAATTCAAGACAAAGAAAAGCAATGGAGAAAGTTTTAGCCAGGATTTTTGCCAGCTTTGCTCTTTGCCAGTCAGGACCTTAAAGCCAGGGAAATTCAGAGCTGTCCTATACTTGCGTCTTTGGATGTATTGCCCTGAGTTTTATAGTGGCATAGAGTTCAGCCAGGAATACGAATCATGATCTTGGGTTCAAAAACTCTCTGGAGAATTTTCCAAACAGTTGCTGCTATGACAGTTGGAAAACAGACAAATGTTTCAGTAAGAGTACAAGGGACAGTCTGTCCTCAAAATCCCTGCTGTCAATGCAACTTTTTTGCCCAAGCCTAGATTTCTTCTCCGAGAGAGATAACAGAACTCAAAGACAGCAGATAAACACTGCAGTCTATACATCAACAATTATCTTGAAGATCACAAAATTTATTGCTTTTTGAATATCTAGTCAAGCCTGACAGTTTTAAAATACAGGAAAAAGTATCTTTACATAGTATACTGAATAAATATTCTCTTACTTTTCTATTCAAAATGGTATTACTAAACTGAAAAATCTAGTAAAGAACTAGTAGGCAGAGACATCCAAAGAGTGATTTATCTTTTCCTCACATAGACACCCACTCAAGGTGCCCGTGTCTCTCCTTTGACTAAAAGAAATCTATGGAAAAAACTTGAATTTAGGCAATGAACTTCAGGTCTGAGGTGTGTCTTTTCACTATGCCTGAAGGTGCTGATCTGAAAATACTATCTTTATGCTCACATGTCTTGCATACATCTGTTTTTTCACATTTGAGCTGACAGTGCCTTTGTTGCTTCTATCAGGCTATGTGGAAGAACTTGGCTTTCTTCATCTATTCTTAACAAACAGAAGCAACTGAATATTTTTTTTACCTTTACCTAGTTTTCCCAGGTATTTTGTTTTCATCCTAAATTGCTTATTTTATTTTAGAGAAATTAGGCCTTAAATTTGGAAAAATGCATAAGGCTTGTAAATAAAAATGTTAGTTTTAAGAGATCTTTGCTCTTCAGGAAAACCTTAAACGCAGCAACTAAATCCTGAGGATAGAGATATAAACCAACAGTCTTGTCCTAGTAATGAAAGTTTATGAAAAAATTTTAAATGTAGAGAAAATGAAGAAAAGCTTTATATAACCATTCAATACATATTTTATGATCTAAAAAATATTATTTATTATTATATTATCCTTATACTTGTTATCTTATGAGCAATAAGTCAGTGTTAGAGTTAATTTCTCAAAGAAGTTCCATCAGTTCAGAAAATTATGATTGACTTATTATAATTTTAAATAATAAATTTGCTGGATAGACTGGAAAAATCTCTGATGTTTTAAAACACGGTATTAAAAACAGAAAAAAGATTTGCAAATATTTCAGAATATGCATATTTTTCATGAGAAGGGAATATGCAAGGGAATATGATATAGGAGTATTCTAATATTGCACACTTTCAACTGCAAGATTACTATTGTTTAGGTGCATGATATAAAGATGTAATTAGAAAAAAAAAAGCTCTTTGGTCAACTACTCAAGCATCAAAACTAGGTGTTTTCTACAAAATAGTCTCTGTGTCCATGGTATGCCTTTTGTATGAACTCTTCTGGAGTCCTTGATGCAGATTGAAAACATTCTACCAACCCCTCCAGCAACATGAGGAACTGGAATGTCTTAGCTGGGCCAACAACACAAGACTTGACTCACTCCATGGTGTAGTTTTTGGACTCAATTTTTGAGGAGTGGTGGAGTTCACAGTATCAGCATCTGAACTCTGATCAAGGACCCTTCCTGAGAGGAACAGGGAATTTGTATTTTTTGGAATTCTTCCCTGAAGCATTTGCATTCTTCACAGTTTCTTAGATATTTTTACATTAGTTGTAAAATATGTTCACCACATATGTTTGGTAGCTTTGTACCTTTTCACTTTAGCACCTGTGATTCTAATCTGATCTGGAAACATAAAACATGATTTTCTGGTGCAGATAATTTCCACCAGGAAGGGTGAAATATTTCTAGTCAACTACAAAGTGTCAGTGTTGAGACAAGGGGAGCCACTGGGAAGAAAGCTTTGGCTTGGATGGTATGCTGGGTGGTGGGGGACACTCAATCTCCAGGGTGTAGGAGGCAGGTTCAATTAATTCTTCTGTATTTATGTTTGTTTGGTACTAACTTATACACTGAATTGTATTCAGAGGTGTTTAAGTTGACATGGTACTGCAGACTCCACCTCTTGGCTATTAAAATCCAGACTATGCTGAAATACATGATGATTTCTTTCCAGTCTGCTCAGTGTGATGCAAGCATGCAATGGGGTATCAACAGAAGCAGGAGCCACAGCCCAGAAAAGGCATAGACTCATTTTCCTTGGGCCTTGATATCAACTTCTAGATCTTCTGTTTTCCAGACCTCCAGACATCGAGTACAGCCATGCTGACACACCTATTTCCAACTGAGGCCACAGCCTCAATAGCCCACTCTCTCCTGAGATTTACAAAAGTAGAACAAATGTTTCATTTTCACAGATGGGAAGTGAGAGAAAAAACTAAGGCTGTTCCCTAAATCTTTCAGGTATTAACTTTCCACTGTCTTGCATGAGCAAAATTGACAGATTGTTATATCCTAACTACAGTGCCATGTTCTAGCCTGCCTGCCCATTTCTTTTTCCTTTAGCATGTTTTCTCAGCCATCAGAGATTGCTTTCAGCCCTTTTGTAGCCATTGACTTTGAATTAGGTTTATGAATGCAAAGAAGCTGTCTGAAACCTCTCAAAACTTTCAGAAGATTCTGCTCTGAGTAAAACACCTTGATTCTGAGGTGCAAATACAGCTTTCTGCAGTGGTCAGTACAGTTCATTTTGAAGTTTGTTTAGTTAGTTGGATGAGCATAGTTTGCCATTTCTTACAAAATTATATTTTCACATTTACCAACTCAATGCAACCAACATATTACTAACATAAAAATTCTTCAGCATTTTTATTATAATTATCTATTGTACATAATCACTCCATACTTAACTACATTCTCCTACTATCTGGAATCCAATTTTTTTTTTTTTTCACAGTCAAGGAGTAAAAGCTACTGGAATGTAAAATTATTAGAAAAAATAATTCAAACCAAGTAAAGCATGAAAAAAACTAAATAAATTATCTTTTGTTTAATGATGAAAGCCCAGCTCCTTGAGATGAGTTAAGAAAGGTAGGAGGGTCAAGAAGGATGAAATATTCTTATTTTGGATGTGCTGACATCTGTATAACCACCCACAAGTAAATTTCTGTAATGAAAATCCATCATTGTGTTCAGCATCTGAGTGTAAGAAACTGTAGACTGGACCAGAAACCTCCCAGGGTCCTTTCCTGTCTGAATTATCCTACAATCCTTCATCCTAGCAATTAAGGAAATTACAAAGAGTAGCGTAAAGGAAATGTGATCATCTGACAGTTATGCTCGTGTGACTCACTCCAGGAATGCATCCAGTGATAAGTCCCGTTCCCACTGACGTCAGTGGGATTCCTGCTTTTAGGTTGATTTCCAACAGTCTCTTACTCAGCATGAAAATGAGGAAATGAAAAATGTTGATCCTGAAAAATGTAGAAATGGAAAGATGTGGCACGCAGATTAAGTAGTGATAAAATATGTTCAGTCCAAAACTTCTTTATGGTCTTATAAAAACCTCTTACATTATTATGAAATGGAATATTATTTCCCAAATTAAGGAATATACTTAAAACATTTACCTCAGTTACCAACAGATCTCTCTTTTTTGAATAATGTCTTCTCTTTTTTCAGCTGTATCTCTGAAGAATCAAAGATTCTACCTTTGGAAGAAACATTGAAATCTTGTAACAGAAATGGTGGGTTGATACCAAATATTCTGTCTGTATACTCCTGCTACATCTTTTTTTCTACAAATGAAATTTAATCACCCGTTTCATTTTTTCCTTCTATGAAGGGTTTAAAGTTTAGAGTGAATTTTTAGGCCAATTCAGCTGTACTACTTCCAGGTGTTATTAGGCAGGCATGCTAAAATATCTTTGAAGTTATTTTCCCTCTTATTCTTGGTCTGAATAATGAAATCTTATGGTGAGTTTTGAAATGTGAATATAAACATTTGCATTCCAATACCCAAAGCCTTCCTTTTCCTTATATGGTTCATTGAACTGCATAGAAGCTTTAAGAAATCAGATGTTTTTTGCTTTCATGGACTTTACACAGTCCATGAGCTCTTCATTCTCTATGCAGAAAGAGCTGGAAGTGGCAGCATCACCAAATGTTCCTTTGAAATTACACATCATGTTCCACTCCAGAGTGTGATCTATTTTGAGAGGAAATGGGACTCCTATCCCTGTTGCATGCCATTAACTGGCAATTGCCAGAGCCATCCTTTGCCAATGTAGAAATATGAGTACTGGAATAAAGGCAGTCCCACACTCCTGCTCCTCATGCCTGGGTATAAATGTGTGGTCATCTGCAAGTGTCTCGTGGTATGTCCTAGGAAGTCTGTGCTCTCAACACCTGTAAGCAGTCAAATACCACTGTATAAAAGGATTACTTTTCAATAATGTATGTGTCATATTATTTATGATGTAGAAATTGGATTTAAATATGCCCAAAGATTTATGAATAGTTGTTAAAGCAAGAATGCTGCTGGGGTGTTTTTTATGACTGTAACACTCACTGTTCACATATTAAAGAAGATAACTCCAGTAAAAAGATACAATGAAGAATTTATTTCTCAAGGTGCAGCAGTTCATCGTGGTTTCCATTTCTACTCCCAGAAATATTTGAAGCTAACAAATGTTCCGTTCCTGGCATTTGTGAAGATAATCTACTTCAGAAAAAGTCAGCATGGTTTTTCAGCTTGTCTTGTGCTCTGGCACAAAGAATACACTTTCCTACTGCAAGGATTTCCAGTTTTAAGAATACAAGGAATGCCTGTGGTTCTGACAGAATTATTATGTTTGCAACAGTGCATCTGTCTTAGGGAGATTAACAGCATGTGAGTTCTGTAAAATAGGATTCACTGAATTTCATTATATACAAAATATTTTGCCTTTCAAACTCTCTGGTAGAAGATTATAATTTTTTTCATAGAAAGATATTTCTGATTGCATCAATATTCCTACAAATGCAGTATGTAAGATCCATTTAGGATAACTGCATCTCTTTCAGGAACGCTGCTGCTGGAAGCTATGTAAGCTCTGCATTTGACAGACCTGTCATTGTTTGAAAGTGGCTTTAACTGGTCTCACTTCAGAGGAATACTTTCAGTATTGCACATCTGGACAGAGTCAGAACACCTGGAATATACTCCTGAACAGCTGAAGTAAATTTGAAGGTTTTTTGATAGACAGTGTGCAAATGAAATCTGAACTATGACTTATCCATGTCACAAAAAATAAAAGTTTAGCCATAATGACCAAGACAAACCTTTTCCCTGCTTCAGTTATTCTTTCTGGAAACATTTTTGTTCCTACTGGAAACTTTTTTTATTTAATTATTTTCTTTTTACCTGGCACTCTTCTTCATGTCCAATTTTTCTACTTTCCTAAAGTAAGTAGCGACTCCCCTACAAAAGCCTCTCAAGCTTTTCCTCTCCAGAATATTTTCAGCCATCTTGAGCCTGCTGGGGTAAACTAATTTAATAAATGGTCTTTGGCTAAGAAACAAAAGCAAAGATAAAATAGATCTCTTTTTACAAAATGATGTTCTAAAAAGACTGAAAAATAAAGCAGTGGTACCTCAACCAGACTGAAGGTCAGCTTCTCCTTTGCTGCTTGGCTTTTCTATCACTGAATACAAACAGCAGTGTTGGAAGCCTAAGTATTTTCCACAAAGAACATATGCATTTTGAAGTACATTTGAAAGAAACAGTATATCCTGGCTCAAAGAAAGCACAGTACTGCCAGCATTCTTTTTTCCTCTCTGAGGCAAATCATGTTCCTGGAAGAACAGAAGTGTCATTAGCAAAGGTCACCATGATACACATTTTTGATGTCTTCAGTGATATTCTTGCTCATGACCAATTAAGACACAATTGTTTGTCATCACAAAAAGCTAAAAGATCAGTCTTAGCACGGGGTAACAAACTTCAGAAAGATCTTGACCTCAAAAAAATTTCTGCTTTTTCACTTTATCCAAAAAATATGAATGTACAAAACCTATCAAAGTTAAATACATTTCAACCAAATGTTTGGTTTTGGCTTAAATTTAATTTCTCATATTTATTATGATATTATTTACAATTTATTTTAAACATTCCCAGCTAGTAAGGTATTTAATACCCTCCATCATTCTGTGACTAATTACTCCTTTTCCTGGCAATTTTCCTTTTTTCATTTGTTTCACTTTCCTTGATGTACATATGGCCAACATATTCAAACCAGTTTCCTAAAGTCTGCTAAGCATTCAGTGAAATGAGAATATTTAGGTAATTTTATGTGCTCTTTTGAATTGTCAGCATCTACTTTCTTTGGATACTGACATGGAAAGGTCATCAGCAGGAATAAACATTTACCAGAATAAATAAAAAATAAATAAACACCCTTAAAGGAACTAGAAAATTGGTTGTATTGAGTCTTCTAATCCATATCTCAACTGCATCCAGAAGCATTTATACCTTAATCAGAAAGCTTTGTTTCAATCACTCTTCAGAAGTGCCACAACTACAGGCATTCCCCAGTTTCCCAAGCTATCCAAGGTATACTTCTACTCCTTATGAGAAGAAAATACCCTGATATTTAAACTGATCTTTCCTGCTGCAGTGTATCTCATCCACTGGGCAAATTTGTACGTGCAAACAGACTTTTCAGAAATTTTATATTTATAAAATTGTTATTAAATTCTTCCTTCTCTCCTTCATCTTTCACCTCTTTCAAGTCAAGTTCCCTAGATATTTTTCCCTTTTTTTTGTCTACGCTGTTTTTCTAGTTGATCTACACTGATGCACACAGAAAAACACCTGCTTAAAATTAAATATAGCTGAGGCCTTACTAATGGTGACAAAGTAGAAGTTTATTTCATGTCTCTTGAAAGCTATGTTATAAAAGATCCTAGAAAATTCTTATCTGGCATAGTTCATTCATGTTCAGATTGAGATCCATTCCAGCTGTCAAATTTGCTGAAGAATAGCGACTTAAATAATTGTTCCTCTGTCATATTAATATTTTTTTGCCTAAGTTATTGCCTTGAACTTTTCTTAGAGAATTTCATCCCTAATAAATCTCATTCTGTTATTTTAGACTCCTCATTTTGCCTTTCCTTTGTAAGGACATACGTGAGACTAAAGCAAATATGACTCTGAGTTATTAAGGAAAGAGTGACTTCTATAACTGGCTGAGAAGATTTCAAGGACTGAAATATTTATTACTATGTCTTAGAGTTTCAGACATTAATTAGATTTTAGCTTATCCAAAAGTGACAGAGTAATAACTTGCCTTAATTGATGTATTTTTGTCTATAGTAAAGAGCAGTGCTCTCAGAGTTAAATATTGTCCTTCTAACCCATGCCACTGATTACTCTATAATAAAATACTGCTGTAATCCCTCTGAATGGTTACACTTAAGTTCTGTTTATAATATTATTCTAGGCCAAAGTTTTGTTAAGTAGAGTCTCTCATCTTGGGCCCTTGGCATCAGGACCTCTGACTTCCACTAAGTGTTTTTTTGGCTTCTAACTGAGAAAATTATGATAAGTGAGAAAAATTACTAGAAATTAGAAAGACAAAAATTGTTCTTTTCCCCAAAAATATTAATTTCAGATACTTTTCAATGTTTAGCTAAAAAAAATGTGAGGAAGAGCCCTTTTTTGCATAATTTTAATATAATATTTTGATACTTCACTAGTTCATTCCCAATTTTTCCAAGATTACCCTATTTTTCTATTTTTTGTGGATAGTCTTCTAGAGACTCCAATTTAAATTCACTTCTCCCATAGGTTTTTTTGGACTAAACATTTACACCAGTCTGAATGCTACCTCTTTTGTGATAGGAGAGGGTTCACCTTTAGAAGCTAGCCTGAAGATAAGTAACTGTCAATTCCCACAGCTGCCAGAAGAATCCAGAACAATTTTTTGTCAGCAAACTGTGTGCTGAAGATCTCATAAAAGCTCAAGTTCTCAGCTTTCAACCACTGTTTTCTCCTTGTTTGCCCTTGTCCTTGAGCAATCACTGAGATAAAAAGCTTACAGTGGAATGAGGACAGCTAATGCACCAGAGCTGGAATAAGCATGGAAATCATCAGGGCTAGGTCCAATTTGGGATGACAGCACCATACATCTTGCTAGAATAGGGGTTTTTATAGCATCATTATAGGATGATGGAGAGTTGCAGTTCATTTCCCCCCCACACCTGAGCATGCCCAACACATTTGAACTATTAAGTTCAAGCAGCTTCCTCAGAAAAGGAAGAATAGAGGACTCTAAACTGGCTGAGTCCCAACATGACCAGGACCATGTAGAAGAAAAGGTTAGGATGTTCAAGGAATGCCTTGGCCCTGTGAACAAGTTCTTATGGGTTCATTTGTAGAGCTGCTCTTATTTTATTGCATCTGGAAAAAGAAATTTGAGTGAAATATTTGGGATGAAAACCTTAAATAAGGCTAAATTTCAAAGATAACAATATCTCTTTCAAAAATAATTGGAATGGAGCTCAAAATCTTGAAGGTTTTCATCTGAGCTTATGTTGGTCAAGCTTGTATTTCTTTGTTCTGATTTTATTATTTATTATTTGTTCACAAAATAAATATGCCTACATAGCCCTCCAAGTCAACTAGAATTAACCTAACATACTTGATATTCCCTTTTCTGTCAAATACTTAAGATTCTTGTGCGTACTACAACAAAGACAAAATAAATCGGTCACAGTCTTGCTTCCAGATTGTTGCAAGGACCAGCAAAGGGAACTGCAAAACCACATGGCCATAATGCCACTCCACCTAAAGTTGGTCTGTGTGTTGTGTGTTTCTGTGCAATTCATCATGAAGGGGATGCAGCAGTGATAGCAGCAACAGCCCTGTCCCAGCTAGACTGAACTGCACACTCAACCTCACTTCCCGCTTTCCAGCAGAATCCAGTGTCTCATGTTCTCCAGAATGAAAGAATCCAGTAAAGGAGACTCATCTGCAGCTGGTAAGAGCATTCTTTTCACCAAATAATAAGCAAGAGCATAGCAGATTCTCTTCCCAAAAGGAACATATTTTCCTTTTCCAGAAAATATTTTGTGAGATTCATAATGTGATTTTTTTCTCCTGTGTGTGAAAGACCAATCTGCTGAACAAATGTGTTCTGGTTATTTGACCAAAAATGAACAGAGATCCTAAAGAAGAAATATCAGAAACAAAATCTCATTTTTAGGGAAAGGGCAGGGGGAAGAGACTTCCCATTCTTCCCTGTTTTGCTCAGGTGTGAGGCAAAATACCAACTGCTAAGTGCTGAACTGCAGATAGCATGTGTACAGGTTGGCAAAGAACTTGGGAGTGTTCTGAGGAGGTTTTCATTGTGTCCACATGATGTTGATTCCATCACTGGAACAAGCTTTTAAAAGTGGAACCTAATCAAAGGGAAAACTACAAGTACGGCTTGCCTGTGCCTAGTGAAGAGCCAAGATGAAATTTCATAAGGTTTGTTTATCTCCACATATCAGGGGTTACAAACCTCTAGCATTTGAACAGATATTTTCCACCATGGCACGGATGTTAGAGGCCTTTCCATGCGAGTGTGTGGTTTTTCAGCATAACTCTCCTCCTTGCATCTATTTCAGTATAACCTCTAGTTCATGTACACAAAACATTCTAGTAGGTGCTGGTGAAATGGGAATTGTTCATAATCACACAGAAGGGGGAACAAAGCCAGAGAACAAAATATAAAATTCTGATTTTCAGTCCAAGCATATGTCAAAGTTGGATCAGCTACCAGGAGTGTTAATAAACTGGAGTGAGATGAAATTCCTGTAAACAGTATATGTACTTCCTATATGTTTCAAGGCATGGAAGGAAAGCTATTAATGCAGGTCTTTCCATTCAGTGCAAGACCTTCTGAGAATTACTCTTTCTATATGGCCAATTTAATATGTTTTTATTCATTAAAAGGTTGGAAATTTCTATTGCTTGCCAGACAAAACTCTTGGAGAACGTACTGGAAATTTGTTTGGAAGGTATTTTGTGGCCTGGAAATAACTTCAGAGGTTAATTGCCAGGTACATACATATATATATATATAAAAGTAAAATAGGAAGGAAAGACCTACCTCCAAACTATATAAGATTCATTAATAAAAGAACAGTTGTTTGAGGCATCTAGAAGATCAGAAGCTCAGGTAAAGAGATGGGGCTCTGTCTGTGGTCAAAATAATGAAATATACCTCTTCAAAGATGACTACTAGAGTTTCTGCCCCGCTTTGCTGCTCTGGTTTGTCCTCTTCAGGCACCACTGACAATGGAGACAGATACTTTTGGGTGTCTAGCAGTTTCCTCCCCATCCCTGTTGGACTGCAGCAAAGAGCAGTGTTGTCCTGAACTGAACATCTGCAGTGTCTCCATCAGGCATAAATAAACCACCTTGTAGCTCTATCCCTTTGTTTCTTGTCCTCCAGGGCTGTGCCATTCATCATATGTAGAGACACTGCAAAGAAACTAGGGAAGAATCAAACAAGTCCCATACTTGGCTTTTTCTCTAAAAATTTGAGTATTTGAAAAACAGATCTGCTTGATAGTGTTTCCAGATGTTTTCTGATTCATATTGTTGCCACTTCTTTTTAAAATTTAATAGTATTCCCTATAGAAATTTCAGAAAACAAATGTTTAAAAACCCAAATGCATGTTGAGTAGGCTGATGAAGAGCGGAAGCGAGTAAAGATTTCCCGTTTTGGGGGGATATAAAGGTATCATTAAGAAGGTCCAACAAGATCCATTGCCACAGGTAGTGGATAGTGACTGTACCACACAAGACAAGGTTACTTGGGTCAAGGTCCTGTTTGAGCTTTGCATTTAGAAATGTAGCTCTAGATTTCATTAAAGAGCAGCGAAATTACCAGTTATCTGTATACTATTTTAACACAGGCCTGAAAAACAAATTCTTTAATAAAAATCTTTAATAAAAGTATGGTCTGAAAGTGGTACCACACTTGTAGGAAAGGACATAGATCTCCCCCTTGTGTGCCCCATTTTTGCTAAAAGAATCATAAACCATCTTGATGCATTGTGCTGATGGCACCTTGCTGCCCAGATTGATCATGGAATTTATACTTAAATTACTGAAGTAAAAAAAGAGGTTACATTTCCTAAAGATTACTCCTGCATTTCAAAAAGTTAAACAACTGTATTACAGCTTGATCCCACAGATCCTTCTGTCCCTAATTATTCTTCCTGACCCATATTCTGACCTGTTTAAGCTTTGGTTTAATATCTCAATGAATTCCACAAGGACGTCCTAAAATAAAGGAACATTTAAAATCAGTAGGCAATAAAAGTGTTAAAGATGACAAAATGTGACCCAGTAGTTTGCAAAGCTATTCTGTTATGGAAACAACTGGTTTTTCTGAGTAAAATGTGAAGGAATAAAACAATTATTACAAATCCGTTTTTCTCCATAGTTTCTCATGAGAGAAAGTTTATTTATCATGCTGCAGACAACTAAAACCATGAGCACTAAATATGAATTCAGGGTTATTTCCTGCAACTTACTAAATCTGGAGTTTCTAGTAAATGGATACGGTGTTTCTGTTAGATTTGTCTATCCCTGAGTTAATGGAAGGAAAAAAAATCTGAAACATTGCAAGGCAATCTTTATCTGGAACCAAAATGGGTTACATAGCAGAGAAAAAATGTGTAGACACCAGAGGTCAGTGAAACCTATCTTGTCAGCAGGGACTGCGTTGAAGAGTAGGACAAAGGTGCAACTTCAACCAGCATCTGAATTTCATTAGATTTCCAAATACAAATTCCAACACACGTAGGGAATTTGAGCTCTGAGTCTCTGTGATATTCTGTACTTATATCACACCCCCCCAAGTAATCTATTATTCTTGAATGCTTTCTTTGCTTTGACTTTTTCATCTGAACATCTGAATCTTTGTCACATAGGAATTAACAACATATTCTCTAATCAAACTGTAAGGAAACACGATGTTGCATCTCAGCCCAAACCTGCAATCACCATTAAAAGAAGATAAAGAAGCACAGGATGTACATTTTTTTTTGCTTAGTATAGGAGGTAATATACAAATTTTGTAGTGTTCTTTTTCACACAGCCATATTTCCTAAAGAATTATACCCCAGCTGGTTGAAAGTGACCACAAAACAGATCAAAGCCACAGAGAGATCACAGCTGGAATGTCACTCTGGCTCAGAAGAGCAAGGAATAGCTTTTCTAAAGTATTATGAAAAGTTCTTAATGCCCTGTTCTTTCTTCCCCAGCTGTCATCCCCCTTTTTACTGGATTTTTCCACCTCTATTTCTTTTCTACTCATTTTTTTACAAGTTTTCTTATGGAAAAACAAATCAAAAAGCTCTTAATTTGAATCTAGCCTTAAAAGCTCCAAAGCATAAGTGGATCTGAGATCAGATACAGTTAATAAACCCCAGCTCTAACAGGAATCATCTCTGATAGTCCTCATTTAAATTCCTCCATGATTTTCTGCTTAGGAATACAGCTGTCATCTTTCATCTTCTCTTTTCATCTAGACTCTTCTTTCACATATCTTTGATGATACAAATCACTGTAGCTCCAGTGAAACCAACTCAATTGTACTAATTTAGAGCAGCTGTGATATTTTTCTGTCCTCTGCTCTGTACTTTTTTGGCAACAAGAATCTTTATGTTACCACTTTATAGTTTGGGTGTTTAGACATTTGCTCTGCATTAATTTTGGCAAATTGATTTTATTTTTCATTTGAGATTGCTTATAACTTTCTGCAGTTCAAAGATATACCTTTCCTCTTCTTCTTTTCTCTGATGAATATTTTATTTTGGAACATCCTGTAATTCTATAATGCAACCTCTTCCTTTGGGAGGAACCAGGCCTCTGTAATAACTATTATGACCTAACTTCCATTTGTCATGCTTGTGTCCACCACTGAGCTGTTTGCCTTTAGTTAGAAGCACTTAATTTATTTTCCAGTTTTGTCAAAAAATAATCATGAGTTTCTGTGTTTTTCCTCTCTTTAACTCTGAATACCTTTATGTAGTCTATATAATTGGAATATTAGAAGCATTTACTCAAAACAAATATGTCCATCTCTCTCCATGTTAAAATAGAATTGTTTTCTTCTCTCTTCTCTAGAATGAATAAATCCTCAGTTTATTTGTTAAATTTTCTTTATCATTCTTGGTATCTTGTTAGGCTACAGCAGAGGACCAGAGGGAACCCCATGAAGCTCAACAAGGCCAAAGCCAAGGTCCTGCACATAGGACAGGACAATCCCAAACATGCAAAGTCTGGGCTGAGAATAGACTCAGGGCAGCCCTGAGGAGAAGGACTTGAGTGTCTTGCTGTAAGAGAAGCTCAACATGACCTGGCAATGTTGGCACAGAAAGCCAAACACACCCTGGGCTGTGCCAAATGCGGTGTGGCCAGCAGGGCAGGAGGTGACTCTCCCTTGTGCTTCACTCTCATGAGCACCTGGAGTGCTGCATCCTGCTCTGGAGCCACATTACAAGAAGGATGTGCACTGCTTGCAGCAAGTCCAGTGCAGGTCCACAAAGATGACTGGGAGGCTGGAGTGCCTGTCCTATGAAAACAGGCTGAGAAGCTTGGGGCTGCTGGGATGAGAAGAGACAGTTCCAGTGAGACCTCACTGCAGCCTTCCAGTGGGCAAGATAAGAGGGCTGGAGAAGACTTTTTCAAGGGCATGTAATGGTATGATAGGAAGTGATGGCTTCAAACTAAAAGTGGGCAGTTTTAGATCAGATATAAAGAGGAAATTCTTTACTGTGAGGGTGGTGAGGCACTGGAACAGGCTGCCCAGAGAAGTTGTGGATGCCCCATCCCTGGAAGTGTTTAAGGTAGGTTTCCTTGCCCATGGCAAAGGGGCTGGAATTAGACAATATTTAAAGGTCCATTCCAATCTGAAGATTTCTTTGATTCTTTTTTCTCACTCTCCCATGTTTAAACAAGCACATTTGGTTGAAAATCTGCTCTTTTCCTCAATGACAATATTCTTACTGTTGTTATGGCAGAATGAGACATAGTCTGTATGAGAAGCTATGAATTTATTACAGGTATAAGTAATTCTACAGTCAGATAATCAAAATTTTTAATTAATGTGAAAAGCCTTTTAATAAAGTAGCTTAAATTGCTGCCCAAAACCATCGCAGAATTTACCCTTTTCTTGTGGAAAAATATATTCAACCTGCCAGTATACCCCTGGGTCCTAAGCTTGACAAATTCTTGAAAAAGAGAGAAGAAAAGGTAAAAAGGTCTGGTGCTTACATAAGTTATCAGCATCTCAGTCTTCACCAGAAGGAGCATGATGTTTACTCTGAGTGTTTCTTTCTCCCCAGGAGCTGCATGATATCCATAGCAATAATTTTTTCCTCCTTTCTCTTGGATCCCAATTAGATAGTGCTCGTGTTCTCATTATTTCTACCATCTCTTTGTTTTCCAGCTCCCAAGTTTGCACTCCTGCCTGCAGATGGATGTCAGATCTGTGCTTGTCTGAGAGATCTGCTACCATCTTGCACCTGTGCTCTTCTGCACTGCATTTTATGCCAGTTCAGATACAGAAAGTTTCATACAGAACAAATACTTGTAATTATTATAAACTGAATCTGAACTGCAACAACCTTAGTCAATGCTTAACTGACTGCTGGACAGCTGCTGCCACAACTGAAACAAGATAACATCATGTCAGCCCAAGAAAAGCCTAGGTAAATTCAGAGACCTGTGTTGTTGGGCTAGTACAAAACCAGGAGGAAGGACACTGAATTTAAACTTCTAACAAAAAAAAAAAAAAAAATCGTTGTTTAAAAAAATACGATATTTTATTTAGCAATTGTCTGAAATTGTAAGCCAAAATTAATACTTCTACAGTGATAGTACAACCTAAAAAAAGGCAGCCATAGACAAAAATTAAATAAATGCTGCTTCTTTGCATCATCATTGTACATCATCTGCTCAGACTGTGTTTCCCCTGAGGAATAAATCTACATGCACAAAACCTCCTCATGACAGAGTGGATTAGACGATGGAAAAACCCCAGTATTTTCCCCTTATAAAATCAGAATTTAGCCATTCTAAAATGCCAGGAAAATGGCTCATGAAACCAGAAAACCTTGCAAAGGGTACTAAGGACTTGAATAGCTCCACTGTGTTTGGTATATTGGCACCAAAATGCCGTTTCCACCAGAACTTCTGCCACAGATCACCACGCTTCTTAAGAAATATGGGCCACTTGAAGCCACATTAAAGCAGGTTTGAATTCCAGTGGAGAACTCTAAGCATCAGAGAACAAATGAAACAACAATAAATTATTATCATCTTAAGTGAAAGGGCAGGAAGTACGGGTGAAGCAAACCACTTTCTTCTCTGCTGCAATAACCACAAATCAATTTCCTGGCACTGTTCAATGAGGAATCGTAATTACACTCTTCAGAAATGGTTGTCCTGGTCCACAACCAATTACCACACTCATTCCAAGTGAGATTTATATTCTTTACTGGCAACTCTTTCCACATCTCAACAATGAGGCAGGAAGTTCTGGAAGTCCTGCAAGATACCGGATCCACCTCTGCAATGGATCCACATCTTCCTTTGATGGGACAAAGTTAAGCAGAAACTACAAGTAGCCTTAAAATAAAAATGCTATGTTAAAAATCATCTTCACATTGTCAGAAATCCGTTAAGAGCATCAATCTAAGTTTAGCTGCTGAGGCAGTGAATCTCACTAAATCATCCTCACTGTTTGTTTCTCGTTCCCTCCAGGGCTATTAGCAGCAAAATGAAGGTCCAATTTCAATGCCATTTTGGCTGCTCTAGCATTCTTGATCTGAAACCTATATGGAGTCTATAGAAAAAAAAAGGCAATTGGAAGACTGGGATTTCATTTTATGTTTATATTACTATACAGAAGGAGGTTTGGTTTCAACTTCAAGAAAACAGCTACCTTATTATGGATGACATTTCCATACATTGGCTGAAATGGGTTTGAGTGTCTGGTATGCTAAACCAGCCATTTCCTAGCAGAAACCCACAGAAAACAGGGTGGAAAAATAATTTCTTACTGATATTTCTGTATGATACTGCCATGGGACTGCAAAAGTGGTAAGCAAAAGGGGTCAAGCACCTCCAGGTTTAATTGGCTACTGCTGTCTAGGAAAAAAGGTAAAAGCTCCTAGGTGGGGGAGCAGAGGGGAAACAGCAGCAGAAGGAAGGAAGATGATGTTACCTCACTTATTTTGGGTCAGTTTGTCTGGTCATTTTTAATTTGGTTCAGAGACTCCGTAAGCAGGATGCATGCAACTTGAAAGTGGAAAGGAATTTTTAACTGATTATCACATACAGAAAAAAATCTAGTAACTTTTACAAGGTGACCCAAAGCTCCCTAACCAACCACAAGCAGAGCCACTTGGTTTTCCTACTAGAATTGTATCTTTCCAAATTGGTTTTTCTCCTCTAGTCTCTATCTGGGATCTTGGGCCAGCAAAAGGGAAAGGTTGCAGTAGGACTTATAAAGACACTAAGGAGAGATAAAGGTGTAGGAGCAGAATGCATATTGGGCCTCAAATATGTTTTGTCAGGTCTACATGGATTCAGTGAGAACTAAAAAACAACATGCTTAAAGCCAAATTAAAAGGAAAAAAAAGTAAATAAAAAAGTTAATCATCTGGTTGTGCCAAGAAGTCACATTAAGTGCTTCATGTTACACTGAGAAACTAAGTAGGTCACAACCAAGCTGTACACAGTAGGGTTTATTTTAGTTGTAGCATTTCACAAATATCACAAACTTAGACATTTTGCATATCTTCTTGACTAAAGATATAAATTATAAGGTTCATTGCCATAACCTCAGGTTAGATTACACACACTTTAAATAGTACAGTTTAAAATGTTTGGTACAGCAGGCAGGAAGTATTGTTAATTTTTCTTCTAAAATTCTGACTGCCCTGTTTGTGACATGGGTGTTGCCTGTCAGATAGTAAGCATGATCATCTACATTTTGAGAACAGTTTGACTGATGTGTCTCTTCTTCTCAGACTCAAGTAGATGGATGTTTGAGAGTGTTGTGTTCACTTTTTTTCTTATTTTCTTTTTTAAAATTATTTGTAAGAAACACCTTACATATTTCATTTTATTTGTAAGATGTTTATCTGTACATTTATGCTTCCAGAGGGTTATGGGATGGGGATGTCTTAGATTTGCATAGTTTTAGGTTGCTGTTTGCTGTTATCTGAAGCTCTCTGCTGTGTGATATACTTCCTAAATAATAGAAGGATTTTGAAGGATCTAGAGATTCATGCAAGGTTCTAATTTATTATGAAAAGGAAGAAGTGAGAGGATTTTTTATGTTCTGTGAAAATCTTTCTCTTTTTAAGAGTCAAAATTAGTATTTAAATTTTTAATTATCTTTCACATGAGATAGAAATTATCCTTTATTATGGATATGCATATCCTATGCCAGCAAACACCTGGACTTACTGATTGAAGGACCATGACATCCATGAGGCTGTTGTCTTGCTAAGCAGAATTTGCATTTAATTTTATCTTGCCAAATTCCATGAAGCCCATGTACTTGTAGGGAAATTCAGTTCCTTTTGCAGAGCCATAAGTAGATTTTTCTGTGTCTGATTTAATTGTGCAGTACCTTAAACCCCTTTGAAATCAACAGCCTTCATTTTGGCATACAGCTGTTCTCACTGGTGCTCATCTTTCTCTATCATCTCATTTACCATAAAAGGAGAGAGTATCACTTCCCTCCAGTTTTTCCCAACAGCATTTTGAAATAGGAAATGAATAAGTAGCTCACAAGAAAATTGTTCTCATTCCTGTAGAATCATACGTAGATTGCCCAGAAATACTGTGGTCACTGCAATGGTTTTAATTAGAGAAAGATGCTCTCTAAAAATACCTTTAAACAGTGCTTCATTCTTTATTTGCTGAACAAAACAAAATTGTTTCTAACCAAGTCCCAGACCCAAAGAATTAAGTCCATATAATTTCTGTTTATAAGTCATTACTCATAATGATTTTCAGCCAGTAAACCCCCTGATGTTAAGGGGCAGAAACATGCACACATTAGTCTGCTCCAGATACCACTGCTGTCTATTAGCTCAACAGCTTCTGACTACTGAGTACTCAATTTTATTGCAAAATTTGGAGTGCTTTGTATTGAAAAACAATCAAGGATCATGAACATGTAATTTTTCTGATTATGTTGAAATTCTGTGTCAGAATTAGTATTTGTTCCTTTCTCAGTAGCTTTTCCTATCTTCCCACATTACAAAATAAAACCATGCTTTCTTAGTATTCTTTAAAATGACAAAAATGTTGGTGGCATGGATATAAGATTTAAGCTTACACTACTTTCCAGATAAATCCAAGGTTTTTTATCAGTGATAATTCAGAAATATCACAAATTTATAATTATACAGTAACATTTCCAGAATGTTAATGAACCTAATTCTAATTTCTTCAGAGTTTCTAGCTCAATGTTGCAGAATAGTTTGCTTTACTCCTTAAAGCATTGTGTTGCTTGCTTTCAGTCTTGCTTGCTGTGAGCTTTATTATTCTCTCTAGGGAATCACTAGGAAAGGTTTGGTCTTGGTAATTTGAACAAGCTGTAAAAATCACAACCAATTCCCATATGACCTGCTAAAATCCTACTTCCCATCTCTCAGATTCCTGCTGCTGCTATTTCCTCTCTTGTTGGACAGGTATTCTTAGCTGAGAAGGAAGTGCTGTTTGAGAAGTTCACAACCTTGAAGGATGGGAAGAGGAGATTCCTCCCTGCCAGCTTCTCACCACAGCCCTTAGCACTTTTTTTTCAATGTCACCCACATTTAGTAACAATTGGTACCAGATAAGAGTGTGTCTGGCTTTCTATTCATGGTTTGCATAATAAATAAAAGCACACACATCCTTTTGGACTGTGAGCCATTTGCATTACTGTACTCATTCCATACAGTAAAACTCAAATAATATTAATTAATTTTAATTACAGAAATCTGAAAAACACTATAAAATCTCAGTCAGGGAGGACTGTAAATAGACAACTGCTCTTTCACATGGATGGTAGGTAATGTGACTCCTACCCAGAGGCTAAGACAGGGAGTACTACCAAGTGAGGGGAACAGGTGCTTAGAATGCCTTTATTCAAATTTCTGTGGCCAACACATTTCAGAATGTTTATTTTTATTGTAAGCATGATACTACTTATCTTTTATACATCCATTGCAGTCCTTAGATAATCAATATAGCATCACAGGATAGCTTAGTTTGGAAGAGACCTTAAAGATCACCCTTTTCCAACCCCCCTGCCATGGGCAGGGACACCTTCCATGGGACCAGGTTACTCCAGGCCCCATTCAACCTGGATCTGAACACTTTCAGGAATGGGACATCCACAGCTGCTCTGGGCAACCTGTTCCAGGGCCTCACCACCCTCACAGCAAAGAATTTCTTCCTAATATCTAATCTCAACTTACTCCCTTCCAGTTTGAAGACATTTCTATCATTATGTGTATAAGTGCAAAGGTGCTTAGAACCATTCAAGTAGAATTCATTATATGCTATTATAGTCTGTTATTACTATGTAGAAATGTTTTATTGCTGCAATCATTTCTTCATCTCTGATTCCAAGTATGGTAGCTGAAAATGGCATATTTCTCATATAAATCACTTCTGTTACTCATGAGGTCTCTTGAATCTGTGTATTTAAATAGTTCAAATAGGGAAAACAGTGATGTTTTGACATTTTAGTTTTTTGAATATGCTTTGGTAATAACTAGTAGCAGAAAGCTTCCTGTGTTAGGCAATAAAACAAAGAATTTTTTTCCATAAGAGGAATGTCATGTATTATCAAACTGAGTCCTCTCTGTTTCTAATAGTTTTCCCATGTGTTTATTTAAAGGACCTCACTGAATCACAGCTCGGATATTTTGATCCCAATTTAGTTTGGGCCTTTTATTAGATTTGGGTGAGCTGTCAATTTGTAAAATTATTATTTATTACTATGCTGCTCCAGTGGTATGTATGTGGAAGAGAATACTAAATTTTTTAATTGTTTAGATGACATTTACTAGAATATTCATCATAATTTAGTTAATAGAGACTAAAAACATGTTATTTTGTTAATGAAAACATGGAATAAATCTCTCAGAAGCAAAATTTTGACATTTATTTTTATTCTTTGTTTATATTCTGTAATTTAACTCTGAAATTTAATATTGAGATGTCTTCATATGCTATGAAATAGTTGCATTAAAATCCATATTCAAGTTACATTTTACACAAATACAGCTTAAGACATGACAATTGAACTCTGTACTTTTCATGAAGGGTTTACTTGTTCTCTGGGTAAACAGTGTTATACAACCAGCTCAGGACTTATGTCCCAGACTTTGATGTTTTATAATAGAGATTTTTTTTCAAAATGCTATGGCATCTCTGTGTTTTCCAATAAATGCTTAGAAATCTTCAACTCAAATCAGAAAAGTTTAAATTTTTTTTTATACAGTTAAAAGTTCCTCTGTATTAAAGTTTCTAATCATCTTTAGTCCTTTTGACCACTACAGTTTTGCTCCAATTCCATAACATATTTGGATGGATTATGTCCTAGTTTGGAAACAGTGTGGACACATGTTTTGGAGACAGCTCCCTTGACAGCTTATTTATATATTTTGCACATAGTTTTAGTAAAGCCTTGGATAAAAATGGAGAAAACCTACAGAAAATACATAAACAATTACACATCTGTGTCAAAGCTTGTAGGGATCTTTAAAAAACTGCTGCATCTAAATTATTTTTCAAATTTAATGAAATTAAATTGGAAATGGGAGACAAATTAAAAGGCAAAAGGTTTGACACATATTTAGACAGAACAATGTAGACACTGTGCTTCTCTGTCCTACTTAAAGGAAATACATGTCCCAGCCATATCCTATCTTATGAATTGTCTTCAAAGATTACCACTTTTTTCAGTTTATTTGATTTTTTTTTAAATCTTTACTAGGGTGTCTTTCCGCTTTGTTTCAGAGTATTCAGTTTGTCAGAAAAAACATTAGAAAAATGAACAAGTATCAGACAGAATAGACATGAAGGTTAATCTCTTTCCCAGCTTCTTTAGACAAAAAGACAGACAGGCAGATTATCCTCTGGAGAATGACTCAGAAAAGGAGTTTAATTTAAATTTGTATTTAAAAATAAACATTGTGAATAAGCCTTCTTTATCCACCCCTACTACTTCTGAGATAACACTGATGAAATTTCAGGTCCCTTTAGAACTTTAGAGACTCCACACCAGCAATCTAGTTAGCAGAATCATGACTGGGCAGATAATGCTCATTAGATACTAAAGTTTCCTATCCTCCTCCTTTTGAGGAGATGTGTTTGACCCTTCCCAATGCCTTTAGGATGAGTCCTGTTTAACCTTCCAATGTTGCCCATTGTTGTAGAGAGAACTAAGTACTCATATGGAACCACTTTTGCTCAGCAATTGGACTAATGGAACCTCCTGAAATATGAAAAATTATTATTGGTAGTAGATTTCTCTTAATTGTCTCCTTCAGGTTTCCTGTGTTTCCTTCTGATACACTCAGCACCACTCACTACCCTGGGCTGGTACATAACAGACATTTATTTTAACCTGATGCTCTTGTTGCAGGGAAAATGCAGCCCACATCTGTCCTGGCTCAGACCCTGATGCTCTGGGATGAGGTTACAACTTTATTGAAGAGGTTATCACAATGAGGTGTTCCAGGGAAAGAAGTTAGCTTTAAAGGGGTGTCTTCTGGAAGCTGTGACAGGCAGTAACCAGCTGGCAGAAGGGAACACAAAGTTATATGTAGGAGCTAAGCCTTGCAACAGGGTGATGCTGTCACAGTCAATAGAGCTTTATGGACTTCTTGCAAAACACAACAGGCACAAAGCACCAGGGCACAGGCAAACCACAAAAAAAAGAAAAACGGTGCAGTACTTAAGAAAACAGTTGGCCAAACCCAGCGTAGATAGATATGTCATCAGGGAATAAAATATTTAAAATAATCTCTGTATATTTCCCTCTTTTTCATGAAGAATTCATAATAAAAATTTTAAAAGCTATTTTTACACAATGTTTCATAGAGAGGCTATGTTCAGGTCAGCCCTATTTCTCTCCCATGCAGTTGTTGGATAATCATCTGCTAGAAATGCTTCACAGCATATGGTATTCCCAAAAATGCTGTTCCAGATCCAATAAAGAAAGCCTCTTGCTGCTCTTGAAATGCCATTCCAGACAAAGAAACTACAACTCAGCAGTTCATAAGGCATCAAAGACTGATTATTTCCAAAAAATCACTAGGGATTTATTATTTATTTCCTTGCCTGCAATCCTTGTGAAAGTTGGGCTAATATTATCCCGGTTTGCAAAAGGCCTGCACTGAGATGATCTTGAAGCTGTGTATCTTCCCTTGCTAGGAATATCAATGGATCCCAATAGTACTGGGACGAGGCACTTTAAAGCTTTATTTCCTATTCTGATACCTCTGGGATTCTTCAGTAATAAAATGGTTTTTTGACTGGAGGGACACAGGGTACCCATTCTAATTTTGTATTTCAAATGTGAGATGCTTATACTTTTTTCCATGCTCAGACGATTGCACATATTCCTGCTGGATTTAAAGAAAAGAATTTTGACATCTGTTTGTGTTGTGAAGTCCAACAACCAAAGTGACTACCAAATGCTGAGCTAAGCTCTACAGTTTCCACAAGGCATCCATTTCCAGTAAGCATCTTCATCTTTGTGGTGCTTATTTTTTCTTCAGAAATCTGTGTTTTGACAATGTTAAAGACAGTTTGAAAGCTTTAACAGATTTTTCCTTGTTTATCTTATGTTTAAGTAAACTTGGATTTCAAACCACAACCCAATTAGATCATTACCCTCCAGTGAGTTGTATTCCCTGGGAAGTAGCTATTTTTATATGAGTCAGAAATGCAAACTGCTTTTTTGTTTAATGCATGCTATTTTTCAAACAATGTTTCACGCTAGAAAATTCTTCCTACTGCACAATCATAGAGGAAGGGAGGTGTGGAATATTCAGAAGCCACCTAGAGGATCAGGATGACAAGTTTCCATTAATTTTAATGGAAGTCGGCACTTTCACCCTTCAGGTATGTTTGAACACTTTCTTTTTGAAACATACAGTGTAGACAGCTTGTGAGTTATTTTTCTTAAATCACAATAATTTTATTATTTCACATTTTACTGATGTCACTTAGAAAACAAAGAATATCTCTGTTCACACTGCAGACATAAAATTGCATGGAGAAGCATATTGATTGGAAATTATTGTCATCACAAGCTTTTGAAAAAAAATACTAATCTCTCCTAGACACACTTCCTTGCTTTGAAAGTGTCTTTAGTCTTAGAGAAGAAGAGCACAGATATGTAAAAGCACTCCAGGCTGCCACCAATGTCCTCTAATCCATGTTTCCACAGGGCCTATGAGCACTGTACTTCCCACTATGGAAGAGTTTGATTTAGGGCAGAATCCACAGCTATCCCAGATCTCACATTTGCATCTCATCCTTTCTCTTCTCAGTATCTGACTTTTTTCACAGATAAAATATTCCTCTCCAAGAAAGTTTAGCTGATTGAAGTTAACATTATGGCACTAAAAATTTTGGTTGTGATGAATAAAGTTATTTTAGAGATATAAAAATGTCACAGCAATTCATGCCAGTTTGATGAAGTTTCTTAGAATCTCCTGCATGACTCATAAATAAAGGAGGAAGTACTTTAGAGGCAGTAAAGCTTGCTCAGCCCACACAGAGACATAGAGATGCCCATGATAAACTTGCATTGCAATGGGCTTTGTCCTTCCTTGGTTCTTTTGCAGCTGAGTATGAGTCCCTGGATGGAAAATGAAGTGTGGAATGGACCCTGCACCAACCAAAATGAGCCTTTACTCATGCCTGGATTTAAGGGCAGCTGCTGTGGTTTTGCTCTGTTTTAGGTAAGTGTACCATGTATGTCAGATCTCACAAAGCCTGAAGCAAAAGCTTGGAAAGCTGCCAAAGGAATGAAATGAGCTTTTCTCGGGGTGATGCTACTGGCCTGACTTACCCAAGTCACAGCTCATCTTCACCTCTTGGTCTGATTTCAATATTGCACCTTGATGGACCAAATGTAGAGTTTCCTGTCACTGCATTCCCACACTTCAATCAACACTGTGGATGAGTATCAGAACTCTGGATTTCATACCATAAATGTCTCTCTAGTTCATAGTGATTAGAAAACATATTGTTCTGCTGAGTCAGTGTACATAGGGGAAACATTTGAACATCTATTTCAAGATGCTACATGCAAGATAGGAACATTTTCACCTCACAGATTTAAGAGAGGAAAAGACTCCATCAGCCAGAACCCTGTGTAACAGAACCATTTGGCTATCAGTCTTCACTCAGTTAAAACTCCTGGCCACACCTAGCACCTTAGACATAAAGCTGTATACATTATTTTGATTTATTGAAATCTTCTATCAAGCATTCAATTACACCATAGCTGTGCTCCCTCTTGCTGTCATACACATGATCCCTTACAAGGTCAGGCTGAAACTCACATGCTTTGGACATACAAAGGTTTCTAACCTCTTTTACCATGTATAATTGGTCATTGTTTAATTCTCCATTGGCATCTACAGCTTTCATCAAATACCTTTAGGAAGAGACTGCAACAAACCAGATCAACATCTGGGTGAAGCTGCCTGCACACTGTTACCAATTTACTGTCTACAATTGCATCTCAGTTCTAAAGGATGTTGGGTTGGGCCCAGATTCCAGTTAAGAATGGAAAGTCAATGGAATGATTCCCCTTGACTTTTGAAAGTGAACTTTCAATCAGGCCCACTGACCACAAAGTGAAATGTCCATTTTGCACAGGCACAACAAGGACTTACAGGTTGCTTGGCTGGTTTGTTTCTTATGTCTCATATTTCTTATGTTTACTCTTAACAAGGTTTTCTAATGCTGCAGGCATGAAAACATTGCTTCAAATAATTTCTGCTACAGAAAATGTATCCTTCCATAGAAAGATTAGATGATATGGGGCCACATTGCTGGGTTTGAGAAGATCTATAAGGAATACAACCTAAGACTAATGACTATCTGCAAGAGGCACCTATGTGCAGATCTTACAGTTGCCATCCTCCTTTGTTCACAATTATTTGCTTCTAAATATACAAGCCTGAATATTGACTATTCTTATCAAACAATGAGAACTAGACCTGCAAAAAAAGAGAGGAAAATTTTCCTGCAGATGCTGATCCATGCCTTTTACCTGCAGTTCAGGAGGAAAACAAGCTATTCAGTGTTGTTTTCTTCTTTTTGCTTGCTTAGATGATGCACTCCCTCCACTTGGAAAAAAACTATTTAAACTCTTTAAATAGCCTCTGATGGTCCCTGACCACTTCTTTGTGCCAGAATAAGTGTTATCCTCTAAGTGTAATTAAGGAGCACCTCAGAAAAAAAATCAATGGCTTTGAAACTGAGCTTAAAAGAAGGCCAGATAACTGCACAATTAAAAAGAAATAAAAAACAAAACAAAAAAAAACCAAACAAAAACCAAAAAAAAAAACAAAACAAAACAAAACAAAAAAAACAAAAACAAAAAAAAAAAAAACAAAAAAAAAAAAAAACAAAAAACAAACCACTATATGAATAAATCCATGCTCTTGGGTCCTGCAAGATTCACATGACATCCTTTACATTGATGACATTGTATACAATGTTTATCAGCAAGCTTATGAGAAGTGCAGGAGCAGGAAGGGATCAGGATACATTTTTAGTAGAAAGAAAAATAATAAATTGAAACTGATTTCTGGCAGGCTGCTAGAGGATGAAGCAGATGGGTTAAAAGTTGTGGAGACAGAAATAAACTGATGAGAAAGTACAAATTAAGACCCTTGCAAATAATCTCCTTGATCAAAATTATAACAAACTTGCTTTCACTATGACCTTTCTCTCCTCTCCCTGTACTGAAACTTCATTGTTCTTTTTGTCCCCAGAGCACAGTTCTCCTGGAGAAGTCTAAATTCAGCAGATGAGAATGTTCCCTGACTGCCAGGCGTGGGTGAGCACTTGAGCAGTGCCCTGGATGGATGCATGTCAGGGAGCAATGTGGGAGTAGAACATCCACCCTGTGCATGCCAGAATCTGCCAGAAAGAAACAGGCTCATAGCAAGGGGCCAGTGATGCTCTTCTACAAATGTACCAGGTGGGATAAGAAGGAATTGCAGACCACACTGTATTTTGCCCAGAAGAAGAGAATAAGATCAAAATTAAAGTAGGAATTCTTATAATGAGGTGCTATGTCATCAAAGATGAGAAATTATATTGAGTAGTCAATTGGTGGAGTAATTCTGCATTTTGTTGTTTGTTGATGGCTGGTTAATCTTCTAGTGAAAACACTGAATAAAAGGGCAGCAATTTGTGAGAAACTAAAATGCAAAGATGTTGTGGCCTAGGAACAGTCACTGGATGAAAGGGGCAGATCTGGTTGGTCATTAATGTCGTGACTTCACTGAACGTAGGTATCACAGCATTACAACAAGAGTTGCTCAAACCCTTAATTAAACAAATGGGAAAAAATTCCAATATTTATTGGTAATAAAGTAATTTTATAGAAAAGTGTAAATACAGTACAATGGTGACTACTGATAAAATTAATGAAGGTGAAAATTTTTAAAGTATCTGATTTACTAACATAATGATGACAACTGTTACCCTCTAACGAAAGTAACTTGTGAGACAAAATATACTGAGAGACCTAATTATTGTAAAGTCAAAATGTCAGCAAAGGTCATTGTTGCATAGATGCTAAATCAGATTGCAAGCAAAAAAAGCGTTTCAGCACAAATTTACCGAATGTCCCAGTGTGCAGATTCAAGAGGTGTGCATCATGTTCTTGGAATTTTTCTTCCTGGGAATTTCGTCCATTTTTCAGGCATATTGCTTTTTGCCAATCTTCACAGAAATGTAAAATTTGCTAAAAAGGAAAGGTTTCTGCTAATTCATGTCAACCAGGAAACAAAAACAACTTTCCTGTACTAGACTTTGGTCCATAGCACAATACATAACATTTTGAATTCTTAGGACGTTTTTTGAAACCTGGGATACACTGGGATGTTACTGAGTGTGTGTAAGTGGCGCAATAATGATGGACTTAATATTTCTTGTCCACTTTTATGCAAGAATTCTTCTATATTAATGGCAATAGTCCTTTAACCTAGAATTCTTGCCCTGCAGCAATTTGTCTGTGCCTGGGTTGCCCAGCAGATCTAAGGAGCTGATTTAAAAATTGAAGACATCTATAATTAATATTTGCATTTGCCAAAATAAGTGAGCCTCTTGATAGTTGTGCCTTTCTTTAGTCAGGTGGCATTGGGTACAAGAATGGCAAGTGATTTTATGAGCTTCTGGCTGCTCCAGGGACTGGGGAGACCTCATGAATCTTCAGGGTCTCAGGAAATATTCTGAAGACTGTTCATTGGCCCAGAGGGGAAATTAATGAGGAAACTTCATGATGCAAGCCAGTGAGGACCTCCTTTCTCTTGGCCTTGTCTGTGCTTTCTCCCCAGGGAAGGGTGTTGACTGTGTCCCTCATTTAGGGCATAAGGGTTTGGCTCTCCAAGTCACTGGATATAATCTACATTCTTAAAAAATGGAACTGTATTGAAAAGATGCCAAGTAGTCAGAAGTGCACATCCAACAAAGTCAGCTTCTCTATTTGCCACTTGCTTTCTCTCTCCAAAAAGGTTTCTTTGTAGTATGCTCTCTGTGAACTCAGATCTTTCTCCTTCTCAGACTTTGGAAACCTCAGACTGTTAGGTCACATTTTAGTGAAGTGTCATCTTAAACGGCACATGCAAGCTCAAACCAAAAATAAGACAAATTCGATTCAAGAGCACTAGAATAACCACACTTTTGCTGTGTACCAGGGGAAATTCAATTGTTAAATACTCCCACAGCAACAGAGATACAGCTTAGTCAAGGGTATGAATGGCCACTGATCATGCCAAACTGCCTTAAGGCAGCAGGAT
This sequence comes from Oenanthe melanoleuca, assembly GCF_029582105.1. NCBI lineage: Eukaryota > Metazoa > Chordata > Aves > Passeriformes > Muscicapidae > Oenanthe > Oenanthe melanoleuca. The sequence continues at coordinate 29,284,870 of NC_079336.1, forward strand.
ATCTTTATGATTTATTCAATCACACATACCTTTAAACTTAGTTTAAAGTAAGTCTTTCTAAAACTTACCCTGTATAGTACTCTATTACTTACACTTTTCAAAGAGTTCTTATTTTCAGAAAAGGATCTTTTATCTCTGTAAGGGTTCCAGTGCATTCCGATATAACAAAATTTTCATATTTTCAAAGCAAAATTTTAAATCTGAGAAAAAACAAATGTTTCACAAAATATGCTGAAAGTATGTCCCCTTTCTAAACTAACCTAATTTTTAGTAATGTTTTCATGAATGAAGTAACAAATAATCTCATGAAAATATCTTTCTGTCACACAAAAAGGTTTTGTCTGACATACCCCCATAAATTTTCTATTTTTCGTTAAACTTTGCAAAGGTTATTGTCACGTCTAGAATAAGATTACAGAATAAGAAAAGAACAAGCAAAAAACACTACTTTTTTCTTTCTGCTGAGCAATCTACTACTTCTGAGAAGCTTTTCTCATTGGAAAATACTTCTAATGCTGTCCAAGGTCAAAAGAGACTGCCATGTGCTGGGTGTTTTGTAGGCTGTGTGAAAGGGATCTGCAAGCTCGGTTTAGTTCCCAGCCAGCAAATGTCCAACACAGCTGTCATTAATCGGCATTCCTGCTGGCAGCCTCTGCAGAGGGCAAAGGCTAATGTACATGGAAGCTGACCTAGTTTATGACTTTATTAGTAATTCTTCAGAACAGGCTTCTCAGTGTGAGGAAGTGAACACTGGTTCTTACTGCTGTTGCTAGGGCTGTAGGTTTCCTTTGGATAAATAAACTCAGTTTCCAAAGCTCCCAGTCTGGCATCTTTCATACATGCTAAAACCCACTAATAAAGAAATATTCATACAAGTTGCACTGTTTGAAACAAAGCACTCATGCTGAGGAGGCTATATCTGTTAAGTTTCTTTCCAGAAAGCTATTTGTTAATTAATTATTGCTGTTTCTTTTTCCAAGAATATTGTCATGCAGATACAGATATCTTCTGCCAGAACTAATTCTCATTCTGTTATTTAGCCATCTTTAATTTCTAACACTCTTAACCAAGCTGATTTTCCAGGCAATATCTTTGTGGGCTAACCCATAATAAAGTACTACTTCCTATCTACAAGACCACACATGTCCATTCATTTTCAACATTCACTTTTCTGCAACAAATACAGTTTTCAGGATCACTGATGAGCTTGTTTCTAGAAAAAAACCCTGCTCCTACAACAGTTTGCTAGCAGTTTTCTAGCTAGACTCCAACAGCATAACATGCAGGGGAAGGTACAAGAGAGAGAAGAGACGTTAACTTTTGGGGTTGTAAATACAGTTTGCAACTGTTATATTGCAGAATATTGATCTCTGGTCTTATAAACTGAGCTACCTTAATATGGAAGAAAGAGGATTATTGAAACTGGGAGAAATTAATTACAAAATGTGGTGATGTAATGCCTTCTGTGCACAGTTGCACTTCAAACTGTAATACCATTTTTATGCTTATAACATAAATCTTAAACTGATCACAAAACACCAAGCAGATACCATTATTGCAACCTAGAAATAAAATTAAGTGAATGCAGAAAACTATAGTTGTTTATTATATTTCTTACATATCTGTTTAATGAACCTGAAGGATTCACATTCTGTGATGTGAAGCATAAAAAGTAATGCAAAAGACAGACATTGTGCTAAACAATGTTTTATGTTTTTTCTAAACCAATTTTCTCACTCTAAAACTAATTTTTGAACTTAAAATAATTTGTTTCCATTTCCTTTTACAAATGTTTATACCTAGCTTTATAAGCTCTAATTTTATAAGAATCTTTTGCCTTAAATCATCTTCTGAATTGGACATATCTATTTTCCTTTTGCTCACCAAGGAAAGTAGACAAGTATAAAATGCTCCAAGTTTTTATTAAAAGCATTTTTTTCTGTTTTTAGCATAGTCATACAGCTTTTAACATTCATGTATGCTTTGGGCCATCAAGACTGTTTTTCATTGCTCTAAATGTACTTGTTTATTTACCCTTCAAATAGTTTGACATTTGATGTGTTGAATTTTCTCTATGGAAAAGCATTAAAAGGAAATTACTCACAGTACATTGCTCTTGCATATTTTCCCTCATAAAGCAGATTTTCATACATAGCAAACCTTTTGACAGAATAAAGCCCATTAAGTGCAGCACACAGATCTTTTTAACCATTTTCATACCACATGGCAATATCCAAGGCCAGAGTAACTGACCACTGGTCACCTACTCCAGTCTGTCATAATTTTTCTTTTAGGACTATTTTATTTGAATTCCACTTAAGCACATACTTTTGACTTGCAATTAATTACCAGTCAGGACTGTTGATATCAGTCATAGATTCAAATACATATCGAATCAGCTAAAATAAGCTTGATAACCCTTTCCAGCCTCAATGAATGAATGATATATATGCCAAATCACAGCACTTGTGATTTTTTCCTCCTTGATAAAAGCAGAAGTTTTAAAACTATTTCATCAGGTTGCATGTAAGTTGTGCAAACAGCCAAAGAAAAAGTGAGCCATTCTTTATTGTATGAATAGAACAGAGCATCACACATGAACACTCTGAAAGTGTCTGAAAGAAAGATCTTATTTCCATTATAAGACCTTACATATCACAAATTTGTCATCTTTTCTATAATGTGTCTATTAAGAAAGGTTCATGACTATATCATTCAGAGTCACTGAGCATTTGCATATGTGACCCCTGTATTCCTGCCTCTATCTCACTTTGTTCTTCAAAGTTATGTAGATTATGTAGACCTCAACATCAAGGAGACAATTATAGACAAACATTTCATAGGAGACAGTAAGACAATTAGACAATAAAAGGGATGGATGTGACCAACATTTTCAAAGAAAATATTCCATGTACCACACCTGTCATTTACTGTGGATATTGAAATTGCAGGAGGTTTTTTCTTATATTTTTCTCAAAATTTCTGATTGCTTTAATTTCACTGGTTGTATACATCCTTCCACACTTCTGCTCCAAATATAGTGCTCAAGGAGGACAAAAGGCTCCAACCTGTTTCTCTCAAGTTGGTTTTCCAGGCATGATCAATGCAAAATCTCTTCCCATTGCAGAGGTGCAGAGCAGGACCCTCTTCCTTTCTATTGTTAATATAATAACTGAAATATCCTTATTCTCACTGCATTCAATACCTGTTTTTTTCTTTTCATTGACAGAGTTGTCCAGTATTTTAAATGCATAATCACTTCTCCTTAAAAATTTAGCCTATATTTGAAGCTACCAGAGGTCTTGTCTACACAATAAGTTACAGTTTTACTCATATCCATGTACTTGCAAGCGAGAATCAGATTCCTCCTGCTTACCTTTCCAATTCTTGCTTATGCTTAATCACTCTCTGGTCGTGTTGATTTCTCCCCAGTGCTTGAAGATGACAATTAAATATTTCTTGATATTTCTATTAACTCACAAAAGCAGGAAGAATGAACTCAAACATAATATCAGTTTGAGACGAGATTGAATTTACATCAGCTTCTAAAATTAATTTTGGACTCCTTACAGAGGGGTTTGTACCTGATTTGTAAAAACCTTGTTAACAAATAATGCAAATTTTTTTGGCTTTACAGACCAAAAAAGCCAACCTGAAAATACTTCTTACCACATTTAAGAGGAAAAAAAAGGGAATAAGGACAAAGTTATTTCTGTCATTCTGTCACAACACATTGATTGCACTCTAACAGTAGATATTTGAATACTATAGTAGAAAATCTGAGTCTTTTTCTAAGATGTTGAAATATGTCCTCACCAAAAGAGCAATACATGACTTGACAAAATAGACATCTGCCTATTTTCAACATTGTTCTCAATTAAAAGCAAAGCTTTTCAAAGAATGTTTTTTAATGTTCAGGTTATAGAGGAAATATCCAAGCCTCACACTGATATTACCAGAGCTGATGAAATGACTGTTGGTAGGACCATGTGAATTTGAGACCTAGGCATTCTTTGTGAGTCACCAACAGTGGAGTTATCCTACCTGAATGGCTCAGTGGACCAGCTAATCCAAGATGAATTTTATGAATTCTATACATTTTATGAAAAGGAAGTTATCCAATTCTTCACCTCCATGAGAATTCAGACAGTAATTCAGCATCTTGTTACAAATAAATATCTACTTAGCTTCATATCACTGAAGATTGATGGTGATCCAGCTCATTCAAAGCCCCCGTGGCAGGCAGAATGAGGCACCCATGAGCTGAATGCACTTTGGTGAGGACTAATAAAACAGTTCTAATTTCAGATTCAGGAGCAAACATCCATATGACTTACTGGAAACCATATAAAATAGGTAACATAGTGAAATAAGTGGAAATCAGATACATTAATTTCCTGAAATTTACAGTAATAACTTGCAGATATGCCACTCAAACTATGTTTCTGTCAGTTCTCATAAATTCAGAAGGGTTGGGTCTGGCTAGAAACAGAACCAGAAGTCTCAAAGGAGTATCATGCATGCAGTTTGAAGCAATGCTGACAAGTCAGACAATGATTCCTTTCCCTTTGACTCCACAAAGACACAAACTCTCTCAGTGTGAAATGTGCCATCATGCTGAGTTGGTAACATCTGAAGGAAAGGGATTCAAATAACTAATTTCTGTTGTCTTGGCTCAGTTTCAAGTGGATATAACATTTTTCTTCACATGCTGCTCTCTGAAGAACTGTAAAATGCTAGAGCATATTCTGCAGTGGTTGCAGTGCTGCATCCCAGAGGTGACCTGAACATATGCAGGCACTCTGCATTTGGTAGATTACCTACATTTTTCCAAAAATGAACTAGATAAAACTGCATACTATTTTACTGATACAATTTTATATTGAGTCCAGACACAAATGTTTGTTATTAAATTAGTTAATGACACTGTGTTCCTTCAACAATTACTTTGCTTGGATTAATTTTTTTCTCCACTGCTACCTCAGCAAAATTTGTTTTATATACCTATTACCTATTTTGTACTATAACCTATCTATTAGTCACAAAACTCCTTAAAAAATATATCTGTGCTTTGAAGGACAAGATCTCCTTTTCTGTAAGCTAATGTAAATCATAAGGTTTTTGGTAGGCAGGCCATAAACTCAAAACATGACATCATGCTTCACATTTCCATATCAACAAATATCAATCATATCCTACAGAATATTTTCTAAAAAGGATCTTTTTTTTTAATTCGATAAGAAGTAAGCAGAGGACATCAAAAAGGTGAGGTACATGAAGAGCTGGTATGTAATATCTTTATGTGCTTCAGAAAATTGCTGCATTGGAATTGTTGTTTCAGGTCTCTATGGTCTTTCATCAGAATGATTATCTTGCATCCACATCTGGCATAGGTTCACTTGGAACATTATGGACAGTTGAATATCATCCTTTTTTGTGTTTTAACCCCTACAGACAACTGAACCACACATAACCTCTCACTTACTCCCTCTTCATTGAGGTACAAGAGAGAATAGAAAGGTAAATAAAAGCATGAAAACTTGTGGTTTGAGATAAAAGACAGTTTAATAAAGCAAAAGTAACACATGAAAGCAGAGCAAAATAAGGATTTAATTCACTGTTTCCCATAGGCAGACAGGTGTTCATCTCCAGGAGAGCAGGGTCCCACCACTTGAGACAGTTACTTGGGAAAACAAATGCCAGAACTCCACATATCCCCTTTCCTCCTTGCCCTCTTCCTGAGCTTTTATTGTTGAACAGGACACCCCATGGTATGGAATATCCCTTTGGTCAGCTGGTGTGACCCCAGCCCACTCACTGCTGGGGTGTGGGGAGAAACAGAAAAGTCCTCAGCTCTGTGTGAGCCCTGCTCACCAATAATGAAAACATCTCTGTATTATCAACATAAATCTGCAACACAGCCCCATACCAGCTATTATGTAGAAAATTACCTCAGCCCAAATCAGTTCACACATTTATGGAAAGATGTTGATATGTAAAAGTATTGAGGGAAAAGCTAGAAGACTGCCTGGAGGATTGGAAACAATATTTTACAATTAAAGGTTTCAGGAGACCAATATAAATATTTCAAGAGACAGTTAGCACCCCAGTTACAGCCATAAAAGTATGGAACAACAGGGAACAACATTTTCAATACTGAGTTATTTGTCAGAAAAATCTGCAGCACCAGAACAGTCCTTGGATGGTAAAGCTGGACAAATTCAGCTTAGGAAAGAATTGAAGGCTTGTTTGATGAACATTTTTTGAAACTAATTTATCAGAGTAATATTTTTTTAACAATTATAAGAACCCTTGTGAGGAAGATGTATCTTTGAGAGCCATGTTCTTGTTCAAAGTACAGAAGGCCTATGGCTCAAGTGATGTTGGAGGTCAAGTAAAATTATCAAGGTGATCCCCTCTGGCATTCTGGAAATGGCATCTTAGATTCAATCTTTCTACAACTGATGTTTCAAAAGAGTCTAATATAAACATTAAAAAGAAAACATGAAAATCTAAGCTTTACTTATCTGTAAGTTTACAATCCAGAGCCAAAGAACACCTCTGTGACTCCTCTCTGCTTTGTTCATGAGCCAGCGGCAGATGTGAACACCAGTACAACACATATTTTTGAGGTTTATTTATTTATTAGTGTGTAATAATCTAAACAGACCTTCATATAAACACTATTACCTATCAGGAAATAAACAGTGTATCTACTGATTTTAAAGGGAATTCAAAATAGAAACCACAAGTTACAATGCCAAACCAGATCTTTTTGAAAAAGCCTATTTCCAGCTTATTTTTGCAGACAGATTTTTCTATCATTTCCTTTATGATGGTAACCCAAGAAGGAAAGAAAAGAGAAAGGAAATACCATGTTCTAAATGTAATAACAAAAGTCATGTTCCACTTTTCTGATTTGCTGAATCTGCACTGTAAAACCAAAAGGAATATGAAGCTTCCAAAGCCATTATATTCAGTATTGGAGGTTTATATCTAAAAACATGCAGATTTTTATTACAGAAGTAGCAGCAGTAAAAATGCATAATTAAATAATAGTTTAAGTGCCCTTATTTCTAAGGTGATATAAGCTATATTCCATCTCAAGACATAAGTGAAATCCCAAACCTATCTCTGAACAAAAGAATATTCAGTGATAGCTTCTTTTCTATGATTAAATATGTGAGTCTGAGCTCCAGATCTTCTACATGTAGGTGCCTACATATGTGTTAGAGGTGTTCCAGGACTCTAGAAATTCCAAGGATGTTGAGTCTACTGACTGATATCTGTCTGCTCTACATCTCTCATAGATTTGTATCTGGCATTGTGGACATGTATCAGATGTGCACAGTTCACATGGCAGGCTGGATGGACTCTGTTGTATTATTCATCCTCTGTCTTATCTCACAACATCAGATGGACAAAATAAACACAGCAAGGTTTTGGGTTTTGTGTAGCTGAACCAGACACAGAAGTTTCTTTTAAGCTGACCTGAATCAGCTGATGATTGGATCCCAATCAATACAAAATTTGTATCTTAGAGTACCTGAACCACAAAAGAATGAAAGAAATTCCAGAATTCTGTGTTTCCTGCAGAATTTACAAGTTCAGAGCACAATGATTCACAAAGTTTATTTGATTTCAATAAAATTCTGACTAGAATCAGATCAATCAGATTTAATTCTTCTTGATTTGCTGTCATCCACTCCACTTCAAGGATCCATCATGCATTCTCACAGCACAATGTGAAGAGCCTCTCCCTTTCACAAGTGTTGTTTATCTTTTGCTTTAACGAAAAAAAATCAAACTGAAACCAAGGTTAAATTTATGGAACACTCTTCAGGGAAAACAATTGCCTTTCTCTGGGCAGTTGTCTTCACCACCCTGTAGAAATGTGACACAGTAAGAGACAGAGTGTGTGTTAATTCTGCTATTTACTGTCCATCTTGAGTTACTGCCATAAAAGAAATTATAGACCAATTTATCTGCAAAAGTAGACTGGAGATAGGGTTTCTCAAGGGATTTCTAACATCCTTGGCTTCCCTTCAGGCTGGAAACACCTCAAAAGCAAGATTCTCATGCTGTTTGTATTTCAGCACATCTGTTTTCATGGCCTGCTGAAACCAGGAAGTTTAGAGCACATACAAATGAAAATTCACCTCAGGTAAGCTAAGCAAAGGTCCAATTGAAGTTTAAAGAAATATTAAATTCCATTGTTATTTTAGCTTGTGTGTTCACCCACCCCTAACTGTTGAAACACTTATTTTAAAACTTTGTTAAATAGGTATGTAAATGTATAGCACAGAAGTGAAGGTATCATAATAATTTTCATACTCTATATTTCACTAAAGTTTGATAGATCACCATCAGCCTCTATTTACAGATGGGAGAAGTTATCAGAAATAATGAATGGCATTCCTAAATCAGTGATAGGAGCAACAGCAGTGATGGTATTAAAACCCAGATGGCTTTTTTTCTAAACAATTTCTACTAATCCTTAACTATATTCTTTCTGCTCTCAGCCATTATTCAGCTTCTTTTCTGTCATATTCTCTTTCCCCTTCATTTCCAGCTCATATTTTTTGTAGGAAAAAGTTTCCTGAGATTGTAATGTAAAAAAAAAAAAAAAAGTAGAAAGTAACAAAAATCCTTTAATGAAATCTTACACTCTCACAAGATACCTGGTGTAAGAAAAAGTTCATTTTGTAAATATCTCCAAGCATTTAACAGATCTTTTCATTGTCACAGATATATAAAAAGTTTAACCATATATATGAGTGTCTATTACCTTTTAATTGAGATAATTGCTTTGAAAATGCTGCATTTTCTTATTTTCAGTTGCTTGCAGGAATGCTTATACAGTATAAGATACAATCATTTGTATTAATAGATGTAGAAAAGGGACTCAGGAGAGAAAACTTGAAAGAAGCAAAGTTTCTCTGTTAAATTTGTACCATTTGTAATGATACTTGTGTGTTTTTACTAAATAATTTTTGTTGCATTTTTCAGCCACATATGGCCACCTTTGGAACAAGATTTTTCAGAGCAGAGGACCCCAAAAACCTTTGATAACTTTTTTTTTTAGGTCTATTGTCAGGAAGTTTTAAGGCACAGTCAAAAGACCTTTAGGACTAAATGAGTTCTTCTCCCATGGCCAACAAGCTGAAAGATAAAAGCCAAGCCAACTCATCTGTTTCTCTTGAATAACAGAGAATCCACAAAATTGCTGATACTTTTTAAAAAAAGTAAGTATTCTAAAATGCCAGCAGTGATTTCTGTCCACTTTCTTCTAGCTATGCCAGATGCTATAAGGAAAGTTTTTTCTTCCTTTTTGAAGAGCAATGTCATCTGCAGTCTGTTAGATGTGCTTATGCCTAATCACAAAATAATCCAACTTTCTCAGTGAAGGAATCTTTCAATATGAGCTTCCATGTTAGTTTTATGGATATTTTTACTACTTGTTTTCAGATTAACTTTCTGCATCACTGACACAGGTATTTTTAAATGGAAATTTATTCAAACACCTAAGCTTGGGTTTTTCCTGTACATCACATAAAATATGCCTGACTGGCACCCATTTTCTGTCAAGCCAGAATATTCACCTAGGCTAAAACCATAAACTGGGAAATTTTCTAGTGCCAGATCAAAATACACCTCATTGGAATGCAAGAAATTCTACTATCTCATCCTGACTTCTTCCACCTAACAGACATTTTACAAGGCACTGAAATATCAACTTGATGTATGTGGATCAAATCTGCAGCAACTGTACTGTGAGGCTGAAGCTCTGCTTTTGCAGGCAGGCTCTAATCCACTTCAGGCATTGCAAGCTCTCTCTGTCACTGAAGAAATGTGACAGATATTCAAACTTCTCTGGGACAGCTCTTGGTAGTGTTTATGCAGCACATATGCAATTTATTCTGTTTGTGGGATCAGAAAGCCCAAAGGACACAGAAATCTTCAAGGTTGGTAAAGGTTGACAGAGGACAGGAAAAAAGCTGGAGGAGGAGAAGGAGGAGAGGGATATGTGCTATAGTTGAGCTGAGAGTATTCTCCATTCCTTCCTTGTGGAACTCAGGGACAAACTGCTCCTCATTTTAAGACAGCTGGTGGCAGTGTGTGGAGTTACAGTCCAGGAAGCAGCTCATAAATACTGGCTGAGGGATAACATTGTCAAATTGCATAAGTATCTGAGAAGCCACAGACATCTGAATTCATTAACAGTTCATTTTCAAGAGAAAAAATTTGAGGTTTATTTCCAATGTTGTTTTGAAAAATGATAAACTTTCTGTTAGGAGAAAGACTTTAAAACACAAATGTTTTAATTTGCACAGCACTAAATCTTGTACAGCACTAAATATCTAAGCCTTTATTTGTATCTTGCCTTCTTTCTCCAGCTTTCTCTAGCTCCCTTCTTCTCCCTCATAATTAGAAAGGCAATGGATAGAAAAAATTAAAACAACAATGTTCATGGAATGATTTTTTTTTCCATTGAAGGCACAAGGGTGCCATAATCATACACTCAGAATTAGCAGTTTCAGCAAGTGTTTGAAGAGATTAACATAGATGGTAACTTAATGTTGTTTCAGTGAAATATTCTGGATAAAAATTTTACAGAATTTCTACACTTTCAGAAGGAGACTGAATGCCAGCTTCCCATAGGAGAGTTGTACCAATAGGATAACATAAAAAGTAAGCAATATTTAATCTCTCACATTAAAAAAAGGGAAATATAATCTGTTTACACAGACATCATCCTCAGCTTTGTCTCCTTCCTGCTAAAAGTCCTGAAGGGGTTGGTAGTGAAGCAATACTGAGGGTCCTCACCAGAGGAGCATTTTCTAGTTTGGACTTAGATTTAAGGACAAAATTACCTTATTTACAACAGTCACTGTTTTCATCTTGATTAACTACACTATTTTACTACTCCTGTTTAGAAACACATGGATTTAGACATAAACCTGAACATATCAAACAAGGTTAAAGTAACTGTTTTGAAGAAAGTCCTGTCTATCTTCACAAATATTTTGGAGTTCAATACTTAGACTAGTCTGTGCACCCACAGCATGTTCCTCTCCTCTCTTTTTTGTAAGTTCAAAAAGACAGGTTGGGTATGTCTTCACTGGATTGTATCCCTACCTCATTTTACCCTTTGATGTTAGATAATTCATTTTTAGACAGAGAACAAACTTCAATAAGTTTGGTTTTATATAAGTGTTTCTTAAAGAGAATGTGCTTAAATACTCAAATTTTAGGATTTGAAGTTAGTGTAGGTGAAGCTGTACCTACCAACAGAGCACTAAAGGATTCTTGTATCCTCTCCTTGGAGTGTGGGAGAGACACAGTGAAGGAGTTGTTTTTTTCCAAGAACACCCTACATAGTTTACACCTGAATGCTTAAAGGTTACACTTTTCTAGATTTACTGGACATGTAGGAGATAATAATTTCAAATAATGATGCTGTTGGATGAATGTTCTTTATGAGATAGACTCTATGAATTCCCCAAAGGAAAGAAAAAAAATTGGAGAATTGAAAAAATCAGTCTTCATCTGAATTGATGACTGGGAAGATAAATTGCCTCTAATAATCCCCACTTCTGTCCCACCCTTCCTTGGAAAGATGAGGGCAGAGTAGGCCTAAGGAGAAGAAAAGCTGGCAATTTGAATAAACAGTACAAAACTGGCATAAGAAAGCCTTTGCAATTTGCATGTTGTTACATGCCAAGCAGCAAGGCAAGTCTCTGCTTTTTAGTCTCTTCTCATAAGAATAAGCAGGCATAAAGCAATTTCCTTTTCACATGAAATTCAGTGCAAATTTGCAACTTTAATTTACAAATTCTATAGACCACTTACAAAGTCTGTTCATTCAGTCTCCACCCAAGCAGTAGACTTCACAGTGAATTTGCTTTCTTTTCATGTTATAATGCTTCTACTCTTCCTCTTAAACAAGCCAGTTTTAAAACCCATGCTTTAATTGAAAATGTTAAAATATTTATTTTGCTTTTTTAAAGTTAGCTACTGCTTTTCATTTTAGATATTCTTTTCCCTGTCTGCTTCCAAACATTGGAAGAAATAGCCAAAGAGAAACTTGCAAAGGTCAAAATATTAAAGAAAATAAATTGCCTTTTTGAGAGTCAGTGATTCATTCCAACTTGGCCTGCAGAACTGTAATGCAAGTCCATTAACACTAAAGAATTAGAATTTCCCTATAGCCTTCCCAAGTACATGAAGATGGAAAACGTGGATTTTTGGTCATATTAATATGAGAAATAAAATACTATAAGTAGCATAATGTAAATTTCAGCAAAATATTTAATGGACCAGTTGTTTTTGGTTCACCTATAATATAAGTGAGATTGCTTCAAGCAGTGTCAGGAAAATGTATAAAACTCACATTAAGGCTTGAATAGCTGCATTGTATATTGCCTGAGGGTGAAAACAAGCAAGAACGGAAAGCCTATCCCAAATCTTGATGTAATGAGGTAGAATGCTTTCCAACTCTTTGTTACTTTTCCACCTATAGGGAAGAGTAATGTCTCAGAGGTGAGCAAAAAGCTGGAAGTTGGCAGTATTACTTTGTAGCTTCTTGATATGCTTAGCTCAACTAGTCTTGGCATTCAGTGCCAATTTCACATAGGCATAATACTTCTGTGGAACTCGTAATGACTCTGCTCAATGACATTCATCTTTTACATCAATAACAATGTGCAATGACACATCCATCACCAAGTACCATACTTCAGGGTGAAACCAGGTCATGGCACTAGATTAGTTTTGCACAGAAGTGTGTGCTTTTCTGCTGGTTTAGCAATCGTCTGAGCCTGGTTTATTACCTTGGGTTTTAGCAAGTATTTTGGTCCCTCCTGAACTGTCTGTAAAGAGTTTAAGAGTAAATACCTTGAACAAGTCCAAACAGCCAGAAATAGAACCTCACATCTGCTGGTGATTCAACACAGCAAAGCACAAACAGTCCAGGAGGTTTCTGGAAAGCAGTGGTGACAACTGCATAGGCAGTGGAGGATCCTACAAGGAATTGTGTGCTGTTACTACACTAACAGGGAAGGCCTCTTTGGAGATGTGAATGTTGGGCACAGCCTTGGCTGCAGTGACACTGAGATTGTGGAGATCAGCACCAGGTGAGGAGAGAGCAGGACAACGAGTAAGATGACAACCATGGACTTCGGAGAGGTCACTTTCACCTCTTCAGGGGTCTCCTTGAAGTGTCCCATGGGGATAGGTCCTGCAGGGGAGAGGGGTCCAAGAGAGCTGGTTGATATTCACAGATAACTTCCTCCTGGTTCAAGAAAGATGCATCCAGATGAGCAAGTAATTGAACAGAGGGAGAAAGAGACCTGCAAGGATGAATAAAGAACCCCTGTCATTGCTGAAGTGTAAGCAGGAAGCACACAGGAGATGGAAACAGGGTCAGGCCACTTGGAATTAATATAGAGAGGTTGTCAGAGTAAGGAGGAACGAGACAAGGAAGGCCAAGGCCCATCAGGACTTAAACTGGTTGAAGATGTCAAGGACAACAAGAAAGGCTTTTTCAAATATATCAAAAACAAAAGGAAAATTAAGGATAATGTGGGCCTGTGACTTTGTGGAGGGGGGACTTGGGAACAGAGGGTGCAGAGAAGACAGAGTTATTGAATGCCCACTTTGCACTGGTCTTCACTGACAAGACCAGCCCTTGGGAACACCTGACCCAGGAGACCAGGGTAAAGGAGGAAGGAAGACTTCCCCTGGGTCAAGGAGAATTAATTTAGAGGATATTTCGGCAAACTTGACATCCAAGTCAAGTCCATGACATGCAAGTTCATGGACCCCTGATGACCCCATGGGCATCCCATCCTGAGAGAGCTGGTGGACACCATGGAGAGGCCACTCACAATCTTTGAAAGGTCATGGAGATCAGGAGGGGTTCCTGAGGGTTGGAAGATGGCAAATGCCACCCTGGTCTCCAAAAGGACAAAGAGGGAGACCCAGAGAACTACCAGCTGGTCAGCCTTACCTTTACTGGCTCCATGTGTTAACTAATGTATCTGGGATGGCATTCTAAAGAATTATGTTACCACTGGTACCTAAACAACCTTTGATCTCCAAAGTGATGTATCATGACATGTGCCTCTCTACTGTAACCCTCATTACAACCTGTACTGAGGGGTGTCATCCCTTACCCCTGTCCACGGCACTGGGTGAGTGGCTGGAACTAAAATATCCTTAAGATCTATTCCAGTCCAAGGCTTTCTGTGATTCTATTAATGATTCCATCTTTCTTCTCATGCATCCCTCTGACTGTTCCAACAGCAAAGGTCAAAATAAATGTCAATATTTAGCCTGTTGGTTCATTTTCTCAGCAGAAGGCCTACTGCAATTGCAATGAATACTTAGGGATGGGGTTTAGTGATGGACTAGGAATTTGGACTCAATGATCTTAAAGGTTTTTTCCAAACCTAAATTAGTCTATAATTCTCTACATCCCCTGGGGCCAATCCCCCTAGATTATTAGAATGACTAATTTAAGATATATAACTTTCTTTCCTAGAAAACAGAAAAAAAATGGAAGTGTGTATCTCTGCCAATTAAGAAATTTATTCTGAAATAAAAATAGGCATATTTTAAATGTGAAATTATATGTGTCAGAATGTGTCAAAAACTGTAGATGCTTATTTGCTGTCAATAGAATTTCCATGCATTGTATAAGATAAAAATCAGAACCAACCTTCACAATATAAATAGAAACAACTTAGGCAATCAAAATTTTACATACTATTTCATTTATTTAATCTGTTACTATAATTATCTTGGTTTCACAAGATGTAATTTCAAATGACATGAAGAACATAATTTGTCAAAAGTTCAATCAAAATATTGATATATATTTAAAACCTTTTTTGTTTTAATTAAGGAATTTTTGTTAGAAACACATATTTTTACAAATTAGGTTTTTCAGACACCAAAGCTTCTTGAAAATGTCTCAGCTGATGGAATACTTTATGAAGGCATAAAAACCAGCCCTTTTACAAACTTGAGATAAAACTTTTCCATGCATTCAGTACAGAATATTTCGAGCTTTCTCCTACTCTTGCCTTTTACAAGCAGTGATTTTAATTAGATATTCAATACTTTCTGGTCTTCTCTCTCACATAATGAGAAAAGAGACAGCTGTTAGCTGTTTTCTATTACTGGCTTCCATATGACATGCATAGCAAAGCATTCATGATTTTTATTCCCTCTCAGGATAGTCCACCATTTTCCAGTTCTCTTAGTCCTATATCCATCACATACAACAGTTACGTTTTCATTATTTAGTCTTTGGTTTTCTTCTGGCCTGAAATGACATACATTATAAACAAATGATCTTACAAGCCCAGCTGCATAGCTCTGTCTCATTTTCTAAAAATACGTGTGTTTAGGCTTTTATATACTTTATCTGAAACATTGATAAGTGTTTTGATTAAATCTCTACAGTTACGTATGCTAACAGGCTTGTTTTCTTTCTGATGCCACGCTCCTTTATTAATGATAACAAGTAGCTGCCTTTTCATGCAATATGTTCCATTAATTACCACAAAGTCAAGATTTTAAAAAATAATGGATAATCATAGACAAGCTGCTGCACAAAATTATACAAAAAATTTAATAAGGAAGTGAACAAACCTGTCTTTTGTACTGTTCCTTTTCTGCAGACTTAACAAAAAGCAGACAAGATTCTTAATTTAAAATGTAACACAATCCAAACCTGCCTACAATTCTGTAGAGGAACTGTATTCTTCTCAGGAAAATCAATAATTACAAAAAATGTGTTTGCAGTTATGAAAGCACACAAGGATTTTTAATAGAGAAAAGATATTTACATTATTTATTT
Source organism: Oenanthe melanoleuca (assembly GCF_029582105.1). Lineage (NCBI taxonomy): Eukaryota > Metazoa > Chordata > Aves > Passeriformes > Muscicapidae > Oenanthe > Oenanthe melanoleuca. Next base: position 29,300,738 of record NC_079336.1, read on the forward strand.
ATATTGACATTTAACATTATGAATAAAATGGACTTTGTCTGACTTCCAGACTCCAGATTCCAGTTCAGTGAATCTAACTGGTACATAGTGGATAAATCTCATTAGTCAACAGAAAAATAATACTTTTTTTATTCCTTCATGATATATTTTTACATCCTTTCCCCCTTGCTGTGTTTTCAGAGTTTCTGTGCTGAAGACCCCCTTTTAACCCTATCAGAGACTTGAGCTCCCCAAAAGGCCTTCCCAGAGATGTCCTGGGAGGTCCATGGACTAGGGTGAAACCCATCATGATGAGTCTAGTCAAGAAGTTTTCTGATTCGCCTCACTGCCTATTCCCACCTATACCCAAGCATGGCACTCTTGGGCTCCTCAGTGCAGGAAAAACATGGAACTCCTGGAACAGGCCCCGTGGAGGGTGAAAAATTTGATTGAGGGACTGGAGCATGTCTCTTACAAGGTGTGCTGGTTTCACATGGGGGGAGCCGCCTGAGAGGAGCATCACGGGCCCGGAAAGAGGAGGGCTGTCCCCTCTCTGGGAACATCCCCTGTGGGCTGCGGGGAACAGTCGGAGAGATGATTTAGTGGTGACAGACTGAGTAAGCAGTTAAAAGCTATTTCACTTCCATAAATCTCATTGGTAAAGTTAATCCATCCCCTTTTGACTTCCCGCCTCCACGGAGGTGAGGTCGGCCCCGGCCCCGGCCCTGGCCCCGGCTCAGCCCCGAGCTCAGCCCAGCCCAGCCCAGCCCAGCCTTTCCCTTTCCCTTTCCATGCAGCCTGGCCGGGCCGGGGGGAGGTGGGAGAGCCACCGAGACTCTCCCTTCCCTCTGCTCTGAGAGAAGGGACCCCAGCTGACCACGCGGCATGAAGAGGTGAAGCTGAGATTTGGAGTTTTCATCCAGCCTTTTCCATGTGGCCCAGAGTTTTTCCAGCATGGCCTGCCACAGCTTCTTCACTTTTAACTCTTTTAATGCCTGGATAAGATTCTAGATCTCCTGAGCTCCCCTGAATGAGAGGAATAAAGCAAGGAGTCTCCTGAAGTCAGTGAAATGAAGATTAAGTTTCCAGATGGGAGGAGATTGAAGAGATGCCACTGATAAGCATCTGAAAAACTTTTTTGTGGGCTATGAGGAGACTGTGACTACACTGAAATTCCTTTAAACTGTGAAATATACTTGGGGAGGTTAAAGTGCTTGAGAAGAGGATCTTTTGCCTTGAGGGGATAGAGCTCTCTGTTTTGGGACTGGAGATATGGACAGAAACATTTAATAGAAAAAGAGATGTAGAGAATTTTGTCTTTCAGCAGCTTGCCTTTAAAAGTAATAACCCAAGTGTGCAGCATAACTCATAACACAGTTCTGGAGGGACTGTGGGGATGAGAGGAAGTTCACAGTTTGCAGTTTTTCTACGGGCAGACGCAGATTGTGAAAGTGAAGACACCCGCTAAGCCTAAAGCAAAAAAAAAGGAACTTTTCTCTCTAGAGTGAACTGAAATGATTATTTAGGTAGATAACTGACTGAAGTGTTCTCTGTATGTTGCTGTTAAGAAATGTGGAAGATGAGGGAAGGGGGAAGAGAGAATAATCTGAAAATCTTATTCTGAATTTCTTTTTTTTTTTTTTTTTGTATTATTAATAAATTTCTTCTTATACCCTTTTAAGCCTGCCTTGTTTTTGCTCCTAAATCCTATCTCTAAAAAAAATTGAATATATTAAAATTGGCAAACCCAAGTCAAACCATGACACAAGGAGAGGCTGAAAGAGCTGGGATTGTTCAGTCCAAAGAAAAGTCGACTGAGAAGGGAGCTCATCACTGTCTATCAGTACCTGAAGGGAGGGTGTCAAGAGCATGTTTCTGAACTCTTCACAGTAGTGCTAAGCAATAGGACAAGAGGCAATGGGCAAAAACTTATTCACAGACAGTTTCACCTGAATATGAGGAAGAACTTCTCTAGTGTACAGGTGACTGAAACGGATTTCCCAGAGATGTTGTGAAGTCTCTCTCACTGGGTATATTCAGGAATTGTCTGGACACTTCCTGTGCCATGTGCTCTAGGAAGACCTTGAGCAGGGAGGTTTGACCAGTTAACCCACTGTGGTCCTTTCTAATCTTATGCCTTCTGTGATTCTGTGATTATTGGTGCAGAAGAGAATCTTGGGATTCTACGAGGCTTGTTATGGCATGTTTTATGGGAAGAACGAAAGATAGAGAAAGGGAAGGATTCAGGTAGTTTGTGGAGGAACAAACAAGGATGGGAAAATAAATAAGAGGTTTAAGGGGGACAGCCACATGTAAGCAGGACCTGATCGGGACACTTGGCTGACCACATGTTTGAACAGTTGGGGCTGATCAGTGCAGCCTACCATGTCTTATCAAACTCTGCTGGTTTTCCTGGATTGAAGGACTCTGTATTCTGCATGCATGAATGAGATTTGGGAGACAGCTACTGAAGCAGCCATAAGTCTGTGCTGGATACTAGAGAGAGCAGAGCACCTGAGAGATGGCTACTGCAGGGATTTAGAGATCCAAGCCAAGGACTGATGAAATGGTGTGTCTGAATTGGCTGAGACTCACCCATTTACCTGAGTATGTCTGTGTGAGGCAGGTGGGCCATGAGGTTCTGAGGGCCAAAACCTGAAGCTGGTCATGATGAAAACTCCTGCTATGTTTTACTGCATGGATTCCATGCAATAGCAAATTTCCTTCTATTTGCCATTGCATTTTTGCAATGCGTGAAAGATATTCCATCCATTCGTGACCACTGCCATTGACAAAAATACTGCTAAAGCTTTGACATAGAAAACTTGCTTCCTCTGTTTTGTTTTATATTCTTACATCTTAATGCCAGTTTTTACTTTTATGAAAATTTCTAAATTTATTGCAGTCAAGTGGCCACATTTCTTTCCTTTTCCTTAATCTGTATTAGAGTTGAATAGAATTTTGCTCTCATAGCAGATATTTCTCAATGGCACTGTATTTTTCTGCTCTGTACTTATACTCTCTTCTCCAAAGGCACTTTAATTTTCTAACAGCTGCAAATCTGATATTGCTACACACCTCCATTTAAAAGCTCTGTAAGGCTGTTCATTTGCTTTTGCATTCAATCCTCCAATCAACCTAATTTTTGATCACACTTTTTAGTTTTATCATCTGCTCAGTGCAACTTTCAACTGCTCTTCAGCCGTCACATACACCCTACCAAATTGTTTTCCTAAAGTCAAATTGCCCGTAGTTGGGCATTTTTCCTGTAGCTATTTTGAGCTAAATCATATAGAGAACTGTTTCTTCAGCTTGCCAACCCCATCAATGAATGCAGTGTTCTCTTATGAATTGCACTTAAAGGTAAGCTGTTCCTCCGAAGTTTCATCTAAGTGTTTCTTTCTATGGAGTTATTTTTTCCACATCCTGACATCAAAAGTGCCAAGTAACCTGTCTAGAATTTGTTTTCTATGGGTTTCAAACATTTCTTCTTTGGTACTTGACTTTGCAACTGTTCCAGGCTCTGCAAGAAGGAATTTTGTTGTTTATTCACCAGTCTGATTCTTTGCACTGGTTCCAGCATTTAATTCCATAGGCCGACCATTTCTGGTGTCAGTCTGAATATCAGACATGCCACAGTTGCCTGTCTTGTACCAGACTGATGGCAGGAATGGGGACCTGCAGGGGAAAAAGTAAGCTAAACAGAATCTGATTGAGACCTTTTAAAGCATTTGTTAATCTCAGAAGTTCAGCTAAGCAAGGAAACATTTTAGATTTAACTCCTTCATTGTTTTTTAAAGGCATAGATCCTTACTTACCTCACCCTTCGTGACGTTATACAAATAAAACATAATTGTCAGTTTGGACACATTTACCAGATAATTGTAATCTAAATATTTATTCTTGAGTCATACTCATTTTCCAGTACTGCTGAGAATGTAATTCTTTTTGATCTCTTTATGTGATGCAGTTAGAGAAAAGAAACTTCCACCTCTTAAATCTCAACGTATATATTCCAATCACATTGTTTCATTTACATGAAATTTAAAGTTTCATAAACTGTGCAGACTTTCATGTTCTAGAAAGATATCTGGGAAACTGAATTTTGGATGGTTAGATGTTTTGTGTGATTAACAGACCATGACTATGTCCTTTCATGGTCTTTCAAGAATGTTCCAGTGAAAATTTAAAAAAAACTATAGCCACACATTACAAGACATTAATAATTTCTTTTGCTTTTTGATTTCTTGGCTGTTTGAATTTTAATTGCACATGCTGACTTTTAAATCAAAAGTACTCTGATATCTCTGTCAAGAAAAAGTAGTTTTACATTAAGTTAACAGAAATGTATCTCAGACTCTAAAGCCACTGCTGTCAGTTCAGTATTAAATTTCATCTGTTCACTTCTTACCATGTTATCACCTCAAAATTCTCTCAAATAACACTTTTACACATGCTCCAGGTAGATTCTATGGACTGAATCCAATTCTGTACCATGAAATCTGGTCAGCTGGTGAAAATTAAAGATTAACATTCTCTGCCCTCAAATGAAATATAAATTTCACTAATTTAAACCAATTTCCTTTTGATTAAAATTGCATATTTAATCTTGAAAAAACTCTACTAGAAAGGGTAAAAAAAAAGGGACATGAAAATTTAGGACATTATAAGAAACATGAAGCTGACATTTGCAGACATAAGCAGGACATAAGGAGGGTTACACTTTTTTGCCAGTTTAAATAAAGATTTTCACTGGAGAAATTATACAAGGAATTTAAGGACCTTTAGTAGGTCTGAGAAGACATGAGTACCTTGACAGAATAGCAAATATCACTTATCAGCTCACTTCAGTTAATATTATCTCAGTAATTAATATTATCCACCCCTTGCCCCTCTTCAAGCAGTGTTTATGGTTCTAGTCTCCAGCTGCCACCTGGCAAGCTCTCCCTCATGAATAATTATTGTCATTTTGTCATTTTCTGACTGTGCTGTATTCAGTCTCCCTCATATTTTGCCTTTATTTTGTGCTTCCCCTGATGCTCTCACTCTCACCCTCACCTTCACCTTTCTGTACTATGTCTTCTGCTCCTGTTCCAGTCTCCTCAACCTGTTATCTTCATGATTTGCTAGGGACATAAATAGAATATAAAATTTCTTTTTTTCTTTGAATCTGATAGAATATCCAGTCATTCTGTCATGGAGTTCAGCTGGGAGAGATTTTAAAGAAAAATTTATAAAGAAAAGATTTCTTTCAAAGAGCTGTGATCCATGTACTCTAAATTACTATGTGTGTGGTCTGGTGCTGCTTAAGCAACAGTGATTCTGGTTGTACATGGAATAGTAAGCCTCCTTACTTAATTACTGCATTGATAACATAAAATCAGGGTGTTACTTGCAGGATGGATTGAACTGAAAAGCAAACAGGACAGAACACTGCAAAACTTTCAAACTTGTGTGCTTTTCATTCACTGATAATATGGTTTATCTATAATACAATATATATATATATTATATATATATACACATTATAATATAATAAAGAAGGAGGGGGAACACAAACTGACATGAATTCGTCCCTTTAAGAACATTTTTCAACTTCATTCCAAATATCTATAGTTTGAAATCAGTAAAAACTAAAAAGTCATGTTACTGTTACAGAAACCATTTTTTTCAGTCAAGCCAGTTAAAATTGATTCCCATCTCATGATGGGAAGACTGGTTCAGGTTACAAAATGAACAAGCTTTATGGTTTGATTAATTCATGTTTCCTTGTGATGACTCTAAAAACCTGCCATACTATTCATAATATTCAATCAATGAGAACTGTGTGTCTGAATTAACTGTATGGATATTGTTATCAGATTACTTTGATAAATCACCCTGCACTTTATCTGCTTAGTTGTACCAGGAGCTCACAATCACATCTACAAGTAAAAATTAAAACCATAATTTTTCAAGTAATGAATACTTTGGATGATATTTAGCAAAGAAATTATTTGCACCACAGAACAGAGCCAGTAGCAGGTATTATACATGGCATTTCAACAGAGAATTACCAACAGATCCTATGAGTGCTATAACATCCAGCTTCTCATACAAGCCAGCCTAAAAGAAATGCCTGGATTCTGCTTCTTTCATATGCCTCCCTGGTACACACAACCCTATCCAAGAATGTGTGAAAAGTGACACATTGAGTCTCAGTCACAAAAGGTTCCACATTTGTGCTGGAATGCCTCACTAAACATGGAGTTCCATTTCTAACACCCATCCTCCCCAGATAATCCTGCTGTTTTATTTCAAAGCTGGTTTATATCAATATAGTCATAATCAAAATTATTGCTTAAATCTGAGAGTTTAAAACATCTGTTAAACGTTGCTGTTGGTGCACGACTGCATGAAAGCTGAATTCTTCATGTTATATTTCAGGTAGAGAATCTGAAAACCTATTTCAGTAACAGTCCTAAAGCCAACACACACATAATAAAATCTTTCTACTCACTGCTAACAGCAGTGGTTTAGAGAGCAATCTTCCTCTCACTAAATTATGGAATGAAAATATTTTTGGCTTCAGTGATCATGGTGATTCCAGTTCCTAAATAAAAAAGCCCTTCTCCAGACTTAAAGAGGATGGAGAGAGTGAAAAAAAATTCTGAATTCCCATCCCCTGGTGTGCTGCTGGGAAGGTAAATTCCTCTGAGACTAGAGAAGACCATGTGGGAGGTGTTGAGAAGGTCCAGCTTAGAAATACAATCACACTAGAAGTCAATTAATTCTAAGCAATCAATCCCTGGCAAGCAACCACAAATGCAAACTATGGGAAAAAGTTATTTTCTCCCAAATTCCTTCATAAAAGTCAGTGGCAAGTACTTCTTAGTGTATAAATAACCATTTGCATGTTTAGAAATCTTTATGAGCATGTACAAAAATTTGTAGCCAAGTCAAAGAAGAGAGCAGTGTACTGAGCAGATGATGGGTCCAAGGACTTGCCTGAATCCTTATTTCTTCCCTAAAGTGCAGCTTTCTGTTTACACTGGCTGCTTGGCATTCCTGTTCAGTGGATAGACACAGTCATCTTCAAATGGCAGCATCCCCTGCTGTGAGAGAGAAGCCAAGGTTCTGTCTCCTGTGCTGCCCTGGGGCAGGCTTGTCTCTGCAGTCACATCAGGCAGAGCTTAGGCAGCCCTCTGAGTGCCTGCCTTAGCTTTTAGATGGCTCAGGTTTAATGAGATGAACCTCAACCCTATCCACAAGTTTGCTAGACTCCAAAAGACTTCAAAATCTTGCTGAGTTATTTATTTAAAGTCTAATTTTAACCCTTTGTTACCATTACCTTGTTCAGTACGTGACTTTCACCATGCATATCAATCAGACAAGAATATGACTTTAAAATCACAGCAGCTGATGTTAATCAGATATTTTATGATTATATGTTAGATATTTGACTAGTACAGGGAATAAAACACATGGTATGGCAAAGAGAATCTGTAATACTCAGCTTAAAAATTTGTTGGAAATTTGCAATTCTTCTCAGGTTCATAAACTTTTTCAAGCAAACGTGAACAAAGAGATGGCTCAGGTTTAAGAAACACACAGCCAGTGCTGTAAGCAGAAACAAAATCCTGCACAACATGGAGGATGGTATGGTAAACACCACTCCTGTTGAATAAGAAATCCATTTAACTTCAAGTTTGAACAGTTTATTATTATTAATACCAATGTCTGACAACAAACAGCATACTTCCAAACAAGATTTTCACAATCTTACCTCCTCTAAGAGGAAAATTCAGAGAAGCAAATATTAAAATATAAATCAATAATTATTTGGGCTTTATTTTCATTTAAATCCTAAGAAAAAAAATCTTTTTCTGTTGGTATTATCTCAAGGATAATTGATAAAATTTTCATCTTACACATGAAGCTAAATTTGTCTTAAGCTGAAGTAACAGATACAAAGTGACAGAAAAACCCCATAAAGGTAAGATTTACTTATATTTGCCATAAGCACACTGTAAAGAGGAAAAACTATTACCATAATTTTATAGTGATCAGAAATCAAACTAAAGATAAAAGAAAAAAAATGGATTTTTTTTCTCTTTCCACTCAATTTTCAGTTTCATTTTACCTAGGACACAACCAACAAAAAGTTATTTCTTCTGGCACGTTAGAGTGTTTTGTGCAGCCATCCATTTGGTCTCTGAGAAAAAAAAAGATTTAGTTAATTATTCATAATTGGATAAAGCTATTTGTGATAACCTAGTTGGGACTGGGAATTGCCTGGCTTCATTTCCACTAGACTGAGAAACTATATCCAGTTCCAGAAATAGAATAATAGAAGAATCATTTAGTGTTTTTCTGTATTGCTCAGGTCCAGACTGTTCCACAGATTGAAGGATGCAGATCATCCAGGATGCATGGAATGAACATTAATGGAGTAGCAGGAATGTGCCAGATAGACATCTCCTTCCTCTAACATAATTCTAATCTATTTCAACATCACTCCTTCCTTACCATTTACTCGATGGTAAATAATTAATTTTTTTGTTAACATAGTTACATATGAAAATTTTATACAAAAATTTCCAGGTGTTAACTGTGTATTCTACATTTACAGGAAAACAGTGGAGTTCAAAGTTACCTGCACTGTTTTTCACATTATTTGTGCTTTCAAAAAGATGTCTTATAGTCTATTTTGTTTTGCTCCCTTGCATACAGTCCTAATTTTGATATGTAACACAGGCTGGAATCACTCATTAAAACATTTAATGAGGTAATGAGATTTTAGTAGTTCCAAACTGTGTATTTTGTTCTTTGCCCAACTTTCTTCAAATAAAAAACTGTTTTGCATTATTTTAACTGCACTCATAATTAGCCATTTGCCAAATTCTATATGAAATTTGCTTTTAGGGAATCTTCTGCAAGCAAAGAAGGAAACTAAAGATGGGCACTAATTTTTCTTGCACATGGAAATAAAGGAATTATCATTATATTAACAGCAGTGTCTTTATGGTGTTCAAAGAATGCAATGTCAGAGGGAATCCCTATCCCACATTGTTGCAGGCAGTTAGACCAGTTAATCCATTTCAAAGGCTGATGAAGTTATAGCCTAAGGCCATGATTCTGCTTTCCCAGCTTTTATTCCTACTGCCGGAGGCACAGGAATATAGTGAATACATAACAAGAGGAATGAAATAAGCATCACTTATTCCTGTTGGCCTTTAAAAAAAGAGCATAATCTGGAGTTCCTAGGCTTTAGGAGATACCTCTACTTCTGTAAAATGTGGTCTCATATAAAAATTTACGTTAAAATGTGGCTTTGCTTAAAATTTATGTTCTTTCTGTAAGATGGCTATTTTGGCTCTGATTTGCTGCATCCCACTTGCCCTCCAGCACAAACCTGGACACTACAAGTAAAAATATTTTTTCCAGTTGCTAGGATGGCAAAGAGTACAGAGGCTAAAAACTCAGGCTATTGCAGACATACTGTGACTAGCATGATGAAAAGACTCATTTTATTTCCTTTTTCCAAAAATTTTTACCTCCTGCTTAAGAGTTCAGTTGTGGTCACTGAACACCAGATTTTACAGCTCTGAAAAGGTTGTTATGATAAAACCTGCATCAAGACATGCATTAATAAAGAATATATAACAGGACTAAGAATCAGTACAAGATAAATATAAGTGATCATGTAGAGAATAGGAGGAGTTGTCTCTGACAAAAAAACATTCTGTCCTTTCTAAACATGCAGCAGCCAGTTTTCCAGCTCTCTTATTAATCAGCAGGATCTTGTAATCCTTCAGGAATGCAAGAAGCTCTCTTCTTTAGCTTACATTCTTCTACAGAGGAAGAATCTCATGGAAACACCAGTAATTTTTACATTCAGATTGTTTTTCATTAAAGATAACATTTATTTAAGACCCGTCCATTGATATAATAATTTATAGCTAAGGTTAAACCATGAGACAAAATAAAATTCATTCTAAGACAGAATTCCTCATCATTTATGGGTTTTGAAAATTTCTGGCTCAAATATCAGTTTGTGTCTTCTGGTATCACCTGGATGAGAGGAAGCATTTGAGATAACAGATTTTGTCCTATTTACAGCCCAATGTTGGGGGAATTCAGGCTAGTTTTCTTGAGAAATTCAACAATGTACTTATTAAAAATACTATAAGATATAAGCATTTAGGAGGAAAAAAGTATTATTATTTCTGTTATAATAGTCTTGACCACTCTTGCTTGTCTAAGCACAATTTTGTCTTCTCAAAATCATCCTAGACTCTTGACATATCTATGTAGTTACTTTTTTAACACTACAGAAGTGTTTAATCTGAGGTGATAATGAGGTGGGGATAATGCCTTCACAAGATCTGTTGTACAGATTTTGTTAATAGTGTTTTTACCCCTACACACTGCTCTCACCAGAAATCTGCTTGTGCTGCATAAAAGATGCTGGAAAGCAAATCCTGCTGAGAGTGATCAGACAGAGCTACTTCTACAGTTTTGCCTTTCCCATACCTTAGTCCACATGAGATTTTTCTTGTCTTTATGGCAAATATAGCTCTTCAAGTAAACAAATAAAATTGCTGCCATGGACTTAACCCGAGTTTCTTTACGCTTTGTATTAATCAAATATCTGCAAAGTTATTGTGCTCCTGAATTTCCACAGTGCTTCTCTTTGGGGCAGCTATGTTCTGAAATCAGGCTTTGCATTATTTTGCTGCTTTCTCTGAGCAAGTTCCTTTGTTTTTCTAGCAGGGCTTGCTTGTCAACTTGTTCTTCTTCTTTTAGATTTTTGCTGGCATTATTTCTGTTTATTGGATTCTTATTAAAATGAAATTTGTAAATACCTGAGATAACCAAATCTCTTGGCTGAGACAAAGCCTAGCACCAGCTAAGATGAAATAGCCAAAAACATTTAAAAAGGGTAAGTTTAACCAGGTTCAAAGAAGTATGATTTTATGACACTCTTTCCTTTTCATTGTGTGTCCTATCTCATTCTTATTACATATCCAGTCACATTAAATAATGACTCTACTATTATCTCCAAAACAAAAGTGTTCCTCACTTGTGTCACATTGAGCCATGGCAAAGATCCATCAGGAGGAGTTTTGTCAGTAGGCTTTATGCACCAGTTCTTACTTTCAAATTCTGTCTTTTTCAGGATTTTGTGATGCTTGGTTTCAAATGAGCTCCACAAGAAGAATGCGGCCCTTTGGGAGCATAGTAGGTTTTTGGTGCAGTAAACATTATAAAGGAATCCAGAAATAATTCCAAATACTTATAAAAGTAAGTATTAAACATTGGGTTTTGTCATTCAGAAAAAAAAAAGCAAGCTATATTTAACAGGTAGACTTCTAATACTGTCACATTTTAAAATAAAGCATGATTTACGTGGAAGGCTTTAATTTTCCTAATATACTTTGTGTGGTTCATAATGTAAATGTTTGTGTTTCACATCAGCAACATTGGTGTGAGACATGTACTGCAATGAAAATACTTAGTTTCTCAAAGTCCTCCCCTTGACAGCTTTTGTAAGCAAAACCATTTTTTCTTATATGTACAACACCAGCCACTCTTCCCATATTAAAAAAACCTGTGATTCTTAAGAGAATAAAATCTGAGTTTCATTTATTTTTTACCTTCAAAATTATATAAACCATAAATAACTCCAGTCTCTTTCAGAGGCTGATAAAACTTTGAAATTCCTTCTCACATTTGTTTCTTCCTCTTTTTCTTTTTGTATATTGGTGATCAGTGCTTCTCAGCATGAGATATGTATTGAAGGAGGACCACCCCAATTTGCAAACAGCAAATGTTTTTTGTCCTCAGAACCATAAAATTCCAGTTGGAGAAAGGTAGTGACAAAAACATTTCCTGTTCATTCTGACAGCAATATTTCTAATATTTCACAAGTTGCAAAATAAAAAGAAAATTTCAGCACTGGATAAAGCATTAGAAAATATGGCATGTGCTCCCAAGAGATGCTGTCTCTTAATTGTGTTGTATCTTTAAAGGAAATACAGAAATCATAAGGGATTCAAAACATTTTCCTGGAAACAGTCATATCAGAAGAACAGAGCAGTTGTGGAGACATTTTATCAGGAGTAGACAGTGGAACACTGCACCACTTTCAACCATACTTTTCAACAAAACCCATAGACTGGTGGGGATAATTGGTCCACTTCCTAAAATGCCTTTTTTTTTTTTCTGCACGGGTCTTTCCTGTTAAGGTTGGTGTTTAGAAGCAACATGGTTTTCACAATCAATAAAAATGTGGTGAAAGGCAGATTTGTATTTTTCTTCCAGATACAGACAGTACCACCACAAAGATACCCCAGTGTCAGCTAGACATGTCTACCAGAATAAACAGCTTCTTGTTCCATGTGAAATTAGACAAGGCTGAAGACACTCTGTACCAGTAAAAAACACAACATTCAAGAAAGTTGCCAAGAAACCTCTTTTTCCACCTTAAAGCATCAATAGGTTATTGCCAGTGCAGAGAATAGGATCACTTTATATAGGATACCATAAGAAAGCTTACAGATCTATCTCATAAGATCTTTTTAGAAGAGAATAATTTTTTCTGTTCAAGCAGAATATAAAATGAAACTTGAAATTTCAATAACACTGACCATGAAATATATCTAATTTCATAAGTACCTACTCATCTTCAGAATGATTCAAGATTTATTCAGTCTTACATAAAGGGTAAATTCATCTATCTGTCCTTTCTTAGATTAATTAAGAAAAGGAAGTAAAAACTAATTAATTTTACTGTAGTATGGCAAATTGACTTTAAATAATAGAACAATTTCTTTTTAGGAATGACAAAAAATTACATGGTGATGTGAAAATATTTGTTTAACCTCCTTTGAATCTGTTTTCACTTAACCTCTAAACCACACCAGCAGACTGTGCATGGCATTCCCATCAGAAAATCAACATGTTTTCTTGAAGAGAAAAAGGAATGAGACACAAATATGCAAATAACAGTCAGCAAAACATGCCTTGGTATATTATTTTAATAACATGACATTCCAATGATGAGAAGGGAGAAACAATGACTAATTGATAGTGCTATTTTCATCTGCTGTGATCAACAAAGGAGTTGAGATGTGGACAAGAAGCAATAGCCAAAGCACAGAAGAAAACAAGAAATTTCACCGAGTAAATAAGCAACAGAGGTGGCTCTGCCATTCAGATCTTGTAGGAGAAGGGTTCATAACATGCAAGGAGGGCATCTCTTCTTTAGTACAGATCCACCAGTTATAATTTTCTTATGCATTGCTTATTGACATTTTTTCCTCTGGTTTATGTTTTGAAAGCCAGTACTGGTGGGTAAACCAGAATATTTAAAATAGAATTACTCCAAGAACATCAATGACAAACTTAGGAAAGGGAATATGGTTTGTAGAAAGAGGACATTAAGTCTGTGTGCAACAGAATTTTAATCTTCAGTAACACTGAAGACATTGTCCTGGAATCACATTTTTTAATAAATAAAAGTCAAAGCCAGTACTTCTTAAATTTAGGAACCAAATACTCAGCTATGCCCCAAAAAGGAACCCTGATGTCTATTTTCCCTCTCAGACCAGCTAATATTTTTTATCTGGGTCACATGGCTTACTCCCAGGTTAAACCTCATGTCTTGCTTATCTTCAGGAAAGCTTTGTTTTATGGAATAAATGAGTGAGTGTCTCTGCAGTCTAAGTTTAGATATCTTTCTAAAAGAACTCTAGGAATACTGAAAAGTTAGTTCTGATCACAACCAACACTTGCTTTCTGCTCTATTATTGAGCTAAACAAAGCACTGCAAATAAGATGTATTAACTTCTTCTCAACCTGAGGAGCTTCAATAATTTTCCATATGGTATTCTAGAAACAGTCTTCTCTGCTTGTATTAAAGCAGGGCAATTCTTCCATCAAGCACACACATGCCATGGTGACAAAGATCCTCAGTTTCACAGAGGTCAGTGTGCTAGGCAGTACTCTGCTTGTCTCCAAATGATGTTTAGGAGGAGAATCAATGTTCTGAATGAAAGTAATTGTGCAAATAGCTAAAGACTATTAGTTCACTGGGGGCTTGTTCAATGTTTACAACTTGGGCTCCCAACATCTACAAGGAAGTAAGATTTCTTCATTGTATTATCTCTAACAAATAGCATTTTAAATGATGCTTCACAGAATCTGGACACTTTTCACACTGAGGTGATAACAAATCAGCACCTGCTAGTCCAAAACAGCCAACATGGAAGTGTGGTGTAATGGAGCTTCAGAAACGGGAGAAGAGATTGCTGAAGCGAGATGCTGGTGAAGTAACCATGAAAGGGAAGAAAACTAACAATGCAGTGAGTAGGTGAGCTGGAGATGGGAAAGGTTAAAAAGGCAAAATCTCAGCGAACCTGCTGCAGCCACCATAGACATAAAGTAACTGGTAAATGAAGTAAATGAAGTAAGGTTAAACTAGCTGAATTATGTGTGACTTACAGTCTGATGCAATAATAAGCATGTTGTGAACCAGTTTATCAAATGTAGGTTTAGGAAATTGTTTTAAAATTTGAATCATAAATTCAAATATGCTTCCAAAATGTCCAGGATTAATGCCAAGAAGGAGATTATTTTCTACTAGGTGTCTAAAATCCAGACAGGAAGTCAAAATACCTTCCAGAAGACTTCCAGGCTGAAAGGCAAAGAGCCAGCATGAAAATCAGGTCAATACTGGTTTTTCACATAGCTCATCATCATTCCCACTCCCACTCCTCCCTCTGATGTGCTCATATTTTTCCAGAAAGGAATACAATTTAAAAATCCAGTGTAAAACTGCAAGTAAACAAATACTTGTTTTTGTACTGAACTAACTAGATCACACACCATTGGTATGGCATTAGGTGCCTTTAGAGTCCCAGTGCTAAAACATTCCATGCAGATAATCAAGATAAGCATAAACAAGCAGAATAACTGAAGAACGTTGTTAAAAAAGGAGATCATGTTTGTATGCAGTTTGAAAATATTCCTATTCAGAATTCCGGACAAAATTCCCAACTAAGTTAGGTAAAAACAGTAGAGATTTTAGTTCCAGATGACTGCTAGAATGTTTCAGGTCTTTCCTGAGGCTTCCACAGTGCTATTCCCTCATCCTTCTCCCTCTCCTACCCAGAGAGGTCACGATTTTCTACCATACAGACAATCAATGGCCAGCCCTAATCCAGCCCTGTGTGTGAAGTGAAGGTTTGTGTGCAAGGTGCACTGGTGAGGGAATCAGGGTCCATTGGCCAGGATCCAGGTGCCAGTGCAGCCAAGAGAGGTTATCCCATCAGGGTAGGAGGCAGTCACAGGGAGGGTGCTACTCTCTGATACCTGACTGTATCCTGGAGGGTTACACCTGTGGGACTGCAGACATTTATACTGGCACATGTGGAAAGACAGTGACACCAAGCAGCATCAGAATGCATTTTTCAGTCTTTTTGCCTGTGCTGGAAGCCTGGCAAGGGTGCTGGCTGCAGCAGCAAGCACTGCCAGTAGGCAGACTGGAGTGTATACAGAAGTTTTGGAAGAGCAGCAGCATCTGTCTCCCTTCACACTTGGCTATCTTTTACCCTTCTTCACATCCACTAAGCAGGAGGGTCTCAGCCAAAACATGATGGCAGAATTTAAATTTTGTTTCCAGAGCTGAGGAGGTGGGAGCTGCTCTGAGCTGCTCTGCTGGCAGGACAGCTTTCTGTGGGACTGCCTGGTGACTAGAGGCCAAATGATGTTATCTCTTTTATTGCATTTGCCAAACACAAAGTGAAAACTAAGAGAAGTCTTTTTTAAGGGGATTTACTGCAATCATACCACAATGAATTTGGTTGGGAAATGACATCTAATACTGCAGAAGGGCTTTGAACTCTCTAAAACCACGGTAATAATGGAAACAATGAAGGCTTTGAGCAATGTGGTCTAGTGGAAGGTGTTCCTGCCCATGGCAGGTTGGAACTAGATGATCCTTAAAGTCCCTTCCAACCCAAACCATTCTGATTCTATGGATATTCCCATTCTCTTTGGAACTGAAACTTATTCTCAAAGTGTCAGAGTTCAGCCATAGTGACCTTGACTTGGATAGGTCATCCCAAGCAGGACTCCTGCAAAAGTCCTCTAAAAGACTTCTAGATGTCTGTTCCAAATTTATTTTTATTTTCTGAGACAGTGTCTTTTCATATTAAAATAACAGCTAAAACAAGTTTGACATATAACAGCTTAATCCCCTACAGTTCTGGAGGTTCTTTGAACAGGTTTACTTTGGAGAACTGAAAAAAAGTAACTTTTCTGAAATCAGGAGGTGATCATCTGAAATTGTTACAGGAAGCATACTTATAAAACTATTTCCTCTTAATTGACAAAAAATAAAAACACAACAACACAATCTAAATATTAGTTACTTTTTCCCATAAAAATTGATCCAAATGAACAAATTTCCACTGTTCCCACAACTTTGTATCTCATTGTGCAATTATTTGAAGGCAGTTGTTTTTAATTTTAGCTTTGCATAAAACCACACATTATTTTATACAGCAGGAAAAGCACTCTTCAAAAGAGTTATATTTGCAAATTTGAACATTGCCATTTTTTAAATGCTGAAGTCAATTTTACTCAATCATCCTTAATTTATTCCTGTCACATATATATGCAGTGTCTTCTAGTCCCCATTACCAACAACTTGCCCAAAATCTCCCAAAAGCTTTGCAGCAGGAAGTTTGTGAGAGGAAGCCAGCAGGGTCAAGAAGCCACTGTGAAGATGGAAGCAATGGAAGAAATCCTTTATCTGGTCTTCTGGAGATCAGCACATGGACAATATTGCCCTGAAAAAAGTTGTGATTGAGGTAAAAAGATTTTCTGATTCATAGTGTCCCTTTCAGATGTCATTAGATCCCACCCATTTGTTATAATCTAAGAGCTGCTTCCTTAAAGAAGTATAGAAACCACATGGATCCTTTCACAGGGTGAGCACATCTTATATTGTCAATGACTTATCTTCAGATTTATGTGTGGCTGTGAAAGCAAACTGATTAGAAACAGTTCTTTGGTCTGTTTGCTGGGATACACACTGTCCTGCACACAAGTGAGACTGGAATTAACAATTATGATCCTTTTACATGGCACACATTTTTCCTGAATCTGCTTGCTTGAAGCAAATCTACATCAGCATATTGAAGGGTTTAAAATAAATATTCATATATAATTTTAATTGCTAAAAACACACAGAAAAAGACCTATAAAATCCCAGGATGTTCCAGAATGTGTTTCCATCTTCCCAGTGAGCAGAGCAGAAAGAGTGCTTCCAAGTAGTCTGCATCCTGTCCCACATATTAATGCAGTGCTCCAGAATTAAACTAATGGCTGTTTTCAGTGGACATTTTGTACCTCCCCTAGTTTACCTTTATCTCTAGGCCATAGCTTTTACAATCTTTGTATGACACCTGTTTCAAACTTAATCAGTATCCATCAATTTTCCCCAGTAACCACAAGCACATGGTTTATTTTTCCAAATATTTGTCTACAATATTTAAATTGCTTTCAGACTTTCAGTCTATGTTTTTGGAGCCAGAATATTGGTATTTTTCCTAGATGAGCTAAGAAACACCAAGCACACCTTTTTCCTCCTTCCCTCCGTTTCTCTGCTCCTGGCTAGAAATGGAAACACAGACCAGGTCTTTCTACAAAGTGCTGCCTGAAGACTTAGAAGGTGACAGGCCATGCAGCTCAGCTCCTGTGGTTTAACAGATTAAGTATCCCTTTCTCAATTATTTATGGTGAAAGCCATAAATAAATAGCAAGAAATAAAGAAAGAATTTCTGAATCAGTTGCTTAGTCTCTGTAAATAAGTCCAGCATTCAGCTGCCATGCAGGTTTTGTGTATTAGGAGTCCCTCTGCCCACCCCAACTGGAAATTGTCCTTCCATCTAAGTGATTTCTGCCTAAGCACCACTCTGTCCAAAGATGGGATTTTTTTCTCTGCCAAGACCAATTCTCATCCTATAGAGGTTCTATGTTCTCACAGGACTAATTTAACTCCTTTATTGCCCCACATGCTACAGACAAGATGCCAGAGGTACAGTCATGAAGGTAGAACTCACTTTCAAGAGAACTTGCACTTGACAAGCTTGACTATAGTCCTGGATAAAGTCTAATGCAGGAAAGAAACTATTTTGTATACATTTTCTCCATTGGGCTTAGGAAGACACTGGCATTTTAATGTTGCCACACAGCTTGCCACAATCACTAATATGCCAGGAGCAATTACAGGATGTCTTAACAAAAGAAAAAAATACCAACCTGAATGTTCTCAGATTCTGACTATTTCTCCTGTGTCATCAGTAACCCCAACTATTATTTCCTTTGTGTTAGAGCAGCTTTTTCCATTCTTTCCTTACCTGTTTCTAACACAGACCACAATCCAGATTTTTCCTAAGGAGCATCCAGTCTAGCCTTTTTCTATAAAATCTGGCTGTAATTTATTTATTCCTCTCCTAAGTCCTCATTTCCTCCCTTTTCCCACTACTGCATTGTGCAAAAGATGATGTAACATGTCTATTCTTAACCTCAGCTATGTCTGTGGCACTGTTCTTTTTTCATGCTAGGGGACTTAGCTATGTATGTTAGCTTTTTCCAGACATAAGTCTATTTCCTTTCCTTCTTCTCCCCCCCTCATATTTTCTCAGAAACTAGGAATGTGACCTAAATGCCATTTTTTCCTTGTCCTTACTGAACTGTTGCCACATTAAACTATTTGGTATTATAGGTCTTACAGTAAGCTGCAGGAGCTCACTGAAAAATAGCTTTGTTCAGTACAAACACAGCTCTTTCTCCAAGAGGCTTTAACTCCTGAATAGACAAGAGACAGAGGGCAGGAAAAAGGACAGAACATGCAGAAGACTAAGCTCAGTGATGGCATGCAAAAGACTGTGTTAACTCCTTTTCTTCCCTAAAGCCAGATGTGTCTTCATTAGAAGGGGAATTGGTTGCAAGAAAAAGGAAGACACGACAAGATAAAACAAGACAAGGCAAAGATGAGGCAAGGCAAGGCAAGGAAGATATCTTCAGGTGAAAAGTGTATGTTGGGGATTTCATTCCCAGGAATATATACTGAATCTCAGAATAGGTACAACAGTCCCTTTCAAGATTAAAAATAACTCCTGAGCTGTAGATTTTTTTTTTGCAGTTTCAGACATGTATGCTTATGCTGCTTCCATGCTGATGTAATGGTGGTAAACTTTTTTCAAGAAGGATTTGATCTACAAGGGATACAAAGTTCAGCTGAATTTTGCATTATAAACTTTGCATGCTTATAAGTTGCAGTCTGCCTTCTAGCAGCAGTGTTGGTGGCCAGTATGGGGTGGAACAGAAGCTGTTTAGGAGATGATAATGGCTGCAAAGGGGTTGTGAAGTAGCCATGACAGCACTGCTGCTGGTAAATCAAGCATACTGGTCTCACACACTTACTGAAGCTTTTGCAGGTAGTTTCTGTGCACTGCCATAAATCCTCACCAAATTTACCAAACCAAAATCATCAACTGACTTGACAAAAGTGTATAACAAATTGCTACTGAGGTGGTCATGACTGACTGCAAATCAGCGTTACCTGTTTTCTTTCTTCTCCAAGGTTCCCTGCAAATGCCTGAATACTCCTGGCATGTGGACATCTCAGAGCACCTATGGAGGGGAAAGCACAGATTCCCACCCTAGCCAAACACAGCCCTCCCCTCTCAGTTACAGACTCAAGAGAAGGGCAGAGGGACATGCTTTGTAAAAGGATATGTGTGATCAGCCCCATGAAAAACAATGCTGCTTATAGCTAATTATAGTTTTAGGTTCTTTGCTGAACCAAGTGCTAAGCCAAGGATTTGTCAGTTCAAATATCTAAGATCATCTCCAATACCACAGAGTCTCAGGAAATAAGAAATGACTTCTCAGCAAAGACAATGACCACACAAAGTCAAATTTTAAGTGTAGTCAAGAGAGCGCAAGAAGGCAACCACAGAATAATGTGACCTGCTATAGATGAAGTTAAAAAAAGTTCTGAACTGATATATGAACAAAAACACAATTTCCTTTTTTCTAAAGTTCTACTTCAATACTCTATTTATAATACAAAATTCACTGATCTTTTATAGAATTGCTGTAACTTTTAGAGTAAAATGCTACTTTTGCTATTTTTGTTTGTAACTTTGTGTGCGTGCCAAATCCAAACTGTGTAATCAATGAAATAGAAGTCCTCTGCAATAGGAAATAAACAAAAATGAGTAAATAAAATAATTAATCAAATAAATAAAAGCAACAATGACAGTTAAATGAGCATTCTGAAGCCATTCCAATTATTAATCATACTAAAATTTTACCAAGTGCAAATGTTTAAAGAGTAGTCCCATTTTATAAAGGGACCCAACTGCCAAGGCTGATGACAGAAATGAAACAACGTTGGAATGAAATAGTGTGCATTTAATCTTTCCAAGAGAAAAATCATCCAATGTACAATTGGCATTTCCCCAGCCATGAAGTATCTATGCTGTCCTCAGGCCAATAGAGTAATTTTCCCGACAATAAATACAGTATCTAAGTCAACATCTTCTTATAAACTGAACCTTCAACTTCAGTGTTTCATTATCAGTAACTGCAAAGTTCAAGATGACTATGGTTAATATGGAATAGTTTAACCCAGCCAGTATTACAAGATTGGGATCTGCTGTCGGGAATACGTGGAGAGAAGATGAGACAAAAGCTGAATCAACACTTCTGTGAGGTTTACCCTGCAGACAAATAGACATACTCCAACATAAGATACCTATCTGCCACAAGCCAGACAATGAAAACAGGGCAGGGAACTAAAGAAGAAATAGGGGATGTATTTTTAAATTTATATATGGATCTGGAAACAAAGTTCCTCAAGATTAAACCGTTTGTTCTGTTGGGATTTCAGTATCTGGACATAGGTTCCTGGAGGACTTTCTCCACAACTTTTACAGGGTTAGGCTGACTGGTCTACAGTTCCTGATTTCTCCTTCTTTGAGGGTGATTCACCCGTGCTGGAAGGTGGGTGCAACACTTTCCTTGCTGCTGTTCTGTGGCCATGGAGTCCAGTTGGAGGGTTCCTCAGCCAGTTCACCATGCTGCTCTCCTATTCAGGCTGTGCTCACCAATCACCTTCACCATGGGCAATGTTCCTCTCCCCCCACATTTGCTGCCAGGCACAGAGGTCTGTCAGGTCCAATATTAGCTCCAGGGTCTGTCATTCATTCCTGTTGCCTTTCCAGTCCTCAGTGGCACAGCAAATTTTGTCAGCTTATATAAATAACATGTCTTCCTGTGAGGCCATAGGATTCTCTCTTCCCTTTGCCCACTCTATATTCTCTCTCTCTCCTATTGTTTAGATTATGGGAATTAGTCTGCCAAAAGATCTAATTTGTGTTTGATGTGACACATGAGTATCCCCTTCAGTGTCAGTCACTGGAAAGCTATTCAAAACACAGTAAATACCTCACAGTGGGGATGCCTCATGCATTGTTGCTACACAGCCATTTATTTTGAATGCTATATTCTAACCTATTTAAATTAATATTCAGGTGTTAAATTAGCATCTTGTATTCATTCTCTCAAAGTAGTTCTTTGCCTATTTATTTTTAAGAGGTTAATTTTCAAACTGAAATTTGCAGTTCAATGTGGAAAACCAAGAGGAAAATCCATAGTTATTTCATTCAGAAATTAAATAAAATGTTTTCTTTTCAATAATCATTACTAATTTTCTGATGCTCCTAACACAGCAGAAAATTATCTCTAACTAGTGATGTCTGTGATTGTGTCAAACTTCCATTCTGAAAAAGTGAAGATGACATATTAAGGTCATTATCTGAGCCTCAGAATATTATTATAATTAATAAAATGTTTCTGAAAAATACTTTTTAAAAAAAATTTACTCCCCATTACACCCCAAATCAAATTTTGCTTCAGCTGGAAGCAAAAACAAACACAAAGAAAAACCAAACAAAAAGAATATGCATTTCTATTAATTATATTTTGTGTGGTATGATATATCTGAATGTAGATTTAGTTCATGTTCTTCATGATTTTCATGTGTGCACACTTACAGTGAACTCCTGGCTGTAAAGAGACAAACTTTTCCCACAACTTTCTTCATCTTTGTCATGCAATGAGAAGCACTATTAATGCTTACAATAAGTTTAATGAGACAGGAGTTATAAAAAGCAGAGTTTTTTACCTACACCTCCATTGAACCCACTGAGATGCAGAGGTCCCTCCTTCACATTGGGCAAAGTCCTGGAATGAACTAACAAGCTCTAGACTTAAAAGAGTTTTGTTGCTTTAGAATATCTTTACTTACATGGGCAAAGTGAGACTGTAGAAACCTGCCATTTTAGAAGCTATCTGTAGTAATTTTTTGAATCATAAATTCAACATCTTACCAGAGCCATTGTCCAGATTTGAAAATAACCTGTGTTAACTCCTGGACAAGGAACTGGGTAGGAATCTGAGCAAAAAAAACACAATATCTACTACAAATAAAAACTTGTTTTATGTAAATAGAGAGAAAAAATTATAACTTGGGTAGGGTGATATCATTTGCCATAAGAGGACACTGTATGAATGAGGTGTTACTTTTCTTTGCAGCAGAGATTAGCCAAAAAGATTTTACAGTTATCTAAATAGAGAATAATAATAATAGCATTGTTCTTATAGGACATACACACTAAGGTATGTACACAAAATTTGTGACCTCATAATAGCCTAAGCACAGAAGGAAGACATCCTTCTTTAATGTCCATATAACAGCACTGGGAGTCTGGGCTGTGTCCATGGTGAGGGGCATGGATATACTCATGTGTGAGAGCTACAGAGCAGATAGTGCTGTAAAGTGGCAAGGTGAAGCTTACTGCATAAATGTTGCAACTAATCCTGTAATTTGCCTTTAGAAAAATCGAACTATCAGGAGGGGAGGAGGGAGAGGAAGGAATAATACATAAAAAACACTGCAGCCACTGAAGGATCCAAATACTGTGCTATGAAAGATTATAGTGACAGAAGTTCTGCTTAACAAAACTAAGGAGAGTACCTTTCTCAGAGCTGCAGTCTTAGTTTCATGCTCAATGAAAACTTCCTTAGCCACAGCTGAGATGCAATAGCAGGAAAACCAGTGTTGTCAAGAGTGATATGTCAAGTAGCCAAGAGTAGGCACTGTGAGGTAACTCAGGCATTATTTCTCCTGGATGAAATGCAGCAATGACTTACCTAAAAAAGATGGCAGTGTTCTTAATTTAGTAAGAGTTCAGTTATGAGAACAGAACACAACATTGATTATCAGCATCCCTAAACCCTGGTCACTTTTAGCAGTTGTGAAGCAACTGGTGATATCTGGCAGTGCACATGTGCTTAATGAGGAGTGTTTTTTAAAAAGGCAGGAATGGTTCATGCATGTCCCGTGGGGTAACCCATAAACCACAATTCAAAGGACAGGAAAAATGTTTACCCTAGGTAGGAGGCCAGTGTATTTAAAAGGAGATTTTCAAAACTGAAAGAGAATGAAAGCTAAAATTGAGAGGATGGGAGTACAGGTACATGTCTATCTAGGTATTTCTAGGGGGGGGGGGAATAGAAAAAACTGTGCAAAAATGTCTAACAGATATTTGACACTGTATGTGGAAAGAAGCATGAGGTTGTATGTATCCCAGATGCTGTTGCTGCTGTAACAGCAAGTTTGCCATGTGTAGCAAGGAAAGATGTAAAGGAACATCTGTTGAAATTATACATTTGCAAATCAACAGGCCCAGATAGCTGACACCCAAGAGCCCCAAGAAAACCAGCTGGGAGCTTTCAGAACCCTGTATGGGAAACTGAAGAAATTCCAAGTGATTGGATAACTACAGATGTAGTTCCAAGACTTAAACAGAATAAAATGAATAATCCTGTGAATTGCAAACCAGTTAGCTTAACTTGTAGAAGGCCTAAACTAAGAAATTTAAATAGATTCATGGATACACACAAATAAAGATAAATCCTGGAATTTAAATAAGCCAGCTTTGTCCAAAGACAAAAGTCTTGTCAGAAATAAATTTGTGGTCTTTATTGACAGCAATACAAATCTGGTTTCCAAAAGAACTGACATGGTATATTTGGAAGACAGTACATTCCAATCAATGGTTTCCAGTCAGGACTTGGCTTATTACTTTGTGACATTTTCAACATTGCATTATACACTAACAGCAGGATAAAAATTAAATTGCTTGAAAACTGTGTTGTTGACAGAGCTAAACATACAATTTTAAAAGCTAATATGTAAAAGAGAAAGGATTAATAATATGAAAAGTTCTTGGACCACTGTTAGCAAGTATTTTTAGCTTAAAAAATCTTTCTGGTAAAAATAAAAATTTAGAAAAAAACTTCATGACAGTAAGTACTGAGAACAAAAAACTGAGATAGAGCTAGATAATTTTCTGAAATTGTTAGAATGCAACCAGATGTGTCCAATAAAACTAAACAAAAAAAAGTATTACCTCTGGGAACATACCATGTGAGCTATGGAGTGGGGTGCTTTGATTCCAGAGCAGGAAAAAATGATGTAAACTCAGATGTATGGGAGAGCTGCAGGGGAAGTGCTCAGAGCACCTCCTACAATAAATCAGGATGGGAGCACTTTGTTGATTTGCTAATCATACATAAATAGCAGTCATCAGTGAACTCTTTATCAGTGTCAGCTATGCAGCACAAACCACACTGCCTCGTGTGGAGGTGTCCCTGCTCCAGCTGTGCCAGAGCCCCTGCAGCTGCCAGGACCCAAGGAGGCAGCTCTGCAGCACCCCAAGGAGGGGACCCCAGGTCACCACCCTGTGCTGTGAGCCCTTGGCTGGGTGAGGCTCTCTCTGCCCCACAGACCACAGGCACGACTGGGGATGCTGTGGGACAATGCTTGGCTGTGCTGACCATCACTGCTCCTTCTCCCACTCCAAAGCCTCTGCCAGCAGCCCCTCCCAGGCTTTAACGCTCCTGTGCCATTGGTTCATGCTGCCTTCACGTCTTTTCAGTCACTGGAACTCACTGAGTACTCTCCCATTGGGTTATTTCCATCCTGCTCTTTAACACAATCTGTTTAGTGTGCTCCTGCCATACTGGGTGTCTGGGTGTCCCACCACTGTTATCCCCCCAGACACACACACACACACACTAGGCATTGTTATCAGGGCATTTCGACACCAATTTCATTAGGAATTTCAAGAGTAGCATAAAAATAGTGTAATAGAACTGTAAAAGCAGATGTGGATTAAATGCTGAAAGAGTTGTCCAAAAGTCTCAGCAAGTGTACACTTGGTTGGAATTTTTCAGGAAAAGCAATTGTAGTGTTTGAAAATACTTTGTTTTCCGTCTGCACCAAGGAAGGCAGAGTTGGGATAGCTGGCTAGGACAACCTAGCTCTGCAATATAGCATTCACGACTTTAGAGTCCAATGTTTACTAATAAATTCAGCTCAGAGAGTGAGTACCAAATGGATAAGATGACATATAAATGAGGAGAATTTTGATTAAAATTTTTTATCTCACTGTACATCATCAGACATTGATCACAGAGTGCTAATCCTAAAGCTGAGGACTACAGTCTTGGGAAAGTTGGATCAATGTCCAGCTGTGCACACAGAAGCCTGACTGAAGTAGGCTGCACAAAATCTATACTGATCATTGATTCTATTTTTTTTTTTTTTTTTTGGGAAAGAACTTTTTTCCTTAGCAAACTTTCCCCTCCCTCTGTAGCTTAATTTACCTTTCACTGATATCTGAAATCTCATCGCTGACTCACTGATATAATTTGTATTGGTCTCACCTTTTTTTCACTATTAATGAAACATTTGTCTTGCCTAGTTTTTTTTTAATTTCTACGCAAACTTTCCCAAGGAGTTCTATTATTGTCTCAAATTACCTGGTGTTTTACATATAAATAAAACTTAAGAAGCTTTGGAGATTTTCTTGATATTAATTTTTGCAAACAATTTCTATGAAAGGATTAAAAAGCCTTAAAACCAGAAAATATTTAACGATCTTTATGGAAAAATAGGCTCTATTTCTGATGTCACAAAAAAAAAAAAAAAAAAAAAAAAAAAAAAAAAAAAAAAAAAAAAAACAGCTATTAGAAAGCCTGGAATCTAAATCAGAAAAAGAAACTGGTTTCACTTAAATAAGGACAGATGGTCATAGTGAGCACTCTTTTGTAAGAAAAGCTTTGCCAAAAAACTAGTGATAAAATATTGTTTACTCTGTGATAGTGGGTGGCTTTTTTATTAATTCTGTGAAAGCATATCCTCATTTGAGAAATGAACAACAGACCATTAAAAATTAGAAGCCTTGCATCAGCCTCAAAATCATTTGACATAAATGGCAATATTCATTATTAACTCTGCAATATTATTTTGTATTTGACTAACAAGGCTTGAACTGGGAAATGTCAAGAAGAAATAGAGATCTCATGAGCTGTATGAATATAGTGAATTGTAAGAGGGAGGGGAATGCAAGCAGATAGTAGACAACAAAAAAACAAGATAGCTAAACAGCAGAGTAAACAAAGTTATTTGAAAGCAGAAGAAAAAATCAGTTTTTAAAAATCAATAAGTAATGCTGGAGCGAAATTGTAGTAATTTCTAACTTTTAGTCTTACACTTTTAGCTGAGTTTAGATAGTTTATATCTTAAAATATTTCTTAATATACCTTAAAAATTTGCTTGAGTAGCAATTCTGTATTAGTTAAATCTGTGAAGTTATATGATTAGTCTACAGAAGCTTAGTGATTTGAAAATTTTTAATCTTAGCAAATAGAACTTCAGAGCCATTATTGAAATATTTCACAACAGAATTAACATCCATTGAATTCCTCCCTTTAAATCCCAAAACCATAAATATGGAACTGATGGAGCATTTCTTCCCATTCACTTAGATTTCACTGTAAATCATTGAGGTTTTTCCTTATTCTAAATTTATGTTTAAGACTCACTTTACTATCTTTTGCTCTATCAATCAATCATCAGTATGCCATCACATTCCTCATTTATTACCCTATAAATTCAAATTCTTTGATATATCTCTTTCTCATTCTTCAGATTTTCATTCTTCATATTCTCCTGTCTCTTTTTAAAAGGATGGCTCTTCACCCAAAGTAAATTTTTGCAGTTCTGTTTATTGGTATTTTTTATGATAAAATGGAAAAAGACTTCAGGTTTTAATGACTTCTTCTATTCTAACTTTAAGAACTCAGTTGTTTGTGCAATATGCTGTGCTTCAATCTACAACAGAGTTTCCTGAAAAATTTACTGTTTGGAGATGCTGGCAGATTTTTAGTTCCTTTCTCTGCAGTGCACGTGAGAGGAAAATGAAGTCTGCTCCTACTCTGCTGTGGAGTCCCAGCACTGGATCCTATTAGCTGACATTAACAATCAGGAATCTAAGAGATACTGATGGTAGGAGGCCTGCATCCAGTCAATCTCCCCAGAAGACCTCAAAGCCACTTAACTATTGCAGATGGTTTTCCTCCTCTGCAATGCTCTTTATTTCAGTTTAGGTGACAATATAACCACAATTCAAACTCAACCAAATTCACAGCAGCCCTGATCTCCCATACTGTGTGATCTGAAAGGCTTGCTGTGGGTGGCTCACGTGGAGAGCAGTAACAGCCTTGGACTTGTGTCTCTGTGGTGGTTTAAAAAAATGGCTGAGAATTAAACTCCAGTGCTCCTCCTTCCCCCCAGCCCCCCTCCAGCAGAGATTGGGTTGAGAAAATAATTTACTGCAAACAAACAGCAAAGGAATGAGAAACGGACAGTAATGATATTAATAACAAAAGCATACAAAAGAGAAGGTGCCTTACACAAAAACGTTGTTCACCACCTCAGTTCTGTGTGGCCACTAAGACAAAGACCAAAAGGTGGATGGTCTGCACAGCTTCTCTGCCCTGGAGCCTGAGATGAAGAAGAGGAGTGATGAACAAACACCCAAAACAGTAATTGTGTGAGTTGCATTTCTGCTTTGAGACCCGCTGGGCTGGGCTGTGGTTGGCAGGATTCCCTTGGCTCACCTCCACCACTCCTCTCCCTGCAGTTTGTTCCCACCACAGAGCAGCACACACACAGCACTGGGCTCAACTGTGTTTGCTGCTGGAGGTGAGTTATTCCTGAGGACAGGAAGGGATGGGCAGTGGTGGGAGAGGTGCTCACTGTTGGTCCCAGCAAGGTTTCTGGGAGAGAAATGGAACGAGATGGCACCTTTTCCAGGGTGCATTCACCTGTCCTTACCCCAAAACCATGGCACCAGGGATGAATTTACTGGTGTAGAATAGCAACCTGTAACCACCACCACACGGATACAGGCTCTGCCCACTGCTCAGCACTCACCAGCAAAACCAGGACAGCCACCTCTCAGGCCACTTCCACCCAAGAGGAGCAGGCAATCAAGCCATGTTTGAGGAAACAGGCTCAGGTTGCACAAGGCCACATTTAGATTGGATGTCAGTAAGAAATATCCTCCTGAATGGTCTGCCAAGCATTGGATCAGGCTGTCCAGGGAAGTGTTGGAATCACCATCTCAGGGAGTGTTAAAAAAGTGTGTAGATGTGGTGCGTAGTGGTGGACCTGGCAGTGTCAGGTTAATTGCTGGACTCAATTAGAGGTCTTTTCCAACCATAAAGATTCTAAGATTCTATAAATACACTAAGAAAAGACAAGGATATCTAAACAGCAACACTTCACCTTCCCACCCAGATAGTGGCTGCAATTTTGTGTCAGAGAGAGAAGTATTCCAGGCAGGATTACATCATCCTGTGGAAATGAGATGCCCAGGAATGGGTCCAAAACATCTGTCTATCCTCAACAGTATCCCCAAGGTCATAAAAGAGTTCACTAACTGTAGCAGGGCAATAGGCAGGATATGCACAGTCTGGCACACAGCACATGCTGTT
Organism: Oenanthe melanoleuca; assembly: GCF_029582105.1. Classification (NCBI taxonomy): domain Eukaryota; kingdom Metazoa; phylum Chordata; class Aves; order Passeriformes; family Muscicapidae; genus Oenanthe; species Oenanthe melanoleuca. The sequence continues at coordinate 29,329,691 of NC_079336.1, forward strand.
GCTGGAATCATAAGGATGCTCAGTCAAACTCCAAGTCTCAGTTAAACATCAGAAGAGGTTCTTACACAGCAATAGATTAGACTGGCTGAGTAGCTGATACCAGTTTCAGGAACCTAGGTGGCTTCAGTACCATCAGTGTGACTTTATTTAATTGTGAACATCTTTATATATGTGTACATTTCATTTTTAAGTGCTTAGTTAAAAAATTCCTGGCAGATACCTGTTTAAACAATCTTTAAAAGCCTGTAACAATGTAGACAAGTATTACACAACCTTTTTAGGCAATCTGTCTTGGTATTTCACTATTCTTAGAAAGTTTTTCCAAATGTCTAGCCTAAGTCTCTTTTGCTGTATTGTAAGGCAATTATTTTTAACACATTAATGTTGTTCCACTGCTAATATATTCCCTTTCCCCCTTCATTGTGCAACAGCTTTTTTAGTATTTCAACTCTGATATAATATACAAAATCAATCCTTCCTTCTCTAGACCAATCAACAACAATATTTAAAACTTCTCCTATCCACTGTACTTTCCAGCCTCCACCCATGCTCGCTTTAAGACCAATATAAACCTGTATTAAAGTATAGTCCCTAAGACCAATATACACCTGTCTTAAAAAATACAGCCCTTTAACTGGAGACAGTGTTGCAGCTAACGTGGTGCTAATGAGCAGATGAGCAGAAGAATTTCTTCAGATGTCTTACAAAAAACACGAATTATGATACAGTCTGGTGGGATGCAGTTTGTCTTCCTTACTGTGTGCAGTGGTGCTGCTGTGTCATGTCCAGCTATGATCCACTACAACCTTGGGATCCTTCTCTGCAGAACCACAAGGCAACCAGTTGTTTCCTATCTTGCATTTACGTAGCAGACATTCCTGGCTAAGTATAGAGCTCTTTGCTTATTCTCACTGAATCACATCTTATTTTTCTCATATCTCCTCTCCAATTTGTCAGGGTCCTGGCTAGATACTGATCTTGTCCTCTATTGCATTTTTCCAGCTTGCTGTTGCCTGCAAATGTAATAAGGATATTCATTCTTCCATTGCTCATGTCATCAATGAAAATGCTAACTAATGCCAGAAATACTGCATAGTCCTAGACACAGAGCAAAAATTCCTTCTTTATTTGAGTGGATTGACAGTCAGCTTCTTCTGCCTTCTGTCTAGGAAAAATCACCAGAATAAAATAAGCTAAATATTGCATGTATTGACTAAACCATACAAAATCTCCCCAGCAGGATTTCTGTTTTGCCCAGGACTGGCACTGTGTCTCAGCACTAAGAACCCTGAATTGAAACTTTTACCTTTCTTAAACCCATTATCAAGATTTGCATACCACACCAGGTGGACATCTTTTCCATTCCTGAGATCTGAATGCCCACATGGCTGCTTTGGATATCTAGACCAGACACCAGAGTTTTGTCTGCCTGTGTTTCAAGGAAATATTTTCACTGCTTTCTTTTCTACAGAGTCCTATCTCCACATATCTAAACCTCCAGGTCAATAGTTGCAGATTTTTATATATTAGCTTTTCTACAGCCATATTAATTTTGCCCCACAAGTTCACAAGTTTCTTCAAATTGGGGCTCAACAGATCAAACTACCTTTCAAAACTAATCAAAGCAGACAAAGGTGCTTTGCATTTAATCTGCTTTTCTTCTCTAAAATAAAATACCATCTATTCAGATATTATAACCTACTATATAATTACAATAGTATTTTGTATTTTCTATTTAAAGAATCAGGGCCAAAGGAAATCCAGAAGGATTTTCAGGAAAGAGTGAATTCCAGTTTTCTAAGAATAGATCTCAGAAAACTCAGGTAAAAATATTTTACAAAGATCATCACCCGATATATATTCTGCTTTCTCTATTGCGTAGATTTTTAATCTTTATATTTTTTCTAGTGTATTGAAGTGAATACATATGTATGTATAAACATATAACCAAAGGTTTCTGTCTTTTGTTAAAATAATACCCACCAAGTTTATTGACAATGTGGGTCTTGTGTGTGGTCCTCTCTGGCATCTAGATGAACATATGCTTTCCTCCTTGAATTAGTTTAAATTTCACAACAATATTTTTCATTTACATATTTGCAGCACCCTAAAATTTTTGTACTCCTCCTATTCTATCTTCGCCACTTCTTCTTCCACTCTGTCAATGAGTCACAATTTGACCCAAACAGTAAATACCTTTTCTTCCAATACTGAAATAAATTTGTTATTTCTCATTTGCTATTCCCAATCTGTTCAGCTGATAGTAGCAGAGACAATCCCAGTGTTGTGAGATGCTGGCATACATGTGAGGATTTATGCAGCTCTGAAAAACACATGCAAATGCAAAAATTACATATAGGGGACGATGGCTGGTGAAAAACTCAAAATAAGCCAACAGTGTTCACTTACAGCCCAGAAAGACCAACAAATCCTGGGCTGCATGAAAAGGAATGTGGCCAGCAGGTTGGAGGAGTTGGTTATACTCCTTTACTCTGCTCTGGTGAGACCCCACCTGGAGTGCTGAGTCCAGTTCTGGTACCCCTGACAAAAGAAGGACATGGAACTGCTGGAGCAAGCCCAGAGGAGAGCCATTGACAAACTGACAAGAGGGCTGGAGCATTCCCCTGCAAAGACAGGCTGGGAAAGTTGGGGCTGTATCTGAAGGGGGCTGTCAAGAAGCCTAACAGGGACTCTGTCAGGAACTAGAGTGATAGGACAAGGGGTAATAGGCAGACATTGAAAAAGGGGAAATTTATGTTAGATATTACAAAGAAATTCTTTACTGTGAAGATGGTGAGACACTGGAACAGGTTGCCCAGGGAAATTCTGAATGCCTCAACCCTGAAAGTGTTCCAGGTCAGTGAACAAGAGCAAACTGGTCTAGTAGGAGGTGCCCCTGCACGTGGAAACAGAGGTTGTGATTGAATGATTTTTAAAGCCCTTTCCTTAACATTTTATGATTCTATGATTCTCTATCAAACTACCAGAGGAGAATCCCAAACCATAATCAGTGTCTCAGACTACAGCAAGAGCCTGTTTCACGATGAAACAGAATATTAAAATTTTCACCTGAAAATTTATGGCCTGGGAGACCAAATGTGCAAGATGTTCATCCTATTGAAAGGGCTTTACCAGCATCTGATAAGCCAATAGTATAAATGACTAAACAATCAGAACCTGGCTGTGGACCAAATAATGACAAGAATATTGAATAGATAAGAATATTGAAGAGGCATATATTCAGCAGACCATACCAGTGTAGCCAGAGTTTGCCCCAGCACATGGGTCTGGTGCTGAAAGATTCAGAAAAGAAAGGAAATTTTAAAGCAAGTAATGACTCCTTCCACTGCGCACAACTTAACATGATAAGGGATTCATAATGAGATGAACCACACAGGAGTGCAAAGAAACCTGGAGCTGGCTGCAGATTTACTTTTTATTGGCCTCCAGCAGCATGAGCAAAAGAGAGGAAATGTCAGACAAGTGAGAATTGTTTCAGAAGAAAGTCTAAAAGTGAGATGGCTGCCAAACAATTTCCATGAGAGAGAGCAAAAGTGGAATTCCGGAGGGGGTTCATACAGGTGGGATAATCCCACAGGTGTTAGCTAGCACACAAAAAGGAAAATTCTTCTCTTGTTTCAGCTTTACAGACTAGATGGAGAATTCTGAAACAGCCTGCTCTACATTTACAGGAAAAAAAAGGTTAGCACATTCTGAAATGATACTTCTGTAACTTTTCATGCAAATTCACTGGCTCCTAGCACAAGGTCCAAGATAGCTGTGATAGACACACATGGTAGACATGAGAAAAGAGGGGATGATTTACATAAAGCACTTGGGGATCTCTGCACTTGAAATGGAGTGCACAGTTTGAATTAAATTCGAGTGAGTATTAACTCAGCCAGGTCTGCCAGACCCTACATTTCAGACTGAAGCTGAAACACAAGAACTAGGAATTGTCAGTCTTAACTGACAACAATCCTCTCAACAATCATAGAATCATTAAGGTTGGAAAAGGCCTCCAATATCATTGAGCCTTTGACTGGACATCACCATGCCTAATAAAGCATAGCCCTAAGTGCAATGTCCAGTTGTTTCTTCAACATCTCCAGGGATGGTGACTCCAAAACTTCCTCTGGCAGCCTGTTCCAATGCTTAACCACCATGCTTCCAGTGAAGAAATTCTTCCTTAGGTCAAATCTGAACCTCTCTTGTCACAGCTTGGAGCCATGTCCCCTGGCACTACATGCCTGAGAGAAGAGGCCAACCCTCTTGGCAACATCATCCTTCCAGGTCGGTGTAGACAGTGATAATTCTCCCCACTCTCCTTTTCTCCAGGCTAAATAACCCCATCTCCCTCAGCTGCTCCTCACAGGACTTGTGCTCCAGACCCTTCACCAGCTCCTTTGCCCTTCTCTGGACTGGCTCCAGCACCTCAATGTCCTTCTTGTAGCCAGGGGCCAAGAACTGGAAACAGGACTTGAGCTGTGGCCTCACCAGTGCCCAGCACAGAGGGACAATCACTGCCCTGGCCACACTATTGCTGATACAGCCCAGGATGCCATTGGCCTTCTTGGCCACCTGGGCACACACTGGCTCATGTTCAGCCACTGTCACCCAGCAGCTCCAGGTCCTTTTCCCTGGGCAGCTTTCCAACCACTCTGCCCCAGTCTGTAGCACTGCAGGGCGTTGCTGTGACCCAAGTGCACAACCCAGCTCTTGGACATGCTGAGCCTCATACAATGGCTCTGGCCCAGTGATCCATACTGTCCAGATTCTTCCCACCCTCCAGCAGATCAGCACACCCACCCAACTTGGCACTGGCTGTAAACTGACTGAGGGTGCACTCAATCTCTTCATCCAGATCACAACATTAAACAGGACTGGCCCCAATACTGAGTCCTGGAGGGCACCACTGGTGACCAGCCATCAGCTGGATATGACTCCATTCACCAGCACTCTTTGAAAGCTTTTCATCCAGCAGAGTGCACCTGCCCAAGCTGCGGGCTGCCAGCTTCCCCAGGAGAATGCCATGGTATAAAAGACCAGGCAGATGACATCCACAGCCTTTCCCTCATCTACCAGCTGGGTCACCTGGTCATACAAAGAGATCAGGTTCATCAAGCAGGACCTGCCTTTCCTAAACCCAGGCTGGCTGGGCCTGATGCCCTGGTTGCTTCCTGCAGGAAAAGATATGTAAAAGTATTGCATTTATTTCTAAGAAAAGGCAGAGTTCATCAGAATATTGTGTAGAACAGCTAGAGGAGACTCTCCATCTCCCTGGCAGAAACTGTGTAGCTCTGCATAAATAAATAAGAAGCAGAGGCACTAAGTGGAAATAGAGGAGTGCTCAGTAGTGAGAATACTCTTCAGGAATTCTTAAGTTTTTATGGCATGATCTTAGCATCAGTCAGTAAATAAAACTTAATAAATAAAAAGACCAGAAGAGTATCACTTTGCAAAGTTTTACTGTACTTAAGGCACATCCTAAACTCTTATGCTTTAGTATAGAGCAGAACAGATGCATTAATTAACACAAATACTGGCACAGCTGCTTCTCTTTCCTATATGTTTGACTTGTCAACATCCAGAAAATTCAAAGGGAAACTCTAGGTTGGTTTCTTGCAGATTTTTTGCTATGGGATAAATTACATTTAGCTGCTAGCAGAAAATATCTCTGCCAAGTGGAATAATGTTGTGAAATAACAGGAAGTCAACAGAAAGACAATTAAGGTATTTTATGGAAGGGTTCTGTACACATAAATATGCCCTACCTATAGGCATTTTTGTGAAATACATGTCGTATTTTTGTTCTTTGTTTATAGTACTTTGACTGATTCCACTTAACGTTGACAACATGAAGACAATTTATTCAGGCTTATATAGAGTTTTGTGCCAAATTCTCTTCTTTTTCTTCCTAAAAAAAAATTACCTTGAAGTACACTCCCAATTACTTTCCTTTAGAGACCTACAAAAGCAAAAAGATATATTGATTTTTTTAAAGACTATTGCAACAGATACCTTTAAAAAAGATATTTTTCTTAGTGAGTTCCCACATACTGGGTTTTTTTGACTTTGGCTTAAATACACATTGACTAACTGCAGCAAGAAATTGACAAGTAAAAAATTTAGCAAGTTTGACTTTGCAGAGCTCACAGGTTGGATTTACTATTCAAAAAATATTTGACCTATTCCAGGTCAAATACACTCCATGGGTATTAGTTTAAAAAGAAAAATCCAAAACCAGCAACAAAAGAAACAAACAAAAGACCAAAACAACAAAAAAACAAACCCAAATCAGGGGCTTTTATTTTATACTATAATATATAGTGTATTTCCATCCACTACTTTTACATGAATTCAATTTACCCAGGCACAATACATTTCACTAACAAAGTTTGATTTTCTTCATATTGGTAATGACACTCAGAACAACATCACTAATGAGAAAATCAGCAAAAATTAATCCCTGATCTAACTGCTAAGGAGGTCTGCTAAGACCTCCACTGTGATTTCTGCCCTGCTTGATTTTTCCCCAGACAACACAACTCCTTGAGAATTCCCCTGAAGATAATTCTTTTCAAACTCTGGCTCAGTGCCCATATTCATCTTTGTGGGACTGTGTTATGTGTATTAATGAAGTCCAGAGAGTTTATATTCATAGCTGGAATGTTATCATGTCAAAGATGCTTTTGGATTAATTCCACATAAATCCATGAGTCTTCAAAGCCCATTTCCCTGTGGCCTTCATCCTTTCTTTCTCTATTACCCAAAATGCAGTTTATTCTTAAATATAGATATTTTAATTAATTTCTTTCCTAAACCATTTGCTAAAGTGTCTATTAAGCACAGATGTAGATATTTCTCATATTTGACAAGATCTAAAGAATCTGGTGATAGCATTCATATTTCTCATGAGTAAATTCTTACTGTAAAGACAAAGATTGTGGAGAATTATTATACCATAGCTAAAGTTAGTTTCATTTAAGTCCTGCCACTATAACACTATAGTTGGGGAAGATTTCATTAGGTTTGAAACAATATATTCGAGACCATATGAGCTTAAGAAAAGATCTCAACAGAAATTCATAAGACATGTAATAAAATCCCAAGAGTTGGCAGCAATCTTGGTCTATCTTAAACTCTAGATAAATATGAACAGATGTCAATAGTGTAATTAATTTTTTGGAAGTTAATTTCCCAATGAGTAATTTTGAGAATCAGAATTGAAATCGAGTTGATTTTGGATACAACTCAAAAATACCTTAAAGGATTTTCCCCTCTGAGGTCTTTCCAAATATACTTTCATGTTCAGAAATACTTCATTTTTTATATAGTCACCTTATGACAATATGAAATATTCACTTTATCAATAATAAAGGAGAGTAGCTCTTCTAAAAAATAAACTGTGAAGCTGAGTTTAAACAGACTCTTATCCAATATGCAGTATAAAATTCCCTAAAAAATAAGGGAAATAAAATTATGCCTTAAACACAGCAATTTTAAGTGTAACTCAGAAATGTGGTCAAAAATACAGAAATTTTTAAGAAAGAGAAGCTAAAGATATAATAAAGAATTAAAATAGAAGATAATCAGAAGAAATCAGGAGCACACTACAAAAGTCACTGAAGCCAATTTCTGAAGCTTGTTGTGATATTGGCATAGGAACAGGCAATAATCCAAAGACAAGCTATTGTAGCATTATGTTATGTCAAAAGTAGGGAATATTCTTTGATTTAGCTGTCTCAGCAGTTCAATCATCCTAAGTAAAATGTTATTACATGAAAAAAATGCTTTCACTATTTTCCATATGCTTATCTCTTTCATATATTTTTAATAGTTTTTTTTCCCTCGTGGTGCTTATACAAAAGCAAGGACCTACACAACTAGAAATAATCATCATTTCAAATTTAATGAAAATATGAATTAAAAACATGTGTCAGATTCTTATGGGGCTAAAAGGCTCATCTTGGGTCAATAAAGAAAGTCAAAGAAGGGTGGAAAAATTAGTAAGATTTTATTTCCTCCAACGTTTCTCTGATAGATCAGACCAAAATGGGATCTGTCATCAGTAAGGCTGAATTTTATCAGACAAATGACTAAGAAATATTAAAAAAAAAATGTGTCCATCCACTGAGGCACATGTGAAATCTAAAAGAAATATTTACAGCAACTACATCAAATAACTCTCAACTGGCAAAGTTTCAGTTAGCATTGTATGAAACAAAAGAAATTTAGGGAAGGCTGTCTATTCAGTAGAGCAATTATGTACCTGAGGTATCCTTAACTCCTATAGTTTCTGGCCTTATCTAGTTATCATGTATTATCATCTTTTGTAATGATTTAAACTCCCTCTCCAATATGAATGTGCAGAACAGAAAATCATTAATGCAATTGTGTCTCTTGTGCTGTCCCATATATGAGGTGTGTTCACAGCATGTTTCTGATCAGCTGAAAAACCCATGTAACATTCCCACCTTTCAGGCAGCATGGAGAGCTGATCTTCTTACAAGACTTATATTTTGTGTCTGTGATCTGTGTCGTCTGAACTAGTGGAAAACACTCATTGGCCATACCTGTTGTTGATGCTGGAGCCATGGACAGTCAAACCACGGTGGCAATGGGTGCTTGAGTGAGTGTTGCAGTGACTCAGGAGCTCTGCTGGAAGGGCAGAGAGCTGCGGCTCCAGTCCCTGCTCCCTTCTGGGCTTTATCCGGACGTGATCCGAAGCGAAGCGCACAAACAGTTCTGGGCACTCGGCCCGGGAGCTGAGCTTTTCCAAAAGCTGAATTCTCTAAGCACCATGACACACAGCCAGCCTCTTCTTCAGTGCTCCTGCCTGTAGCACAGCCCAGCATCACCAGAGTGAGGATTACTTGCTACACAAAATGCATTTATCAATGCATTTCCCCACCTGGAAGACAGGTCTCCTGCTTTCTGGACAAGTGCTTTGTCAGACCAGTATCTAAAAATTCTTAATTAGATACTGCAATCTGATCACCTAAATTCTCTAAGTAGGCTCACACTATGAAGTTTGCTAGGTTGTCAAAGTTCATACAAAAGGTGAGTTTTGGGTACACCTATTTTCAGGTTTTTGGGGTTGCTGACATCGCATACTAAAACACAAGAATTGCTAATTTCTTCATGTGTAGGAATTATGTCCCTCATCCATAGCAGACAACAGAAGAAAAAATACCAGACCTAGGGATGCTACTTGTTTCAGGAATTTCTGCATATCACTATAAGGACCCAGTTATAAGCCTCATGCCTTAACAACATCACCTTGCATAACCACATGTGCCATTTTCACCAGCTTTCCATTAAAAAAAATAATAAACTTAATTAATTTTAAAAAATTATTCAGAGATATAACAATAAAATCATACTCAAGAAAGCAGAGTAAACTGGAAAAAAATGAAAGTTAATGTTGTTGGAATCAATGTCAGCTATAGAAGGTGTTATATAGCAAGGTTTTACCATACTTCAAATGCAAATTCATGTGTCATGATGCACAGGTTTGGCTCTCCTATGAACTATGTTATCCTTCATTACTGTACATCTTTTATGATAAAAAATTATTAAATTGTTATGTTACTTGGTAATGTCAGCCAGATTTTTCCTTTAACCAGGTTTTCCAACCATCTCTCTCATACTCCATTTTCCACTTGCACACAGCAATTCTCTGACCCTAGGAGGATCCTTTGTGCCTGTGGTTATGTGGATGCCACACCTAAGTGAAAGAAACACATAAAAAATTTCCTGGATCCACAACAACAATTCTCTTTTGAGAATGCCTGGAAATGGTAATTAAGAATAGGCCAGAAGAGAATCTTTCATCGTAACAAGTTTGAATTTCACTGCTTCAAATAAAAAAGCCTGCTGGAGACTACAATCACATCCTGCCAGTAACACTAAAAGAAAGAACTATTAAATGCTGCTTGTTGAGAAGAAAACAAAGGGTATAATGAAAGCCATGGCCCAAACTAAACTGAAGGAAAACACAGGGTCCAGGAATTAATTAGTGAAGCTAATTCATTTGTCATAGGGAGCTGACAAGCAGCCAGTGGACAGGAAGAAACTGGGGAGGCTTCAAAACAACCAATGATTGTGTGTGAACTTGAAATAAAATAAGATAGAACAAGACAAGGGGTTTCCTCAGTAAAGCACCATAGAAAGTTAAGCAGAAAAAGCAAAACAAAGGGATTCTCTTAGGTGTCTCCGTCTTACTGTGTTGTAGGCAACAGAATTTTGTGTATGGATTTGGCAAGGTATCAGATGAAAGAACCAAATAATTCTGATGTAAATTTATGCTACATATTGCCCAGTTACCTGAGCCAAGTAAATTACACTGTAATGTATCTGTTCTGAGGATTTATGTTTCATTCCCTCTCCCAATTCCTTAACCCAGTGTGATTGTCCAGTCTCCAAGTAATTTTCTGACAAGAGTGCAACTCATGCATTTGTCCTTCTGCTGTTGTTCCACAGCTGAAGAAAGTGGAGCCACAGCACCCTTCTCATCTCCTCTGCTGCAGCTGGATAGTCCTGAAAAGATTGTTCTAATTTACTCTATTATATCTATAAAGTAACTGGTCCAAAATGCAGGTTGATGGAATTGAAACACAGTGAATTAAATAGCAAATGTTGCAGAGGAGGATTTGGAAGTGAGGATGAGTGACTGTGGCAAGAGCAGAGCTCCCTGCATTCCAGTAATCACCACCATTATCAGATTTATTACTCGACTCTTGGATATTGTACTTGTTTCCATACTCTACTGTATCATTCTTTCTATAACATAACTAAAAAATAGATGTTGCAGAAGCATAAACCACTGCCCTTGGATATGCTATTGTAAAAAGTAGAATAATTTTTTAAAAATTTAACTTAATTTTGGGAAAGGTGCAAGTTTTTTAGTAAAAGTTGAGTCCAGTGTTGGTTCTGCTGAGTTGTGGCTCATCATACCATTTCTATTTCTTAATGCTACTGTCATACAATTATTAAATTGGGGAATTCAGTCTGTAGGCCTGTAAAAGTAGGAATACTGTAGTGCAGTGATGGAAGATAGGAAGGTCTGTGGAAGAAAATAGACATTTCAGCTGGTATTTTGGCTGGTAGTGATGTTCCCATGGTATGATGATCATATTTACTACTTCACTGGCAATTAGAAATTCCTGATCAAAGACAAGTTCACACCACAAAAAAAAAAGATTTTTTGTGTCTCATCTGAGATGATAGACAGTTGATTTTATTAAGCTGTTTGTGCTTTTCACCGAACAGCAAATTAAAAGAGAATTTTGTTTTAATAATTATAGGTTCATGCAGATCACTCATCTTGGTATGCAGCAAAAATTATCCTTTGAAGGTAAGCTAATTAAATTCCCTGCTCAGGAAGAATTCAGGCAATATTTTCTTCCAGCTTGTTCTTACTTGTGGTCAGGAGGAAACTCATCAAAATTAAATTTGAAGATTTATGTGCTGATTACACTTTCAGCCAAAGTAGCAGACTTATAAATTCTCTTTCTGTCTTGATACAAAAGGAACTTTTCTCCATTCAAACTAAAGTACATGTGATCAAATCTTAATTGATACAAATTCTTTTTATACCATGAAGTTCCCCTAAGTTTTGGCCACAAGTTAGAGTTTTTGTTGTTGAGCTGAATTTGCTGTTGGAGTCAGTTTATTCCATTATTTAATTAGATACAGCTAAACAGATATTTTATGGTGTTTTTTTGTTTGCCTGTTTGTTTGTTTTTAATCTCAGCCTATCTGATGAAATTCTAAATCATGGTACCAGCCAAAATTGAAACACACCTTCCCTGCAGTATCACTGCTTTTCTTCAGATACCCTCATATGTAACTAAGTCATTACCTCTAAGACAAATATGATGAAACAGTCTCCATGTATTGAAAGCAAGAATCCAGTTAATTCATTCTTTTCCTTATTGTCTATGGTCCAATTCCCCATGAGGCAAAGACATGTATGTCGTTGAAAAATGGGATATCTCTTCCTGATTGGATATCTCTAGATGACAGACTATTCAGTCAGGATCCAGCTGTGCCATGTGAGCACTGAATGCCATTTCAGATCTCCAGAAGTGCTATATCTAGCAACCAGCTCCACTGCAGACTGGCACAAGCCTCTCCTCTACTCCTCTGCTGTCAATTCCAGCTCCATCCCCACTACAGCAGCACTGGTGGCAAGAAAATTGGTTAGAACATACAGAGGTATAACAGAGCATCCATTCTGCCTAACCTGAGGACCTGATTTATGTTTTAATCTAGACAGTAAACAGTGGATATAGATGATTGATAGATAGATAGATAGATAGATAGATAGATAGATAGATAGATAGATAGATAGATATCTTGAGGGAGGGTACAACTGCTGTGTATCTCACCATAATCACCTAAGTTACAGGGGTTGCACTCTAACCAAAGTTTATAAAATAAGACTATTGTTTCACTTCAGAAAACTGAGAAGTAAAGGGAGGTAGCAATATGTGTTGGATAAAAATATCAGAAATTCAAAACATTTATGTGAAAACCAGAAGCTTTTGGTTTTCTCTCACTTGGGGGAATATGTCCTCCAGTATTGACCTCAGACTGTTAAAGATAAAGGATAGAATGTCTCAAAGGTGAGCTTCTGCTATAGGCATTTGAGGGATAAATTCCCCCCAAAAATTCACAAAGTGTAAAGGAAAAGAGCATGTCCAATATCTATTTAATTCTCATTCTGGCCACATGAGTATCAAACGATGTATTTAAACAACACAGAGAAGTAAAATGTCTTTATGTGTATATATATCATACAGAATTTTACTTCAATGTTATGGTTGCATGTGACCTTTAATTTTTGCCATTTATTGAGCAATTCAACTCTGGCACTGAGTGATAGAGCATCACAAAATACACCCTAATTTTATAACTCTGTAGCAATGCCTTTTAATCTGCTTTATTTCTATAAAACTGAGAAAGTAAACACCCAAGGAAGAATAGCCTCATCTGTTTAAGGTGTGTTATTTCCACTAGCAAGTACACAAAAATCAGTCCTTAATTGAAAAAGCAGTCACAAAAATGTTTAAATAACCTTACAAAAATCCATGCTGTGTGAAATTTGAATATACTGGAGCCTAAATACATGGCTCTGAACCCAGACATCCAGATTTAGAAAAGTACTTGTTTCTCTTTGCTGGCCAAAACTCTAATGCCTCTTTAGTGCAAACAATTTTGAAAATGTATCCTACATTTTTAAGTGGAAAAATATAATGGTTCTTCTCCCTATTCCCAACCTATCTCATATCCAATGAGCAGTTTGTTCTTGCTAAAACATTGCTTAAAATCTTAAAAATAAAAATCCTAATTTTATAATGAAGAAACCCCAAGCCTTGTATGTCAAAACAGTCTTCCTGTTAACTTTTATAAGATCTTTGCTACTGATTAGATGGTAATGTTTTTTTTGCAATTTGATACATTTTTCCTAGAAAAGATCAATGATCAAAAGGTTTTACATTGCCCTATACATACTGAGTCCTTGTCAAAAGCTTGGTATTTGTTTCAAGCTTATGACACACAATTTAGAAAACATCTTGATTCGGAGACACTAATGCATTTTATAGAGTCCATTTAGCATTTATTAAGCTGTGCCTCAAATTTTTATCTGATAAAACTCATAGGTGCCATCATTACCATTTAGCCAGTGGGTAGCTGAGACAAAATTTCAGTGTAGTTTACCCAGGGTGCCACAAACAGCCCTTGGGCAGAGCACAGCTCTGAATCATGCTCCAATAATGATATCTCAGGGATAATGCTCTTCTGTCCTCTGCCTGAACAAATGAAAATCACGTTGCCATTTTCAACTGGTAGAAAATTACACATACAGATATATTTTCGACTTATTTTGTGAGGATGTGCTTTGCTGCTTGAGCTATTTCTCAGTGATCAGAGTCCCTTTACAGAGAGCAGATTCTGTATTTCACTTGCTGTCCCCAGCACTAAGTTTTTAAAAAGTTTGCTGAACTCATGCATACTAATAAGTTTTCAAGTATAAAATACCACTATAAGAAACAAATAAGTCACAAAAAAAAGACAGATGAAAAAATAAAAATCCAGAAATGCTGAGCTAATGCAGAGCTGGATTATACTCCAAAATCCACCGTTCCCAGGGGTTGAGATTTTCTTCCATAAATGATTGCAATTGCATCCTTGATTTCTTATATCCTTGAAAGGGTGATGGAAATAAAGCTATTAATATAGCAGCTTTTCTGATAAAAAATGTCTAAACAGATGTTATAACTATAGAGCTGACAGGAAAAATATTTAGGAGACCATAGAACTCACTTTAAACCAATTAATTGCTGCCATACAACCAGTTTTGTGTACTCAACCACAAATTAAGTCTAATGAATAGGACTTTTAAAGAGCTTTTTATTAAAGATGTGCCAATTTCTTTCTTCTTTGAATTACTGTATATATGTTTCTTTTGCATTTGGAAAAACAGCTTTTATATATTCAAAATTCACTTTTGACAAAATACTTTATGACAATAAGAAGAAAAGTGGTGCTATCTTGTTCTCTCTTCAAAAGATGCTTTATTTTTGTGGTTGCAATTATTCTACTCTGCATTTAGCTTAGTTTCCAATGATGGACTCTTGGCAATGCTATTTTTCACTGTAGGACTCTGTTTTTGTGGTGGCTGTAATTGGTACAGACATTTGGCATCTTTTCAGATCAGTGTGGTTAGAGAAGCAGCATGAATACTGTGCACATCCAGAAAAGTTAAAAATAATTAATTTGTTTTCCAGATAATAAATAAACCAATGTGGGAAAAGGGAAAAGGGGAAAAAAATCCAAACCCACCAAGGCCAAGATACAGAAAAAAAGGAAGTAGATCCTTGTTTGATAATAATTCCTCCTCATCTGCTGGACCCACAGAATTCTCAGTGACTGTATCAGACAGCTATGGGTGCTCCAAAACTGAGTCATCTGCAATTAATCCATTTCCTTCGCTCCATCTGAGCTGCAGAGATCCCTCTGGGGCATGTGGGACCTGCCTGTCCAGGTGTGTGAAGCCAGGCAGGCTTCATGAGGTGTGCACTAGATACCTGCAGGGCAGTCATGAGCCAGAGATTTATTGATATGGGAAATCCCACGGTGTCTTACTCTGGCACACACATTGCCAATGTTCTAAGAGCCCTACCATATCTAAATGCTGTCTACACATTTCCTGGGATTTTAAAAAGCATTTTGGAATGACCCTCAACTGCCCAACTCTGAGTTCTTCAGTTTAAAGACAGACCAGAGTAGAAGGCATCAAAAGAGTGAATTCCATAAATTATTCCCTGCCTGATTCCCAGTGGAGAATGAGAGCTGAAATGCAGTGCCAAGACAGGAAACTGTCAGTCTAGGAAATGGTCAAATGGGTAGCCCAGGAGAAAGAGATACAGGAAATTCCTAACAGAGGAATAATTCTATCTTATTTTTCATATATGCGAGAATCTTCAAAAGTGGGGATAACTACTGCTCTGAATAGACTGGCTTCTGCAGGGAACCAAAATACACTAATAATTAGTAAGAATGAAACCATGACATTTTCAACTTACTGGTGAAAGAGCAAAGATGGGTCAGTACTGGTGTCGTTGATGTTGATTTTTAAGTGCAGTAAATGAACTGCAGATGGAACCCTTATTATTAATACTTACTTGTCTGTGCCAGGAAAATAAAATACCATTTATTCCTAAATATCCCTGTACATTTTCAGTGCAAATGGGACAGGGCTTCACCTTGGAGTCTCCCCAGCCCCTCTGCACATCATGCCACCACCTTTTTTTGCCTGTCTGTCTGTGCCTGCTCCATTGAAAGGTAAGGCAGGATCCTGGCTGGAAGGGGGATGCAGTGTGGTCCTCAGGTGCCCCAGCCTGGCAGACTGGGAATTGTTAGAGTGTAGCTTCCCATGCCAGCAGTCCTCATGTGTGGGCAGACACAACCATGTATTTTAGGGTGCCAGTCTCTTCCAGAGCATCTCAGTCACTCTGTTTCATTGATATTCCCTGTTAGGTTTGGCACTGCACATCTGCAGAAAATCTGGCCAAGGCTTCTGGATGGCTCACTATGACCTGGTGCTGCCTATTCATAATCTTGTTATCTTCTAAATGTCTGTGCCCAGAAATAAAAACAATGACTACTATGTAGTTCCTTGGATTTTTTCCCCAGCATCTCCCTTCTTAAAGAAATTTATCACAAGACCTTTTCTTGTGTAACTTCAGCCTCTTTTCACAATTTGTCAGAGAAAATAATTAATACCTCCACAGCCATGGGTCTCACCTGGTGAAGGAATGCAAATATGGAAACTCCAAAGGTGATAAGAAACATTCAGCATAGATTTATCACAAAAAATGTCATTATAAATAATTCCCCAGAGTAAGCACACCATCTGCTTTTCTGTGCCCCGCCAACTTCCATAGCTCTGATGGGAGAGGCTGCCAAGACAAATCTTGGCAGGTCTCACTGATACCTGGTAGAGTGCTGGCCAACAGAGTTTTCCAGCTCAATCAAATTTCTTTGACAGCAGAAGTGGTTTGCAGGCAGGAAGTGGCACATATTATATGTCTGGCATTAATAAGCTTGTGACAGTGCCTCACATGACATCCTAAACACAAACAATGGAAATAGATCTGGAGTGTTTGTTCATGAGCAGGACTTAGGGTCATGACTGTCACTAGACTACAAGCTCAAGCAAAAATGCAGTTGTTTATGCAAGTATTTGGGTTGCACAAAATTATTGGTCTGTAAGTAGTGTCTCACAACCAGAGTAACTTACATCACTAGACAAAACAAAGCCAGTACAGAATAGGTAAACAAGAAATTGAAATCTACACTGAAAGAGTAGTTACCAAGGGCCCACTATCAAACCAAAAATAAGCAAGAGTTGTTCAAAACAGATTTTACTTATCTAGGTCAAACCTTGTCATTATACAAAATATTATCACTTATTAAATAAATATAATTAAAATTTAGTGGGTGTTATTATCCATTATATTGTGTATCAAATTATTAATTGTTATAAATAACATGTAATATTTACATGAGTGACTTAAATAACAAGACAATTCATTTATGAGCAATACAGTTGTAAATAAAGAACATAAGGATCATTAACAAGTCCATACATAAGACAGATGAGGTAATTATGCTTCTCTAGGCTTTGAATTTTGGATTCAAAATTTTCATCCAATTACTTATTGCATGCATTGTAGTAAACTTCCAAAAAATGGCAAACATCATACTAGTTTGAGTCAGCAGCCTCTTAGCCAAATTTATTTATACCTTAAAATCTAAATAAAGTTACAATAAGGAAAGGCAATTAAAAAAAATTTAAAAGGAAAGGAAAACATAGAGAAGGGAGTGAACTGCCTTAACATTTTCTCTCATTGTTTTCTTTTGAGAGGAAGAAAATGGCATGTTGAAAACAGCCACTAGAATATCTCTAAACTGTAGAATGCACATTTATTCCTTATTCATGTATATTTCACTAAATGACCTTTATGCCTTTGACTTTCTCAAGATAGGAAATAAGTACTCAAGCAAGGAGACAGGTGGAGATTAGCTTTAATTATTAAAAAATTCAGCTTTATTTTCCTAGAGATTATCAGTCTTTTCCATGGAACTCGTAATTCAGCTAAGGCATTGTTCACCTGGCGGATGTTTACTCAAAAGTTTCCTCAGATCCCTCCTTTCAGTAGCCTTTGGATATCTGCCACAAAAGCTCTTTCATGGGAGCACCATCTGGCACTGCTTTCCCATCTTGGTATCAACTCTCTCCAAGCAGAGGTGCTTCCCCAAGCCCAGCTCATGCCATCATTCCACCTGGGAGCCACCAGCAAACAACGAGGCAATTCAGAAACAGAGCAGGATCTGGACACCTGAGTGTGCTGAACATTTCCACTTGCCTAGCAAGCAAGTCACAACAATTCATTGATGAACACACAGCTTGGGCTTTATCCAGTGATAAATGATGGCTACATTACTGATACTATTGCATTTCTTATATCATTAACATCATCAAATGAACAGGACACTGAAAAATGAACAAGATAGCAGCAGAAATTAGGCCCAAGTTTTAGAGTAGGTTTAGAATAAACACTCTATTTGCCTAAACTGTGATGTCCTTTTAATTGTTCTAGAAAAAGTTTTGCTCAAAAACACATCTTGTTAGGAAAAACTTATCAGGAAAGGACTGTGTTCAACAAATACCTGCCAGAAAAATCAATGTACTGGAAAGGAAAGGAAAGGAAAGGAAAGGAAAGGAAAGGAAAGGAAAGGAAAGGAAAGGAAAGGAAAGGAAAGGAAAGGAAAGGAAAGGAAAGGAAAGGAAAGGAAAGGAAAGGAAAGGAAAGGAAAGGAAAGGAAAGGAAAGGAAAGGAAAGGAAAGGAAAGGAAAGGAAAGGAAAGGAAAGGAAAGGAAAGGAAAGGAAAGGAAAGGAAAGGAAAGGAAAGGAAAGGAAAGGAAAGGAAAGGAAAGGAAAGGAAAGGAAAGGAAAGGAAAGGAAAGGAAAGGAAAGGAAAGGAAAGGAAAGGAAAGGAAAGGAAAGGAAAGGAAAGGAAAGGAAAGGAAAGGAAAGGAAAGGAAAGGAAAGGAAAGGAAAGGAAAGGAAAGGAAAGGAAAAGGAAAGGAAAGGAAAGGAAAGGAAAGGAAAGGAAAGGAAAGGAAAGGAAAGGAAAGGAAAGGAAAGGAAAGGAAAGGAAAGGAAAGGAAAGGAAAGGAAAGGAAAGGAAAGGAATAGATAATGTGCTATGTTGTACTTTCTGCTTTCAATCATACATATCTTTACTACATTGTTTGACAGTCTGTTTGTATTAGAAGAAAAGGTCACAAATTATCCCAAATATCTCATAAAGACTAGTTATTTTCTGAAAATGAAACACCCTCCACATATCAAATCAAATTTAAGTAAATGTGTTAATGATAAGGAACAAATATGAATATGCTTTGTATGAATGCAGGCATCCCTCTTTGAAAAGTATATCCAGAAAAGTAAATTTTAAAGCTCCTCTATTGATGGATATAGCTTTATAAACCATTGAAATGGTTGGCATGCCAGGAAAAGGTCAAAAGTTACATGGCTAAGCATAAAAACAAACAAGAGAGCTACAGAGTTCATTAAAAGTCAATCCTGCCCTCATATATGGGATCAGGTATTTGCTTTCTTTTTGTTTTATTGAATGAGAAAATACATTTCTTATAACCATAACAATTATTTTTAACATGGTTTAAAGTACCAAGCACTTCCACATATGAGTTGATGCTAAATAAAGATGAGGCACAAAATAAAGCAGTTTCTGTTTTTCCTTCATATGTTTCCTGCCTCCCCAAGCCTGTCCCTCCTGTTTTAGCAGTGCTGATGTTACCAGCCCCCAGGCAGAGGGAAGAAATCCTTGGCAAACAGTATCTAGATCAAATTCTTCCCTTGATTTCATATTCTGGGGCTGGCAGATGAAGAGCCTGGACTGGCTTACTGTAGAAAAACAAGATCTCTTAGGACCCTCCTTAGCATGTGTTCCAATGTCAAAGAGGTTACCATCTCTGTCAAGAAATAATGCAGACAGGTCACAGCATTCATTCTATCCTTTTTGTATGGCTGTGGTACAGGTGACAAAATGGCATGAAAAATTCAATTTAAGTGAAACTGCTGATGTACACTTAGTGTGAGCTCTGACAAATAAAATAGACAACACATCGTCAAAGAGAGTTCTGGGGGAAGGGAAAAAAAGGTAGAAAAATCACCAAAGCCAAAAAATCTGAGTTCTGAAAATAGAGAGAGTAAAGCAAACATAAAGGCTCAGCAAGGTAAGAACACCCACTGATGAAGAAAGGACCCAGATGCAGCAGATAAAATAGGTGGAATATTTCTATGATGGGTTTGTTGTTTGTTTGTTTGCTTGTTTGTTATTATAGATAAATGATCTTATCTGTGGAAGAGAACACATCTTTACACTATTCTAAATATTTTCCCAGGAATATTTTCACCATTTTGACTGATGATCACTCAACAGATGTACATAGATAACTTGGCATATACCATCAACATGCCTGAGAATTGATAGAATGCTGTCTGGTTTAGGCAGAACTACATCAGTCTGAATGATCTGAAGAGTAAGCTTAAGGGTATGCAGTTATGCTGCTCCTGTTTCTTCTTGTCTATAAAAAATTTTAGACTGAAATACCTCCTATATGTTGCCCAACTCAGCTGTTTTCTCTGCATCCAGACAGACTTTCTAAAAATCCCAGAGCCAGAGACTGAAAATGTCTCTACTAACTGTGGTGGGGTGGATGAGATGAATTTTAAAGGTCTCTCCCAACCCAAACTATTCAATGATTCTATGTTTCTCCAAGTTTACACCCAAGAGAACCAGCATTTGTACAAGTGGGAAGAGATGACCAGAATGGAAAATTCCTGGCCAGAAAGTGATAGGTTCCAGAACAATCAAGCAAATTTTAAGACAAAACCATTTTGAACATTGATTACCTTGCTCTTCCTGCCTTCCCAACATCAAAGTATTATTTATCTGAATAAGAGAGAGAGAGGAGAGAGAGCAAGATTTTAGGTGTACTTTTCTATATATGTGGGCATGCACATACCTTTCCTTCTAGTGAGGAAATTCCTTGTACAATCATAGAATCATAGAATCAGAATCATAGAATCATAGAATCATCGAATCATAGAAGCATAGAATCATAGACTTGAAGATCATCAAGTCCCAACCACTCTGCCATGGCCAGAGACACCTTCCACTAGACCAGGGTGCTCAGGGACCCATCCAACCTGGTCTTGAACACTTTCAGAATTTCCCTGGGAAATCTGTTCCAGTGCCTCACCATCTCACAATAAAGAACTTTTTCCTAACATCTGATATAAACCTGCTCTCTTTCATTTTGAAGCCATCTCCTCCTTGTCACATCACTGTACGTCCTTGCAAAAAGTCTTTCTCTCTCCATCTTTTTTCCTTCAGGTACTAGAAGGACACAATTAGGTTATCCTGAAGCCTTTTCTTTTTCAGGCTGAACAAATCCACTCCTCTCTGCCTTTCCTCATAGGAGGTGCTCTATCTGTCTCATCACCTTGGTGGCCCTCCTGTGTAGCTGCTCCAACAGATCCTCCCTGAGCTGGGCACCACCAGGGCTGGATGCAGCAGTGCAGGTGGGGTCTCAGCAGAGCAGAGGGGCAGGATCACCCCCTGGCCCTGCTGCCCACACTGCTTTGGATGCAGCCCAGGATACAATTGGCTTTCAGGGCTGCCAGCCCTCATTGCTGGGTCACATCCAGCCTCTCCTCCAGCAGCAGCACATGGATTAGCAGTGACTGTCCTTGTCAGCAGATGTGCCCTAGGTCTGTTCATCCCCAGACTGGATTGTACCAGGGATTGCCCTGACCCAGGTGCAGCACCTCACACTTGATCTTGTTGAACCACATGAGATTCCCACAGGCCCAGTTCTTGAGCTTGTCCAGGTCCCTCTGGATGCCATCCTGTCATTCAGGTGTGCCAGCCACAGCATTCAGCTTGGTGTCATGTGCAGATGTGCTGAGGGTGCACTTGATGCCTTTGTTTCTGTCATTAATGAAGACATTAAGTAACACTGGTCCCAGTGCAGACAGCTGATGGACACCATTGTCCATGGGGATCCAGAGCCATTGGCCACAAGCCTCTGTGTGTGACTGTCCAGTTCCTCATCCACCCAACAGTCTCCCCATCAAATCCTTCTGTCTCCAGTTTAGAGAGAAGGATGTGGTGGGGTCCCATGTCAAGGGCTTTGCACAAGTCCAGATAAATGACATCTGTAGCCCTTCCCTTGTCCACTGATGCAGTCACTCCATCACAGAAGGCCACTGAGTTGGTCAGGCAGGACTTGTCCTCGGTGAAGCTGTGCCCAAATCACCTTCCTGTCCTCCATGTGCCTTAGGATAGCTTCTAGGAGAATCTGTTCTATGACCCTTCCAGGCAGAGAGGCAGGTTAGTAGTTCCCAGGGTCTTTTCTTTTTACCCTTTGTAAAGATGGGTAAAAAAAAAAGGGTTTAAAGATGGGCACAATATTTCCCTATTTCTGCTTGCCTGACTGCCATGACTTTTCATATATCATAGACAGGAGCTTGCCAACTACATCAGAAAATTCCATCAGGATTCTGGGACACATTTAATCAGGTCCTATGGACTCATGAACATTCAGCTTCTTCAGGTACTCATAAACCTGAATTTTACTTACAGTGGGAGGAACTTTACTGTCTCAGTCTCATCCTGCTGTCCATCCACTTGAAAAGTGTGGCGACAGAAATCAGCCATTAATTGGTCCTTGTTTGGTTGGGATTGCTTTGCTGATAAGAAGAAAAAAAGAACTGGACACCTGTTTGAACAAGAAATGAGCTCAGCATGTAGCACAGACATCAGGGGAAAAAAAAGAAGATAAATTAATTGTTTGCTATTTGCTGCTAGCAGTAAGACAAAATACTATCTTCCAAATACATTTCCAGAAAAGTAAGTAAGAGCTGTCCAGATGACTCATATACGAGGGAATTGGATATGATTTCCTGCTTTTTGGTCTGAAAGTATCCCCCTCAAAATTTTCAAAAAGCAATGTGAGGAGATCCACAAATTCCATGATCTGATGCTGCCTGTCCCAGCCCCTTCAGTGGCCATGCTCATGAAAGTAACCTGTCTAGAGAGTGGGTACAAAATGTTCTTTCAGTAAAAGCTGTGCACAGCCAAATGCAAAAAGAAGAAAAATACATGGAAAAAAGTCAAATAAAAACAAGTTAAATAAAAATATAAATGTATAATACAAGTATAGCTCTAAAGCAGAGCAGTGTACTTGAGACTGAAAACAATGAAATACAAAAGGCCTGTGTTGTAGAAAAAGGACTTGAAAGTTTTCAGACATGTATAGTCACCAAATATTTCCTGCACACAGTACAAATATTAACTTTTTTTTTTTTTTCCTGGTGGGTATTTTGCAGGTTTTTGAACCATCAAGCTACAGAAGCAAAGATTGTGAATGACTCACACAAGACATTTCAATCCTATTAGTCAGATATTTGTTACTGGAATAAGTATTGATTCTGTGCCTGCCTAGTTGAAAGATGTGTCTGATGGTTCATGAGGGAAGGCATGTGACATTCAGGGATCCTGGTTTTCTCCAGTAAATACATGGATCTTTCCAGACAGGGGTTCCCAGACTTTGCTGAATGAACTTCTAGTGGTGTTGGAATGGTTTCAGACCAGTTCTGCACATAACGATAGCCAAATCAGTTAAAGATAGGAATCCTGTTTTAGATAGAATCACTACAATTTGCTGGTGGTAGCCAGGGTAGCAGACCTGACCTTTCTGTACTGAGCCTTTCTGCCCATGGAAACATGTTAATCCAAGAATTCAGCAGCTTTTTTTTGGGTTTAACAGCTTAATTTTATTGGGTCTGCATGGCCAAGCTTTGGTAGCAGGTGGCTACAGGGGTGGCTTTATTGAGAAGCTGCTGGAAGCTTCCTCCATGTCCAGCAGAGCCAATCCCTGGCAGTTCCAAAGATGGACTGGTGCCACTGGTCAAGGCTGGGCCAATTGGAAATGGTGATAACAGATTTAAGAAGAAAGGGAAAAAAAGGTATTGCACAGTTGTGGCCAGGGAAGAGAGGAGTGGGAGATGCGGGAGGAATAACTCTGCAGACCCCCAGGTCAGGGGAGAAGAAGGGGCAGGAGGTGCCCCAGGAACTGGAACTGGGATTTTCCCCTGCAGCCCCTGGTGCAGCCCAGGGTGAGACAGCTGAGCCCCTGCACAGGGAGGGACGTGGGGATGCAGGGATTGTTCTGCAGCCCAGGGAGGGCTGTGGGGATGCAGGGATTGTTCTGCAGCCCAGGGAGGGACATGGGGATGCAGGGATCCATCCCCAGCCCAGGGAGGGACATGGGGATACAGGGATTGTTCTGCAGCCCAGGGAGGGCTGTGGGGATGCAGGGATTGTCCTGCAGCCCAGGGAGGGACATGGGGATACAGGGATCCATCCCCAGCCCAGGGAGGGACATGGGGATGCAGGGATCCATCCCCAGCCCATGGGGGGCCCCACACTGGAGCAGGTGGGTGCCTGACAGGGGCTGTGACCCCATGGGAGATCTGTGGAGAAGGGAACACCACGGGAGCAGCCTGTCCTTGAAGGACTGCAGCCTGTGGAAGAGTGACCCACACTGCAGCAGTTTGGGGAGGACTGCTGTTCATGGGATGGATTCACACTGGAAAGGTTCATGGAAAGGAACCCCACAGTGCAGCGGGGGAAAGACTCTTCTTCCTGAACAGTGAGAGAAACAACCTGTAATGAACCAACCATAACCCCCATTTCTGTCTTCCTGCACCACTGGGGGAGGAGGTGGAGCTGGGAAGGAGGGAGGGGTGGGGGAAAGGTGTTTTTAAGATCTTATTTTACTTCTCATCATTGTGCTCCGCTCTTGTTAGTAGTAAATTTCATTAATATCTCTAATTCTAGTTAGTTTTTCCTGGAACCCCCAGGAAGCAGGGCTTCAGCACATGTAGAAATTGCTCCAGAAGTCAAATATTGTAGCATTTATATCTGAGCTGATGCCATATGGTGTGGAATATCCCTTTGGTTAACTTGGGTCAGCTTTCTAGCTGTGTCCCCTCCCAGGATCTTGCCCATTCCCAGCCCCCTGATGGTGGTGGGAGGAGTGTAAGGGAAATGTGCCAGCTCTGCTCAGCAGTAGCCAAAGCACAGGTGGGTCACCAACACCTTTCCAGGTGCCAATGCACAGCACAGCACTTGGAGGGCTGCTGTGGGAAATTGAACTTCAGCCAGACCCAACACCCTGATCCTCAGCAATCTCCTGTGTGCAGACAGGTGTAAGGGTCACTGAGCAATTGGCTCTCCTGGCCGCTGGATGGGTGGTGCTGGTTTGTGTGGTGACACTCATGGGATGGCTCAGGAGAGAGGTGAGAGGAGATGAGGACAGCTCTGGTTTAGGAAAGGGGAGTGTGAGACAGCAGAGAAGATAGGCATGCTAAGGGACAGGAGAGAAGATCCCAAAAGAATGAAAGGGACTGAAAACACTCACTGGTGAGTGCACATCACCTGGCACAGAGCCACAAGCTGTCTCTGTGTAGGAGGTAATGAAGTGAATAAATGGGCAATCCGCATTTTGAGGCTCTGACCCCAATTAAATCTTCCATTTGCTTCAAAGGGACCAGGCATATGCTCAGAATTATGCTGAGTTTTTTTCCTGCATAAGAACACAAAGTGCTAATTGGTTAATTGGTGTTCATATTTTACCAGAAAGTGTTTTTTTAATTATTGGCTCACGTACTGACTAGCAGAGTTATGTATATTTAGTCCTATGTCCTATTAACCTCCCTTTGCAACTTGGATTTGTTCCTTCCACAGCTGTCACTGGACTTCAGATTTGCTATAGGGTTGCAATGTCTCCTTAACTGTTTGCAATTGAAGACCTTATTGGAGTGATTTAGTCTTCTTTTAGGAGTTACAGAGAATTGCTACTGGTATGTAGGGAAACTTTGCCATGAGAAGACAACGTGTTTGAACTGTTTTTCATTCTCCTGAATTTATGTCCTTGTTTCAATGTTCTTCATAAAATTAATTAAAATTGACTGCATTCACAATGTCACCTTAATGAAATTGGAATCTCAAACCAGAAGAATAGGAATCAAGTCACACTAGATTCTCTGAGTTTGGTAAGTCTGTGTTCTTTCTTTGGACAAAATAGGTTCCTCTACTTGCAGCTATATTAAGAACAAAATATATGCTTGCTAAGGAAGAAGATGAACAGAAATATCTATGCACAAGTTTACACAATGACCATCTGTATCTGGTTCCTTTAAATACTTAATAAAGAAATGGCCAATGCAGGCAATTGCGGGAGACTCCTCTGGGACTCTTTGTGTCAGGGTGGACGCGAGGGACAAGAATCAGATGCTCTGTAAATGCTAAAAGCTACAGTTGCAGTTTATTATAAGGGAGTCTGCTAGGAGCTGCCCGGCACAGCCACGTGCAGATTAAAGAGATAAAAAGGGGGAGAGAAAGAGAGAAGAAGGAGGGTATAGAGAGAGAGTAAAGAAGGTAAAGAGGGGAAGAGGAGAGGAAAAGAAAAGAGAAAAGAGAGGAAGAAGAGGAGAAGAGTAATGGGATAAAAGGGTATTGGGGTAAAGGGAGAGGGAGAGGAGAGGAGAAGTGGGAGAAGAAGAGCAAGGAGTAAAGATAGGAAGAGAAAGAGAGAAGAGAAGAGAAGAGAAGAGAAGAGAAGAGAAGAGAAGAGAAGAGAAGAGGAGAGGAGAGGAGAGGAGAGGAGAGGAGAGGAGAGGAGAGGAGAGGAGAGGAGAGGAGAGGAGAGGAGAGGAGAGGAGAGGAGAGGAGAGGAGAGGAGAGGAGAGGAGAGGAGAGGAGAGGAGAGGAGAGGAGAGGAGAGGAGAGGAGAGGAGAGGAGAGGAGAGGAGAGGAGAGGAGAGGAGAGGAGAGGAGAGGAGAGGAGAGGAGAGGAGAGGAGAGGAGAGGAGAGGAGAGGAGAGGAGAGGAGAGGAGAGGAGAGGAGAGGAGAGGAGAGGAGAGGAGAGGAGAGGAGAGGAGAGGAGAGGAGAGGAGAGGAGAGGAGAGGAGAGGAGGATGACTTCCCGTTTGTAACACAATAAATTCACTTCCATCATGAATATTCTAATTCCTAAGAACCAATCTAATACAAAATACTAATTCTATAGCATTTACATACAGCCTATAGGAAATCTTACATTAGCATAGCATGTGACATTCTAAACTCTAAGATCTAATCTTTGGGTGCGGGTCAGTCTTTTGTGTCTTTTGGCCTTGCCTTCTGGCCAAAAGCATTGTTTAGTTAAGAGTGGATTAGCTTCGGTGAGCCATCCTATTGTATACCTGGTTATTTAGTAACTAGGGCTTGGTATCTCAAATGTGGCTTTCATTTCAATTTTATCTATGGTTTCTAAATTCCCAGAATCTGAGCATTCATATTTGCAAGATTCCTCAGTTTCATCTTCTCCAACAGGCAATAATACTGGAAGGGTAAAGCTGAGGCCATATTAAAGCTCAAAAAAGTATTTCCTTCACTAGGTTGAAGTTTTCAATTTTCTTTCACCATTTCTCTCTCTCAAGTACCTTTGATGTGCCATTGTTTCTTGCTCCATCTGCTTATAGGATCATCTGCACATATACTAAGAAAACTATGGTCTGATGTGTCAGGCAACTTTTATTGTGGGGAACATGGACATTTGAATCCCACCAGTCTCAACAGGCAGACCCCTATTTAGCACAAACAAGTCATTCATGATGGTTTGGAAGCCACCTCTAAGCAAGGCCAGGCTTTGCATCCCCCAGTGAGATCACATGGTTAAATTATGTCATGAACACAGTTATTCACACTGCTACACAAAGTGAGAAAGCAGTCTGCAGCTGACCCAGGGGATGAAATCTTGCACTCTTCTTTCCTTGGAAGAAAAAGAAGAGCAGACACACTCCCTGGGAGGAAAAAAGGACTAGAAGAGATTACATGAATCATCGAGTCCATTCCCTCTCCACAACCAGGTAACATATTGCTGGATCAAAGAACTCTACTCTTTCCCACACTGCAAAACCCTCAGAGTATTTTGCAACATCTCATAATAATTCCCAGATCTTTACTACAAAAAGAACTGTAGAAAATATTCTTGGCATCTTCCCACAACAGAAATTTTGTACTTTCAATAAAAATGCAAAAATCCTTCCTAGTCAGATCTGTGGAAGAATTCTTTCCTGGACCCATCATGGTGATTAGTCTAACTCTGGTTACAAGAACAAGAGAGAGCAGACAGGCATGAGAGAAATGTCTTCAGCCCCAGCTGTCCCAGATCAGTGTCAGGGAACAAAAGGCAAGGGAGAGAAAAAAAATATTCTTCTACCCACCACGTGCTGATGGGGCGGGGGTGAGTGATAAAGATGATTTTGCCTCTTTTTTCTGCATTTTGGAGGTTAAGAAAAACCCTCATATGCCCTATTAAGGCCATTTCCTACAGTTCCAAGGAGTGTTTCTCAGTCTCATGCAGTTCTCAGTAAGTTTTGGTCCTCCTGACATCTTGAGTGTTGCCTTATATTTATTTCTGAAGCAGTTCTTCACAGTGCCAATGAGAAAATCAATGTGCCAGGTATTTCACCTAGAGAGCCATCACTGCCAGGTTCAGTTAGCTGACTTCAGAGCTGCTCCAGGAGCCCAAAACAGGATTAAAAGCAATCCCAGACCCACTAGATGGCACTGTGGGTGGCTACACCAGCACTTGAGAGCCCAGGCAGAGGTAGCTGAGCCTGGCAGCTTCAGTCTGGGTTGTGTGGCTCTGATTCCCAGCACGACTCCCTCTGCCTGGAACCTCACTCGGCAGTTTTGCCCATTCAGCAACTTTTCAGAACCCTCAGTCGCTCCAAATTTAGGCTCTTTCAAATAATTATCAGTATTTTTTTTTTCCTCAAGAAGCTCCACGATTATATTTTTCCAGTTCCTGGATCTTCCACAAAACATTCCAGAGGTTTCAAGAAATATTTAGAAAGTTGGTAAGTCTGAGTGTCCTGCCTGGCTGGTGTTCAGTATGTATGTCAATGGAAGGGTACAAACTTTAACCAAGCTTTCCAAAAAGGCTGCAGATTACAGGAATTTTGATGTGACCCCAACTTTCCATCTTGGTTGCACTAGTTTTGCTCTACAGTGAGTCTGGATCCCAATAAAATCAGTTGGGAAGGAGAATTTCCACTGGGATTGTGGAAAGTTGGATAGAGGCCTCTGTCAGGTTTCCAAACACTTGAAAAGAGTGTGCTGACATTTGGTAAATCTTCCTCACTTTTCTAATCAAGGTTTCTACCCTTACTGCAAGCAGTGTGTGATGCTTTATGATCACAATGAAAATTGGTGGGATTGTTGGAAAAAACAATGGGACTGCCATTTTCAGTTTGGGGGCAACTCTTTTGTCAAGTACATTTTTCTAACAGAAATGGGAGTCAAAGTCTTCTTATTTCTGTCTCTGCTTCTGTATATTATTTCATCACAATCTCCTGCCCTGGCTTTTAAAAGCTTCTCTTGTGTTGCAGCTTTAGCATCATCCTGAGTAGGGCTTTGAGCCTTTCTTTTCAGTCTTTGGAACCATCTATTGTGCCTCCCTAAGTGAAAGCACTATTTGACACCACTCCTCTCCATACTCTCACATTGCTATTTACTCTAATAAAGTGAATTAGGCATTTTCCAGCTCGTTCAGGATCCAACCACAAACTAATCTTTAGACCACACACCAATCATGCAAGTTGAATGAGCACCAACAATTCCTAGGTCTTGTGCATTTATCATGAGACATTGAATACTTTGGGTTGAAAGGGATCCTTAATGGCCACCCAGTCCAAACCCTCTGCAATGATCAGGGACAACTTCAAATCATTCAGACTGATTGTTTCCAGGGATGGGGCATCTATCATCTCTATGGGCAATCTGCCCCAGTGTTTCACCATCCTCATAATAAAAAACCTCTTCCTTGCATGTAATCTGAATGTTCCCTCTTTCATTTTTAAACTGTGGCAACAGACCCTGCTAAAAAATCTGTCCCAATATTTCTTATAAGCCCCCTCTAGGTACTGAAAAGCCACAATGAGGTGTCCCTGGAATCTCCTCCAGGCCAAACCCCAACTCTCTCAGCACTGGAAGCAGTCTCTCAGAGAAAACCTCCTCGACTAGGTAGTGCAGGTCAGCACAGCACTGTAAGGAAGGACAAATATGCTCATCAAGCCCTAAGCTGTTACTTAATGACCCTCATCCAAAGGTTACATCTTCCAGACCTGGCAGGCACAGCAAATGACTGTATGAGGATTCTCAGATCTCAAGAGTGCAAGGGCTCACAGGAGCAGTAGATAAACCAGATATCCCTCCTCCCTACTCATCAAGTACTTATCTGGAGAGATCCAGATAAACCATGGATAAGGTGCAAGTTGCAGAGCAAGAAGTGAGAAAAAACTATGTGAGACTGGGAACAGGGTTCTGTACTCACATAAATGAGTGACTGTGGGTAAAACCCCTAAACAGGAAAAAAAAATGTGCAAAAGATTCTAAAGTACCTCTTCTATTCTTTTTCCTGTTCTTTGTTTTATGCCAACAATATCCAGTTTTGCCTGGACACTGCACAAAATTCAAATGACATGAGAAACTCCAGAAATTCAGGGGTGTATCTGGACACAAATTTTAGTGCTATGATGAGTTCAATGCAATACTATGTCACAGCTTTAAAGATTATTAAAACTGGCATTTATATCTTCTAGATAAAATAAATAAATTATTTTAATTAAAAAAAAAAAACAACTAAATAATATAAAAACCAAAAAAACCAAAAAAAAAAAAACCAAACAAAAACAAACCATCAAGCAAGCACCAAGAACCAGTGTACCTCATCAAGTTTCCAAATGAAAATGATTTGTTGTAGATGGCTTTTTCCAGCAGACCTCAGACTTGGGCATGATGAAGTTTTGTATTGTAGTCACTCATCCACAATGAGATTTTGATCTGTATTCAGTACTGGAACTTGAGAAAAAATTCTCAAGGCAGTTTGAGCTCCGAATGTAGTTTAAAGTAGTTTTAACTTGCACGAATTTGTAATAAAGTTGAGAGAACATTAGACAGCAATACATTCTGGGTTTTACTTATCTCATAGAGCAGGATTTACTCAAGGGGTGCAGAAGACAAAACTTGACCTCCATATCCTACACTACATCCATGTAATGATTTTTTCCCAATTTTAAACCTATTCACTTCAAAGATGATGGGCATGTTATGTCTGTATTTTTCTCTATGCCAGAAGTAAAGAATTTTCATAGCAATTTGTTCATTGGCCTTTGCAACTGACAGATAATTCCTGGCATCTCTGACCATAGTTTTTGAGAACTCTGGGTCAGAAAAATGGCCCAAAGGGCTTGTCTCAGCATTCCTTTAGATCATGAACTTATGTCTTCCTGTAGCATTGTATGGTGTGGTTCATAAACTTGTTTTGCAAGTTTGTTTGCTTCTTATAATAAAATGGAAAAAAACTGAACCAAAAATATAAAAAAAATATTTTCATAATAGCCACTAGGTCTTTAAAGAAAACTTTTCACAGATGCTGACAGCTGGGTGAAAATAGTCTGTCCTCAAAGTCAGAAAAGTGAAACAAATCTTAGGAAAATAGAAGCTGTGAAGCATCAGAGATGGTTTTCCATAAGATAACTAATTTCATGCCTCAGTGTTCACATTTTGGTCTGAGTCTTCTGCCACTGTCAATGACTCATATTTGATAATATGAAAATAATATGTATTCACTTCTCTTGTAGGTTCTTGTTGGTCCTCTAATTAAGTAATTAAAGTGAGCATGTGATATTACCAGGAAAGTTGTCAAATACAAATCAAACAGGTTTTTGATGGTGAGCCTTCAGGAATCCTCCCTGAGCTCTCAACGTGTGCATGGAGGTTTTATAAACAATTAAACTCCATCCCTGAAAATCCTACCTTCAAAGTTTTGGATCACCTGGAGAGTTTTATGCTTGGCTGCAAATAAAAAGAGCTTATAGGAAAAGCTCAAACAAGGAAAAGAAACATGAAACAAATAAGTTCAGACACACTTAACTTCTTCCTGTCTAGAGTGTTAGTTGTCATCCTGTATTGATGCTGCTTTAAACAGATGTTGCACTTGAAACTTCCTGGTAGGATTTTGAGGCAGCACAAAAGGTGCTATGTCACTTCCCATACTGCAGCAGAAGAGCAAAACTTTTAGAAATTATGGTAAGTAGCACTACATATTCTGCAAAAGAACATTTCCATGAGATGGAACTGTTGTCCTTTTTTTAACACTACAATATTTAGGGAATGCTTTTAAGTAGTATGAGATTCATGAGTCATGCTTCTGTATGTGCTTCAACCTAACATGAAATACATCACTGTCCTCATCCAGCTGTGGCTCAGCAGTACAGACATCCCCAAACACTCTCTGCTCTTTCCTATGTGACTCTGGCAAAGATTTTTGCCCTCCATGCTCTTCTCCCCCAGCAAGGGTCAGTGATTTTACTGTAAGAGGGCAGATGAGTTGCAGACTACTGTTATAATTTCTGGGTAGAATGCATGTTTTGTGAAGTAAGACAGGGAGTATCTGTTCCACACTGACATCATGACTGTACCCAGTCCTGATGGCCTTTGAATTGAGAGAGGCAGGACACTGGTAAGCTGCCTTTGCCCATTTTCCATTGTATGGCTGGACACAGGGTCAGAGACAATGCACATGGAAAGGCCAGTGTGCAGGGAAGGAGTGTTTCGTATCCCCAAATTAGAAAACTTAGATCCAGGTTTTCTACACTATTTGTCGTGGCTATAAATCACAAGAGGATGCAGGTTGCATCTGCCAGCATGTGAAGATGCCTTCAGCTGGTGCTCGTGGCAGTGTGGCTTGTTTAAGAGTGACATGTTTCATAATTACCTTTGAACATTCACCACCACAAAGATGCTGAGGGCAACACAGGCTCAACAGCTGCAGTTCTGTTCCTTGCCTCTGCAGAGACCCCAGGGTCCTTACTCTCTTCTGAACCTCTGCTGGCTGCAGTTTTTCTTCAGATGGACCAGGAGAAAGTGCTGCAGAGGAAATTTTTTTGAGCTGTGCTTTGTGCATCCTGTGCTGACCACAAGCAAAGCAAGCACATGTTTTTCATAGCACTGCTATCCTGTTACTCCCTTCATTCCTGTGGAGCACAGTGCTCCAAGAGCACTGAGAGTGACTGACTACTGCTTAACCAGTAGGAGACTACATCACTGCTGAGCCAGCTGCCTGGAAATGTTAGTGCTGCTCTGTGGTTTCCTCAGGACTCTGGGCCAGCACTTTCCTCATCAGATGTCTTTCCTTTGCTGCCCTATCCCAGCCTGTGCTTTATTCTCAGTGCAATCTATTTTCCATGAGTGACAAGCCTGGGGGCTCCCAAAGGTACTTGAAGGAAATCAGGATGTAAAATGAAATATGAAGAGTACAGGGGAAGAAAGGAGAGAAAAAGACAAAAAAAACCCACCCACTGCTGACATGAGAAATCCTGGCCAGGCAGAGGGTCTGGGAGAGAAGCACAGCAGGGCTGAGGAGGAGGCATGGGAGGGGAGTCAAAGAGGTGAAGATTGCAACTCCAGATGAAGCTGATGAGACTGCAGAAGAACGGAAGCTGAATGCATTTACAGAATCTACAGAGGCAAAAACTGAGTCCTGTAGCCATTTTTTCCCACTGAGACACTTTATCATCGCATTTTCACAGGGGGATAAACAAAACATTTAAGTGATTTACTTTTGGCAGGTTTGAAGCCCAGGTTCCTCCAGCCCTCAGGCATGGATTTATGTTATGTGTATTACTTACAGGTGACTTGGAGAAAACTGGTTAAAGTGACTTTAACTGGGCAAGATTTAACATTCAGATACCAGATTGGGGTGTGGGGGAGGTTACACTTTGGCTCTGACCTCCACCTTCCTTTTTTATTTAAAAAAAACAAAACAGTGTTAAAAATGAGTGAAAGCAAGCAGGAGAAGAGTCCAGGCTGTTTCCCTTTGCATACATGGCTTTCAGTGTTATCAGGCCCATCCTGTGAATCAGGTGAAGGGTCAATTAATCTAGACCTCACTGTGATTACAGGCATATTACCTGCACTCCGTGGTTTCTGATTGATGCATCCACTGATGCATCCATGTCTGTCAGCATGCACTTTGCCTTCAGCAAGGAAAAGCACTGGGGCTGCCTCAGCCTGTCAGAATGATGCTCCTGTTTGGTCAGATGCTCTGCAATGCTGGCACATGACAGCTTGCCCCTACATGGGGCACAGCCCATTCCTGCTCCCTTGTGACATAACACATGTTGGAAATAAACTTCCCATTTATAATCCAACACAACCAGTTGATGTGGGCAATTAGCTGACTTAAACTTTTCCATTTTTGATTTTCCAGAGTCTGTGGGCACAGGCTCCTGTCTCCCTTTCTCCCACCTCACAAACAGCAGAGAACAATCTGATGTAAACAGACAGAAAGCATCAGAAAAGGGACAAAGAAGAAAAGAGAGATGTTGCAGACAGTCTGAAGCAAACACCATCCCACTGCCCTCCAGTGCACCCTCGTGTTTTTGTGCCGCTGCAATGGCTCCTCGAAAATGGACCCTAATTTCATAATGATACGTGGCAATAGCCCTTTCCTGTCAGGCAGCCATGACTGTGGTTGGTAAGCATATACTTGAAAATGGAAAAGATAGATAGTCCTTACAAGTCTCAAAGGGTACTGCAGCTCCAAAAGAGAACCAGGTTCAAAACACGTCTTAAATATTTCAACTGTGTCTTTCTCAGTAAGGGCCTGGGATTCAGAATGTGGGGAGATCAATTACATCCTTTTTCAGCTTTCCACAGTAGGTTTCCAAGGAGGTAGCTAGCTAGAATGGAATAGACAAGCACATTTGTGCTGAATAGCTAGAAAGCAAAGGAAGCACATGTGGTTTTTAAAAAGTTTTCTGAATTGTGGAAAAGAAATGTAATGTTTCTGCTGAAAAAATGCCATTATAATTATCTATGTGTGTTCTATTTCACTCCAAGGATTTTCAACAATGAATTACTTTCTTGGTACCTTCATAAGTAACTGAATAACTGGCTGCATCACAGTCAAGAAATGCATATATAAATGACCTTACTACTACACAGTTGTCTGAACGCTGCATATATTACATATAAATAGTTCATTTTCCACCTCTGATTGGTTGGTTTTTAAAAAAAATTAAAATAAATAATGTTAATTTGAGGGTTTTTTGGGGTTTTGGTTTTTTTTCTGTGGAGGCAATCACACTAAACCATTCCCTAGGCACATTTGTGCTTGCACAACATACAGCACCCCATGTGTGCACACTTCAGAATTACTTCCAGACACAGAAAGGAGCAGATCTGGAGTGATCACTGCCTTGGGAACTTGATCTGCAGCAGAGGCACTTTGCTTTAATTATCTTTCACTTTCCACTGATCATGCATCAGCTCCCTTCACATCTTCTCATTTCTCACACTTGCCTATTCACGTCAGAACTAATTCTCTTTGTCAATTACACTCTTCTTCAGATTCCCTTCAAGATCAGAAAAGCATTTGGTTTACTTTCACCTTTCAGTTCACTGCCTGCTTTGGGTAAAGCTGAGTAAAGAAGTATTAAAATATCAGGAGAAAGCCTGCTGTCACAATGAGTTTGAGCCAAAGTCTTTGAAGTCATTGATGAACCCTGGTTCCCAGTTACTGCTTTCGGTCTTTGAATCTGCCCAAGGCTTTCTACTTCAACAAGAAGTATAAGTATTAAAAAGTTTTCAAAAGCTTTCTCTGATGGGATTACCAGTTAGATTTTCTGAATAATGTTCTCTGAAGATTCAGATAAACATGTCAACACCTGAAAGCTCTCTGTAACACCTCAGGCTGAGATTTAAGGTCCTCTGCAGTCACGGCGCTCAAAGTTTCACAATCAGTGGATAATTTCAGCCTTACATCTGAGATACTCTTTGGTCCCTCACAGCTGAGAAAGCGTACACTTCCTTGATTCTAGCACCAGAATCACCTGCTGCTGTTGGAAACACAGTCCTCACTGTTGGAACAGTTTGAACTCTGGTCCAATATTACTGGAATGGCTTGGCATTGTTTTGTCTTGCAAAGAGGGTTCTTGGGCAACTGCTCCCTTGTTATTGCTGTGACTCTCTAAATCTCTGTGTTTCTTCCCAGTGGCCAGACAGTTTATATTTGAATAGTATCATATTAAGGGAGGTCTACATTTTTTATCCACAGTCATGGATAGCAGGGACAGTTCATCTCATAGAAAGATCACCTTTAGCAGGTAGACACAGACACATATGTAATGTGCAATTATTTACACACCCGGTGTGTAGCAATGCATCTTATAGCTATAGATGATCAATTAATAGCTATAGAAATTAATAGCTATAGATGATCAATTAAGTTGTTTTTGGCTGGAGGTATCTTTGCCATGTTACTTTAACTATTCATCTATCCCCATCAGTGAACACAATGAGAAAAGGATGTATTTTAATGTCTCCAAGCATCAAGGCTCCCTTGGTAAGGCACAGGTTAAGTTTAGTATCACAGATACTGTATTAATTTTTCCTATGATGATGATTAAAAAAATTTGCTATATTATTCTTATCATTTATTTCTTTCTTTGGGCACAATAAAAAACACTGTTTATGTAAAATACATGAATCAAGATGCTGTATAAGCAAGTAGGCTTTCTTCCCTTCAGTGGCATTACAAATTTTCTTGAGTCATTCCTTCCCTTGAAATTACTGTATAAAATTTTTATTTGTCCTTCTTACCAATAGCACAGAAAATATATGCCACCCAACCCCATCAGTTGCCTCAACGAAATAGAGTGAACAAATTGTTGTTAGCTACTAACAGTGGAGAATGATAATCAAAAGAATGGAATTTACACCCATGCCTTGTCTTGATTAGAGTGTTCAAGTTTAATTCAGCATGCCACTATTTCCTGCTGTCTGTTCCTCTTCATTAGTAACAAACACTGCTTAAAAGTTGTTGATACTGAACACATGGAACCAATTAAATCAGTAATGACATTTATTTATTTGAAGTTTCAGCCCTAATGTGGTATCCAATTCATTCACAAATGGCTTCCATTTACTGAAGGATTTTTTTACTTTGGTGGAACTCTGAAGTGCAGAACTGAGTGATCATAAAGTGGACAAATTAGGCACTGAACTTGCCTTTGATAGTGTCCCATTTAGCATTTCAGGCACTTAAACAAACTATGATCATACTAGTTATGAAACCATGGCCTATTCTGGTCAGTCTTGGACATTTGTTAAATACTAATATATGTGTAATGTTTTAAATATGCATCTACAGGGAGAATGTGTAATATATACAGTATCAACTAAAGGTACATCAACAAAAGCACCTCAGAAGATAAACTAACAAAATAGAAAGAAACCAAAAAAATCTGGTCACCTTATTCCTCTGCAGTTCAAGGTCATGATAAAGAAATGAAGGTGATCTGTTCATACCTCATTTTGTGCCAGATAAAGTTTAATACCACCACTATCACATTTCATTTGGTTATCCTTTTACTTTTGAGGCAGATTGTAGTTCCAGTGTAGTTGGCTGAGATAGAAATAATTTATTTTTTTTCATAGTAGTTTTTGTGGAGCTGGTTTGGCTTTGTGATGACAACAGTGTTGATAACAAAGGGATGTTTAGTTATTGCAGGGCTTGCAGAGTCAAGGCCTTTCTGCCCATCACTCCACCTCACCAGTGAGTAATCTGGTGCTGAATGAGAAGCTGGGAGTTGATGCAGCCAGAACAGCTGGCCCCCAGATCAAAGGGATATTCCATATCATATGGCATCATGCTCAGCAATAGAAACTGGAGATAAAGTTTGCCAGGGCTGCATCTGTGAGGTTGTGCATCACTTGTTCCATTTTGGGGTTTTTAGGGCTGGGAGCTTTTTCTTCCTTTTTTTACTTATTAAACTGCCTTTTTCTCAACCCTTCAGTTTTCTTACTTTTATCCTCCCAGTTCTGCCCCCCATTCCATGGCAGGGATTGCCTGATGCTGAGCTGTCAAATGAGGTTAAACCACAGCCAGCACTCACACTGAAAATAACTAGTTTTTGTGACTGTGGTTGCTGTAGCACCTTGTCACGAACCAAACTTCATTAAAAACACTCATAAACATCTAAAACCCAATAATCCAGCATTCATCCTGCTCTTTAAGGAGAGAAACAATAGTAGAAATAGATAGGTGAAGGATCACACAGAGATAAAACCAGTAGATACTAATTTTATTGAAAGTGATGGAAAATCATGCTTGTGGAGGGAGGCACTGCCCTGAGGCAGCAGAAGCCCTGCAGTTAGAAAATGAAGGTGTCAGTAGTCTTTCTGACACATCCTGGACTCAGCAGCCCACACAATGCTCACACTGAAGGTGTGTATACACCCTATTACCTCTCAGGAATCACCAACTTTTACCAATAAATAAATAAATAAACAAACAAACAAACAAACAAATAAATAAATAAATAAGATTGTTAAAAAGTTGACACCCAGAGAAAAGCCACATTACAGGAACAATTAATGATAACAGTATATTTCAGGTATTTCAGCTTACAGGGACCCTTCTTTCCTCCTTCTCCTGTATCAGCTTCTGGTGGCTGTGACACCTACACTGGAGCAAAAAGGGCAGCAAAATGATCTGCATCAGAGCACAGTGTGCAAGGAGGTGGTGAGAAATCCATGTGCCAGTAGCAAACCCCAGCAGGACACTTCATTTCTAATAATGCCTTGCCATTAATTGCAAAAAGTTGATCCCGCTGCTTTTTTGAGATGCAGCTGAAATATAACTGGCCTGCATTGCACATCATTGTAAAGGGAAAGCTCTACTGCACAGTAAATGATTATTTTCATCCAAGAGGGTGCACTCCAGATGATGATAATTACTCATAACCTTGAGGATATACAAGAACTTTAAAAGATTTGCTTTAGAAAGAAGCTGCTTAATGAATGAGCAGCTGAAGGCTGAAAGATAATTTCATTTTTTTTACCCTTTAGATGCTTCATGCTGCTATTAGAGTACAAGAACTTTTATAGCTCTATCTGTCTGGAGACTAAGTTACTAACTTGCAGCCAAAAGCAAGAGCATCTACCCACTAAAAAATTAATTGAGTGACAGTAAAACACCACACAATACATAAAATTTAACTAAGATCATCTAATAAAATGACTCCTTTGTTTGGATTTTTTACCCTTCTCCTTCACATATTAATGTATTTTTGTCTCTCAGCTCCTGAGAGCAAGCTCCTTCCTTCCTGTGCTTCTGCATTTTGTAGAACATCCAGCTGATGGTAAGTAAATACAGATAAGAAAAGAGCCTCCTAATTCAGGTTGGAAGCTGCTATGAGACAACTGATGTGTTTAATTATTTTTAAGCTATTTATGTAGACTCTCAGCCTCTGAAGAAGCATCCTTTACCAAGGACACCTTTACAAAGTGTAAACTAGTTGTAAGTTGTTTTTCCCATTAGCCTCACTCCTTTGCTTTCTTGAATAGGGTCCAGAGAGGGTCTAGAGAGGCTTTTATCCTGCTATTTTTACTCTGGGTGGAATAAAAACCCTCTTTGTTTTCTAGCTTTTGTGACTGCTATTTTATATGTCTGTACTGAATGCTTTTGCCAGTGATTCTGGATTGCAGTCTGTAGGGCATCCTGTAATGAGGAGCCCTTACTGCCCTGTGCCCTTATGCCAACTGCATGACACAGGAAGAGTAAGCTGGAAATCCTGGCAGTCTCCAGCAAAGGAATGACAGTCTTTGCTGTGGCAAGCTTGCAAACACATATTTGTTTATATATTTATACTTGCTCTGCTCTTTTTCTTTCCCCCTTTTCCTCCACATTCCTCTAAAAAAGGGAGCTACAACAGCATCCAGCCCACGCACTCTCCCTGGTCAAGGCTCTCAGTTTCATGTCTCCAACCCCTGGCACCAAGGACAGGATTTCAGCAGTTCCTACTGGCCTCACAGATGCCTTAGAGTCCTTGCTATGTGACATACCCCAGAACCACATCAGGAAGCATCTGTCTTCACCTCCTCTGTTGTATGTGCCAGCCCCATGCAGATGTGCCTCAGACACTGCAGAACACTTAAAATGATTCTGCTTAAGAACCTAAATCTCTTTCCAAAAACAAAATTTTCTAATATGACACTAGAGGAAAAAAAAAGGAGAAAAAAAAAAAAAGGGGGGGGGTGTAGAAAAAAGAGAAGGAAAGAAGAGCATGGAAAGAAGAGTGTGCAAGTGTTGAAACCCAAAGTAAATTGAGCTGACTCATCTGCCTTGGAAATAGGAGGTTTTAAACCAAACTTACTTCATATAGCTTTCATAAAATCCTGCTATGAGGCCCTAGAGAATTTTTTCCAGTGCAAAAATAGGTTTCCTGCCTTCCCAGGCACTATTTGGGGATCTGTGAGAAGTAGAAGATATTTAATGAAGTTGATTTTGCAAAGAGGCATCCCCATGCAATTTTTTTCAGCCAAGGAAGGGGAGAGAGCCAAGGGGCTGGAATGTGCAGCACCTCAAAGTGATGGCATCCTGCCAGCTTCTCTCTGCAGGCATCTCCATGCCAGAAGTGCTCAAGTGCAAATGGCATGTAAACCAGAAACACCTGCCATTATTGTGCTGGGGGTGCATGTGGATAATTATGTGAAACTGTGAAAAAACTCTGCTTTCCTGCCTGCAGAATGTAATGAAAAGTTTTAGTGTGTTGAGCAGCGTGGCTGGAGCAGTTGTGCTGATTCTATCAACAGCTGGCCTTAGAGAATGCAGCAGGGCTCAGCTCAGCCCTCCCTGAGCACACCTGGACCTCCCTGCCTCCTCCAGATGCCTTTTCACACCCACCTCACCCTGCTCACCCCTGTGCATCAGTCATAGCAGATGGTGTGCTGTGGTGAGGCTCACCTGAGACCTTTTCCTTTCATTTCAGCAGTAGTAAATCTGTCATTTGGATTGTAAATAGGGATTTTTCAGCATTACCTTGCCACCTTATCTTCTGTCTTTGTCAGCAGGCAGTAAAGCTCTGACAAGACACTGAGAGCAGTTTTACAAAGGGCACTCAGGCTCTGATTTTGTGCCAGCATGGCATGAAGCCAACCCAGCAGATACAGGCTGCTCCACAAGCAAGCAACAACTCAGGCTCTACAGCTCTTTGATCCATGTTATAGTACAGGACCTTAGTACATATGTCAAGGAACTGCACTCATGATTTGGGGGTACATACCTCTGATGAAGCAGTCTGAGTTCAGTATAGCAAGAGAACATTTTCTTATGGCTGTGAGTGTGGAGTGGCACAGGAGAAACCCTCATTCCCCAGCCCTCCTCCCCAGTCAGTGTGATGGCACACTGTTGTTTCCACTGCTAGCTGGTACAGGAACAGTGTTAGAGATCAGCTGCTGAAATAATTAGAATAAACTTCTGTTCCATAATCCTGAATGTAGCTGTTACTCAGGAGCAAAGGAACCCCATCTGCAGAAGTTTGAAGTAAAGGTTTTACTGGCAGCACTTAAAACACAGAGAATGCAGCATGTCAGAAGGCAAACAAAAGCAATGTAGAAGAAGGGAGGAGAACATTTTTATACTGGGGAAAAACTGTTTAGCTGTGGGACCTGTCAAGTCAGACCTAGTTGCTCATAGTAAAGGAGGATCATGATTCATAAAAAAGTGCATGAACTGAACAAGAAAGGTATTTTACAGCATAAACACTGCTGGTTTGGGACCTAAGAATACCTTACAGTGGTGAATAAGACTCAGAGAGATTTATGGTTTATCTAGATCAGTTACTGAAGGACAGCCAGACTTCCCTTGCCTGCAATTTTGACCTATGGAAGTTGTATAGTATACTTGTTATGTCTCTGCAGGAGAAACCAGTGAGAGGAGGCTTCCATCTGGCTGGGACTCAGGATGTGTGTGTGCCTGAGCTACAAAGAGTATGTCAGGACTGCAGGAGCTTCACCATCCATCACAGAAGCCTAGAAAAGTTCAACACATGGCAGGTGTCCTTAGGAGAGCTCTAGTCAATGGGATTTAGAGATTATCTTTGTGCCAGACTGCCAAGCAGTGAATGGAGCTGCAGTAGCTGGGACTATCCTCCCTGTTTGCTCCCTGGCCACATTTCCTACAGTGAGCAAAGGACAGACTGAAATCTGGGCTGAAATCACCTATACCACACTGGGTCCATATTGCCCAGAGCAAGGGCTGTGACTTGGGCAACCTGGAAGCAATGAGTTGAACTTTCCACATTTGAAAAGTGACCTAAGAATTCAAATGGAAAAGCAGTCACCAGGGACTGCCACTTGGAGTCACCTGGACTGGAGTCAGAATTTTTGCCAGGAATTGGTCTCTGGTAAGTTTTGAAATTTAAATAATTTCACATGCTGTGCTAAATTTTCACAAATAAGGATGTTTACTGCAATCTTCTCATAATTTTTTAGAGTGAACCAAAATATACTACAGCAGGGGGTCATTTGTTGCATTGATTAAAAGTTGGTTCAAGTAAACACCTACATTTTAGAGCCAACTTTTCATGTTCCTGCTGTGCTTGCCTGTAATTTTATTTATTAATTTAATTTAATAGAATAGTAGGACTTTTTTCATTAGTCTTGAAAATATTTTGTTAGTCTTAAAATCCTGCCTAGCTTTCTAGTTCCCAGCTTAAATAATTGTGGCCTGATGTACTTCATGCCAGCCCATAAAATGCTCCTGAGTCCAGGCCCATAACAAATGCCAATAAAAGGAGCTGCTAACCCTCTACAAAGGCCCCATGCACACACCTCATTCAAAGAGTTATTCCTAGCTCCCTGAATTAAGATAGCTGTACAGGAGTATATACACTTTTATAGAAATTTTTTTTTACATGAAACCATTCTCTGTTTTTTTCCCAGAATTTCAAAGTTCTCCAGAGAGTGAACCAATTTGAGATGCTAACATCTCTGCTTTCATTCCTGTTGCTGCAGAATGCTGTTACAAGTGATAAGAAATTGAATCACATTCTAGAAATATCTTACAAGCTATTTAATCATACATAATAGTTAGTTTTGAGAGTCCTAAGTAGAAGTATCTCATCCTGAAAAATCTTAGAGCTGCATCTCAGTCTTCATCTGGAGACCAGGGGACAGGTACTGATCTAGCTGCTCACAGAGCAGTTCTCAGGCTTTATTTAAAGCAAATTTCTCCAGGTTAAACAAACTGAACCCCTCAGCCTCTCCTCATTCCTTGTATGACCAGACCCCCAGACATCTTGGTAGCTCTGCACTGGGTACCATCCCTTGATAATCTGTCTCTGGGGATGTAATACTGGGGAGGTGAAAGCTGGGCACTGCACATATGGACTCACAAGGGCTGAGTGGAGTGGACTAGTTATGGTTCTGGACCAAATAGCTGCTGCAGCCAAGGATGTGATGAGCCATTTTCTCTACAAGAGCATCCTCTGGACTCCTGTTCAGCTTCTTGTGTCAGTATTCTGTGATTTTTATGTCTCCAGGGTTAAAGGTATTCCTAATTATTCTTGTTCCCCTATTGTTCAAATAAATTAATAAAAATCAATACTTTTCTTCTGCTTTGGTCTGTTTGCTGGGAATGACAGTAGGGTCAAGTGAGGTCTTCCCACTCTCTAGGTTTCCATTTTCAGATATTTGCCAAGGGTTCAGCCACAATTTCTTGGCTTGTGTTTAAAACATTGGAAACTCCCAGGTGGTCTCTCTATCCAACTACCCACCAGGCTGGTATTAGGCTTCTGTGACCAGTTGGAGGCATCTCACTTTAGCCTGGCCCAGCCAAGGGCAAGATGTGCTAATATGAAGCATTCTATTTCAACAGTTTGTTAAGAAATACGTGTTCCCCAACTTCCTTTTTTGGACTGCCAAAAAAGTTTTAGAATAGGAAATTTATTAAAACTTGAGTTTAGTTTGGTGAAAATCCTCATCACTGCATTGGTGATCTTCAAAGGAACATTCCACTTATACTTAAAAAAAAAAAAAAAAAAAAAGAGTCCATAAAACAGCAGAAAAAGAATAAAAATTGGACTCAATTTCCACCAATATGCTACTTTCATAGTTAGTAGCATTCTGTATCTCCTTTTTCTGTCTGTACCATTTACAGCAGAGTTTTCCAAATTTCTTTCAAAAAGTAGTGTGAGGAGAGAGATAAGGGCAGAAAATTCAACCAGGTGAGTTTGTGGAGGAGAAAATATGTGAGAGAAGGATTAGGAAAATATTGACAGTATAAATCTCTCCTCATGTGCATATGAGCCACAAGAGAGACAAAAGATGCTGTCACCATGCCTGCTAATACTTACCATCTGCACAATGGCAGAACCCAAATTATAAAATTTGTAAGCTCTGACCTAGACAAAAACAACACCAGACAGCATGTTTAAGCCACAGTGTGGTCATAGTCATAATAACTGATACAAATGTTGATCAGTGAGCAGGACCTGGAGTGTAAATAAAGTACACAACATTACCATTACATGACATCCACTTTTCAGACCAGAACCTCTTACTTCTCAGGAAACCTTAGCAAATTTAATAATAAACCCTAAAACAGGGCTATTTTGTACTAAGCAAATTCAAATAAATAGTGTTCTTTCACAAAGACAGTGACAAACTGCTTGCATTGTGTAGATTTTCCCCAGTCTTCTAAGAAATGAGCAGCATTGTAATTCCTAATTTTAATTACTTTTGCCAGTAGAATTTCAGGAACCTGTAGGGGTCTGTAGTAAGAAGACTCCACCCTGAAATCATGCTGAAGCACTTACAGCTTCAGGAATTAAATCTGTTAGGATGGACTCTTCCAAAGTTGCTGTTGGGTCATAATCACTGCATGTCCAAGATTCTTCTATGTGCTGGTGTTACAAACCCTGTGAGCAAGGAATTGGGACAGGGGCCTGCTTTCTGTAACTTATTTCTCTTGAGGAAAATTCAAAAAGGGATTATTATCTCTATTTATCACTCACATAGGGGAAGATCAGCTTTGTCTTA
Source organism: Oenanthe melanoleuca (assembly GCF_029582105.1). Taxonomy (NCBI): domain Eukaryota; kingdom Metazoa; phylum Chordata; class Aves; order Passeriformes; family Muscicapidae; genus Oenanthe; species Oenanthe melanoleuca. Next base: position 29,374,305 of record NC_079336.1, read on the forward strand.
TTTCCTTGATTTGGCTGCTAGATGACACAAAAAAGTTGCAGTCTATTAATTTTATTCATATTTGAACTGAGATTTTTTTAAAAAGGGCTAAAGCATAAAGACTTAGCAGAAAACTAGGAGACATGGCTTTATAATACAGCAGGAACCTGGTATGTTTAACCATGTGACAATAAGAAGGATTAAATAAAGTTCTGTGGCAGAAATACATTTGTTTCTTTTTCTCATCAGCTTCAAAACATTTTTCAAATTAATGGAAAAGACTTCCCAAAATCTCTAGTGACCATACTCTCTCTATCTAAAAAGCAACTTCTCATTGGTTGAGAGAACATTATCAACATGCAAAACAGAACAAAAGAACTTTCATAACTGCACTAGCACTGCTTATCCCATAAAGTTACCAAGAGTTTACCTTCTGGGCACCACCAATTAGAAGGTTGTGCAGATCTTGGGCTAAAAATTGCAACCAGAGCCTCAATGTATTTATCACACTTCCCTAATTGAGAAAGAGGTCAGACTGTGCTCTGCACCATTTGCCTTTATTAGAATTTCTGCAGAAGTCAGGTCATCAGACATTTCTGGATTGTTTTCTGCATACCTTGGATGTTGTAGACAGCCAATTATATCTATCCAGGTAGTTAAGCTATAAAAGGACCATTATGGCCCTGTTCCCAGTTTGAACTCTCAGCAATTTCTGTCTTTCTTAGCCTTTAGGTGAGGGAAATTTTTTTCCACTAGACTTATAAGAGATTGGGGTATTTGACTTCACCCCAACCCTTGAAACAGGACTACTTTCTGAACTAGATTTCCTTGAAGACATCTCATGGCAGCACTCTAACATAATACAGAGGAAAGAAAGCAAACACACTGCTGAGGCCTTGATCAGCCACTTACATACATAATTAATCTCACATGCAAAATATTTCCATTGATTTAGGACTCTTCATAAGCAGAATCTGCAGTTCATATATATTTGTAGAACTGGGGGTCATACACTGTGCACAACTGAACATTTGGTATTATTATTGGAGAAATATTGAAGTAAAGGCCTGGAGATTTGAGAATTAAAAGAAAAACTTTCATGGTTTATAGTGTGGAAGACTTTTCTAGGCTCAAGAAGAATCACAATGTAATGATTTTCTGGCTATTGACACACAGGCTTTATGCTTTGCCAGGTCACCTCTTCAACAGTATTGGCTAATCCAAAACATTTTGAAATTTCCCATTCTGTAAATTATTCCAATCTAAACAGATCAGTGATTAACTTTATATCTGCATTCCAAATGGCATAGTCCTCCAGCTCTTTACTTAAGCTCACTCTCTGCAAAAGAATTCTTATTTGCTTTTATTGCAATGTTGCATTATTTTTGGTCTGGATGTGAATGCTCTTTAAGCATTTAAAATTAACCTGCTTTTTGGAACAAGAGGAGTAAAAGTTTTGGAAACCCTCAGTCCCTTTGTCTGACTCCAGTAAACATCATAGACCATAATATTTCAAAAAATTCCAACTACTTGATCAGCTTGAAACAGCTATTGCTATGCTGGCAAAAGCTTCATGTAAATATATGCACTTAATAAAACCTTCATAATGAGAACAATTAAAATTCTGTTATGCCAGAGTTCTGAGCAGGCAGCCATGCCTTGTTTTTACCTCTGTTGGAATAACACAATTCCTAACTTCAATGCCCACTTCTCACTGCAGAGAACAAGCTGTGTAATGCTGTCAACAACACCAGGCTCCCCTCCAGCATCTGCATTATTGGCAACACATATAAACAAAGCAGCTCAGGTCATGCTTCCTGCTCATTCAAAATAAGGAATACCAGGCATGAACTTTTTGCCCTACTTGTACTGAGCTCCATAACTTAAAATAAAAAAGAATCCATTTTTTCCCAACATTTATTGCAATTCTGATGCCAGCAGAATGCATTCATATATAAATGTGACACATAAAGGAGTATGTAATATTTGAGGTGAAAAAGGATGAATCTACTGAATATAGGCTAACATTATAAGTATACTAAACTAATGTAAACTAAGATATAGGCTTCTTTCTTTAGTGATACTTCCATCTCTACTAGCAGCAGTATGAGGAATAAATTAATGAATGTTTTTGCATTGTTTGAAATGTCTAGATTCTTTCACAGTGAAGTTCATTGGGAAATACAGTTGCCACATCAATAGCCCTTAGTACCAACTTCTTAATATTCACCAAAATTTCCAAGCAAATATACCCTCCTAATCATCTTTCATTTTAGAACACTAATCTCTGTGAAAGAAGTAAAGAAATAGTAACAAAAGGCTTTTCAGCCTTCTTTGAGAAGAATAGTCACTAATCCTCTATCACTTTTAGATACTGTAAGGTAAATGCTTTAGTTTCTGTCTAAAGAGAGCTGCAGAGTTTAAAAAGGAAGGTCAAAATCCACATGTGAATCATTACAGAAAAGTTCAAATTTAAAAAAAAAAAAGAACTCCATTCTTCTTGTCACTTATCAGTGAAAAGCTGATAAGCTGGCCACCTTGAGTGTTGAAAAGTAGCTGTGAATTCTGGTGAGCAGCACAGTCTTCATATGAGGTTTTCTTGCCTAACAGCATTAGATGACAGAAACAGAAATGTTTCTGAAACAAACCTCTGCAAGTCTCAGAATCCCACTCAGAGAGAAACAATTGCCAGTATTAGATCAGGCCTGGCATAACTTTGTCTAGCCAAGGTTTGAAAACCCCCAAGGATGGAAACTCCATCAGCTCTCTGGCTGACCTGGGCCTGTTTCTCCAACCTCTCACACTGAGCTCTGTGCTGTTGTCTCACATCATCTGCCACTACTGTCAAGAGTCAGATCCACACCTTTACCACTGCCATTCAAGTATCTGTAGGCTGCTGCCAGACTATCCCTTAGCTGCCCTTTTCCACACTGAACAAGCCAGCTGTCCTAATCCCTGTGCAAAGGCCCTCTGTTCAAAACCCTGGCCACTGAAGAAGGCTCCTTCAGACCCTTGCCCTTTCTCAACATCCACTTGAAAGCTGTACTTAAAACAGGTCTCTGCATTCCAGATGTCATCTCACATGCAGAGGATTATATATAATAAATATATATATATAATAAATTCCTCCAAATGTTTGACCACACCTCCCTAATGTGTGCCACAGCTCATTATACACTTCTCCTTGTTCATATTGGCAGTGCCCTTTTGTCTCTCATTCCAGTAGTTTTTCAGAAAATCCTCTGGTGTCCCTGTGGAAAAGAAACTGATAATGAGTCAGTAGTGTGCACATGCAGTGAAGAAAGACAGCCAGCTTTTGGGCTGTATTAAAGAGTTTAGCCAACAGTCAAGGGAAGTGACTATTCCCTCTTTCCAGCTCTGTGAGGCCACATGTTCTGTATCCTGTTTTGGGTTCTCTCCAGTACAAGAAAGATATGCAGCTTTGGGATCACTCCAACAGGAGAGTCACCAAGGTAGTTGGGAGGCTGAAGCACAGGATGTTCAAATTGAAACTGAGGGAGCTGGGTTTGGTCAGTATGGAGCAAGAGGCTGTGGGAGATACTATTTCTACCTACACTGTACTGGGGGAGTGGAGAGACAATAGGGTGACTTTTCTCTGAGGTGCAGGAAGAACAACACAGAAAATTACAATTCAATATAAGGGACAATTCCTAACATGAGGGTAGATAAACACTACATCAAGTTGAGGTGTGGAGATATTCAAAATACAGTAAGACAAGGCCCTAAGGAACCTGATCCTAAAATGGCAGAAGATGCAACAAGTCAATCTCCAGAGACTTTTCCAACCTACATGAGTCAGTAACTGTCCTTCACTGTATTCCCAAGGTCTCCTGCAGCAAGGCTGCTACTCAGCCAGCCTGTTCCCAGGCTTCCACGTGCAGATATTTGTCCTTGTTGTTGAAATCCATGCTGGCCCAGTCCTCAGGTTTCTCAAGGTCAGTCTGAATATAAACTGTGTCCTTTGCTGAATCAGCAGCTCCTTCTTATCTTAATGATGCCTGCAATTTTGCTCACAGTGCTTTCTGCTTTATTATACAGGTCAAGGACAAAAATACTGAGGAACATCAGCTTCATTATCAGCCTTGGAATACTTTGCTTTTTACTGGCCACTACCTGAGTACAGAGCCATTTCAACTCATCCAATGGTCTGATCACCCAGCCCATCCTTTCTCAGCTTCCATATGGAGGTCTGGGGTCAGAAACCTTACTAAAGGCACATCCACCCCTCTCCCCTCATTCTGGTAACCAGTCATTTCACTACAGAAAGCAACCAGGATGTCTGCTTCTGATTACCTCTGTGTCCTGTTTGAGTTTAGAAATGCATTCCAAGAGAGGATTGTGCACCATAATCTTTGCAGGGATTGAGGTAAGCCAGCACCTCATAGTATTCCAGATCCTATTTTTGCCATTCTTGAACATGACTGTATTGTTTGCTTTTTCCATTCATCATGATTTTTCACAGGCAATACACAGCAGCCTTGGAATCACAGCAGCCAGGAAGGCAACTACAGCAGCCAACTTTTCCAGCACCTTCAGGTCAGTCCCAGGAACATGAGAATGTCCAGATTAAGCAGTTTCTAGCTTGTTCACACAGCACTGGCTCCTTCCCAGACTGTTCTGATACTTGCAGAGATCAGGGAGAAGGCTCTGCCTGTGATGAGAGAGGTGAAAAAGGCCCTGAGTACTTCAGCCTTTTCCACATAACCCACATTGTGTTGTCTCTCATACACCAGCAGCCCCAAATCTCTCCTTTACAATTTGTCCTGCTTGCTCAATATAATAAAGTAATTTTTAGCTTTATGGTTTTGAGTTTCCTAATTTTGTCCCTAAGTTACCTTAGTGATCCTTTTATACTCTTTGTTGCCTGTTTTTGTTTCCTTTTCAAACACCTTCACTGCTTGTATTTCAGCTCATCAAGAAGCACCCTTTCAGGCAAGCTGGTCTTGTTCTGAAACTTGTTTCCACACATAAAAGGATGTCTTGCTCATGGTCCATCAGTGAGCTCACTTTGAAGGAGTCATCCAGCTCTGGATACCCTGCTGCTACATGGCTGCTGCACAGAGGATTTTCCTTAGCAATTCCTTGAATAGCCAGGTCTGCTCTCTGCATGCCTAGAGTCCTAGCTCTGCAGTTTTATTTCCAGACTTCCTCCAAATCCTGAGCTTCATTGCTTTGTGCTCCCTGTAGCTTAAGATGCCACCAGTGACTGTGTTTTTCAGTCTCTCTCAGTCTGAGACAGTGAGTCCTACAGAGCAAAGCCCCCAGACAGCCTCTCTAACACTTGCACTGGAGATGTGTCACCCACACAGTCCAACCTTGGGCTGTCTGCAGGAAGCCACAGTGACCTTGCAGCGGTTGTCTGTGTTATAAATATGGTTTACACTAATTAAATTGTAACTATATTAGCAAAATTGTTGCTTTGTAATCAATAGAAAAATTGTATTTAATTGTTATAAAGCAAAAAGGGGTAAAGGAAATGGTTAAACAAAGCAGATGGAATCATCCTCCAGATGTTTGGTGGGAGTGAGAATAGTAAGGGTGTAGGTCTAAGAACAACATCTAGAAATAAAACTTTTGACCCTGAATTGGGCCGAATTGGGATGATTCCAGGCATTGGACACTTGGACAAGACTTGTTATGGGAACATAGGCTTAATTATAAAATCCTAAGCATAATGCCCTTGTGCTACCTGCAAGGTCAAGCAGCAAACACTGAAGAAGACCCAGAGCCTTCATCAGAAACAAAACCCCAAAAGGATGAGAGACCCCTGACCACTGGTGAAGCATGAGCAATACAACATAGTGACCTGGATTTTAGGAATAGAAACGAGGAGGAGCTTTCCAGAACATTCTGTATTAATATGTATCAGCATATAAATGAGATTTTTAGCTTGACTGATTTGGTACACTGTGAGAGGAAGGGCCCCACCCATACCCCCAGTCAATGTATCCCCAGTTGGTTTTGCTTATGCTTAATTCAAACCAAACCTCAGTTATACTAAACTACTTACTGCCAAATCTTGTATTTACTTAAATATATGTAACTAACATACTTTGATGGTATTCATTTATATACAATTACTGTTATTTATAAATTGCTGCTTAATTTGATCTTGCTGTTTGATTAATTGGACAAATCGCACAATCCAAATCCATTTGTAACATCTGGACAGCTGAGACCATCCATAAATACAGGTGCCTGTAGGTGGGAGGTTTCCACAGGTGGTTTGGAGAAGGCCTCTTCCCCTTTCCTGTCAGTTGGGTCTGTGGCAGACTTCCAAGGTGTCCTCAGTTTTACTTTCCTCTCTGGAGCTGATGCTGAAGCTTTCAATTTAGCATGTCTCTAGTTTTGCCCTGTAGAGCCCTGTGAATATCAAAGATAACCTGCTCCTTATTTTCCTTGGATATCACTCCTCCATGGCCTGTTTGCTCCATGGATTGCCTTCCTAGCATATTCCCTGTCTGATGTGAACAGACCCTGACTGAGACTGGCCCCACCTTTTGTCTCCACAAACCTTGATCTGCTTCATCAAGAGAGGTCACTAGAGGCACCAAGAGCAGTGAAACATTCTAGATATTTAAATGAAGGCATATAAAAGCAGTAATCAGTGAATAGCTTATGCACAATTATTCTCAGGAGTAAATGGGATTTTTAAATTGTACTAAAACACCTAATATACTTATATGATTGCATATTGGCATAAATTGCAGAGGTAAAAGGCATTCAGTTGGAGTCTTAAGCTCAAATTTGTGCTCTTCATCTTTGGATCCAGAATCTGACTCCAGCTCCTGTGCTCTTTGTGCTAAGATTTTAGATTCATGTAAGAAACAGATGAAGTATCTAACCAAGATGTTAAATCTTTTTTCAACTAAATTTTACTAGTTTAGGCTGGGGAAAAATCAACTTTATTTATCTTTACTTTATTTTAGCTGTTGTGGCTCTTTTAACTGCCAGATTCTCTGCATTTCTATTGAACATTATTCACAATAATACTAAGCATTTCTATGGGCATCCATGTATGAATTATCTTACAGTCAGTGAGCAGCTATATTTGCAACAACTAACATAATTTTGCTTTCAGTTTTTTTAAAATACTTCTCTTTTCCTCTAGCAATTATATTGTGCACTACAACAAACTCTACAGTAAAAAAATTGTAAGTCATATTAAAATATTCTGGCTTCCTAAATATAATGCAAAACATTTGGACTTCATTTTGTTCCAGACATATTAAGTTTTTATGACTTCTTTTAGAAAGATTGTGCTGTGCTCTATTATTCTTATTTGTTTCTGCTCTGGCATATTATCCATTTACCAATCCATTTATTATAAGATGAACTTTGGAATTCTTGTGTTTGGGCTTTTTAAAAATTCTTTTCTGGGTTTATCTAGAAATTCAAATTAATATCTCAGACAAATATAAGCAATTATCTGGAAGATAATTATCCAAAGATAAATACTCAAGTGTAAGCAGAGTGCAGTATTTCACTCTTCCATGGTGTTCAAAAAAGAGTATACAACAGCCAAGTTGTATTGAGAGGTCCCTTTTTCTGTTATTTCATTCCCTGTTTGAAAAATAAAATTACTTTAATAAAAAAATATTTTCTTCAGGCATTCTTTTTAGTAACAAAAATTAGGCACCATCCAATCTTATACAAAATATTTTTAGATTTACATCGTCACTATTTTAGGCACAAAAATACTTGTGGAAAACTATATTAGAGTTTCCATCACATGAAAAAAACCTACCTTTTAGTTTCTCATAAAGTTTAAGGTTTTTAAGAGGTGGCTGAAGGCAGATTCTATTAGAAGCACTGGCACTTACCATCACTCTGAACCTCATCACACATCTGCAACACTCAGTTTGCTTTGAAACCCTTGACCACATGTGGTTTACAGTCAGCCTCCAGCTTCTGGAGTTAAGGCTGTTGTTAGAACAAATAGTGTTAGAAGGCTTTGTTCTCAAAGGCCAAAAATGGGTTTTGTGTGATCTGTTTCTAAACAGAGTTCTGCACCTGCATCTGCCACCAGAACTCCTTGTGACTGTATTTTGTGGAAAAGAAATCTCTTTCTTCTGCCTGTTTGCAGTGCATCCTCTTTATGACAGCAATCATAATTTCTATGGTGTAAGAATGCACCTGGTGCATAAAAGAGAGCTCACTGATCCCCAGTCAGGCAGGAATTTGAAAGAATAGATATAACTCTTCTTTATTCCAGACCTATGTTGAATACAAGACCCAAATAGCAAAACTTCAGAAAACTGTGTCAATGGATAAATTTCAGCCATATCAAATTAGATATTTTCCAGCTCCTGACCCTGAACCTTTTGTTAAAACTTGAACTCTGCAAACCAAATTATTTTTAGCTTCAAAACTCTTGGCTAATTTATTTTCATTTTGCACGTCTTAGTGCTTCCAGTTTCTGGCAACTTCTAGAAGTAAGAATGCCAAAGTCCTCCATTCAAATTGTATCTGCAGCCAAATGAAAAGGGGAAAACACTCAAAATCATGCAAGACAGCCTTTTCTCATGAGTTTTCTGTTCTCATGAACTTTGTAGGCCAGTTTTGGATATACAAAAGTTCATAATGTAAGAGACATCAGATAAGGAACCAAAGTTTGGGATTCTGGGATTCACCCATTTGTCACTAACTTCTCTTCCTTCTGACAAAAAAAAAAAAAAAAAAAAAAAAAAGGCAAGACTGCTGAAGGGAAGTAAAAACATGACAAAGGGAAAAAAGTCCAGAAATTTGAAAAAATTAAGAGAATATTAAGTGAAGATCTGTAACAGTCTGAAAAGAAAATACTGAAGAAATAAGAATGATAATAGGGTGGGCAGAGCTGCATTCAGGAGGCAAACTCTGGAGAGGAAAAATGGGGTGAAATGGGCATCTAATTGGATATAGACAGTGCTTTTTCTTAGAAGTTAAAACAGCTACCTTAATGTGGACATCTCAGTTCAGACAGCCAAAGGTGAAGTGAATATTACCTTAATATTTATTTTCATATCACCTTCTCTATTATTTTGTGCACATCAGTTACTCTTTCATTCTACAATATTGGTAGTATTCTAGGATCCTCATTTTCATACACAGGCTTTCTGATTTTGGTTTAGGTACTTTTCTTCTGGCATGGGGCTCTGTGTTGGATTTGTGCTGAACACAGGGTTGATGATATAGAGATGTTTGTGTTATTGCTGAGCAGAGCTTACACAGAGCCAAGGGCTTTCCTGATTTTTGTGCTGCCACATTGGTGAGGCTGGGAGGAGCTGAGACAACTGTGCAAAGGGATATTCCAGACCATGTAACAACATGAACAGTATATAAAATGGGGCAAAAAAGGAAGCAGGGGGGACATTTGTACTGATGCATTTGTCTTCCTAAATCACCATTACAGGCAATGGGGCCCTGCTCTCCTGGGGATGGCTGAGCACCCACCTGCCCATATGAAGCACTGAATTAATTCCTTGTTTTGCTTGTGTGCACAGCTTTTTCTTTTCCTATTAAACTGTGTCTTTACCTTGAACCATGAGTTTTCTCACTTTTACCCTTCCAATTTTCTCCCTGATGCCACTGCTGGGATAGAGCTGCTGGCTGGGGTGAAACCAGGACAAGCCACTGATGGGCTATTTATAACAGGCCTTTATACTTGTGATAGATGCATCAAAACGATCATAATAGAAGCATCTATCTCAACTTTGTGGATAAAACCTGTATATTTGAGTACTGTACTACAATATATGGGAACATAATGCAGGGGCAGAAAAGCAATGTGTGGGGAAAAGGACAAAAATCTACTCACATTGTCTTTCTTCACTTACATTCACATACCTGTAGATCCATCTACCCAAGCACTGCAGTGTTCTCTGAACTCACACCATGCCCACTGCACTCCTCTAGCTGTTTACAGTCACTTGACATCCAGAGCCTTAAAAAGTGCCATTATCTTGGAACTTGGAATTATAGATGCTTTAATTGTCTGGCTCTTATCATCTGATCAAATGTTCTAACCTTCTGAATTTTTACAGCATTGCATGACCTTTAACCTCATGATTTTTATCACATTTGTCAGGAGGATAAAACCTCACATAACTTTGAAAATGTACATGTTTAAAAGGCTATTGTTATTAGTATTCATGGATGTCTGCTGGGATCCCCTGCAGTGCTTTCATGGGCTGCAGGCTCATTTTGACTGTTGAAAATTATGTTCTTGTTCACCAGACACCAATTTTTCTTTGCTGAAGTCACAGATCCACAAAAATCTATATTTTTTCCACTAAAAACCCCAATTTTTGTGACTAAACTGATGGTATATTGGTTAATGTTTAGCAGAAATCAATTTCGATTTTATTCTTCAGTTTTAAGAACAACAAAGCAATAGTGACTAATGGAAGAAACTTCTTAACAGCAAACTAATGTATCACTAAATATGCAACTGTCAATGAGAAATATACAGATATTGAATATATAGAGACATTAACATTAGCTAGCAAGTTCTCCTATTAGTTAAAGCAAGCATTTTTCCAAGAGACACAGTTTTGGGGTTCTCTGATACCAGTCTATTTTCTTTCCTTTAGGCAGTATATAGGAATTCAGCTTCCCAAAAGGGCTAGGAGGAGCACAGAAGTCCTGCCCTCACACTTAGAGCTCCATTCTTCAGCTCTTTTCTCATTTTCCTCAACAAGAACTTTCAAAAAAAGGAAGAGGAGACACTACAATCAGCTAATATCTGAAATGTTTCTCCTCAATTGTAAACAGCCTTGAGCCTGCTGCAAAAGAGAACACTGCACTGTCTCCTGGCATTAATAGAAATGTCCTTTATTAGATACCTGGTCTATACTGCAGAAATACAGAATGCTGGATGAGAGCCAGTGTCCTGGATCCAGTATTCCTATCCTAATTGTGGGTTTATCTTGCTGCATCCAATGTAATGCAATTCAGAAGAAGAAAAAAACTTGTCACTAATCACCTTCTTTTTCAGCCTGACACAACCTTGTACAGTTTCAGGAAGGCATTTTCATTTCTGCCCTCTTGGAGATAAATTCCTGGCATCTGAGTGGGTGAACCTGTGGCTCAAAAGGTGCTATGGTGATCACCAGGAGCAGCAGGTCTGCCCTTTGCAGGTCCTCCAGCCAGCTTATGTGCCTGCTAATGCATTCCTAGGGATGAAGTTGCCACTGAAATGTACATTTCCTCACTGAAATGCAGTCAGGAGAGGTTACTGCTTGCCCCAATTATTTCAGGTTTATGCCAAATGCTCAGTGGGAGGCATCCATGCCTTGCTGTCTCTGTGACCCAGCCACTACTTTGAGGTGCATCTGTCTGCACTTACAGGGAGGTGCCAAAAATAGCAACAGTTTGGATCTCTGCAGCCAAGACTTCTGAAAACACAGCCCAAAAAGCAGTAGTTTTGACATCAGAATCAAATCCAACAGCTGAAAGATTACAATACAAGGTTAGAAAACAAAGCTGCCCTTTGGCACGCAGATCATTTTCACTAGAATTCCCTCAGGCCAACAGCTTTCTTCTGATGCTCTAGGTTGTAACAAACCCTGGGGAGTCTGCATGGAATCTGCTGGGAAGGTTTCTTCCCTCCACCTTTAAGATGAGTGTTTGCTCCCTGAACCTCTCAGAAAACTTCCAACATCCAAACACTACAGGCTCCCACCAGCTGGCTCCTCATGCTCCACACTGACCATTCCATCTTCTGCTCCAGATGCCTGGATAGTCCAAGAGAAATCTCCCAGGAGCTACAGCTGTCCCCAAGAGCAGCATCCAGGACAAGTCAGCCAGGAGCCTCCTCCTGCTGCCCAGCCACTCTATCAGACTGCTGCTTATCACCAGGTAGTAGGCACATCAAATCAATGTTTGTGTGTCTCCTCCACCAGTTTTTCTTATTTTATCTTCAGAGATTACAACTCTGTCACCTGAAAAAAACAAAACAAAAGCAACAAACCAAACCCCAACCAAACAAAAAACCCAAAAGAACCCAAACCAAACCTCCCAAAACTTTCCTCTCTCCCCAGACTTTAATTGGTGAATGTTTTCTCTTTACTTGCCCTCATGGTGTAGGTTCACAGACACCCCTCTGATTTTTCTAGACTCAGTTGAGAAGCTCCAAGTCTTTTTTAACAGTCATACATTTCTTCTATGACTTTTCACTTACATGTGAGAGTTTAGTTTCATCATATCTTGACATACATACATCAAAGTTTTGATCTTTGCTGTTTCTGATAACCAATTCATTTCTTTACAATTATCTCTTTCCATTTACTCTACATTTCTAATGCTGGTCATAAATCTAAAGACAGAGTGGGCTTATAAAATTGATCTCTTCATGTCTGGGGATTCAGAAGATTATTTCTTTAAAATGTCATGACCAATTCAAAATGCTGCTAATAAACATGTAGGCCATGGTACTATGAAGTAACAACCTCTTGAGAGTTGTTTTATAATTCACTTTGAAGTCTGTGCTGGAGAACAGGTTATTACTACAGCAAGTATCTATTTGGACTTGACTGATTGCACATTCTGTTCTGAACCCCTTTAAGTCCCCAGGAGTGATGATCATCCCTGTCATTAAAAGTTGTATGACTAAGGTGTCAGTGGAAGTTAAGGACCCTTCAATTCATACTGTGATAGCCTCATTCATCCTTAATGTCTCAGGGGCATTTATCTTTTGCATAGAAGCTCATGTTACATCTCCATGAGACCTTGAGCAAGTCAGTCCCTTGCTTTTTTGGCAAAGGATTTGTAAACTTAGGATGTGATTCATGTAAAATGCATCTATAACTAAATGAATGGTCCACACTGCCCAGTCTGGAAATCTGGAAACATCTAAAGTACTTCTGATGCCCTTCTAGTTGTCCTGAATATTCTGTAAGCAGATGAAGTACATACTTGAGAAATGCTGGATTCAGCAGCAGCTCTTGAGGAAGGAGCTGGAATTTTTGGTGGTTGCTAAACTGAAAAGATCATCTATGCCCCATTGTTGAAGAAAACAGAAAAAGCCCATTCTGATGGAAAAATGGGGATCTGCAAAGTACCTGAAGAAAAAAATCCTTTTCATATGGTTCAGATGACAGGAATTTAGCTGAAGTATTTTGTCCAGCTAAAGGTGCTGCAGTTTGATAAAAGTGTGGATCAGTTAGGGAGAGCCCAACTGAGAACAAAGAGAAAGTCTAGAAAAGTATACCTAAGGGGGAAAAAATGAAAGATACTGGAAAAATTAAAGTGCAAAACAGAAATATAAGGTCCTTTCCTTGGGATGATTTCTGTTCATCAGAATCATAATGTCTTACCAATAAAGTCTTAAGGTCACCCAGTGCAGACAGCACATTTTAAAGTGTTTCCACAACTGCCTGAGCTTCTAAATATTTTAGAGCAAATGATAGAATGTAGGAATTTAGCTTCCTTCCTTACTTTATGCTACCCTTAGTAATGGATCTAGCAATAGCTAGTAATCCCACTAACAGCTGACTTCAAAAAGGATACTACTCTTCAGGTTCTGCTCTGGATTCAAGGAGGAAGATCTCAACAATTAATCCTCCACTGCTGTTCTTTTCTTTGTAAATAAAATTCCACCAGCTGCTACATTTACACTCCTTGAAAAGTGAAGATGTCACTCTTCAAATATTTTAGTGGTTATTGCTTGGGGTTTTTTTATGGCTTTGTCACTAGCCTGTTATTATGTGAGGTTTTTTCCAGATATGGTGTTTATATCAAGCCAGTAAGAAATAGCCATGGTGCCAAGAAGTTGAGCTTATGTAAACAGAAATAATGTAATTTTAACCCAAGGAATCTTATTTATGGGGTGTTCTGGACTCTTCTCCAAGGTCAGTAGATCTGGATCAACAAACATCACTGATATCCAGAGGGGAAAAAGAGACATTTTTAAACATGCTGTTTTCCAAAACTGTTTTTTGAGCTAGTAGATCATCCAAGACTTCCAGACTCTTACTAAAAGGGAAGTTTTTAGTTTAGACTTTAAATACATTCTGCCACCTTGACCCCACACAACATATGGACAATAAAAGGTAAGATTTCAAATCAGGGGAACTAATGAAGTATGTTACCACCTCTCATATATTCTGCTCCAGCACTCTGCCCCTGTTGGCCCATCACATGTTTATTCTCTAAGTTTCAGTGCTACCTGTGTAAGAGCATGAGCTGTGGATGTGATCTGTATGAAGGGTTTCTGTTAGGTCCTGAATAGTTATGAAGAAAAGTCCTTCCCTGAGATCACTGACTACTCAGAACATACAGCAAATTTGAGTATAAGCCTAAAAATCTGTTAAGGTCAATTATTCAGCTGAAATGTCAATGACATTTTAGGGCCTATGAAAAGAAGGGAAAGTTCAATGCTACAAAATACCACAAGCTGATCACAATTAAAAAGAAAAAAAAAACCTAACAGTATGTCTTCCTTCTAGGATATTTCACTTCTACTCTAAGCCAATGACAAAGCATCAAAGGACAATGTCAAAAAACAAACTTAATTCCTAGAAAAAGTACAACATCTTACATGTCCATAATCAAAAACTTCAGAGTGCTGTTTTACCCTAAGTGTTAATGTAGCTCTGTCTTTGTGGAAACTTTGTTTATCTGCAGGAAGCAATACTGTAGTGGATAGTAGTAATGCTGGCAGTGTAAATGGCCATTAGGGAAATGATAAAAATTATTCCAAAAGCTAAACATTTTTAGAAATGCTTCAGTTGCCCTGCTATTTTCATTAGTTTTTTTTTTTTCTTCCTGATGTTTTTATTCAGCTTTTTCAGTCTTTTCCAATCACACAGCAGTCTTTCTTGTTTTACCCTCAGACAAGGATACCCCAAAAATCTCATGCTAAGACCATGAAAAACACTTTTTTTAAAAAAATGCTGATCCTCTGCCCTTGTGTTCAGGCATAGATGTACATGTAATGGGGCTGTGTAAAACCAGATGTATATTATTACCTTGATTAGCACTGAGCAGGCTGCCAGTGTCAGGACCTTGATTCATCTTTACACATAATGATCTGATGCCATTTCAGGAGTACTCTACACATCCTCCAGCTGCAGGTTTCAAAGGTCATGGTTCATATGATGATGTCTCAGATCCATAAACATAAATATCTAGGATAATTTTAGGCAGCCAAAAGTAACTGAAGCACTGCCAACAGAATGTTTACATTGGGGTGAAATTGTTCTCTGGGCTCAGAGCAATGACAAGAGGCTCAGTTAGCTTGGCAAATCTGAGACATCCAAAAAAGTCAAGAGAAAAATAAATAGCATAAGCAAGAAAGAAAAGAGCTAGGCTGCTATATACAGGCCAAAAGCAAGGCTTGAAAGTATTTCTACTCCAGTGATGGATATCCAGAAGTTAGGACAGAAGAAGCACTGGGCAGAAAATGAGTTGTCAGCCTGATAGAGCAGCACATCAGAAGCCTCTTGAAAGGACAACCAGAGCAATGCCCTGCTTGTAGGTTATCAGCTCTGGAGGGGTAGGATGAATGGGAGAGGGAGCAGTGCTGCACCTGAAATGCTACAGTGCCAGTATCACAAGAAAAGATAAATATCCTGAAGTTTCTAAGGGGAGAAATTCCTCTTTTTACAAACAAAGTCATAATACTAGAGCTGTTCTACTGAGCTCATATTGGAGTTAAAATAATGGTCAGGAAAAGTTGAACAGGAATAGAGAAGCTGCAAATGTTGAAGATTTAGTTATAATGAGAGATTTCATCTTCACAGTAAAAAGCTGCTTCCTCAGCTACACAGTTGAGGGACCTAAAAGACATGACATTACTCAAGATTTGGCCTTGAGTGTTCCCAGGGCTTAGTTCAAAACATATTAATGGGAAGACTCTTCTCCACTAATAGTCACAATAAAATTGGTTACAAAGCTGTAATAACAGTAAAGTAAATAAATGTATCACAAGTAATTTCATGAAAGAGGACTCCCTCAAGTCAGAAAATTAGGGGAGACAGGGAAAAACAAACACCAACAAAATAAATAAAATAAACAAACACCAATAAAATAAGCAAAGCACCAACATAAAGAGTCCACAGACCAAACTCACAAAAAAATGCAGTCACTAAATGAATCCCTATAAGCAGAATAAAGATGCTTCAAAAAAAACCACCAAAAACCCAGCATACTCAGATAACTTGAATGTTAAATTCTGCAATTCAGAAAGAAATTTTAAAGTACTAAAAGAATAGACAGGGCTAGCTGCCATTCACTCAAGAGCTCTAAAGTAACTCTGATATAAAACTGCAGAGCTGCTGTCTGAGGTATAGAACCTGTCCTGCAACCAGCCATGCTGCCAGAGGACTGAGGTACAACTCCCTTCCACAGAAGGGATTCTGCAGGAAAACCTGGGCATCATAGACTAAAGAGACAGATTTCCAGCCCTGCTGAGATGATAGGTCTATAATTATTATCTAGACCACAGAACACCTAGGTAAATCAAGTCCATCATAAAAGAATCTGTGGGACTTCTACAAAAGGAAAACCATTCCTCACAAACCTGGTGCCCACAGGTGTAATATAGTCCAATTTTTAAAAAGCTTTTATAAAGCTCCAAACTAAGTTTATTAGAGCCAGAAAGCAGCAGGAGAAGGGCCATTCCAAGTGTAAGTGTCAGGTCCCTCAGGCTTGGTCTCTGAACCACAGGTGGGTGGCACTTGGTGACATCCATCACTCTGATGGCCAAAGCCAGGTGCTGAACCAGACCCAGGGTTGAGTCAGGATGTCCTGCCAGGAGGAACAGAGAAAGCAGGAGATTACAGCATAAGCACAACCATAAGACATGCCTAGAGATAAGGTTAAGCCAGCAGTACAATGAAATCTCACCCAGAAAGCCAGGGCAGGAGGACAAAAGGCCAAGAAAAAGATTTACCTGCAGCACAACTCAGAGCTAGAGCTGAACTGAACCCCCTGGGCCCTCAGTTATAGGTGTGGATGTGGCCCAGGTGAGGATGGTCAGGGCAATTAAGGCTTACTGCTGGCCTCAGACCCTGACAGTAACACAAATTAAGTCACCACAGATCTGTATTAAATGTTCTGTTGTGAATTAGAATTGGTTAGACAAAAGGAAGCAGTGTTTCAGTAGTAGCATCCCTTGGGATGTGCTCTTTGGACTGGTTTAATTCACATCTTTATCAGTGATCTGATGAGAGGAACATGATTATACAACAACACAATGAAATGTCCAAGTCTGGCAATGATACTAAAACCTTTCACCTACTAAAACGGTCAGTGGGTGGGCAAAACTTGGTGAGTGAGTTTCAGTATGGAAAAACAAGAGATGATAATTTAATTAGAGGGCTAGAAATATGATTTGGGGCTTGTATCACCTCAATTATGAGGAAAGGCTGGGGCAGGTGAGCCTAGAGAAGAGAAAACTGAAGGGGGTGTCAAGAGGATGGAGCCAGGCTCTGCTTGAGCAATAGGACAAGAGGCAGCAGGAAAAAATGGAGCACAGGAAGTTCCACCTGAATATGAGGAAGAACTTTTCTATGCAGGTGACTGAGCACTGGAACAGGTTTCCAGAGATGCTGTGGAGTTTCCTCTGGAGACATTCAAAAGCCCACTGGATGTAATTCCCTGCAAGGTACTCTGGGGGACCCTGCTTGAGAAGGGCTATTGGAACTAGGTGGCCTCCAGTAGTCTTTCCAAGCTTACCCATTCTGCAACTCTCTAGTTCTTTGAAGTAGAAATTATGTATATCACATGTATGGACGCAGTTCTCAGGTCTGAATTCAGCAAGTCAATGTGCAACTCAAGTATTTGGAGTCATCTCTCTGAAATTGGCTTGGAGTGCAGGAGCAGCTTAAAAGGAAGCACTGCAGTGCACTGGGTCACTAGAAAGGGTAGGGAGAACTTCATGGGCATAATTTTGTCAATGCTGAAAACTTTGTCTCACCTGCATTTGGTATAAGATTTGTAGTTTTGGTCTTCAACTCTACAGGGAGCAGGAGATGAATAAAGTGCAGAGGAAGGCTCTTAAAATGATCAGGAGGATGAAGTAGCTACCATACAGTAGGAAACTAAAAACCCAGGGCCACTTAAATTTGGAAAGTAGGAGATTGAATGGTAAATTCATGAGGTTTACAGCATGGTTAAAAAGTCCACAAAAGCTTTTTTCAGCATAGTCCACAAGACCATAACAGCAGGCACTGGCTGAATTAGCAGAGGTTAGTATGAAACAGCTCTAAAATGAAGTACATTTTCTATACAAAGAGTAGTGAACTTCTGGAGCTTTTTGTCACAGGAGTTTGTGGAGGCAGGAAATATCAGCAGGCTTTAAAGGGTATTAAATTTAAGAGTATCAGATCTACAAACAGATACTTTGGGACTACAGATTGTTCTGAGTAGGAAGTGGTTTACTCTTTACTCTTCAGTGTGGCATTCTGATTGTTTATCCTTGAAGCGCTGTTCTTGGACAGGCTTTTATAACTGGCAGTGTAGCAGTTATCTCCAGTTTGTCTGCATTTACTTAAACTGCTCTCTTTGTTAATGCCAGCATGAGTAGGGAGCAGAAATCTCAACCAGCTTTACAAAGCAGGGGAGGGTAGAGGGTTTGGAAACCAAGCTGGCAAACTAGAACAACACAAAGACCACTAAGCAGATTGTTAAGTTCCTGTCTCCAACAATCTCTGGACTGCTGGATGCACCTTGTATGTACTTGGCTCTGTTGCCCAACTTCATAAAAGCTCTTCAAATTAGTATGGTTCAGTATGATATTTGTCTCAGGAAATTCCCCAAGCAGAAGAGTATTTGGGAAAAAATCTTCCCATGGCTGCCCTCTAGGATTCCCCTTGCTCTTGTAAAAGGATATTAGTCTGAGTCAGCATGGCTGTTCCTACTCTGACCCATGCTCCTGCCATAAATTGACTACATGAACAGAACACGCTAATATTAAATTTGAAATTAAATCTGGTTTAATTACTTTGCACCAGTCAGCTCAACTAGTAGGAGGTCTTAAGAATTTAACATTTGAAAACAACATGTGGAAGACAATGTTCATGTACAAACCTCATTGACCATCTGTCACCAAATAAAATTTGGTCACTTTTTGGAAGTGCTATGAGGTAGGTTAAAATGTCAATGATTATTGTGTTCATTGCTATTTTGATCCTCTAAAGGTCACATTCTATGACTTGCTTATGGTTGTTCATTTTAGTGTGTTTTAAATTGGCCCATTTGTCATCTGAATGTCATTGTGCTTAGATAGCATGCTGGATATAGCATTTTGTAACTGAATAGAATACATTCAAATAGTTTCCTATAAATCACAGTTAAATAACATGAAGACTATATAATTAACATACACTGTAATTACATGAGTTCACTTCAGTCTTGCACAAAGCCCCTCTGTTTCAGAAACCAGGTCTTGACAAAGTTTAAGGCAGGAGAAGTGCTAACTCAACATACTGATGGAAAGCCAGAGCCTGGAGCTACTACGTGACTTCCTTGGAGTTACTCAGGGAGCAGCAGAGGGGCTAAATTAGTGCTGAATCTCTTGGGCTCTGAATCACAGCCACAGCATTGACCTCCCTCTTCTCACTGCTTCTACTCAAGCCACAGCTTCCTATACTGATCTTCTGTGTCTATGTTCCTCGGGAAACCCATAGGAATCTATCTTTTTGGACCTTCCTTCTGTGTGTAAGTGTGCTGGCAGATGGTGCCAAGCCACAGATGCCAAACATCTGGCTGGGTGGGGCTAAGCAGTAGCCAGAGAGCAAGGCTGCCAAGCTGCTCCCTACAGACAGGGATCAGAGCCTGCATGTAGCCAGCAAATGTCCAAAGGAGGATGTTAGCAGAGAAACATCTCTCTCAAGATCTCCTCCTCCTCCTCACGCCACCACGATGACCCATCATGGTAAACCAAACTTGGAACAAGACAAAAACTCTGGACACATTTAAAAATTAAGATTATCCAACAGAGTATTTTCCAGGCTTCCTCTAGGGTTAAGGCAATGTTTGCTTACCCTGAGCAATATTGCTCCCAACAATGCAGACATTGAGCAATACAGACCCAGACTGAGCAGCTGCTCTTAACAATGCAAGCCCCTAAACTCATCAGCCAGAGAGGCTAGCAGAGATAATGAAACAGGAAAACTCTGCCATCATGGACTATTTGCTTAGAAGTGAAAGGAAGTACCAAAAGAAGCATTCCCAAGAGCTGAATTTCATCCAGTACCCCAGGACTGCTCTGTTCAGGAGAGAAGGGCCTGAAAGCAGTAGCCTGAAATACAACTTACAGGTTGCTGCAGAAGAACTTTCCCCTTCTTTGCTTGTAAAGTTGGCCATTTGGGGAAAGCAGCTTTCCATGTCTAACTCAGGCCCTTGGACATGATCCCAGGGCTTCTGGCTTTTGTGAAGGAATTACACAAATTTCAGAGGGACTCCTGAGATCTTATGAGCCATCTCTCTCTGACACAGGGACTTGAACTTTTTTCCCACTCACCTGGTTTTCTCAAGTCCATGATCCTTCCACATCAGGGCACATCCTTTGGGATGCATTAGACAGTAACTAATTAATATTAACATATTCTTCTTTGTGTCCAATCTTTAGATCACAGGTGATTTCAAGTCCAGATAATGAGTCATTGGGAACAAAACCAATACTCACAGCAAATGTTTTGCCAAGAAGCCTGGAAAATCTGAGCCAGGATAGAGAAAACCACTTAACCCTTCTTCTCTCATGACCGTCTCTCTGTTCTGCTTATGGATCTTCACTGGGTTATTCCCACAACCCGACCATATGTTTCCAAAGTGTGCACAACTTTTACTTAAAGATTTAAATTGTGAGAAATTACATTTCCTTAGTTATAGTTACCTTCACAGTCAATAGGGTCACCTGGTTTACTTGGGCTTGATTTCCAACTGCTGGACTTCTTGCTTTCTATTTTAAGCTGCTTTATTTTTAAGGCAAATTAAATTGATATCCCAATGGAAAAGTGTGGAAAACTATTTTAATAAATGATGGAACATGAACATAATGTTACTGGGTAATGTGCTTTAGCTTGTAGTAGGTGACCTGAACAACAACACTGTGAGCTGCCTCTAGGTTTTCACATAATAATTATTCAAAACAGTAGTGCTACATAGTGATGACATGGCAGTTTGTGCAGTTTTGCATTGCTTTTGAGGTAAATATTAGATCAGAAAATTAGGGAGACAAGGTTTCTTTTTAAAAGTAGAATGTGAAGTACCATGACAATGGTGAAGCATAACTCATGATAATTAAATTTTATCCCTGACTGTTTCTGAAAACCACATCCTATGATAAGTTTGTGTTTGAATAACAATGTTTTTACAAACATTCATTAGCTCAGCAAATCAATTTTTTTGTTAATTGTTGTGAGTCATAAAATAGAAAGACATTTTAGTGGGTATGTAAATGCTCATATAGATTTACATTAAAAATACAGTGTGTGTGTGTGTCACCTCTATTTCAACTTTTCCAAAGACCTTGTGCCCTATCTGACACAGCCTAATTAAATACATGTTAATAACATGTTAGATTCCTCCCCCTTTCCTGCACACATGATTATTTTTCATTTCTCTCCTGAGCAGAGCCCAGGATGGATCCTCATAATCTGACACCTGGAGGAGTGTCTTGTGACTATTATTTTGGCAGTCTTGTGACTGCTAATTTTTACTGATTATTTGCTTCAGTGATACCACTGTGTGTCAGTCACATTCAGAACCCTTGTGCACTACACAGAAAATTTGTATAAAGGAAGAGAAAATACTTAGATCTACATAGATGGGTAGTAGTTAGCCTGATAGACAACTCTCAGCATATCACCAATTTTGAGCCTCTCAGAATTAGTACTGGAGAAAAGGCAGTTGCTAAAACATCTCTGTGGATACTGTATTTATGAATACATATGAAGAGGTTTCTCTGTCATCAGAAGAGCAACTTGGGAAAATGTATGAAGACACTTCTCATAAATATGTGATAGGAGGTGGTACTGTATTGCTTAGTGCTGGCACTGGCAATAAATAGATGATGAAACAGCTTCTCAGGGAGAAGTTGGAGAGGACAAGGAAAATAACACTTGCAGAAGCATTCCTAATTAGGAGCCAAAATATTTGGCATGCCATTTTTAGCTCAGGTACTAAAATACTACATTAATATGAGGCCAAACTAAAATCACAAAGGAAAAAATCTAACTTTTTTATTTATTCCATTAGATATCCTGAATAATGGTTCTATATGGCTTAAATTTTTGTTAGGAAAAAGGTTTAGTCAACAGAAACTTTATTCCAACTTACATGATTTCCCAGTTACATCCTCCCCTCCAGGAGCTGACAGACTCTTCTGGTGGGCAGACTAGAGACAAGGGGTGCCTGCTGTGCCTTTCTGCTCCAAAGGACACCTTTGCACTCCTAGTTGTACCTGAGGCAGCAGTTTCTCAAAAATGTTTACCTCAGCTGGAGAGCTGGAGGACTCCTGCAGCAGGCTGGACTGCCAAAAATGCAGTGGAGGAAACAGAGAAGTGAGTAGAGCTCAGGGTGAGGGCTGAGCCCTGGCTCATCTCCCTACAGAGACACAGCCTTACTTGAAAAAAAACAAATGTACTAAGAGCAGAATTTTAAATATACAGAACTAACACCTGGGGTCCTTTCCTATTTGTGATTTATATAAAAAATGAGGCATAAAAAACTCAGAACCCTTCACAATGTTTTTTCATGAGTCTCACAAGGTAAAAGTAGCCATAGGGTTGTGTTTGGTATGACTCAGATTTAGAAATCCTATTTAATTATTTGGCTTTAGGTAGCAAAAAAAGAAGGTGTAAGGAGCTATCAAATAGTAAGCACCTGCTTTGCATGTATTGATGTTCACATGTTCAAAAAAAAAAACCAAAACTTGATGAAAGAACAGAACCATCCTAACCCTAGGCTAGCTGGGTTTGGTACACACATCCTAAGGCTCTTTGTGACTGTGTGGTCCTGCTCATTCCTCTAGCTGCTGGCAGGAGAAAAGGGCAGTGGAAATCCCTAAATTGCCTACATGACAGATGAAACAGCCTGTTCTCACAGTAGCTCTAAGGAACTTGCTTGCAGACAAGGCTGAGCAGGAAAGCAGGACTTTACTTGCAGGAAAGTAGGATTTTGCTTGCATCATATCATCATTAATATCTGCAGTGGTAAAGACAAAAGCCAGGCATCCAAAGATTGCCTGCATTTCCTTCAGGCAATCCACTCCAGATGCTGTCAAGTGACTTCTAGCAGTGACCTGCTTGAAAAGAGGGATTAGCTGGATGATCCCTACAAGGGCACTAACTCATTCCAACATAAAAGACATCAGAAGGACAATACATAATAATTATTTCTATTTCTGACACATCTTAAGCTAAACAGTTTCAGAAATTGAAAAATATAGTTGGGAAAAACCCCAGAAGTGATGATGTGATTTGATCAGAACACTAATATGTTATACATCAGGGAGGAATTACTGAAAATGCTACCATGCATACAAAGCTTTGCTCCTACTGACTAACAACCTCTTTCTTGTTGGTATATCTCCAGAGAACTTCCAAAAATAAATTGGTTTTTAAACTATAAAATTTGGATTATACTTCTGTAACTAAGAGATTGTCGAAGTGATATGTCTAGAACAGAAAATTCAAAATCTGACCATTAAAAAGGAGAGATTTTGCAAGGATCTTGCAAGGAACAACAGTCCCAGCTGACTTAGATGTAGATTTAGAAGCTGAGTAACAAAGCAAGCATCATTGTGATTTTTGGCAATTCAAATTGCAAAATGATGTAAAATTGTATGCCAGGTCACATTAAGAGAAAAATCTTCCCAAGGTTAGGGAGTGGTCAAAGACAGTGCTCCAGATCTCCTTGCCTTCCTTCTGTACTGATTTTCCACAATAAGCTCCTCAAGGTCATGAATGTATCAAATATAGGATAATGCTGCATGTAATAGGATTTATTTTTCCCCTGAAATGGAGATCTATTTGTCTGCTGCTCCTGCTCATGAAGAGGTAGAAGTGCAGGTCATATGTCAAGAGGAGGTGCTGGTACTTTTATTGAACCCAAAGAGAAGGAGATAACCACTGGAAGAGTTTAATCAGTGTATGTTTTTTCTCTGTCCCATAGCCAGTGTCCCATGATTTAGCTGCACTGTTCTCTTCTGTGATGTCACCACATTCAGCTCTGGCTACACTAAACTCTTCTTTATAACAGCTACACAACAGGAAGGATCAGATCAATTAGAAATTTCCTCATGTTCCTAAAGCTGAAGACAAATTCAGATTGGATGCACGGAGGAAAAAAAAGAAATTTACAGGGGGTTGAGCAGGCAGGAGAGGAGAAATGGCCCCAAGAATTTCTGTGGTGGGGAATAGAATCAAGTCTGTGGGGATAACCTGACCATGTGTGACAGCCTTTCTGATTAAGGGAAGACAGCAGTTGCTCTGCTTCCAACCTTCCAGGACTTACATTGCCCTAAAGAGACTCTGAAAAGGGCACAAGCTCCTGTTTCCTGCTCTTTTTGCAAACTAAGAAGAACTCTAGAGTGCAGTCCAGTGCAGGTGGGCTTGGTTTGGGCTATGGCTTTATGGCTCCTTTAAGATTAATGTGGTTAGGGTTTATATGTGGGATAAAAGCTTTTCCTCACTCCCACTTTCATTCTATGCTCACATGTACTCCAAATCATCCATAAAAGATCTGCAACACAATCATTAAACTGGTCAAATATGAAAGGCAGTCTTTCAAAATTTTACTTACTCACACTGCTTGTGTGAGTCACCTTTCATTTTAAGCACTTTTTGGCTCTTGTTGTCACCACTGATGAAAATAGGGATGGATAGATTTTCTGTAACTGTAAGGCAAATTCTTCTTCTGTGCTACTTTTCTCATGGTATTTTTGCAAGTCTGAAGCCAAAGTGTTTAATTCTGGTTTAATTTTTATTGTGTTTTGTCAAAATCTGTCCACTTCTTAGACAGGAAGAGCACCCAGTACATATACAAAACCTCATATTTTAATTTATCTGCAATTTTTCTTGTCAGGATTTAATCAAATGGTAATAGAACAGTGAATAATTGTCTAACTAGAAGTTGCCCTCTATTGTGTGTTCAGCTGTTGATGTCTAGCCGTCCTCTCAATGGACACACTGGTAATAACCCAGGTTTAAACATCTTCTGTCATATTTGGTAAGGTGCCACAAAGCTGAAGATTTTGTCTATTCCTGAAACTGATTGATCAACCAGGACTCCTTCTGAAGGAAGTAATTGTTAACCATTTTTGAAGCACTTGTAGGCAAGGAGCAACAGCTTTCCAATTTCTCACTCCTGTTCTTTGTATACACTAGACCTCTTGGTAAAATCTGAAGCATTGCCAGAAATAACTTATATTTTCTTAGCTAACACGAGTAAAATGTTGCAGATGCTGAATGCAGTTTACATTCTGCTTAACTGTGCCATTGATTCTGCTCACCTGGAGATGCAAATGGGTCCTTTTCAGGAATATTTACTGGGAACTAGCTGCCAACTAGCTTCCCAACTAGCTGGGAAACAGCTGTCTTTTGGACAACCATTTCTCAAGAAAAGATCAACAAATTCTTAATTATTTTGGTTATGGTTAATGCAATTATTCTTGCAGTGTTTTCCATCTGTGCACATAAGTTCCCTGAAAATGACTTACCAACAGTCTAATTTGTTCCAGTGAACAGAATTCTTCAGGTCATTGGTTTATGGTATTTTTTTAATGTGATGATGGGAAATTCAAGTTCAAAGAACTCACAATCTCTTCAAGGTTGTACTTAAAATCAACATGAGAAATACCTTTTAAATTGAGACCCATGGCTGTTCTCCAGGACAGTACAACTTCATGTTACACCTGAAGAGATTTGAGTACCTTGATACAGTGTACACAGAAATTTCCCCTTTGTGTTTTTGCAGTTCCCCTGGTACCTGCATGCCTTGCAGTGCATTTATCATAGCATAAATATATTCATATTGGCCTAGTCCCCACAATGGCAGACACTGTACCATGTAATCCCTTCCTAAGACACTCTCTGGCTACCAGCTGTGCCAGAATCAGATTGCTCCCATAAGATTCCCCTCCTTAGACTTACCAATCCTCATTTCAAAACTCAGTGCATTTGTAGGTTTAGCTCATATCAGAGGTCTGGTTCCAAAAGTCACTGTGCTCTACTTTCCAGGCCATTTTCAGAACTATGCTCAACCTTTCCTGAGATTTACTAGTTCCTGCCCAATATGCATCCAGCTAGGAAAGTTTTTGTTATTTTTTTAATAGCTGAGGACTTGAGTCACAAGAAAACTCAGCACCCTGGAGCACTAGAACAGGTTGGATAAAGGCATCTTTCTTTTTCTAAGTGTGACTTGGATTTGAAAAAGCTGAATCTTTGAACTCTGGCCCACTGCCTGCATTTCCTGGTAACTATAACAGACATGGACCATTTATGAACAGCTCAGAAATTTGGACGCCACTTACATACACAAGCCTTGATCCAAAACCCACTACAGTCAATGGAAAGACTCTTGGTTGACTTCCATTCTCTCTGGACCAGGAATACTTCACAGGGCTAGAACATACATGCTGTCTTTTGCTGCTTTTTCTCCACGTAGTAGCACATCCATATTGCCTTTTCAAATATTTTCCAAATAATGGTCCAAAAAAAAGACCCAAGTGCCGCAGCACAAAGTTCCCTTCTTCACAGAAAAATTCCAAAGGGCATAAACAGCAACTGTGATTCACCACACCCAAAACAACAAATCAGTAAGTAGCAAATTCTCAGTAAAGATAATATATCATCTATGATGTGAAGAAAAACAAACAGAAAAGCTTTGAAACAGGATTACCACTATGAAGGTATGAATTTGTACAAAAGGTTTATTTATGAAACACTGCAGCAATCAGAATTGCCAGGGAAATTAATAAGATAATAAAGTGGGACTTTACCCTAGAAGCCACAGACACAGTATTTTTTTAATATGAAAAAATATATTTCTGCCAATTTCTAGTGGAAGTCATTGATTGTTTTCACTGACAAAAATTCTTGTTGGATTGCCAAAATTGTAAAATAATCATGAGATGTTTCATTAAACGTGACAATTGAACTGAAGTCCTGAACTTGGCACACTGAAAACTTTGGGCTCTTTGCACAGCCTGTGAGCAAAAAATTTTCCCTGCAAACTGTTATGAAAGGTTCTTAATGTGTCTGAGAGAGAGAGCACAGGACCTTGTGTGCCTGGGGCTGCTGGATTTGGATTTTTTGGAGAATGGAAGTCCTGGAGCTTCTGGGACACTGGTGGGCTAATTGCACAAGTACAGCTGGTGCTGTGAAAAGCAGCAGTGGCCCTGCTGAGTCTCCATCCCATGGAATCACAGCAATCTTGCTGAGGTGGCACAAGTGTGTACATCCAGAGCAGCAGCACCAGGAAAAATTAGTGGTTTAATGGTAATAGAACATCTTGCCCAGATTCAGTGTCCAAGGAGCACCTCAGGGCACCAGGATCAGAGCAGTGAACCTGCTGCCCTGCCAGCCTGGACATGTGGGCACCTGGAGGCACTGGGACCCAGGCACTGGACATGTTCCACCTTGCCCCATTGCTGCTCCCCACTGAGGAAGACACAGATCTCACTGCCACCAGACTGTCAGAATGGCCCAAGCCTTTCCTGAGCCCAAGGTGCTGCCATGAAAACAGTCTATTTATTGTGTCCTTGCTCTTGTGAGGCTGCTGCTGGGTTTGAAGTTAGGGCAAAGTGTTTCAATTCATGAATTTCCAAACATTCTGGGGTGGCATTATGGTTTTAAATCACCCAAATTTGATCATAAGGTAGAAGTAATTTAAATGTTCATCATAAATCTGAGCACATCCAGCCCAAAGTTTCTCTTTGGAGATGCAAAAATAAGAACAGGATAGGAAAATGCAGAAAAAAAACCACCTGGTTTTCCAGTTGCAGGTAAACACTGGGCAACCTAGGCCACCAACCAATCCAATCAATATTGGATTAGTACCAAGGAGGACTAGGATAACCCATCAGAAAAGTTAAGATGACAATTAAAAGATCAAAAGAGAAGATGTGTACAGTTACAAAAGATAATGTTTTTCTTTCCAAAACGTGCCTTGAGAACCCAGCATTCTGCAAGAACAGCCTGTACTGCCATGAACAGACAAAAGCAGTGGGAAAGACCAGTAAATCCTCCTTCAACCACATAAACAAACTTGTCTCTAGGCATGACACCACAGTCCATAAAAGCCTCCAGTGCTAGGGTTTCATTCTGCTTCGAGTGTCATAAGCATTAACTTTAGACTTGAGCTGTTGAATAACCCAGGAGGGGAAATGAAAACAAGTGATCAAGACGTTCCTCTATTCATCAAGTTCTGAAGGCAGCTTCCCACCAGCTGGCACAATGTATTTCAGCCTTTTTCTTGAAGAGCAGCATAGCTAGAAAGAGCTATGGGGCATGGATTATCCTCCTAGCAGGGAGGTGAACTGCTGGTTTATATTCAGAAAGATCAGATGCTTTTGTTTGCTCACAGTATAGTGACTGTAACAGAACCAAGAGGGTCCACTTAGACATATATAAACATATAATTCATCCTTTCCTGAAAATGTTTTTGTTTGTGATAATGCCTGGCAATAAAACAAGCTTCCACTGAAAGGCCTGAATCTACTTCTCCAGAAAGAAAAATTTACTGATAATGTCAAAATAATATATTACATCCAAACAGTAATGTGCCACAAAGTGACAAACCACTGGGAGACAGGTGTCAGTGATCTGAAAAATCAACAAAAAACTCTTCCAATGGATAAGAAGGTGAAGAACAGGAATTTGCTGAGTACAGTCAGAAATCAGCTATTTTATGACCTATCAACTCCATTACCCTTCATCATTCCTAAGATGGTGCTCTCCCTAAAAGCTTTTCCATGGAATAAATCACCTCAATTTTGAATTCTACACATATCAGTTCAGAACTGCATTTTTTCAAACTGTGGTAGAAACGGGTGTTTGAGACAAAGCACACAGTTCCTTTGTGTGTGGGATCAGAGCTGGATAACCTGGGGTGGGAAATTATGCAGCTCCTGGAAAGCTGCTAGGTCATGGAGGACCCAACAGAAATGCTTATAAGCCATCTCTGTACACATCCTCCACCAAAACTACAGCCAATATTTAGCATTTTGTCATCTGTTTACATAAAAATTTTGTCCTCTCTAAGGGTTCACTTCTGAAAATAAGCCTCTGTGTTAAATACTTTGACAGTGACTGCATAAATATACATGACGCATTTCACAATCCTTGGAAAATTGCTTTGCTTCTGATGGATACTCAACATTTCTATGAGATAAGTTTGCAGTGGGAGCTGCGGGGGAAGACTACACTGGCAAGACATCAAAATCTGAGGAAATCATAGAGCATTGCTAGTAACATCTTTGTGCTTTGCCTCAACAATTATTTTTACAGCACGAGGAATTGTGCCAGGAATTCAAATTACATTCATTTTAGTACATTTGCCCAAGTTTTTTGCATGCAGGTACATTCCACTTCACATCATAATAATTAAATAGGAGCCTATTTCTGAATCATAGAATTAGAGAACTGTTGATCCTGGAAGGAGCCTCTGGAGGTCCAGTCTACCTAGAGCCAGTGGCCCAAGACTATGTCCAGACAGTTTTTGAATGTCTGTCCAAGTAGGGAGACTCCACATTGTCTATGGACAGCCTGTGGCACTGCTTAGCCACTCAGTCAGTGCAAAAGGTTTTCCTGGTTCTCAGATGGAGCCTCCTGTGTTTGATTGTGCCTGTTGCCTCTGGTCCTGTCCCTGGATACTGCTGGAAAGAACCTGGCTCTGTTCTTTTCTCCATCCATCAGCTGTTTATGCACACTGATGAGCTCCACGCTATCTTCCTGAAGAACAGCCCAGCCAGGTTCTTCCATCCTCTGCTATTACATTTTCTTGAGTTTGAATGTCCAGCTGGTAAATCTGACCTGTTGCTTCTTTACCCTCTGCCCAGTGTCCTCTGAAATGTGTTTAGATGATTACAACATGGGGCTTTACCACATCAACTTTTCCCCCAGTTAAGAATAGCAGCACTAAAATTGATCTCATTTTTCAATATACATGAAGTCACAATTGGATAGGATGCAGTCTCTGAAAATATTGCAAACGTTAAAGTGCAAGAGAAAGCAGAAAGGTAAGTTGTTGGTTTTGGTGTCTTTTAAATTGTTCAACTACCTATATTTCATTTAAATTTATATGATGACAGAGAGACTTATAAGAATTATAAAACTGATTTCATTTTTATTCATCTTTTCCTAAAATAATTTGGCTTTTATATAGGCTAGCTCATATGCTTTTGTTCAGAGGCAGATACTTTAAGCAGATGTGCTCCTTGTGTCTTGCCTCTTAGGAAAGATGGATGGATGTTTTTCATATGAAAGACACAATTCTTTTATCTATTGTATTTCTCTTTGGAGCATTCTCTGGTTTCTACACTAATAATTGCCCACGGGAAAATTTTTCTGCATTTTACTTTTGTACAATGTACGTAACATATTTAGGTAAGAGATCCAAATTTACCCACTAAATGATTATACTTTCCCTTGGGCTTGATGAAGTTCAACAGAAACTGAGCTTTTGTATCCCAAAATATAAACTAGGCATGGGATCCCCACCACAGAGCACTTACTATGCAGTTTACATCTAAATGGCCTGGTTGGCTAATCAGGGAGGAAAAGATTTTAGCAAAAGACTTCATCTTTTACTCTTGGCTCTCCACCTTACTCCTTCCTCATGGAAAGCACTGGGTGACTGCAAGGCACAGTCTCATGATATAAAGGGAATGAGTTTGCTGCAGCTATGGATGCAAAGTAAACTACCAAGTCCTCTATATGCATGTTCATGGAAGCCTCACAGTGAGTCCTTACATGGAAGGAATTCTTGAAAACATGACCATTTCATTTGAATTTAGGCTGCATAGAGGCACATGTTAACCCAGCCTGCATCTGAAGATGGGGAGATACAAGTCACCTCCCATTCAGATGTTACACAGATGTATTCATGTGGTACTAGACCTCAGCAAAAACTGCTGTCATATTCTGCTGTTATCAGATCTTGTTAGCTAGGGCTCAGCACCATGACAGCACATCTGAACAGGCTCCTTTAAAAAGCTGGTTCATGTCTGAAACCAGAGTATAGCCAGTCCCAGTGCCAAACAGAAGCTGAACTTTCCGGGAAAAAAAAAAAAAAATTAGAAGAAACAACTTAACTCAGGGTACTGAGACCTATTGAAAATCTGGCCATAATTAATGAAATTCCATACTGATTCATTTCCAATGAGTTTATTAAAGGCAAAACTCAATTGGTTTGGAAGAAACTCATTCTTTCTCCAGTGGAATTTCCACCACACTGAGATGTGGCTTTTCCCACAGTACAATGCACAATGCTACTAATGTTACAGGATAACCATAGTCCAAGGTAGTGTGCCAAAAGACTGCATACTAAGTGAGAAATGTTGGTTGTAAAATTTGGCTGCCTAAGCTGAATTGATTCATCCAACTTTAGAAATCTGTATCCTTTTTCAGCTTTTTGTGTAGGTGTGCAACCTGGTGAAAGACTAGCCAGAATATGATCCAATACAGCTTATAGAGGAATGTGAATTTTAATCTGGAACAAAATGCCATACAATACTGGTATAAAAGTAAGATCTTCCCAGCTGCTGTAGCTGGAGCAATTCGTAAAACTGCAAAAGCAAAATCAGTTGTATATGAGAAATA
The DNA here is from genome assembly GCF_029582105.1 of Oenanthe melanoleuca. NCBI lineage: Eukaryota > Metazoa > Chordata > Aves > Passeriformes > Muscicapidae > Oenanthe > Oenanthe melanoleuca. Next base: position 29,406,053 of record NC_079336.1, read on the forward strand.
TGGATATAAAACATGGCAGTGAATATACAGCTTCTGAATCACAAAACACATTTTACTGTAATGATCATAATTTGTCATAATGATAATAATTTATAATTCTATTCACTCTGTTTGCACAGAATGCAAAACAAGGGGAAAACAAAGCCATTTACATGTGAAATATAAGCTATTTGGATCTTCTGGGTTTCTAAAAGCATAGTTGACTACACTTTCTTAATTTACCATATTGTGGAGTGTCTAGGTATCATAGAAGTGTTCTTCCTAAATGAAAAATATTTTAATGAAATTTATGGTAAGTTACCACAAAATCAATGTGTTATATTCTGACCTACACACATTTTTGAAGCCCTGCAATACTTGCACAAAGTCTGACAAAGACATCTGACAGGTAACAAAAATAAGGGAGATCTGCCTTTTTTGATCACTTCTAGGTAAGACCTTTACCTTGATCTGAAATGAAACTGGTTTTGCACACATCAATCCAGAGGGTTTTTTACCTCTCCAGAACTCTAAATGCAGTTTGAACACAACCACATCTTGTGAGACCATCTTAGAAGTATTTTTAAGAATGAATGATTAATATATTTTGGTTTTGAAACCTCAAGAACTCTTTATGTATTCCAATGTGCAAGATGGATCTATTAAAATACATTATATTACTATGCAGAGAATAGGAAAAAGTCTTCTTGTGATACATAATCATGTATATATAATACGTATATATATATATATATATATATATATACATATATATATAGCTGTAATATTACCCATTCACCTCTGAATAAGAGACATAGAATTATACAGAACTAAGAAAATACTTTTTTTCATGTAAAAGAGAAATTTATAAGTTGCAAGTCTGAGTAATGCAGTTAGACTAACTTTGAGACATCAAAAATGGACTGAGTCAGTCACACAGCTGAATGAGAAAGGTTGTTAAAGAAAAACTTTACTTCAAGAAATCATCAATATTGCTCCTGACACAGTCAGTGTTTGGCTGAAATATTGTCATTTATGTCTCCTTTTAATGCCTTTCCATTTAGAGCTAATTTCAATGAGAATTATCTAAAGTATCTATTTATAAAAACTCCCTGTTAATTTTATCCATTCTGCATTTCTAGGACTATTTCTGGTACTGGCACATAAGGCAAGACATAGGTGTCATTCATATTTCTAACATATTCCCTTTTGAAAAAATATCAATCACATTCTGCTTCCAATTTCTGTATTTTTAGAATATGCAGAAATTGTCTGTGCATCATCTGCCAAAAAGGGATGGTAAGTTTATTTTAAAGCGTAGACCTCTTCCTTTTGTTTTTATATTTCTGTAGGTCATCAGCTACATTCTTCTCCATTTATTCCCAGTAAATCTCAATTAATCACAGCACAAAGCATTGCCTTAAATATGAACAGGAAGATTTGTGAGCAAAACTGTGGGATTTCTTAAATTTTACATCTATTTCAGTGTCTACAGTTCAAGTGTTACCTGTGCAATATCTCAGTTCTTAATTTATTCCACTTCTCTGTTTCCAGCCGAGACCTCATTTTTATCTTTATTTAGTGACAAAACTTGGTCTCTTCCATCCTTCCAGCAAAGCTCTGGTGCACTGAGTCCCATTCCAGAGTCAACAGCCACTGTCCCCCCTAGCACACCTTCAGCCTTAGTAGGAGCAGCCCATACAGATCTCCTGAGGGATAGGTTTGTTACAGTTTTTGTACAGTTTTAACATCCAATCAGGTGAAAAAATAGTCCCAGTGATGACCATTTATTCATTATTTATTTATTTAAGGATTTCCAAAACTAAATATTGCATGAGCAGAAAATAGTATTTTCAGAGATAAATGCTGAGCCTGCCTGTCCTTTCCAAACAGCCCTTCCTATGCCCCAGGATGGCATTTCAGCCCAGCCTGGGGCCAGCAGCCCCTGCTCCAGCACTGTTATGAATCATGCAAACACTTAAATTTTCTACCACTGTCTAAGAAAAGCTTTTGATCTTTACTATACATTTAAACATCTTTCTCTTCAAATTTCTGAAAGCTTCCTATTTCACTAGGAAATTTCTTGCCTCATTTGTGGGAAAGCAAGTGCCATAAGAGGAAGAGACATCATTCAGACATGTATTTGAGAAAGTGGACAGATGTAGGAAATGTTTGGTGCTGTTTTGACTTTTGCTGCTACTGAAAAGAGATCAGTTCAGGAGACTGAGAAATGTAACTACAGGATACTACCTTGGAGGATGCACTGGCTGGGATTTTACAGTCTACAGGCATTTTCTGTCAAATATACTGTCCACAAGGGCATGGCCAAATAACAACAGAGAGTATTCATGGTATTCTGAAGAACTGCCAAAGAAAACAAGCCTGCAGATTACCCATTATTTGATGTTATGCTGACATTTTTCACATGAACAGGGTTTTTGGAACTGAAAATTAAAGTATAAACATCTAAGAATGGATTCTAGGCCAGGACTCCTGCTTTCTATTCAAACCTTGGTTATGGTTTTATATCTTTGCTTATTTACCCATAATGCAAAAAAAAAGTTAAGATTAAAAGCCATTGCAGTTAAAAGAACAATATTTCCCACTGCTTTTCAGTGCACCAAAAAAAGTACTTTTGTTCCTTGGAATTGCATAGAAGTAATAGATTTGGGTTAAAATCATGTCTTGAACCATCTCACTTCACAGCTCACAACTATGTAAAGCTACTTATAAGAAGAAAATAATATAATTTACCCAGAAGACTTCCCACTTGTTAATCTATCACAACAGGAGTGTAAAAGCTGGAAGAGGTCTGACAGTTCAAAAGATACAGGGAGACTTGGAAAGGCCAATATTTATAAAGAAACCCTAAAGCTCTCTGTCCAATCCCTGCTTTGGATGCAAGATGGGTAATAGCAAAATGCAAATGACATGGAGTACATGATTCAGGAATCCTAGAGACTTTGTTAATCTTTTGTTCATATGCTGCCGCAATAATAGCAAGTAAAGAAGTGTTTGGAATAGCAGGAAGGCAAAGGCAGTGGAAGACACCAGAGGGATTCCTTCCTGTCAGGCTTGGCTTTGCCAGGCTAAACAAGCCCAGCTCCTGCAATCACCAGGTGCTCCAGCCCCTGGACCACCTTGGTGTTCCTCAGATGAACTAGCTGAAACGTGTCCTTTTCCTTCACATTTCCTGGAGCTAAACAGGCAGGAGGAAGAAGGGAAGGAGCATCGTGCCAGGCACGACTTGCTGGCAGAACACGAGAGGCAAAACCACTCCTGTACAGTGTACAGCAATTTTAATTTTAGTTACTTTGTTCTGTTCATTCTCATGAACAGAACCCAAAACTGCAAACCTTGAATAAAGTGTTGCAATTTTCCAGTAGAGGTTGCTACGAGCCATAAACATCATGGCACTAAAACTGATAAACGTCTCACTTTTTTTTTTTTTTTTCAGTTTGGCAGCTGCTAAACCAGTATTACTCAAGGTATTTATCAGTGTTGTATACTCCTGCTTATCCAAGACACAATGCTGGATTTCTGGTTTTTGCTCAGAGATCAATAATTCTGATGAAATTCATGACAGTAGGCCCTGGATATTTTCCCTCTCTAATGGAAAAAGAGACAGATTTTGTTTTGCTCTTTCTGGTATTTCCTGTGCATCTGAGGTTTTCTACTTTCATTACAGATGAAGGAAGAAAATACATTTCCTTCAGTATTTTTAACTTCTGAACTTTACTGGGATAACACGCTCTGAAAATGAGAAACAGAAAGTATTTTATTTCTTCTCTGTCCCGTTTTCATTGATTTATTCAATATTTAATATTATAAAAATAATCTTTGTGGTGACTTGGAAGATAACTTAAGGCTGGTTAGACAGGACAAGTTATTAGGGCCATATTGCTTTCTGAAACTCAAAGATCAATGGGTGTCTCAAAGTAAGCACCCAGAAATGTCATGCTCTTAAAACTTTGGGAACTCTTGAAAGTCCAGTGAGTAGATTGCATTAGCCCAGGAAGTAATAAATATGAGCTGCACAAAGAAAATGTACAGTGCAATTGCAGTGGTAATGAATAAAAACCTCAAGACATCCTGGACTGCCTATAGAGGAATGACAGACAGGAGGACTCAAACTGGGCACAAAACTGTTCTTTACAAAGAGTTCAGAAGCAAACAGGAGTGTTCAAGGATGAAGAAACTCATAGCCACAAAGCTGACACAGGAGTGAAACTGAGACCAGTGCTTGTGTGACAGCTCAATACAGTCTTGCTGCATTTCCTCATCAAAAAGCAAATCCCTGATTACTAAGGGCTTTCTAAATCTCCAAGCTAAGGGAACAGATTTGTTCACTCAAACCAGGACTACAAATGCAACCTTACTAAATTTGGTGGAAAAAAACATAGTTGACCATACAAGAGAATTTCACAGTCACTCTCTGAGGTGTAACTATCATAATTAGTTCAATGATCACACAAAAAACCAAAAACAATAAGGTGGAAACATATTAAGGATAAATCAGTGAAAATGCAACTGAGCGGTTTTTTTTCAGATGCCAAGAGTGCAATCAGCACTAAAATCACTGTTGTATTCTATTCGTCTTAGCTGAATGTCATCTAAGAAATTTTCAGATCTGGAAAAGCATTCAAGAGAATTTTTTTAAATCCTCAACTCCTTTTCCAGAATGTGCAAGTCATCAGCAAACATTTTTTTAACTAGTTGGTCAAGGCAAAACTGTAAGGCTTTCTGAAGGAAATAAATCCTTTATTAGAAGCTGTGTGGCTATAAGCTGGCATGATCTTTTTTTTTCTTTGAAGACCAGAACTACAACTGCCTTCATGTCAGTAGGCTCAATGATACATCAAAAATAAAATTATACAAAAGCTGTTAATTCTTATTTAAAACTGACATGAAAATTATTTATGTTCTTACAGTGCAACATCTTCCCAAAATGTTTTTCCATTCGTAGCTGTGGTCTGAGCTGCAGTCAAAAAATGCCAACACGTTATTTCACTTCATAACAGCAAGGGAAAACCTCAAGGATTATGTGCCTTCTTTTATGTATTTTCTGCAGAAGAATATATTTTTTAAAATTGCTAATAAGAATTATTGCTTTTAAGATCTATAGAGATTAATCAATTTATCACTAATGTATGTATATTTTACTTTTTTAATACAAAGAGGGGCTTTCATGGAAACAAAGATCAACTGCTTGTGTTGTTTTGAAACCCTTTGTGTCTGGCCAAATCAGTTATTTTCCCTTTATCTTCTTCTTTTATAAGTCTCTCTGTGCAGTCAGCACTAGGGCATTCAATTCAGACTACTGCAAAACCACAGCAAAAGTAAAAATGAAGGACAGCACTCTCACATCCTTTCCTTTGCTCCCTTCTTGCCCACTCTTGCACAAAGATTTCAGCAGTGATGCATTACCACAATATTCAGTCTCCATAAATCAGTAATATTGTCAGGGTATTTTTTCAGTTTTGCTATCCATGCCATCAGAAATGCAGAGCTTGCTCTCCGAGCAGGAGGCCTGTGGAAAAAAGGCTGTCTTCATTCAGCTCTTCTCTGCAAATATGGAATCACAAAATCCCAGAGTGACAGGATGGGTAAGTTTGAAAGGGATCACAGTGGGTCATCTGATCCAAGCTCCCTGCTCAAGCAGGGTCATCCCAGAGCACAGAATTGTATCCAGATGTTTCTTGAATATCTCCACACCCTCTCTGGGAAATCTGTTCCAGTGCTCAGTCATTCACAAGTAAAGTTCTTCCTCATATTTAGATGGAACTTCCTCTGCATCACTTTTTGCCCATTGCCTCTTGTCCTGTTGCTTGGCACCACTGAGCAGAGCCTGGCTCCATCCCCTTGGCACCCTTCTTTCAGGCACTGGCAGAGTTTGATGAGGTCCCCTCTTAGTCGCCTCTTCTCGAGGCTGAACAGGCTCAACTCCCTCAGCCCATAAAGTGCTTCATACTGATTTCAGGCTTCATACTGATTTCAAGCAAGCAGCAGCCCTTTCCCACCTGGTTGCTTGTATCCACAGCTTTTGCCAAAACGAAGGGAAATGTGTATGCAATTAAAATTCCGCTTTCAAACAATTTCTTTCTTTCAAACTGCCCGGCTATGTAAACTGCTCAGTTGTACATGAGATATTCAGGAACTGAAATTTGGTTGCATTTGCATTGAATCTGTATTTTTCCCAGACTTCTTTGGTTCACCTTTGCAACAGCTTTCCCAGAAGTGTCATCAGTAGCCCTACCACCTCCTTAAAGCCATCCTGAGAATTCCTGGAAATAAGTTTTCTTCTTTGTTGGCCTCAAACAGTAAACACTCATTTATAAGCTGGCCAAACATCTAAAGTATTTTCTTCATATTCTGGATGGGCCAGTGAAAGTTCATTTTGTTTCAAAATGCAGTCAGAAATCTGACTTATGTCAAACAGGTGAAAGAAGTGTTAACCAGCTTTGGGGTTTGTGGGGACTTTTAAATTAAACCTAAATGCTTATCAGCACTTATCTCAAGTACACAGATGGTCACGATTTACACTTTGCAATTCTGTGCCTGTAGGGAGCACACAACCTAGAACTTACATCTGCCCTGCAGATCTGTGAGCAGAATTTTGTCATTAAAAAAGTTGACTACATTGACTACCAATAAGCTCAAGTTTCATTGAATGTTTAAATTTTTCAGGCCACCAGATAATCAAATAGTGGCATCTCTATTAGGATTGATAGCAATGAAGAACACAAAAATCCACAAGGCATCCTTGGCAGGCATTTGGTGTATTTTGTGAAGAAATAAAAAACAATTTAAAATATATGCTTTAAAAAAGGTAAAATTTTCTGTTTAGAGGACAGAAAGGAATATTTTCAATGAAGGCATGGCTATCTAGTTAAAGTTGTCCTAGAGACAACACCAGAAAAAGATGGGAGATCAGTGCAAGATGTCATTATTTTTAAATACAATCCAGATAAATCTTTTAATCACTTCTCCAAACTTCCACTAGTATCTTCTTCTTTCTCTGCCTGACTCATGCCTTTCTTTATTGTACATGAAACTGCAGAACATGTTTTTGATACTCAACTCTGAACACTTAAAAAAAAGCATAAAGAATTATTAGCTTTGATTCTCCTTCCTCAGTTTGACTCAGAATTAGTCTCTCACAGTCTAGAAGACATGTGGATGTAATCAGGATCATTCTTTGAAATCCTGTTTGTTTGTATTTCATTCCACTGATAACCAGTCAGGCAGTCTATGGAGTTGTGGACAATTTCCATTTGTGGTCACTAAAATTTGCCATGCAGCTTCCAGTGCAGAGTAAGATTCAGGGATGAGGAAGCCAGCCTGCATATCTAGATTCACTTCTGTGACAGATGATCTTGAGAAACATAGCTCCAGTTTTCCCAGTTATATCAGAAGGCTTTGCTCCAGGTCTTACAGCAAAAGCCATTTCTACTTATCAGGAAGACAGTTCAGACACCGTGGAAAAGAAGGGTCACCACCAGTCCGCTCTCTCCTCCTCAGTTAGCAAGTAACTCTTCTGGCCCACTGTGGTTCTTTCCCAAATCACTCTCACCACCCTCTGTAGGTAAAGCTCCATCAGCCACCACTGTGATCAGAGCTGGTGTGAACACAGAAAACCTCCCAAGCAGGAGAAGCCAGAAGGCTGGAACTCAGCAGACACACACCCCGCTTCCTCAAGGAAGCTGTTTGCTAATGTCAGTGCTGCCACAAGCTGTCACAGCACACCAGCAACTAGAGGCTGTGCAGCTTTAGGCACTCTCTGCACTTCAAGTAGCTCCTCAGGTGGAAAGTCCCTCTCTCCCTGCAGCAGCCATCCACTAGAAATCTCCCCAAAGACAGCTATTAATCCTCACAGTAGATCTCATTTTCCTCACCAAAAGCCTTGCAGGTTGAATTTCCTAAAAGTTATTCACACCTCAGACAGAGGAGGCATCTCCTGCTTTCATCCTGCCACCTCTAGCCAGCACAGCCCAAACACCTATTAGACTATTCCCATTCTAATTGACTTTTGATACCTGGCATTTCCAGGTATATAAATATATCAGTCCCACAATGCCTTTCAAAAAATTAATAGACACATACATTTTCAGTAGTTTTATTGAAAAATGCCTCTTTCATTTCAGAAATAAATAATATAAGGCAGTGAAATTCACAATTTGCAGTTAAAATATAAAAGCAGCAATTCTATATCCATAGTCTTGCAAACAATTTCCAACTGCTTTTGGTAACTAAGAAACATTGTATTCTGAAAAAAAAAATCCATACTAAATATACAACATAAACATGCAATTCCATCTCTGCAGGATTGACTGCAATTTGGCATAAATGTAACTGTGTCTACAAACAAGGAGATTTCAGGCATTATTAAACTGTATCCAGTTGATACAATGATTTCAGCTACTTAATGTTTGTGGTGTTTAGAGGAGATGTATAAGAGCAATAAATGCTCTGCAGATTGTAACTCAGAATAGAAGAAAATTACAATGATACTGGAAGGAGAGGGAAATTTTTGTTTCTTTTTAACTAGATATTGCAGACCTGTGATCTGACTGAATTGAAAACATGCATTTGAAAAAGAAGAAAAATGTAGAGCTAAAGCAGACAGTCCTTAGAAAATTTGCAACAGCTCTGTGGTTATTTTTGTTCTGGTATTTTGGTTTTCTTTTTTTTTTTTTAATGCATTTGTTTTTACATCATTTTAATGAAAAGGCAGCACTGGGATAACTGAATGCACACCTTAATCTGTATGTAACCACTATAAGCAACAGTATTTTACAAGCATTTCCAGAGCAACATGAAGTGTTTGGGTACACACATTGCTATCCCCACATAAGCGAGATACAAAACAAGGGTGAATCTGGTATGAAAAGACCAGAGAGCCTTATTGCAAAAGGAATGACACTCTGTCCCTGTGTGTATCTGCAAATGCAAGCACAGCAAAAAAACAAACAAAACAAAAAAAAAACAAACCACCAAACAAAAAAAAACCCCAAAAGAAGACACAGATCTTTTACGGTTTTGTTTTTGCCTTTCTCGACAGTGATCTTTTCCAGCGCATGTGCTCAGGGTATTCTGGTGAATGCATTTCAACTCCATAGTCCTCATACTCGTCCTCTCTCCTTTCTGACTCCATAGGTACTATAAAGGGTTCACCTTCAGGCTGATAGGGTCCACTTTCAGGCACGTATGGTTCTGGTTGAAAATAGTTGTCCGATTGAACACAATAGTTATCGCATGTCTTTGAATCCACATATGCAATGAAAGTTAGTCTGTCTACATAATGTTAGTTCAACCTTATTTTCACATAATAAATATATAAATAGTTAGTTCACTGGGGGTATTTCTCAGTTTTGCTCATGAGTGCTTTTTGGCAGTAAAATAATAAGAGGTTTAAAATTAATCTTGAAAGGCTTTGTATTTATAATACACAAAACAGTGCAGAAAGAGTCATAAATTAGGCAAGGGACAAATCATGGTAAAACTATTAAAATAAAAACCAAACAAAACCAAAAAAATAAAATAAAATTACTATTTTACAGCTACTTCAATAAATCTAAGTGTTGGTCTTTATTTTAAACTGCATAATTAATAGAAGACATGGAGCAGGTAAAATGAAAAGATGGGTTTGGCATATACTAATTTTCTCTGAGAATGGGAAATAAGTGTAGACATAACTATCACCAGCGGCAATATACAGTACATGTCATTTTGTCGTGCTGTTCCTCGTAACAAACCGAGTTACAGCTGGTGCTTCAGGAACACCAAAAACTACAGCAAAACAGAAGAAAAATTATTATAAAACTTTGGTATTTATAACTGCAGTTACAGATCCAACAAGATTACACATAAAAAAGGTATATGCCCCAATTCAGACATGTTGGTAACAAGAAACAGACAGGTAGGTTTCATAAGTTGTCAAAGATGTTATTCTGGCATACAGCAAGCAGCAGCAGGCTTTTATGCAAAAGTATCACTTAGAGTTGTTAACAGATTTTAGTGGATACAGTCCCATACAAATCATCTACAAGCCACAATTAGTTTACTATTTACATAAGTTATTTCTCATTTTCCAGGTTAAATCTGTCTCTCTTCTAATGGCATTACCTTTGCTGGTTAGTAGTTTTACAAGCCTCCTTCGCCACTGAGGTTTTTGGTGGTCTAGGTCTTTTTAAAAAAAGAAAGACTGTCTATTTTATTATTGAAATGCAATAGGCTTAATGAATTGACGTCACTGTCCTTTATCTCATTCAAGAGTTGTGTTAGTAAAAGTATCTCCCCGTTCTATGAGGTCAACATGGTTCAAGAACCATATCCGTGGTGAAATATCCATACGGACTCATTCTCTAATAAGCACGTGCGCAAACATCTCAGAAACAGGATTTTCATGTATTCAAACTGTAAGCAGCACTGGCGACTTAGAAAATGTGTTAGCCGAAACCTGAAACAGGTCAAAGATGATGTTAGTCTTTTAAAAGTCCATCTGATGTGCAAAAACATACTTTCATCCAACTAAATATATAACAGTTAAGTCTTAGGCATATATTTATATATGTATACATAGCTGCTTGCTAGAAAGAACACTGCTGAATCACATGTACAATTGTCTTTATTTTTTCATTTAAATAAGAATTTTTTGTGAGATCTGCACAACCACCTGGCTCTTTAACCAGTAGCACTGAGTCTGCAAGTGTGTACATATATATATATATTTTCTTTCCTTTTTCTTTTCATGGATACATGCACAATTACACTAACAGCAAACCATATCCAATAGTATTATCACATACACTAATTTGAGATCTGGCAAGGCATACATATTAATTTGTTAACAATACTGTGGTCCTGCAGGATCCCCATGTGAAAATATATTAGAATCTTTCCAGTCAAAAATTGGTGGTCACTGTGACCCTTCATTTTGGTCCCAGAAGCAGCCTACTGCTTTGACCTACATCACAAAGTGGAAAGCTTATATGACTCAGGGCTTATCAGAGGCTCCATGGTATTTAACTTGGTAGATATCATAGGACAGTGGTGCTTTTCAGTTGTCTGCACTGTTATCACCAAATGGATTTCCTGTGTGGAAAATTTTTATTTCAGGTATCAATTTTGTATAAATAATCCTGTCATGGCTCAAAAAGAGACACATGGAAACTGCCAACCACAGCATTCCTTTTATTTTTCAAGAGAAACATGGAGAATTCAACCTTGTTCTGAAGACGGTTGGAAGGGGTGGTGATAGAGGGGGGGAAAAAAGAAGAGAAGAAATTGGTCACTTAAATCCTATGAGCAACACTACCAGCTAATAACCATCTATATTAAAAAAAATAAATAAACAAGACTACAATGTTTACTCACTACTTCCTCTTTAAAACCAGCCATGCATAACATCAAGTAATCCTACACCAAAGTCTAAATGGCTGCTCATATACCTGCACATTACAATGAGGCAGGCCTGCTCCCTGCAGCCATCTCCTCCTGCCTCAGAATGTTCAGGTCAGCAGGACTGTCTCACGTAAAGCAGCTCGATATGAACAGCCACATCTGAGAAGGCTATTAGGGCAAGGTTAGGGTTAAGTTGTTCATGACGTACCTGGGAATCCTTGGCCATTGTAAGGGATGCTAGCACACTGGGATGAATCACAATAGCCTGGTGGCCCTGGGGGACCCCGGATACCCGCATTCCCAGGACGGCCTGGTGGCCCTGGTGGTCCTCGTGATCCTGTGGACCCTGGTGGACCAGTTCTAGATTCTCCTTGTGGACCTAATTTTAGAATTGAGAGGGAGGTTGGGAGGTTGTTTTCTTCAAGAGTCATCTTGATAAGACAACTAACAATACTACTGTCTAGACTACACTGCCCAGGTTGTCTTTGGTGAGAAAGCACTCAGACTTTATTGCTATATGGCAGTCAATAGAAAGAAAAACAAAAGAAATCTAGAAATGTGACTCATCGTGAGTTGCTTCCCTGTGTGTGGCTTAGTTAAGTATTTATTCTTAGAAACTAATTTAGTAAGGTTTGAGCCAAGTAAGAAACATCAATGTATTCTCTGGTTAATTTCCCCTTTGTGTAAGATATGGTGATCTCAAGGGAAACTACCAGATTAGACAAGCACACTGGATTTCAATTAAAATATAGGAGTACATCAATTACACTGCCCAGTAGCCCCAGGGTAGATGAGGTAATGTTTTTTTTGGAACCAGTCTTATTATAGTTAGCAGAAAAGTAAAGCTTCAAGTAACTGGGGCTATAATTTGCTGTAAGCATATTATGGGGCAATGAAAAGCCATTTTAGCCTAGCAAACTACAAGCAGAAACAAGTGATGCAGCTGATTTATGCCAAGGCATAAACAAAATTTCATAATGCAAAAACCAAAACTAATAAACAAATAATATCTCTATTATCCAATAACTCTGCATTTGGGAGTATTTTGTAGTCCAGCAAGTAAAAAAACCTCCTAGGTACTACAAAAGAACCATGTGATAAGACATATGAAAAATATCTGCCAAATATTTGAACAATGTATTTTCATGAAACACATTTTCCTTAACAAGCATGCCAGATGACTAAATAAAAAGATAAATACCTATTAGCTGTGTCCAAAAATCTTTCTAAATTGCTATTTTTGGGGTGGTTTCCTAAAAATTTATTAGAGTAAACTCTAATACATGTCAAAAGCATGGAGTGGACAAAGGGTGTTCATTCACCATATCTAGTCTGGTTCTCTATAAGGAAATATTTGCTTCTCTCCTACTTTTCTGTAATCTGATAAAACCAAAAAGATTTACCAGGTGGTCCTGGCAAACCTCGTGGTCCTTGGGATCCAGTCCCTCTTTCACCTTTCTCTCCAGGGATTCCTACAAAGTAAAAAAAAAGGCAGTGAAAATCAAGAAAGGAAACTACCTCAACAGATATTTCTTCACACTCTCTCACTGACATTAATATTTACTTCCCATGATTTAGTGCAACAAGAGTGGTTAAAATTTATGTCTTACAGATGTCCAAATGTAAATTTGGGGAAATAATTTGGATATAAATATAGTAACCCAAGAATAAAATAGGATATAGATGCAACTTAGCATGAATAAACTTCCTCAAACATAGAAAAGTTTTGAGATACTGAAACACTACAGAATCTTCTTATTTTAAACTACAATCACAAAGGTATTTTCAGTCTTGCACACTTCTCCTATAAAGTACGGTTTACACTTTCTAAGGAACAGTTACAATGAGAAAAATTTAAGAAATTCTTCTGAATTCCTTGATTTCTTCCTAGCCTTTTTAAAAGAGTCTATAAAATATATTCTTGAAAACATAGCAATGAGCCTGTGCTGTAGTAGAGTAGTGGAAATAAGTAAAGACCACAAAACAGTACACTACAGACACCCCTTGTGACTGCAGTGATCCAAGATAGCCATAAAGCAGGTTTACCCATATGTTCACATCGCTTCCCTCCCTCTGAATATTGTAAAGAGCTAAGGATGTTGATCTAATTCTTGAAAGTTTTATACTTGCTAATGACTCATTTTCTCTCTTAATCAGTGTTCTATTTTGCAAAGAGTTGTGTTACTCCAAACAGCCTTTCAAGATGCAGCTGTTTAGTGCCAGAAGAAATATAAGAACATTTGCTTTCCTGGGATATTATGTGGAAGTCTCAGACAGCAGCCAAAACCTTATACCAATTTGAGTTTCATGAAACTTGAGCAAGAGAGAGACAGGAAAGCACTGATCCAGTCATTCTTGTCCTTCAGTACAGCAGTGTCCCTCAGGCAATCCAGCTGGCCTAGCAGGGCTTCCTAGTCTGACATGGTAAAGGGAGCAGGCTGCTCCTCTGGCAGCCTCTGCACTCTGCCCACAGTACAGATGCCTTGGAATTTATTCACCTCTTTCACCAGGTGGTCCTTGGACCCCAGGAGGTCCTGGGAATCCTGGTCTTCCTCCAGGTCCAGGTTCCCCTCTTGTCCCAGCAGCTCCTGGGGGACCAGGTGGACCCGGTGGTCCTGGCTGGTTTCGGTTCGAATAATAATCATTCGGGATTTGATTCAGCATTTGATTGAACCGGCTCATTTGACCTTCGAAAGAAAATAAAAATGTGAAATGAGTGAAAATATTTATCAGAGTGGGAAGGAATAAAATGTTATCTCTCTTCATTAAATCCTATTCTTGTTCCCATTAAATAAATTAGTACAGACTAATTAGAAAGACTTAAGATGAATGTCTGATAAGAAGGCTGAACATAAATGGAGGGAGAGGGTCAGGGAGGAAAGGTACAGAAGCTTCTGGAAGCCAATGACATTAAAAACATTATCATATCAAACGTTATCATTGAAATAAAAAAGAGGCAATTTTTTTACAATACTCTTGCTCTTCGAGCTCTATTTAGAGGCTATTTTTACTATGAAGAACAGAAAGGATTTGCTCCACTTCTAAAACTGTAGTAACACATTTCTACATACTTTCAGACCTCTGCAGCTACCACAGGCAATATAAATTAATAATTAAAATTATTATATTATAAAGTATAATTATTATATTATAATTATTATAAGTTAATAATATAAATTATTCATGTGTAGAGTTAGTAGCACAGTCGATGAAGCAATTTTCTTAAGCCTGCAGGATGCACAGGCTTGTATATATATACCTTCTGCATTTGGGCAAATTTCTTTTCCAAAAAAAAAAAGATGTGTGAACAAAAAAATCATTTTTAAACTATGCAGGAAGGAAGCCTTAATGGAAAAATAAATCTGATTAGTATAATGTGTCAGTCCTAGCATAACACAAAGAGATCAGCTGAACACAAAAAAAATAAGGTGAGAATGCTTTAAGAAATGTTAAAAGATCTTGAACATGATATGCTTGTTCATAAGCCTAACACATTCAAAAATGTACTTTACTTTTTCTGTGATGGCTAACTAATAGATATGTTTTTATTAGCAGCCATCATAGACATTTTACAGGACATACTGTCCCCCTCCCTGTACACACACACTCCTAATGATCCAAAAGGTATATGTGTTTTCCCCAGTCAGCATTTACTCTTGTAATAGATAGCATATTAAAAACTAATTGCCTCTGTCTTTCTTGGCAGGTTTACAGATAGCAAAAGCACTGCTTCAAGGTGAGAGAAAAAGCCTCTGTAGAGAACAACAACTTCATGGGCTGTAAAGCTGCACTATGTGGCAGTAGAGGACTGAAATTCAATTCAAAGTCCTTTTCCAAATAAATATTGTTTCTAATTGCATAGCTCCAGTGATTCTGTGCACAGTATTTACCCAGCACTCATCTGTCTTTCCCTGCTGGCAAAGTGCCTGCAGTAAGCATCTTTTTTCTCACTGATTCCCTTCTATTGAAGATGTATCTAATGAGAAAATATATACTGATTTTATTGCAAAGATGAAGTAATTTTGGACCAAAATGACAAAGGGAACCTCATCAGAATTTCATGTGTATTTCCAAAGGTCACAGATGAGTTCCAACTCAGCTTATTCTGTTATTCTGTGATTATCAAGCTAGCCCCTGGATCTGGCAAAAAATTGCTGCTACATTCTTTCCACCAAATCATTTGCATTGGACAGCTAGGAGATTGGTCAAGCTCTTGCTGTGCTCTGTGGCCAATATCTGTCACTTCAAATTTAAACCATTGTTTTCTCTTTTTAAGATAGTAGTTAATGACTTGTATGGGATACAAAGGAAGCAACACTTTACCACTTTACCATTTATCAGTTGTTCACAAACTTGTCTTGCAACTGCTCGCATCATGTTTTGAGAAGCAATATCACCCTAAAAAATCAAATGCAAAAGAAGTGTTTCATTAGCAAGTGTCTGCACTTTTAAAGACATAGTGTTTAATTTTAAAATTATCAGAAGAATTTACTTTTAAGCAGACTTACTCTGTCACCTTTTTCTCCCTTCATTCCAGGTGCACCCTAAAATAAATAAGTAAAAATTAAGCAACTGAAGGATTATGTTATTTCACCCCAACTATAAGTTTGAGATGTGTAATTCTAGAAAAAGTTATCCAGAGATGACACATAAGGAGAGAGTGCTTATTCTATTTATAACAACAGCTTTCCTCTTAATTCTCAACCATTTCTAGTTTTAAAAATGTCTCATAGAAGTCTTAGTTTGAACTCCTTTATAATTACTAACATTTGCCAGCTTTTCTCTAACAGGACTTTACATTTGCCTTTGAATAGTTTAGTGGTTGTGGGGCTTTCAGTTTTCAAGAGCACGATGTAAGAAGTAAACCAGAGGACTGATTCTAATTTTTATATATGTATGTGTACATGAAAACCACCAGGAATAATGATGGGGCTAGCATGAGTTCACATGGATTTTAATTTGTAGCCTAACTTACTACTTGAACATAAGGCATTTACAAAGGTGAAAGATCAGTTTGGTCATCTGCAGCTCTGCACGGCTCTCCACACAGTAACACACACATCCTGAGTGTTACTGCTTTTTACACTGTAGTATTTCTTTAAGGAATCTATTTATCACCATTAACAAAGCAAAGGCCAAGTGTGGGCTGCAGCTGTTTCTCATAACATTCCTACAGTACCCGCAATTAATTTCAACAGCATGAAGCACCAAATCATTCCACTGAGGTCACAGCATACACCTCTCAAGTGTGGTGACACTGTTTCACAGACCTCTATCGAGGGTTTGGGCAGACAAATGCCCATGGGGTATGTCAGGGTGTGAACTTAGTGTGGTCTCTGAGCTTCTCTGCTGCAGAGTTGCACACACCTACCCTATGACATGCCACAGAAAATATGAGACAGCTCATCCATCACCGAGCTAAGTAGTTTTCATATGGTACATTTGCATCATGAATAACAGATCATTCTTTCAAAATTAATTGTACAGACTCAAATGAAAGATTTAGAATGGTGACACCATAAACGTGCCATTGGAATAAATTATGCCACCAATGAGGCAGCTGCTAATACGTACAAAATATATCCATGAAGATGATGAATATCCTTTCCCTTCTGTCCTTTGCTTTTCATCTATA
The DNA here is from genome assembly GCF_029582105.1 of Oenanthe melanoleuca. Classification (NCBI taxonomy): domain Eukaryota; kingdom Metazoa; phylum Chordata; class Aves; order Passeriformes; family Muscicapidae; genus Oenanthe; species Oenanthe melanoleuca. The sequence continues at coordinate 29,423,070 of NC_079336.1, forward strand.
TTTTTCTTACTCTGAGAAGTCCATGGGAAAATGTCTGTCTTTTAGTTTTAGCTTATTACAGCCACATGCTAAAACAGACTATGTGCTTGTAAATGCCATACCATAAATAAATGGTAATAACTAAAACTATCAGGAAAATGTGACATTTCTGTCTGTCATTCTCCAATAATTAACATTGTGGTAAAAGATGATGCACTGAATTTCTAAAAAAACATTAATTTGATTCCCAAATAAACAGACATTACCATCTCGTTCATACACTATTGCATGTACCTGAAATATCCATTGAACAGAACTGTAGGTTTTTTAACTGTACTAGTCTATTACATGAAAGTCTGTGAGGAAAAATGGCAAAAAACTATTCATGCTTCTCTTTCTGCTTGAAACTTGCCAATTTTTCTATTTCCTGCAAGTATATTGCTTTGAAATTATCTGCAGGTATTTATAATACCTGCTTGTTTTAGTTTCTTTCTTTCTAAGGCTTTCACAGTATGACTTTCTACCAGAAGCAAATAATATAGTAAATCTTTTACTTATTCACTAGGTAAGTTCATGTATTATAAATCAGATTTCTCATCTACGATCCTGAAAGTTACTTAAAATGCCATGTTTGAATTTGCTGGCTGGAACATTCACACAGCAGAACTATACAGGGAGAGGAGAGGGAGAGGGAGAAGGAGAGGGAGAGGGAGAGGGAGAGGGAGAGGGAGAGGGAGAGGGAGAGGGAGAGGGAGAGGGAGAGGGAGAGGGAGAGGGAGAGGGAGAGGGAGAGGGAGAGGGAGAGGGAGAGGGAGAGAGGGAGAGAGGGAGAGAGGGAGAGAGGGAGAGAGGGAGAGGATTATCAGGCACAACATTGCTCCAAAGTATTGACAACAAGGTCCCCCAGTGAGGAAAATTCTAAAGCCATTCCTTCGTTATAAGCAGTGCCTGGTAAATTTTAAAATTCATTGAAATAAAAATTAATTCTTCAATTTGTGACCTTGTAAACAAACACTGATTCAGCCTTGTGGCTGGAAGTCTACAGCCTATTTGAAACTAAGTTTAAAATTTGAAGGTTAGAGGCTGACTGGCCATGTTTACAATAAAATGCATTTTCCACCTGGATATTTTAGAAACAAATTTTTTTAAAAATAATTACAACTGCAATTACTTAGTTACTATTTGCATCTTCCTCCCACTTGGTTATATGCCTCTTAAATTTTCTTTTAATAGACAAAAAGTGCAGTTTAGCCAACTGCTTGACAGCATTTTGAGAAACAGCAGCTGCTTGCTGGCATTCTCTCTGTTGATATCCTGCAATGAAGGAGTCACTTGGGGTCAGTGCAAGGAAAAGCTGGTTTATGCTGCATGTGGGATTTTTCTGAGCTGTGGGATGAAGGCTGGGGCTGCAGCATAGTTCTACTGCTGAAGGAGGACAAAACAAAGGAAGTTTTGCTATTTTTACTTTTAAAGATAATGTGCTCAATTGTTATTCCCAAAAGAATGTTTGCTTCCCTCAAGAGCCACCAGCTCATTGCTTTCAAAGCAGGGCTTTTTTGAGACTTCATCTAGGACATCTGCATAGATGGATACAAGAGCAATGAACACATGGCAGCAGAGAATGCAAAATTCTCCATACTTGCATGTAACTAACAACAAACATGGACTACCCTCAAAAGGTTTTAACAGTTTATTTGGTTCTGGAGGCATCAGCACCTTACGTATTAAATTTAAATGCCTTGCATTTTTTTCCCAGAAACTGCCTACATCAACAGTCAGATCCTGTTGTCAGAGTTTGTTTTATAAACAGGACAGCTCTACCTTAACACAACTTAATCTGCCTACCCACTATTACTGTTTTCAGTCTCACACCTATAAAACAACAAGTACTGGAACTTCTCCTCTCAAATAGTCCAACTATTTGTCCTAATAACTAATAGTCCTCTATTTCCTGTTATATTTATTCATAGAAAACATATCCACTTCTTCTTGAACCAATATCCTTTTCTAGTTTAATGAGTATTTCTTACTGTTGATGATATGTGTATGATCTACTATGGAATTCTCACTCTCTAACCAGACAGATATTTTAGTCTCCTCTAGGACAGCCTGCACACAGTTCTCAATAAATCACCAACTCGTTTGTGCTCTTTTTCAGTCATTTTGTTGCTGCATTGGAAAAAAACACCTAAGTTTCTCTTGGAGGTACTTGTAAGCAGACCAAAAAGCCAAATTTCCTATTTCCATGAAAATTCAGTTAACACCTCCAGGATATACTTGTTCTAGTATAAGTACACAGTGAGGAAGAGAAATGTTTACAGTGTGGTCTGCCTCAGCTTAGCACATTAGTGGTACAGAATACATTAGGAAAGAGCTCCAGCTGACCACATTCACTGGGAGTAACTTCTTAGCACCAAGGCTGTTCATAATTTGCAGGTAATGTATACCCTTACCTGTAATGCAATATCCCTTGGTTTGCAGGGTTCTTTTTCCTGACTTTCACTTAATAGTAAGAGCAATACAGATTGTTCAGGTAGAAGAAAAAGTGGCAGAATCTGGTCAAAAATTATTTATTATTTGAATTTACCAGAGGCAGTGTGAAGCCTCATTATCTTTCTCTTCAGGCAGAATTATGATTCATGACAGTGCAAGTTGCATTTGGCTGTCAGGCTGCACCTTTGGCAAATGTAATACTGCAAACAAAGGAAAGCCTTGAAATTCTGTCCACCAGGAATCTGATAAAACATCTGTGCAAGGTACAAGCCAGAATTCCTGCTGGGATCTGTTCTAGAAACATTAGAAATGGTAAATATGATGTGCAGTGTCCCATTACAAGAAAGTGCAACAACTGCAGGCGAAAAAATGTATTTCTAATTGAAAGGAACTCTTAAGAATTAGAGTGCAGGAGACTTTAGACATGGTGCTTGGACAGGAGTTGACTGCCTTGCTTTGCAAAAGCAGCTTTTTGCCAGATTTCTTTCTAAACACATTATTTACCCGCAGGAGATGTTTGTTTCTGAACTGGGTCAGCTAGCCATTGTCGCAGGTGAAGGAAAAATCAGATACACCTGACAATTTAAAGCTCCCTAGTGAGCAAAGCACAGCACTTTGTGCTCCAGCCATGTCTATTCAACATGCAACCAAGCTCAAATATCCCATTAGCAATGTATATATAAAGGCAGGAAAGCTTCAAGACTTTCCTAAGACACTCCATGTCCTCTGCTACAAGGAGAAATGGAATTTATAGTTCGGCAAACACCGACTGAATTCAACATGTGTATGAGAAAATGACCCAGCTTCCAAGTGCTCCTGGGAGCTTCCACTTCATGGCCATCAAGTTTCCAGCCTACTACATATTCTTCTAAATTATCCAGCTTTTCTATTTATAGCTACACTGAGGCAGGATGGAAAATTCTAGATGACTGCCATACATTATTCACAAGTAATGAATGACTTCTCATTTCGCTTGCTGTTTCCACTCCTGACTCAAGCATAATTTCTCAGAGATCCTATAAATGAACCAAATTAAATTTCTCCTGAAAGTGCTGGTGGGAGGCAGCACCTCCTGCTCTTTCTCCCTGTTCAAGAAGCACTTTAAAAGTTTGAATAGAACCCACATAAACCACTCCTAAATAATTTTAAAATAACATTGTAAAAAAAATAAAACATTTCCAAAACAGAACTGATTATGTAGTATTATCAAAGATTGTCCACCTTCAGGAGTTTATCACTTTTTTACTACACACACATGCACCAATGTAAAGACTTTACAATCATTTTGCTGACCTAGTTTTTCATGCTTATCCAGTATAGGAATTAATATATGTCTTGGCACATAATGTCTTACGATCTTTTTAGTGGAAACGAGAGACCACAATTTCCAGCCCCAACTATTAAACTCAGCAAAATGGCATACTGTAAAAATAAAATTATTTTTAAAAAAAGACTTGTGGGTTTAGGTCAGCTCAACTGTATTAACCACCACCATAAGTGCAAGACAACTATTTAAAGCAGCAGAAGTCTCGTGTTCATCAACAGACCGTAATTTTAAATTTGATACTCTAAGTGTATCATTATCTTACTGGTGTCCCACGATCTCCTGGTTTCCCTGGTTTTCCACTTGGGCCAGCAACTCCTGGAACTCCCGGAGCACCCTGCAAGACAATACATGTAAAATGAATTGTGGAAATATCCAGCCTAAGTGCTAATAAGAAATGTGTTACTATACTGAGTATAAAGCAATATGGAAAATGGTTCCTATCAGATTGTTTTCTGTTACGTTCATATCAGGCTTGAAAATTTTTTTATGGAATAAACAGTTTATTTCTTCTTGGAAATATGTTCTTTTGTGTAACACCACAGTTTAACAGCATTTCAGCACTGAAAGCTGCAGAAAGTGTGTATGTGTTTTTGGTATCTGTGAAGCATGTAAAAATTCACAACAAGAAGACCATAAGCCATTCTAGTGATACTAGATAAATACAAAAAAATTAAAAGACCAGTATCAGATTATGTGACAAAAGCTCATCTGCACATTCACAAAGGAACATGAGAAAGGCAATTGTGGGGGAGTAAATAATACCCTGCCTTAGAGACTGCTGTCTGTGTATGTAATGCAAACATGTGCTCAGTGTGCATCAGCCTTCTGGAAATGGACCTTCCACCTTGCTATAGGTTGGACCTGGTGACATGGAGCTGCAGCAGCTTGCCTATCTCAGGCTGTCTGATCCAGCATAGGCTTTTCTCTAATAGCCAGACTCTTTTCTAGCATGGTCCCACAAAACACAATGAAGCAGCTCTTTAAGCAAAAACTAATCCTCAAATATTCTTGTCAAGAAAAATTTGTATTAACCATGGTAATAAGCCAATTGGTTTCAGAACACCTAGCTATGCATTTAAAGATCATGGCTAAAGAACCAGATAAACAGGTTCTTCCCTTATTTACCCTGACAGAAATCAGTTTCAAAACCACTGTTACAAATGATTGTGAATATATGCTTTGACCAGCTGTCTCTTCACCTTCTACCAAGAGTTATTCAAACCCATTTAGAAGATTGAGCAAAGGATCCATTTCATATTCGACAGAAATTGAAAATGTCAGTGTGGCTCTCTCTTGGCTCAGGTCTCTTAATTCAGAGTATATCAAAGACAAAACTATATTTACCGCTGGTCCTGGTGGGCCTCTGGGACCTGTGGGACCATCTTTCCCTGTGAAACCCTATTCAAAAATAAAAGCAAGATTAGAGAAAAATGGCCTTTACAATTATGTAATTGCAATACTCCTGATTACTACTTGCGTTTCTTTTACATCCTATCCACAATATAAGTTATAAAATAGCTATCACAAATCATGCTGGAGAAGGCTATGGAACAATGAGCTTCAGATATTTTAGATGTTCAGCTGCTGTTGATTAACTGAAAATGAAATCAATGTTTCTTAATATTTTTAAGAAAAGTAACGGTTACTCTATCCCAGAGAAGCAAAATCTCTCTTTTCACTGTTCTCTCATTCACAGTTTAACTGGACAATCAGAGGCTTATACTTAACTGAAAAGCCACCTCTCTCTCAGATATTTCCCTTGCAAAAATCAATGCTTAGAAATCCCATTTGAGTACTCCAACATAGCATTCACAAGTCAATGCTGATGGTCCATGACCCACTAATCCAACAGTATCCTCTTTGGCAACTGGCTATCACACAGTCATCTATTTTCATTTCCAGCTATCAATTCCCACTAAAGGACAGCTGTAAATGCATTTATCAGCTATTCATTTTGACTGTAAAGGCAAATAATTGCTTTAATCATTTTAAAGGTGATATTCCACTGTGATGGCAAAAGAGATTTGCTTGACTCCAATAGAAGAAATTAATTGCAACAACTCCACAATGAAATACTTGTACATGCCCTTCATTATGAAGAGATTTCCGAGTTCTCCATCCAAAGGAGCTCCTTATAGCCAAAGGTTTAGGGACAACCGTGACCTCCACAGTATGTTTGGCACAGACAGATTCCTTACCTATAGGACATCTCCCAGATGTTGAGATAAGGGATCCCCTGGAGCAGCAACAATGTGGGGAAGACAGCAGGGCTCAGTCCCTTGGCAGAGCCCTGCCCAGGGATGCGCTGCTCTATGAGTGAAGCCAGCTGAGAACCTACTCAGGGGAGGCAGCAGGGCAATTCTTACAGAACCTATCCTGACTACCAATAGCTGTCTGGGGAGGTTCCCACCCCTGAGTGGGTGTTTCCAACCCTTCTGCTTTTGTCTCTCCAGATAGGATGCTGATAAAAGGACTCCTCTTGAATAAAAAATATTTGAAATTTGAAAGATATATAAAAAAGGGGGAAAATCCAACAAAACACAAAACGGCATTGCTTGGTCTTTTCAGAACATAAACTGAGGAAATCTTACCCTTTCTCCTGGAGGTCCCACTGGTCCAGGTGGACCAGGTAAACCTGGCGTTCCCTGGAAGGAGAAAGAGTGAGAAATTGTATCCATGACAGAACAAACATTATGGCTATGTCATTCTATATATCTCAAGTATGTATGTTCTTCCCTCCTTTATGTCTAATCTCATTTTTCACTTACAAGTAACATTGCTTCCTACAAGACATTACTATATTACTCAGGGTTATAAGGACTAATGAAACAGGTAAATACAAGGGTCTTGGCCCATGATTGACCTTATATGGTATATGAAACTAAGTTCACAACAACATTTAAGCATTTCTCATATAATCTTTTTATCATCAGTAAAATTAAGGACAACCAAGGAATATTCATTATGCCATGACATGTGCATATCAATGACCTTAGATTATCTCTAAATTTGGCCAATTAAAAAAGGAGCCTATTTTTTTCTCCTCCTTGTATAGTTTACAATACAGAAATCTGCACATAACTGAACTTTAATATTGTTTCTTTCTTTCAGAAAGCATACAATTAATGTCCCAAGGACATTTGAATTCCAAAAGCAGAAAGTAATTAGGCAACATTGTTAAAGAAGGGTTCAGCAAAGGTTCTCCTATCTTTATTTTAGGAAGAGATTTAACTGCAAGTGGTCAGAAGACCAGAGACCTTCCTGGGGAATTATCAGAGTACTCTTACTAGTCCAATGTCTGTCATTTTGCATTCACAACTGTCCAGATGGACATTTGGCTTGCTTGACCAAGCACAGCTGTTTTTTCACCTTTGCTATTTTGAATCCATTTCAAATTCCTAAGTGTAAGATAAACTGTGTTTCCAAAACTGTAGCCCAGGGAGGTATGAGAAGAGCCTATGACTCCTAGTGATGTCAAAGACAGCTGTCCAGCAGCCAGGTTGCATCAGGAATAGTGCAAAATGACATTATCTTATCTAAGAGTCAACTTACCGATCTCCCTGGGAGTCCAGGCTGGCCAGCATCCCCTTTCATTCCTTGACGACCCTACAGTTTTCACAAATTATTACAGAATACATCACACTTCCAGGACTCAAGGTGTCACAGCACATAAAGAAGCAATTTGTTGCCTTTCACAACTAGCTTCCCTACCGTATATGCTACAGCACTGTAGTATAAATGCACATTCCTAACCCACACGAGCTAAACTGGACAATACAGTATTTATTTTTTACAGTGGCTTGCAATTTAACAGGTGGTACTAATCAAAAAAATTGTAAACATAGAGTGAGAACGTGGATCGCTATCGATACAAAAAATGAAATTACATTACTTGAAACTGCTCTTAATTCCTGTTAGCTAATGAGGAATTCCACAAATGTTGGGGTTTTCATTCTTCAGACTTTTTAAAGTGAATGTGACAAATAAATGTATTATTTGTATTGCACATGTAAAATGAATGTTTTTACTTTTTTGCTGTTTGGTACCTCTAGATCTTCTTGTTTAAATTTTTCTTCCCAGTATATAACAAAAAAATCCATTAAAAGAATCTTCTCAGGGTAACAAAAGCATTCTGCTTTGTCCTTACAAAGTAGAAGGTGTTCCTAATGTCTGTCTGAAAGCACATTTAATTTTCCATTCCCCAAATTCCATTACAGATGGAGCAGGTAAACAAAATTCAAATGAAAAATCACACAGCATGCAATTAGACATCACTTCTTTCCTTAAACTTTACATTTTGATCAAAGAGTTCATAAAAAAAGCTCCTTAATATATTAAAATTAAAGTTAATCCTAAATAGGAAACATCAGAATTATATTCTTGCTTTTAGGGTGATTAGTTATTGAAATATGGCAAAAGCAGCCTTAATACATTTACAATGCAAAGTTGTGTATGATATCTTCTATAAAAACCAGAACATAATGAAACTTCATCAGTGTTAATAAGAATTATTCTGGCTTTGAAGGCATGCACATGAAATCAGAAATAGCGTTTTGCTAAAATATGGATGCTGTTGTGAAGAAAACCCCTAGCTACTGATTTAAGCCAGAAAACAGAAGTTGAACAAGTAAGTCTGTGAGAAAGTATTCAAATAATACTGCATGCTTAATCTTCCTGTACCACAGTTTGATAGTTTTGAGTCCTTAAACTGGAATGCCTAGCAACTCTACAGAAAAGCAATTAAGACTGAAATCAGAGTAGCATAACTTACATTACAGCACTCAGACTTTGCTCCTTCATTAGAATCCCATAAGCATATGTAACATTCAGGACAGAAAATGCTATTGTATTAAGAGACTTGTTTCAGAAAGAGATGTGTTTCACAATACTACTGCATTGCAGGGACAAACAAATGCTCTGGCAAAGTTTCTACCCTCTTCCCAAGAACTCCATCCCCATGGACATCTCTGGCTCCACACACATTGCCTGCTGATGGCACTCAGCAGGGCCACTCACCGGTTCTCCTGGGATTGACAGCCCATTGGGACCCTGTGGACCTGGGGGACCTTGAGGGCCTGGAGGACCTGTCTCACCACGAGGACCAGGAGGCCCCTTAAAGCAGAAAATTAAAACAAAATTGCAAATGACAATCCCATCTCAAATCCGTAATTGCAAAATCCTTTGGGCTAGACACTTAAGGTAAATCCGAAGCCTGGAGACACATTTAATACTTCAGAACAATGGTGGAAATAGTTGTTCAAGAGGCATGCCCTTTCATTAGCTCTTCTCTGATTCATGTTGGCAGTCTCAGGCCAATACATGCCCTGTGGCAGTGCCAATTAGAAGTATTGCCATGTTCTCTGTACAGAAGAGAGAACAATAATGCTGCAGAGTGTGTATTAACACTCTGATGCACATAATCCCAGTATCCTGATGTATGGTAAATGCCTTTGAGGCTACACAGACTGTGCTATATAGTCTCAAATAGGCAGGCTACACATAAGTAACATAAAGGCATATTTTCAACTAAATTTTTAATCCACATTCTTAGACTAAACCTAAGCATAAAATATTACATACAGCTAAGCCTGCAGTAACATCATTTATAGATATATTTTGGGAAATGTACTTACAGATGATCCAGTCAAACCCCTTTCACCTCTGGGACCTTTAGCACCTGGACCACCCTAAATTGAATATTTGGAAAGAAAATGTATTTCATACACAGAAAACAAAGGTGCATAACACTAGTGTGCATTATAAATTCTCCTTAACAAACTCTTAAGTGAAGCCCCAAAGTTTTGATGTGTACAGATCACACTGTTTAAGAGAGTAGGAGAATGAAGTATGCATCAGGAACTCAGGGAAACCACGTCAGCTTCAGCCTTGCCAATTTGGCCCATGAAAAATTATTATTTTGATTTTTGTCTCTGCAGACATAAACTTCAATTTATGTTCATCAAAATATGATGAACATACTCTCTAGTACACTACCAGACAATTTAACTGGGCTTTAGATTTCTCATGCAGCACTTTTGACAGCTTCAAAGTATGACTGCTGGGCTGAGTATAACTCCCTAGTATTCAAAGCAATTGATAGGAGTATGTCCATTCCATAAATTACTATCTCTCCCCATAAAAAATAAAGCAATTTATTTCCCTGACAGAGTAAAGGATCTTTCCTTGGAGTGAAATCTTGACTCTGCATTTAGGAAAAATATTTTCGCAGTCCATTAAAAATATCTTGTACATGATGTGCAAGAGACTGGGCCAGACTCTTTCAGCCTATCAGACAATGAGGAGCTAATCTCAGTGATCACACTAGAAATGCAGGAAAAGATCATACAAGCAAGTAGGTGTGGTAGGAGCTGACGAAAAGGGGATGGATTATCATGTTGTTAAGGATATATTACTAAGAATCTGTCTCTGACTGACATTTGTTTCACAAAACCACAGACCAAGAAAGAACTGCTTCCATAAATTTAAAAACCAGAAAATTTGTCTATTGCAAATAGTTACAGCTGGCAACTTACAGCTGGTCCAGGAGGTCCTGGAGGTCCCACACTGTCTTGAGTACAGGTACAAGCATTTGGAAGAGCTGGGCACTTTGCTTCATCTCTCTGAAAATTCAATCACAACTTTTTACTGTCCTTTTAAAGAAATGTACTTAGTGGCAGCAAGAAACAATAGCAGTAAGATTCTCTATTATCCTGTTTCCAAGTAAAACTCACAGCTAAACTGTGTTTCCAAATGTTTCTACAGGATCTTTTATATTTTTAGCAAATTTTCTCTGTGAGCTATGCAAGACATTAAAAATAGAGGTACAAGCAAAATGTTGTTCTAGTGCTTATATGCATTTGACAATCAGCTCATGCTGACAAAGAGTTACTTTTTGGATGCCACCCCAAGAACAGATTAAACATATATATATTCCCCATTTATAATACCTAGAATTCGAAACATCTCTGGAATACAAATATAACAGACATTTTTTGCACCATTTCTAAGGGGCTCAGTTCTAGCATTATAACCCTACAGTCTCAGATACAAAACTTTGAAATAAGGTGCAGTTAACTGGCTGCTCTGACAACTGTGATTTAGATGTGTTTTCAGTACAAGGTTTAATAATAGCCTAATAGTTATATTATTAAATTTGCTGTCAATAACATTTTTCTAGATAGCCTCTGTTTCATTTCTACTTACCATAGAAGGGAGATCACAGCATCTGTCTCTGCTAGTCCAAACTGGACTGCATACGATGTCAAAATTCTGGATTTCTAACTGTAAAAGAAAGTAATACTCTTGAAAGATCATTAAGTTAGGTATGTTGTTAAGTATTAAACCTATGGACATTATCATTAAGAGTGGTTCCTCCATTTCTTTCTAATGATAGACAATCCACAGTACATGCACTCAATGACTATCTGCTCTCCCTATTAAAAGAAAAAAATTCCTGCTCTTGTTTGAATTTACCTGAGTGCAACTTCCAGCTATTAGATTTTTGTTCTTGCAATTCTGCTAGAACAAAAAGCTATGAAGACCAAAATTCTTCATTAAGTGCATTGGGTTTGACAGTACAGACACTTCAAAGCTTTGGATACAGCTTTGGTTTCCCAACAGTCCCTAATCTCTAATCTCTTTCCTCAGAAAATCTCAAGGTCTTGCAATAATGAACAGATTCATATTTATTGCTTACTGTTGCTGATCTTCGGTCGCCTTTCAGAAGTTTCCCAAGTATTTCATAGCCATCAGTTGTGATATTGCCAGCCTCCTTAATTGGTTTTTCCAGTATTTCACTGCAGTCAATGTAAATCTTAACATTTGATGAAGTTACAACAATATGGACCTGAAAAAATTTAAAGAAATATTTAGACATGGCACAGTTACTTTAACACTTTAATAGTATTTTATAATTAATAATAATTCAATAGTACTGTTTTAAACTTTATTCCTAGTAATCCTGTTTTACTTCCAACTGGTGGAAAAATTCAAACTCAGGGAAAGTCTATGACATTTATAACCTCTTTAGAATGTGTTGAAGGTCAAGAAGATGAACACACAAGCAAGCTAAGAAATACACTTTAATGTAATAGTTGGACTATTATTAACTATTTTAAAAGCTTGCCAAAATGTTTTTTGAGATGGCGTAAAAGTAAAAAATGAAAGAACTTTTGAGAGGAAGGGAATATAAGGATTTCTTGGTCTCTTCTGATGGCTGGGACCACACAAGATGTTTATAAGCCTGGGACTGCCCACTGGCTGATAGACTCAGTTCAGAGAGCAGATTGTTTCAGACCCAAAGATACAGAGTTCAGTTTCCACAGATGACTCAACCAGAGGCTTTAACTACATTGTGCTACAGGAAGTGACCAGAGAAGCCTGCCCAGAACAAGACAAAATAATGGAAGATGCAAGAGAAAATTTCCACAAGAGAAGTGTGGTTACCAAAACATAAGCCAAAACAAGAGGAAACAGGGAAGAGGAAGAGATTAATTTTTGGAAATAGAAGACACTTAGGAGGGAGAAAGGAATGATTGTAATAATAAGAGAGTACATTTACCAAGAGCTGAGACTGAAGTGCTTGGGGGAAACATAGTAAACCTTAAATAAGAATATACAAAACCTAAGAGAAGATTATCTTTCCAAATATTATATGGCAAATGTTATGAAAGTGAATTTTCTACATTTCTCTGAAAGCACAGAAAATATTTAGGAGTCTCCAAGAAATAAACAAGGGTCACTTTAGCACGCCTAATATGGGGTGGATGAAAGAGCATCTTCAGGCAACAGAAAGTCTTCAGGGGTTTATATACCTTACCTACAGCATATATTTCAGAAACATCATTATAACACCTATGTAATTGTTAAAGTATGGACACATTAAGATCAGGAGTAAAGAATCCCTGATGTATGTATTTATGTTTTAAATCTTCTCTTATCACAGTACATAACCACACAGAAACATATTGCTATTTGATGACCGCTTTAAAAATTGGCATAAAGTTGAGAGATTCCCCTAAATGTCCTGAGTCAACAAGTGTCTGAACAATCTCCTGGGAATTTTTACTTTTTTTCCCTTTTAAATATTTTCCCAGGCAGACTTGTCTCCAAGGCATCAGCACAGCTTATCTAAAAGTCTTTCAAAATTATGTCCTTACACTTTATATTGCAGTGCTGTGTATACAAGTGGGGTTTATAATTAAAATTCCAAACAGTATTCATTGAGCAAATAACTAAAAAAAAAAAAAATTGAAAGATAAAATATGTGTGTCCAAAGTATAATTTGGTATTACATGCCAAACCTCCTATAAAACAAAATAAGTGTCATGCCAAAACTTTAAAATCATTATAAGTATATGAGTATATATGAGTATAGGAGTATATTATATACTGAGTCATTTGATTATATGACCAAATTTTACAGGTTAATTACTGCATCATCCAGTTTAAACACATCACAGATGTAATTTACTAATTCTGAAAGGTACCTAATATGCAAGTCCTTCTACTGAAATGTTAAGTATTTGTCACAATTTAAATAAAATAAAACACATTCCATAGCAAATCTAGATTATATTTTCATTAGCACAGAAAAATTTAGGAGAGGTAAATCTACATCACAATGTTGAATGAGATCAGCTTGAAAAGGTTCAAACAGAAATAACTGCTGAGCATCACCTATCCATCCAAGGAAGAAGCAATCCTAACAATCAAAAATAAGGAGAGCTCTCCCAAGTCATTTACTCAGTCACTTAAACACTGATTTACTGCCAGATCTGAATTCCAGCCTGAATCTCATGGTCTATGAAATAAATCTAATTAAAGGAGGCATCTGGAATTCACAGCAAATAACATGTCTCTGTATTCAACCCCAAAACATTTTGTTTTCAACAGCTTCTAACACACCAACATAAAAAATCTGTTCAGATTAGTTCTGATTATTTATATCCTTTATGATATTTTAGGAAAGAAAACACACTTTAATTTTTTTCTCCAGCTACCTTATAAGATAAAGTTGGATGGTGTTCTGATCTGCTGCCACATGAATCTCATCAATAAGCCAAGCAAACTAATTTCCCATATGTATATCAGCAGAAAGATATACACTCATTATCAAATTTCCTCTTGCTGACTACTGTAAAATGGCAAGCTAAAAGGAAGTCCAGTGTGGTAAGAATAAGAAAGTAGAAGCTGTCTGTCTCTCCAAAACATCAGTTATAAATTTAATGACTGTCCCAGGCAGTCATTTTTCCTATGAAACTTGCCAGATTCAACAGCTTTCACCATGGCTGTGCTACAGAGAGTGTTCAAGTATGCCAAAATAAATTTCCCCACAGTTAGGTGTAGTTAACTGTATTTCACTAAATGAGCCAGTAAGTCATCAAATGAAAGCCACAAAAATGTTTAATATTTTGGAAAACATCTCCTTGCATTGTAAAGATTTGTCATTTCTTTGGAAGTGGATGGTAGGAGAAATTGCAAAAGTACCTTTAGAAATGTGTTAATCTTACTTTCCTTCCTTCATCCATCTGAAACTACTGCAATCCATTATTAGGAGCTAACCAGCACAGCTGATGCATAAGGCATTCCCAGCAGGTGGGCTGGGGAAGCCCATGATGCAGTCATTAACAACCTGACTGAGATAGCAATCTCAGTAATCATCTGGAGAGAAGCCAAAAAAGTCAACCTAGTTTCATGGTGAAAAATCCCAAATACAGCTCTAAACCAAGACTCTTCCAGCTACTTTAAATGTTATCAAAATCTGAACTTTGGATTCCTTTCTGGGAAAAAAAGATTAGGAATTACACATTGCATTAAGTAAATGAGAATTTTTTTTTCTTAATAAATTGTCTCTTAAGCAAGAATTTGTAGTTGTAAAGCTTTAAGATAATTTGCAAATTACTGCTACTCCTGTTCAGTTTTTGGCATCTTAGATGCTCAGATGCTCAGATCTTGGATCACTTTCTCTCCATATGTATTACTGTATTTAACTATTAAAATGATACAAAAATTTGGATTTTTATCTGCCCCGTAATTTTTTTCTTCACTAGCAAGTATAATAAACAATTTTACATAACTGCAAATTTCTAGCAGCTAGCAGAGGTCACAGATTTTTTTCCCCACTTGCTCTGATAAATGAGCAGAACATCACTGTAAGTGCTGTCAGGTAAGTTTGCTCAGCTCTATCACATTTAGAGAAACTATAAGGAAAAATGTGATTCTAAGCATCAACTAAATTAGCAACAGGTATTGAAAACAGACTGCTGGCAGTACAGCATGTGGAGAGCTCCACACCATTGACATGAAGAAGTGTCAGCTCTCACAGTGATGTATCCTACACACTGCTTTGTGTCTAAACAATACTTCTTGGGGATGACTCAACCTTCATACAAAATCAAGGTACATCCTAGCCTTTACTGACAGTTTTTCTCAATCTCCAATAGATTCATACATTTCCTTAAAATTGTGTTGTTCTACCAAGCAATTAAAAAAAAAAGGCAAATGTCAGACAAAATAAAGGCTGCTTAATGTAGGTATGATCCAAAGCTACTCTGTTACAAAATCAATGACATAAACATTTCTTCATATATACAAAAATAATCAGGCCTAAATTTTAAAATAACCAGGCATAAATTCTGAAACAAAAATAATTGGATATAATATAAGACCACTTTGGGAAGTTACTCCAAATTCTGTGGAAAGCAATAGCTTTTATGATACTGTGCAATTTTCATAATCACCTGTGTTTTAAACAGATGAAATCATAAAACATTATAATGCTGGCACCAGTTATCGTTCCTGGCTTTCAGTCTAGCAAAGCACAGTTGATGATTTGGCCTCCAGTGTCTGGAAGTTGACAGAGGCAAGCCCTTATCAGTATCCTCAAAGGAATGCTGGTAGTGACAAGTCATGCAGAAGACGGTATCATAAAGAAAACAAATGCTATACTCAAGCCATATTTAGTCATCAGATGAAAACTAAACTAAATAGAAGGGAGATAAATGAAAACGTGAGAATGTGCATTTCAGCTAACCAAAAATGTTGCAATTTCAACTCACTTTCTTGCCCCAAACATATATATTTAACACAGCGAGTAAATATTTTTTAAATATTTTTAAATATACACGTAGCCTGGGTCAAGCACTTCCTGATGACTAGAGGTAAGGAAGCTTGGCAAGATCAAATGTTCATATCTTGGTGCATAAAATTAGAAAAGCAAGCACAAATCTGTGACAAGTGAAGACAGATACAACAACATGTAAAGACTTCATTAGCCATTTTGTGAATTCAAAAACTCTAAGTTTCATTCTAAATCATAAAGTGACATTTTATGGGCTCTCTCTCCTTGTGGCCTCCTCATATTCCAATACTGGAATATTTTAGGCCCAGTGTTTTAAGCAAAAAAAAAAAAAAATCAATTCACATTCATACTTACTAAATATATACATACACATGTATTATGTTTGTTAAACATAAGAATCCTATTCAATATGCTATTGACCTCCCAACACTAGTTCCCTGCCAACTCATTTTCTCGGGCTATATCTTCCTCTGCTCTGAGTTATTTCAAATCATTACACTCCCATGCAATCTCTTCTCACCACAACTTCCTTTCCTTTCTTTATTCCACTTAAACTTTTATCCTTCCTCTTTCTTGTGGCAGGAACCAGGCAACAATTTCTTCTTCAGATATATCCCTCCACTTACAAAATCAGCAAACTCTTAACAAATCTCTTACAGCGGTTCAAAGACCTATAACTACAGAGATCTTGTTTTACATCATCTGTAGGTCCTTATGTCGATCTAAAGTACTATCCAAAAACCAGATACAGTCATCTGATAGTGACTTCTGCTTGATTGTCTTCTATTCAAAAGAACAGTACTTCAGAAAGCAACATCATAATTTAAATTTACCTTATGGAAGCTTCCATAAAATATTTTCTTTATGTCATCATTATCAAAAGTTACAGTTTGAACCTCTCCTCTTGTATCCTTGTTAAAGAATGACAGCACTTTGCTGGCAGCTGCAATAAATACAAATAACAGATTTCATTTAATATGGACTACTGAAACCACCATCCTAATACATACTTATAGATAAAATCTAGTTTACCCCTTATTTGGGTAAGCACAAATCATAGATGATCTTAATGTCCTGTAAGTATACAGATGAACTTTCCTTTGATTTTAGAGTTAATACCCACGTTGAAATGTAGTTTAAATGAATTATTCTTAGATGAATTATGTTTAAAAGAAGTCTCTCAAAATTAAAAATGTATAATCCTTTCATCATGTAGAAATGCTTTGGGTTTGGAAATATTTGGTAAGGAACACATGCAAAGTAATGTAACATGTAACTTCTCCATGCAATAAGTATAATCATCCTTACGATCAAGCACAACTCCAACTTGTGGTTTGTAATCTCTGTCAGTAATCTGCCAAATTGCAAAAGGCTCGTTGGGGGATTCAGGCAGGAGACGGAATAACAGGATGATGGTGTATGCCTGGGGCAATCCCTCTGGGTGAATCTCCCTGTCAAGACAATATAAAGACATTTCTTTCACAGAAACACATGACGAAAATAAGATCATCACTATTTGCTCTTTTTCAAATAAAAGACACAAGAGTAACAGGGAAACCGCAGTGTTTAGTGAAACAGCATTTTAACTACTCTGTCAAATAGAAAACACCATGGTGATATAAAAACACTGTGATTTAAGATAAATTCACAGCTTGTCTTCAGCTGGTCCCAGCACCACAGTTAGAAAGGATGCCAGAATATGGCCAAGAACTCTTGGGTATGTATTCTTGTGGCAAAATTCTGTATAAACTACACATGTTTTAAATTGATAATAAATACAGATAAAAAGGACCACAGCTTTATTCTTTTTTTTTTATCTTGCCTGCTTCAGTCAGGCAGCAGCATTTAACTATTGCTGCTCTTCAGGTACAGATACAGTGATGGAATATTTAATGTCTTCTTTGCAACTGGTGATGCACTTGGGCTCCAGCTCACTCTTTAGTAGCTTGAGTTTAAATTTGTGATATTTTGACTGTTACACATTAAAAAAGGAGAGAGAAAAAAGTAAATAAAAACATGCATGAAACGGCGTCTGGGAAAGGAAGGAATGCTGGAAGAGAGCTGTAAAAAAGGAGGTGATCACTGCTTCTCCTTAACCATTATAATGGAGCTCAGTAGGAGTTTTAGTCACATGAACATAAAAACCTTAAAATGAAGAGAGGGTATGCTTTGTATGTTAGACAAAGCTTATGAACCCATAGAATTAGAAACACTGCAGTAAAAACCATATCACTAAGTCAACATCATCACACAGCACAGTGCAAGAATTCAAATATTAAAGTAGATAAAGCATCACAATTTTTAACTTGGATAACAAGTTATTTCAAATATGGAAACAGCAATGCCACTAGGATCAATATGCATTTATTGCTTTGCTGACTCAGTCTAGACTTGTATTTTCTGGATTCTCAGGAAAATAAATTCTCAGAATACTCTGGCAAGTCTATTCCACCTCTTTAGCAGACATTAGACTCATGTATCACAATATTTCTAAAAAAATGAAACAAATGTGAAGCCTGTCTTTTTATTGTCTTTTCATCAACTTATCCTAAATGCAATATCGATCAATGCAAGAGAGCTGTAAAACTGGGATTATCTGTATTTCCCTAGACTGCAAAAATCCATGCTGTCAGAGACCTGTCATCCCTACAGGTACTAGCAGCATGTCAATGAACTTAAAAATCCTCAAGTCTTCCACTTTTAAAGCTGTGATTTCAGAAGGCTAGAAAAAATAAATTATTTCTTCATAAACCTCAGCTTCTGTGCTTGTGATCTGATCTTTACCTAATCTGGAAGGGTTGCAGATGATTTCAAAGGCTTCTGTGAAAAGAAAATTAAATTTTTCTAAATTTAATGGGAACAATGGGCTATTTTTAGGCATCTCCTCTGAACCAGAATAACCTTTTTTGAAACTTACTTAAATAGATGTGAGAGAAACAAATGTAAAAAAAAATTGGGAGAAAAAAGGGAGAAAGGTACTGTTTCACTTTTAGTAAGACTAACTGCTAACAAAGTCATTTTTTCCTTTGGGAAAAATGTTGGCAAGAATGGCCATCGTATTACCCATCTATAACCAAGCTCTACGATCACAGGCCCTTGAAAACCCTGCTTCATTTGCCAAATAAGGCAAGTCAAGTAACCCTAAGTTAATGGCATCAATGTGCTGCCTACTGCAGTAAGAACGATGCTTCTGGAAAAAGTGATGCTAATCCCTCCATACTGAAACAATTTCTGTCCAGCAATGTGGAATTCATTGCACTAAGGAGGTTGTTGCTCAACTGCTTAGGTATAAACTGTGAATTATATGCAACTTGAATGGTTAAGAAGCATAATCTCAAAGAAAAGTAAGCAACTAGATTAATAGTAAACTATGATTGCAGTGGAAGAAATAGGATAGCATTTAATGATAACAATGATAGATGCTCTTCAGAGTGTATTTCTAGAAGCTTAGTAAAAAGAACATTAAATTAATGCATCTTCCATAATACACAAATGCTATCTATAAACTGTTAATCCTTCATCACCTGGTCACCCTAAATATAAGTGTTTATGCCTACTTACCGTATTGGCTGGCTGACAAAGGCGTTTTTGTGGAGTCTATATGCTACATAGCTTGGGAAAGAGCCTGATTCCAGTGAAACTCCTTGCACAGAAGCAAAATGCTTCTCTGTTAGATTGTATGATTCCAGCATCTTGAAACCTTTAAGTCCAGAAAAAAAATTAAAAATAAGAAACACTGAAGAGTTGTAAAAGACAAATGAACCTATGCTGAAATATTGGACAGTTACTTACCAGGTGAAGTATATCCCTCCAAATAAATAAGAGGACAAGCTGAAAGACATGAAACAATATATAATTCAAAACTACTAATTTGAATGAACAGAATATGAGCATATGTATACTTCAGAAAATTTTATTACGAAGAAGTCTGTGCTATTATTAATTATGAGACAGTTTTTGTTACATTTGTCATGATGTTTCATGAGTTGTGGTAGATGTAATATCAAAATCTTTACTCATCACTTTTAGCAGGGTATTTATACTCGGACAAATTGTATCGAATGACAAATGAACCCCAAATATTTTAAGAGGATAATTTAAAAGAAGAAAGAAGGACAATGACACAGTCTTTCCATGAATACTTAAGGCATGAGTCAAGCTGCATAATAGTTGTCAGATTCTCAAGAAATAACTGCAAATTTATGTGACTCCTCAGGAGCCAGAAGATGAGGCAGTTAGGGAACATGCAGTTGCACATGACAGGCCTGGGAATTTCTTATTTTTGCCATAGAAGGATCTCACTTGAGTAAACAACTGAGCTTTACTTAGATAATTTTAAAACAGCATCACACAGTATAGGTATGCATCTTTAGCACCATTTACCTATTCCAGTGGTAAATAAGAGACCTGTTGTGCCTGCAGTTTACATTAGGCATCATTCTACTTCTTAATGTTGTCAGTGACTGTTACTCTTTTCTTCTTCTACTAGCACTTTTGAAATGCAAGATTAGATTACATAAAACACAATATTCACTTCATAATTTTAAAAAGTAATTTGCTCCCTTGAACTATATTCAGTTATTCTGAAATTTAACTTTTTAATATGAACATATCTTCTGATGTACCTTAAATAAGATGGCAAATTGTCTTTGGTTTGTGTGGCTAGGCTTTGGTAATAGGGGAGCTACAAGGGTGATTTCTGTGTGGAAGCTGCCAGAAGCTGTGCCCAACAGAGTCAGTTCTGTCTGGTTCCAAGATGGACCTGCCAATGGCCAAGGCTGAGCCCATCAGCAGGGGTGGTAGAGACTGGGGACAACACATTTAACAAGGGGTGATGGCTGGGGTTGGGGGTTGTGTGTGTTGAAATAGCACAACAGCCTGCAGCTGGAGAGAGGAATGAAAATATGTGAGAGAAACAACTCTGCCAGGCACCAGAGCAGAGATTCCTGTGCATTCCTGGTTTTCCCTGTGGTGAAGACTATGGTGAGGCAGGCTGTCACTCTGCAGACCATGGAAGTCCACAGAGAAGCAGGACTGCCTGCAGTCCCAGGAGGCCCCTATTGCAGAGCCGAGAATGGCTGAAGGACTGTTGACACTGTGGGAAGCCCATAATGGAGCAGGTTCCTGGCAGGACCCGTGGCACCAAGGAGAGAAGCCCATGTTGGAACAGGTTTGCTGGCAGGACTTGTTGACCTCGTGACAGACCCACAATGGAGCAGGCTGTGCTTGAAGGACCATGTGGAAGGGCCCTAATGAGGTTCAGCAAAGTAAAGTGTAGGGTCCTGCACATGGAGAGGAATTACCCCAAATTCAGGTTGGAGACTGACCTACTAGACAGCAGTTCTGCTGAAAAGGATGTGGGATGTGGATAACAGGCTGACCATGAGCTAGCAGTGCCCTTGCAGATAGAGAGGCTAATAGTATCCTGGGGTGCATCAGGAACAGTGGCCAGCAGGTCAAGGAAGTGATCCTGCCTCTCTGCTCAGCCCTAGTGAGGCAACACCTGGAGTGCTGTGTCCAGTTCTGGGCTCCACAGTACAAGAAAGACTAGAAGCTACTGGAAATGTTCCAGCAATGCAGCATGAGGACGACGACTGAGGCAGGTGAGCCTGTTTAGTCTACAGAACACTGAGAGGGGATCTCATTAATGGAGATATAAATACCTTGACACATAAATATCTCAAAGGTTGGTGTCAAGAGGACAGTGACAGAATCTTTTCAGGACTGCCCAGCAACAGAAAAAGGAGCAAAGGCCAAAAACTAAAACACAAAAATCTTCACCTCAATATGAGGAAGAACTTTCTTATGTTGAAGGTGGTAGAGCACTGGAACAGGCTGCCAGGGAGGTTGTGGAGTCGCCCTCTCTGGAGATATTCACTACCCACCTGGATGCATTCCTGTGTAACCTGCTCTAGGTGACCAGAGGCATTGGAGTGGATGATCTCCAGGGGTCCCTTCCAACCCTAACAAGGTGATTCTGTCATTCTGTGATTCTGTGACCCACACTAGAGCAGTTCATGAAGAACTACAGCCCATGGGAAGGACCCATATTGAGAAGTTGATGGAGACTGTCTCCAATTGTAAGGACCCTCACTGGAGCAGAGGAAGAGTATGAAGACTACTCCTCCTGGGAAGGAAGAAGCAGCAGAGAAAACATATGATGAACTGACCACAGCCTTCATTCTCTGTACTCCTGTGGTGCCCAGGGTGAGGAGATAGAGAAAATTGGGAGTAAAGCTACCACCAGGAAGAAAGCAGAGGCAGGGAGAAGGATTTAATACCTGGCTTTATTTCTCCTTATCTTACCCTGATTCACAATAAATTATTTTTTTCCCCACATTGAGTCTGCCTTGCCCATGACAGTAACTATTCAGTGATTTTTTCCTGCCCTTATCTCAATCCATGGGCATTTCATTGTATTTTCTCTTCCTTGTTCAGCTGAGAAGGGCAGCTTTGGTGGGCACCCAGCCAAGGTCAGCCCACCACCTACTTGTAGCAGTATATAAGCAAAAATATTAGTTAGAGAAAAGGGAAACCAATGTCTTCTACTCACTTGAGGTAGCTGTCTCACACACAAAGGTGACGAGGTTATCTTGAATCTTTTCAAAGGCATCAAAGTCATCAACAATAAATACATGGCGCTCACTGGGCTTGCTGGCAATCTTGGCCAGTTCATTGTAATCTACATCAGCCACACCAACCACGAAGACACTGAAGCCTGTAAAAATAACACTTGTTAATTGAAATGCAGTAAACATTGACATTTTTTCATGTCAATATTGCACATACCATTGACTTGTGAGGAGCTACCTATGAGCCCACATTCTGGATCTCTTTTCACTCTGTCAAAGCTCAGAAGGTTTTCACATCTTTCTTCCACAACTTTCTCCTCTTTCATTGTTTTTTTGGGCATTATCGAATCTCATGCAGCCTTGGCAGCATAGTCCCCTCACTCTTTAAACCAAAATGTACAATCCTCTCAGCTCTACAATATCTTAAATCTGTCCTGTGGCCAAAAACTGTGTGGACCATTAGTTATCCAGTTATCTATCTGTTTCCATTTCTTGTATTTCATGTCTCTCGGTTTCTCTTTCTTACAGTGGTATTCACTTCACTAACTTCTACTTTCTGGCTTATGTTGTCTAGTTTTTCTCTATAATCACCAGATAGACATGGGCAGATTCAGAAAGCAATTCAACTTAGCTCCCTAACATGCTGATTCAGGATGGGAAAAGTCATTGTCTGTAGATGTCTATCTGTTGCTCTCTTCACCAGTCATAAAGGGACCCTACACAATGACTTTAGACTAGACATTTAGTTGTCAGATGTTTTAAGTTAAATAAGAACCAGACCATAGAAGACAATCATATCACCAGGTGCAAATTTAATTGAAGAGAAACTGCACAGACATTGGAAAAGCCAGTTGGAGGCTGAAACCAGAATTCACACTTATTCCAAATGATAAAAGTTTTGGGGTTTGGGGGTTTTTTTGGGTTTTTGTTGTTGTTGTTGTTGTTGTTCTTTGTTGTTTTTTGGTTTTGGCTTTTTGGTTTTTTTAATAAGGTAATTATTCCCCTGGTGAAACTTTGGCTGAAATACTCTGCCCAACTTCAAGCATCCTTTGATATGTATAGAAAACAAGGCAAATAGAGAGGAAACTAAAAATTATAAGGGGTTTTGAAAACATGATCAATGTGAGATTGAAGGAACTAAATTTGTTTGGTCTAGAAAAGAGGAGACAGAAAGAGAAGATGACAACGGGTTTTAAATATGAAGGCCCATTACAGTGGACAGTGATCAACTTCTTTCCTGGTTAACTGGGTAAATAAAGACAGCAATCTCACTAGCATTAAGACTTGGGTGCAATGCAAGACAGAGGTGAGTGCCAGTAGGGTAGTTAAGCACTGAAGCATATTGTCCAGGGAGACTGAGAAACCATGTAGACAGAGCTAATTCTTCCAGATTAAAGAGACAGAGATGATCACTTGTGCTTTACATGCATGTGACTCCCATAAGGATGTACAACATCTCCCTGCTTAGAGATCAGAACTAAGTGGTTCATGCACTGAAAGGCAAAATGTCAAGTGCTGGGACAGGAACAGGTTACTACACTCACATAAGCCACAATCATTAAATCTGATGAGGAAGTGCAGTGCTTCTTAGCTCAAAAGGCAACAGAGGAGTCCTTTCAGACCCATCTCCTTCAAAAACTGTTACTTCAACTGGAGATCCACTAGTTTATACCAGATAAAACATAAACCTCAGCAAACCAGGCCTATTAAAACATAAGCACTACCACAGAGCATACTTCTCAATGATTACTGGGGTCCACACACCGAAAAGAGGAAGAAGTAACCAAATGCCACATCTTTGAAATGACATGCATGAGGAATCTTTGGGAAGCCACATCCCTCCCCGGAGAAAAGGCTTAAGAAAGAAATTGTAAGTCTAGGTCCAGAAAGCACAAATCCTTTGAATAGTTTTGAGGTTTTCCTAATTCTCAGAATGCATTTCCAAGTCCATAAAGGATGAGTAAGTGATTCCCAGATAACTGAAGCAATACAGAAAAGAAACAGGCAGGTGCTGTGAATGGCTTACCAGAGTGCTGGATGACTGTCGCTGCTTTCCTCACCTCATCCTGAGACCGACCATCTGTGACAACAACAAGTACCTTGGGAACACCTCGCCTCATGCCACTCTCCCAAGTCAAAACCTTCTCTTTGATGAATGTTAGGGCTTTGCCTGCAAAGTGTACAATAAACAAGGAATCATCCTTATTATCCACAAGAGAAGAAATCTTTTACTTCAGAATGGCAACAGCCACACAGCTAAAACACAACTGAAAAACCAGCTTCTTCAGCCATGCAATATTAGGATAATTATGTAGTTTCTGAAAATATTTTATCTTAAAATGAATTAATTACAGCCCAAAATTACCTGTCCTAGTGTTTCCTCCTCTGTACTGAATATTTTGAAGAGCTCCCAGAGCCTGGGCTTTGTCATCAAATGTGTTCAGTTTAAATTCAGATTTTGCCTCATCACTGTACTGCACAAACGAAACCTGAAATGGAATGTAACACAGCATTCAATCTCATACCTCCACATTCAGGCCAACTCTCTCCATTGAAATGTCACCTGTCACCCATACTGTCTTCTCTGATTTCATGTATATTAGCAAGAAAAATATATTAAAGAAAGAACAAATGAAAAGGAAAACTACCCCATATAGATTAGAGCTAAGAATGATAGTGTCTGACACAGAGTGACTTTAAGGAGTATCTTTTCCTTTAAAAATCTCGACAGTTAAAGATAGGGAATCAAATGACTAAAAATACTCCTAGAAGATAAAATGCAGACCTTTAACAATGTAAATATATTGTTAGCCTTCTAAGCAAAGGCATTGCACCTGCATCTCTCTGCAACACTCCAGAATACCATATAAGAAACCCTCTCAGACTTCATGTCATTCATTTCATCTAGTGAAAGAGAAGTGGTTATGGGAACCTAGACATTGATTTCATCCAGCTTCCTACAAGTAGAAGAAAACTGATAATGGTGCAATGCTTATGGTAAGAAGCCTGACAGGAAGTTACTTTGACACAACTATGAGCAGCCCAGAACTCCTGAAAGTCTATCCCTCATTAGCTCTTACTGTTTACTCTCTCAAAATGCACTAATTCATCAGGAGGACCTTTTCATATTTTACTATGCCCCCTGTGGAACAGACCCATGTTATCACAGCATGAAAAGGATTCTGTAAGTGCTGTTTTCAAAGGCATTCTGCTATTTAGTGCAGTGGGATTCTAGGGAGCTCAGCAATGGCAAGCCAGCTGGACCCTGCATAAACAAGACTTATCTTTTATACTAAAAATTTAAAATGTAGCCCTCAGTCAAAAGTCAGAATGTCCCTAAAACAGATTTCTGATATGATGGAGAGAAAACCCAGGATTTAAGAACTAAGCAGTGTGCCAGTTGTTGACACTATATACAAATAAACGAAAATATAAAATTGACCATACATCACTCTGGTTTCTCTACCTGTAGGATTCCCACAAACTGTAACTTTTGTATTTCAGGATTTTAACATCTCAAAATAGACTGTATTTCCCTTGTATTTATAAAATGGCAAACCTATTAAATAAATAATAGGCATGCACACCCATATACATGTGTTTTACAACAATATAATATAAAAAATGACAGCATTCTGAAAGAAAGTAACAATTCAGTTCATCTTCAATTTCCCTCCAAAATGTACCCAATGGGAATAACAAACCTACCTGGATCCCAGCAGGATTGATTAAATCAAAGGCTCCTACTGTACTAAAAACAAATTTCACTACTTTGTTGAAATTATCATCACCAATACTCCAGGAAGCATCAGTCAAGAATACTATGTCTGCTTTGGCACCTCTGCATACTGAAAAACCAAGAAAAGGAACTCTTAAAATACATCAACCATATCACCATGAAATAAATATTGCTTCAAAATTTGAAAATTCAAGAATGAAAAAATATTCAGTAAATGTCTACTACCACACATTCAACCTGGCAGACGACTAATGCTCTATACTTCAAGAAATGCGAAAGACTTCAATAATAAAATGTAAATGTTGTAAATTACTTTTTTTTTTTCTGATCAGCTACCATAGAATATGAAGTGTCTGCTGAGAGAAGATAATCTCATAGACTATCAATAATTTTTTTCCCCCTAAGGTTTGCATCTTGCTGTTCCAAACCAGGAAATATTGAAGTCTAGTAAAGCTCTAAACAAAGAGATGGCATTAGGAAAGGTCTCAATCTTCATTTCTCTAAAATGCTGTGCTAGTTTTAAATCCACTTAAAGATATAAAAAATGGAGGTAAACTATGAAGTAGTACAGCAACTACACAAAAATATTGAATAATTCTAGAGATAAACATACCATCCCGAGCTGGAGGGATTGTGGGAGGTGGAGGAGGTGTAGGTGGTGGAGTTGGTGCCTCAGTAGGTTTGAGGACTGAAAAGAAATAATAATTTTATTCTACAGTTATAATTCTATATAGCATATATATATATTCTGCAGTTAATTCTATAGCTAAAACCTAAAGTTCACAGTGTCTGTTACCTACCTGTATGCTCC
The DNA here is from genome assembly GCF_029582105.1 of Oenanthe melanoleuca. Taxonomy (NCBI): domain Eukaryota; kingdom Metazoa; phylum Chordata; class Aves; order Passeriformes; family Muscicapidae; genus Oenanthe; species Oenanthe melanoleuca. The sequence continues at coordinate 29,450,073 of NC_079336.1, forward strand.
CTCATAGAGACTGGAGGTCCTTCAAGGTTAGGGGTCTGAACAAAGACAGTAGCATTGTATTCTGTGTCTGGGGAGAGGCCAGTAAAACAGTGGCTCGTTTCTGACCCACGGATTGTGATTTCCTGTCCTCTGGAACCTGCCAAAAAAAAGCCCAACAGAAAAAAAGTTAGAACCTATTACTTCCCTTCTAATGTATGTAGACATAAGTGCAAAAATGAAGAAACTTCTTGAGAAGAGGTTGGAGCTAATAAGACTCTTATTCTTTAGAAAGGCACCATAACAGCCTTTCTAAACCAAATTGTGTGGTGGTTATGAACCCTGGAGCACAGTGGAAAGTACATTGCAGCATCCATGTGACACCAGGCAACTGGTAGATGTAGGTCCACTAGAGAATCATCAGTACTTCCTCTTTCTTTTTCACCGCTCAAGGAAAACAGGTAATGCTCAGAACTTTACAGCTCAACCAGATGTGTCATTATGGTCAGTGCTTGCCACCAATCCAAATAAGTGGTGCTGTCACTGACATTAGACAATTATGTTTCCAGAAAATGCAAAAAATAGAACATACTTACCATCAGCTGGGTTTAGCTTCAGTCTGTAGGAAGTTGCTGACCGATGAGGAGACCACCGGATACAGAGAGTATCCCAACCCACTTTGTAACTTGTTAGGTCAGTGACATTCAAATATACTGTGAAGAGAGAGAGAAATTGTTCTTTGGAAAATAGTATGTAATAGGTAAACCACATAAAAATGAAATTTTTTTTATAATTATAAAAAAATTATATTAGCAGTGCTGGTTTGGAACTTGATTTTTAAAAATACTTGCAAAAAGAAAGAGCAGTTCTCAGTCAAATCTCTTCTATTTTACACCCTACAGATCCCCACCTAGCTACTTACAAAGGCCCCAGATCCCTTATTGGGTAACAGCCCATTTTATGAGTTTTCACATGAGGTTGATTTCTTTACAAAATAAGAAGCCTCCAAAAATAAAAATCTGACGCATACATATAACAGTATGAAAAGAATGTACTGAGTCAGGATGCTTGATTCATCATAACTGAAGAAATTTTTAGAAGTTTCTTAGCTGAGTCCATCTTTAAAATCACTGGACATTACTATGAGGTAAAAGCAGAGTATCAAAAAGCCTAGACCTAGTAACATGGTTTGATTCTGTAGCACCCTGGAGACAGGTAAAGTATAGCTTAACAAAATTTTAGGAAAGAAACTAGAAAATTTCATCAAGTTATTACTTTAAAATATATCTTCATTACTCTTTCCAAGATTAGTGTTTTTAAGATCTATATCATGGACAGATGATGAGTATTCTCTATGAGAGGATGCTCAGGCTTCCTAGCAACCAGCCATCAAAATCTTCTCTTAATCAATGTTATCTCAGACCAGCATATGCATCTAGCATGCCTACAACAAAATTATTCTGACTTACATGTAGTGCCTTGATCTGTCAAAGGTATGCTCATTCCAGAATCATACTGGGCATAAACATTCACATCATAAGTAGTACTGGGAGACAGATTATGCAAAGTGTAGGAAGTCACTTCTCCCACAAAAAACTCCCTGGGTTCATTTGAACCTTGAATCAAGGAAGCATTAAGAACAGAGAAAGAAAGAATCATGATTACATGAGCTACAAAGCTATTCATTCTCTTACATATCAGTAAATGTGTACCTCATTTTTTCTAAAACAAAGCATATTGATTTCTTAAATTTTAGCATATTACAATTCTGCAAACAGTACATACACATAGGGGTTTTTTTACAAACTATTGTGCAATGTTTGTTTTCAGCTTCTAGAAACATATGTATATTGTTTGAAGGCCACATAAAACAAAAGTTCTGCAGGCCATTAGTATCCAAATACCTGTCCAATATCATCTCATATACAACAGTTCACAGCCTTAGAAGGACAAGAGGCATTAAAGAGGTTAAAAACAAATCAGTCACTGTATAAAGTTTTAAATATATATATATATATACTATTCAATCCCAGTAACTGAATGTATGAAACTGTGATTGATAGCTTGTGTTTATTATAGAATACTGATCATAAGAATAAAGTTTGCATGAAAATTGGTTAACTAAGGAAATAAATAGCTCCTTTAACACAAAATTATACATATGATTTTTACTCTGGTCTGTCATTAGCCACTTGCTGTTCTGAAAGTGGCATACTCAGAATAAACAAGTTTTCTTACCCACAGGTTTGTACACAATTTTATAGCCAAGAACGGGGGATGGTGAAGGATCCCAGGAAACTCTGAAACGTGTATACCATTCATCAGTGATATACATATTTTGAGGAGGAAGCAGGCCAACTAAAAAAAAAGAAAAAAAAACACATTCTAATTAGGCTAGTAATTCTTTTTCAATCCTTAGAAATGCAGAATTTAGAAATGAAACCTTAACAATGTTGAAGTGCTTAAGGAATATGTCTTACATTTTAAAAAGAATAAACAATATGAAAACTATAATTACCAGTTCTGCCATTTCCAGTCAGTTGTCCACCATCTCCATCTTCGTACACAGCAACAACAGTGATTTTATATGGCGTATCTGATTGTAGTGGTTGTAGTATCACATTATTCCTTATACCAGGAACTGTTGTCTGGAACACAAAAGAAACAGAGGTAAACACACTCACAGTCTTTCAACTCATCAGTAGTGACAGGGGCTAGAAACAAAAATTTGCAATAACATTTGGCACATTGTGTTTCATGTCCACCATAGAAAAAGTCATTCAGGGTTGTAGCCTATAAAATTATCAGTATTTGTTATTTTGAATTATAAAACACTGTGGCCATCACAAAAACATCAAATCAAATTGACTCTTCAGTCCTAACCCTCAAATCAGACTGAGATGCTGCAGTTCTTCACCATGATTTCAGTACTCTTCCCTCATAGAAGTATAAAAGTCATAATAATGTGTTTGTTTTCTTGGCAGAAACAAGTTATTCTGAGACGGAAGCTCTAAATATATTGATATATAAAAACGTCCCTATTTATGCATCCCTCAATCTCAACTTCCTTATGCAGCCATCCACTATTGCTCCCTTCTAATGAAAATGTAGCTATAATCCCAAAAGTGATCCTACTCCATAAGGAAGACAAAAAGCACTGAAACTAAGGGGAGTAACTTGAGGTATCTTTCTCAAAAGCACATGCCAGTCAGCACTTGCAATGTACAGTTGATTAAAATTTTCAGCTGTTTGAGACTTGCTGTTTTTATGGATTGTCCAATCTTTTCTACAAAGATATGTGTGTTGAAAATATGTGCATCCTGATTAATGAGTCCAGTAGGCATTTTTCAGCATGTGCTATACAGTAATATATAAACAATAATAATTTGTCATTTTGGCTGGTGGCAGTTGGCAGGAACTCTGCCATTGTCCTTTATAGGATCTGAGCTTAGCTTTGCTATAAATACTCTTTGAATTTTATAAGCTTCAGAATAATTTATGCTATCATTAAGGTGCAGGAAATGAAACACACTTACAATTCATATTGAAACTCAGAACAGTAAGTCAGATCCTGAATCAAAGTAACCATTGTTGTCTTACTAGGCTCTGTCAACACTCTTCAATTTATAAAATGCAGACTTTTGTTTATTCTGTATCCTAGCACACTTACTTTGTAATGAATACAGTATGAAGTAATAGATAGCTATTCAGTGCAACACTTTTTAATGCCAGGAAGCAGATTCTGTTCAGAGTCTTCTGATTAATGTGTGACTCACATATCTAATTATTTCACACACATATTTGTTCATGAAACCATATATTTTCTGTAGCTTCATGGGAAAACCCCCTGTTTTACACAAACCATGGCTTCCTAACATTGACAGCAATGACCATAAAACTCACAGAGCCTGCACAGTGTACTACGTGTGGAACATGCATCTTCTTTTTTCTGTAGCCTAAAGAATTGACTGAGAACACCTCAGTGATACTAAGGAATTACAGAACTTACATATTCATCAATAGGGTCTCCCACAGTGGGTGAATAAATGATTCTGTACTGCTGGACTGGCCCATCAGCATGGTCCCATTGTACAGAAAGGCTGTTTGTAGTCTCATCATATACTCTCACGTTCCTTGGACCGCTGCGAGGCACTGAAGAGTGAAAATACAGAAGGTTGTATGGGGCATGATGCCTCTAGATCAGTGTCACCCCCATCAATTCAAGTGTTGCCCTGAAGCCAAAGTCAAAGGCCCTTCCTGAAACCCTTGAATAAATAAATATACATGAGGAGATTAAATCAATGACCATGCAGCAGTGCCTGAAGGTCTTAAAGAGAAAGAGGGCCCAACTGGAGGAACTTGAGCAGTATGGAAGGGAGAGAACATCCAGATGTGCAAAGTGAGCATCAACACACATTCTGCTTCACAAACTCCTGCAGATAAGTGCAACTATAGCCTGTCACATCTTCCAGTTTTAGATGAATATGGGGATTTTACAGGGAAAATATAGAAGAAGAAAAATTATTGTTGCTGACAGGTTCTGTACATATTATTTCTAGTATGAATTTTAAAGAATCTAAGCATATGCCAACCAAGATCCTATGAGATAAGTTGTAACAAGGAGATTCTGGTGTTTAGGTGTCTGCATGAAAAAAACAAACAGCTGGGGAGGCCAACACATACAACTGCCATGTCAGACACTGAACATGAAGCCCTTTTCCTTCTGTTGACAACTAATTCTAACCATCTTAATAGTCTATTTTTTTCTACAAAAGACAAATTGTTATTCATCTGTAATTGGATTTTGAGAACAGCCTTTAAACTCTTGCACTTTCAAATTAAGCTTATTTCCCAATTGAAAATTACATTGCTAATTATTCAAGTACCACAACTGACAGGCACCATAGCAAAAGTTCCCTGCCACAGAGTCTTATAATTGCTGTAGGCGTAATTCAGATACATTAATTCAGAGTTGCACTAAATATCTTACATTATTTGTAATTGTAACCAATTTTATAAGTTCTTCACACACCAATTTTGACATATATTTCACAACACAAGTACTGACTGTCTCTTACATGTTCTTCCCTGTGCTTGGCTTGGATTCCCCTCTCCATCTGCATACAGAGCTATAACATTAATTGAGTAAGCAGTGTCAGGAGTCAAGCGCTCCAGAATCACATCACGAGTGTTGCCTGGCACCACAATCTAAAATAGAAACAAAAACAACCTATATAAATAAATTTTCAGCTTATACCTCTCTTTTCAGAAAACAATTTGAATGAAATACAGAAAAATTGGAAACATGACCATGCTGCACACTATCCAAGAAAAATAACACAAGTTTAAAATAAACATGCAATATTCATAAAAATTCAATTTGGGTGAAAAAAAGAACAAACAGTACAAGGAGCTCTCATTCTGCAAATACAATTGATATTTTTTATATTTTACAATAAAATAGTTCAGAGAAAATAGGAGAAACAATCATAAATAGAAACTAAAAAAGAAATTCTTTTACAGTTTACTACATATAAAAGACATAAAACTCCTTACAATTCTTAACATAAAAACATGTACATCTACGTGTACAACATTGGTGTACATTTTGCATTGTAAGTACATTTATGGTCAAAGCTTTAAAACTGCACTTATTTCTATAGGAATCCAAGAGTTCTTCACATCTGGAGGGTAGTTTTTCACCCATATCCAGACTTTGCTGCTTACCAACCCCCACCAAACTGTAATGATGTGGGGGAAGCAGATGGTTAGGTGGTAAAATCACATAAACCTGGCATCTAGTTCCATAATTACGCAATTCCTAATAAATATTTGTTGTCTCTGTCTCTCTTAAAAAAAAATTAATTTAACACATCTTTACCTGCAGTAGGATAAAGGATACACAATAGAGTTTTAAATGGGAGAGTCTTGTTTCTTGTTTCTTTCATTTTACCAAATTAAGCCTTTATTAACAATGGACTAGATTCCTATAAACACTGTGCTTTCAGCAGAGACTCTCCTGGGCAGACAGTTGGCCTGAGTTTACTATAATTTTTTACACTCATTGAAGGAAACAATATTCTCTACATATATTTGACTAATAGTATAAAAGTGAAATTACTTACAGATTCTGATGGCCTTGGGCCAGACAGTGGAGCATAATTAATTCTATATTGCTGTACTGGACCTGGAGCAGGTTCCCAACGGACGTTCATGCTGTTTGGTGTGGGGTTGTAAATGTGAATGTTTCTTGGTGTTCCTCTCTCCACTAGATCAAGGATAATTTAAATTAAGTTTTACAAAGTTGCTAGTGTAATTTCTATTTCTGCATGAATTTACAACAGTGCTCAAAAGTTGAAAACCACCTTAGTCCAAGATAAACACATTACTTATGTTAGTCCAAAATTTACAAAGCTAAGAATCTCCAGGTTCAGTCTTTCCAAGCTTCCATACCAGGCAGCAAAGTATGTGTTTGTACTGCAAATTGAAACTATGATCGTAACACTTTTTTATCCTATTGTTAATCAGATATGTATGAAATATAACCACAAAGTACACATTTCATGTCAAGTTGACATTCATAGCTCAAACTTCCCGGAAAATTTTAAGTACAGTATGGATATTAGCATGGATTAACACTAATATTCACTGTCTGTTTGTATTTCTACTAGTACTACAATTAAAATTTGACTATTTTGTGCAGTAAATACCAAGTGTGCTGTACAACTTTGGAGCTGAGCTTGCCCGAGTTAAGCGGACAGAAAGCCTCCACACAAATAAGCAAAGGAAACAGAATAAGTTACAAAGCTGCAAAAATTACCAAGCAGGTAAACTTTAAATATAAAATCGATTTCCAATGATCTGAGGCCATTGGTAAAAAAATCCAAACATTTTCTTGCAAAGGACTATGTTCCTTACAAGTGCGTCCAGTGTCAGAGGTACGTCCACCATCCCCCTCTGGGAAAACTGGAACCACAGTTACAGTGTAAGGTGTGTTGGGTTCAAGAGTCCTCAGGATGACATAGTTTGTATTTCCTGGTACTGTGGTCTACAAATTTAAAAAGAAAGGAAGGGTCAAGAAACTTGAAAAAACATGGAAAAAAAAACCAAAACCAAAAAACAAACAGACATATAAAGTTTAAGCTTTTTTATTTCTCACTTACTCCCCTACCATATCTAATTTCCAGAAGATGTGATAACAACTTTACAAAAAGTGAAGTTTAAAAAATCATGGTTTGTGGTATCTTCTGAAACTGCCTTTCAAGAAGGTTCTGTCTCAGACTTAACACAAATTAGCTCTATGTTCTCCTATATAATCCCTTATACCTCTCTCCACTTTTGGGTCCAGATCCTGCTGTAGTGAAATGAAGCGTAATGAAAGTGATAGAATCTGCAGTGACCTCTTTAATGACTATTATTTAGCAGCTCAAAGGCATTAAAACATGACTAAGTCAAGAAAAAAAGCCCATACATAACTCTACAACATTCTAATGACAAAAAGTAATGAGTAGCTCATGTTAGGAAATAAAACTCCACAGCATTTTAGAATATTTGTCATCAGTAGCACTTTGGTTGCTATTGAAACAATGGCATTAATGTACAACACATTTCATGCACACATTAAGTTGCACTGATGTAGAAAAAGAAACAGAACTAGGAAATAAGATTTCCCAGCCTGCAGCAAGGGTTTCCTATTTGCAGGATTCTTTTAGCTCTTTGTAATTAAATAATTTCAGGAGATTAGAAAGTGGATTTTTCTGCTTTCACAAATATCATTGAAGCCTACAGTCACATGACTTCTTAGCAGTCAAAATGGGTAGAAATAAAGACTGCTAACTTGTTATACCCTGAAGTCAGCTTTACATTCACACATATTGCCCTAGGGATAAAGAAAAAAAAATTGTGTGTGGTATTAAATCCCATGCTAAGAACTAACCCCTGATGGTCTGCTATATGAAATCAAACATCTGTAATACATATGGGAGGTGCTGTGCATTTTCTCTGGGGTGTCTATGAACAGAAAGAAAGCCAGTTTATAGACAAACAAGACCTACTTCATTCAGCAGCATTTCTCTCACCAGCACCATGAGCTGTAATTTATCTGAGATGGTTAGTGAGATCCACATGAAGAATTTACCATTTCTTCTGCACCTCCAGCTGTAGGTCCATAAAACACTTTGTACTGGCGAGGACTTCCTTCTGCATGATCCCATCGAACGTTCAAAGTACTGGTGGTTGGGTCATAAACTAGCAAGTTCTTCACAGTGGTGAGAGGTTCTGAAACAGATCAATAAGATGTCAGAAAAGATGTCCACAGAAGATGTGGAACACTATTCTCTCCTTTTTGCTGTCAGATCACACCTCTGTAACGTATCTTTAGAAAATTTTAAAAATAGGTTTAGTAGCACTTGTTAAATCTTATTTACCTTCATCAATCAGAACACATCAGACCTATACAACACCACAAACAATGCTAGCTAGAAAAATTTATTTCTGGACACTATTTTGGAATTATGCAATAAGATCATTAAGATTTTTTTCTTTTTTCCTCACCAAACTCAATATTGTGTCTGACTTTCCATTGCAAGCTCATAATGAAATGCAACTGAATTTATAATTTTATAGTTATATAGTTAATTATATTGAAATGGGTTTTATACCTGGAGTGTCTCTGATAGCAATAGCAAATCACTCACTGACTTCTATAGCAGGATCTAAAGAATGCATCAATATAAAATGGTGGAGTTCTAAAGAGCACAATAGGAAGGTCAACCTCTAAACAGAAGATGCTTAAAAGCATACATATATGAGAGTAACATGTCCTCAGATGCTTTAAGGTGTTTGCTACATTATGGCATAAAAAAAGTAAACAAATTAAAATGAGGAAGAAGCTCCATAGTAAGGTCAGTGTTTCTCTCAGCTGTAAAAACTGGGCATCCAGTCAAAGGCAGCAGTCCAGGGTTTCTCTACAGCCAGTAGACTGACAGATGTTCTTACTTCAGAGACTTGAAAGCCACCAAAGGGCAAATGACAAATATAGAAGGGATGAACTTCACCACAAGGAAGTTTTCTCAGCTCTGCTGAAAAGCAATACATCAATACTGTTTTGTACCTAATAAGAAGACCTGAAGAGTTACTTACTGGTTCTGCCTCGTCCTGTCATTCGTCCCCCCTCACCATCTGCATACATGGATGACACAGTAATAGCATATGGTGTGTCAGGCTGCAGCTTCTGTATCACCACACTGTTCTGTCGCCCTCCAACAGTAGTCTGCAGCAAAACAAAATATTAAAATCCCTTTCATACTGTTTCTTTTGTGCTTACTGCTACAGTAAAGAACCCAAGCATTTGATGCAGAGTGGAAAACACTGTGATGTATCAAATGTTGCAATTTGCTTGTGACTGACACTGACAGTAGACATTGAACAGTAGTAATATTTAGTAGGTATTGGGTTTAGCAAGTTTAGACACAAAGCCACTATTCTTTAAAGTCTCTAAACTTGCATACAACCATAATTGTATATAAACTCCCAGTTCTGTACCAGCACAAATTATAGTATAACTCCTATCACTGTTTGTACTTTTAATACTATCTGCACATTTTCAAAGCCTATTCAGGTCATGTGTTCAGCATAACACTTCAAATCATCTGCTGATGAAGAACTGAAAATGAGCAAGCATTTACACATCTTCAAATTTCATAGCAGTAGATTATTTTAATTTACAGGCAGACTATTTTAACTTACAATCAAAGGGGTTTTTTGTACTCAAGTGTACAAAGCTCCTTTCAAAGCACAAATGCTTTCATCATCCCATCATGGCTGCCTCTACGTTTCAGTATCTGATTGCCTTTCAAAACCTGACCCTAAATTATCATTATGGTCTCTGCAGTTCTGTGTGCAGTTTTTGCAGACCTTTTTTTCTGTCTTCAAGTCACCTATGATTCCTCTTGGTGCTGAGGCCATTAAAAGTCAGGCAGCAATAAAAACCCTCCAGAAATTATATTTTAAATACTTTGGTGGGGACTGTTCTACTGCCTACTCAGCATCTACAGTTTAATAAATGCCAGAGTAACAAAAGAAAACAAAGAATTGTGATCATGGGACTGCAAGTCATTTGCAAACAGACATTAGATGCCATGAACAGAGTATGAGAGGTCTGTGTGCTCCCCTTAAACAGAGGTGTTTTCTACAACGGGCACTGTTGACTCTATCCAGTTGTAAGCAATTAAATCTATTAACCATATTCTTTGCACAGATTTCAAGAGAATAATGAGAATTCCCTTTTTACTCCACTCTCAGCACTGAATTACAGGTATTACTAAAACATATTGCCGTTCCTTATTCCTCTAGTGATTTCTCACTAAAATTGCATTCGGCTGCTTAATATACGTTTCAATTACCTCAACCCAAATGCATGTTGATCAGAAGAGAGTTAAAATGGATGTGTAAGTATCCAACTGATTCTAAAGTAAATATTCCTAGATATACTTCTGAACATGTGTGATCTCTGATTACAGGAGCAAGCTAAATGAATGTGGTTCTCATGAGACTGTTCCTCTGACTCATTTGACAGTAACCACAACAGCCTCCCACTACAGAATAGGGCATTTTTAAGTAGCACACACTTCTGATAAACAGCCTGACTGAATTACCATTCCCAGGCTGTGTTGCATAAGCTGCCAGAAGCCAAAACAGTTCGTGCTGACAACACAGGGAAAGCTGGCTGATCATAAAGTACTGTCTCTCCATAGCATTACAGCTTCTCATCACAGTAAAAGAGTATACGATACCCTAAATACTTCATTAGCACACGTTTTGCATGGATTTCTCTTTGCAACTGCTATCTCTGTGTGGTTACTCTGACCCTAGAGTGGTGGGAGACAGTCTCAACTGTTCACAGCATGTTCCATGGCAAGGTCTTCTGACAGGATGGAAACCACACTACGAAAACAATGGAAAACTCTGGACTATGAAAGTAGTCATGGTAGTTCATATTATTGATTATTCTGACACCTGTGTCTGTGATTTGTATCCTTAGATGCTGACTGACTTATTCTTCAACACACTTTATTTTAGTTTTATCCATAGATAAACAGTTGGGGGTATGAACTCAAAGATCTTTTCCAACCTAAATGAGTCAGTCTATGATTATGTGATTCGTGAGAAAACAGGCTGCATCCAAAGTTATTGCTGCTCAATTAAGAGTATTCTAACTTGGATTTGAAAGAGGAGAAAAAAAGGTGGGAGTATATACTTATTCACTATAAATATAAACCTTCACATAAAAGGTGATTGATATATACAGTGATGTACTTTGAAAAGAAATTATTCTAATGGACTACTTTGCAGAAGGTTGCATTTAAGATTTAATAACTTTAGCACTTCAAAATTAGTTACCGACTGTTCAGGGCCATCCCCACTGATAGGCTGGTAAATGATCCTGTATCTCTGCACCCGACCACTGGCAGGATCCCATTTGACAGTCAAACTGTGTGAAGTAGCATTGTACACCTGAAGGTTTCGTGGGCCACTCTTTGGGGCTGAGAAGCATAACAAAGAAAATTATAAATATGCAGCTCCCCAAAGAGCAGAGACAAACACTTCATTCTTACTTTTAGAGCTGCATGAATGCCTGATCAAGAGCAGAAAGTATTAAGTACAGGGGACCATAAACTGTAATGTTTGTAAAATAATAAACATGTGGTATTCTAGTGTTTAGTATTCTTCCAAATACACAGTAATATTTATTAAATGATCTCAGCTTTTTAATGTCAACATTTCTTACAGTTTAGAAAAAGAGAGCTATGAGTTTCCTTCAATAAAATGGTACCTGGAAATTCAGATTCTTACCTTGTGTAGTGATAGGTACCAAGGGTACTAGGAAAAAAGTAGAAAGAATTTTCAGAATTCTTGTATGTGTACGCCTTCTATTTCAATAACTATGAATAACAACATGCAGTATCCCTTTAGTTACTTACATGTTCTTTCACTGCCAATGAGCTCTTCACTTTCTGATTCATCAGGATAGATGGCAGTAACTGAGACATCATATAATGTATCTGGATTCAAATTTTCAAAGACCAAACTATTCTCATCCCCATTTAAGATAGTCTTGTGAAGAAATTAAAAAAAAAAAAAAAAAAAAAAAAAGGAAAAGATAAATAAACAAAACCAAAAGATACAAATGAAACAGGCAAACAGAGAGTGGGATATAACTAACTTCTTACTCAGTAACATCACTGAACAGGGCTGTAAGTATGTGTCCTATGCCTTCTCACTGAGTTTCCAACTTATAGGCCATTTATCAATTACATTTTTGAGTTTAAAAATACACTCTCTGAGAGACTGCCCATAAAAGCATAAGATTGTCTACACTTACCTCCTGTTTGTCTCCTCTTCCATAGGGACCCCATGTTATTCTATAAAGAGAGACATCTGGAGCTCCATGATCCCAAGTACCCCTGAAACTATTTGTGGTTATATCTGTGATTCTGAGATTGACTGGTGCTGGCACAGACTCTATTATGAGAAAAGGAAAAATATTCCACAAAATGTAACTACAAAATAAATACAGTTAAACAAAGGAATTATTTAGACAAATAATTTAGAGGATTATGCAGAAGATTCACCTCTCAGTTATCATGCTTCTAATGACTACAATCAAATGCCATAGTATATAACCCAGTCCACTTGCTCTAAGCAAATCATCCATCATTAGGTCATTATCTGATAAAGCAGACCTCAGCAAAGGTCTCAACTCACATGCCTATTCAAAACAACTGAAGCCCTGTCTGAAGCCCTGTCTGTTACATTTTGGAGTTATATGGAGCGAATATGAACTCCCAAAGACGCAGGTCAAGTTCCTGCATGAGTTTCTTGCAAATCTTAAAATTCTTTATATAAGCCAAATAAGTCACCACTTATTTAGAAAGAATTCACAGAGGTTAACTGTAGGTTAAGGAGGGAAAATATTATAGCCACTGGGAAGAAATATGCAAATAGGTAGAACCAGAGAATTAAACTAGAAATAATTTCTTTGGCAGACTTTTCCTCTTCTTTCCTTACACATACTTTCACACAAAACCACAGGTACAGAGCAAAGACTAGCACAACAGCAAGCAGGAAATCTCACAAACTTTTTTAAACACATCACACTACCAAATGAAAAATTCAGAAGAAAAAATGAGAGAGAATATTAATGGGTTTTTCTTCTTTTTCACACCCAGAGGGAGGGGAAGTAAAAAGGTAAAATTACTCTTTTCTGTTGTAGCTTTTCTGGTTAACTATATTCTTAAATCCTAAGCCTTGATCAGGATAAGAACTTCCTTGATTGCTGCTTTCTTCTTTCAGTCTGTCACATCTCTAGTATGGAGATCAGCTCTTACAGCTTGTGTACCTCCATTTCCTTGCCTCTGTTTGTTGAAGTTATTAAAATGTGTCTTTATGATTCTCTAAAAGTAAAAGCTGCCTTAGCATTCCATGATGCAAAAACCCTCTTGGATCAGAGACAGGATCATGTCTCTATAATCCTCTAGTATATGGCCCAGCTTCTTACTCACTTGCCTAGACCCCTGGGAAGCCTTGCTAACCCTTTCCTCTGTCCTCATACTTTCTTACCAATTCTACACCTACACTTCTTCTCCAGTCTTTAAAAAGAAATAGTTTTGTTTCAGTGGCTTTTCACCTCTCTGCAGACTGCAATGTCAGTGTTCACTGCAGTAAGACACAACTCATCTAAGATTCCTATGGTTTGTTATATTGCAAATAATGCTACAATGAAGTATTTCTCAGATTAAATTAGAGTTCCACCTAAACTTGATAACATATTGCAACACAGACCACTTAAATCAAACATAAGGCAAAAAACCCCACAAGAATGATCATTAGGAAAACTCACGAGTGAGAGCTTCTGCATTTGTTGGTATGGATTCCCCTTCATCATATACAGCAACAACTTTTATATTGTACAGTGTTCGGGAGGAAAGGTCAGAGAGAGTAATGCTGGTTTTGAGTCTGTCAAGTTCCACCTAAGAATAAAAACAGTGACTTAAAGGATTGTAAATTGCTCTATTTCTTATACTGCATTTGGTCTAATGGCAGAAATTCCTCCAGTGGAAAGCAAAGAAGCATTCTGAATTAAGTTTTGCCATTTCCCCTAAATTGGCACCTGAATATTGAGTGTACTCTACTAATTCCTTTGTAAAATGCACTATATCAGATAAACGTACTACTTGTGCTTTATTCCTTTGGAAACAAGGATGCAGACTGAACCTTTGCAAAATTCTGTTTCCTTTAAAAAACAAATTTAATTCTCCAGGAGTTTTATGCCTAGCAGCACATTCAAGGAAAGCTTGTACTAAACTAAAAGGCATCTCTAACAATGCTCCCACATGTTCTATCATTAGGAAAAGTGGCTAACATACCTTTATTCCACTATCCAGTCCTCTTAATTGTGAGCTGTTCTTAGACCTTGGCAGTATGATATTTAAGCAGAGCATAGAAATGGCTATTTACCAAAACATATGAGTCAGTTCAAGTATTTTTCCTCTGTGGAGGAGAAGGAGGAGGAATAAAGGGAGTACCTAAGAAATCCATCTTGTTCTCAATCAGTTTCCAAGAAATCAATAGCCTTTCCTGACTGCAATCACTATGAACTGATGCTCTATATTCTACCTGGTGGATTATAACAGTACCTTTACTATTATTTTAATCTAGCTTCTCAAAATAAAACTTTCCTAGTACTTTAAAAATTTTACCTCCTTTACATCAGCATCATCAGCTATTTTGTATCTTAGGATGTATTTTCGAACTTTTCCTGGAGCAGGATCCCAAACGACATTCATGGTGCTGTGAGTAACATCTTGAATTTTTAAACCTCTGGGTCCAGGCAAAGGTACTGTAAAAATAGTGATAGTAGTAAGTGAATGTTATTCATAGCAGAGGTGTAAGTCTATCACAGATGAAAGTGAATTCTCTTCATGTCTTTCAGTCAAAGACTTTTCAGTGAATGAAGGCAATCACTTTCTGACAAGTTCATTGTCCTGGGCATTAGATGAGAGAGTTCAGAAGCTTAATTTCTCAGCAATGAGCAAAATAGCTATAAACTGTGGTAGTTTCACCTTTATAACTATGAGCACAGTATTTCCAGAAGTATCAGGAATTAAGACCATAACTTTTGGTGACAATAGCCACTTTTCATCTATGGTTAATGGTTTAAAATTTTTAAGGACATAAAAGTAGCCATGCTGCATGTATCTAGACCAGAAGCCTGCCTCTGCCAATAGGAAATGTTTAAGGAAAGGTATAAAAAAGGAAGCCATTTTTACATCTATTTTCTTCTTGATACAGCATGTTTCTTTAGTATTTTCTATGCTTAAGAGGATGTCTGAATTCAGGAATGAAGTTTCTAAATTAATACAAGCAAAATCAAAACCTTTTAAAAATACTGTGATCTCAAGATTTCCTTCATTATTCAAGTTAAAAATTATATTTTTCCCTTTTAGTAGCTGGACCCTTGTCACTGAAATTGCCTTTGAGGTCTTTGGGAAATATATGTGCTAGAAAATGCATAAAACATTCTTAAGATGGTCTTCTAAATGAAACAGATGATAGAAAAACTGTTGCATGAAACACAATTAGAATTAGATGTTGCTGAAGCAATAACAAAGCAAAAATCAAGATGTCCATACACGTCACTTCTTGTGTGGTGAGTGGGTCACTCGTCATATCCCCAAACAACACGTAAGCTGTTAGAGTGTACTCAGTGTTGGGGATGAGATCTACCAGCTGCACCTCATTCACTGACGGTCCCACACGCATCTGCACATGAAAAATAACACACCATGTTTAAAAACTGAAGAAAGCAATGATATAACTTCAAGGGAATTTTGTTTGTGAGATTCACAGTATATTTACAGTTTCCTGACTGATGTCATTGTATATAATATCCCAGTAAGTTCACTGCACTTCAAGAAGTACATGCCAGTCTTCTGACCATTATGATAGTCTAACAGTTTTTCTTAATTTATTTTTGGTAGAGCACAGGTAGCAAAGACAAATTCTCTTACCTCTCTCTCTGTGGCTGGGACTGTAGCATTCACAGGTTCGTATGTTAACAAATAACCAGTAGCTCCGTTGAGAGGTTCCCATCTCACTCGCATATAAGTTGATCCAATGTCATAAACATTCAAGTTTCTAACTGAAGAGATTGGCACTGTCAAATAAAAAAATACATATTAATTTATTTCTTCCAGCTTCTTAATATTTTTTATCATAGGTCATACTGCTGAGAATATTGCACATAGGTATTAGGGCATGTTATGCGTAGTAGAGAGGTGATCTGCAAACAGTGGTATTTAAATTCTTAGTTTAAGAATGAGGTAATGGTCATACCATTTTGAATGTGGCCACAGATTTTCTACATACACCACTAAAACTCTTATAAATCTGCACTGGAATATTTTAGTCTTGTAAAAAGTAACATTAACTCATTTGAAAATTCTAATATGAAACAACATGACTGACTTGGGATCTGTACAAAGAGGATTTTTTTACTTTCTTTTTGTTTTCTATATTTCTCAAATTATTAAATAGAGGAAAAGTTTCCCTGGAGCGATATCAAAAAGTAATATAGACTTCATAAAAGTTACACACATATTTTAAGGATTTTTGACAAGCCTAATACAAAATGAAGAAGTGAAATATACAGCAAATATTCAATATTATTAAAGAGGCAGGTCACCCTATGTTGCATACAACATAAATATACCTGAAATCATTCAGCTAAACAGCTCATAGGAGAAATATAGCTGAGTTATAACTCACAGAAGTGGCATAATTATGTTGAATTAGCTTTTGCTAATTAGAAATAATTCTGTTTGGTAATAGCAGGAATTAATTACCTAGTATAAAATATTAAGGAGTACATATTTGTTTATGATCAGCTTTCAGGAATTTATAAACTCTGTCTTTAATTCATGTCTGTTGTCCTTGTTTTGTACAGCCATTCTTTATGAGCCTAGGAAGAAGCTGGGACAAATATTTTCTACCACTTACAGTTTCACTTTGCTGAAGTCTTCCAGACAACAAGGTCTGAACAACCAGAGTAACACAAAATAATTTGGTAATTCAAATTAAATACTTTACTTCTGCTAAGCAGAAAATCCATAGTGCTAAAAGTTCTACTGGACAGTTCCCCAGGTGCCAAACTGACTGTTGACATGTTATTCACGACCCATTTCTAACTTACAAGTTGTTTCCCTGCCGATCAGAGGTTCACTGCTTTCATCTTCTACCACAGAAAACACATTAACCACATATTCTGTTTCAGGTTGCAGATCTTTCAGAACTGTTGTTCTTTCCATCCTACTTACATAAAACTGCAAGAGAAGCAATGTTAATCACTGCAAGACAAATACGTTCATAATCTCATCTCTAAGAAAAGCAATCATTCCTTGTGAAACTGCAGAAATCAATGACAAGGAGGTAAGTCTGGTCCCAATTTTGTATACATTTTGTCTGACAATATAGCATTATTTTTGCAAAGCAAGCTGTAGGGAAATCTCAGACAGACATTTGTTTCAAATTGAGCTGGATCTGCTTAGCATCACTTTCAGTGCATTCTGATTTCATGCATGGTTTACACTTCTATATCACTAAAGAACATAAAGAAAGGACCAGGGAAAAAAAGGCCACTTTGGGAAAAATTTCAAAATCCAGGATAATCTAGATGGTTACAGCACAAGGCATTAGCAATATCTTGTAGAACAGAAATGTCAGGAAGTAGTCAAATTTGTCACTGAAAACAACAGCTCAAACTTTATTAATCTTGAACTCTCCATGAGCCAAATATGAGTTAAGATCCAAAAGCCACAACCGGAGATGGGAAATTCAGAGCTAGGTATGCAGAGGCCTCTAACTACATTCTTCTAAACACTTCATTTTCCTAAATACAATTATTTTTTGTTAAAAAGAGTAATGAGCAATTCAGATTTCCTAGAACCAAGAGTTGCCAGCCACTGGTTCTCTGTGTAGAGAAGTAATAACCACAAGTTTGATCCTATGCAATAAACAGTTTGGAGTTATACAGTGTTAATCTAATCACTTCTCAAAATCTGAATCCCCCACTATCTTGTTTTTCACAAAGAATAAAATGCTTTAAAAAGAAAAGAGGGCCTACCCATGAGTATGGTCAGAAGATTTCTGGAACAGATTAATATAACTAATTCAACTAATGTATGACAGTGGAATATGAAAATAAATGAGTTACTAGAAATAGAAGACAACTCTTTATAAGGAATACATTTTACTTCTGGATTCATGATATTAAAACAACCAAAGTAATATATATGCTCCTATTTTTTGTAATTTTGTGTATCATTTACCAAAGCATGGTATTCTTGACCTTAGAAGCATTTTTAAGTTACTGTTATATCCTACTCAGAACAAATTCAGAATGATATTATGTGGATGTCCAAGGTTGTATTGGACAATGTCAAAGATGAACATACAATACTAACCTGTTTAGGGCTACCTCCAGAGGTAGGATAATATTCAACTCTGTATCTATCAACACTCTCAGGAGGTGGGCTCCATCTCAGCCTGAAAGAACGAGGTGTCACTTCTGAAATAACTAAATTTGAAGGAGGTGGCAAATCACCTGCAAGAGGGAAGCAAATTAAAAAGATAATAATGTACTTATCAGAAGGGGTGGAAAAAAACACCTTCAAGTAGTTGCTTGTATTTCTTTTTCCTCAGGAGATCTTAAAACAACTTCATTAAGAGATAGCTCAGCTTAACACACTTAAGACTAAACAAGTTCCTTGTAATTCCTATTCCACCTTCAACACCAGGGTTTCATGGAAGAACCATCAGCTAACATTACTGTTTTTCCATGCTCATCTTTGCTTTTGGGCTGTCAGACTTGAAAAAAATACTTGAAAAATACTTGAAAAGAGCAGGGCTGCTAAAATTTTCCTTGTTGGACGACTATCATCAAAATACATGCCGCAATGAATAAAAAGATGACACACTGAGAAAGATACTTCACGATTCTGGGGAGAAAAAGAAGGCACATCCAGCAACATCATGCTGTGTTAGCTATAACACAGTCACTGTTGGAAGGAAAGGAAGAACCCCTGCAGGGTAGTCTAGGTGGTCTGCACAACTTCCTTACACCAGCAGCTGAAAAAACAGCCCCTGGCTAACACAGTGTTCCCAGTAAGTAATAAAAAGGAATTAGCAGCGCAAGTACATGCATGGAAAAGAATGAAATAGACTGAAAATGTGATGTACCTGGACCTTTCACACTGTTACACAGATTCGTGGTTACATTATCAACAATGGTAGCCAGGAGGGAGAAATCTGCAACATTGTAAGCATGGATGTCATCTGGATCCGTTGCAATCTGCTTCAATTCACTTTCATCTGCATTTTTAATACCTTACAAGAGAAGAAGAAAGTAAAACCTGTTAGAAATTACGGCCATAAAGCACAATAGCATGCAATTAAGTCCCTAAACACAATTCTTTGCATACAATTCTTTTACGTACTTATGTATGTGGCCACTTCTCTGCACATTTAGCAGAAAAGCAGGAGAGGGTTGCTGCAGGCCATCCCTTCACAGACTACTCACCAATTGCATACAGTTCCACTCCCTCATCTCTGAGTTTTCTTGAAGGGGTGACTACATCATCTTGTGATTTGCCATCAGTGATGAGAACACCAATTTTGCGAGCTCTGGGCCTTAAGCCTGCAGCCGGTCTGAAGTTGTTTCGCAAGATGAAATCCAAAGCCATTCCTAGCACGACACAAAGAAAGTAGCCATCACTGGAAACTATTTTTTCACACAGTAGTCACAGTAAAATAAATTAGTGCATCCTAGTGACTTCACTCTGACAACATAGTTCCACAGTTTACTTCCTTCTAGAAGAATTTTGAATCTAGTTGCAGTCTATAATCTAGACTTCTCAGTGACTGATACTATTTACTGCTCTCTTACCTGCTGGCAGCAAGCTCCTGACTTCCACTACCCTTCCTTCTGGTTCCTGGTTGTCCTCATCCCAACCCTGACATGGAACTGACCTTTCTTCTTCTCATAGGCTTAACAGCAACACAAGCTCTTTATCACCCAAAATCTCTTCTAACACATTTCTCCTGAGTCTTTAAGCCTATGCTGGGCCTGTTCTTTTCCAGCCATACTGAGCTGAGCTGTTAAGTCCCTTTCATCACAGACACATTTGAGTTCACTGAACAGTATCAGGGTCAGCACAAGAATCCTTTTCACTGGACCTTAAGTAAAATCCTAGCACTGTGACATACCTGTTAGAGTATTGCCTCCTTTGTATGGCAAGTTGGCTACAGCCTCTAACAAAGACTGTTTGTTTCTGTAAGAATTGAGATTCCATTCTGTCCTGGGATCACCACTATACTGTGCAAGACCTGGGAAAAAAAGCCATCATTTACTCAGTTATTATGTGTCTCTGTAGCAGGTATGGTCCATTTTCCCTCCAGCATATGAGAGCTTACCAATCTGTACTTTGTCAGGTCCAATATCAAAAACTTCAACAATACGGGCAATGAAGTTCCTGATGGTTTTAAAATTTGGCCTCCCGATACTCCATGAGCCATCCACCAGCAGCACAATATCAGCTTCTGCTCTGGTTCTACATTCTAAACCTGCCATGTTAACCAGAAAAATATAGCCTTAGCATGATGGTTTTCTTTCCCCATCCTTTTAGATGACATATGTCATGAGTTAGCTTCCAAAATAGCTCTAGTTTTATTCACTGGCACTCCGTCAAGTATGACCTATTTGAGAGCATTATTCACACTAGTCAGTGGTTCCATGGCAAAAGCTGTCTAAATTCCTTCATGTATGTTTCCTTTTAAAAATAAGCCTTTGCAAATGTCAAGGCCAGTGTCCTCTATTGTCATGTCATTGTCTGTTTTGGTCTTTAAAGATGGCTGATAACTTGATTTCAGAAGTTTTGTACAAGACTACTAAATGAACCACTGATATGGCAGTAAGCACTATTAGATTATACAATTTTATGATATTTTAGTCTGTCACATATAGCTGAACTACTGACTAATTTTCAACCATGTAGTAGTGGGATTAACAGCATATACTACAATCACTTTCAAATAAATAGCATTCCTCAATTTTCAGGGGAAAAAGACATAATAATACATACGGTATAGAAGTTTGCATGTACAGAAAAGAAAGAGCACAATCCAGAGAAGACACACAAGCATAAACACAGGTCAAGAGATACAGAGACAACAAGAACAAACATTCATATAAAGCTGCAATGTTCCAAAAAGGTAGGAAGTTATTTCAGATATCTTCAGTTTACAAATTACAAAATAAAATATGCATCATATTGCTTTCATCACAAGGAAAATCACAAAATATTTATACAAAACAGAAAGACACAATAATTTTATCCACAGCCATTTGCAAAAATGAATAAATAAATAAATAAATAAAATAGCCAAAATCCTTTTTCTCTTTTTTCCTGTAGATTTTGTTACCAGCTGCAAATTTTCTGGCTTCCTGCCATCAGAGCTTCTGGTCTTTATATGGAAGAAATCCCATTGAGAAAAATCATCCACACTCATCACAGTTGAAAGATATTGTGATTTCATATATGTTCCACAGAACTGATCCAACACTGTAGACTCATGAATATAACTATTCCATGTACCTGGGGGTTAAAAGCATGATCCTCTTCTGCACAGAAAATATAGATCTAGTCTTTATTCAGGACAATAGAATCAGTTGGGAGAAGGGTTTAAGTCAAACCACGTTAGTTCAAAAAATTGCATGCATAACTTTAATATGGAAGTTAAAGTTAACTTTATGTACAATATAAAAGTTAATCTACTTTGACTTTTATGTTTTTTCCAACATATTATAGTCCCCCACATGGAAAATTCTAGTAAATGTGCCAGATCTAGGGTGATTTTTTCCCCCCATTAATAAATAATTTACTATTACGCTTACAGTCCAAGATATAAATTCATTTTTCACATTAACCATGACTCAAATCCATGCATTAATAAAACTAATCAGCTTAAAGAGTATAACACCAAAGACAGAAATAAGAGCTGATATAATAAAAAATAACTAACCACTTGGTGAAATTTTTGTTGCCAGACATATTAAAGCTTTAGTCTAACATCACTGATGGCCTGTTTTGGGGTTTTTTTCAGTTTTACCCTCTAGTATTAGACAGAGGAGGACATCAATTAATTAAAAAGTTTCTAAAAAATATACACAAGATGAGTATTTTTTACACAACCCAGTGTGGGCTAAGCAAAACTATACAGTCAGCTGTCAGAAACTTTTTTTTTCTTTAATTAACTCTGAAAGGACTTTGCAGTTAAATCCTTTCTCCTCACCAAATTCTCTCTGATGGTTATACAAGCATTGAAATGGCAGAGGAGAAAAGGCTTTACTTATTCATGTGTACTTGGCTACTGTAAATGTAGACCTGCTTTTTTATGCTTTCCATGAAGGATTGAGCCCTGAAACCACACCAAAGGGAGATAAAATCATAACATTCACAGAAACCTTGAAAGAAAGGTTCACTAGCTACACAGAGAGAAGCTCCCAAATAGGTACTGGAGAGCACTGTGAAATTGCCTTTGTGAAAAAGTCTCTTCCTACTACAGAAAAAAAAAATCAAAAGACTAAACAATTACTATGTTGAATATAAACTTAAATAATATAGATTAGCACTAGGAAATTAGCAACTAAGAGATCTTTGTTCATTATATCATCTTAGTCTTAAAAGTAAGAGTCACCATATAAGGACAAGTAAAGGGCCAACAATCTGCTTAAAATTCCTTGTTCTACTCCTGAGAAGACCCCTGTAGATGAGCCATGATCTCTGTTCAAGAATTTGACCTTATGTGATTTAACACAGATGTGGACAGCTTGAAAATGCAATGCAGATGGCTTTGAATAATCAGCAAAACACAGGTTGCCTGTGTTATCATCTTTGTAAGATCATCTGAAGGGTGCAGAGGACTAGAACTGTGAACTGGGGCATGCTTTGTGGTCATTTCAGACCAGGGCTTGTGTCATCAGGGAAGGGAACAGAATGAATCCTGCAAACAATTATGTATATGCTTTAGAAAAACAAAAAGGAAATGTAGTAAACTTCTGATTCTTCTTTTTTTAATCCAAAATACAAGACTGCCTTTTCTGCAAATCAGTCATGTTTACCTCTAGATAAAAATGGCTCCGTAGTAGTATCTGAAAGGGTGGTCATCTCTTGTCCAACCAGAGGGTTGCTCTCTCCTCCATCAAACATCCCAAAAACATTTACCTTATAGGTAGTTCCTGCCCTGAAATAGTCAAAAAAGTGTACTTTAACAAAAGTCTAGTAAAATGCTAAACACTTCACTTATTAAATTCTCACAGGAAAAAAAAATACCTCATGGAAAAGAAGGTGCTAAAAGTTGAAGCTCAAATACTGGCTCTTCCACAAGACATTGATATTTCAACAGTTTAAAAGCTGATTTTACACCCTATAATTAAATTTATAGCCTTCCTCATTCAAGTTATTTAATTTTATGAAGAGAAATTGTCCAGGCAGCCAGAGATCAGGTTAGGAAAGCTAAAGCCCTGATAGAACTAAATCAGGCCAGGGACATCAAGAGCAACAAGAAAAGTTTCTATGGTACATGGATGATAAAAGGAAGACTAGAGCAAAAATGGGACCCCTCCAGAAGAAAACAGGAGACCTATTACCCAGGATATGGAAAAGGCTGAGGTACTGAATTATATTTTTGCCTCAGTTTTCACTGAAATGGGCTCCAGCCACACTGCTGGAAGGTGATTTTCACCCTCTGTTCTGCTCATATGAGACCCCACCTGAAGTACAGAGTCCAGTTTTGGAGCCATCAATAGAAGAAGGGCTTGGACCTCTTGTGATGCAGCTCAGACATCACTCCCAGTCCCTGCATTTTCCCTCTGAGGCAAAAATATAATTTTTGGTGGTGTGACACTTGAACAGAGAAGTTGTGGGTGTCACTCCACAGAGAAGTTGTGGGTGTCCCATCCCAGTGCATCAAGGCCAGGCTGGACGGGGCTTGGAGCAACCTGATCTACTGGAAGGTGCCTATGGCAACAAGGTTGGAACCAGATGATCTTTAACATCCCTTTCAACCCAAATCATTCTATGACTGCATGATTCTTTGACTTAATGATCCTATTTTAACTATATTTAGTATACTTGCTAAACAGATTTTGACTTGTGTGAAGCCTGCTTTAAAAATCCAAGCCTCTGGAAAATGAATCGAGCGAAACTAAGCATCTTTTGAGAAACATGAGACAAGAAACATTTGAGAGGCAACTTTAGAAATCCTAAATATCCTTCAGTATTCCATTATCTTTCTCATATATGAAATACATAATACAGTTCCAGCCTGTATCTTTCCTCCTTCAGCTCCTGTGAGGACACCACAAGCGATGTAAATGGATAATCTTAGAAAGAAACCTTCCAGGTACCTTTCAGAGACAGCATAACAACATGTTCATTGCTAATTGACAAAATTACTTGCTTAATTTACAGTAGATTTTGCCAGGCATTTCAATACCAGATTATGATTAAACAAAACCCTAGGTTAAAGTTATTTAAAGGAAACAAAAAACATGAGGGAATTACCATACCTAAGCTCCTCCAATACCACTGTGCTGTCGTATGGCCCCACTATTAATTCTCCAAGACTCCCATCATCTTCAGTAGGGTGGAAAGTTACTTTGTACCCCTTCACTCTCCCCGGGGCTGGCTCCCAGGTTACTCGGAAACTTGACATAGTTGAATCAGAAGTTCTCAGATTTCGAGGTGGCTTAAAGGGAGAGGCTGAAAGGGTGGGAAACAAAGGAGTTTAGATCAGGTCCACACATGGAAAAAAATCAACAAGTATGCTTTTAAGTGTATATATATATATATATATATATATATATACACATACATGTAAATCTAGTATTACTGACAGTCCTAAACTCTTTGTTCCTTTCTTTAGCCACAAAGTATTAAGAAATGAAGGATGAGATTCTTGTCACTTAATTTTAGCTATCTAACCAATAGGTACATGGTCTAAGTCTACTGTAGAGACTCCCTCTGCAGTCAATGGACTGAGGGATAAATTGCCTGACAGCTAAAGCAACTTCACCAACGACAGGTGTGGCAGTGTGTCAAAAAACAATTCCTCTGAGGAGTGCCAGCCAAACAGCTTGAGGTTTTTAGGTCAGGAGCAACTTCCTTGGAAGACTAACAGCTGCCCACTGCAGGGCAGTACTCACAGACAGAGCAGTGTACAAGCTGCTGCTAGCTTCTGCATTTTATGCAGATTTTGCTTGTGTGCCACTGTAAAGTGCAGTCATGGAAAATAATGCAGCAGTGTAACCTCAAAGTTCCAAAAAAAAAATGGAATTAGAGTAAACAAAAAAGTTACCACTATAGCTTTGGCATGACAGACAAGAAAAACAGAAAGAGTTTGCCTTGTTCCTGTGCCTATGCAATTGTTTAGCTATAGCTGAAATATCATAACTGTCCTCATATTGTGAATTCTGCTGAGAAACAGTAGATACACCCCCACTCACAAGGAAAAGTACAGATTGTCTGTCTCATTTCTCATCATACTCTCTGAATTATCATGACAGCTTCAACTAAAAAGATGACTCAGGCCTCACTTGCTTCCAAAGAGTGTTTACCATCACAGTTATTTAGACTGAAAGCAGAGGCATATCTGTATCAAGATGAAGAGTTCAAAAATTAAAAGCAGCTGGATGATCTAAAATTTATCTCAATATAATTTTCAGCATTAAAAACTAGGTATTGGTAAAGAGCTGATCAAGTTTTTGTGACTCCTTTATATCAACCACATTTTAGGTTAAGAAGAAACCTTTTTTCAGTAACTGAGGTGCTGATATCTCCACTGTTAGGATACCTTTATCTTACTTCAATATGAATATATTGAGCTTCATTCAATATAACATATATTCAGGAAACAGAATGGCATGAATTATTTACAGAGTACCTCAGTGAATGGCACTCGTGTCACACCGGAAGAAACATCTTGAAAAAGATTCTCTTTTGGTAATATCTTTCCATCTATGAAAGTAGATAACTGACACTAAATCTGATTGATCTGAACATCTAGAGAATATTTCCTCACAAAATGTAAGACCAGCATCATATTCATACTAAAGGTAGAGTAGCAAATGAGTTTTTCTTTTACCACAAAAATGCCTTCACTGAGACTTAAATGTTTTAGAGTTTTGGTTTCTGAGGGAAAAGATAGCCTGTTCAAAAGACCATGAAGTCAGACCTCCACAGAAGAATCTTCAAAATCATCTACTCCCCCTTTTGAGTACCTTGGGCTTTCCACAGAAAATACGGTGACCAGAGAAGACAAACCTAAACAACAGGATACTGCGTAGCTATTTAATCAATACCCACAAGCAAAAGGCAAATTATCCTACAGCTGACAATGCTTGATTAAGTGGTCCTTCTTCCTCACAAAACACCTTGTTTGAACGTCTGATGACAGCATTTCAAAACAATTCTAGTATTTTCAAACAGATTTTCCACCATATTTATACCTTTTAATATCAACAGCAAAAAGCTGTCCTCAGGCTATGCCACAGTGAACTTTCAAACAAATCAAACTCTCTTCTCAACTTCTAGCATTTTCTTCTATTTGCCTGTCAATTCATGATCTTGGCAGACTCCACCATGCTTTCTATGTTTCCCGATTATTAATTTTAAGCATAAAACTTGCATTATGAAATCCTGTACGTCCTTGTGTGGTACATACCTGTTGTTCCTTCTCCTTTTCTTGATTTCCCATGTCCAAAATCATAAATTGGAACCACAGTGATGTCATAGGTAGTTCGGGGCTTGAGTCTCTTCAGCACTATGCTGGTGGCAGGACCACTGACTCTTCCAGACATTTGTCTTCCTCCGCTGCGTGGTCTGTAGTTCACACGGTAGGACAAGACTTTCCCAGGAGAAGGCTGCCACGTAACTCTCATTGTGTTTTCTGTCTCGTTGTCTACTGTTACAGTCCTGGCATTTGGTGACACTTTTCAGTGTAAAAATATGGATAAATTTTTACTTTATTGTCTACACATATATTCAAATGCATGCCTACAAAATTAGTTCTGCTGTATTTAAAAAAAAAAAAAAAATTGCCCTTCTTAAAATTCCAGTATTTGACTGTGGGAAGACACAGAGGAATCTCACAAGCCATTGTTAATTATTTTTTAATTGGAATGGACTAAACAAACAGAGGTGTGGTTTTCACTACTGAGACAAAAAAGGGTCTCAGGATAAATTACATGATGACACAGCATAATGGGGAGCTTCATTTAATGTTTTCAGTAATCCATTAAATAATGAAAGTGATAAATTATAAAGTCATTGATTTTCATGAACACAATGTCTTATAGAGTTCAGATTTTCTAAGTTTTGACTTTACAGGTCTGATAGGTGAATACCTAAGCAGCTGGCTGTTGAACTCCATGCAAACTGTCCTTCAAATAGAGGCAACTGACTTTCCAAATGCTTGGAAAATCACTCATCACAACATAGCATATGTGCTGAAATAAGCCCATGAACTAATAAAGCATTTTCTTGACAAATTGCAGCATTCAGCTTCTAAGAGATATTTTCCAGACTGTACAAATGGTATAAATAATCCCAAGCGAACAGACAGGTATGCAACACTGGCTGTCAGCCAAAATAAGCCATCCAGGTTTTGGCAAAGCTGAACCTTCTTGGCATGGTTGAATCGGTCAGTATTTCATCACACAGTAAGGTGGGCTTTGTAGGAACTGACAATTTTAATTGTGTGGATACCAGAAAGATACAATATTAGTTTCAGGCTATTAGCCCCAGGTCTGGGGCTATTGATAGGCCTAATAGCAAGTTCCCTCAGTCAGCACACAGTGAGAGCCAGCACAAATGACATGGCTAGGCTGCCTACTAACCTGGAAAACTAGAACAGCTGGTGTTGCTGAGCTTGAATAAAGAAGGAAGCTGTGGGACAGCAGTCTGCTTTGACTCTGGGGAGTCAGCTCTTACTAACAGCAGCAATCACTACTCTTGCAAAACCTTAAGAACAACTGCACTGGGTCAAGGACAAAGGTTAAAGTAGTTCAGCAGCCTGTCTCCAACAGTAGTCAAAACAGATGCTAAGGACAGAGCACAAGAACGTGTAAACACAAATGATGCTTCCCCAGAGTCCTCCCTCCGGGCTTTGTCTTTGCATGTTCCCTTTAGGCAAACAACAGAAATGTCAAGCCTCACCCAGGACATCCCTTCATTCATTCTGACCCCTTTCCTTGGCCAGTTATCGCTATAAAGAAACAAGTCATCCCTGGTCTCTGTGTTTTTTCACTTTGCCCACACTGCAGGAGAGGCTTTAGACTGCTCTGACAAATACAACGTAATGTTTGGCAAATAAGAAAGAGAAGAACCCCAGAAGGCTAAATAACAAACATCAAAATCACTCAGTGAGCCTCAGTTTGTGGACTGTGAAGATTGAAAGGGCAATAACTTGGAAAGGAAACTCATTGATTCTGTGGGAATTTACCCCATCTTTCCTCCTTGCTCTATCCATATTTCCTGCACCCGATTTTTAGCAGTCACATCAAACCTATAAAAGTTTGAATTCAGAGAAATATGCAGACAAAATCATATCTTAACTTGGAAGTAATTCTTGCTGAATTGAAACCTGTATGACATAGAAAAGAATTTGTGTGTTTTTTAATGGTCCAACAAAAATGTCAGAACTGGCTGAGATGAGGTGGCATTTTGGTTTGGGGAAACTTTTCATAAAATAAAAAAAACAAAACAAAAAAATTATGATGAAGAAAAATAAGGTGCATTTTCTATAAAAATTATAATTTCATCAAAAACAGAATGTTACAAATGGTGGTAATGTACTACACTTACCATCAGTAAAAGCCTCTCCTTCTACTGGGTCTCCTTCTCCGCTGCTGTAGGCTGCATATACTGAAAACCTGTATTTAGTCTCTGGCTCCAAGCCTTCTATCACAGCATCCACTGTATTTCCAGGGACTGTCTTCTCTCCCATGGTATCATCATAAAGTGATTTCCATACTATCCTGTAATGGTTAACTGTTCCTGGAGCTGGTGTCCATGATAACCCAACTGTAGTGTCAGTTATGTCTGTGGTAACCAAATTACGTGGTGAGCCACGCTCTGCAAGAAAGAAAACAGCATATTCTCTCTTAAATATAAATAGCAAATGTTAGCAAAGTACAAATGTAAAAGTCAAATAATATTAAGAGCTAAACCATACTTTTCCCATCAATATTATTTTCAATAGCATACAATGGTAGTCCCAAAAGAAAATAGATTAAGGTTTCAACAAAATGCCTAAAGCTAACTTTAGACTATGAATGATCTTATCCTTACCATGTAAGATACTTAGCAGTCTACTATGCTTTAGAATATGCAAAATAAAAATGGCAGTATTCAAAGACCTGGAATGAAGCCAGTGCTTAAATGTGATGCAACTCACTCAAGTAAAATTTTAACTCTCAAAAAAAATTATTTTATTTCATTCATTCATTTTTTATTGTTATGTGTGTAACTTTTTTCCTACGGTAAATAATGGAAACTTTTTATAGAATTACAGAATCTGTTGAGTTGGAAGAGACCCAGAATGATCACCAACTACCTGCTCTGCACAGCACCATACCCAGGAGTCACATCTTGTTCCTGAAATTGTCCACACACTTCTCAAACTCCATCAGGCTGGTGCTGTGACCACTGCCCTGGGGAGCCTGTTCCAGTGCCCGACCACCCTCTGGGTGAAGAATCTTTTTCTAACATCCAACCTAAACCTCCCCTTACACAGGCCATTTTCTTGGTCCTGTCACTGGTCACCACAGAGAAGAGATCAGTGTCTGCTCCTGTCTTCCCCTCATAGTCAACTTTCCATCAAACAGGACCCTCAGTGGGTCCCTTTCCATGGCACTGCTTTCAAGCATCTCATTCCCTGCTCTGTCCATAAATCCAGGGTAGCCCCATCCCAGGTGCAGAATCCAGCACTTTCCTTTAAAGAACTTCATAAGGTTGGTGATTACCCAGGCCTCTAATCAGTCAGAGTCGTTTCTATGACAACTTTATTTTATTATTTATTAGTGCTAGTATCTTCCAGAATGCCATTTACCTGATCATCTATTTCATTTTATGTTCACAACTAATTTGCAGTGTGTTTACATCATTTCACACTTATTGTAAAAAACATTCTCCATCTTTCCATTTGTAAGACCTGTACCTCTTTCCTCTCTGTAGTTTTTTTTAGCCAGTTTGGAACAAAGGAAGCAGCTCATTAGTCTGTGAAATCCAGTTGTGAGATGGATAAGTGTGTCTCACCTAACACACCAGAGTAATTCCTCTGCTTAAAAGTGAAGATCATTGGTCTAAAGTGGTGCAGTGAAAGGAGTGCCTCTGTTTAATGTTTAATGTTTAATGTTTAATGTACATTTATAACATATGTACAATTTTCCTGTTGCAATGGCTTGCTTTGATGGCAGGAAAGGAGCATTGACTGGTAGATTAAGTGCAATAGTCTCACCATAGCAAAATCTGCAAAAGGGCTTTATGAAACTAGATCCATACAGACAAAGAAGTACTCAGTTCTTTGGTGTGTATTCTCTGTGGGATTTTTCACTGCACAGGACATTCCTGAGAGACTCTTGCTTAGCAAGAGCACTTAAACACTTGGGGTGGCCTCACGGCATCACAGTTGTTTTACTCTCACTGATAAAAATACATCCTTATACTTATCCGTAGCAACCACAGGACTAGAATCAAAATGCTTTGAACACAGAGGAATTCAATACTTTTCCAGTTTCCACTACTTAGTCTCATTGCAAGAACTGACAAGTACATTCAGAAGCCTGAAGCATTTTCAGGCTGAGCAACAAGTTGCTCAAAGTCATATACTGAGTTTTCACTTTTCAGATTCTTTTATTTCCATCACAATCTGCAACATTTCCAAACACAATCCCACTGAAGCAGAAAAGACTGCCTGTAGAAAGTTTTGTTTTAGAAACATCTAATTGCTAGTGCAGCTTCATTAGAAGTAAGCCAGTTAATCCCATTTAGGTTAATGATGAACAGAAATTAATGTCAACCTATCAAAGATTCACCAGCTACACAGAATACAGAATCAGAGACTACCATAACAATCACAAAGATGACTCTCAAATACAGCTAACAGAACATGTGTTGTGGGGGGGTTCTGATTTTAATTCAGTCATAGAGACATTCCATCATGTTTTTCTGGAGACAGTTCTTTTTCCATCCTAACTCTGCATCAGTTCTAAAAATTATACCTTCAAACTGATTTTTAGCCTCATGATATAAATTACCAAAATTTATGGCATCTTCTCTTCAAAAAAAAGGTTAAGATAGAGA
The DNA here is from genome assembly GCF_029582105.1 of Oenanthe melanoleuca. Lineage (NCBI taxonomy): Eukaryota > Metazoa > Chordata > Aves > Passeriformes > Muscicapidae > Oenanthe > Oenanthe melanoleuca. The sequence goes on from NC_079336.1 coordinate 29,481,527, forward strand.
GGGCTTGGTAAAGTCCACTTATAATTTCACAACAGTGATTGCATATACTTATAAAGTTATAGTGAAAAGGCCCAATTCAGTTCATGCTTCATGAAGTCTCACCAAATTCAGTGACTGCATTAAATGAAAGCCAGGGCAGAATCTTAACTCCAAATAACAATTTTCCTGGAAGCCTGAAAAAAAGATTTGCCTTCAAAAGTAAATTACACCAATTTTTCTGTCTGCTCTTAAGCTCCTACTCTCAAATCTTGGCTTTTTCATACAATAAAAAAAAATATTAAGGCAATCCAAGTGGAAAAAATATGGAAAACCTAACTTGATAGAATGCACAGATGTCTCACAATAAAAACCTTTCTTTCCATATTTTAATGTAATATAAATATACAAGTTACTTTATTTTGGCTACTTTAAAACATGGCTCTGCCACAACATGATTTCAGTATTCAAGTATCTGCTACCACAGCACAATTTTTTGCAAGTCTACTCTTGGATACTACAGCTAATGATATATGTTGGAAATTCTGCAAAAATAACTTCTTATTTAAAACCCTTATTGATTAAGTCATTATTGAAGTCATTAAATAACAGAGGAAAATAATTTGTTTGGAATGGATTATAATGAACAGCAGTTACTGTAATATGTTGGTTCTGAAAGAAATATTCTTTGGAACTAAATGTCTTTTTTATAAGGTAAGGTAAAAGAGGGAAAAGGAACTGGGATTTCTACCAAACCACTAGAACTAAATGGAAAATTTTTACTTCAAATAGTTGGAAACTGCTGACAAGACAACTTACCTACTAAGGGAAATTAGACTTTTTATATGTTACACTGCAGCTGAGAACATTTCTTTAACATAACACACTAACTTGATTTGCACCTCACGTGTGTGAGGTGGAAGTTCACTCACAGCTTTTTTCTGCTCTACTTGATCTGACACAGTGGCTTTTTTTCATTTATTATTAAGAGAATAGCTATGTTTAAGATGCAGTCCAACCCTAAGTTGGATTAACTAACTGTTAGGATTCTATGAAATATTATCAAAGCTGCTACACTCAGAGTCAAGAAACACATTTATGCTCCACAATAACACTGATATAACATCACTAACAAACATGCAATGAGACCTATGTAATATTCTTCCCTTGGATTAAAACAAAATATCTGGGTAACTTGTAGACACAAAAATCTACAACTGTAACTCCTGAACATTCTTTTTTTTCTTTGGCTAATGTGTTCAGAAATGCTTGTTGAGCATCCACTTCTTGCCTGCTTGTTTAAATAGGATGGTTAAGGAGCATGGAGAGACAATGCACATCATAAGAAAGAAACGTGCTGGCTGGCTAGCAAGAGACTCCTGCTTTTCCTGGAACTGCAAGTTAGTGTATGTTCATCACTTCATACAGCAAACTACATCAGCAAATAAGGAGGGAGTTGGTTTTTTTTAATTATTCCCTAACAAGCATGAGGTCCTATGACTCTCTGGAGCATCAAACCAGATGGTGTAGGACAGCTGTAAACCATGGTGAGTATGTACACAGGAAAACAAAGTGCTTGCATGGACAGGTCAAACCCTTGCCTGGGAGAGCAAGCCAGGCAGCAGCCTCAGGCTGTCAGATTCACTTTGGCAGTTTTTAGCACTTTTCACTGCCTACAGTACCCTGTACATCTCTACCATTGCTTAGAGCAGACACACTTTCAAAAAATCTCTTGGTAACTTTCAGTCAGGTGCTTTTATACCCTGTTCTGGACTTCTGAAATGTCCAGTTTCCATATTAAGTTTTTCCACTGTAGTGTGCCAGAGACACAATATGATATTAAAGCAGTTTCCCTCTGTCCACTTGGCTTACTTCCCATAGCTCTCCAGCAATGACTGTTGTTATTGAACACAAGACTGAATCAGCTAAACTTAAAATGTTGACATTCATAAAAATCAAACGTCCTTATTCAAATGGCCTTTCCCCTCAGAGACATTTACACAACTCCAGCTGATCTCAGTGGGATTTTTACATGCAATTTGGGCCCAAATTTTAAACAGCTTTCTGTGTGTGTTTTTTAAAATCAGGTTTCAAAATCAATATGCAGTGGTAAACCTTGTGCAGAGCCATGTTTCATTTCAGTTAAACACAGGATTTCTGTAAACCGGCATCCTAAAATGTCAGAATCAACTAAACAAACCTTCACTTGCAGAGGCATAGACCAAAATGTTCTGGCCTGAGTCCTGCCTTGTTTACAATGAGCAAAAGTCAGGAGTATCCCATTGTGTCATCAGGCTAGATTGCCACAGCCAAGGAACCAAGTGCACGCATCAGATGAGTGGATAGCAGGATCACTTCAGTGTTACTCTAATGGTGAAACTCTCCTCAGCACTGGAGGAAGCAGCCACTTGGTGAGCTGATATCCCTCCCTCCAACACAAAAAGTTGTTAGCAACCAGCCCTCAGGCAAGTGGAGAGGGGATGTGGCCATACTGCAGGCGCCAAAGCCAAAGACTTGCTACACAGAGGCATCCTCACATGACCCCATTAGAGCAGCTCTCTTCTACAAGAGAAGATGCCAACCAGGAGAGTTCTAACCCAAAACAGAGGAAGTTTAGCCAGAGCACTCCTGAGTCCCTGATCTAGGATAATGCCAATAGGTCTTCAAATTCAGTGCCTTTGATATTCTATCTGTCTTTTCCAAAAGCTGTTCAGTTAACACTGCATAGAAATATCTTATTATTCACTCAGCCTTCCCCCATTGGTTTCTTCTGATACATATTTCATTTCCTTGATAAAACTAAGATAATTTTCCTCATATTATCAAGTCAGTTTCAAAGGTCACACTCAAAAATTTTGGAATGTATAATTTTAAAAATGCATGATACAGCACTAAATCTCCTGAGACACCGAGTCCTTGTTTCTGTCAGGACAGCGTCTGGCCACTACGTAAAGTCTCTGCGATATGCTAAAAACCTCATTGTAAGGAAATGTCACTTGAATTTGTACTATTCTGCCTGTAGGAGGTCATTCATTTTGAAGGCATTCTTATGTTACTACAGAAACAGCAAAAAAAGAATAATTTATTTACCAAAGCACTGCTATCCATTTTCCAACCAAAAAAGAGCCCACCTCCAAAATCCTCAAATCTAAACTATAAGAAACACATTCAACAGAAAATCACTTCAAACTGAAAATGACCCAGTCATGACAACTTTTCTTCATGTATTGTTTTAGTACAGCCTAATTCTCACAACACAAAAATTCCTCAAACAGGATGGAAGGTTTAGGCCCTTTATCACTGAAACAAAGATTCTCTTTCTAAAGCAGAAGACACAATGACATAATTATCTCTCAAAGTCATTTATACTCTTCTGAATATACTACAATATGCCTCTTTTCGCTTATTCTAAAAAGCACAAAGATAAGAAACAAAATGGGCTGACACCTCTGCTAATGGAGACCAGCAACCTCAAGTATGCCAAAGAACTTTGTCATTTTTAACCAACAGTGTGTCTAGCCTAGGATCTTCACTGATATAAGTGGAAATACTTGAAAATTTCTCAGTGCAACCAAGATGGAAATCTGACCACTGAATATTTTTCTGGAAAAAAAAAATGAACCAGACTTTTTTCTAAATTTCTCTGAAATTCGTATTTAAAAGTGTAATGACTTGCCTGATTACTGTCAGTTACTCAAATATTCTTTTCTGAAAACCATACAGCTGCCAGCAAACGATGCATAAACCAGATCTTCAGTTTTCAAGTGTTTCATACATTTAATAGGATTAAGCATTTCTGTATTGATTGCTCAATCTAGCAATGAATTTGTTACTCTTTAAAACAACTGCAAATTATGAGAGTTAATCTGTTTAGCAGCTAATGTACAGTATGTTCTTTTCATCTGACAGCATGCATTTGGGCAGAAAATCAAATTCTTACCAGACTTAAAACCACTTCTCTTATTAAAAAACAAATTAGAAAAACAGTAGCTCTCTCAAACTGCTCACTGTCTGCTGCATTTAGACTCACTGCCTTCACCATGTTTCTCATTGTATTTTATTTCTGCTGTATGAGGGCTTGGGTGAAGATCATGTGATCCCAAGAAATACTGAAAGCCAAATGGTTTGTTGGGAGTGTTTGGAGATAAGAGAAAGACTATTCCCTAAGACATTCCGTGGGTGTTTCTTGCTTGTTCTTCAATCTGTATCACATAACATCAAATACAACCATCAGTGAAAATTTGTTTAGTTCCCCCAGCTGTCACAAGCCCTGTTTCATCCCAAGGCAAATGGCAGCCTTCACTGATTTAATTTACTTTAGCAATTTCAACAACTTTGTGTGAGCTGAGGGGAATCATAGCCAAAAAAGTATGTCTGAGGAAAATTTTTCCATGGCACCTTTATAGAAGTGCTCCAACCAAAGCTGCCCAGTGATGGATTGCCATGCACTTCTGAAAGTGAGAGAATAAAAATGGAGAATTTTCCTCAGTGCATATTTTGCACATGCAGTTATGTTTAAAGCAGTATGAAATATAAAGCTTCAGAATTTTCACCTCTAGATGGTACTTCATAACTGTAGACAAAATCAAGCTATGACTGAAAGAGGTCATATAAAATATGAGAATGCTATAAATTTTCAAAAATCAGGATTACTGAAGAAGGAAAGCATATTCCTTTAACAAAGGGGCAAATGTCTTTTCCCTTTTCCTGCTCCAAAAACACCAAAAAAATAAAAAAAGAAAGAAATCTATTCTCCCTGAATAACAATTACCTGGTAATGGAACAGCACTCTCAGATATGAGTCATTTTCTGATTACTCATTTGCTAAACTTTCTACACTGTGTTGTCTGTGAACAGTTCATAAAATGCTGATCCTCTGGCATGTGTTTATCTTTGGGCTGGACCAGAGAGCTAAGCAAACAGTTTATAAAAGAGATTATCTACAGTTACTTGAGGGAATATTTGCCCTCTCTGTTTTATGCAGAGAAGCAATAAGGGCAAGCATATGCTTAGCAAAAAGAAAAACACAAGGAGAAACTGAGATTACCCAGATGGTAAATGAAATCAAGTACACAGAATGGTTTCTGGGTTTGGATTGATATTCCTGTGAATCCTGAAACAAACAAACCACTTCAAAACACTGCAAAACTACCATGCAGAGCAAAGCAGAGGTACAGGGGGCAACTTGTGATTGTTCCAAAATATTTTGAAGATAACAAACATAACTGAAGGACCTTCAGTGAATGCCTGGGCAGACATGTCCATGCAGATCAGGTTAGAGCAGCCTAAAAATTTCTCAGTTTTTTTGCTCTCTGCTGAAGGATACTCTTGTCTGAGAGGAACTGCCCATGTGAGTTCTACTACTATATGCAAGACAAAATAAATCATTACTGAAAGCAGCAAGAATGTTTGTCTACATCCTTAATCACTGGAGACCATTCAGTAATTCAGTAAAATTCCATAAACATCTGAGAGTTTGGATTTTTCATTTCCTGCCACTTGACTATAAGATAGTTGGCGAAGGTACCATATCCAACTCCTCTTTTCTCATTTTCCTGTTGGTGCTGAAATGTCTGATTCCTCTTAGGCTACATATCAATTCCATGAACTAGCAACCATCCCAGTTTGAAAGGCAATCTCAAGCCTAGCTCCTCATATGATGAGCAACTATGGCACCAGTAACTGAATAGGTTTGGTGAGAATTCATATGGTGAAGACATCAAGTAAGCCCCATAGGGATTCCTGATACAGAAAAATACTTAAGTGCTCAGTCTTTCTGGGTTGTTGGCAATGAAAAACACACACCACGCTATTTTGTTTCTCAGACACCATGGCTCATGGAAAAACTAACTGAAATACTAAACACTTTTTTATGCTTCCTTTCACAGCTTTTTTGTCATTACTGTTGATAAGTTTATTTCTCCAGAAGTTAAGACCTGTCCTATTTCCAGCCTCAGTCAGACAAGTTATTTCAGCTAATCATTAGTCAAGTATTCACTTCACTGACCTGTGTAACTTTTCATCCTGGTCCAACCATTTTTATTTTAGCTTCACAGCCAGCATGACATCTCTTTTCATGTAAATTTCTATACTGAGCTTTGAAATTTGAATGTTACCCTTCAGTTCCAAAATTGCAACCCTTTTATTCATAATTGTCTGGGTTTCTTCAAAGGTTTTGTTATTTTATTCTTCACTATGGTAAGATAGGACCATACACTGAAATACTGTCTAATATGCTACAACAAATATTCTGAAAACCTTTCATACTCTTAGTCAGAGAGTCTTTTAAAATATCTACAACTATGTTCAGAGTCCTGGCCTAATTCAAGTACTTTTACTGCCCCATGAAACTGCAGATATGCTGATTACTGAAATACACAGTAGATGTTCCATGAGGAAATATCATTAATTAGGTCTTTGCTGTCATGCAAAAAGAAATTTGTATTCTGTTCCTTCCCTTTGATCACCCAGTAAAGACTGACATCTCTACAGTGCTCTTCCTAACATTTTATCTAACCAAGAAGATTTAAGAGATAGTTTTAATATGAAGGGTAATGTTTTCTGAACAGCATCCTGATAGGATTTTCAAATCCAACTGAATCTTCAAAGAGTTTATACTTGAGTCATAAAACTATGCATGTCAAAATGGTATGTAATTTTTAATTTTGTTTCCTCACAGCTGAAGAACTGAATAAAAAGTCATTCAACTGAGTGATAGGAGGCTCCTTTATTCATATTTATTCCAAGACAAAATCTGTCAATGAATTTTTTATGTAATGTAATTCAGCTACTTAGAGGAAAATTCCTTACAGAAATGCTTCTGTGACCTTTTAAGTCCAACACCCATTTTAAACTTCATCTGGTTGCACATAAGCCCATTCCTAAGATAGAGGCAAATATTCTTTTAAATTCTTCATCTCTTCAACCTATGTTGAGAATGTTTTTCTTCTTATTAATAATTTAGCCATGCAGAAAGTCCAAATAAGAATCAGAGCCCTCAAGGGGGACACAGGGCAGGGAGCACTGAAAGGACAGTCTGCATCTGAGACTGAATTCTGTTTTTCTGATGATTTTGTCCTTTGGATTCTACTGTATCTCATTCACTGTTCTCTCTAGGATGTGTTTTAACTGAAGCTCTAAGCAGTGCCCTAAAAGACCTTTCTTTTGCTCAAGTTTTATGATAGGATAAAAAGCTAAGCTTACTTTATGAATTTGAAACACATTTGATGTTTCCATGGCTCCATGTTAACAAAGGAGCTCTCCTAAGTTTACTGCAAATATACTCAATGAAAATGTTTTCACCAAATGTAAACAGCTAACTTAGCCAAACCTTTACTAAAATTTGAGCTATGTCCCTAAGGAAGTGAACCATTCAGTCTGTTTAGCAGTAAGACAGAGACCTCTCAAGATTTGCAAAGGAAGACTGAGGCATTCCTCTATGCACTGATAGCACAGAGGAGAATGCAGGGCTCTCAGCTTCTTATGTCTACTTGGGATCCAGTCTGGTTTTGTTCTGAGGGTGAAATTTGTCTTCCTGGAAGGTCAGTGGCTCATGACCTGGATGTCAGTGGAAAGAATAATGGTGACTCTTGCCCAGTACATTCTGCAGTATTGTGAACCTGCTGGGATGTGGAGGTGAATTCAAACTCTCCCACACAGCACAAAATCTACTTTTTCACCCTCCCTCTTCCCTCCAAAAATATTAGACCTAGGAAGTGGCAGCACCACCACCAAGAGGGAAGTTCATTATGTTCTGGCTTTTCTGGAGGGTATGGGCAGAATATTGATTGATACCTGATCTCATTGACCTGGATCTCAGCAATGTTCTGGGCAGGAGACAGGCTCCTTTCCCCTACAAAATGAGCCTTTTGGACCTTGCATGGGTAGTGAAAGCAAGGGAGCTGGGAAACTTTCAGCATGAATTACAAAGTGCCTGATTCTCTGACAGCTGCAACATCAGAGTAATCAGGTCTTAGGCAGTGGGACAGGCAGGCAGTTGGTGTCTAGAGCTCTCACTTGCTCCTTGTATTGTGGACAGAGAAACATTGTTTGAAGGAAAAATGAGATCTCAGAGGGACTATCTGCCTACTGGAAGATTTGCCTTTCTTCATCAATCACAGGCGAATCCTAGAGACCCCATGCTGCAAACAGCAGTGTTCAAGTACATACATTTTAGAAGGAAGAATTCAGATTCAAGTGAATCATTGAAACTGATTTTTAAAATTATTTTATTTTACATTTTCCAATTTAATTTTTTTCTGGATTTTTTCCTAACCTATGTCATAAGCAAAATTTGAACTGGTGGAGAAACTGAAAATCAAGTATATTCCTTCTGGAACTTGATTAGCATCAATGGACAAGCCTGAATTCCACATAATTCATCTATAAGATGCTTCCAAGTGTGGTGCCTACACAGCTGCAGTGCCAGATTTCAGCAGTGCATCCCTGGCCAGCACAGAGCAGAGTCACACTTCCTTTCAAGGCCTATGAGGCAGCTTGCCCTATCCTCTGACAATCTACAGATCACATAGAGAATGCTCACAGAGAAATTGTCTGGGATATTATCTGCTCAATGTCAGAGAAAGAACAGTCTTTCCTCCTTATAAGATACCCTGACTTATTCTTTTGCCAGCATTCTGTTTATGCTCAGCTCCAGATTCTTTGTTAGAAGAAGGATTTGACTCTGTATGCTTAAGACTACTTGTTATTTCTCTGATGCAAAAATGGCCCCTGAACATCTTTCCATCTCAGTACTATAGAAATGCTGCAGATTTTCAAAGGGATGAGATACTTTGACCCCATTACTTAATTGTTACATTAAGAACAATATGCCACTAAAACTGCTTGGAAGACAGTAGTTATGAGACAAAATATTTAATGGAGGCTTATGTGGAAGTACAGTCAGTTGTGGTTGGTGCTTCTGGCAATAGCTTTTTCAAGAGACACAGTCCCCTCCACAACCAGTGACTGAACCCACTGTTTTTTCAAGGACAGAAGGTTTGGTAAGTCCATGTAAAGCAGGAGAGTGTCTTTATGTCTATTTTCACTTAGATATTTACTTCTACAGAAAACTTGGGAACACACTCTAAGACACCATAAACATTGGTCAGATAATGCATAAATAATAACAGAAGCAATAAATAATTACCTTCAAGTGTTTCTCCCTCTCCAGAAAGGGCGTCTCCTGCTCCAGAGGCATACAAGGCAGACACAGTCAGTGCATACCTAGTGGCTTGGTCCAGGCCTTTCAGCACTTCAGAGGTAGTGTCACCTTTAACAGTCACTTCCTTAGTTTCACCTCCTGCGACTGGAGTGTATGTTATGAAGTACTGCTGCACTTTGCCAAGAGCAGCATCCCAAGACAGCATCATTGTTGATGTTGTAGCATCAGAAACTCTCAAATTCCTTGGATTTCCCCGGACTGCACATGTTAAAAAATGTTGAAAACAAGTTGAAGCAAGCTTCATTTCTTGGTTTAGCTTTTAGGTTACCACTACATGGGATTTTATGTTAAAAAATATTTCCCTAATAGACTAATAGACTAAATAGACTAACATTGGTACAGTGTACCTGTACTGTAATCAGGACTGTACAATCCCATCCCCACCCTCCTTAGGCAAAAATGCACAATAAAGTCTACTTTTTATTTTTTTCTTGTTAAAGTAGGCTCAATCCTGGAGCACTTAGACATACTAGCATCTCTAGATATACTCAGATTCAACAAAGATCCATGTTGAAGTCACTGTCTTCGGAAGTCAAAGATGGCAAATGAAATATGAAATACGAAATTAATAATGCTTTGGTTTCCTAAAGAGGTCTTTTTGATGATAACTGTCACGGGTCAGTGAAACTTAAACAACAATCAGGACAGTCATACTGTCTGTACTCTCTGGATTTTGTTTAATACGGCATGATACATGATACATGCTACAGGATCATGCATTTTCACATACATTAAATCTACAGTGATAACTTGAGAAAATTAAATGTTTCATTAATTTCTTGTTAAGCATTCAGCACAAAGTGCAAATAGAGTCTAAATTTGCTCAAAAGGTGTATAAGGTATATAATTTATATCAATGACAATATGAAGAATCATGTGGGCAATTAATTAAACATACAAGTAGATTCTTCATCCAAGTCACCTTGCCATATCAGGCTCAAGATACTGTATTTTAAAATGAAATATTGCAATTTTGATAAATTCTATTGTCTTAAGTTATCTCTCAGCTAGGCTTGGGCAATATTATAACTCTCTCTTTGTCTACATATGGATTATATGATTTATTCTCCTTTCAGTATGAATATGTCAATATGCAGCGAGTTTTCCTCACGCTTACTATGTGCACAGCACTGATCATGTACCTTCATCAGTTTTTGCATATCCATTCAATGAATTCCCAGGTCCAGACTGATACTCAGGAACAACAGACACTTCATATCTTGTATCTTGGATCAAATTCTGCAGAGTAGTTGACCTATCGTTTGCTGAGACAGTCACTTGTCTCCTTTCTCCTCCAGTAAGTGGTCTATAAACAAGCCTGTACCGTAGGACATTTCCTGGAGCTGGAGTCCAGCCAACTACAAAGCTATCAGTAGTTTCATCTGTTATCTTTAAGTTTCGAGGAGCACCTTTAACTACAAAAAATACACACATGTAAGTTGTAAATATTTGCCTTTATTGAAGCAGTGTCTGAAAGAAAACCACACCAACCATTCTGTTAGCTCATCCAGTTTACCAAAACTGCTTATATTGCCCTCTCATTGCTTTCGGGTACAAACACCTTTAGTAATTTCTGAAAATTTAGGGTCATAGTTACTTTCAGCAGTGGAACAAAGTTGTCCCCAAAAGTACATTCATCCCAGTTTCCACAACTGCTTCTGAAACTTAAGACAGTTTGACTGTGTTTAGTGGTAATAGTAGGACTGAACTCTGTAAGGGACATTTGGACATAGTGAGGAAAGCTCTTAACACAAAAAATGGTAAAAGTTTCCTTGCTGTGGCCATTTGCTTCTGCACCCCTTCCATTTACAGGTGGAAAATGGCAGTTGTCAGATACACCTGGCTACACACAGGCAGCTATTCTACTTGCAAGAACAAACAAGGAACCAACAGCAAAAAACACTCACCAAACCAATTTGATTTCTTTGAATTTTTCAAACAAAAAACATATTCATTGCAATATGAGTTGCATCCAATGTTTAAAAAAAAGTTTTTGAATTTAGTCTCTATCTCAAAGAAAGAGTTTATTATCCTAGAAACTAAAGAAAATCTGTGGTGAATTCTTCAACCTGGGCTGGTCTTTGACAAAAGATACAGCAGTTCAGATGAACTCAGTGGGCACACCAAACAAGACTTGAGTCTTCCAACAGACATAAACATCTACTGTATTGCACACTGCCTAGCAGTACATAGCATTGTCACTTAGGAAAAAAAAGTTCTGGTTTTTTGTTGTTTGCTATCTATATTCCATAAGTATTGTTCTTCAGAGTAAATAGTGGAGTAATTAATAATCCCGGTTTAAAAATAGAAACTTGTTTTTTATTAATCAGAAACACAATACTCAACTTTAAATCCTTTAAAAGCCTGAAACCAAAGTTAATTGCCAAGAAACCCATCTGGCTCAAACTGTTAGCTAGATCTGCATGGAGAACTGCTGATGTTTACGTGGCTGTAGAAGAACTCTGTCTTTTGAGACGTGCTGGGATATCATCAGATCACAATGTTAATAATTATTTAAGGTAGTATCAGTTACCAGTGGGAAGACAGATTATTTTTGCTAAAGCTTTTCCTTCTCCTGTCCCTTATGCACACAAGCCACATGTTCTATCAGCCAAGAATTTGTCTGTTTTCCTAAGGGAAGATTTTGTGTGTCCAAAATATTCTGACTGGTACAGTCATGGAAATGTGCTAACTGACAGTGAAACCTGTATCTTCCAAACTTAACATCCAAACTAAGCTGTTTTATAAGTGTTTATTTCTATCAGTCTTAAGAGGAAAGAGCAATTAACATGCTGTTTCTTGTGCTCCCTTGTGGAACCATTTATGTCACCAAAGGTCACAAATGACAGCATGGAATAAAGAAAAAGAGTAGATCAATATTTTTAAAAGCATGATTTAGAGTAGACTGAGTGTTCTACTACTGGAATAGAAAATCAAATCTACTGTCATGCTGCTCTTTTCAATCAGGAGAAAAGCATCATGGCAACTCTACCAAGAAAAAAATAAAGCTACCATGCTTAAATTTACAGCCATTGAGCACATAAAACACATACTGACATCAATGGAACTTTTGAATTACTTATTGGATAAGACCAATTAATTTCTGATAAAACAAAGCAGTTAACCAAAACTCAAGCCCTTTAAAGCCTATTGTATATAGAACAAGATTTCTACTAGTGTTATACTGGATGACATAGCAAATTCCATAGGCACACATTTGCCTTTAAATGTATTGAAGTCAACATGCATTCCTGCATCAGAGTAATAATTATTACATAGAGTAGAATAGAACTGAATAGTTCTGTTGGAAAGAATCTACAGTGTTCATCTAGTCCAACTTGAGACTATATTGACAATAATTCATGCCACAGAATTTAATACTGAGAACACACTACTTCATTTGAAGGGAGGCCACTGCAGAGGAACACTGCTGTGTTCACGTCCAACACATCCAACCTTCAGGAAAATTAAAGCTCAATACTCGATGCTTCCATGTATTGGAATTTTAAATCTTTACTGAATGCATTGAAATACAATATTATTTATTCTCAACCTGCATGGCAGTACAACTACTCAGCCTTAGTTGGCTGTTCCTCATTTATCCATTCTCCAGCTAAACAAATTCTCATTTGAACACGACTCCCCTGTCATGTAATGTAATAATTTGAGAATAATGGGAATCTTACCTTCTAAGGTGGTTTCCTCTCCATCCAAGGGAGGGCCATCACCATCTTCATATTCAGAAATCACACTGACTGCATAAGTAGTTTCAGGGAGTAAGTTAGTGAGAACTGAGCTGGTACTTGAAGCTGGTACTGAAACAATGAATTCTTCACCACCGACTGCTACTTTATATTTAATGAGATAGGACAAAACCTCAGATCCAGCTGGAGACCAGCTTACTTTGAAACTCTCTGATGTTATGTCAGAAAAGACCATGTTCTTTGCAGGTACATAAGCTGTATGGAAATAAAAACGTGCATATGAGGCATGCTTGCCAGAATATGTTAAACACAAAATTTCTAAAATAAAGTAAAAATGTTCCACAATAATTTGATTTATTCTAATTCAACAGATATTTTGTTGCATGTGCACAGTATCTGCTTTCTATACTTGCTTATGTCTATCAAATTTCAAGAAGATCATAACTAGGCTGCCTAAAATCATTCAACAGTAAGTAAAAGCACCAACTCAATGATTTCTAGGTCAAATTAAAACAGTCCATCTAAAAATATATATATTTATGAAAACTTAATTTAGAATTGGATGATCAAATTGGGTTCCCTATTTCATATGTCCAACAAACAGCAATAACATTGTGTCCTCAATAGAAACTAAAAATTGCTGGGGTTTTTTTTCAGATCTAGATTAGGAATAAGACAAAATAAAACTCAGTATTTTTTCAGGAATGAAGTCAAAGGGGGAATAAGGAATTTGACACAAATCTGACATCCTGGACTTGTTTTGCTTGGCCTAGTCAGCCTAACAGCAGGATCTTAAAACCCTCTAAAACAAAGACTGCTTTGCTGGTTTGTTCCTCAAAGCTATCCTGGAACAAAAGGCTTATCCTAAAGAGAGAGGGGCTTTCAACACTGCGGACTCTTCAATGATAGTGTCCTACTAAGCATGGGCAGGGACACTGTGGGTGCAACTAGTCAACTAACTTTATCGGAACAAAAGCTGGCCATTTAGAAATCTTTTGAATGTTAAACATTATCCATGCTGGCCTAATTTTGAAGCATGTGAAGACTTTCATGTGCTAGTTCATTTCAGTCTTTATAGTTAGATTGCAATCACTCTCACCCAGCATCTGCAGCCTCAAGTTGTCTTGTTTAAGGCCCTTTCAGAGGGCCATTGATTTTACCCTAAAAATTAATCGAATTGCCCTCTAGAGTTGTTTGCATTATTTCGTTGCCTTTGAACATCTAAAAGACAACCTTAGACTTGCCACCTCATTTTCTAGAGCTGAAAAAAGAATGCTCTGGTAACTGTTTTACTCAAGACATTGAGTGCAAAAGCAGAGTGTATCCACTAAGGTCATTCCCATAGACACACATTTTATTAGCTTTTTAGATACAGAGCAGGGGTGGGGGAAAAAATTTCTCCAATATTTTTTCATTTCCATTTATCCATTAATTTCACTTGTTGCTTTTAATATGTTTGAAAATGAGAAGCAAATCCCCAGTTATTAAAGTTATCGTTTGTATGAGAATCTCATCAATATAAATTTTTTAGGTAGCTATATGAACAAAACATTGGTTCAGATCCTTTTTTCACTTCTACATTCCTCAAAGTAATAGTAGTTACTTACATTTTCTCCTTATAGCAGCCAGCTCCTGCTCAATTCGTAGACAGACAGACTGTGTAAGTTCAAATGATATTCTTTGAAAAGCATCAAAATCTTCCACTGTGTAAACATGGGTGTCCGCAGGGGGCGATGCTATTGCTTCCAACTCTGTACGCACTGCATCCTTCACACCAACTGCAAAAATTTCTACATCTGCATCCCTCAGCTTAATTGCAGGTTCTTTAAAAGCATCTGATGATTTCCCATCAGTGATAAGAATCATGACTCTCGGCACATTTGGTCTTGATCCTTTGCTGGTAACAAATACTTTCTCCCTCACATATGTCATTGCTTTGCCTGTGTTGGTAGATCCACCTCTGTAGGGGAAGGTGTTAATAGCCTGAATTATGTCTTCAACTCTGTTGTATCTGTTCAAAGAAAACTCCATATGGGGATCTCTGCTGTACTGGACAAGACTTATCTGTACTTTTCGAGGTGATATCTCAAAGCTTTTAACTAACACTTCCAAAAAGGCTCTTACTTTTACAAAATTGGCAATACCAATGCTGTAGGAACCATCCACTAAAAACACAACATCAGCTTTTACATCCACACCACGTGAGCACTCTGTGAAGAAAAAGAATAACCACTGTAAACAGATTTTCAATTGCCACATAGCATTACAATCATATCTGTAGTTCATGTATCACACACAATGCTTAGAACCAAAGTAAACTATGCTAAGCAAAGCTGTTTCTCGAAAATAATAAAGGCATGATATTAAAACAAGCTACAGAGGTTTCACCAATTAAGAGCTAAATTTTGAAAGTAAAGTGGCTCCAAACTTACCTACTTGAACTTTTACTGGTTGTGTTTTTTCCATTATAGTTATTGGCTCACTGGGAGTCAGTCCTTTCATTGCATAAACATTAATTTGATACTCTGTGTCTGGAGAGAGATCTTTAACATTCAGAGCAGTAGTCTGAGGACCCACACTCAGTACATGCTGTTTTCCCCCAGCTATCATTGGAATGAACTGCAGACGATAGCCAGTTATTTGGCTTGTGGATGGATCCCAAGTGATTCTAACAGACTTTGAGGAGACCTGAGTGGCCACCAGATTTGAAGGAGGCTCCACCACTGAAAGAAATCAAAAGCAAATCCAAAATATTAGTTACAATTATAAACATATTTTCCTAACAGTTTCTATTTTGGGAATTAGTTATCTTTGCTGATCTTTACTAAAAATCATTTTTGGTTTTTTTTTTTTAGCATAGAGAGAAATTAATTACAGGACAGTCTAAATGAGACTTCAGTGAGAGGGAAAAAATATGAACAATGCATTTGTGGTCCCCCAAGTATAGCATAAGTTCCAAAAGTGCAGCCCAGCTCTAAAATTGCTTCAACCAAAAGTGAAAGCTACACTCACAAGAACACGGTAGAAAGTGTGAACAAATGCAGACTTGAGCAGAGTACTACAGAGTCATCTCTACTGCCATTTCTGTCAAAGAATAACTAGTTACTTAAAACCTTACAGGGCAAGAAAGCTGCAGTGATACAGCTTTATGTCTTTGTTTTCTCAGTTCTCTACAGTTTTCATGCTTTTGTTCTCAATCTATTACACATTCTGACACTTCACCAAGCAGTTTTCTTTCCTTTAATGCATTTTTCCATGGAAGTGATGCCTGTGTCCAAACTGACTCTGATCACTGTGTTGCCTTTGAAATTACATAATAATGGAGCTATTCTAAATCTGCTACATCACATGTTTTCTTATCCTGCATTTAAAGACACAAAACTGAGACCAGTTCTCCACACTTGCTAAGTGAGGCAACAGATGAAACTCTAGAAATAAAGCAAAGGAAGTAGGGATAGCCTCTTTAGACACTGGAATGAACTGAAGCTAAGAATAATTTTTTTATAAAGCGTCTCACCTTCTTCCCCACTAACCAGTTCACCTAGTTGTTCATCAACACCAGAGCACACTTGCAAGATAATTTCATTCTGTATATCCACAATTCCATCAAAATTAGCCACATTGAACACATGCTTCAGTGACGGCTGAGATGCAATTAGCTTGAGTTCCTTTGCATCTGCTGCTTTGATACCTAGAAGCAGCAATAGACAGGACTGTGTTAAGTAACCATAAAATACAGACACCTGTGAATGTATTTGTGAAGTATGAAAACATCCTGGAATACAGCTGAGTTTAAATTCTGTCATGATCAAAAATCAAACTACAAAACAACAATTAATGAAATGAAGTGGCATGCTCAATTTTCAACCAGGAAAAATCATGTGGTGTAAGTGAAGAATGAGGCCAAGGTTGAAATTATGCTTGTCAGTCTTATTAATCTCCATGTAGGACCTACATAATTGCCATCAAATTAACACAACTGGTGTGTTCCACTCTGGAGGGCACAAATGACCTATTTTAAGGCATCCACATGAAGAGAGAGGCATAATAAAATTCTTCAGCTACACAGTCTGCAAAACTTATAAACTAACTTTTTATGAAAAGAAAAACTCAACGTACCCAAGGAAAAAACTTCAACTCCTATGTCACGAAGCTCTCTTGCAGGAATTTCTACATCATCTTGAGCTTTTCCATCAGTAATGACAATTGCTACTTTGGGAAAGCCTTTTCTTGCTCCAGCAGACTCAGTGAAGGTGTTTTGAACAAGGTAATCAATAGCCTCACCTAAAATCAACATCACAAGTTGTGTCTTTTTAGACTTGTATGAACCGGGATTTAAAGCAATTGAACTATGACATGCAATGCTGAATAAACATGTATGTGAGAAATCTGTACCTGTCATTGTGTTGCCACCTTTGTAAGGTATCCTTTTAATTGCATCAATAAGATCACTTCTTCTGAAATACTGATTTAAATTGAACTCTGTTCTTGTATCTGAACTGTACTGAACAACTCCAACTCTCGTCTTTTCTTCCCCAATATCAAAAGCTGATACAAGGGCAACCATGAAGTCCAGGATATATCCAAAGTTATTTCTTCCTACACTCCATGAACCATCTACCAGGAAAACTAAATCTGTCATTGCACTTATGGAGCATCCTGGAACACAACAGGGAAAAAAGGAAAACCAACTCTATTAGCAAATGAGCAATTGCATTCTTACAAATCAGTGAGAAATGTCTAATAGAAACTTAGTGGGCAAAAGCCAAAGCAAACAGGTATTTAAAGGATTGATCTTATTTGGAATATCTTGCTTGGGGAAACTCATATAAGTGAACATTCACAGGAGTTTTCTAACAGCCATTATCAAAAGGGAACTGCTTCGAGACACCTCTCATGCTAATCCACAAGATTTGTTATGCCACAACTGATGAAAACACACATACAAAACTTTTTGCAATGCTTTAAAGTTACAGAAAAAATTTATTTTGTTACCACTTGTGCCTTGCATCTTTATTTCCTCATTTTAGCTGCACAGGTTCTTCTGCAAAGCCTTTTATCCAAAGCACAACAGCTTTCATTAATAGGGCCAAGACACTCACAGACTTGCTCAGGTTAGTTGCATGAAATCCCTAGTTTCAGTAACAACTTTGCACCTTAATCCTTCAATGAAGCTTATAAATTCCTTCTATCCCAGTCCCTTCATAAGTTTTCTTAACTCTGCCCAACTTTACAAGTTAACTTCCTTGGTAGGCAACACAGAAGCACAGTTTAACTTTGTGAGCTAGACCTCAGATAAGATAAATGTCAGATAAGTTGAAAAGCAAAGCACCTTACTTTGTAATTGAGCCTCAATCATCTTCTCCTCTGGTATCCCTGGGCCGCCTGTCTGAACTACACAACATAGACATAGTGAATAGGGGAAATAGAGCTAAATTTTTAAACATCAAAGAAAAGCACATAAAGAATTAGAAACAGGCATCTAACAAGCCTCAGAACACAAAAAAATAAATGCAGGTCCTGGATACATCACCCATACTTACAGGTTTGACAACATAGTATTCAGGGTGACACAAAATACAGAAAATGCAAATATCTTAGAATTCTCTGCATTTGTACATCTTGTACAGTCATTTCCTGAAAATTAACTGCAACATGCCTGAAAGAAATACCAGTACTACCCCTCTCTAGCACCTAGGGGAATTGATAATTAGTAATTTTCCCATGGTTCTTCGTGAAGTCTGTGTCATAGCAAAGTGTCTGCTGTGCAATTTTATTAAATTAAATTTATTTTATGCTTTTTTAATTATTGATATAAGTTATTAAAGCTTAAAATCCATATTTTAGCATGCATTTAGGTATATTGTGTCACATTTTATTATTTTTTAATTAACATAGTTTGCCTTCTCACACAGGATGCCAGTCCAATTCATTTGTTACTGAGGTCAGTGATTGTCTTCACCTTAAATTCAGAAGATGCAATTTATAGGAAGTAGATATAGCTCAAAAAACATAATGGCCTCCTGCCAAGAATTCTGTGGAGGTTGGCAGACACTATATCCCTAGCATCCTTTGATCTCTTGCAAATTTTCTCTGCGTCTACTAGGACTAATGGAAAAAGGCTGTTCAGACAGCTCCATCAAAGTCGAGCTTAGGTATGTGGCAATTTTATTGGAGAACTGGATCAAAGCCAAGTTTTGTGAATGACCACTCAATTACCTTAATTGGCTTTCTAATTGTACTGCAGCTACTTACTTGTCAGCTGGCCAAAAACAGGTAGACTCTCCTCTCTGTCGTCATAAGAAGCTATTGATACAACATACTCTGCATCAGGTATAAGATCTGATATGATAGTTTGGGTAGTGCTAGGTGAAAGAGTAAATTCTTTAGTAGGTCCATCTGCAATAAATATATAAAACACTCAATGCAGCCTTAAAATACAATAATATTGATAAACTGATTTTAAAACAAAATGCAACAGGCAATGATCTATCTCAAACCCAATGACAATTTTAGAATGATACACTTTCTGTTTTCATGAAGTATAAATATTGAAACATGAAACACTAGGCTAATGTGCTTTTTTTATAGTGAATAAAATTGTTGAAGTGTTTAATAAATTCCAGGAAATTTGAAACTTGAAATGTATATACAAAATATACTATCATCTAAAAAATCATGCCTTGCTCTGATTCAATATCACTTTTACATTGATTATTTCTCAAAGTGAAATAGAATAATGGCTGTCTTACACAGCATAATACAATTCTTGAACTTTAAGGTGAAAGCATAGAAGAGGAGCAGTGATGATTCTACCTTCTTTTTGCACCTTGCAAAGCAAAGGCATCCAAAACTTGTTACTTGCAGTTCCAAAATGGTAAAACACTATGGCAAGGATATCTCTAACTTGGAAGAATCACTGTTTTTCCTGTATGCCCTTTGATGCTACCCAGGCTTGATCACAAACTTCCAAAAGATTTTAATGGCTACTCTCATACCTAAGTTAGATATAGGGAAAAATAAACTCTGCGTTTCAAAACATGTAATCACATAAAAAATTTTGACAGAACTCACCATTTGTTGGAACCACAGTTATTCTGTAACCCACTATTGCACCTGGTGGCCTTTTCCATGACATTTGAACATTATGTTCATCTATAATTGTAAAATTCAAGTCTGATGGTGGATTAACTGCAAAAGATTTATACCAGGTAAATGTTTAAAAGCTTGAACAAATTTTGGCAAATTAATAAATAAAGCAATGTTGAGCAAAGCTTACTAAAATTGTCTTTGCATAAATTTGTTTCCAACAAATATAAAAATATATTGTTGGAAAAAGAGTAAAATAAAAGCTGACAAAATATGACAAAACATCAAAGAGTGTATGCATTACAGGGGACAGCACAGAACATATGTTTCTTGAGTTGCCAAGACATTCAGGAATGGCCAGCAAAATCAAGCACAATAGAAAACACATTTGGATACATGTACAATGAGTTCACAGATAATCACCACATATGCAAACATTTCACATAACAATTAAAGGAAATTTTTTTACATGCTGGGTGCAATCCGTACAAGCATGCCAAATCACAACCTGCTTACAATATAATGAGATCATTTAGGATGTAGAGAACACAATACTCTTCTTAATTAGACATCAAAGAATTGATTAGCTTTTTTAATATAGTCTCTGCATATGATATTTCTTATCAATTTCACTGAATCTAGAAACTTGGCAGAGAAAATAAACAGTTTAAAGAACACAGAAAAAGATTGGGCATTTAATGTTCAGTAAAACAATTTCTGTTAGGGTCTAGATTTGAATATAGATGCAAAATGTGTATCAGCAATAATGATACACTGGTGTATCATTATATTACAAAATATGGATAACTCCACCCCTTTGTTCCCAGAAGCCACTAAAGTGACATACTTTGCATATAGCAACACAGGATTCAGGAACAAAGGGAATAATAGATGGCATTAGTAATTGTTGCAATTTGCCAAAATATTCAAGCTGATGCAAAGTTCTCAAAAATAAAGTTCTACCTGTTTACACCAAATTTCTGTACAATTTCAAAGGTGTAAACTATTGTTTTCATGTTCCCTTTGCAGCAGGTGTACCCATACTAGTAGTGGCATTTTAAAATAAAATGCCAGTATGGTTCCAAACAACACAATGGTTAATTATGAAAAGACAACATCAAAGTATATTTAAGGACATTTATTTTACAGAATTTATAGAAATTGGCAAAGAGGGCACCAGTGAACTGAACAAATGACTGCAAATAAAACTTGTAGGAGCTGATGACAGAAGTAACTGAACAGTACAGGAAGAAATAGTTTACATACGCTAATTTGCAGCATCATGCATACATAAATGAAATGTTGATTATTGGTTTTTTAGCTTCCCACAATGGACAAAGCCTCCATGTACAAGGTTCATTACACAAAGACGTTTCATAAATATTTTATAATGATATTCTCTTTGTAAAATTGTCATGCTTATTCATGCAGCATTTTACTGACTCACTGTCAGTGCATGGTAGGTGTATTATATATTATTGTTTAAATAGGTCTACAAAGTAAGATTAGATCCAGCCATACTTTCCTTAACTACTAGTGAGAGAGTTTTGCAGGCATTTTTAAAAGACAGATCTTCTGTTTCATAGAAGATCTCCATTATATGTCAGATTTCATATCAGATTTGAAAATCATTTTAAAAGCAGATAAAGTAGTAAATGCTAGAATATTTAATTATGAAAAGACACTGTCCAATTACAAAAAGTAAAACTAAGCTAAAAAAATGACATATTTTTCCTTTTAATTTTCTGTAATTTTCAACCATAGGATAATATGGCTTTATAATACTGATACAATAGATAACACTAGTACTGAAGTAAATGTTATTTTTCCTGTTGTCCATACACAGGCAGTGAGATTAGACCATTAACCTGCATGCACAGTTTATTCATCATTCACTTTATGAGTATCACAATGCTAGGGATGGCAGGGTAGTTACTTAATGTCAAAATCATGCAACACGTGTTAATAGTAAAATACATTTAGATTATAAGAATATCATTATAAAATATTGCTTCAGTAGCAATGGCTCAGGACAAATTTAATGCAAAGGCAGAGACAACTGACCTGAGCATGCTTTTAAAAAAAAATTCAGTACATGGAAAAAGTAGCACCACCAACCTTGCAAGTAAATTGGCATGTTGCAGCAGAGACTTTAGGCTTTAACTGCTGAAGGACAGCAGCAGCCCAACTTGTTGATATCCAAATGACCGGATTCCAGATAAACTGAAAAAGCTGACTGTGAGGAAAAGTCTTGAACATTTTAAAGGATTTTATTCCATTTTATGAAAATTCAGATGCGGATCTTGGCAGGTAAGAAGAATAGAACATTGACACATAGTGATGTATCCGTTCATCCAGGTGATCATAGAACAATGGCATTGCAGGGGAACTTGAATGTCCCCTTGGCCATCCCACAGTCAAGACAAGATTGGCCACCCTGTGTCATTCCTGATGTGTTTTCTCAGATCATCCTAAAGACTTCCACTATTATCAAGACTGACAGCTTCCCACTGAAATTACTCCAAAACCTCACTGCCTTTATCATCATAGTTAGTTCTGAGACCTAATCCCTGTCTTCATTGCTTTACTTGAAATCCATTAATTCTCAGCCTATGGCTTATCAAACTCAAGCACTGAATACTTCTCCCATAGAAATCCAAAAAGGAATATTGCTTGAGTGAGAGAAAAAGCTGTTTGGATCCAATGTCATCAAAATGTCTTCCAGATGGCCTGTGAGCTTTTGATACTCAAACAGAATCTCCAAAACATCCATGGACCTTCACAGAGGTCAGATTTCACCCAAGTGAAACCAGCTGTGGGGTGAAGACCAAACCATGGTCATATGACTGAGAGTAGTAAGCTGATCTGAAGTACAGAAAAATGTTTAGATGATAAAAACCTTATTGTGATAATAAAATAGGGCAACTGTTACTCCATCTCACTAAGATTCTTCTTCCAGAAGGGAATTCACCAGTGGAAAAATAATATATTTGCAATACTGAATAAAGCAAAGTTCTGGAAAAAAATGCCCCTTGTTGTAGTAGGAGTTTGCTCCTTTACAGGGACAAACCTTATAACTTCACTCAACAAAATCTTACGTGTGAGTGCAGTTTAATTCCAGCAAGCAGTCCTGATGTCAGGCTGCTTGCAGCAGTGAAGCTGCACCTATTCCTAGTGTGATCCTAGTGATCCTGTGTCCATCAAAATCCATGCCAAACCTGTCACTGACTTGTCAAGTACAGGATCATGACCATAATGTGTCTTGGTGTTGTAGTATTGCCTTCATTCAGATCCAACTCTTGACACAAAATGCATGGTTCCCCTATGGATTTCCAGAGTAGAAAAAAACATATCCTGCTGTACAATAATCATGTTTCCACAGCATTAATTTTGACCATTCTTAGAACTGTGTTATGATAATTTCTTTAACTGGATCTTCTATATTATGCACCAAGAAAGAAAAACAAAAGAAAAAAATCAGACATAATATACTTAAAACGCTGCCAGTTCTTGTGTTGTATGCACATGTAATAAGAGTATAATTTCTGAAACAAAAAAAAAGAGAGCAGAGCATCTTTCTTATGCTATGAAGGTCCTGTATATTTTATATTAGCTTGTATTACTTCACAGGTAATATTAAAAAAAAATAAAAAATTTACGGCTTTTTGCAGATAACACAATGTGACTACTAGAGGATCCCAATTAATACCTTAACAAGACAGAAATAAAATATTACTGGAATATCAAGTATCTAGTATCTAGAACCAGATTTAAAAGTTATATAACTTGGATGTAGCTGCCATCCACAATCCCTATGCGAAACATGCTTTGTGATTCCATCACTGGAAAAGATACACTATAATTAGCAGGTAAAATAACATGTTAGCCCATGTTAAAATAACATACACTCTCCAGAAGCTAAGAGTAAGCTTAGCCCTACCATCCCAGCAATAAAGCCTGCTGAGGCAGGAAGGGGCCAAAACTCTTCATTTACTATATTTTTCAGAAATGGCATAAATTTGGTACAACTAACTAGATCATGACCACAGTTAAGCTCCTCTGAAGTCTACATTGTCAATGTGACTGAGAAAAAGAATGACCTACAGCCTAGAAATGTAGTAAAGAGCAGCTTCTCAAACTTGTTAGATATTCATTCCCAATCACAACACATAAACATTGCCATCTATATCTTTGCATTTTTTAAATTTTATATATTATATTAGTTTTCTTTAAAATAGAAGATGCGTAGCTCATAAATGTACTTTGAAAAAAATTCATTTAAATCTATAGAGCTATACAAATAAATATATATATATATCTCAACATAACACATAATACATATACACACATTGTATGTATATTTATCAAATTTTACACATTTGTGCATATATATGTATGTGCATGTGTATATACACTTACACATGCATGTATATTTTGCTTCTAATTAGCAGCAGGAAAAAGAGGGATGTATAGCCACCCTCATGTATATAAAAATTTCAATTTCACATGTCAATCTACATGGCTCTCTATTTAGGAACTTTGAAATCAACAGCTTCTTTCTCAAAAGATATTGCCATCAAAAGATAATAAAATAATGGTCCTACCAACCAGTTTCAAAGCCTCAAAAGTTTCAGCTATCCCAGATCATCTCTAAATCATTCAGTCAGTGAAAATTAATGTACTCAACACAGCTTTATTATAAGCCAAAAATTCTTATCCTCCAACTGCTGTGCTGCAATTATTTGTCACTTACTATACTGGGTGTCCTGGTAACAGATTTTTCACCAAACAAACCTTCCTACGCACAACATAAAGGTTTCACACTTGGATCAGTGATGCCCTCCTTCCTTACCTCCAGCCTAGAAAACAGACTTTTCTATGTGTGAACCAATTCCTGAAAAAGGGAAAAGTCAACACCTTCAGAAGCTCAGTCAGGTTACACAAAACCAATTATTTCCTTATTTCTTTCCTGTGCCTTTGAAAATCCCTCTGTATTAACAAACATGACATGCTACAGAAGCCATGACAACATCATAGCAGTAACTTGAGGTTAAAATTATTAGATTCATCACATGACAATATACTTGACTATGACTAAAATAAGAGCCCTCATCTCTTTGTGATCACCAATCAAAAAAATACTGTATCAGAAAGAAATTCTGATGTGGACAGTCATGGAATGCACTGGAGTATTCCTGTGCTGGACTAAAAAGGCACAAAACAACTTAAAGCATAAAATATAGAATCATACGCAAGGAATTTAAGCTTGGAGAGAGATATCAGAAGGATTGCAAAATAAAACAAGAAGAGTTTCACTGTAAAAGAAAAAAGCAAAAATGCTGAGCATGAAAATGGATTTGCTGCCTTGACCACCATAAACAAACAACTTCCCCAGTGAAATGGCATGAATACATTTAGACTCTATGTGGGTTTTACCCCCTCTACTCCTACAGTGAGTGCCCTACTAGAAATGCCTGTTCTGCTGTAACTCTGTAGAAAAGCTGTAATACCATTACTGTAGGTCACAGCCTTGCCTAGAGCAGCAGAGCACAGCTCTCACAAAGGAGTTCAGAGCAGCTGTGATGCTGATGAAGAATCAGTTTCATACTGGAAAATTCACGAGTCTATGGACAGCAGCATCAGATAAACAGACTGCTCCCAGGGGTGACTGAAAATGAAAGCTGACTGATGGCAGAAAATAAAACTAAGCTTTTTCTTTCCTCCGCTCTCACGCCATCTTTCCACCTCATATCAAGCATCTTCATCTCATTAAATAGCCCTCTCATTCTCCTCTCACTCTTTCATCCCATGAAGTGTCTACCCACAGCTTTGGGCTGAAAGAAAATTCAAAATGTATGTCCTGTGAATGGTACACAGAGAGTCAAAAAGAACCAAGAAAAAAGACACAGGACTGACTGACTGACTAGTGGGTGAGGATAGGTTTGCCACAAAGATAAATGAAATTTGGAAAATAAGACCAAACGTTCACAGGAGAAAATCAGTTCAACAGACAGGATTTTAGTTGCAATGACACCAGAATAAAGTAAATAAATACGTAAGTAAATAATTTGCTAAAGTAAATAAGATGCAACTTACAAAATTATGCAAACTTGCAGCACAAAATTAAAACAGTGCAAAAGAATGACCAGTATAGTACAAAAACCCCACTGTAAAAATCTCTACAAAAGCAGTTCCCACCACAGCAAGTCCTAAGGTACTCCTAGTTTTGAACTTTCATTTTCAGCACCACCACTTCTCACTCCATTTTCAGCACCACAATTTTTCACCCCACACTTCCCTGCTCTTACTTCAAAACTCTGGAGCTAGGAGAATTTTCTCATGGAAACATTATCACTGTAAATTAGGTATACTATTTATCAAACATTTCTGAATGCAAAATCATATAAGTTCTGTCCAAGAGCCCTCTACAACCCTCAAGATCAGGCTATATCCACTCTTTTGCTTGGCAATAGTGCATCCTCCAACATCTAATCAAGGTCATCCAGCTATGTATCAAGATTTGCTGTTACAACTCTGCTGCTCCAAATGCATTTTTGTAGCTTGCTTTAACAGTACTGAAGTTATAACTGGTTTAGTCTACACTGCAGCTAAATAAAACGCCTTCACTTTCATCCTGAAACAACATACTCCATACATGTCATTCACAGGGCAGGACAACAGCAATATTACCCAGCTCCAAGTGAGCTCCCTTGTAAGATGGGGAAAAATGAACAAACACATCCACTCCCTTCCTCCATAAAAACTGTACACTTTCTCTGCTTTCTCTGGCACAGTAGTCCTGCATTTCAAGTGCAACTCTGAAATGACTTCAAATGACCTTTTTCGGTTCCTTTGCCAACAGCAACGCAGCACAAGGGGAAGGCAGTGGACTGATTCTCTCCTAGGACGACCAGATGTTGCACTACTGGCAAAAATGCCGTATTTTTCCAGAAAGCCAGTATACTTTACATCTACATGCCCCAAGCAAACACTACTACTTGGGGGGCAGGCACTGTGGAAGCATCTCTGACACCCCATGCTTTTAGAAGAGATCAGCCAGGGTGACCAGGTCCAGGCAAGAGAGCTTGTGGCGGGCCATGATCAGGGGATTTGTTTCAGTTCAAGACAGAAAGAGAAGGAAGGCAAAAAAAAAAAAAAATGAATTAGCAGTTGCTGGCTTCTGGTTTTTTCCAGTAAATCCAGAGGACTTCACACCTATGACGGAGTCAGGTCCCAGAGGTCAGATCAAGTCATTTCAGTGCAGGACGTACAGCCTTTTTATTTCCCCAGCAGCCAGTGTTGCTAGAAATGCCATGACTGTGACCAAAAAGCCAAGGAGCTCACACTGAGAGCACAGGACACAGCTGCTGTTAATCCACTGGGGAGCACATGCTGGGCCAGGCCATTTTGAGCCAGTGAAGATGGGTCTCCCCATCCTGCTGGAGGCAGGATGCTGCCAGGGCTGGCATGGGCCTCAGCCCCCAGAGAGACTGCGCTGAGGGCTGACGAGGAGGAGAAGGAAAGGAAAAGCCTTTTTAGAGGTGACAGTACCACACGCACGCGAGCCTCGGAGCCCTGGCTGCCACAGCACGGCCTGGCCCAGCCTTCCCCTCAGCGGTGCCCACGCCGCATGTCACGGCACTGGCAGCGTGTCCCCAGGCGTGTTCCCCAGGTCAGACCCCCACAGAAGCTGGGGTGTCCCTGAGGGAGGGTCCGGCCACCCTGGGATGTCCCTGAGGGAGAGTCCGGCCATCCCAGGGTGTCCCTGAGGGAGGGTCCGGCCATCCCGGGGTGTCCATGAGGGAGGGTCCGGCCATCCCGGGGTATCCATGAGGGAGGGTCCGGCCATCCCAGGGTGTCCCTGAGGCGGGGTCCGGCCATCCCGGGGTGTCCATGAGGGAGGGTCCGGCCATCCCGGGGTGTCCCTGAGGGAGGGTCCGGCCGCCCCGAGCTCAGCCGGGGGTCGCCCCGCTGAGCAGGGGAGGCCGATGCATTGGTAGGCCGGGGACAGAGGCAAGGGTCTGGCTGGACAAAACACACAGGCGCAGAGAGCCAGACTCTGTTGGAGCATTTTATTTCAAAGTTGCGGGTTCTTGAGTAGTAGATTTTCCGTTTCCTTTCTCAACATAACCAAAAGAGGCCAGAGAGCAGCCCTTCTCCGTCCATCCTGAGGGCAGAGCCATGGCCCCAGGGGCAATGGCTCCTCGGGGCGCTGTGCCCGGTGGCCACAGCAGCTGGCCCACGTCCTGTCTGTGGGGTGGTGTGGACAGCACACCAGAGGGACAGAGAGAGGGAGCTACGGTCCGGCTCACTAGCCGGGAGAAACAGAACACAGAAGGAGCTGGGCAAGGAAGGAGAGGCATTTCTCTGAAGGAGAGAAAGAAAGAAGGTGAAGTATTCACACTCAAAAACAGAGAGGGAGAGAGCCAGTAGCTCAAGGCTGATTGGGAGATTGGCTGGTCAGCGGGGCACCGGGGCAAGAGGGCAGGGAGGAGAAGGTTACCTTCAGCCTCGATGGAGGAGAGGAGGGCGGCTGCACACAGAGCAGCGACTGCCGAGCACAGCGCTGTCTTCATTTCTGCCCTTTCAGATCACAACAACATGAATGAATCTGCAACGACGGGGAAGGGAGGAAGGGGGAGAAACGAGAAGGAAATGATACATGTGGATTAAAGGATTGCGTGGGTGTATTCATGAAACATAAAAAAAGACAAACCATGGATTTCACTTTGTTCCCTTATCCCCAGCCCCCACCCACGGGACCAGGTTGAAACCTCTAGACTTGAAAGCTCTCCAAGACGACGAAGGATCTGTATGACTAACCGGAGAGTCTCGTCTCACAATAATGTGCCTTTTGTTGCTGAACCCTTTCCAATCACAGTAAGTATGAAGGTTTAACCTAGTTAGGGTTAATTTGATCAGGGAAGCCAGTGAAGATCTGTGCCTCCGCAGAGGCAGGAGCCAGAAGGGAGCTCCATGACTTCATCGCTGAATGTGATGATAGCTAATTCAGAGGTCATTCCTGCCTTGGATCAACTAAATGTCTCTTTCAGCTGGGGATTTTAATCAGCTCCTTTTTCATAACTGTTGAACCACTTAGTTAGCTTTGTTTTACTGGTCTCAAGGCAGTTTGGAAACTGTAATAAAACTTTTTTGAGGGGTTCTGCCTACAAATGTGCTATTCTTCATTTCTTGAAAGTCTGAAATAGGTTATACAGAAGTATGTGTAACACACATCTGAAATTTGACACGTCTGTCTAGCCAAGATGTTTCAACATCTGATAATTCATTTACATGTCCTGAGAGAAAATATATTTAAAATACACTATATAAAGCTGACAGGCATAAGAGTCTCACAATCACTGCAGGCTGTCTAGCAAAATAAGTGGGACTAGGCCAAGTTAGTGGTTCTTAATTACAAACAGCCATACCTTCATAACTATATGCTCTGGGTCATGTAAAATTACTGCCAATTATTATTACTTCCAAATTATTTCCTTGTCTAAGTAAAGTCTAGTATGAACCGTAAGTGTAAGTGTTTCTATAGTTTCCAATTTTCTATCTCAAGAGGTAGAGGATAAATTAATAAATACATCATATATAATAATTAGGCTGGGGAAAAAAGAATTCCAAAAGCAATTAGGCAACAGATTTTATAAGGGAGGTGCCAAGAGCAAAACAAAAGAAAAATACATAAATCATTAGTCCGCAGAAACATCTGAAAGGGAAAACAATATTCTTCTACCATCTAAAGAACTACCCAGCAAGGCACATTTGGTGGGAGAACACTATGAAGATCCAGGAATTTCCCAGTTACTGACACTGAGCTTAACAGGATTCATTTGAGCAGCTGTATATGCTTGCCTTAGCCAAACGCCTTTACCGTACATGAAAATACCAAAAGCTCAACGAAAATCTAAGCAAAGGTTTCAGTCTAATGTCAGTTCCAATGGCTAAACAGAAGAGTAATACTGACCATAATAACACTAGCACAAGGAAGGCCAAGATTGGGATAAAAATGCTCTGAAAATTCCAAAATCCTATCACTGCTCTGCGTGGGAAACCTCTGCCCCTGGGCAGATCTACAGCATCCTGCAGTGAGTTTAAGGATTGCCTAAATTCAACGCAAAAGGACATTTTGTCCTGACATTCTCATGTGAGCTTTGACTGCCATCTTTTGATCATTTTGAAAAGCAACAGAAATTAATCATCTCACAAAGGCATCTAGGAATTCTCCACTGCTGCTGGTCTACCATTCCTGACACACGTTTTTGTTTCATGAAATACACCACCTCAGCCAAAGCATTCATTTGCTAACCTAGAAATACTGTTTCCTTCTTGCGAATTTAGGTGCTTGAAAGAAACCCTGGAGTTAGCAGAGGACACCTCCTGGCTCACCAGGGACATGACAGACTTCGTGTCAGGACTAAAGGTTTTCTCATTGATCTTTAGAGACCACTTAAAAAAAGTCAGACCCGAGCTTTCACAGTGCCAGTCCCATCTCATGCTAACTCAACCTACAAACGCTTAGCCAAAGCATTTCTAAACCACACAGTGCACGACATTTACCACTTCCAAGAAAAAATTAACGCAAACAGAAAAAGAAAAAAACCGCAGGAAAAGCCCACTGCCCATCAAAGATATAAAAAACTGGAAGCAGGAGAAAGCATCACCGGCAGCTGCACACACAAGGGAGGGAAGCGAGAGCTCCTGCCAAAGCCGCAGCGGTAGCGTGCCTGGAGGCGCGCTGGGCGCTGACAGCGGGCTCCGCCTGGAGCCTCCGGCCGCCGGGAGCCTCCGTCTCCGGGACACCACGGCCCCCGCCCATTTCTGCCCAGGCACCGCCGGCAGCGCTGCGGGCCGCCCCGTGCCCTGCCCGGGCTGGCAGCCAGCAGCCCGGGGCGCCGTGCCCCGCACCTCCCGGCCCGCCCGGCCGCACGCCGCAGCCGGCTCCGACATGCCCAAGGCGCGCACACACGCTCCTGCCTAATCCCGCGGCAGCTCCCAGCCCGGCGCTGGTAGCCGCCTAAGGAGCATCGCGAGGGGCTGCGGGCGGGCTGCTGCGGGCACAGCGGGACACGGGGGCGGCGGGCGGGGACCCCGCTCCTGCGCGGGCACACACACAGACCTTCCGGGCTGGCCGCAGGGTGCCGGGGTCGGTGACGGGACAGCTCCTCCGGCGATGGCTTCGGCGGTGCCCGCGGCCGGAGCCCAGCCGTCGGACCTGGATAAAGGGAGGAGGATAAAGGATGAAGCTCCGGGGGCACCTTGTGGAGGGAGCAGCAAGTAGCAGCAGCGGCGAAGGAGGAGCAGCAGCAGCGGCAACAGTGAGCGCAGAGGAGGCGTCTCGATTACTGTAGCTCCCGATGCGAGGGGTCTGTCTGGGAAGACTTGCCTTCTCCAAGTGGGAAGAGCCTCTTCTCAATCTGCTACTTAATAGAGGGCTGTTCCCAACTCTCAATTTACCCTCGTAAGCGGTTACGAAACTTCAGGGAAGGTGGACTGCTGCCACCGGGTGATATATGCGCTGCTGTGCTCCAGCAAGGAAGGGGATCCACTTCTGGAAACTGGCGCATACCTCCGCGCATTCCTGCGGCATGAGACGGGAGCCGCGGCGGCAGCGCGCCCGGAGGCAGGGGCCCGGCCCGCCGCCCCCTCCCTCCTTCCCCTAGGCTTCCCAAACGGGGAGGACCCGGCTGGGCAGTGGAAAAACTGAGTCTCCGGGCAGGCATCGAGGGACGGCGGCGCGGAGGGTGTCCCCAAGCGGGGGTTTCCACCGCAGCCCCCGCCGCCCCCGCGGAGGAGCCGAGGCTGGGTTGATCCTCGGCACAGTCTTGCAGAGAAGCGCCGGCACTCCCGGTGGAGCCTTGAGGGCAAAGGTGATATAATCATTGTGACACAGTTCAGGTGTGTCTGGCCTCGACGCTGTGCAGCCGTACATACATTAAGCATACATTAAATACACACTCCCCCCGTCAGCCCTGCGCCACGTGGGTGTTTTACTTGGAGCAGCCTGCGGCGGGGCGGGTACGGCTGCCCGGGCCGACGGACGGGGCGCACCGCCGCACCCACCCTCGGACCCCGCGGAAAATCCGCGCCCGTAGCCCAGGTCTGAAATTCTGTGTCTTCCAAAGGAACTTCACTTTCCACAATCGGATAATCCGCCGGGTCCCCCATCATTCGCTCTCGGGAGCCAGCCCAGGTCACCCGACGTGTCCCGGCCTCTGCACGGCTCCGTGCCAGAGAGTGACACGGCGAAATGCCCGGGCCGTTCTCTGCCCGAGAGCCCAGACACAGCATCCCGGGGGCCCCGCGCCAGCAGCGGGGCTGCTCCCACACCCGCAGGGAACGGCAACCCCGGTAACGCTGGCGGGCGAGACTCCTCCGGGACCCTCCGGGCTAAAACACGGCATGTCAGCGTCCCCTAGGAGCGGTGCGCACACTCGGGACGCGGAGCAGACGGGCGAGGAGCCGGCAGGGAAGGGAAAGCTGCGGGCTCGCCCGCTCGTCCCGGACCCCTGCGCCGCACCGGGGCCATCCGCGGTGCCGGAGCGCCCCCCGGTGGCGGCGCCGGGCAGGAGCAGGCCCGGCAGACCGTCAGTCCGTCCGTCCGTCTGTCGGTCTGTCCGCCTGTCTGCCTGTCCGCCTGCCGAGGCTGCCGCTGGGCCCCGGGGACACCGCGGCGGGGACGAGACGGGAACCAGGCCCGGGATGGCGGAGAGAGGGAGAGACCGGGCCGCGCCTCAGCAGGGCTCGGGACCCCCGCTCGGAGCGCCGGGGCCGCGCTGGGTCCCTTCGGCTCCGTGCGCGACGTGACTGGCAGAGTCACCGGGGGGTTCCAGCCGGTGGAAGCGACCCATAGCAGAGATTAATATTTTATCAGAGCACCGTGCCCGGGCACTTTTCCGCAGGACTGGGAGATCAAGGACCTGTCGGACCTGTTTCCTGAGCGTCATTTCTGCAACAAACCTGTCATCTACACAAGAACCCAAATGCTGAAAAGAAAGTGATAACCAGAAGACATGCGCTGACATTTCCAGACACTTTGGAAGTGAGTCAGCTCCTCTTTGGGACACGGCACAGTTTCAGCTGTCTGGTATTGATAGAATGCATTTTCCAAAAGCAACATCTCTTCTGCTGATAAAACTCTTGACCTATTAAACCCCTTGCCCAGCTGTTGAGTTGGATTTTCTGTTTTGGCATCATTTTGTCACGGGGAACTAGATTTCTTCTTATCTAGATCTGATATAGAAAAGCAGTATTTCTAAGAAATAATAAGTTTTAAAAATTTAGTTCCCTCAATGAATACAGCAAGAACACAAGTACAAACGTTGTGTGGAAAATAGTTTCAGAAGAATGGACATTGGGGATTACAGTGAAATATCTTTCCACAAGAAGTAAATTAATGCAAATGAGGTATTTTTATCACCTGTGCACTACAATGTTTTTTGATTTTTGCTTTTTTTTTTACAATATTATGTGGATTTTTTCCATCATAGGATAACCAAGATTTTATGTTAATAGTTAAAAGCAATTAATGCAAAAAATGAGACTGGAAGAAAATATGCATTATTCTATGCAGAAGTTGAATCACTCTGAAATATTGTTTTTAAATGTTTGAATAATGTGGTGTAGAGCTACAATTGGATTTACATTATGAAAGCAAAGTGTCTGTCAGGTCTGCAAGAACCTCATACGGTCTCCCTTACAGACCTAGATGCTGCCAAGGGAAGTATCTCCCCCTTCCTCTCAGCTGACCAGCTTTGCTTAATTTCTTTGTGCTAAATAAGATTCAGAGCTGGCAAGAGCAAACAATGAATTGACTCCAAGGGCAGCAGGATTTTATTCTTATCCTTAACTCCTTATTCTAACTATTCTAACCATGACTCCTCTAAGATCATTTACATGCAAAATACTCCAACAAATTGCATTTAGAATGTATGCTTCCATATATCACAGTAATTAAATGGGTTGTTTTTAATCAGCACTGTTGCTATGTACATTCATAGTCTGAGTACATAGTATGTGATGCAGAAGGCATTTCTAAAATGCATAAACATTTACTAACACTATCCTGTCTGCTTGTTTCTTAGACAAGTGTTAAACACATTAAGAACATTGCACTCCAACTCCACAATTTTCTTTGCTATCTAATCTGAACACACTGAAACAGCAACAGTTTTAAATACAAAAATCAACATTTAAATTCATGTTTATATTTTTAATAATATTGTCCATTTCTGGTATAGGTATGTAATAGTAATATTGCAGCTAACCAGGAATTTCTTAGAAATTTTAAAATGGTTTTGGATCTAGAGCAATTCAGGCAACTTTGTCTTTCTGACACCTCTTTTTTATTTGTTACCTCAAATTGCACTGCCAGGGCAGAATAAAACAGGACATTCTGTATTACAGTGCTGTAAATTTTGAATATCATTTCCATGTGGCTATCACACAGATTTGGCCTCTGTTGTCCTGACAGTCAGTTGCATCTGCTTTACATATGAATATGGTAAATGTGTTATTCATATGTATATATGCATTTGAGTACATGTTTTGCACAGAGGAAGAATTAAAAAAAAAAAGTGTCATCCCTTTGAACATCAAACAATAAGCATTAAGTGTTGTTGTACAAGCAAAATTGTGCTGCTGCCAATGACTTGCAGTTAGAACAGTATATCTGCCCTGAAGGTACTTTGCTGGTCAGTCTATCACTGCATCTATCATTACAGTTCATCTAAATTAAACACTGTCTTAGTACACAGTCATTTAAGAGGCCCATTCAGACAGCCTTTCCAGTATATTTTTCATTCCCTATTAAATCAGTCATAAGAATAATGTTGCACAGGATGATATCTGCACTCATAAAATGCAGAGGGACAAAACACACTAAACTGCTTCCACCAGACTCTTCCTTCTATGAGAGATTTCCAGTCAATGGCAGGAGAAAAACTCAGTCTGGTGTTTGTTTATTTGGAGAAGTTCATTTCAGAGCTGGTATTAGAGAGCAGAACTAGTCTGACCTCTCATAATGAGGATTGGCTTTCTTATATTAGCAGTGTTCAGAGAGGACTGGACCTATCTGAAATATGCTCATTCGGTGGAAAAACAGAAGCAACATCCCTGGAAAGTGTGACAGCCATGAAATAATTATCTGCCTTACCAGATATGTTTTCCTTAGCAACTATTTATTTCTCTAATTTGTGTAACTGTTTTTTTCCCATCATGTAATGTTCTGAAAGTTAATTATTGTGGCTCCAGATAAGTAGAACTGGAAAAGTAAATAATTCTTTCAAAAACAGAGTTATAAATAGAAAGAAGCTGGTATTTATTGGAGTTTGGGAGTCTGAGAAAGTCCACTTGTAATCAGTAATTTAAAAAAAATATAGATCTTTAATACCAAAATTGGAAAAAAATAGATGAAACTATCTTGTATATATATATATACAAACAAACTTTATATTGTAGCATTTCTAAATAAAGTTGCTTTCTTTCAAAGATTGTTCATTATTTCATGACAGAGTCCTTATCTATTCAGAAGCACTCCTCTATGAAACCAGTACAAATCTTGCTTGATTAGAGGACAAGAAAATAAATTAACTAAGGACAGTGACTCTGTATATTTTTCAGGTATCACTGGATGTTTTAACGTAATTGTTCCTGTTGCAGCAATAGACTAGCCATAAATAATTGTGAATGCAGATCCAAGCATTCCTCTTCATGTAGCTGAAGGTTCCTCGGTGAAAGAATGAGAAAACCCATAATTTTGAAAAATTAAAATATTTTTAGAACTTACTAGCTAGTAGCTGCTACTTGCATAACATTATAGTGGTCACTGAGTACATAATTGGATTCAATATCTGCTGAGGGGTTAATAGCCATGGGTTTCCCTGTATTTGGTATTTGGTATACACTTCAACTATTGCAAAGTAATTTCTTCCTGTGAAGAAACTCTTGATAGTAATCTGCAACAAATTCTGAAAAGGCACAGTGCCAAGCTCTGAATAGGAACATTTTGCTAATAATTCTTAGTACTTCTGTATATTAAAAAAATCAGTATCTATTGGGGCAGCAGGGTCTGTGTAGGTGGTAAGCAGTCTTATGGAGAAGATTAGCTGAATGGGCAAAGTATTCAAAGCTGTTGAAAGTTCAGGTTGCATTATCTAATGAGTGACCTGATCCTTTTGTTGCAGACAGTGCAATAATTAATGATGAGGGGGAGTTTTAAGACTCAGTACCTTCTCATTAGGCCAACTGCTGATGCTGGCCTTCTCTCCCACAAACACAAAAGGCACTGAGGATGTGGTTATTCCTCTGACTGAAGAGCAGGTTTGAGGAAAGCTGTTGAGAGGGAATAATCAGCTGCTGCTGCACTCTGTCCCAATCCCAAGAAGGTTTAGAGGATGTAAAGGTCAGCCTGAAATCCTCAGTTCAGCAGGAAAAACACTCAAAACTTTAAGCATTCTGACAAGTGAATCTGATGTGAATGCACAGAACCATAGTAAATGAGGCTGGAAAAGATCCCTAGAGGACATTTAGTTCATGACCTGTTATTTCAAGTACCCCAGGACTTCAAAGAGAAATTCTCCATACCATACTTAGTACTAACAGCATACTTTGGGGAGCTGTTTTGTAGCAGCTGACAATAGATAATAACTTGTTTTAGGTGAGTTGCAAGTTGCCCAGAATATGACTATGAGCACAGCCGTCAGAAATAAAAGAAAATACAACTACACAGAGAATCATGTACCTTTGGAACAGAGAATCATAAAATGGTATGGATTGGAAGAGACCTTAAGAATCATCAAGTTCCAACTCTCCTGATTCCACAAAAATAGCTTTGGTTTATTGTGAAAAATTGCTTGTTTAACTGCATGTCTGCAGAATCTCAAACAGAGAGCAAAGAAGACAGACTGGGAGAATCCTTCTTGTATGTGACTGTCAGAGGAGCAGATCCCACCAGTCTTGCTAAAACCCCTTTTGCTGTTACAGTATGTCTGCATACAATAGTCACATATTTTTTTTTACCATTTCCAGACTTCATGGGAAATGGACTCCATGGTTAGCACCATCCCTGCTCCCCACTCCCCCCAGCTTCCCAATCTCAATGCCTTCATATTTAAACTGGCAGACTGTGGCATTCATAACAGCTTTTTCCTCTGCAAAAGAAAGAGCACCAGAGGCAAAACTTGGGCTAGGACACAGCTAGGGAATGCAACAGGCCCAAGGAGTGGGATAGCCTGAAGTATATATGCTTTGCTGGTTCCTATCATCTCGGGCTCTCATCTGCATGTCACCTATCACAGATACTGATGGGCACTTGGAAACTTTGAGGGTTTGTGGAAAAAAGAGTCAGGCAAGAATTTAGCTCACAGGCATTAAAAGTGCAGCCTAGGTATCACCTGTCACAACATTTATGAACTGCTCGTGAACCAGCTTTGAAAAAAGAAACCTGTTTCTTTTGCAAAAGTCATTATTGGCAAGTGACTAAGGAGGAAAATACCTGGACCAAAACAATACAGATCTAAATCAGTATTACTTAAGGCAGCCTTGTGGCTGCTGCTTCCCAATGTGTTGAATACAGACAGTTCCAAATACCAGAACACAAGATTTATTTGTATTATAAATAGATGTTGCCCTGTGCTTCAGTATCAGAAGCACTCTGTTGTGTAAATAGAAAACTGTTGGCTTTTGTTTCTACTTTTAAAGGTTACTTGAAAGCTTCCATGTACTCTTTGCTGACAGCCTTTTTCACCTGTTGGAGTTGAGTCTCTCTCCTGGGTATCAACACCTCTACAGCCTGCTGAGAGGCTTCACTTGAAGCTGTTAAAATGTCTCCTCTCGTATGCCCTTTCCTCCGATCTCTTGGATGGTCTCCAGCTGGCCTCGCTACTCTGTCAGCTTTTAGTCAGCCCAATTTAGTGAACGTGTCTTGGATTTGGCATTGTCTTGATTTCTGCATGTATTTTTTATCTGAAAAAAATGTGTTTGCTACTAGCTCCTATGTCTCTTATTTGTTTGATCAAAATAAAAAAAAAAATTAATTAATCTGCTTAGGATTTTTAAACAAATAGACTTTTGGCAAATCTGACCTGTTGCTCCTTTACCCTCTGCCCAGTGCCCTTTGAAATGTAATTAGGGGATTTCCTGTTTAAGGCACATCACAGCATGGGGCTTTACTACATCTTGATCTTCCACAGTTAAAAACAGCTGCTGCAAGATGAGGTCCCTTTATGCTAGGAGTAGCTGTTGAGACCTTATTTTTAATAAAAACCCCAGAGTCTGCTCCTCTAATCTCCAGAGTGGTTGAGAAGGTACATGTACTCGTTGACAGATGCCCCACCTCTGTAGCTTTGCTCTTTAGGAGCACTGGCTGTGCCCACTGCTCTGTCCTGCATGGTCACCTCAGGTGGCATTTGGCTCTGGGTTATAGTACATTAGGTGCCTGCATATGAGCCCAGAATCTAAACTTCTGCAGTGGCTGGTGAAGACCTGAATTACTGATCTCAGCAGTGCCTGAGCAGTTTGGCCACCCACCATCTGTGGGGTTTAGCTCTGTTGCTCTCACAGTGGGCTCTAGAGCCATCTGAGTGCTCTGCGGCATCAGAGATCTCTTGTGGAGCTGCCAGCTACAGACAAGGACCCACATATGCTGCTGACATCTCAAACTGTTCTGGACCACCCAGGAGGCAGAGGCAAGCCCCCAGTGCTGTTTTGGGTGTCACAGTCCTCCTGATAGTTCCCCTTTGCTGTAATGCAAGTGTATGACTCTCCTGCAGGTCTTCTGTTG
This sequence comes from Oenanthe melanoleuca, assembly GCF_029582105.1. Taxonomy (NCBI): domain Eukaryota; kingdom Metazoa; phylum Chordata; class Aves; order Passeriformes; family Muscicapidae; genus Oenanthe; species Oenanthe melanoleuca. The sequence continues at coordinate 29,520,309 of NC_079336.1, forward strand.
TATTTGCCAACCCCAAGCAATTGCCTCAAATATAACCTGAGATGGTGTCGGGCACCCCAGCAGAGGCACTGGATCAAGCACTTTTCATCTCTGGTACTGTAGCCAGTGAAGTCTTCTGCTGGTGCAAAGCTCTGTAGTCTACTCATGTAAATAGCTATTTACCAGGAACCAGAATAAGATCAGTAAGTGGGCCTGGAGCTAATCAAAAGATGTAGTTTTTCTGGTTTTGGATCTCAGACCCAAACAGAGAGGTATGGATTGAGACAGAGAGTCCTGCCTAACTCTGTAAAACACATCCTATAGAGAACAGCCACAGTGTTGAGGTCTATCCTGCACCATACCCATCTTGTTACTTTCCTTCAGAAACTGCATTTCCATCCCACAATTAATTAAGCTGGGGAAACCAAAAGTTGTGGTTCCCCTCTTCTTTTCCCAGAAATCTACTCATAACTTTGAGCACTATTTCCAGAAAAAAAATAACATCTTTTCTTGTTGATGTAAGACATTTTTCTATTTTATTATTTTAATAGAAGATAATTTCTTGGTATTGCTCTTCTGAAAAAACAAGCTATTTATGTAAATGTCAGAGTATGGATTTGGCAGTGTAGGTTTAAGCACTTCTTTCTGAAAATCTCAGCCAGAGGGAGATGGGCTAACATCCTGTGCACTGCACTGCAGCTCTGTGGCACAGTGATCCCAGTGCAATGCTCCACATGGAGCACTTATTAGCACACCACACTATATTTAGCAAAATGTGCCCACTGCTCGTAAGAGATGACTGAATAAACCTGATAACACAGTTGGCCTGACTCCTGTGGGACTTGTAACTGCCCACTGAGCAATAGAGATCATTATAATGTTTTAATTATATAATTCCCTTTTGCATAGTGCCATGATAGATAAGATAGAGTGTGTGTCAGCCTTTCCATTATAAACTTCAGGGCCCAAAGAATTAGTCATCCAGAGTAGGTGCTCATGTTGAGGTAAAACAATGTAGTACCATTTTTATATTACATAAACATATATAACTCAATTATTATTACGAACACATTAGTAACTTAAAGGTCCTGATGGAATCACAAGCTTCTCTTTGGGACCCTGTAGGAACAGAAGCCGCTCACAGTTATCTGGAGCAAACTGTCTCAATATCTGCAATAAAGTCTAACAGTGCTGAATCTCCCTTTCTCTCTTTTATTCCCAAAAGCATCTCCAAATATCTATGAATCATGTACAGTCACATTGATGAAGATGATACCATAAGATTTGCATAGAAACTCTTAGAAGAATCTTAATCTGTAATAAGGAACATTTTGGACAGATCATGTACTTCGGATCCTGCGCAGCCCAGATTTCTTGGCTAAAAGGGAAAACTTCCATGGAAAAAATAAAACAGCTATCTAAAAGTATTTGATTTTTTTTCTGCTGTTTCAGATACACTGAACTATGTCTCTTTGGGCCTGAGAAGTCCTCTACAAAATGTTTAATTAAATTAGTACATTTTAAGTATCTCCATTGAACATCTTACTGTTCCTTTCAAGGAAAACATTCTTCTGCTGCTTGTGGTGAAATCACAGGAACTGTATCTCTAGGTGAACTTCACAGGCAGCCTCAAGAGAACTATTCCACAATATCTCTCTAAGGCAAAGGATACCATTTTATTAGATAGACATATCACAAGACACTCTACTTCTCTCTTATTTTACAACTCTGTTAGCAGTCAAATGTGTAGTTCACAGAGCAGAGTGCTTATGCTGAAATATGCCTTTAAAGCAATACTGTGATCCTGTTAATTTCATACTTAGTTTGCAACAATTCTCTTTAGGAAACCTTAACTTAGGTAACTTTAAAACTCCAAGCCTCCTGTAGTCTTTTTTCATTGTAATTCCTTCCATGTTCTGGTGTACATAAAGCTTAAATATTACAGAATCTTACCTCATCATCACTTTCCAGCTTGTTTCCATGCCCAACAGACAGCCTTTTCTTACAGACAGCAGAGACCCAACAAGGCAAGGGTCAGACATTTTCATGAATGAAAATACTAAACCAGGTTAATGTAATAATAAAAGAATAAAATACTTTGGAGGCAGAAGGAAGATGACAGGATTGCACCTTATAAACCAGACTGAAGAGATCCCTATATTTCAGAAAGTTCAGACTTGTGGATTGGGAAATCAAAGAAAGAAACACATAAGCAAAGGACAAACTCTTTGGCAGTTTTCTCTAGGACTCAGAAGGCTACATGCAATGGGAGTGAATGTTTTGAGAACTTAGTGAGCTGTACACAGACATTGGTTTTTCTCTGAGGATCTAAGCTCAGAACTGACTGGTGACTCAATGGGATAACCCCTTCCCTCAAGTCCTCTCCACCCCCCTGAGAATGAATTTGGCTTGTCACAACATTAATAAACAGGAATCCCAGCCAATGACCACCTTTGAGGGGGACACATATTTCTGAGAAAATAGGTACAAGTGTGCTTTTAGCTTTAGATGTGTTTTGGGGAGGCCATGATCAGTTAGTCTAATAGAAAACCTGTGGATAATAACAACTCTTCAAGAATATTGAGGCAAGACCAAAACATGTATCACAGACTGTATGTGTTACCCTCTCAGTTTGAAGACTTGAATATAGGCTGGACCTGATGATCTCAAAAGTATTTTCCAGCCTAGTTAATTCTGTGATTCTGTGAATACTTACATTCAGAGAAACTACAGTCTAGCCAAGAGATTCTCCTCACATGGGTTTCTGGACAAGCCTTTATTTTTACAGCAGAACTGACTGAGTACTGAAAAAATAAGTGGAAAGGCTCAGGCAGGTTAGATTAGAGAAGGTGGTGTTATTGCTAAAAGGAACTTCTTAAAAAAATAATCACACAAGCATGCACATGAAAAGATACATTAGTTCTGACTTACTCATTCCCTAAATACCTTATTTAGGGTCAAGTCAGGTTGATCAGATTGATTTTGCCTCTGAAAGTCTGATTCACCCTAGCAACTGTGAAGGTTAACCTCCAGCTCTGATTTGTAAAAGAATTGAGAAAGAATGGGAGAGTAAGGAGCAACAGCATTGTGGGAGTCCAGAGTATTCCTCTGGCTTCCTTGGAAGATTTAAGACCCCCCTGGCGGGGTCCCCAAAGACCCTGGAATGGAACCCAGGTGTCTCGGGGGCTGGATTTGGCTCCTTGGAGCAGTTTGCCAACATTGAGAGAAGAAATGCAAGCCACAAAAGTAAATGGAGTGTAAATTAAACTGTTAGAATGTAGAATTAGCAGATTTCTAGAATGTTTGTGATAAGGGACACGTGGCCAACATGGAGAATTGGGGGTGTGGATATTCTTCCTCCTTCTTCTCCGTGTCATCCATGCTGGGTGACACGCTGGCACTTTTAGATTGGACAAGAACAGATCTGGACCATGTAACAAGATTGTATTGTATTGGGGGTCATTTGTAAATACCTAGTACGTAGTTTAGACTATAAAAGATAAGTCCTGCCTCTGCCAGGCAGATTCTGCCATGGACGTCTGGCGAGCAGACTGCTGTTCGCTGGACAAAGCATTCCTGAGATAAGGAACAATAAACAACCATGAAAACCTCTAAGAACAGCCTCCTGCAGTCTCTCATTGGCGGGCATTGGAAAGAGCTGGGTTCCAAACCACCTGCATGTCCACCAGAGGTGATCTCAGCTCTAAGGAGACACCTCAGGATGTGACACAGCATAGTTTGAGAAAAAGCAAAAAAAACCCCAACATTCCTCATACTTTCTAATAGTTCAGAGCAGTGATAGCTAAGGTGAGCAACATTAGAAAAGCGATATTTTTACTCTGGAATCTGTAAAAAAAAAAAAAAAATTACAGTGAAGATCATACACTTAAGAGATCTTCCTGGGTTGTTTTTTTTTTTTTACTTCTGAGAGTTTCTGAACTTTTTCACGGTGTCTTTTAGGGAGTCAATGCTGTGTTATTGTGGTATCATTAGTACTCAGACTTTTACTGGGAAAATTTTTGTGTGTGTCAAGCTAATTGGATTTATACATGTATTCAGCAGCCAAGAAAATGTAGCCCAGGGCACCATTCTAGGAGTTGATATTCTGAGCTACCTTCCAAATGAAGAAAGCAAAACATGGTCTGTACACATGGAATCTCAGAAAGGATTGTGGGACCTGGAACTGCAGTATTGAGGATTTAATTTTCTCTTTAGTTTGATTATTATTTGAATATTAATTTCTCTTACAGTAGTATGAAGAAATTTTTTTTTCATTTTGACAAAGCTTGCCCACTTCTGAGGGTGTTAACTGCTAGAAGCCTGTGACTTCATATCAGTGACATTTTATTCCTTTATAGATACAACTTTTTTCACATTAGCATGGAGTAATGGAAGTTGCTTATTTTATTTTATTTTCTGCTACTAATACCCATAAGGAGGATGAAGTTAAGTTACTCAGATATTTTAGCAATAGAGAAGACACATAGCTCTCTTTTTGTATTTTTTAGAGAGAAAATATAGGCAATACAGGCACCCTGTTTACCTGTCACAATTTGTGATGTGGCTGAGCCTGCAGTGAAATAGGTGTATAGACTGTACAGCAGATGGGAAGCTCCCTGTAGGGCTGCAATGCAGTGCCATGAAAGGGTGCAGAGCAGCTGCCCGTGGGTTGTTTGGTTTCCTCCTGCTGCTGCAGCAGCAGAGCTCCCGGAGCGCCGGCAGCCCCGCGGCTCGCGGACGCCTCCCTGTGAGCCTCCTTTCAAAATTCTTCATAATCCCTGTAGGCAGGAAAAGATGTGGGCTTTTAAATCATATTGATCTTTTCTTATGCTGCCTTCCAGATGCCCATCACTTGGTCCACATCTTGAGGGCAACCATGGTATGTGATGGCAGCAGAAGCCTTACTAGCATTGCACAAAGCAGACTGATGGCTTCAGATTCTGTGTGGTATAGTTCACTGTGCCACAAGGTTTCTCCTCTGTGTAGGCATCAATGTTCATCCCCACTTCCCAAACCTTTTTCCAACAGATCTATCCTCGTATTTCTTATTCTTTTAGTTGTGTGGTTGGCCAAAACCACCTGTGCAAAATAGTTACCATTGAGGGGTATTCCCCCAGTCACCTTTTCTTTAAGATTTTTGGTTCTACTAGAGAGAGCCCTTCTCTTCCAGTTTGTCTCAAGTTTAACAAGCCTACTCTGGTTCTCCAGGATAGCAACAAAAAAATTGGAAACAAACTTAATTCACAAGAGGCTTAAAATAGCACTGTAGTGGGAGGCAGGATTTTTGAGCTTGTTTTCACATTTTGAAAATTCCACTGTTTCTTTGAGAAGAGAAACAAAAGGATTACTTTCATGAAATTGTTCCAGGGTTTTTAGAGCCCTATTTGTTACAGAGTCAATACCAGACTTTGGGCATAATAACCCTCAAGTAGCAACTTGACAGGAAAGTTAAAAAGGCACAAATTCTGTTAAGAACGTAAAACTGAACTAGGGATGCACAGTACATGTTTCCATTATGATTTTCCCCAGTAACTGCAACAATCAAGCTAGTAAGAGCCATCACAGTACCTTACAAGTGATGCTTATGCTCTGCTATGTTGTCTCTCTAACAGACTGGGGTGAAGTCCACCATGAGGCTGTCTATAAACGCATCCACTCAATCTTCCTGGGTGGGCAACAACAGACCCCCACTATAATGTCATCTGTCCCCACCCCCTTTAATCCTGACCCATAAGCTGCCCATCAACTCCTCATCCATCCCCAGTGGAGTTCCATGCACCCCTGCTGGCCATTGACACAGAGGATAGCATCTCCTCTTCCTTTGCCAGTCCTTCCATCCCAGCACTCCAGCTGTAGGAGCCACCATCCCATCACTTCTCTGTGATGCCACTGAGGTCACAGCCCTGCTTGTATGAGCACATTTCTAACTCCACCTGCTCATTCCCTATGCCAAGTGCATTCCCACAGAGGCACTGCTGTGTCCCTGATGAGACAGACTTCCTGGCTGGAATATCTGTGAGTCCTTTGTGCTGCTCTGCAGGTGCTCCTGCTGACCTGTGACTCCTTTCTGGCTCTGGGCATCTATGGCCAGCAGTGGCATCAAACTGAGGAGTGGGATGGACTGAGGCTTTCCTCTAACAGCAACATGACCAAAAATGATCATACTCCAGACACGCACTACACCACATAAAAACTGCTTTATTGATTGCAGTTTACATGTTACAATCAACTTATGATTCCAATCATTAGGCCAGCTGCTTATAATAAGCTGCCACCACAGTCACATGGGAACTGGACAAAGAGATGTTAGTGGCTGAGGCATCCTCAAATGGAATCAGTTCGGCTTCTTGGGCATTGAAGAGACAAGCAGATAATACAAAGCATACATTGTTCCTGAATTAAGAGACAGAAAAGATATTTTCAGATTAGCACACTGAATTCCTTTCAAGTCAGCTTTCCAGTTTGTTCCAGAAGAAATACTGACAATAAGCAGCTGCAATTCAGACAAAATACATTCCCCCAGCCATGTCTTAATTTTTTTTGGTAATTCATATTTTAGAGAAAAAAGAACATCTCCACAGGCTACACAAAAAGAAAGACACAAAAAAAGAGTGGGGAGAGGCATGTCTATGGAACCTACACAATCAAGAAGTAATTGTTACTCATTCTTAAAGTAGCTGAACTGAAAATCCTTTTGATCAAGAAATTTAAGTTAGAGGCTATTGCAAAAATAGGTAACAAGCAACATAAAGGTTAAATATATACAGTATTATGAACCTTGGTTATAATTCTGCTAGTTTTCACAGCACATGAGAACTCAGTACACTGAGTATCACCTACCACTAAGAGGAGTCAGGCTAGTGTGAAAACTGGTTCATGTATGTGCTATAATTACATTTTACTCCTTTGCAGAATAGATAAAGTAGTTCTGTTTTTCTCTAATACCATGCATGAAACCTGAAGGAGTATTCAGACCACAGTACTTAGTCTGGGAAAAAGCCATATGAAAATCTAAACTTGGAAAAAGCACAAATGAATACGCAGTATCTCCTCTACATAAATTTTGTATGTTATAAAGAACAGACTGAACACATTGTGTAATTATTTTACAGAGAAAACACCATCTCTGCCAGAGACTTTATCAAAGAAGAAATATTTTAATACCAGTGCACTGGAAATTGTACCAAGCATAAATATTTCAGTATTAGCCTTACCAAACATTGTAAGACCCGCAGTGGTTCTGTACAACAGAGAATCTTTTGCCCCGCCTTTAAGATGCACTGGGAGGCCATTGTCCTCCTAATGGAAACAAGTGACAAAAATAAACTATTTATATGCAGTTCTTGCAATATGGTGTTAATGCAACAATTATCCAGCACAAGAATTACTACCCCACATTATCTTCCTGACTCCCAAAACACACAGAACCTTATTTAGACCCCACTCTGTCCTGAAAGGTTTCATTCTGGTATCAGGTGATGACTCATTAGGGGAGTACAATAAATCATGTGCACAGTTCTTATCTAAAACAGTGACTGGCAGATGCCTGAACACTTCTGACACCAGCCAGACCCCTCGGGTGCATGGGATGTGATTACCATCCTAGAAACCTCCCATCCATGTCCAGCATAGTCAGTCCCTGCTACAGGCAGCAACACTGGGAGGAGTCTGTATTGTCACTTGGTGGCATACAGGAAACTGTTCTGCTCCACCCAAAGTAAAACTAAGCACCAGATCTACACCTGATCTTTACCCCTGTCAGTAAGATCACACTGCTCTGGACTTCAAGCCAGCCTCCAGGGCTGGTGACTTGCAACCTACTCCAGGCTTAACTTGCTGTCCCACAAGAAAGGAATGAAAGGAGGAAGAGAGGTGCCTAGAGATCCCTGCCAGCAGAAACGGAACCCCTGACCCTCTTCCATCACCAACATCACCCTCCCATTTCCTTCCCCTTGGCTCACAATGAACACCATGCTCCTTAGTCAAGTGTCAACAAGACTGGCTTTTTCTTTCAGGGAAAAGGAAAGTTATAAGATACTAAAACTATTTAAGTGGGGCTCCTAATATACTTGGTCCCTTTCATGGATCTGAAGCCAAGTTTGTCCTCAGTATGAAGCTACAGCTCCAGGTTGTGACTCAGCTGGGATTACTCTCGAGTGTTCTGTGCTTTTACTACTTTACTCAGAGGCCCTATCAATCAAGAAAAGAGCAATTCAGAAATTATTTTTAAAGATTCAATGGTTTTCAAGGAACGAATCCAATTTCTTAAAACCTTTACAGTTTTCATAACTGAGAAATACGGTAATACCACATCCTAATTAAAAATTATGGTGCTTATCTATGAACTATAGAAAGAGATGTAAGATTTCAGGTTTCCTTTTTCACTATATTTCTGTCTCCTCACTTTTTTTCCCCCATACCAACTCATTTCAGAGTACTTTATCTGCCTAATACTTATGAAAAATTCCAGTACAAATCATTTCATGGGGTAAAAAAAAAACAAAACTAAAGACAACTCAAGTATGAACGTAAAAATACTCAACCTCCGCAGAAAATAACTGCTAATTGCAAACGCTCTAGTCACACAACTGATTTTAAAAGCTCTCTTCAGATATAAAGGGGAGCCTGACCAGGTCTTTAGAAAAAGAACATGCAGTTATCTACTAAAACCTTGTTAATCTACTAATGTTATTCAATTCATTCACTACCTCATTACTTTTCATTACCTGAAAAAGCTTCTGACCCTCAGAAACCCTATTTTCCAACTGCCTGCGTGAAGCAGTGCTTATGGTTCTCTGGGAAATCTGGCGAAGAGCCTGAAATAAAAAATAAACAGTGTTTTAATAAAAGTGTCATTTTACAGCTCTGTCCACATTGGGTAGAAAATGCTGCTTTGAAAAGAAAGAAGACAGCAAATAAAAAGGCTGTTATAAACAAACAAACAAACAAACACAACACTTCACCAAAACACATTAGTTTTGAATTCAGTACATTTTTCAGCAAACTTTGTAAAGCACTGCTTGACTAGCTACCTGAAAGGGAAAAACTCGGGAGAATTTCCTTCAGTAAGATACAGTGGATTTAGGGATCTGCAGCATAACCTTCAGGTTCCCTTTCACGGGAAATCTCGGCCTCTGCCCCTTAGACCTCAGTTTTAGACACCACTTTCTGTGTCAGGGACAATAAAAATATTATTGTACCTAGCAAAAGGGACAATAATATTTTTATCAAAGATGTTTGTGTCCTATCACTGCTGCAGTTCACCTCCGAGCAACCAGCCCAGGAGACAACCTTCACAGCGCTAAGGAGGCACCTCCATCCTGCCACACACACAGCTGAGATCACCCTGCTGTGTCCTGAGCTGCAATCTGTCTTCATCTCCTGATCATACAGGGCAGCCTACCAAAACCAATGACCTGTATACAATTCTTTAATCTGCCTTCGCTAAAATGTCGAGGCTCAAAGCGCGGTAGCTCTAAGCTGCCAGCGGCCTCGGCCTCCTTCAAGCAACATTAACAGCACATCGTTCCCACACTATTAACACCGCTATAAACGCAGCCACGGGGCGAGCAAACATACAGCTGATGCTGGCTGCAAGGAACGGGACAAGGCATCTGCTGTCCTTACCCACCTCAAATAAAATATTTCTATAAAATATTTCTCCCTAAAGACGAGCTAAGCGTACCCGAGCCCCCCGACTCGACCTTATCCCCTCAAGTCCCCGAAGCTCAGCACTAGGTGGAGCGAGCCTAAGACCTTGCTCCGACCCCGCAGGCGGCTCGGCAGCGCCCGGCAGGGACCGCGGCGAGCACGGCCGAGCCCCGCGGCCGGGCAGCATCGGAGCGAGCCCCACACGCCGCCGGCCGCCCCCCCGGGCCTCACCAGCGCGTTCCGCCACATCGCGCCTCTTGGTCCTGTCACCTCCCGCCGGCAACAAGGGCAGCGGAAGGGGAAGCGGCTCCCCCGCCCACGGCGGACGCGCCACAGAGGGAGCGGCCCGGAGCGCCGCCGCACAGCCCACAGCGCCCCCCGCCAGTCCGCCCGGCGCGGCCGGCTGCGGCACCGCCGCGGGGCTGGGCTGGGCTGGGCTGGGCTGACCCAGCACCGGGGAGGGCGAGCGGTGACCTCTCTGAAGGCGCAGGGCGGCAGGGCTGCGGCACACCGGGAGCGTTTGTTTCCTCACGCCACACAGCCCCGGCGGGGAGCTGCTGCTGCCACGGCAGTCTGTGGTTGCAGGCCGCCTCCCTCCGCCTTCAGAGGGCGCCTTGGGAAACGCACGAAACGTCCCCCCGACCTCCTACATGGAGAATTTTAAATCTCCTTTCGCTGAAAAGTGTAATACCTGCAGAGGGCGGGATGCGTGTCCTGGGAGAGCAGCGTCCTGGGCTGGCCATGCCCAGGGGCCACTTGAGGCAAGGACGCCGAGCGAGGCAGAGCCCGGGTCCGGCTCGGGGCCGCGGGTCTGGCACCCCGGGGTGGATGTGGCACCCTTTGTTGAGTCACCAGGCTCAGAAAACCCCGAAGTACCCCTTGTAGCACCTGCCCGCTGCCTCGAGCTCCGTTACAGCGGGGATACCGAGTACTCTGCGTGGGAAAAACAAACCAACTTCAGCTTCGTGTTTCGCGATGTATAATTACATAGAGTGAATGCCGGAATTGTGTTTGTGTTCTCAAGGAAGAATCATTTGCCCTTCAAGAAGCTGCTCTGAGAAGCCTGTTTTTTCTGCATTGCAGATCTAGCCCCGTAATTGGATCTTCCCATGCTTCAACCTTAAGCTGAAACACAACGCTGTCGGGAATGCTCTCCTGGCTTTGCGGCAGCTGAAGTGCACTTGGGTTTTGGCATTACAATGCTTTTGCGCTGGTGCCAAACCTGACGATGAACAACGTCTGTCAAACACAACAAATTAGTGCTCAATTCAGTATGAAAATAACGAGGATCATATCTCAAAGCACTACACTTCTCAATCTGATGAGCTGTCTCAGAAACTAAAAATGTGATGACAAAGAAGTATTTATAGGTATAGGTTTAGCTGTGCAGGATATTAAAAATAGCATTTAAAAAGCATAGTCATGGACAAATAGGTGCTTTAACAAAGGAGGAAACTGGATGCATTATTTAACAGAGAGTTTTCAAATATTCAAGCAGTGTTATTACAGAATAAATACTTAACACTTAAAAATACATTACTACCACTGCAAGAGAGATTTCCATTCATTCCTCTTGCAGTCTTATGAATGTATACAATATTTTATTCTGATTTTCATACACTCAGTTGTATTGAGATACTGGTAAAGGGATCATAATTCACAGAGAAAATATTATCCTAGTTTCTGCTGTGTGGACTACGTTCTGGTATGTCTGAATCTAAACTTCAGGGATAATTTCTGTAAAAATACACTTTTACAACAGAAAGGTCATATTTAAGGACTGGCATGTGAGTTACTGACCCATCAAAGCTACATAAAAATTGCTCAGAGCAAGCACATCTGGTCTCTTCAGTGTTGACTAATTCGTGAAGAAATGAGAACTTGAGGGAATGAGAAATGGCAACTTGCTGCTTTAGGATGAAGATATTTCATTAGAAACAAATACACTGCTTCTTCCTAACTGAAAAGGGCAACTCTTGAATATATTGCATTCTATAACAAAATTGCTTATCGAAAGTCATTGTTGATCGGCTCTGTTTAAACCAGAAAGAAACCACGGCTGTTAATCTAGTGTTTAAAAGCATTCAAAGTGTTCTACCTCTTCAGTCAGTAATACAAGGGTACATAAATCCTGCTAAAGACACATAAAATTAGGCCTCAGTAGGCAATCCTAGAGACAATATTTTTCTTTCTGCCAAGAATATCAGAGCCCAGTCCTTCCCATTTTTATAACAGAACTAATGAGATTATTAATTACATTCTTGCACCACTAACACTAAGCAATTCACCATTTTATTTTGCAAAATTTGGGCACAGTACTCAGGTAAAAATTCTATTAAATTTCCACATAACTCTGGTATTCCATTTGCTCAAATTTTTTATTTTACATGACCTTTATCTAGGGTCCAGTGAGAAAGATCTCCACATATTTCAATTTATACTTTTTAAAAGACTTCTTGAGCTTAATGATTGACTTACACTTATTCCTCTTTGTTTCATCCCTGTCATAAAATGAGAGATAATCTTCCACTTCAGACTTGTAGAAGCAGTTGATATAACTCAAGTGGATGGTATCACTTTGCTTTCAAGCAGAGTCTGAGGATGTTCAGAATGGGCGGCTTATGGGGAAGTACTTTCTTACCTGAGACTCAGGTCATGTAAGGACCTGCTAATTTTTATCAGGCCATTTCCTAATGGCCTTCAGTCTTAATTGAAACTGTCAAATAAGATTAGACTTCACATTTAGGTACAGAAGGCAATATTGAACATTCTGTGTGTGAGCTAGAAGAGAGGGAATTTTTACATGAAAATACTCCTGGTGCTCTGAGGAAAATTTAATACTATTATTAAATAAACAAACAAAATCCCAAAACTTTTCACAATTGGGCTTTCTGAAAATAAACCTCAGAGTCTGGCATTTTTACACTGCCAGAAGCAGTCTCTTCAATAAACTGGACACATTGCTAAGAATAAAGCAAGAATGAAAATCAGTTAGATTTTCTTTTTTTTTTTGCTCTTCTTTGAAGAATTTTGTGCAGATTGTTAAATACAGACAAGCCTTTTATATGTGGAACATTATGGGGTATTGGAGAGGTTTTATGTTGAATTATTGAATAAAAAAAAAAAACCAAACTTATATAATACCAAGGGTAGATCACATTTTCAGGAAAGATCAGAAACCACTGTCTTGTCACAGGAACTCTGAAGATCAGATTACTCAGTGTTTATGCAATGTTCTTTGTCTTCAGCAGTTGTATTCCAGTAACTTATTTTTTTTAATTTACTGTAGGTACCTGATTTCGACTTATGTCACTTTTTTCCACTAAGCAATCTCTTCAACTCATCTAACTGTTCTTTTCCCACTGCAAGCAAGGTATGTGAGAGAAGGCTGCAGTCATTAACATTTCCTGTGAATCCAATCCAACCAGCCTTTCTCATTGCTCCATTTGCAGATGGTTACTTGATCTACACGGTTCACGGCATTTCCTCCCTCAGAAATTTCTATTAAAAAAAGACAAAACTTGCATCCTTCAAGGTTTGATATTCATAATTAATCCTTGAAAGATTCCAAGGATCCTCCAAGGATCTCCAGTTATCAACATGACATCCAGACAAATGAGCATGACTGAAGGAAGAGTTTACAAATTTGACCAATATTTTAAACCCTTATAAGCATTTTAAGTTCCATGGGCACACTGCCCCATATATTTATTGCAAAACACTCTCAGAGAACTTAATTGCAACAAAAACCAGACTGCAATTCCCACTCTTGTGCACTTCATTGAGATTAAAGACACATTGACAGCTATAGTAAAAAAAAAGTAAAAAAAAAACAAAGAAAAAGGAATTGAAAAATATTACAAGGTGAAGACAGAAAAATACTTCTTTTTTAATTTTCGGCACAGCCCAAAAAGTAGCCTTTCCCACTCGGAAAAAAATAGGAATGAAGCAGAATATATTTGCATTTCAAGTGACACAGTTTAAAAAACAGAGTATTTTAACAACCACTAATTGTGAGACATCCCCTTGCTCATTTACTCTATCTTGGACTAGCAGCTAGTCTACAGCTGAAAGCCAGATTAACACATTCTGCAAGTTTTTGAGAGTACATTACCCTTATTCTGTAATTCCAGCAACATGAATACAACACTGTAAATAAAATATTAAAAGCTACTATTTGAAAGCAGTGGCTGTACTATGCAAATAAATTATTATATGGAGTTATAGAGAGCTAGCACACTGGAAATGCTGCCTCATTCCAGTTTATCCAGACTCACACATTTCAACTCTTAGGCTACACAAGTAATTAAGTAAAACCAGTCATGTGATTATGTGATAAAGTAATAGTTTTGTTTAAAGTTGCTTGTAGATTAAGCTACTAGACCATGCATTTTTTTAAAATAAATATGCAATCCCAGAAATACAACTCATTTAAAACTGCATTTACACTTAATTATATATTTTCATCCAGATAAAAATAAATACATGTTCAAGAACAAAACCAAATCTCTTACTAAATGGTTTGCAGAATTTATTAAGTCTCTTTTAATATACTCCATACTTTATCAAGCTAGTTGCATATAAAGTGATCTCCACCATATACATTACAGTTTCTGTGCATCATCTAAAAAAAAATCACCAAAAAGTAATATCTTACAGGTTGCAGTTAACTTTTAATTAACCTAAAGGTGAATCCTTCTGTAATTTAAGACACTAACCTGCACATTGTGTCTAACTGCAGTATTTAAATTATGTTTCACAGCAAGCTAAACCTGCATTTCAGGGAAAAATGTCACTGCCATCTCAACTTCTGAACTTCTAGTCTACTTCCTTAACACCGCAAAAAATTAATGTGGTGTTCACTCCAAATAAGGAAAAAAGTATAAAGTTCCCTTAAAACAAAGCCTGCTCAGAATACATATGCTTTAAAAAAATTAGGAAACTCCTCCAAGTAAAAGGAATTCACCCAATGTATGAATCAAAAAAACCTTTTAGTTCTTCTTGATTAATGCTTGGTGCTGCTCATAAAAAGCAAAACCAGCAAAAAGTGAATTAGTACTGGATATGACTTAAAGCAAAGAAAATTATAAAAATATTATACCTGCAACATGCATGTCCCAATTTAGATCAATCTTTTAAAGGGTCTCATACAGATAATTAACAAATAAGATTTTCTGGTATTTTCATAGGATGCTCATTTACTGGCCAGGCACATATATTGTAAATATACAAAGAATCCAGAGTGCTGAAGTTTACAGAGCACTTAAAGGATTTAATATAACAGAGGTGGGTAGGACACAGGAAAAATATTTAACAACTTGTATAAATATATTAAAATCTCAGCAAGAAATGTAGGAGCCCATGCACACAAGACAGTAAATCGAAGAAAACATTTAAGACTTGACTTCTTCCAACAGCACTGACACCTGAATTCTGGAAAGTCAGCAATTTACAGCATCTTATAACCATCTCTCTGCACACAATCTAAATGTACTGAATCATACCAACATGACATAGCACATGAACAAGCAGCAGATGCATCAAGGGAACAGGAGCTATATGCATCATGTGGCCTGCCCAGTTAGAGGCAAACATCAGAAAAACTGTTTCTGACATAGGCTGAGATACAATCAATAAAGCTAATTGTATACCCGTCATTTTCAGAGTTAATCCACAGTATGGGAAAGGGGAGCTTTAGGTAAAAATTATGCACCCAGTCTCAGAAATGACAGAAGCACAGATTTGTCTTTCAAAAACTGGGTCCATTCTGGACTGGCCTTGATGCACATGCAGTACAGTTATTTTCAGAATGCAAGATTAATTGGGAATGTCTGCACTGGTGTTTCGATTGCCATATTTGTGATGAATGAACAGCAATACCACTCCTAAGAAGAAGCATATGGACCCAACAGTGATGTAAGCAATTCCCAGGAAGGGATTTTTGCCTCCCATCCACGAGATGGTGCTCAGGATCATCCTCTTTCGTCCATCAAAACTGTGTACAGGATAATCTGAAAAACATTTAGGAAAACAAGAAGCAAGTGTCCAAACCCTGCTTGAAGTGGGCACATGAAAATTTTGGGTCTTTTCACTCAGGTTCCAAATACTAACTGCTGCCTTGGGAACTGGAATTGCAAATATGAAACATTCAGCTGTTCTTTTTGGCTAAAACTAATCTGGGCATTGTCAGCTACTTCAAAACAAAAGCCATGTTAGGAGACACTAAAACCCTGAAGAGTAAAATGCACGACTTTGTGGGTTTATGAAAGTATCTTCAATAAAGTGAGGGAAATATAAATTTTAGTCCTTGTGTCTATTTTACTACAGAATTTTTCTTTATGTTCAGTTTTACATGCACTCTCCACACTTCTACAGCAAAGGAAAACACTGCAATAGCTATATAAAAAGTATTATTAAGTGCTTTTGAATTTTAAGAATTCAGTAACTATGAGAACCGTTCTTCTCTAGTCTCTTGCATCTTGATCCACAGCTCTGTCATTTTTGTGACTTTCAAAGTCAGTCTGCCTTTCATTGCATAGTATAATCTCACCTTGAAGTTACAGTTCTTAAATTCCTCGGCTACCAGCTACCTGTTCTTTCCTCTTTTCCTGTGCTTTTCTTAATTCCTTCGCGCATGCAACCGATCTGATTTCCCTGTCCCCATGAAGCTATTAATGCTATAAAACTAGCTCAGAAGTAGACAGTAACAGTCTATCTAGGTCTCAGTGCCAGTTTTCAACCACAGCTCAATACCATCTTTTTTAGGAGATGGTAAGAAAAAAGGCTAGTTGAATCTGATAACTTGCAAATATATGCTTCTGTAACCCTTCTGCTTTCAAAGGATACTGTATGCAATATCCAAAGAATATTTTCCAGCCTGTAAGGTAGGCTGAAAGTTATTCTTCCTTTCGATGAGACGATAGAGCTTGCGGAACGTTGGCAGAGCAGCTGTGCGCATCCACACGATGAAGTCCTCATTGATAAAGCCGTTGTTGTCAGGCTCTGGGTCCAGCATATACACTGGCTTGGGCCAGTTCACAGGTTTTGTTGTGCCTAGGATTAAACAAAAATAATAAAGTATTTCAAATACAGGATGGAGTAACACACTGGCTCATCAAAATCCATTCTAATATCACGAAAAACCACATTAACTTCTAAACAGAATGTATGAACAGACAGGCTGACTCACTACTATTGCAACACACTGGGCTGCAAAGGAACTTTTTATTTTGCATTTATATTGTTTGAATTCTATAAGTAAATAACATAATTAATGACAGCACTATCTATTTGCTTAAACAATTGATGTGGGTAAGAAGTCATGTCTCAAAGCACTGCTTGGTGAGTAATTCTCCATTACGAGGTAGATCCTCTGCTCACTCGGTAGAATTTGAGAACCATTTCCTGAACTATGAGCAAGTAATGTTGTAAAAAACATTTCAGATTATGTCCAAATGCTTTTGCTACTGCTATTGGGAATACAATTCCACATTGTATTAGCATAAGATATCTGCTTTTCCAAGGGTAGCCATCACACTGACAACACGTTATTTGGCTATGACTCAGCAAGAAACCCACATAGAGTTAAGCCTGAAGTTATTACATACCTCACATAAACACATATGCACTTAGGGCCCTTAGAAGACTTTTCTGACATAGTACCCAAAAGAAACTTTTATTTGCCGAACTGTATATAACCTAAAATATGAGACACATCACTCACTTCTAGTAAGAAAAAAAAAAATCGGTTTTTTTAGAGAACAGCACAACCTAGCCATATAAACATTCAAATGAAAACTCCATATGCAGAGTTTCATTTAACAACTGCAAGATTTCTTTGTAAGTTAAATCCAAACATGATAGAACTTGCACTGGTCTTGACTGGAAAAAAAATTAAATTTCTTTACAGTGGCTAGTATGGGACAATGTTTTTGATTTGTGTTGGACAGAGTGTTGATAAAGAGTGATTGTTCTGTTATTGCTAAGCAGTATTTGCCAGCATCAAGGCCTCTTCTGCTCCTCACCTCACCCCACCTGTGACAAGACTGAGGGTCCAGGAGAGATTGTGAGGGGACATGGATGACCAGAGAGATATCCCATACCACAGAAAAGGGCAGACAGAGGTAGGCAGGGCCTACTTTGGCTCAGAGACTCATATGGCAGTGAGCAATTATTTTCTTTTGCATTACTTGTTTTTCTTGAGTTTTGTTTTCCACTTTCCTTGCTGTGTTTTTGGTTTGGTTGGTTGTTTTTAATTACTAAGCAGTCTTTATCTCAACCTATGTGCCGTTTCACTTTCAGCCTTCCAGTTCTTCCATCCACTGAGCAAGCGCATGGTTAGTGAGACACTGTGTGATGCTTAGCTGCCAAGTGAGGTTAAACTCCAGCAGCATACATTACACATTTTTTAGTATTCAGGGTACAAAAAACCAATATATATTTAAAACTACCAAATTAATGATTAAAAACCAAACACTTCCATTAAAAACTTGCAGCTTTTATTACTTCAAGACAACCTTTCAAATAGCAGAGTAGTCCTTAGCTTGGATTTCTTCAGAGAACATTTATTTAGCGCATTCAGTAAAATGTCAGTGAGGCAAAACTTTGAAATTAAAATGTGTTTGAAATCAAAACTGAAATCGAAATGCACTTGAAGCATTTTGCTATTCTTAAAATTTCACTTTTTTTCTTTTTTTACCTTGGAAAAGCGCAGTTAAGTTGTTTCCATCTCCTGTAGGATTCCTGAACTTCACATTTTTATCTGTCCACCATGCAATGCCTTTTTTGGTCAAAGTAATCGGAGTCCTTGTGTCATTATCAATGCGGTATAACTCCAGTGTATCTAAAGACAAAATCAAATTAGAAGACCAGCTGCAGAAACTTTCATTAGACAGATGATCTTGATAACACTGAAACAATTACCTCCAGGAGAAAACAAAACAAAAATAACCGGGCACGGCATTTACTATCAGCCTGACACAATCACAAGCTGTTAATTTGCTAAGAATCAAGTGAAGTGACTAAGAATCACTGTCTATGAGACAGCAGTTTATTATCCATATATGGTATCTATGTTTCTACATCATAGCAGTAGCAGATTCTCACAACAGGTATTTCCATCCTTCGCGTGCTATGAGATTAAATTATTCTCTTAGCAACTCTGAAACAAGTACAAGCAGTACATGACATTTATTTTATTCTGAACAATGAAAACATGTTAATTCAAAATAAAATAGCTCACAGTATCTTTATTCAGAATAATGTGCAACACAACAGAAAATATACACTAGATCACAGACCCCTATAAATGATAACTTTAAATTGTTACCATACCATTAAACATACTGTTGGCAATAGCTCCACAAGGAGCAATGGGTTTGTCCTCATTTGTGCGGTAAGGCTCACATTCCTTACTTGGATTCTGACAGTTAGAAAGAAAAAAGGCAAATGAGTCTGTGCTGGTTTATACAACTAACCTGCTTTTTATATTATCATCATGAATTATAATACTTTACAGTTATTTCCAGTTAAAAAATATAGATTCCTTATGGTTGCCTACTGTTATGCAAACATTCTAGTACCTCATTATCATGAAACTAAATACTCTACGTGGTGTATCTATGCAACAGTCAGAAATCAGTTGCTCATTCACATCCAAACATGAATACCTACGTGTAGTGAACTGTTGTCTCCATTTAGCTGGCTGTCATCTCGAGATTTCACATAACGACGGTGGTTTTGATAGAAGTTGGAAAGTCCGTAATACATGAATACATTGCTCTACAAAAAGCAAGACAGGGCAAGAGGGATTTTCATTCACACAAACCTGCAGTTTTAAGCTCTTAAACTCTTAGGTTTATAGCAACATTCATAAATAAGAACTTCAATCCTCTCTTCATACTGAATACATAAAAGTACTGTCCTAACAAGGCTGAAATCAAACAATATAAACGTGCCACCAACTATCAGAATGATATTCACCAGCATTATTCCCAATATCTGTCTTGTCCAGTGTAGAACCCATAAGCCTCATTTGCCTCCAATCTGCCAGAAAGCACTTCTCTAGTATTTCCAATTCCTGCTGAACTGAGATTTTTTAAATCATGCAGGAATAGCTCATCTATTCTCCAGCTATGTGACACATAGGGTAACTCTAAATGTGTAAAACACAAGTATTTTTAATGCTGTCTTAATGCTTGCATACTTAATGTTGTACATTTCCAGATAAAGAGAGGCATTAAGAAACATCTCAACCCTGCTGATGAAAAAGATAACAAAAATCAGATCCAAGTTCAAAGGAAATCTAAAAATAATCCTCTAAAACAGAAAAAGTGACAAAACTTCCATTTTCAATATGAAATAGATCATATAAACCATTCTGACTTCATCCTGCATACAGGGCAGCATACCTCAAATGAATGTTCCAGTGTGAAATTGATGGTGCATGTACAAGGGCTGTCCCAGGACACATTTAAGCATTTGTTGCAGGGACTATAAGGTTCTGTTCCTGTGTAGTCAATCTGTAATAGGTAAAACAGTCATTAATTTACAATGGAAGACTTAAGAAAAATCATTATTAAGCCAAAGAGTTCTTGTAACATTTATTTTGCAATCATATCTCAACACCAAGAGCACATTCAGGCCTATCTGACAATCTCAAGAAGTCTCTTCCAACCTTAACCATTCTATGATTCTGTAAACCAGTTTTTGGTTCTGACTATATGCTTGATTTCAGATGCAAACAAATTTAACACTGAGATAAAATTACTCCCAGAGCAAAACCAAATAAAACCAACAAGCATCCCCCCCCAGCCCCAACCCAAACCAACCAACAAATCCACACCAAAACAAAACCAGCAGACACTCCAGACAATATGATGTTTCCAAACACACATACACTATGAAAAGCAGATCTCAGCTTTTACATGCTTTCCAGAGAGATAAAGCTTTTAGAAGTCTAGGTATTAAAAAAGTAACTATTTACAATAGAAAACTTGCTTTGTTGACCATTTTCAGACACCTAATTAGAAGAAAAAATATAAATATCACTTAATGCTCAAAAATTGTCCTGAAACAGTAAAGATTAATACACCAAAACTGTTTTGTCAGGAATGGCAGAACAATCAATATATGGACAAGAAAGATGATCAGCATGAATCTGGCTTATACAGTATGTTTTGTCTTGAATACTGTAGCCCATAAAAAGCATTTTTTTAAAATCTGTACATTCAGCCTTAGCAGCCACAAGCTCACCCTACAGTCCAAGCCAACTCAAGTAGCTTGACCACATTAGCTCTCTCTCATATGCAGCTCCAGCAAGCATGGCAGGAGCAAGCTTATGTCTGCCTAAAAAAGATGTATTTCTATACTTTCCATGACTTGCCTATTTTAGAATTTAGACTCAGATTGGTGAAATATACACCTCACTGCAAAAAAAAAACAACTGTGCAGCAGTAGGATTTAAACTACAACATCTATACAGTTATTTGAAAGGCTTCTGCAAGTGGCTTGTCCTGATTTATGTTTGTAGTGAAAGGCATAACTAAGAACTAGTGATTTATCACACAAGGTGTGTTCAGAAAAGAACTGAATCCTATTTTCCTCAGCATCTTCTTCAAGGTCTTTCTTCCTGTGATTTCTCCAGTATCTATTAAGCTGCAACCAGCTCCATCAGCAAGCACTTTTATTGATTGGCATTTGCTCTTGCTGCCAGATTTCTGACAGACAAAGCCTACATGCTAATGAGCCTAGCTGAAACTAGAGAGCTTCAGAAGCTATTAGCTGGCAGAGAGGGAGATTGAGAGAGGATCACCATCTTTGTTCCTCAGCTGAGCAAGACATTAAGTTTATGCAGATCTAGAAATAGCACTGCTGAGCAGCCATGATGAGCTCTGTTTAGCTACAGCAGACAGACCCCGCTGCTGCTCTCAATGAACAATGCATCCCATCAGTTGAAGGCTAACTCAGGGGTGGGTGTGTTCTGTTAAAGTAAGCTGAAGCAAGCATTTCCTTTAGAAAGAACTTGCCAGTGTGAGAAGTTTTAGATCAAGAGTGCACGTTAAAGACTGAGGTTGCAAAAGACCTAAAGACTTCACTTTTAAAAACGTAATTGAGTAAGTTCTGTGGAGCATGAAATTGATGTATATTGAAGCAGGACCATGCTTTGATACACTGTTATCAGCCTGCATGCTATCAAAAAGCTTTTCTGTACAGTAACTGCTAACACAAGTGGTTTTTTTCTGCATCCACATTTACAGACTACATTCATTAGTGAGTTTATTTAAAAGGATGAAGGCATCCATCTTCAACTCTTGACAAAGTAACACTGACTGTGAGAGCTAAGGACTGACTACAGAGTCCACAGCAAGAACTTGCCTGACCCCACTGTTCTGTCCCCTGGGACTGGCCAACATCTGGCACGGTGAGCCCTTCCAAAAAATTGCAGATTTAAGGAGATTGGATACATCCAAGTTATTCCACACCAATGGCCTTCCAAGCTATTGATGTCTGTCAGCTGACATACACCTACAGAAATAACATAACTACTGCACACACATATTCTCCAAACTATATGTGATTTTGAAGACTTTATACTTTGTCACATATCTATCCCACTCTGCTTGACCATTTCTGTACAAAAGGCAATCCATAAATCTGGTCCTCTCTGATGATCCTCTTTGTAGGTTTTATTAATTTTTGTATCATTTCTGACATGGGACTACAGGAATTGCACACAAGGCTGAAGACGCAGGCAACAGTCGTGTATTTACTTTCAGTTTTCCATTCCTAGCCATGCCTTAAGTCCATCTGGCTTTTAATCTACCATTATGCATTTCATGGCAGCAGTCACAACATAAAGATCTCTTTCCTACACACTTAAAACTTTGTATATTCCTCACATTTATCCTAAATGAATATGTTCTGTCAATGCTTCTTATTCACTTTGTATATAATAAAATAAGACTAAAAAAACAACAAAACAAAACAAAAAACACCTCCAGGAAGTACAAAACTCTCTCACTCTTTAGTAACAGGCAAAAAGATTTCTACACAGCTGATTAGTTTTCCACTCAAATGAACTATTTTCACAACAGACCCAATATAAATGACTGATTATACCCTTTTGAAACAATGAAAAGGAGAGAACACAACAAAACACAACAGAGAAACACAAACAAAAACCCAACATAACAAAAAACACAGAAGAAAACACAACAAAAATCCAGTAATTCTAGTACACTTAAACTGTTGGAAATCTTCCACACTTGAATTCAAGACATCTTATAAAGGAAATCAATGGAAGAGATACATTTTGCTGCTCAGTCCTTGCACCTGTAGAAGAACAGTACAGTCCACAGAGATACTAATGGCTACCAATACCTTGTCTCAGGAAAGAGTGACTTGAACCTAAATCTGTATTTCAGGGTCACAAATTATACATCCTATTAAATTCCAATACACTAAGTTTACAGGCACATACACACACATTTGAGAGGTATGCTACTGTCTAGGAGGTAGGTGTAAATAACCACCTGTGCTTCCTCCCTCCGATTATATTTCAGAAAAAGCTTAGTCACTTCATGTAGCTTCTGGATGTCTTGTCTCCCACAGCTAAACTTACAGCTGTTTGTGAATAACTTTCAGAGGTTATAACAAAAGCCAGCAAACATATATATAATATATAAAAAAGTAATATATATAATATATAACAAAAGCAGGGACGTATGTCATCTAAGTATATATGTGATACCAGTGTCTTAAACTACACCTCTTCAGTGGTGTTTAGAGTTTTGATTGGTAAAATGCTTTATCTGTGTTTTGCGGCTGCAACTATAATGCTTTTTTGATTTAAACTTGGTTTTTTTCAAAATTCAGCTGCCTTTAGGATGATAATCTCACTTGCAGAACGTCACCGGATAAGCATTTCATAAAACATGTATGAGGATCAGGCAACAGAACAAAAGTTTCCCCCTTCTGACTTACCACAAACCCTAGAATCCCTCCTGTTCTCACAAAAGCCTAAAAATCGGATTTTTGAGAATTTCAAAATATGAAAGAGTAAATCCATAGCAAAACAAACAAATAAAACTCCTTCCAGTCTTGACAACCTTAAAATCAGAGAAGATTGAAGGCCTGTGCCTACCAACTGCTCTCCAATACAAATGGTTACTGCTGCTGTATATACACAATGTGATTGTGTAGGGAAGCGCTGGTCGTGCTCCCAGCTCACCTACAACTTTTGTGTTGGTGTGGTGTTAGGTGGGAACAGCTGAATTTTGTGTTCTACCAGAACTTATCAGGAACACCTGACTGAGCTGCTTAAGCAACAACAGTATATAAAAATCATGTAGATGCATACAGCAGCAATACAGGCACAAGAAGTTGCATACATTTTTGGACTCATGAAACTGATGCATTTCTTGTTCCCATAGATCAATGCAGATTCAGTCATAATGGAAAAATGATACATTAGTCCAACTATAATGATCTAAAACTTTGTACTGCTTTACTACAGAAATGGCTATTTTAAATGCCATTGTCAACAAAAATCAGAGTTAGCAAGGATGGTTTTTTACTTCTCTCCACGGAGTGTTGAAAACATGCAATTTTATTTACTTTAAATATGCTAAAACAAGACAATTTAAAACTCTATGTGCCCATGTTCTCTGAAGCACTTGTGCCAATTTTCAGATGTTCAGCATAACCCCAACACTTGATATAAGAAGCAAGTATTTTCTAAAAAATATGCTTACATACAAATTAGGATGCTGTAAAATTCACTTCCACTTTTGAGTTTTTCCCTTCTGTTTTTTCCTTGACTGTAACTGTAATCTTAACATAAAAGGGGGTAAAATTGGTTTCATTATAACCTTATTTGGATTTTAAGAGAAATATGGAAATACCATTCATTCCCTACCTCATGATTTCTTTAGCCAATTTGGCTTCACTGACAACTTACTGCTACCAGCCAAGCTACTGTCTTAAACACTACTTGTTTGAAAGTGACAGCATAGTCCACTAACTGGAGTGATTTGTTCCATAAAAATTCATATTCTCCAATAAAAAAAACACAACAAACAATCACATACCTTTCCTACAATCAATCTCAGTCATATTAGCTCACCGAAACTAGTAACAGCTGTCAATTGCTTCTCAAGGCTGTCCGTCCCTAAGCCCTGCGGGTTATTTCCTTACAACACAAACTGGTTCTGCTATCAAATGGATCCATCTGTGATACACAGTTCAGTTTTCAGCTAACGCTCAGCAACTTTTCACTTTTCACAGCAGGAGGCCGATTATCAGATGTAAACGACTCGAGTTTTGTAAGAGTTGATTAGAAAAAGCCGTAATCTTTGATCCTTGTTTCCAAGTTTTTTCTGGACACCCCTGTCTCCCATACAGCACCTGCAACATTAAATCGTCGGTGCAGGTTAAGAATTACAGCAATACATTCAGCACAGAGCTTTGTCCTGGAAATACAATTACTCTGGAACATCTGAAGATAAATAATGGACTATCCCACGGATGATGCACATACTTTCTGTACTGCTGAGGAAAAAAACGTGCACTGGGCAGTGTCGATTAGATGTTGGCAGTAACTTCCCTGAAGCTCCCTCGGGAGCACTGACAGCACTGACAGAAGGGCCACAGTCGGTGCGGAGATGACTGTCAGCTCGGTGTCTGCTCAGGGTAATTACTGGGCGCTCTGCTGACGAGCACAGGCGTTAGGCCGGGCCGGAGCCGCCCGGCGCCGCATCCGCTCCGCACGGCGCCCGCCGCGGTCCCGCCGCACCCGGCAGCCGGCCCGGCCCCCCGGGCCCCCACAGCCCCGGCCCGCACACACCCGCCCCGCGCACCTCGTACTCGCGGATGTTGTTGGAGGTGACGAAGATGCCGATGCCGATGGGGATGAAGATGAGGCCGATGATGAAGAAGGCCGGCAGCACCGTGCCCGCCGTCAAGATGGGCTGCCAAGCCGGCAGCCGCTGCTGTTTGAAGGCGGTGTTGTCGGGCTTGCGGGTCTTCACGGCGCCCCCGCCGCCGCCGCCCACCGCGCCTCCGCCCGGCACGCCGACGCCGCCCGAGGGGTGCCCGTCCGCCTCCTCCTTGGCGCTGTAGTTCACCGCCATGGCGCCGCCGCCGCCGCCACAGCGCCACACGTGACCGGGGCACCGCGCCTGCGCACTCGGCCGCGGGAGGGGCACGGCGGGCGCGCGGGCGGTGACGCGCAAGTGGCGGCGATCCGGAATGGCGGGAGCGTCATGGCTGACAGAGAGCCGCGGGGTCATCCCGGCAGAACAGCCCCCGGCTGCCGCCGAGAGCCCCGAGCCGCGTCACACAGGGCCTGAGCGCCTCCGGGGATGGTGACTTCCCTCCTTCCGGCAACCCGTTCCAATGCCTGACCGCCCTAGCCGTTGGGAAAAAAAGAGGTTCACTTCCTTGGGAGATTTTAAAAGGTTTAATAAAAGGCAGTAAGACACCAACAATAAAGAAACAGGTTATAACGGCCGGTTGCTTGGCATTCAGCCAAGAGCACAGCTGCTGTTTTGGAGACACCCCTTCAATTCATCAGCTCCTTGCATATTCATAGACCTGTCATAAATTTTCAAACTTTTCTATAAACTGTTTTCCACATTCCAGGAACTGATTTACATGGCCACTCCTTGAGTCCAGCTTTTTTAGAGCATGCGTGTTTCTTGGCTGTGGTTTAAATTTATTTTTCATATCAGTCTTAGTTTGGTCTTCATTTTCTACAGACGATCAGTGCTGGTATATCAGTAGCAGGTGTTTTCACTGGGAATTATCCAACCAAGCAGGCAGTTCTGCTACAAAGACACTGCATCAGCCTATGCTACTCCTAAAGAAAAGTATATCTTATAAACCATTTCAACACCACACATCTAGTATCCACCCCAATATTTGTGAAAAGCCAATACCATAATATGTATTTATAACACAGTGAATGTTTTCTTATGCTTAGTTTGAATCTCCCTGTCTCAGGTGAGGCCATTTCGTCTCGTCCTCACTGCAGGCAAGCAGAACAGGCCCTCCCCAGCTCACCCCAGCCTTTTCTCAGGGAATTATGGAGCAAAGGGTGGCCCTTCCCAAAGCCTCCTTTCCTTGAGGCCAAGCACCCCCAGTTCCTCAGCTGCTCCCCACAGGACGTGTTCCGTGTGCCCTTAGGGCAGGGTCCTGCCCCTCGTGCCCAGGGCTGGGGTAAAACCCGGGCCTGCAGCCTTGTCGCCCGCTCAGTGCTCCAGGAGGGTCCCTGCCCTTCATCCTCCCTGCTGGCATGAGGAGCAGTGTTGGCCCAAGGCAGCGGCCTTTGGGGCAAAAACCAGAAGTCAGCTTGGGCTTCCTACCCTCGTGAATAGGATCAGTGCCACTGCAGAGATGTAATAATGCACGAGAGTTACTATTACACTTCTCTGAATGGAGCCGTGTGTGCCAACCACCACTTTTGGGAGCTGTTCTGCTCTGTATTCCTGCTCTGCTGTCAGGAGGTGTGAGTGTATCTGTGAATACAGAATCACAGAGTGGGTGAGGCTGGAGGGACCACAGTGGGACATCTGGTCCAACCCCCTGCTCAGGGTTATCCCAGAGCATGTGGCACAGGACTGCATCCAGATGTTTTTTTAATATCTCCAGTCAGGGACACACTACAGCCTCTCTGAGAAATCTGTTCTAGTGCTCAGTCACCCACACACTAAAGTTCTTCATCATATTCAGGTGGAACTCCCTGTGCATCAGTTTCTGCCTCCTGCCTGTTGTTCTGTTGGTTGGCACCACTGAGAAGAGTCTGGCTCCCTCTGACTCGACACCCACCCTTTAGATACTTACACATATGGATGTTGTTTTCCTGTAAGGAATAATCTGACTGCACTAAACAGAATCACAGAATCAATTAGGCTGGGAAAGACCTCTGAGGTCATTGAGTCCAACCTTTGACTGAACACCACCATGCCACTACACCATGGCACTGGGTACCATTTACAGTCTTTTCCTAAACACCTGCAGGAACAGGGACTCTACCACCCCCCAGGGCTGCCTGTTGCAGTGGTTAAAACTCTTCCTGTAGAGAAGCAGTCATGTTGTGGAATACAGTGTGGGAGTATGTACTTGTATCCCAGAATACCTGCTTTAGCAGGCATTGCTCGAGCTAATGCAACATTGAAGGTCCATGTTTTTCACTTTAATGGCACTTCTGCAATAAAGTCTATTTTGTGAGGACTCTAGTCCTTCCTATGAAGTCACTCTATGCTGCCAAAATCCACATTCAGCAAGTATTTATGTATTTACTTGATTTCAAGGAAAAAATTAATTAGAACTATTTAATTAAATAACTTTATAAGCATGTAGTCCAATATGAAGTTCTTTTAGCTGGCTCTAGTTTTAGAAAATAAATGCCTTTTAGTTCTCTGGAGCACTGAGAGCATCACTGAAGACCACTGGGGGGAGCACATGACGTGCAAATGTTCACTCTGGAGACACAAAAGGCTTCTTTGACATAGACAGCATAGGAAATTCAGATATATATAAAAACATCTAAAATGTAAGTGTTAATCCGGTGCCTAAGTAATTATATAGGGTACATAAGTTAATCATATTCCTTGTGGTATCTGTGCTAAAACTATATTTCATTCCTAATTTATCTTTTCCACTATCTTGTGGACCCCAACTTTTGCTGCCATTCCCCCTAGATAAGCCCCTTGTCGCTAGTACCATCCTTTCCTTTGTTATTTTCTTTTTGCAATTATTACCTTCAGCTATAGAAACTTTTATTCCCACAGCCTCACAGAGAATCCAGGGAAATGCAACCTGGGATCCCAAAGGAACAAGACTGCTTGTAAACCTGTGGTGAGAGATGGAAGAAATTTCTCTGGCAGCAGGATAACCAAGGGGCAATATTGGGAAGCTGGGACCTGATGCTCTCAGGTGTGAGAGGACTGGCAAAAGTGGGCATGTTAAAGTTGTCCAATTATATTTCACAACAAGACAAAAAGAAAACTCACAGGCTGTAGAGTTTATCTATAGAAATCTAAGCATTTAAGATTTTTTCATATATTGAAACTTTATATTTTGTCACTATAATTACACTACACAGGTCTTTCAGTCCTCTTTAGACAGTAAGAGATCTCTAAGGGAAAAATAAATCTTCCACTGGTTTTCTATTGCTCAAAAGCTACTGATATCTATAGCCTCTACATTATCTTAGTGTGAAAGCACTTCACAATTACCTCCTTTAAAATTACAGTACTTGTAGAAATTAATCACATCTTTAGTCTACATTAACAGATTTATTCCTGAGTGTCCCCAAAATACTGGCTAGTTATATGGCTAATGCACTTTTTTTACATATTTGTCTTAGATTCACATCCAAGTTAGGTAATGTAAAAAATTGACCAGGAACATAAATACAAGATGAAATCACTGGTCTCTTACTCAAAAGTGTTGCAGTTCATCAAAAATATTTTAAAATACAAATTATTTCAATACATCATGAATGTATGTATTCTTTAAACAAAGTTTTGTTTTGGGAAGCTTAAAAACTTACAATGTAAGTGCAAAACCATAAATGTTTCTGTATTTGTTTATGAATCATAATCTTACACTCATACTGAATTGGCTTTATATTAAAATTTAGGCAAGGAAAAATATCTTCCAACTTCAACTGGGACCTTTTAAATCTAGACTCAATTTTGGAGTAAGATTTTACTTGTGTACTACTCATATTTAAAAGATGAAGTTTATTTCAGGCATGTCACCATCACTTTCAAATAGCCAGGAATTTCAGTCCAGCTGAGCTCAGTGTAGATCTTCACAGAGATAAATTTTGATTCCCAAGTAATGTATTGAAAATAGAAGATCTGTGTCACTACAATGCTCAGTCTGCTGCACAGTAAACTGAAATGTGGCACACACTAAACTTTATTCACCTCAGCTGTATTGCTCTCTAAAAGCTGAAATTCTTCTTAGCTTGCACTAAAATATGATCTACAGACACAGCTATGTTACTGGCATACATTGTCTGCTGTACAAAAAAACCCCACTCCTTAAAAAACATAGTGTACCAGCTAAGTATAAGCTACACTAACAAAATTACTCTTCTGCCAGGATAAGTAGCATTTAATTTCGATTAATTTTGATTTTGATTCCTCAGTATAGCTGTATTAGTAAGCTTTTCACGATGGAGATCAACTCCAAGTTCATACAGGTCCCAGAATATCCTGCTTCTCTAGAGTGTCAGCATTTGCTGCAGAACTCAAATGTAAAAGGAAAAACTGCTCCCGTGGCTCCCATGAAGACCAAATTGACTATGGAGCAGTGTGATATTCCAGCTTCAAAGATGGACCAACTAACCATCCCAGTGGGATGCTGCATTAATGCTCTCTTTCTGGCATCTCACAGCACATCTCCTGCAAGCAAACACTGTTTTCCTTTCCAAAAATGTAATTTCTCCCAGTAGCTTCTGCAGTTAAAAATCTGCAGTATTTTAAGCATGTGCCAATGACTTAGATTAAAAATCATTTGGTATGAAATGTAAAAGGAAAAAAGGACCCTTCCTGGATTGCATGCAGCTTTATTTATCATTCATTCAAAAATCATCCTAAGCATAGGTGCCACAGAACTCTCTGGATGCTATTTGAGAAGCTACAGCCACCAGTGTAGAAGGGGACCCCCAGCAGGTGGCAGAGTGCCTGGTGTCCTTTAGTCCAGGACTAAAGATTCTGACAGTACCAGTCGAGCATCTCTGCCAGTGCTGTGAAAACACGAGGTTAGAAACAATTAAGTCATTAAGGGCTTGGTGACTGATCCATCTCTGTATCTTGACTTCTGAGCCTGCTAGAAAGATGGAGAGATTTGCTTGAGCATGTAGTGACAGGACAAAGAATGGCTTCAAATGAAAGGCAGTAGGTTTAGATTGGATATTGGGAAAAAAATCTTCACTGTGAGGATGGTGAGACACTGGAACAAAATGCCCAGAGAAACTGTTGAACGGCTTTCCTGGAAGTGTTAAGTTGGGTGGGGCCTTTGAGAAACCTGATCTAGTGGAAGGTGTCCCTGCCTATGGCAGGGGAACTGGAGCTACGTGATCTTAAAGGCCTTCCAGCCCAAACCATTCTATGATTCTATGAACCAGTTTCACCCTGTACATCACTGTGACACTGTATGAGACACCAATTAGAAAAACGAACTTGCAAACCCATATTCTGACCCCATAAACAAATACATAGATGAGCACTGCCTACCTTAAGAAACTGGAGTTGAAATGCAAACACCTGATTACATTTGCATAGTTGTGAAAATTTATTAGTTACAGTGTAATGAAAACCAACTTTTTTGGTACAGGCAGAAGTAAAAACATACTTTATATAGAAAAAAAAATCACAGCTTTAAAAACTGGCTTACATTGTTTAAAATGAGTAAATCTGGTTGTACTTCAAGGCATTGGACTTTAATGCTTCATTTTATGCCAAACCATCACACAGTGCAAGAAATATTCTGCAACAAATTCCATACAGCAGTCTTCAGAGTATTTATTCTCACAGAATCTCATGGTGGCAAAAAAATGTACTGTATACTTTTCTATTTAAACAGAAAACATTGTTGAAGTTACATTTTTCTTTCTTCACATACTCTCTATTACAAAAATATCAAATTGCAAATTTGACAGTGTATTCTACAAATAAATTTGTCATAAGCAACAGGAATTGCAACTTTGGCACAGCTACTTTACAAAGTGTATTATAAAAATAAATTATATGGCAAATATCAAACAAAATCAAGCACGTGCCTTAGGCTTTGCAATTAGAAGTGAAATTCAGCTGGCAGAAAGACTGCTGCTCTCTCTTGGATTACATACTTTTAAAATACCAGCAAGGCCATTCCTTTTTAAAGCTCTACCAAGGAAAAAAAATATATATAAAACCTAATGGAAGCGCTAATACTTCCACAAATAATCAGTAGCACAAGTGACCCTGGTGTTGATGGCAGAGAGCTTCTCCAGTGATCCATCCACAGGCATGGAGGGTAGTGCACACAGAGAGCTCTAGCAGGTAACTCATCTAGAGTTCACACGTAACTGGTGAATGATGACACTCTCTAAAAGAAAAGAGAGCAAAACATTCGGGTTTATGGAACTACAAACGCATTGCAGCTTACTTTAAAGAACAATTACAATGGCAGAGCAAGGCATTTCTCTAAAAGAGTCTCACACACTTACTCTCACATCACTGCTTGATAAAACTGGCCTAGCCAATGCTACAAAGGGAAACTAAATTAGTGCCTGTCGAGGGCTCAGAGTGCCTTGGCTTCCACTCCAATGTCAAGACCTTCATTTGGTTGTCCACAGGGGAAAAGGATTTTAAGTGATTCAGGTGAATGGATTAAAGCAAAGGACACCAAAGCTCCAGTTCCACACCCAGACTAGGTAGAGTGGTGGAGTTGGGTGTCTAGTATATATAGTATATAATATATAGTATATATACATATATATACATATATATATACATACATACATACATATATATATATATATATACACATGCACACACTATATAGTATATATTATATACTATATATATATAGTATACTATATAGTATACTATAGTATATATAGTATATATAGTATGTGTTTATTTATTTATTTATTTATAGTATATAATACTGTCTAAGCAACTTCATCCTAAATCTGGTGACAATTCATAAATAGGGATGAGGAAGAGGTATGGGGTCATTTCACATTTTTTAATTTAAACTTGGCTTAGAAACCTATGCTGTGTTTATTCAACAAGTCTTCTTCAATTTTGCTACTGACTTTAATGGGGATAAATTTCAGCCACAGCATGCAAAACTATGTGTTGGTATTTTCTTTAAAAGGCTGGATTTAATTTTGTCCTGTATGTAGTATCAGAGGTCTCTGACCCTGATTAATCCCTGAGCTCTGCTTAAGTACTAATGGCCTTGTCTTCTGTTCTTCTACCTGTATATACAGCTCTTACAGGCAAGGTTTTTAATATAAGAATTTAACTGTCAATTAACATTTTTCTCTGAAAAGGTGTATTTTATGCATTTCAAATAATGTTACTGTACTAATTAAAGCATACAGTTATACATTTTCAGAAATATTCATCCTAATTCAAATTACTTTTGTTACCTTCTTTTCTTCTAGTCTGAAGAATTTTTAAAATTTATGTCACCCAAGAAATGGCACTATTCATATAGTTTTTGCCTTTTACATTTTCTTGACTTCTGCCTTTATCTGCTTCCTAACTAATATTTGCAAGGTGTTTCATGAGGTTACATTATAAGAAGAAAGAAAAATGAAAATATTTTCCATGTATTCTTACTGCCAGAACTTTGCCACTAGATGGCAGATCCCAGTGCTGCTTTTCCTACGTGGTGAAGCAAGAGCAGGGCTGAGGCAACGTCCAATAAAATACGTTAAGGTGAATGAAATAACAGAATTTCCCGAATTGAAAGTGTTTGTTTTCCCTTAAATTTATCAATATCAATTGATTTTCAACAAGAAATGTACACTAGTTCTATCACATTGAGTAGTGAATGTGAAAGAACTAGAAATTATTGTATGATTTTACCTTACAGCAGTGCTGTTCTAACTTGAAGCTCTTGTGGAATATGATGTTAAAAGCTACATTTACAAATTATTTTCTTAATATTAAAAATATTATTTTTTAAAGAAAAAATTATTTTCTTAATATTCACTCTGCACATTTAATAAGGAGTTTAGGCAGAAAATTATAAAAAATTGGGCAGCAGAAAAATATCACTCTCCTTGTTAAGGCTAAGTCACTGAATGAACAGCAAAACTACAGCTGGTGTAAGAATCAGACACCTTTCTCCTACAGACCCAAACAGTAACTGAGCAGAAAAGAGTGGGAGAAAAAGTAATTTAAAAAAAAATAATTTACACTGATATTTGTCTTTCATTCATTTCTCACACACCTAGAGAACACACACTCTAACTTTGTCTCAGTTGTATTGTATTTGAAATGCTTATGTACATATATATATATTATGTGCACACACACATGTAGTTACTAAAAGAGGTGTCTGAACAGTTACTAAGCTAAATTTAGAGTAGGACAGATTTTGTCAGAGTTCTTTTGGGTCACTATCTGTAGAAATATGATTATATTTGGAAGGATATGATTACATAAATTTTTC
The DNA here is from genome assembly GCF_029582105.1 of Oenanthe melanoleuca. Lineage (NCBI taxonomy): Eukaryota > Metazoa > Chordata > Aves > Passeriformes > Muscicapidae > Oenanthe > Oenanthe melanoleuca. Next base: position 29,554,128 of record NC_079336.1, read on the forward strand.
TAGGGTTCTAGATGGGAATATTTCAAGGAGCTATGTATTCACTTAAACAAAACAATTTATTTTAATGACAGACAAAGAAAATGAAGTTAATGTAAACCAGCTAATTCTGCTTTCAGTCCTACTGATGTAAGGCAGAACTTCTCAAGGAAACAGTTTTCATATAATGAAGCACATCAAGTGACATTTTAACATATAAAGTTTAATTTCTCCTTACAATATATACAACTATCACCAGATAATACAAAAATGAATGTACCACAGACAATGCACACCAAGCAACAGAAGAGAATCATACATCAGTATTTTTATTTTTAAAATCCCAAAGAGAGGTTTTTTGTTTGGAGAACCATTCACACCTGAGTGTTTCATACCTGAGAGCTGATAGCTCTGCACCTGACAGTAGTTAACCCTGGTTATATTTTAAGGAAAAAAAAAAAAAGCCAAGGTAAGAGCAATGTGTAGGGAGCAAGATTCAAAGTGAAGTTAATATATATAATGAGAAATATTGCATATCATTTTGCCCAAGAGGGCTCCAGCAAAATTAAGAGAAAGAGGATAACTCACACTGACACAGGGGAGAAAACCATTCCCCTAAATGAAAACAAGTTCAAAAGATGAGCTCACAAAAACTCCCGCCAGCAAACTACGTGTTTCAAAGCAACTCAGTGAAATTGGCCACTGATGTGTGATGGGAACACATAATTGGTCTGAAAATTGTCCTGACTGTTGCAGCTTATGCCAAGTACCTGAAACCCAGCAGGACAGTAGCTTACTTCATTTAAAGACCTGCTCTTCCACATCTGATCAGAAATGCTGAATATGCAGAGCATATTTTAGAATCTGTGTGGCATATTTCAAGCAGGGACACATGACTTGGCATTCTGTTGGCACAGATCAACACATTAATGTGGCTTTAGAGATTGCTCCCATGGTGGTAATTACTGTGTGCTGTAAGTGGTTTGAGGTTTAAATACAGTGACGTGTACTCTACAGGCGCATTACAAAGAATCACTAAGTGTTTGGTTTTTGAAAAATCACACTAGTGGGTGTCACAAAAGTAAAAAAGTGAGTTAAGCAAATCAAAATCTCTATTTTTCTTCTACCATTTGCTCAGGATGTTTATTAATCCAAGACAAATCCCCCCAGGCATTACAGCTGAAGCTCCGTGCTCCTTTTTAGTCACACTTAATCAAATTTATTGATCTACTAATGACTGCATTAGCAATACCCCTATAGAGCAGTAAGTCTGGTGATGGGATCTAACTTAGGGAACACAGCAGAAAATTTGTCAGGAACTGGATTTAAAATCAGAGAGATCATCTGGAGAACTGAGGGTGCACCTTCTCAGTCTATGTGTGCTGCTCATGAATGGGTTGGTGTTTTCCCTGCTCTTCCCCCTCTCCACCTTACTGCTGGTGCAAAGCCATATGTTACTATTGCTGGGCTTGAGTTATCACAACTGCTTATATGGCCATGTCATCAGCAAAACAGGGCTTCTCTCCAGCTGACACTGAATATGGTTAAATGTACAAAGATCAGTCATCTTTGTTCCTGACAAGGCATTGTAACTATCATTATGATTCTGAGTGCATTATTTTGCTACTGAAATTGTTCCACTTCTTCATTACAAAAAAAAAACCAAAAAAACAAAACAAAAGCAACAAAATAAAACCCAAACAAAATGACTGTGAAGAAAGGTAAGAGAGAGAAAGCATGAGGATGAGTGATCCCAGATGATCACTTAGGAAGGCTTAATTTACACATTATAATTCTGTAATGCAGAATACATGGAAGCCCTGTAAATAAATATTTTCCTTTGGACTGATGTGTCAAAGTTTGATTCTTTGGTGCCTAGTAAAATCTGAGGTCTGAAGAAAGCTTGTTGTTGTGGCATTTCTGACATCCCTCTTGTGTTCATTCTTTGATGCTGTATGAAGATGAGTTCACACCCTACTCTTCCACACAGTGAAGCACTGCTAAGGTCTTGCTCCTCCTTCTTTGCCATCCTTTTCATTAAACTGGAAAAACTTCTTACTCTGGAGACCCCTATTGCTTTGTCAGGTTTGGATGAAATTGGTTGGTGTGTTCAGTGTTATTCATCAGGGAAGGAGAGGTGGAAGGATGGATGAACACAGACACTTCATCTTATAAGTCCCCTTTTCAAAAGCTCCAGGTTCAAGGGCAGCCTTTGGAACAGAGACACAGATTTTGGTTTTTTTGGGGAGGCTCCCTCCTAGTTCAATATCCTGACCCCCTCAACCACTCTCTTGTTTCTGCTCAGTGAGCACTGAAGCGTTCCATGCAGAACGGCTCAGTCTTTCCAGGAGGGAATGAGAATGCCACCTTCTTCCTCCTCAGCTGCCAGTGCCACTAGTGAGCCTGCCTGCAGCTGATGTGGTTTGAGTCACCTCATACTGTTGAGAAGGGGAACCTGTCTCCTACCTTTGAGAAAAGGTTTCAATCAAAAGCTTTTGACAATAAGCAGCACTACCCCTGCTTTTGTGTAGTGTTTGATCTGCTAGAAGGCATTCATGATCCTACAGTCACTTTAAAACACCAACTGGTTTGCTACGCCCTCCTTCTTTCTTTTTCTGGCCTGTGAGCCTGGTACTAAGCTTTGTTAAAGCCAGCCTTTATGCTTTTTTGCCACATTCCTTTTAATTCAGATCAGTTCCCCAGTTAAGTTCAAACACTTGTGCCAGCTCAGAGGACAGCCACATAGTCAGTGAGTACTTCCTTGGCTGGAGGTGACAAAGACAGGACTACAGCTTTTCAGTCCAGTGTGGAGTTAAAGCCTGACTTTAAGTGACCATGAAATCATGGCTTGAACTTAAAAGGCTCAGAGGAAATACCAGAATACCTGCATTAAGGATCAGTGAGGTACAGAGGTGCAGTGCTATATTTAAGTCAGAGTAGAAACACTGACTAGACAAGGGCTGTGGAAGAACATCAAGAAGGTCTTCATGATGCCTCTTGGGATTGGGCTCTGTTTTTAAACTTGGTTGTTTAAATTGCCTTTTGGAGCTGACCTACTGAATGGAGAATCTTACTAGTCACTAAACTTAACTAACTGTCTTCAGATTCAGAGGAAATTTCAATGTAACACAAATAGTAAGGCTTGAACTTTTAAGACTTCTGGACTTCTTCTACCTTTAGGAAACAAGAATATTAGGTCAATTAAAGCAGATGTCAAAAGTTTTGAGTGTAACTAAATACCTGTTTTTAGCTAACAGTTTAACCAGCTGCCCAATTCCAACTTTCTAGACTTCTGCTACAGAGCAAAAGTCTCTTTTAGTTGTGCAGCCCCTGGAGAAAAATATCAGGATCCTAAGTCTGACCTCTCTGGAATTTCTAAAGTCTCTCTCATCAAATCCTACTGACTCTAGAGCAGCAGCTCCCAGCATGTACCTGCAGCTCTGGCTCCAGCTGTGCCAATTTGTGTGCCCTAGATTTCAGGTACTGTGAGGCTGCCTTGTTTCTTCAGGTGAATTCGTTTCTTAGACCTCAAACAAAAACAAGATTTTCAACCACAGCCATACATAGAACACTGAGTATGGTGACAGTTAACTAAGTTTCTTTGACACATGGAAAGCTTAAGGCAGCTGTATCAAGCCACATTAGCTTGGGGATCATGTTTGCAATATTATTTGACTGGTTTGACCTTACAGCTTCCTTCAGTAACAGGATTTAGAGTGAATATCCAGAAAAAAAAACCCTTTTTTCCATTTAAATATCTGTTAAAATGCCTGTGTTACAATATGAACAGTAAGATCTCAGCAACAATTTGTTGACATACTGAGGCTTTTAAATGATAATAATTACTTGAGAGGATCTGATGTATTTCTGATATAATAACTCACATTTCTTGCTAATTCCAGTTTCTAAGTTTTATCTGAAGTACTGGGGATAGGAGTTATGAAAAAATGCTACTAATAATAATCTGATTTTTTGATCTCATAGGAACTAGAACCTTAAAATTAACAGGCATTTTAGGTGCTACACATATATAAAAAAAAACAAACTACTTTTTCTTATGTAGCAAAGAAAAATGCCCTTCATGTGGATAAAAAAATGCTAGCTTTACAGTAAGATAATTGTTGTGTGTCTGGATCTGAAATTCTAGAGCAATGGCAAAGCAGATGGAAAACTAAACATTGCTTGGATTGAATACAATTTTGTTGACCTTCAGTGACAGAGTCTTCCATCAAGTATCTTCTCCCAGGCCAAATTTCACAGTTCAACCACTGGTGCATTTTCCTTTCTGTGAATTTTACTTATAATTTATTGGTGGTCTTCCCACCTTGTTTTCTGTTTTAACCACTGGGCCCTTCACAGCTTGGTGAGGTGGTTGAAGCATATACAACCTTAAACCCATCATTTATTGGTCTGCTCAGCTTCATTCTTTTGGTTGTGCCTCTTCTGTGAGAATTGATTGCTTAATAGAAATGCACTTTAATAACGCCACTGTTATTAAATAAACAATCATAACAATCATCAGTATCCACACTACTTCCATGCTGGAAAAATTCCTTAAAACATGCTTAAAAAATGCAAACATACAGATGAGGAAATCACAAAAAGGGAAGGAAAAACGATGGATGACCATGGTATTGTAAGGCAGTCTGCATTTTATGTCAAAATATTTTAAATAACTGAAAACTGAGAGTAATTTCCCTACCAAACCCTCTGTCTTTCACTGTCTGTACCTGAGCTGTGCCTTTAGGTAGCAATTCCTGCCATCAGCAGTATGTGCTGACTGTACCCTCTAAGACATAAAGGTGCTTGGCAAGTAAGGTTTAAATGTAAGACCCAACCAGGAAAACTGGAACTTAGTCAGTCAATGGAATGAGTTGCTTCATAGCCTTTACTGGTCTTTGGAGCAGGCACAAATGGATTGTATTAATTTTTGCCAGATAGGGTTTCTCAAGCTTTTGCTGAAGACTAAACACCTTCTGGCTTACAAGCCTTCACCTGAGCCCTGAGCTCGCAGAATTCCAGTGTGTGTAAGTCAGGGACCTGGTTCTAAGTGTTGTCTACAAGTGTTAACTCCCCCTGGAAGAATTAAGTTGCTGCCAAACATTGTGCAACATCCCTATGCCCTTGAATTTAGTAACTATCTTGAGAAAGCATCTCAGGGCTGAAAAATGGTGATTTTGATGGGAGGCTCCTAGAGGGAAGGCCACATGGTCACACGGTGCCCATCCTTCTTCTCCTCCCCTCCCACACAGGAGGAACTGGCTTTCATTAAAACAGGACCTCACATGTGCATGGCAAGTCTTCTGGCATTGCTTCCCTAGCCCATGTGGCATTTCAGAAATGTGATCAAGGCAGGAAGGAAAGCAGACCGTGCAGCAGCAAAGGTGGAAAGTGACCCCTTAAGGTGGAAAACAAGCTAGTAAAAGTGACCAAACTTCCTTTGATCTACTAAAAAGTGACCAAGTCTATCATTAAGAATTCCTAACCTGAACTAGATTAATAACCTAGTGCAGTTACCCCATTCTCACTTCCTAGACTGAAAAATCTTCCTGGCATAAAATTGTCTTTTTGACAGTTTTTTTTTTGTTTTTGTTTTTTTTTTAACTTGAGTAAGAAAACTAAATAATTTTGTTATTTAAGTAGTCAGTGCACACACTTATTAGTTCGTTGTTAAGTGGCAGCTGCAGGGCTTTGTTAGTACAGGCAAACGTGAACAACTACACAGACAGGGGAGCTGACTTCCATGGCAGCAGTAAAACCTGCAGAACGTACCCCCTGAGCCACTGCCATCAGCCCTGACCCCCTGCCAGGGAGGCAGAGCTGCTGGCTGAAGATTTCTTCAGTTCTATTTTCATAGACTGAGTCTCAGCACGAGGCTCGAGTTTTGCCACATTTCCTGCTCCTGGGGCTGCCACTACTGGCTTTCCTGCTTTCATACCTTTTGACACAGGAATGCGGGTGGGTGTAGGTCTCGGGGATGACCCGTCCTGTCCTGTCTGCAAAACAAAGAGACAGAGAAAAATGCCGTGAATCAAGGATTTCTTGTCACACATGCTCATCTTGTACTTTTCTTTGGTTCCTCTTTTACCTCTCAAACAACAGTATCCCAAATCATACCTATTTGCAAAGTAATAGTCACACTTGAAATCTGGCTGTGGCACATATTGCTAGAGAAGGGCCAAAGGCACAGCTGGGATCAAACAAGTTTCCCAGAGCTTAGGTCCAGTGTTTTGAATCAAGATGTCATAAGGGTGGGAACTTGTGCAAATCTCCCATTCTACTGCATGACACAGTGCAGGATGCCCTTGGAGGCTACTACAACCTTGCCTTGGCTGTCAAGACAGGTACAATATTAGCATCTTATATAGACACTAGCACAGGCCCTCAGAACACATAGTCAGGTGAGGCTAATGATGAACCCAGGGTAACTGCCAAATTTTAAATAAAATTGGATTTTACTTCCCAAAGTATGCTGAGCTCGTGGCTGGGGGCACTTATTTCTGCACTGGGCAGAGCAGGGGGCTGGGAGAGAAAGAGATAAAGATTTGTATTTCCTTTTCCTGTGCCTGTGGCAGGAGGGATGTGGGAAAAGGCTCAAGGACTCTCCCCCTCCAAGCCCTAATCACGACTTGAGAAACTCTGGTGAGGGTGAAGCTGCTAACCCAGATTTCCAAGGATATCTCAAGACAGAGTGACATGGTCATTTTACTATCTCTGCCAGCCTTCTGCCCTGGACAACAGCCTAGCAACACACTTATCCCCAAGTTTGACGACTTCAGAATTAAAAAAAACAAAGAACAGCCTAAGTGATTGGCTTGGGGCTGGCAGACCCAACACAGCTCCTGTGCCCTTCTGGAGCCCAGGCCAAAGCTTTGAAAACTGCAATCAGCACATATGCTTTAGCAACCAAATCTCACCATATAAATGCACAAGGAGTACCTGGATAGGATAAAAAGACTCAAAAGGGCCAACTGCTATTTTCTGTCTCTCTTGGCCAGATAACGATGCACATGCTCTTCAAGGTCAAGCCATATGAATGATGGCTTAAAGAAAATACTTATAAACATGACAATTCTAAAAGGAAAATGGGCTTAATCTTCTGCAGTGTGCAATACAGACACAAATCACAATGGTGACAACTTCACTGTCACGGCTGAATTTCATATGTGACTGACATTTCTGTTCAGTGTATGGATAAAGACTTTCATCTCACAAGAGAAAACAATTCTCCCAAGATCCTGGAATCGTAGCTGGACACACCTGCTAAAAGACTAAACTCTGCAACTTATGACATATAAGCAAAATAAAACTAAGCTGCTGAAATAGATGGATTGGAGGCTCATGTCAGCTGCAACATGCATTTGTTACTTTTACTTAAAAGTGCTCTACAAATGATTTTCAGCCAGTGGCATCAGAGCTTTCTGTCTGCATCCTGAGCATGCAAAGGAAAACCATTCCTTAATCTTCTAAGAACAGTTCAAAACCCCATGTGTACGCTCTAAAAAAAATCACAATTGGAAAACTTCAATGCTGTCTGCCTGACAGGAAGGAAGCCATTTTCAATAACTAAAAGCAACATTTACAATAGCAGTCTAAAGGCTAATATGGAACTCACATGTAGATGTCAAAACAAGTTAGGCCCATACAATTCTGTAGGGCAAAACATGCAAATGCATTCCATCAGCCTTGGAAAATATGTCAACATCCCAGGGAACCCAAATGACAAACATCTTGTACTCCCTGAAAGAGTTCCACAGTGTGTAAACATGAGGCAATCAAATGGAGTAGCTGGAATCTCAGGCATTTCTTCAGCTTTATTCACATGTAAATTATTAACTAAGGATTTGGGCACTTTCAAGTTACTCATTTCAAGCCTAAATCACTCAAAAGCACTTTGAAAAGAACTCTAACTTGCTTTAAATTTCTTAGTTGCCTTCATTCCAGCATACTAACGTGTTGATCACATGGAAGCTAATGCCTGCTTCCCAGGCAGCTGCAAAAGCATTTTGTGTTTGCCAAGTGAGATGGCACAAAGGTGCCTCCCCAGCCACCTCCCCTTGGCACGGGAAGGGGCAGCAAGCAGAGAACACAGCCAGTCTGCATCTGCAGCACCTGTGGCAGAGAGCCCACACAACTGCCTGTCTCTCCATCCTTTCTTCCAAGAACTCGGAACCATTCCTTCCAGCCCTGCTTGTCTGTAGGCTGCTGTCTTCTGGTTGATCCAGGAATGTGGCTCCAACCAGAAACCAGCCCTTACTCAGCTGGAATGGAGTGCCTGAGATGTGGCCCCTTCTGGACACGGGGTGATGCAAGCTGGATCTGAGGTGGCAAGGCAAGGCATGGTGCTGGAACAGGGACCCAGTGAGGTTACACAGGCATTACTGAGAGTGAGATGAACACCTGCAGCTGCTATGGTGCAGTCATAATCAGCTGTCACTGCAGACACAGGTGTATTAACCTGCCAAGCTGCAGTAAGGCTGGGCAGTCCCATTAAAGGAAGAAAAGCAAAGTGAACATACAGAACCTGTAGCATGTTTGAGTAGTTTGTAACAGATCCTGCTTGGTATATTTTATTGACACACAAAGATAATGCTTTCATGCACACACTGGCTTCTGGAATATTTTAATTACAAAAGTAGTTTTTCAGCATTTGTTCTCAATCTGATCAGGCCCCAGCTTGCCCTGAACAGAAATGGTTCAGATCAGTGACCAACAGACACCTTGAGCAATTTGAAATGCCCTGGGCTTCTCAAGCAATGTACACAGGGCTGGTACACAAGACAGATGACATAAGGAGACCCAAAACTTCTGATAAAGCAGCTGGAAGGTAGATAGACTACTTGACAGGGCTGAAAATGGTGCTAAAATAAAATACGTTTAGGTAACTTAATCCTGAAAGGATGGGACTTGAGATCTAGTCAATACAGTCAGCAGAGCCAGGAGCTCCAGCAGCACCTCAGAGCACACAAGGGACACCTACACAGAGCTACATTTAGGTGTCAGTCTCAAACTAAGTGCTTACAGCTGCACAAACACTTGTCCCTTTGGCTCTGCACCCAGCAGTCCTGCCCTGGTCACAGGATGCTCAGCATCACGGCGGGTGCTGTGCCACAGGGCTGGCTCTGCAGCCAGGATTCCCTCTGCCCTGCAGATCTGTGTGGCACTGGAGCCACTGTGTTCCCTGGCAGCATGAACAGCTGGCACTCAATGCCAGGCTTGCAGGAGGTGGGGAGCACAGGGATTAAGTGATTACAGGACTGACACCCACTCTGGTAGCCAAAGAAGATCTACATTCACCAGCAATCCTATAATCAAATGTAAGGCCTAAATCAAACAGGATGTAGGCACCACTATTTTGGTTTTTTTTCACAAAGAATACTTTGGTTTATTCTATGGGATTTTTTCTGCAAACTGTATGAACTGTCCTGGGAACAGAAATTTGGGCCAGTGTGCTAAGGGAAGATTAACAAGCAGGCTCGTTTTGGTCTCCATATCCTCTGGTCTCTGTGGTCCATTTGCAATAAAAAAATCATATCCCTAGGTCTGCTGGGATAGTCCAAGTATTTTCCTGGGAGTGAGTTTGACTCTAATCAAGCTAAGGAGGACTAAACACCATTTTTTCTGTTTCTATGGAAACTATCCAAATCCATAGGCTGCCATAGAAAAGGCATTAATACATTGTACAAAGCATCTTGTGTGAGGAGAGTTACGACAAAAATTAAAACCAGTGAGCTAAGAAAGCAGCTGTGTATCAGTTCATCTTGTTTGATTTTATTAACTTAAACCCTCAAAATTGTATCTGTTGGTTTCGTCTAGGGTTACTGAGTAAATGATCACAGCTTGGGTTTTCTGACTAGGGGCAGTGAAGTGTATTTGTAAAGTTGTCATTTGCAAAACAGATGGTGAATACACTTTTTTTTTCCCAAGAGGCTGGGGAGGAAAAGACACATTTGAGCTTTTTTGAAGTTGCCTGCTCAGCTGACTGGGACATTAAAAAACAAAGGGAAGCATAAGATAAAGTAAATCTTATGGCTGAACTATTTTCCTTACATTCGAAATTAGGGAGGAAAAGTGAAGAAAGAAGCCAGTTTTTAGCCAGAAAAAAAAAATGAAAAAAAAAAGTTTTGTCTGCCATGGTTCACTGCATCATCACAGTAGAGACAGACATCTAGTTAAAAAGAAAAGTTTTTAAAAAACAATTTCCAGGCTTCTGAGAGACAAAGGGGTTTGTAAATTAATTCAAGACTTTAAAAAATGAACAGTTGCCTCTAATATGTAGGGAAACACTGCATAATAAAGAAGCCTTAAATGGGAGTGGCAGCTTCTCCCCAAAAGTGTGAAAGTGTATCTTAGCTACACTTCAACATTTCAGCTTGGGAAGAGGTGGCTGACAAGGCATGTTGCAGGTCTGCTGACTCTGGAGCAGCATGGACAAATGACCAGGGGATGACTGTTTAGTATTTCTCAAGGTACAAGAAAAAGGCTGTAACCAATGAAGGTATTGTATAAAAGGTATCAAACAAAAAAGCTTTTCCCAAGCCCACAACTGAATTCACTGCCCCCTGATGTTGTGGAAACAACAGTGTAAATGAGTTCAAAAACAATTAAAGAATAAATAGAAGAAAACTCTGCCACGGTCTATTAAAGACAAAGATGTGGCTACAGGCTCTGGTTCAGAGAGAAATACCCACCTATTGCCAAAAGCTGGGAACAGACACTGAGGGAAACATTACTGTGTGTTTACCCACTCAAAATAATCTTCCCCTAAGCATCTGTTGCAGACTCTGTCTAGCTAAGAAAGTTTTTGGACTAATACACTACTGCTGGTTTTCTGTTTTGGTTAAATTCTTCTTTCCCAAGCTATTTCCAACTAAAGCAATAAAAATGTATGTTCAATAACAAACAGAGAGGACTATCAATAAATACTGCCCACTATGGTTAGAGACAGAGGTGAGAAGTCTTTCAGTATGAAAAACAAGCTGGGGTTCCTCCACAGAAGCCCAAAGAGAAAGCAAAAAAAAAAAAAAAGTGCTACAGGAAGCTCTATTGTAATACAGCACTTAGAGAAGTTCAGAGGAACAGAAAGAGCTCTACTATTCACTGGCTAAAGAGGCTTGAAGCTGTAAGCAATGATAACACGACTGCTTATTTATTCCTTTGAAGTTCAGTAATATAGCAGATACTAACTGAATTATATGGGGATCATGGGATATATCAAAGAAACGCCAGTCTGCTTAATTGGAGTCTAAAGACCTGCCAGCTGGGCAAAAAAACCATGAAGTGTATTTTCAAAATTCAGAAATTACTATTAAAAAAAAATACAATTTCCTGCTCATTCATCCCCATCATTCTTTGTCCCTCTGTCTCTCACTTGTAATTTTACTAGGCTGCCATTATGAAATTAACTTTGAAGGGACTTCCTCTGGAAGTTAACTGCTTTAGGAGATAATACCAAAAGTATACCAGCATCCAACACTGGTACAAAAATATATGAATTTGGCACATTTGTGATTAGGCTTGAGCCTGGAAGAAATGTAGACAAGAGTTTCTCCTCAGCCCTCCCACCTTCCCTGCTGGTGTCCCAAACCCACGCTGCGGCGTGTCCTTCTCCCTGCCATGAAGACCGCACTGCTTACCACTGATTGTGTTCCTCGAGTGGCAGATGTTGTGACAGGCGTGATGGTGATAGTACTTGTCACCTTGCTGGCTGCAGGTCGCGGGGACAGGCTGCTCCGGGGTGACCGGAGGACAGTGCCGGTCACCACCTCCTTCTCTGCCACGCTCACCGGCCGCACGGTTATCACGGGGCTCGCGCCGTCGGGGGCGGCGCCGGGGGAGCGCTTGAACTGGGAGCCCAGGTGGATGTGGATTTTGTTGTCTTCTGTGGTAATAATGTTGGCGTTGGCATTGTACTTGCGGATGGGAGTCGGGACGGTTTGCTTTTCTGGCGTGACTTTGAAGACAGCCCTTCCCATGGTCATGTCCTGTGGCTGCGGAGAGACGGAGATTTCTGCCGGCGCCGCAGCCGTCGACACCGTCATGATCTGGATTGGCGATGTGGGTCTGTCAGCGAAGGGTGCCCTCCCTCCCTCTGGGGACTTCTCCCTGGAGAACGTCGTTATGGTGACTGGAGACATGCAGCGCTCTGGGCCCATGGGACTTTCACTGCCTTTTCCTTTCTGTGGCATGACATTTGGAGAGGGAATGATGGTTATTCGTGGCTTCTGATTTCCCAGTGTAGGAATGACAGTGGTACTTGAAAAAAATTCCTCGGCGGATGGACTGGTTATCTCCAAAGTCGCTGTACTGTTCTCATGGTCTGGTGTCACCCGAATATGAAGAGGTTGACCCTGCTTTGGTGAAAGGACAACCTCCCCAGGATGTGCTGGACTAGTGTGGGTTCGGGCTCCTTTCTCAGGAGTTGTCTGAGCCCCAGCTTCCCTCTTTTTCATCCATGGGATCCAGGATTTCCTCATAGCAAGCTCATTTGCTGCTGGAGGGTATCGCTCAAGCACTGAAGAACGCTCCATGGGTTTTTTCAGACCCACCTGTCGCAGATTGCTCATGATATGATTCTCCTCCTGGAAGGATTTCCTTATAAACACTGCTGGAGTTTCTTCTTCTGCTGCTTCATTGCTGAGGGAATCTGTCTGCACGCCGGTGGATGTGACGGGAACATCAACCATCCTTCTCCCGTTCATGCTGGGCCTCAGGGCGCGGCTGTAACGCTTAGAAAGCTCCAGCTCTCTGGTCAGGTTCAAAACTTCCTGCCCCATGCTCTTGTTTTTGTTCTCCTCTTCCATAAACCTTTGCTGTAGAACTGAATAATCGACTTGGAGCTGAGAAAGCTGGTCTTCTTTGTTCATGAGCTCGTGGATTTTTTCCTTCAGTGCTTGAACTTCCGCTTTCAAGTCTCTGCTTTTGGCCTCCTCCAGACGAAATCTGTGCCTCAGCTCTGCCTCCTGGCTCACTACTTCACCTTTTTCTATTGCTTTCGTTTTGGCAATCTGGAGTTTCATCTCCTCCAACTGTTGAGAAAGAAAATTAGCTTTATCCTGCTCCGTCCTAAATTTCTGCTCTAGCTGATCATACTCATCTTCAGTCTTCATCAAATCTCCTTCAACCACTTCCAGTTGTTTGAGACGTTTTTTCAATCTTTCTATTTCAATGGTAAGTTCCTTTATCTTGTTGTCCTCATGACAACCATGCTCTGCTCCTTTCCTAGTTCGACCTCTTGTAATTTCTCTTTCTACTTCCTCCATACCATCAATTCTTTTCTTTAACAGGTCAACTCTACAGCTTAATTCAGATGATTTCTCTTCTTCACTTCTCAGTTTGCCAATTAACACATCCCTTTCCTTTGTCAAACTAGATACTTTTTCCTCCATTTCAGATTTCAGTTTCAAAAATTTCTTACTTTCTTCTATCAATTTCTCTGTTACATCCATAACTTTCCCTTGTTCAACTTTAAAATTCTTGTTTAGGCCCTCAACCTTTTTTTCCTCCTGTTTTATTTTTTCCATCATATTTTTTCGCTCATCAACCAACATCACAGTAAATGACTTCAGCTTCGTAAGGTCATCTTTTAAGCTTATTTCAGCCTTTTCCAACTTGCTTTCGGATGTCTCAAGGTCCTTCACTCGAGTCTTCACCACTTCCAACTCATTTATCAAATCCTTAGTCAAATTTTTTTCTTTCTCCAAGTTTAAGTGTAGCTGAGTGCATTCCAACTTACTTTTACTGAAAGCCTCTTCCAGCTTCTCTAATTCTGTCATTCTTTTCTGCAGTTTTTCCACTTCAAGCTTCAACTCTCTGCTCTGATGCTCTTCCTCTTGCAGTTTATTTTTCAGCTCCTTGCACTGAGATTCAGTTTTTGTGATCTCTTCATCTTTCCCCTCCATTTCAAGCACACGTTTTCGGAGGTTTTCCACTTCTGCCATTAAGCTAGAGTTCCCACATTCCCCTTTTGCTATTTTATCTCTCAGTTCTTGAAGTTCCTCCTCAGCTTTTTGAAGATTTTTGTTAGTTTCTTCTAGCTCCTCTATTCTGCGAGTCAACCCCACTAGCTTGAGCCTTAGCTGTCTATTATGTGACTCTTGATTAGCCAGTTTAGCAGTCATCTCCTCATGTTCTTGACAAAATGATGACGTTTTGTGTTCAAGTTCTGCCTCTAATTTCATCAGTTTTTGTCCATCTTCTTTTGCTTTTGCACTAATAAGTTTAAGCTTTTCTTCTTCTTCCTTTAGTTTTTGGGTTAAATCCTGTATTTTCTGGCTTTGTTGACCAAGTTGTTCAATATGCATTTGTCTTTCATCCACCAGCATGAGTGCAAATGATTTGAGCTTGACTAGTTCTTCTCTTAGTTTATTGATTCTCTTTGTATGCTCCTTCTCCTTCCGGGCTTGATAGATCTTCTCTTGCTCAAGAAGTTTCTTCAACCTGAAACAAGTCAGGAGAGATGTGTTAGACTAATATATATTTATATATGTCTCTGTGTGTATCTCTCTATTTCTAAAATCACTTTAATCACCTTTGTTTTAGCTTTTTTTTTTTTTTTTTTTTTTTAATAATGGTAGCCTTCAAGAAATAACTACTTACTACAGTTATACTCCCAAACTAAGTATTTTGAATTACAAAAGTTAAATGAAAAATACATAGAATCATCTAGAAATCTCAAACACAATAAAATTTTATATGTGTATAGATAATAAATACATCAGGTTTTAGTTTCTTCACATTTATTTCTCTGTTAGGATGTTGTTGGTAAAAGTATGTAATATGCCAACAGGACAGGTATTATCTACTCACTAATCCATTTATACCAAATTTTGTTTTACAAGGTGGATTCCTCTTTATGTCTTGCACACAGAAAAATGTGTAAAATAAGGTAAAATATTTAAACTAATTGCCATATCCAGCCACACATAAACAGACCAATCCTGGTTACAAATAAACCAGCAGGAGAGAAGATTACAGTAGCACACAACTGATAACCATCTGGGCATCACAGGCATATGACATTAGCAGGAAGATAAATTTTCCAGCACAATGACTATTATGCTAAAAGGTTTCTTCCTCTACATTTCCATTTAGTAGATGTTGTGAACCACAAGGATCAGACTAGTGGTCTGATCTCATCTGGAAAATGCTCTTCTCTGTATGGTCTCTAAACCTGTATTTTCAAAAAATAAAAAAGCTCATCGTATATCCAAATTAGGTGTCTCCTCAGAAAGATAATAAAGACATACATCTTACCCATGCAACATGGAGAAATGAAACTATTTTATATCTGTGATTTATATTCAGGATATGTTGAGATCAACATAGGAAGTTCCTGCACATTTTCTAAGCACAGATTTATGATGATGGTGATCCTCAATTGACAAAGAGGTACAGATAACACAGTGATGTACCCCTGGCCAATCTAAGAGCCTTATTGTGAAAGCAGCAGTCTTACTTAGAAAGACACAGGTATGCACACTGAATTTACTGTGAAATAATATTTTTTCCAAACAGCTGTCACAGCACCTACAGTTCCCATATCCTCTATCAAGACATGAGATAATTCAAATCCACTTTCTTTGCTTACCCTAAGTCTGAAGCTTTTCAGCTTCCTTTTTATAAGTGAGATGCACCTCCAGGTGGCAAGAGCAGAGCAATTAATGCCTGGTAATTAACTTGCAGTAACCAGAACATCTGTATCTTGGCAAAGATCAATTTTTATCAATATTTTTATCTTTCATGTTGGATTGTAGATGATAGCAAGTGGAGCACAGATACACATTTCTCTCTGCTACTGCAGCAATGAAGTGGTGCCAAGGGGCACAGTGTCACACACAAAGGATGTCTCCCAGAGCCTGAACTCTACACTCCCAGCAAGAGCCAGACTAACTCCCTACTCAGCAACTGTTAATGTTTCACTCCTTGTTCCTGGGGGACCAGAACCAAAAGGAACTGGAATGAAAAGCTATAAGAAAAGAGAAGGAAGTCAGAAAGCAGAACACAGGATGCAGTAGGTAGGGAAGGAGAAGGCTGAAGAATGCATTTGAAAACAAGACTTGGATAGGATGTGGGAGTAAGAGAATAGTAGGAACCAGTGGTAGAGAGAAAAACAAACAAACATTGCAGCCAACCTTGCTGGGTCACAGATTATTCTCAAAAAAAAAGTCTCTTTAGTTGTGGCAGCTCTTTGGAAAGGACTGAAAAGGCGTGCTGGTGGATGCCTCATTATTGGTCAAGTTAGAATGTCAAAAGGTAAAAAAAGACCCACTGTCACTCACAAAGCATGAACTTTTCACACTGAAGAAGGAACTTTATTAGCATGCAATATATTCCCTGACTGCTCTATCACACTGCTTCATGCAAACGTTTCAGCCAAGAACTCTTCCTCATCCCCCCCAGACTACATTTTTAAAGGACTAGTATGTACCCTTCCACAAAAATATTTTTTGCCATGACAGAACAGTGTAGCCAAACCTGGTGGTGCTCTAAATGACCCATCTTCCAAAGTCACAAACATAGGAGAATGTCTCCAGACTCCCTTGTCCCACATATAAATCAAAAAACCCCAGAAGACGGCTTTAAAAAAAAATAATAATCTTGGCACCCAAAAGCCTAGAGATGCTTAGAAAACTGTCTATGATTTGTAATTCCCAGGCCTGCATATGTGGTTTTCACCCAGCAGTTGCTCCTGGCAGTACACACCAGCCAGGCTGCTAAGCTGAGTACAGAATAATGCACTGGCCACACATGGCTCCAGGTGATTACCTGAGAGTCTACTGGGGAACACTGCCGAGAAAGCCACTGAAAAAAACTGCAAATACCTGTTAAACTAAGACAAAAAAATGCCAGTCATGAGGCTGAACAAGAGAAGAAAGTGTGTTAGCCCTGTCACAGCCTTGCAGGAGTGCCAGCAGTGGGGAATAACCAGCTTGGCTCCTCTGGGAAAATAAAACAACATTCAGGATTTCATTCTACCTCAGCTTTAGCACAGGGAAACTACATGTCTTAGATATGACAAACCAATTTTCAGAGAAAATACTTGACAATACTTCTGTTGTTCATGTCTACAAGAACTGCTTCTAATATCTGGTTCTGTGGAGGCGGGATGGGAAGGCAGCACACAAATATGTGTGTTAATTGCCAAAGTAATTTAAAAATCTACACCTTTTCAGTGTTACTTCTAGGCACTAAAACAAAGCTGAGTTTAAGCTTGCTCCCACTTTTCCATCTTAGCACAGCTTTCATTCCTCAGTGGTTAAACTGGAATTTCAGCAGGACTGCAAGGTGAGGTTGTCCCCTCTTGACCTTCACAGCACATTTGCTGCTATCAGGCTTCTCATCTGAGTGCTGCTGCTAATGTTTGCTAAGTAACACAGAAACACAGACCTACAGGGGCTCCTATGCAACACTAAAAGCCCTTCAGACTCCCAGCACCTGGTCTTCAACGTGTTAGCCACAGCAACTGCATTCTGGACTGTCAAGAGGCTGAAAGCACCTGCTTGATTCAGGATCAAATTCAAAACAAAACGTTTAATAATGATACATTAGATGCAGCCAAAACACTGATAATCCAACAATCTGATACCCACCAGCCCAGTCCCTGCATGTGGTGTCTTGTTTTGTGGTTTGTTTTTTTTTTTAGAAACGGGGAGAAATGTTTGGATACAACTGGATACCCTGCATTCATCAGTTGGAGTCTCAGGGGTTTGGCATCTAGACCACAGTAGGGAAGCATGAAGATGTGATCCCGTCCCCTGCTGAGAGAGGGACCATTCTGCCTGTCCCTCTGTGGACAGCACTGCTGCAGTCTGTGTGGCGCCTCTTTTCCCCACGAGTTACCACAAGTGCCATGTCAAAGCATTCAGCCTCAGTCAGTCCCTGAACACATGGTCTTTTGCTGCCATGGGGGTCCTGGTGGTCTCTCCTTCCCCACAGTATTTGAGGAACAGGTCCAGTACTCAAGAAAGGCACATTACCCCTTGCAGTGCTGTATAAATTAGCAGCAAACCCTTAGGTACGATGACTGTGTGCAAACTGTTAACTGCCTCAGTTAAAAACAAACACCCAGGAGGATGCTGCTCTGATTTTGTTCTATAAAGAAAGATGCCTGACTGGCATGGTGCAGGATGCTGGAGTGAGGAAGCTCCTGATGCACCCTGACATGGTCCCTGCAGCACAGGGAGCTGCCTGTCCTGGATCCCCACAGCCTCAGCTGTCCACAGCCACAGCAGGCAGAGCTCTGCTGGCAGCCCTGCTGTGGAGGCAGGAGCCTGAAGACTTTCAACAACCCATCTGAGCTGCAGAGAAAGCAGACATCAGACTAGAGGAAGAGCAGCTATGGAATTAGTTTTAACAACTTCCATGGATGGTGTGCTGGAAGTAGCCAGCAAGGAGGAATGTAGGAGTGGATGGGCAATAACCAGGCTCTCCCTCTCCTCCTTCCTTCAGGTTTGGTGCTGAAGTGTTTCACTGCACAGTCTTTGTGCTTCCCCTTCCCTCCTCTGAGCTATGAATGGAACAACAGAAGGGCAATGGGATGCTGATAGCTACAAATCTGTCCCTCCAGAGATGTGGCTTCATTTCTTTCATCATGGCTCCCCTCAAAAAAATTCACTTCCAAGTGTTTAAAACAAAGTGTGCAAAAGCAAATAGCCCCCTAAACATTTACTGAAAATTATACCAGTGTATGTATATCTCCCTTTCTGTTTGAACTTCCATCAAGATGAGAAAACATCACAGGCACTCAAACAACCTTTTCCCTCTCTATCATAAAAATGGGCACTCACCTACACAGGGAAATCCTGGGAAAGCAGGGCAAGCCAGAGGATGCCCTGAAAGGCCCTAAGCTGCTGCCAAGGTTTGCATACACGTCAACATTTCAGCACCATGTTTCAGCTGTGCTGGCCTGTTTTAATCCCCTGCTCTGCAAACAGAGCCAAGCTTCCCAAGGTGTCTCCCAGTGTTTAATTAAGCATTCACAGGAGGGACTAATGCAAAGGGCAGTCTGGAGAAGTGGAGAGCTGTTTCTCCTGCTATCAAAACTGGCAGCAGGAGGAAGAGCAGTTAAAAGAAAGAGGATGGAAAGGAGGCAAGTAGATAAGGTCTCTAGAGCACCTTATTAATTGAGTTCATACACAGAGTTTCTCATTGGTGCTCTAGCACAAAGCCATGAGATTTACCACTCCTGTAGTACCTTATTTTTCCATTTACATTCCAAAAAGTCTGTTGCTATGGGGTGTAATGACTTCTATCCCATTTCATGGATGGCCAGTAAGGGGGGGTTAAGGCAAATGCATTAATGAGGACTTGGTCATCTAAGGATCAGGTGACTGAGGGCTGATGAAGGCTGCTTCCTCCTGAGGTGCCAACAGCATTTCTGTGCCACTCACACACCAATCCCAAGGGAATTTCCACTGGGAAAACAAATGTCATCACAAATTCATCTTCCCACTTCAAACCCAAAGTTTGCTACTGTACATGCAGACTTAGAGAGACTGGACAACTACCTAGTGGTAGCCAGAAAGCTGCTGCCCATTAAGTGATGTGAGAGTCTTTAATCCTAGGACAATGAAAACCAGCAAGAGGTGGTTTAATTCAATAAAGGAATTCCCTTTTTCTCCCTCTGTTTAATGTACAACAGCTGATTTTGAAGATTATTTCTACAGCCACTGGGAAATCCTCCACATGTCAGGACTATTTCCCAGTGCTTCCACGTTTGGGGCCAGGCTGAGATACCCAAAAGGCTGAATTTTGCTAGTTCTGAGTACTTACCACTTCAGCTAAAGTCAAAGAGAGCCAAAAGATGGTCAGGCTCTCTAGGAAACAAAACAATCGGGCCTAAGACTTAAATCAGACAATTAAGTCACACTTTCAGCTTCACTGCCTCCCATATATTCATCTCAACTGGGGGAAGAAATATGTAAACGAGATCAGATCCCATGGCAAGAAAAAGAATAAAGAACATCTGTGTTACTTTCTCCTTTCTATCCATTATGTTTTAAAGGTAAGGAATGATAAAAATGTTTGAATGACCTTACTACAGAACTTTCCGACTTCTTGTTCAGTTTATCACAGGGTCAACTCTGAAAACAAATACAAGCTTCTTAAAAAAAGTCGTTGGTTCTAGTAAACCTAAAGACAACTTTTGTGGCTACCTAATATACAAACTCAAAGTGTAAAAACATACATGTTCTTCATTGCTGAATTAACTTTTGGAAAGTGACTGTATCAAAATATATAACAAGCAAATTAATATTCTTGCTACTTCTAAACTACATAATAGTTTCCAAAATATACTGAAAGAAATGTTTTCTTCCTTAGGAGGACACATTGCTTGTGATCTGTAAGAGTTTATCTTCTGTTTCTAACGTTTGTAAAACTTAAAATCCAGTTTGCTGAAGTAGTTCATTTGTGTTGAAAATGTCTTACTCCAACTGAACTGTGACTAAAGATAGTATTTTGGAGTAAGATTCAGTGTCCCCCCACCTTTCCAGCACACTGTTCACGTAAGAAAAACACCAAAGATCTCCAAGAACAAAACCCGACCGACATCCTTTCAGAATACAAAACAGTTAAACCCACGTTAAATCCGGAGGTTAGAGGAGGGCAAAGGGGATGCACAGAAAGCAGGCACACAGTACCTGAGGGCGAAGCAGCGTTCAGCTGCGAGATGAGCACTGCCAAACCTGTCTCCGGGCTGCGGTTATCCTTCCCTGACTCGGTGCGCCGCTCGGGAGGGAATGCCGCACAGCTCAGCCGCACCGGGCGCACCTTCCAAGGCTGCAGCCCAGTGCCACACCGTCCCGGGGCCGGGCCGGCCCTCAGCGCCGCGCTGCTCCGAGCATCCCCCCGAGCATCCCCCCGAGCATCCCCCCGAGCATCCCCCCGAGCATCCCGCCGAGCATCCCGCCGGGCATCCCCCCGAGCATCCCCCCGAGCATCCCCCCGAGCATCCCGCCGCGCATCCCGCTGCGCTCCGGCCCGCCCGCGAACCGGCCGAGTGCGCATGTACGCGGCAATTAGCGGCGCTCCAATTAGAAATACAATTTTAAAAAAGAAAAAAAAAAAGAATTCTCTTACCTTATAACTAGACGCTTTTAAACTTTCTTTTATTTTTCTTAAGCAAGCAGAGCAGCAGCCAAGGAGGGCGGTGCCGGGGCCGGGGGGAAGCGCGCTGGCCCCGCTGCCAGGTGAGGCTGCGCCCGGGCGGGCGGGGGAGGAGCCGGGACGGGACCGGGACCGGCACCGGGACCAGCACCGGGAGAAGGACCAGGACCGGCACCGGGACCAGCACCGGGAGAAGGACTGGGACCGGCACCGGGAGCGGGGCTGGCCCTGCGGGCGTCCGGCGGAGCCGCCGCTCGCCGCTGCCCTCTGCGCTGGGGTTTGTTACTGACGGCCCCTCCGGGCTCTTTACAGCTGCAGTTCATAGGTGAACGATTAAGAAACAATAATCTGATCGCGGAGAACCGCTGGGAGTTGCTTTTGCTTAGCAGGAATGGGATGCACGGAGCGCTGCTTCCCAGTCCCAGCTGCCTGTTCATTCCGCGGGCTCAACTAAAGTTCCTGTTGCTTTCCTCTTGTCTTCCCGGTGTTTGAAGTGCCAGTGCTGCTGTTGGTACGCGCTGGCTGATCTTAAGATCGGCTGATAAAGGCATGAATACATGAAGAAAATCCCCTGGGGATTTAGGATACGGGCGTGTTTGTTTTTGAAAATCCATGCATAGTAGGAAGCCTAACCAAGTCGGGTCTGAAAAGCACCATTCTGCTAGCTCCCTGCTTTAAAGAAGCAGCCCTTTTGTTCTCAAAACAGCATGAAAGAATTTGGGGATTCCTTCTATTTCCCTAATGATTCCCTCGATTGCTCCCAGTCGCTTTTCCAGACTTTGTGAGGGGAAATAGGAACTCCCTTTCCCTTTCCCTTTCCCTTTCCCTTTCCCTTTCCCTTTCCCTTTCCCTTTCCCTTTCCCTTTCTTTTTTGCCTTTGCTTTCCTCTTCCCCTTCCTGTTCACCTTCCACTTTTCTTAGGAAGCTTTCAGTAGCCAAGAACACTGAAAGCATATAATTTCAAATATTATTATCCACAAAAACTGGACAGATGTGAGTGTACATTTTTGAGAAACTGTCTTATTTCATGTTCTTTCATTATTTTTTCCTTAGGATCTTCATTCAGGTCTGGACAGAGCAGGTGCTTAGAAACTGATTTTATGCTTTTTACTCAAGACATTATTTACTTCACCCTCTTTAGACTCTGCTGAAGACAGAATTATTAAGTTCTGGGTGGGAGGTGGAAGTACAAAAGGACCAAGGTTTTGCTTGGGACACCTGCTCTGTAGGTTTCAGAGTGCAGCAGGGTGGGTGGTGCATGCAGATCACAATCCCTGTGATTTTTCCTGTGCCCAGGAATGGATGCTCCAGACTCCTGCATGTCTGAGCCCAGATCCAATATGCTCTCCGAAATGAGAACCATTCTTAGAGTGAAAAACATTCACAATCCATGCAAATTATCTTCACATGACTTAACTAGCACCACGTAGGAAACTCGTCACACCAACGCAACAGTAGAGTCACATTTTCCAGGGAAATCTATATTAATCTTAATCATTCTCCCCCATTTCATATTCCTTTACCTCATTTACTAAATACTTTCCAAAAGATGAAGCTGAGGTCCTCCAGAGAGATTGTTGCTTCCTGTGTGCAAAGCTGATGCATCTTGCTATGTTTCTATTTTTCCAGTGTCAGAGGAAAAGTTTCTGTACAAAATGTGTTTGATTGTGCAGTTACAAATGATGACATGCAGGACAATCGACCAATGTTCTGCTTTCTCTACTTACTGTGTTCTTTGCAATCCAAGCAATTGTTTGGTAGAGCTAAATATTCTTTAAAAAGAGGAAATTGCATGCACAATGGCAAACACTAAGATATTGACCATTGGAATTTAAGGATGTGGCATTATATGGGCACTTTAAAACATAATCAGAAGAGTTTAGATCCTTTGTATGGCCTGCATAAAAGTCTGCACTCTAAGTTAACAAAATAATTTATAGCCATAGCAGGGTGTCAGCCTGGAGGCAGTGTGATACTAGAAAGGCATGGAGCACTTTGCAAGCAAGTTTCAAAACTATCTGCTGACAGATGGGTTTGGCTGTGATCAGCAGCCAGGAGCAAGGCTCTGTTCCACCGGCGCTGCTGGCTCGGCAGGAGGATATCTGGTCACACACCCAGCCCAGCTGGCTCTGGGCTCTGAGCTCACTGCACAGCTCGTCCCAGTCCTGCTGCACCCACTGCTGGGTCCTCCTGCAGCTTCTCCTCACCTCTGCTCTCCATTTCTAACCCCCCCTTCTCCCAGATCAACTCCCAGGTGCCTTTTCTATCTGCTCTGGCTGTTCTTTTGTCTTTGTTGCCACGCTTGGGCCAGGCTGGAGCTGCAAGTGACACATCATCCCTCATCTGTGTTTCCAGGGTCCCAGCTCTGAGCAGGAAGTTCAGGGATGTCAAGAGGATGTTAGAGAAAGTGCAGTGTGGTAGTGGTGAGCCTACACACCTGCACTAGTTGAGATAAGTCTGTACCACCATGAGACTTCACAATTAGAGTGTATTCCTATCACCATTTCAACTACCCTGGGTACCCATCACACACATCCTGTAGAGGATATCAGGTAGAATGTCACAGCTAAAGTCAAACAGGCCTCTAATATTTACAGCTTTTCTTTTACTGCTTAGAAATCACATGATGTGTCTATATAAAAATATAAAGGTACTCCATATGTTGCTATTTCTCAAGAGTACCTTCAACTTTAAGTCACTTCAAAGGCTGAGAAAATGTAACTTGCTCATGAGTTTTTTTGTTCATGCTTTCATTGGGCTGAAGTTCAAGAAACACATTCCTGAATAAGGCAGCCCTTGCAACATTGTGAGACCAGATAAGAAAAACAACAAGAAATGAAAGCAGCAGAGGGAATAGATAGGAATTCCCAAATTTCAACTCATTTCTGAAAGTCAGAAATGATACTTTACATCTGTCACAATTGCCTGCTACAGAGGAGAGTAACTGGGAAGCAAAAGATGGAATTGGTTTAAAAATTTAATGATGTGCTAATAGACTACACATTTCTTTGATAAGCTGCTCTCTTAAAAAAATTCCTAACTATGCACAGCAATAGATTCCTCTTGTGGATCTTAGAGACTTGTAACAAATTATTGCCTGATTATAAAATTCTCTGTAAACAGAGCTTTGTAACCTTCCCAGCAGACTGCCCTGCTCTTGGTTGCCTCTTACCTTCAGTGCAGAAACACATGTAACATTTATAGTTAGGGCGGAGAGCTTGCAAATCTCTCCAAGTTCTCAAACATGTTACAAAAAGCTCAAATATTTCTGTTTGCGCAAAGCAAAGCTTTTCCTAAATTTGTGTTTACTTACATATATGAAAAGGTACACTGTGTGCTTGCCAGACATTTTTATTTTTTTTGTTCATAAAAGCTTCAAAGCAGTGAAAAATCTTCCATCATTATTTTGTTTTTCTTTTCTTCCCTTCTCTTGGTTAAGTCAAACTCATTTGGTAAGTCAGACCTGACCTCCACTCTCTGCTTACAGATGTCTGCTCTGAATGCAACAGATACAAATTTATTCAGTGGCATAGAAATAGAACAAGAAAATTTTGGATATTTAGAGAGGGAAGAGGCTGATTTTAATTTGCTGCTGAAAATAAAGTGAACAGCGTGATCCATTGGGCCTTGTGGAAAGAGAGAGAAATAAATAATGAAGATAAATGCAGTAAATTCTTGAAACATGACTTTGTAGGAAAAGCCTGAGAAAAATACTTCAAGTTGGACTCTGTGCTGTTGTATCTCAGGCAATACACTTTATATGGCACACGTCATCCACATTAAAAAACTTCATTTGGTGAGGTGCCCTGACAACTGGCTTTGTTCACCTTTGTTCTTATTTAAAACAGGTTGTTCCATGCAGCTGTTAAAGAAACTGTGTGCACACACACGTTTGCACACAGGCTTTTTTATTGCTCCTCAGATCTTTCAGAATAAGTCATGCTGCCTAGGTTTTAAATTATTTTTCTCTTTATTACAGCATGAGAATCACCCTACACTGGGATCTGCTGCCTTTTGTGGAAACATGATTCAAAGGTTTAACAAAAGCATTTCTGGCTTTTTTTTTTTTTTTCCTATTGCACTCTAACCCCTTCCTTTTGGTTTTCTGCTTTCTTAGCATTTGTATGTATCCTTTTTTAACGTCTCAAATATTGTTGGATTATTTTAAGTAAAAGTGAGGTTCTGCTGAGGCAGAACCTGTCTATGTCATGGTTATTGTTTCATTTGGTCATATTTTTGGAATAAGCACCAGGAGTTTCACAGAAGCCTTTTGTGGCCCTGAGTGTCTTGGGAGCCATGGCAAAGGTGTCCAGGAGCTTAGACAAGGGCACTTGGCAGGATGCCACTTGCTGTGCACCCACCATTGTTAGTGCTGGCTGCCTCACCTGCCTGAGCTCTATAAGAGCCCCTCACTAATGCTGTCCACCTGCTCTGGGCTCCCCCTTGCTTTTCTAAATTACTCTCTTTTGAGGTGCTAGTTGTTCATGGGGAAATACTAGATAGAAGAGTGAGCTCAAGGCTTTAAAGGCAGGGAGAACCATGCCTATTCTCAGTTTACCCAGAGAGAATTAGTCTTTTGGGGGCGTCTTGGCCTCTTTGCTCCAGCTGGGTCTAGGATGTGAAGTCAATCCTGACTGATTTTCTCCTTTCTGTAGCTTTTCTTCCATTGGCCTATACCTCTTTGCTATTCCTCATTCTTTATGATCCAGGTCCATCAGTTCAGTTCTTGCCCCACCCTTCTCACTCCTGCTGACTTTTCCTGGATTTGTGTTTCTTCTCACTGACCTTTCCTTCAAGCAAGGTAACCCACTGACTGATTGGGATTGAAAGGCACCTGAGTCCTACACCTAAAACTAAAGCTTGTCTGCCTCACTGCTCCCCATTTGATACACCACTGGAACATAGTATTAGACAGAGTGAATAAAACTAGTGGGCAGGAAAAATGAGAGAAAACAGAATCCAAAGAATTTCTGCTTCATTTTAGCATCAAACCATACAAGTGATGGTGTGTCTGGAGTCACCATGAGAGGGGCACAAACACTGGAAAGTGTACCAAAAAAAAAAAAAAAGAGTGACAAAGTTTAAAATCTGGACGTAGGAAATGGCATCATTAATATAATTGCACACACTGGACTAGTCAAGCATGGAGAAGCTCACACAGCTGTACAACAGCAATGCAGCTTGAGAGCAAGTAACTATTGAAGTGGAGTCAATATAAAAACTCATCTCTGTCAATGCAGGTCATCAGACTTTTTTAAAAATACAGCCTTTGTGTGCACTTGTTCGTATCATACTCATACCTTGGTCACAATGACATAACAGTAATACAGTAACACAGCTATAAAAGTAGAGAAAAAGAAATAATCTCATGAAGAATCCTTCTTGATTTTTAAATTATGTCCAGTGAGTGTCATATTATCAATAATTTAGCAAATAATGAACCCTCAGAAACATTTTCAAATGCTGTAAAAGAGCAGCCAGCAGCTGCTTTTATGACCTAGAGAGGGACTGATAGATTTTAACAACATCAGCATTGACTAATCCTGGCTGTCACACCATGTCCTAATATGCCATGTCCCAACTCTCAGTCTGAAAGGCTGTGAAGGTATTTCCATTATTTTTCATGCCAGGACCCTCAGCCCTTGCCCTGAACACAAAGGAGAACATGCTTGCCCACCACATCCATGCCACAGCCCCACCTGTGCTAGTGCTTTTTGCCTGTATTCTGGAGGTGCAGCATAAATGGGCACCTCTCCCCTCAAAAAAACCCAAACCAAACCAAAACAAAACCAAACCCAAAAAAAAACAACCCAAAAAAACTCCCAAAAGCAAAACAAAAAATACCCCACAACAACAACAAATCCATCACAACTGTGAAAAACCACCAGATAAACCCCCCTACACCTAAACAAAGCTTTTTGATTACCACATAGCTATTTACTACAGCTCATGCAATTCTAAGGTTTGCTGATTGCATTAAATTTGTGTCTATTGAGAGGCAATTAGAGAAGAGTCTGCCCCACAGCTCCCCTCCCCAGCCAGCACACAGGGCCTAGACTCACCCAGGGTCTGAAACTGCTATTTTAACCTTTTACTTCTAGTTGCTCAGAGCAGAGTCCAAAAAAGACTCCCATAAACATCTGGAATGGAACCAATGGAGAATTTGAAAAGGAAAAGATAAAGAAAACAAACAAAAACTGAAGAAAACCAACCCAAACCAAAAATACCCAACCAGTACCCCTATAAATATGAATGTTCACAGGCATCTGATTTTTGACAGATCTGTATTTTGGTGGCCCAGATTTGCTGTTGCACATCCTTGGTAGTTCTATCATCTTGCCTGAACTGAACATCATTCTTCACCTGAGGCTGTTTGGGCCTTATGAAATACATGTCTTTCAAAGCCAGGGCTTTGTTCTGAGGATGGGCTGACCACAGCCATTGCACAAGAACAGGAGCTGTCAGTGTTTCCATTCAAAAAAACATTTACTTGCACCAACCCCTCTTCATCCCTTCCCACAAAAACAGCATTTGTGGTTTTATTTCTCTCCTCAGTCTGAAATAATTCTAGTTTGCACTACCCCTTTCCAAGATCATATCCTGACTGTAGCCTGAGTATATAAATAGCAAAAAAACAAAGGACAGGGAAAACTCAAGTTTCAAGATGGAAAGCAAGCAAAGAGAAACTGGACCAGTTTCATACAGTAAGTGGGAATTAGAAGGTGCTGTGCTTGCTTTTGTCTTCAGATTTTTTTCTTCCATGTCTGTATTTCCCTCTGAATAACTGCAGGATTTGTGCAATCTGGCCCTGTTCTTCTCAATCAGGTATTCAGTCCTTAGCTGTTGACTTCACTGAGCATCCTCACTTACAAATCACTATTATTTTTTTAAATCTTCTAGTGACATAAGTGCAAATGATGCCTCATGCACAAGGAGGCAAAAGCCTACAGCTTTCTACAGATAGAATCAATAGGCAACACTGACCAAAAATAATTCAAAACACAAAGGCTGCTGTGGACATTATGTCAAAAATTATAGCCATTAAAACTATTGCTATTTTTACTGCTTTTATTATTGTTATTGTTTTTATTATTACTGTTATGGTTTTTTATTATTATTGTTGTTGTTATTATTATTACTATTGTTATTATGATTACTATGGTGAACCAAAATGCATATATAAGTTATATAAAGTATTATTTTACAGGAAATATGTATTGCTGACAAGTTAATTTTCTGGAGAGCAGACTTCCATGCAGGAGCTATAATTCCACCCAAGAAACTGCTGTATGACATACATTTATATATGCATGTATAGACTTCTACAGGTACAAGCATACACACATTTCAGAATTCCTACTCTGATTCTGTTAATCCCATTCATCACGAAGAGCTCTGCTGACTTCAAAGGAGTTGCAACAATGCCATCTTTGTGCTCATAAAACCCAGCATCAGGATTAATTATTTCCTAAGACCTGAGGAAGATGGATGTAGAAAGCCTGGGTGTGCTAATGGCAGGCACGAGGTGATGGTGCTTGCCACTGAGAGCAGGTTGGACTGACAGCACTTGTTCTGCCAGCTGAGGACAGGAGGCAGTGAAACCAGGACAGACTCTCCTGCTGCAGGATGAGCTGTGCCCACAGCACATGAGCTGTCCTCCTTTCACTGGGATGGACCCTTCTCTGCCCCTGCTGTTCCTGGAAACCACGGTTGTATCCCAGGCAGTAATCTTAAAATGAAAAAATATTGAAAGCTGTGCATCATTTTTAAAAAAGTTAAGTCATCTAGGAAAAGCCTGACATTTAAATGAACCTTTCTAGTTCCTCTGAAAAGAAACTTTTTCAATGGAATTGTACAGGATCTTTCAGTCTATGATATATGCACTTGTCACCAAGAGATACTTTTTCAACTATGACATAATTGCTATCATCAGAAAAGCATTGCTGTCATTCTGCTATAATCTAGCCTCATTTTCTGCTCTTTTCTTTATCTTTCCTCATTAGTGCATTACATATTCAGCTGCATTACTAATAATCATTCCCTAACATAAGCAACTGCATAACAAAACTGTGTAATTGATTTTTCAGTTTCAGAGCTAAACCAAAAATTTCGAAAATATATTTTTAAAAAGCTTAATTTTTTTCTCTCATTCAAGTGAAAAAGTGTTTCATGTGGATTTCAGTGGAACATTTGTTTGTTTCAGATCAGTAATTTCATTTCCATTTTTGTCATTTGAAGAAAGGCAGGGGATAGAAATGACTGTATCTTGGCCTAATTCACCAAACCAACAAGTGAAAAATCCTCCCTTTTTCAGAAATCAAGTGATGTGCCTGGACCAGTGAATTCCTCTGTTTGAGAAATTTGAGTACTCACATACTGACCTACAAGAGGATTTTAATCTCTTTGGTGAAAAGAACTCAAAATTATGTGACTTGTAAAAAATAGAACAATTTTTCCCAGGAAGTATGGAAACAGACACCCCAAGGAACCAGTGCTGTGACCAGGCGAGCCTGCTCTGAGAGGTGGATTCAGGTCCCAACAAGTTGCCAGAAGGATTAAAAATCTTATTGTGGTCCAGGTGAGTGGCATAATCACAGGGTAATTTGATATGTTTTTTTGACTGGCTGGTCCTGTGAATTAGGTCACCAGATTTTCTTTCTTGACATTAATAATAGTCTTACACCCAAAATTATGTGTCTTAATGAATTTTTAAAAAGTTAGTTGAAGTACTAACTGTGGCAACACAATATTGTAATCAGGCAGCTACTCAGGTACGTCACAAATATGTGCTGAATTATGTATTTTGCATTTCTCCACCCTCACATTTGCACAGGCCATGGCAAATCTCACAAGAATGCTTTGTCTGGATATTTGCACCCTCTGGATTTTTTGATTTCTGCCTTAAGATTTCTTCACATACTAGCCTTAAAAAGAAATGAAAACTGAAAAGATGCAAATGTAAAGCCCATCATTTCTAATTTCCATTGCTGCAGGAGATACTGCAGGAATGAGAAGAGATGCACAACTTAGCATCCTTTTGGGGAAAAAAAATGGAAAAAGCATCACATCTGTTTAGGGTCAGGAAAGCTTCCATATAGGCTCACTGATTCAGAATAAACTCCCTAGTCAGGGGAGTCTTGAGGTTCTTCATACAACTTATGGAAGTTATCAGAGCATATAGAACAGGTCTTGGATATTAGTAGGGCAGTAGGTTGTGTACATTGCTAATTAGACTGCTTATCTGCACAGGTAAACTTCCATTTAGACATAAAGCAAATATCCAGCATGTTCAAGCTTGAGTGCCTATTATCATATATTTATACTTGTAAATAAGTATAGTAAGTATATATATAAGTATATATATAAGTATATATATAAGTATATATATAAGTATATAAGTAAGTTATAGTATAAGTATCTATTTAATTTTTTTAGAAATTCACTGAAACCTGGCATTTCAACTGAAACCTGTTTCTAATCTTTCTGAATGAGGAAGCAATTTTCCTACATGACCCCGATTCAATTCTTGTTTTCTTTGCCTAAAAAAATGACAGCTTAAAAAGATGGCCTTGGTAGAACTGTGAACTGATATTTATTTCAGTAGTATAACAACTCTGAAACATGCCAAAGGTCTCTAAAATGCTAAAATTGTTACCTATTGCACCCTGGACAGGGTTTGAATTCGTGAGTAGATTTTGAATGAAGTAATATTTGCCCCCTGTCTGGCCCTGGGAGCATTTGAATTGATGATTTGACCAAGCAAACTTGCTAGGAATAATGAAGTACATATAGTTTTGTATAATAATTCTCTCTTAAGGGCTGTGAAGCTGATGCCTACTTAGAAAAAATTTTGGAAAAGTAGTAAAACAACACATGATGCCATTTTATATAATCCCAGAAGTGACTGAAAGACTGGACAGTTTTGAGGACTATCCAATTGTAAAGAGATGGATTTGGATCAGTCCCAGCTCACATTGTGTAGGACTTGCAATACTTTCATATTGTTCCTCCACAGTCAAATGTAACTGTTTGCTCTCCTGTTTTCAAATTACCTTTGGAACCATTTAGTTGGAAGTTGGGACCAGATTCATTAGTTAAAACATAAACTTTGAGTTGTTGCTGCCTTGCAGTCAGCTAGGGCTGTAAAACAGGACCTGCAAAATGGGTGACCTTCAGATTTACTTAACTGTGCAGAAATTGTATTTGCCATTGACAGCTTTTTAAATGCATTTCTTTTAACAGACTACCCCAGAATTTCTGATCTGTGACCCTGTGAATATATTATTGAATATATATATTGATAGAAAATAACCAACTTTTCCAAACCATACCCATAGCATGTCAGCCTGAAAAGAACAAAAATGCATGGCTGCCCTTGTCTTCTACATTATAATATTAAAAGTTTAGAGATGCACTTACTGGAAAGTGGTCAGAGTGACTCAATGCTCTAGTAAGGCCAGTAATGTGCAGTAAGATGAGTAACTGGTGAAGCAATGGTGAAGTCTCATTGGGATGGCTTTTTGGTTTTTTTGGTCACAATTTGGAAACCAGGACACAGAAACAATCACCATATGAGAAAAAAAGCCAGAGTACAAATATGGCTAAAAAATATTGGGGGAAAAAAAAAAAAAAAAAAAGAAGAAGATAACAAAAATATTTCTGAAAAGTAACTTAATCTCCAGAACTTTAGAGGAATCACCCAACAGATTACAGTTACAGGAGGCCAAAATCTGTGTTATATGTTTGGATCTTACACCTCACCCCAAAATTTCCATATGGGCCTATTCTTATCACAGAATTTGGGTTATTTGAGAATTACAGTGGTAAAACACAGAAATTTATTAGTCCTGAACACTTCATATTTTTGGCCTGATTGTTGTCTAAACAAGTAATTGACTGATGGATACTCTGCC
Source organism: Oenanthe melanoleuca (assembly GCF_029582105.1). Taxonomy (NCBI): domain Eukaryota; kingdom Metazoa; phylum Chordata; class Aves; order Passeriformes; family Muscicapidae; genus Oenanthe; species Oenanthe melanoleuca. The sequence continues at coordinate 29,586,125 of NC_079336.1, forward strand.
CTGCTGTCTTCTTGCCAGCTCCTTTATTTTACAGGCTTCATAAAAACCGAGGGAAAGCACAAACTGGAAAGGCAGCAGACACAAAATCTCCAATCTATATCACACTCCAGCCTTCACACTTGCTTGGATCCATGAAATACAGGCAAACAAAAAGGCAAGCACTCCCCAGTGAAAGGCTTGGTGCTGCCGTCTCGTGGGAAAAGGGAGAAGGGAAGCTTTGGTGATAAAAGCAGAAATGCAAAAAGGGGGGAAAAGGGAGGTTGAAAACTTGTTAACATCAACACTCCCATTTTTGTTTCAAGAGGGCTGTGTGCTTTATTGCTCACAGATCAGTTTCCTTTGCAGGTGATGTGGGCCCAGAATTACATCACCAGCAGAGCAGCCAAGAGCATCTCGGTGCCAGCATGACTGAAGTGGAGAGGAATGTATTATCACAGACCTCCGAGGGACTTGCCAGTGCATTCCTTGCTGGGGGTGCTGCAATGGGGGAGGCAAAGAGGAGACAATTTTACGTGAAGACTGAAAGGGAACTTTGTGGAGGAAAGAGCTGGGGTCACAGTCTTGCTGTCTCCTCTAGGCAGATCTAATTATGGCCATGTACTTCAAAAAGAAGGTTTAACTAAAACCAGATTTAGCAGGGCAATGCTTAGGAAGTACAGACTGAATCCTCAGCCTTGCCTTTGAGGGAAACATGAAATGCTTCAGTGCACCGAGAACATTTGCAGTGGTTGTAAAGAATAATTTGAATCACTGAGGAAAGCAAGAACCAGTATTAAATCCTCATCACTTCAGGGAAGTCTTACAATAAAACATATCTATCCTTTAGCACAGACAGCACTGGGATAGTGGGTGTATATTTCTTAATCACTGTGTGGTGGGGTTGCAGAGTCTCTGCAGTCTCAGGGTTCATGCTGGATTATCAAATTACCCACAAAGCAGTCACACAGATCCCCCATAACAGAGCTCCAACAAAGCCTTTCTGCCACATCACACCCTCTGTTCAGCAGCCCATATAAAAGAAATTCCCTCCTCCTCCCATTTTTGCAGGCTTTCAGGCATTTTCTTCTGTCCTTCCTGGATGGCAGAACTGGCTCAGTGGTCCTCACCTCAAGCCTCTTTCTGAACCATTAAAATCAATGGGAGCTTTCCAGCGCTTTTAATAGCAGCAAAATGTGCTGTCAACCAACAGGATTAAAAGAAGGGCACAAGAACTATTTTTCAGAGATTAGCACCTCTAAAAATGTCAGCATTTTAAACCTCATCTCCTAGGTCAATCAAAATGTCGAAGAAATGCTGAAAGATCTCTACCCTTTTTCACCAGAAAAAAGAGCCCTGCTGATGAAATGAAAAAGTTTATATTTGATAAACTAAAGATTTCCCCCCAACCCTGTTCCCAGTTCCCTAAAAGGGAAGGCAAGAGGGCTGGGACTGGGCAGCACAGGGAGCAGCCAACTACTGTTTCATGTTAAGCCTGCTTTACACAAGAATTTTTTGGGGTCATGAAATACCAATAGGTGGTTTAGCTGTGCCCAGCTCAGACCAAAGTCACGCCACCAGCTCCCTCCCCAAAGCACAGCTGAAGTTCATGAGGGTGTCTGTGCTGGGAAGACTAATTTTATCCCTGAGGCTGCTGATGCCTGGTCTGCTGCTCTCCAAGTGCTCCCTGAAGCCACAGCATTAATGCAGCTCAGAGCAGACCCTTCATTCTCCACCTCTCAGACCAGAGGCTCCTTACACCAGCATCTATCACCCAAGTCCTTGAGGGGACCTGGGGGCCTTCAGCTCTTCTCCATATTCCTCCTGAGGAGGCTCCAGGAAGATGTCTGCTCCTGCATTCCCCAGAATTGGAGATATCCAAGGACACCTTGATGTTAGAGGAACAGCAGCTGAGATGGGCAATTGTTGAAAAGGGAAATTTGATTGCATAGAAAAATAGAAAATACTGTCCATAACTTTCAAAGATCATTAGATTCTATTATAGCATGCTGTAGGGAAATTTGCAAAACACGTCAGCCACCATATCTGTAGAAGCACCTTCCACTAAAAATACCAGATTCCTTTCATCTCCACCTGGCAAATGGTCATCACTACTCTTTTCCTGTAACATGCCAAACTTTTCCACAATCTTTCTTCATTTCAGGTGCAATTGGTCTTGCAGAGCCAACACCTACAGCAAGGCCCTTCCTTCAGCCTTCTCCATTTACCCTCATGCCCCCAACTGTCTACATTTTGAATATCCCACTGCACAATTTTGTCTTTTTTATACTTTTCATGCATCATTATTTTTGAGAAATCGTGTTTTCCTGTTATTTCCTTCCTGTATGAGGCTGACCTAATAATTAGTGACTCATAGGAACTGTTTGCTTTCATACCATGTTGTTGTAGATGGATTGGAGATAATGTTTGAAAGCACATGTAAAAAAATATTCCAAAGTAAATACATTAAGGGAGTGTTAGACATACATTAGAACTGAGGCGTATTTATTTCTTAAAGAATTCCCTTTTTGCTTTGTTCAAACTTTCACAAGACAGCAAAAGCAGATGTGGCTGGTGAAAGCTGACATAGACAGCAGTGGTTAGGAAAGTTTGATAAAATACTGTGAGGAAAGAAATTACTGGAATTACAGTATAGAAATGATAACTTCTCTCATTGCAGCAGATGCTGTGAGATGGCCATCCTGCAGCACTGCTCTTCCTCTGCCTCACCCTGTCTCATTAACGTTATAGCTGCCAGTGCAGCAGAGGGGCTGGCGGGCAAAGTTCAACTCTGTGTCCCTTTTCGTTTGCATGGAGACTACAAGTCTGCTCAGCTCTTAATAAAATAACCCTCAAAGTACCACAGTAAAATGGATTATATGTATAGTGGTACTTATAAAACAAGAATGCCTATGCAGGACCTTAAAAAATGCCTTTGGGCAGGTCAGTTCTCCGTCCCAATATGCAGATTGAGTGTGAGTTTCTTGTATGCTTTCATCTGTTTCAGTTTAATTTTTCCACTTCAAACTCTTTCTTTTTCACAAAATCTATTGCCACTTTTGGGCTTTCCTAAGAAGTCATCCTGTCACTCTCTCTTTCTTTGTGAATATAGGCTCAAACAATACTACATCTAGTTTTTAATAGCTACAGAGACCAAATGGGTGCAACCTCAGTTTCATGTGCACTCAGAAAACAAAGGTAAGAAATTGAGATAATTTAAGATATTTTTCTTAATGAGTGGTTTCCAACCCATCCTGATTTTGCTAATCTGCTCTGTAAGTGGTCTGAGAGGAGGAACCTGAAGAGGGAGGTACATGCATCTTGGTTTTCTATGTTTAGCTACATGTCATGTTATCTCTGCTTGGTCACTACTATCTTGAAACAAATTAGTGTTGTAAACAAACAAAGTGGATTAGATAGCAAACATCAGATTTCTGGTGTTACGCAAATCAAAAGGGCTTCAGCACTGCAATTATTCCTTTGCATCCACCAGTACAGAGGCACTGGTGATTAAACCAGTGGATTTAGTTGCTCTTAAAGATCTGCCTTTCAAGAAAAATTCAAATTCAAATTTTCCTTTTCTTATTGCTGTTTTTCCAAGAATTGTAGAATGTAGAAATCTTGAAGTCTGAGAGAGCAGGAAGTGTAAGAGATAATGTCCACAGGTATGGGACATGATATCTTAGCAGTGGTAAGACAAAAAGCTCTTTAATCACTTCATTAAATGAAGTAAATTCAACCCAGGTCATAACAGTAGACTATTTAGTGGCCTTCCCAAATTGAAACGAAATAATAAGAAGGCAATAATTGTCAAATTAATGTGAGTATTAAAATGAAAAGACAAATATAAATGGTATTTTAATATCACTTTTGTAGCATTTTAGTTGCTGCATGTCCACACATACATGGATATTCAGCATAGAGACAAAATGTCTTCTATGAGAATCAGATGGAAAGTTGCTCCTTATTTGGAAATACAACATCTTTTATTCCTTAAAACATATTTATTTTTACATTTTTCATTTTCTACCATAAGAATCAATTTGCTAAGATGCAGAAGCATTTTTGTTCTTTAAAGTTTGCCAACCACCCCAGGAAAGTAAAGACAGAAGAAACCCAAAACCTATTAAACCAGGAAATATGGTCACTGTAGCTCATGTGCCACCTACTCAAAGCTGGCACTGAACTGAGGTCAGGAAATACACAAACAGTTTCACTCCTGGCTTTTTGCAAATGTCTGCCACAAGCCTGTGGTTTCCTCAAAAGCATTTCTTCTTTGAACTTGCCTTAAGTATTTTTCTTAGAGCCTTTCTTAAAAAAAAAAAAAAAAAAAAAGAAACACAACATGGATTCATGGATTGATTTCAAGCAGTTTGGTATTAGCACAAAAAATTCACATTGAAAAACTGAATCTGTTACTGAGTGCTCAGTCTTCAGCTAAGATAGGTGATCTTTCTTTTCTCAGAGACACAGAGAACAAATTACTTGTCCAACAAGCAGGATGAGCACTCAAAAAAAGAAATGTGGGGTGTATGAGACTGTGAGACAAACACTGCAGATAGGCCACCACAGGCTGGGCACACTTTGTAATGCACGATAACATTTTCTTCCAGGGGAACAGGTAACTTGCATAAGGCAAATATGAAAAAGAATGCAAATGGTTTGTGACTTTGCAAGCCTAAATGCAAAGGGCATGGCAGAGTCCCACCACTTGTGTGCCAGTATCCTAATGTGCATTGTGATTTTCCTTACCCTGCCCTCCTGCTGTGGCAACAGCATTCTGTCCTTCACAAAACTTAGTGCTTAGCTAAGCAAGCCATCCCAAACTTAGCCAACATAAATAACATCTGATCAAAAGCTACCTGGAGGTGAACCCAAAACCGGCATGACGAATTCAAAACAAATTTGTTTCTCAACTCAAGCTCACACTGCAGGAACATTCAGTGGTGTTCCTCCAGCTCCAGACTTGCACAGAATGCGCTCACAAATGACACGAGTGGGCTGACACCTACAGATGTTTTACACGGAACTTTAGCGTCATTTAAAGGCAGAAAATACCAGGCCATGTCACTCTGAGGGGACACTGGGGTGGTCCTTTCCTCACCTCTCCCGCTCCTGTTCCAAGAGGTTGGTGAAGTCGTCGCTCTTGTTCATGTAATCCGTGTGTTTGTGTTTCTCGTTTTCCAGCTCGTAAACGGTGCGGCGGTGGCACTTCTCTGCCAGCAGGAGCTGCTCCAGCATGCGCCGGTACGTCTCCTTCTGCTTCTCTTCAAGCCTGTCCAGCTGGATTGCAGGAAAGCAGAACAGACTGTTTTACACTTGCTTACTTCATCTGATTTATTAACCAACAGTGTTGTGTTTGGTAAATGCGAGTCCCGTAATTTTGTGTCTTGGGTTTTGCATAAAGCAGGGACTAGAAATAACTGCCCCGTGAAAGTAATGATTTATTTGGATGGCATATTAGCAATAAACATCTGCACAGCTTTCAGATACACAAAGGACACAACTTCACTTAGCTTTAGGGTAACAAATAATATTGTTGCAGTGCTGTACTTCCCCTGAGGTGCTGTTGCACACTTTCTTCATTTCACAGGGAAAAAGCTGTAGCTCAGAACTCAGAGCCTAAGAGCCTGAATTCACACACCTGTATGGGGACTAGACCCTTGCATGTGGAGCATAAAGTGTAATCTGAAGGCTGAAATTTGAGTTACACATCTTTAACACACCGGTAAGTCTGCTGACATAAAATATCCAAATTATTGAGATTCTGTCCAGATTAAATTTTACATTACCAATACAATTAATTATTAGCCTTAGAAGTTTCCCCTCAGCCAGTTTTTTGACAGAAGTTCTCTTTATTTATCCACAACCCTTTGTCCTTTTTGTCTTGTGCATTTTTCTATTAATTTAATGTGCCAATTATTATTCAAACAAATAAACACATTCAAATAAATTCAAACACTAGAATCAGGGAGATGTGTCTAAAAAGTTGCCAGAGCACTCCAAATCCACCATAGGTATTAATGTTGTTCTTTTTGCTGTTTCATGGGTGCAGATGACCAACTCCAGCCTCCTCCCTGCTGAAGCAGCCCTCAGCCTTGGTACTTGCCTGGTTGCCTGCTCTGCCCACCCTCAACCCTTACCCTGTGAGAGTCTCATGCTCCTCAGCCCCAGCTGCCCTGGGCTGCTGTTGTTTCACAGGGTATCTCAGCAAACTGAGGGAAATAAGAGAGCAGGAATGCTCTTTTGAAATTTGCTCTCCAGGAGCTGACCATAGCAGTCAAAGTGAAAAAGCCATTGCATTTTATAAAAGAGCCAGGTTGGGTTCAGCTTTTCAGAGTAGATCTTTTGCACTTAATTCTTCTATTTTATTTCAACATAAGCCTTGTGAATCTGCACATGATGAAAGTTTTACACTGAGATCCCTGTCAAATTATCAGCTTCTTTGGAAAAAAACCTTGTTAGGCTCTTTTAATCTTGTTTGAGAGTATTCTATGTATGCTCCCACATACTAAGGTTTGATTTCCTTATTTACTATCATCCCAAAAATTCCAGGAAAAGCTTCAATGAGAATTCACAGAACAAAGATATCCCATGGTAGACACAATTCATGGTGAACAAATTAAATGTTCTAAGTGGATGAATTATGAAGATATGACAGGCACTACAGTGTGTGATATTGTACATATATATGCATGTACATATACATATTGTTGCATGCTCCTTCCCCATGACCTGGACTGTTATGAAACTGTGAACAGGAGCAATGGCTGTATGTTTTGGCATTCACACCAGCCTCAGACACTCTCAGGTCTACTCTAATTCTCATGTCTACTTGACATTAATTTATTGCTTAAATTTTAAAGTGCAGAGTCCTATAAGTCTCCTTTAGGAGCTGAGCTGACTTTGCAGTCCTAGAATTAAAGTGATGTAAAATGAATACAGATTTATGAACCCATAAACATGGTCAAAGTCAATCTCCAAAGGTCTTCTTTTCTTAACTACCCTCATGACAGTGTTCTAGTCAGTATGCCAAAAAAATCAAAGAGTAGTTATGAGTGCTAGTAGAGGTTGAAGCCTATCATTGAAAGGAATTTAAAAACTAGAAATTTAACACCCAAAGATTTTGGTCCTGCTTAACAGCACCAGCCTTAGGAAGCATACAACCTCTTTATGATGTGTTCAAATCCAGTGACTTCACTTACAAATTATTCTGCATATCAGTGAACAAGATTTTGTTTTCAGTGTACAAATGCTGTGTTATCTTCTTGCATGCTTTGCATGCATCCAAAATGCATGGAGTCTCACTTCTGGTTAGGCTTTCCCCTGTACAGACACAATGTTGTCAATCAAGAAGTGGTTACCTCTGAAATTGGTTTCTCATAGACATCTTCCCCTATGGATTTTTCTTGGGCAAGGATGGCATCCCTGTGTAGCACTCGAAGCACATTCTCTGGAGTTGCAGACCCATAATGAGCTTCTAAAACTTCAGGTTTGGTTTTCTCTGTCTTCAGCATGTGGATCACGTCCTCCCTTGCCTGTAATAATGCAAATCATTACCATGAGTCAACCTATTAACCAACAGGGAGCATGGGGAAAATAGGGGCATTTCATACGTACAGACTGCATACACAAAAATAAAATAAATTCGAAAAATGATAGGCTGTCAATGCAAATACAAAAATTTTGGGAGATATCAGATTAAACGTGATCTGTCCAATACAAATATTGTACTTTAAGGGATTCTGTTCCTGCATGACTTTACATTTGAATGCTATGAATTATCTGAGTTGCAGCTATAGCCAGGGAACATCATTATTCTTCATATACTGGATCTTAGTTGTTGCCCATGCTGTTCCTTGAAGGGATAAGGAAGTGAGTAGCAAAAAGCAGCATAAGTGAGCTGAACTAATATTTCTCAGACAGCTACTTCCTAGTCACTCCCTAACTGAATTTGCACCTAAATACTCTTTTTAAGTAACTTTTAAAATAAATTTTTCTAGGTGTTTTTCTTTAAACAAAACCCTAGTCATGCTGCATACCCCAGCTCAGGAGACATGGAAAATCTGAGCAAATCCTCCCAGCAGTGGAGGATGGCTGTGCTGCTGGGGCTGGGAGCAGGAGTGCACCTGTGGCCAAGGGCAGCCTGGAGCTGCCTGCCCCAGGTGGAAGCCCAGGTTTCAGTCAGCATGAGCAAACATCTGGGCATGAGGAGACAGCCCTGCAAGGCCACCTGGCCATGAGAAAGGACAAACACTTAAGCCAGGGCTCTGTTTCTAATCATACTTGCCAACACCTGTTAAGCCATCTGTAAAATGGGGGCAGGGCACCTGCTTGTCTTTCAAGGCATCTTTATGAGGCCATAGTCCAGGAAGGGACTGTAAAACCTACAGGGTTTTGGTGGGCAAAGGGGAGCTCCAGGATTTTCCTAGAGAACATCTTTCCCACAAGTTCAAATGGGTGGGGGAGCAGAATGTGCATTTTTCTTTTGCCTGCCTTTCTGATAACCCATGTGAGCTTGGGAAGTAAATTAAGTACTAATGAAAGGTTCAGACATTTTAGGGAAAAGTCCTTTACAAATTCTGCCCCTATGTAAGCAATGACTGCTTAAAGATTTATGAACTGAGCCAATATTTATGCTTTTCCATGCCATTCATATCAGCATTCAATTTATCCTTGTAGCAAATCTTAAATCTCTACCCAGAACCATAGAGGCACCACAGCTTAACAAAACCACCTGATTTTAAAATGGGCAAGAAAATAATTTTGGAAAATGGCAAAGACCCTTTTTTTTTTTTAAATTTAAAACAGTCTAACATGAAAGTAAGTAATGCACTCAGGTAAAGATCATGCCATCTAATTAAGAACTAGCCCAATTACACTGTATAAAATTTTGTAACCTTAAGTAAAATTTTTGCATTTGTCTGCAAGAGACAAATGCTAATTGGAATGGTATTAATGTTATTTCAAAATGAGAGTGGGAAAGGTTCATCACTCATGGTTGTTACAACTAAGTGAATTATGTGAGCTAGTCCCAAAGAAAGGCATGTACACCTTACTGCATCACATCCTGAGAGTGTGTCACTCTCAGTACAGGAAAAATGTTATTTTAGGCAAGTTCTAGACAAGTTTGTGAATGTATTACTTTCCTCTATCCCCATAGAAATAACAGATGTCTTAGTGTCTCCATCACCATGAGGCCAATGCTTCTATATTGAAGAAAAAGCCTTTAAAAGCTCCAGTAGGATAGCATGGGAGTATGGAGGGATTTCCAAATTCCAGATTTTATGATGTGTTGTCTTAAGCCCTTTTAGGAAGAGGCAGTTTCGAGGCCATGCCTTCATCCTGTCCCTGTGAAGGGATTTGGTATCCCACTGTGTGTATCCCTCCCCACAGGGGCCCTGTGCCACAGGCAGGCTCAGGGAGAGCACTGTGCACAGGGAGCAGAGCACAGAGGGATGGGGATGAGGATCCTCTGCACCGAGGGACACAGCCAATCATGCTGAAACATCTTTTTGTTTTGATTCTGAGACACAGAGCTTCAGGGACAGGCAGACCTCAGACCCTAAGCCATTTGGGAGGGGAGGAGGATGAGTTCCTTCTCTCACATTGTAGCTGTTGGACCCCTGTTGGGATGGCATAATTAAACACTGGCAGGGCTGGGCAGGGCAGACAGCTCGGGATTGGGGATTTAACACAGAGAATAGGCAGAGCAAAAAGCTGGACTCAGTGCCTGCAATGGTTATTTGATACAGAAATAGCTGGTGGAGGCAGCTGCTCTGCCCAGCAAGTGCCCCAGCCCCTGTCCAGTTGTGCACTGCCTGACTTTCCTTCAGGCCTCATTAGTCTGTCATCACAATTCAAATGGAACCACTTAAGCACAAGGGAGTAGGAATAAGAGCCCCTGAAAAAGGTAAGAATGTCCCTGCTGACTGAGAAAGGCCTCTGGAGGTTTGGGTCTCCAAAAGCCAGAGGGAGCCAAGCCAAGGGAGTGGATGATGCTGAATGGAGGAACTGACACCCCAAGGAGGAAAATAGGTGCCCAAGCTCAGGTCAGAACTTTGAAGAAAAAACCCCATTCATTGCTTCATCTTTAAAGGGAAGCAGTGACACAGGTAGCTCCGAGGGAACAGGGTAGGACAGTCAGCACTGAGCCCCCCTTGCTGTAGCCCATGGGGAGGGTACCTAGCCCAGAATCAGGCTGGCTGGCACCATCCCCACGGGCACAGCCTGCTGTCCTCTCCTGTCCCCCTTTTTGGGTGCCCTGCACTCTGCAGTTCCTCTGGATTTGGATGGTGTTAGTGTGCCAAGCTGCCTTTTGCCTTTCCTGGGCTCAGCCATTTCTCCTATCCTTATCTTTTCCAGGGTATTGGTTAATTCCCCAAGTACTTTGTTTCAGTTGTGATAACAGTTTGTGAACAACAAATGCCAAACAGACACACAGGTTGCTAGGAAGCATTGGACCAAAAAGGGAACCTAAATCTAATAATAAACTGGAGACAAGTTTGCTTTTATTTGGTCAGAAACAAGCTCCATCATAGGGAGATTCTGAAGGGCAGCTAACCTAGGTCAGAGAGACATCCAGGCAACGTCCTAACCTTCCATCAGCCTCGGGGTTTGTGAATTCCAGTTAGTCTCTCAGGATAGAGACTATATCCCCCTCAGGATAATATAGAGGGAAGGAGCTGAAACATGCCTGTGTATCTTGTGATTTCATGTTTTTCCAAATGGCCAATTTCCCCCTGAAACTACTAGAAGAGAGGTCAGATAGAGATGTTTTGTTCCAATGTATAGTGATCTGCAGGAAACAGGCCATTTTCAGAAACCAAGTCAGAATAATCTTGCAGAGGAATGCTGGGGCTACTTCAAAATTCACACCTATGAAGAGGCATGAAAGGCTCAGAGTGGGGGGTCCTAGCAAAAGAGAATTTTGTTGGCAAGCTGTTTCCACTGGACATCTGCTGCTGGTGCCTCCCTTGCCCCAAAGCACAAGGCTGCTTGGTGTAACACAAGGAAGATATTTCAAATTGCAAGTAAACTTGCATATAAATCCCAGAGAACAGTTTTTGGCTGTTTTGGTAGAAGGAACATGATGTTTGGCACAGGAAAATCATCTCTCAAGTCCTGTTTTTGTTTTGTTTTGTTGGTGCTGTGAGGAGAAAGAGCATCCCGGCTTGAGAAGACCACATATTGCAACAGCTTGTAACACAATAAAACTTATTTGCAAAACTCCAGAAGACTGCAATTAGTCAGAGAAGCTCTTTTAAGTTAAAATACGGAATTTTAAAAATTTACTTTTATTGGTTTTTCATTACTTTAATTGTCCTACAGAAAACTCCGAGCTACCTTTCTATCTGTACTGTTAAGATTGTGAGTTCTTGAAAATAAAGTGACTTTTCCATTCATGAAGTGTCCCAAGCACCTGATTCTCAAAGCAAAGGAACAAAGACATAAAGATGTACTAATTTAACTCCTTCAGATGCTTCTGCTGATAGAGGAACTGCAAACTTGAATTATGCTTGTTTTATGCTTACTGGAGGTGCCAAAATCTGAAGGTTGATGACCCCAGTTCTTGAGCACACCCATGGAGAGCCTGAGGTGCTGTGGAGCACTGCTTCACACAAAGTTCTGCCTGCTCTCCTTTCCCTCCCCTCTATTCCCCACTCATGAGTGCACTTACCAAAGATGTGGGTCTGTGTTACTACCTGGGAAATCTGAGACAGTGCTCCCCTTCTTTCAGGAGTGCACACTACTTGCCCAGATGGAAGGCTGACATGAGCCCACTCCTCACAGGGCTGCCCTGCAACACTCAGTTCTGGCAGAATAAAGTAGAAGGACTTTCTTTTGCTCACCGGCTTGAGCGGAGAAGGGGGCTGTGTTCCAAACCTCACTTTACTACGTGCCTAGTAAAATATTTAAAAGATATAGAAAGGATGTAAAGAGGTTCCTGCATAAAATTGAAACCATTTAGGAAACAATAGCATGACTCTGCTGCTTGTAAAACGGGTCTGGCAGCCTAGCAACCAGATTCCTGGTCAATGGAAGGACTGTTAGACAAGCCGGGCGCTCAGACGCGCTCCTTCCTCATGCCCTGCCCTGCCAATTTACTACAGCCCCCTCTCCCCATTCCCACAGTCTTTGGCCTCTCCCTTCAGCCTGCTGACAAAACTCAGCACCCACTAAACGGGGCATTTTTGCCACAGGCCATTTGTCACCTGGGAAATGGGACTGAACTGATCAAACTCGTTTCATATAAGGCATCTAGTAAATCGGGAAAAAATTCAGTTGTATTCAATGAATGGAGTCGAAGTAATCACTGTCACCTAGGAGTGAAACCCAACTCAAGATCATTTGCCAGTATATGTCCTAAACTTCTCTCCTGTTTTTTTTTTTTTCAGAATCGTAGTTTGTCTCTCTCAAAATCAGTTACTGGTAACTATTACCCTCATAGCTCCATGTTTGGAGGCATCTAACTACTTTACACCTACTTTAGAGAAATCTCAGTATTCCAGTAACATGACAACAATCCTTTTAGTTAGATGAAAGAAGTTTTGAAAACTCAGGAGCAGGACAAGAAATGCAATTATGTAATATTTTGGCAATCTAATATTTCCAGCTTTTGATTATTTCTCTTCTGGTTATGAAGACACTTTATTATGCTTACACAAGGAAGTGCACTAAGTAGCAGATCCTTAATGTTTATGAAGTTGTATTTTTCTTGCCAGTCATAAATGACAAAAAATAACTAAGAAACCACAGACAGGAGCCTGTACTTCTGCTTGTGTTGTTGTTCCTTGCATTGCACACAGTTCAGGTTATTTATAGCACAACAGCTGCTCTGTTCAGCATCCGAAACTAGATAAGGTCACAGGTTATCCATGTAATGTTGGGGTCTTACCAGCCACTGATTTCCTAAATGCCAGTAGGCTTTACAAATATTTCACCTAGAGTTAATGAACATCACACTCAAGGCATCCAGAGGGAGATCAGGAGAATGTTCTCACACTGCTTTCTGCACCATCCAGGACATGATGTGTTGCCATTAGGGCAGGAATAGCCTTATTTCTGAAAAGTTCCATCAGAGGCCTCAGAAAGTGGATATCACCAGCTTGGTTAGTTGACCTTAATGAAAGAAAGCACCTTCAAGCAGGGGTACTCAAACACCTGTATCTGAAAAACTTTCCTAACACTAATCCACTAGTCCCTGTTTAAGACCAGTAACTTCCATTCTTTCTTATTTTAGGAGGAAACAAGAACAATTAAAAGGAAAATGTACTTTCTTAATTTTGTCTCATACTAATATATATATATATATATATATATAATACAGAACATAATAAAAACTACTCCTGAGAGCTGGAATGACACTTTTGTTAAAGGCCTGATTGCTCACTCTAGCCTTTCATACTGCTACAATGACTGGGTGGCAATTTGCCTTCCAGAACAGTTATACTTATTGTAAAAAGCATGTTTCATAGCAGTAAAGTTTGATGCTCTGTTGCATATTGCATCACACAAAGCCCTTTTTGCTAAAAACTCAATAATTTTTTTTTTCTCCCACCAGTTATCTGAAGTAGCTTTGTTTATATCAATCAGTGATGTTAACGATACAAAATGCTGGCTAATTACATAAAATCATTGAATCAAAGAAGTCCTGAGTTGGAAGGGACCCTCAGAAATCATCAAATCCAGATCCTGGCCCTGCACAGGACAGCCCTGAGAATCACACCCTGAGCCTGAGAGCATTGTGCAAACACTTCTTGAGCTCTGTCAGGCTGATGCTGTGATCATTTCCCTGGGGAACCTGTTCCAGTGTCCAAACACCCTCTGGGAGAAGAAACTTTTCCTAATATCCAGCCTAAACCTCCCCTGACACAGCTTCAGGCCATTCCCTGGGTGCTGTCAGTGTCCCCCCAGAGCAGAGATCAGTGCCTGCCCCTGCTCTCCCCTCTTGAGGAAGTTGCAGAGCATGATGAGATCTCCCTTCAGTCTCCTCCAGACCAAACAAACCAAAGGATCCCAGCTGCTCTATGGCTTCCCCTCTAAACCCTTCACCATCTTCACAGCTGTCTTTTGGACATGCTCTAATAGCTTTATGTCTTTCTTATATTGTGGCACCAAAACTACACACTGGAGTCAAAGTAAGGCTGCCCCAGCAACATGAATACTTGTTTTTCTTGCAAGGAAGACTTTATATACAGCAAAGTTTTTTTTTTTCCTCATCTTTTATCTTAATTCAGTTTACTAATACTCAAAACTGTGGATTTCACTTGCATGAATTTCTTTTAAGTTTTCTGTATTCAAGTCTAGGTACATGATGCACTCTGGAGGTAAAGAGATTACTTCAGTGATGAAAAGTGACCATTGTTGATTGTTGATTTTGTGCAAAGGGTAAGTGAAATATATATCCAGAAATACAAATGATCCTTCATGAAGATATTAAACAGAACTCTCCTGTCTTCTCCACACCATGCAGAACTTTCTGGCATTGTATGAAGCCTTTGGAGCTCTACATTGTATTTTAATTTAATTGTGCACTATCTTTCAGTGATAATTCAGAAAGCTCTTCTAAAATCAATACTGGAGAAGAGGCACATGATAGACCAGCTCAGCCACTGCATAAATCTTCTGAAGTGGCTCCAGAAGAATTACATCAGAAATTAATTTGGCCTCTTTTGCTTGAAAAAGTCCCTGCTAAAGATTGCAGAGCTGAGGAGAAGCAGCACTGAGCAATGTTAAAGATTGCAGAGCTGAGGAGAAGCAGCACTGAGCAATGTATTACTTCTTCCAGCAAGCTTTGAAACAGATCAAATGAGCACTAGAAGACATCTGTCTGTTATTTCCTGCCCACACAGCTTTGTTCTGCTTTATTGCCAGAGCGCTCCATGGATGATGTCACTTTTTTCTGAAGAAAACAGGCCACCAGAGCCTTTCACTGACATAATTAATTATCTGTAGTCTGGGCCACAGCCAGCAAAATTCCCATGGCAAGGCCCTGAGAAGTATTAACTCCACACTGCTTGATGTTTTCAGAATTATTATGGTCTGGGATACCCTGTTCTTTTCACACTGAAAGAGTGCTTTGCTTGATATTACCAAGCCATGGGGCAGTTACTGCAGCATATAGAATTACAGTGTCATGATCCAGTCAGCACAGAGACACAAGGGCAAGGGGTCACTGTCAAGTTATATGTGTGACTCTGCATGTTGGGATAAATGCTCCAGCAATGCCTCACAATGGCCAAACCCACTGTTTTGGGTTTGCTGTATCCAGCCATAGAGTTTTTGTCTCAGCCAACATTAACTGTGTAATATTTTTCACATGGCATGAAGCCCATCAGCAAGCAAAAACCACAGATTGATCCAACTAGCCATCAAGTTGTCATGTTCCTTTTGTAACCAGAACTTGTTTTGTGGTCCATTAGAAGGTCTTTAGGAGGAAAAGAGAAGTGACTAATGAAAGGGCAATAACAGGAAAAGCATTTATTTTCCTCTTTCTTCTGTTATCATCTGGCCCTGTTAGCAAGTCTGGACCAAGACACAAGAGACCATGGATCATGGACCTCTTTCTTATGCTTCACACATAAAATTAACCCCACCATGCTCCAATTTCCATTCCATAAAGGAAATAATATTTCTCATGAATGAATTTAGTTCCCAAGTATATAGAAGATCTAGATATGCTGGGAATGCTACAAAAAACATGGCACTCTGACATCAATAGAATTGTTTTCCTACTGATTTTTCCCCATTTGTTATATTCTTTTATTTCCCCCAATTTCATGTTCTTCTATTCTATCATCCAATTTGTTGAAGCCCTTTAGAAACTAAAAAGTATCTTAATTAGATGTGTAACTCATCTTGTCTAAATTGCATTTTGCAAGTGCTACATTGGCAGTATAAGGAACAGAAGCATCTGAAATTGGGTGCTCTGACCTGAATTTCAGGGATGCACTTGAAGCTGCTGCTGTGAGTACCCTGTTTCCAAGAGGAACAAATCAGCCCAGGCAGTTTTTTTTTTCCACAGTGATCATGCTGCCTTCTGGCAGGAGCAAGAAACAAGGAGCAGGATGGAGCAAGACAAGCTGGAGCCAGCAGGGCTGTAACCACCAGGGTGATGAAGTCAGAGGCAATCCTTCTGCCTCCTCTGTGGAGACAGGAGCATGTGGGACACTAACAGACCTAAGTCTGTGTACATGTGTAATAAACTGTGTACACAACTTTCTCTTGTCCAAGCATTTTGTTGGCTTCACAAGATGTTTTTGAGTACTCTGTGCTGCACACTGTGCATCCAAGTTCCTGGTGGCTGATGAATGGGCAAGAGCAGTAGGACTGCAGTACAGCAAGCACTCACCAGCACAGCCAGTTATTTGAATGGAGGAATTGTCAGAGGAAACGAGGGAAGTGGCCAAACTCTTAGTGTGAAGGAAATAGGGAGGATGGGCAATGAAAAGCATGGAGTGAGAGCTCCCAGCCATGCCCACAATGCCCTCAGTTGTCTCCAAAATCCCTCTGATTCCCCCCAAAGTCTGTCCTCCTCTTTGCCCTCCCAAAGCCCCACTTGGGGACACACTTTCCCCTCTCTGTCCTCCAATTGTATTTCCAGGAATGACTCTGAAGCCCTTCAAATTTTACCTGAACTGCTGAGATTGCCTGAGCCAATACTGGAGAATTGGGGTTTCATTATGAAGCCACCTCAATATTTCTGTTTCTGACTTGTTTAAACTTGAAGGTGGCAAATGTCTGGAAGTTACCATGCAACTGTATTTGAGTTAGTTCTGTCCCACTCATTTTTCTGGCATGGAAGAGTGGATGCTACTTTTTTGCAAAGAAAACCAATCATTTCCAGGATAAGAAATCACTTGCAAAATCCAAACCCTTCCTGTCTCAGGAAAGGACTTCCTTTCACAGTGCCTCCCTCAGCAGTGCATCATTTTGGGTGCCACAGCTGCACAGCCCTCTGAAATAAGTCAGAGTTCACTTTATTTTGGACATCACACAAACACTCAAGGCAGCAATTTTGGAAGATGTGACAGGACACAGGATGTTCAGTAGGACCTGCAGTTTTCTATGTGAAAATATTGCATTTCTCTCACTTTAGTCAACCAATAGGTGGAGCCTTTAACCCTAGAAACAAGACATTTTCTCAGCCATGTTATCACAATTATTATGTAAAGACTTCTATTTGCATTTATTAAAGCTTGTTTTGGATGAAAAATAATCTGTTTTGCTCTCAAGAGCTTACCTGATCCTCAGCTAGAGGACAACAGACAAAAACTTAATAAATACACAGCTGGGGCAGCAAAGTTAATAAAAACAGGTTCATCTACCACTGCAATGTTAAATTAACAACTGGTGACTCAGAGTACTGGACAGCATTATGACATATAAGACATATGCTCGTTGCAAGCTCTCCAAAGAATCCCAGATATTTTAAAGCCAGAGAGCTCATGCATTTAACATTGATTGCAAAATGATTAGCCATGTCCTCTCCCACAGAGTGAACCTTCTCTCAAGAAAAATGAGAAAAGATACAAACTTCCTCATTACTGTTGCACTGAATATACAATTCTAGTCTGTAAGGGTAAAGGAAAAGAAAAATAAATAGTCAAATTGTATCATTATTTAAAATTAATTTTTAAAAGTTTGCAAGAGAGGATCAGTTTGGAACAAGACCAAAAATTAAAAAGCTGGTTTTGGGTAATTCTGTTTTGTTTTGAACAGAAGACCAAGAATTTAAAAAAAAAAAAACCCCAAGCTGTTCATACTCTTCCTTCCACTCTAGATAAGATGTTCAGTGGATCAGAGACACTTGCCAATTATTCCTCTCTCTTCTGATCCTTCAAGCCTAACAAACACAACAGATATAGTTCTGTTAAGTACAGCTCAGGCATTAATAGGGAAGGATGTTAAAATGTCTTTGTGACAGAGGTCTTCAGCCTACAGCTGTCCTGTCACAGTGACATTTTATTGAGGATCATTACTTTGAGAACCACATAATTATAAAGCAATTTTTGATGGCTATCATCCCCATGGTTGATAGAACCTCTGCTCTTTATTTCAGAGGGAGCAGGAAATTGCCTAAATAGAACAATTTAACTATATTTCAGTATACTGCCTTGCCTTATTTTTTTTTTTTTTTTCTGTCTCACAAAACAGCCAGGTTATATTTTAGAATTTATGATTTTGGGACTTGCTAGACAAGTTCACAAGTTCTTCATACCTCCTATGATATGTTCTGCACTTTGCACAGCAGCAAATGCAAGCTACAGAAAAAAAAAAAAAAAGCATACTATTCTGGACAAAATTAATCTCTGGTTATAAATTATTCAATAAAAATAGAAGAGAGAATCTGTGGTCCGAAAACTTTTTTTTTTTTTTTTTGTGCTGCAAAAGCATTCTTCACCAGGAAAACACAAACAAACCAGGGGTCAGTAAGAAAGGAGAGAATTTTTTAACTCATTGTACTGATATGCCAGACATTTTTAGGGTTTGTTTTTGGGCTCTTATTTTGCTACACTGTGGATACCATCTTTCTTTTCATTTTCTTGCCTTTTTTGTGCCCACTTTCCATGTCTCTAGCTTGGCTCTGTTTATCTCTGTTGTATTCCCTTTTTGCTTACACTCTTTTTCTTCTATTGCCCAGCCTCTTTCCCCTCATTCCATTCTGCTTAAATCACCTCTCCCTCCTCACATTAACCCTATGTTCTCTTTCTCCCTGTAGCTCTCTACTTGCCAAGGTTTTTCCCTTGGGGAACTTGTATGTCATCTGTAAGATATACTCATAAATCCTGAACTATTTCAATTCAATCAACACGAATTCACAGATACCCTACGTGCACTTTTCTCTGGCTTTACCTATTCTTTCTGCCTTGGCTCATCTGCAGCTTGTTAATCTGTGCTAATTGCTAATGACCATTTGAAAACTCCTTCTTTTCTCTGCTTTCTCTGGTGCCAAGGCAACTTGCCCCAGCTTTCTCTTCTGATTTCAATTCCTGCACAAGAAACACATCTGGTTTCTACCCAGCTATCTATCCCATATTCCTCTCTTGAGCATTCAGGCAGATCCATGTTTATTAATATTAATGCAAGAGTATTAAAAAAAGGCACTGAAGAAAAATATAGAAGTTTGTACAGCGTTTTTAACTAAACAACAACTAGGTGCCTCTCCCAGTGTTATTACAATATCTTGGAAAAGTCCATACAAAAGCAGTTTGAGGCATTACATGCAAGTTTACACATTGCAGCAAGAGAAAAAAGAGAAAAACATCACAACAACAGCCACAGAGTCAAATTCTCTTGCTTATACTAGTCAGACTGAGCAGTGATGGGAAGGCCAAGTAATGCCATGCTCCAGAGGAAGGCAAATATGAAACCAAATGCACAAGGCACCAGGGAGCTCTCTCCTACAGCAGTTCCAGCTACAGGCACCAGGTAAGGTGAACCCAGGGTGTAACTGCTGCTGGTCAAGGGGTGATGAAGACATGGAGAGCCTGTTTTGCCAGAGGAAACTGAAAGGAGGTGGCACAGCAAAAACAAAGGCTCAGAGGATGCAAGACTGCTGTCTACAAACACACCAGGCATTAAAGACAGGAGGGAGAGAGGTGGGCACTCAAAGCAGGATCACTGTATAGCAGAGCTTCATAAAGGTTTCACCAGACATAATTAAAAATGCTTTAGAAATTAAAAGGGATGAATGAGCTAAACATTAAAGCTTTCCAGTTCTGGGACTATTTCCCAATAGGAGTAGTAAAAGTAAGCAACCCACCTAATCTTAAAGCACAGCTTACCGAGTTAACAACAGAGGTAAAATGGAGCATTTGCCTAATAAATTAGATGCTGGTATTTGATATACAGTAGATCCTACAATTTTATCTCCAGAATTTTCAGGTCAGTCAATACATTTGCAGTATAAGGATGAGGAAAGTCTGAGTTGGGAAGTAACAAAAAGCAAGAGTAATAAAAAAGGTGACAACTAGAGAAATAAAGAATAGAAGAAAAGTGAATAGAGAAATTTAGATATTAGGAAAATTAGAGTGATTATAGAATAAAATTTATTATATAATATGTAGCCCTACAAAAGGGAAACATCCTTTCCTTTACATTTACGAAGCATAGTTTTCAGCCAGAAAGACAGACAGAAAAATACTAAAATGCCTTTTAAAATGTTAAAGTGCAATGGGTAGTTTATCACCTATACCCGTGTGAGTTAACTGACTTTGTTAAGAGAGAGGATTTTTCTTGTGGCAGGATGTGCAGCTGCTGATAAAGTGTTTCATAAGAACAAAACACAGACTCCTCTGCTAACCTTTCCCTGATGACCCAGGTTAGAAGAAAGTCTTGCAGCCCACCCGAAGGTGAGCTCCTCCTGTCTCTGAGATGAGAGCTCCTTCCCCCTGGACTCTCTTGTTTCAGCCACCAGCAACCAGCCTCCCATACCTGCCCTTCAGCAAGATACTGCTCTGGCACCTTGTGTGAGCATTCAAATTAACCATTAAATGCAATCTTGAATAAATACTTATAAATACTTATAAGGAAGGGACCTCTTTGACAGCAGAGTGATTTGGTGTCTCCCTTAGAACAAGGGATGCTATGTAAATAGGTTTACCTCTGAATATCTGCTGCACAGTGTTTCCCTTCAAATATCAAACCAAACCATGCCCAGTGTTACATTGGACCATTGGGAAATCTGAGGACTTGTCAGAAATTTTCTTGTGATTAATTAATGTATCACTTGTATCTTACACATACTGTTCTTCAAGACATCACATTTCACATATTGCCCATCTGCACCCTCAGGTCTGCAGCAGAGGAAAAGTGAAGCTGACATCTTAGTGTGTGTTTCCTTTACATCCCATGGCTGCATGGCTTGGAGGAGCTCTGCTCCTCAGCACTGCCAGGCTCTCAGGAAACATTTCCCTCAGCCCTAAAGCATGCAAGGGACCTCGACAGGAATGGGGGGCTGAGCTGCAGGGGATGAATGCCATGTTGGCACTGGAGAAATGCAGTAAAACATGGACTACAACAAAAGTTACTTCTTTTTAAATTGATGTGAAATATAGGAAACTGTCTCCCAAGCTTAAATTGTCCTCCAGCAATAGGCACAAAATCTGGATAAAAAATTACTTTTCTTGAAAAACCTAATGATTTGTAGTGGGATGCTGTCTTTGTAAACATACTTTTATTATTGTGGGTTTTTTTCCCCCAAACATGCAATAAGAGTGAGTCGTAAACATGTAGGAATACTGCTCTTCATTTCCTTTTGGGCCCCAATCAGGAAATGTTAAAAATCAGTGTTGGTATTGCTGAAGATTAATGGCTTCTGCTCAGAAACCATGCAGAAAGGGACTATATTCCTGCCAGGACAAATACATAGGCCATTGGACAAAAATCTGTGAACCACAGATAGTATTATATCATCATAGTAAAGATCCACACTGCCTGTCTTGCTCTGTAATTAATAATATTCACATGTGGGTTTGACTGAAATCACTGGAACAACCAGGCAAATTAATGCCATGTCTTCATGGTCTAATTTATTCTACTGGTTTTTGAAGTTTTCTTTTCAAAACAGCTTTACAGTATTTAAAAATTGATTTTTTTTTTTTTTTTGTTCAGGTATAGGAAGCAATCCTTCATGGATTTTTTTGCCACTATATGTTCAATATGGGTTTAAAGACCATGTAATCACTACTTTTTTTATATGAGCAATTAGATCTCACAAGAGAAAATGCACTCCACTGAGCTGTAGGGCCATTAAAATAAATCCCTGTCATCAGTTCATCTGCATCCCACTCCCCTTCAGAGAGGCTGTACTTAGGAGCTCTCCTGCCATGTATATTGGGACACATTCTCATCACCCCAGCTTCTGTAAACTTTTGCTTCCCTTTTGTTTTCTTACAGAATAAGGCATAGGCTATGGTAACGTCAGACATTTATGGAAAGCTTTCCTTCTCTATATTCTGTGAATGCACAGGGTCCAGCCAGGAAATATGAAGACAGGCAGAGCTGAGTCCAACTTGGTTCTAGAAGCTAAAGCACCAGCAAGATACCTGAGGTTATTATAATTTTAAAAACCAATCAAGGTAAAAATAAGGACATAAACATTATTTCCATGGATTTCTGGTATGTTTGGCTTCAAAATGAAGAGCTGGGGCATCAAGTTGTGAAGTAAGTGCTCAGTATTGATACTGAGGTCAATGTGGTGTGGGTCTGTGTTGTCAGATGATGTGAGTAGTGAACTAAGCACATGATGCATGTGAATGTATTACCAGTTTACCCTGCTAACCCCACAGTTGTCACAACCAGATTACCTCCCATGGCTTAGCTCAGTCTTTGAGGGCTCCAAGGCAGTGTCACCCTGATGGTACAGGCATAGGATACCCCCTGCTCATGGCTGAGTAAACAAACATGGCATTTTATCCTTTTTCTTTTATTCGGAAAATAATGCATCTCCCTACAGGTACAGCCTGATGTTATTCTCAAAACAAAATCTTCTTACATATGCCTAGATAATGTTTGCTTTGCCAGTATTGAAATGGCTTCAAAGTAAACCCACAGTGTGATTTGTCAGTCCAACAAAATGCCAGCCAGCCACCAGAGATGTCTGAGCAGATCTGAAAATAAAAAGCCATGAAATGACTCAGTGCATTAGGTCACTGTGACAGCTAGGAGGTAATACCAGAGTATTTACTTTGGCTGGAGTCTTCCTTGGCTCATCTTCATTTGTAGTGTTAAAGCCAGGCTCTCATCTCAAGCCAAAGTGCTGTAGCTTGCCCACTTCAGAAATGGGTCAACACAGGTACCAGGGAAATAATTAAAACGGGGGTTTGACATGAAATTAAAAACTTTGTGGATTATAAGTGATGGCTCTCTTCCTGCCTGGCTGCAAGGAGCAGAAGAGCAGATGCACTCTATGACTTCCAGGGTGGCTGTCCCCATACCCTCCTGTCATGCCAGGAAGCTTCAGCAGTGCCTGCATCTCTTTGGGGTCTGCAGGTATGAAAACCCCTAAAAGTACTGCCCAGGATCTATTCCCACAGGGATGATGAGAGCACAGGCAGTCCTTCAAAGGTTGTGTAACTACCCCACAAAGTAAAAGGCTGTGGTGAAGAACAGGAGAATTACTCAAACAATAAACACCACATTTATTGCCACACAGGAAACATTAGTGACTTTCTTCACCTCCCCTTTCCAGACCACAAAGGTGACTTCAGGGTAAATCTTTCTGAACAACACAAGCATGATATATTTCTATTGAGGTTTGGCTCTGTTCACCACATAAGCTGCACGCTAGCTCCATCTCTAAGGAAATTATATGTACAAGGTCTTGAATAAAGTAAAATGGAATACAATAAAAATGGTTACTTTTCTGTAATGATAATTTAGTTTTTCCTCTGCAAAGTCCCATTAAACAGATTTTCTTCCTCTTTTTGCCCTGCAGTTTTTCATTGTAAAATGACCATTCTCTGTCTTTGACAAAATTATTTATTTTGAATGCATACTTCTTGTAACTTTAGAGTAGTTTCTGGCAAACTGGAGGTGACTTATGTGTAGGAAAAAGTGATACTTAACGATACATGCTGAGATGGAATCTCAAAGTTGTGGTAATGGTGTCTCATGTACCAAAGAAATTAACAGAACAATTGCTTCTTGTAGTCAGATAAGATGGTAACAAGTTCAACATGAAAGTAATAATGGTATGAACGTGGGTCTCAGAGGAAAAGTAAAGCCTTCTATGAAAAGCCAGATAGTAATGGTTAATGGGAATAAAGGGATTAAAACAAAATGTTTGCACACAGGTCAGGTGGCTTTTTTTTGCTTGTCCATAGGTTCAGTGAAAAAGGTCACTGAAGTACAACCAGGAGAACGTATGAATTTGACAAGCAGTCCTATCACAAAAGGGGATAAGTTTTGAAAACCCATAAGCCTTCATATTGACTTTTTGAAATACCATGTTTCAATGTCTAATTTTGAAATTCTCTGAAGGCTCACACTACAGAGAGTTCAGTGATTTATTAGCATTAAAGAGAATCTCAAGACTGGACGCTCATTTAGGACAAGTTAAGTGCAAAGTCAGGCTGACTGCCATCAAGGACTTACTACTGGGCTGAATTAACATGCAAACCAGGACAACTGAGAAAGCTTTCAAGCAAGCACTACTCCAAGAAATAAAACTAATGGGTCTTTGAAAGGCAAGGAATGTGCAAAGCACCGGTCTCCAGAACTCAGACAGGACAGGAGAGCTTTGGCTGAGCCCTCAGTAGCATCTAACTATGCAGAAGTTCCAGGGGACACCTGGAAGTCCATTTTCAGTATTCCTGACTTGTATATTTGCCTCTTGAATATTTTCAATAATGATTACATTACATTACATTCCCTATATTTACTTGTCTTCCTCCCTCCCTTCTTCCCACTCCCCACTAATTCCCCTGTGGTTGTTTTCAGCCTCACCTGCAGATCCCTATTTGTTTGTCAGGTGTTGCTTCCACAGGTGTTTATAATTTATTTTGCTTTGGTAGCTGCAGTGGTA
The DNA here is from genome assembly GCF_029582105.1 of Oenanthe melanoleuca. NCBI lineage: Eukaryota > Metazoa > Chordata > Aves > Passeriformes > Muscicapidae > Oenanthe > Oenanthe melanoleuca. The sequence goes on from NC_079336.1 coordinate 29,610,633, forward strand.
AACAAAGCATCACTTAAAACCATGACTGCTAAACACCAGCTACCACTGCTCTCTCCTTGTGGTCCTTTGCCTTAAACATGCATGTTCCTGTTAGTTGAGCCCTGTGCTCTTTGGACAACCCAAAAATAGATAGGAACATAGAAAATGTGGTTTAGAAGATGTTGAATTTACCTGCAATTCTCCTTCCATTATACTGAGCAGTTTTATCAAGTCTTCTTTAGAGAGCTCTATGGACTTCTTGTTCTTTCTCTCACTAGGACCAGGTGATTTTGAGTGCCGTTTGACAGTTGCTGAAACCATGACCTCATCTTCCTTCCGATGAGGTTTGTTCTTTTTCTTGGCATCCTCCTGAAGTTTTTCATTCTCTGCATGGCTGATGACAGGCTTGGAACTGGAGAAGTGCCCGTTAGACGAGCTTTCTCCACCTTGGTTTCGGGATCTCATCCCTGCCTAGAAAGAAACAAACATAAAGATGCATTTGTAAACAAAATTACTTACAAAAAAGGAAAGGTACAGTGGAAATACTGCCTTTGGTAAGAACACAGTCTTCTAAAAACTGAAGAATACTTTCATGCTCAAGAGACTGTGGTAGAAAGCTCAACCATTTCCACAGCTCTGTGTGTGGCAGAAAAAAATCCTGAGGTAAGGTTAGCCATCTTTTTCAGCAAACCAAATGCTGATTTAAGTTTAAATGTATGGAACATAAAAGTGATATGGGATAATGTGTTCCAGTGTTTCCTTTTCTGCAGTTGACATTTTGATTGTTCATAATTCCACACTACAAAACAAAGCAGGTTGTCAAATAAATCTTATTTTAACATGTGGCTTACTTGAGAAACAGAAATGCAATTAAATTTTTGAAAAGTATATTGCTGGAGTATAAATTCTCTATGAGAGGGGAGTGCCAATGCATGACAAATGTCAGTCTGCTGTTTCTCTGAAATAATTCTCTCTAATTTCAAAGAATATTATTCTCTAAAAAAATAAACATTGCAAATTAATGCAATAAATACCTTGATTGAAGGTAACCAAGAAAAATGGGGAATGCAGAGTAAATCAGGTGGCAAATATTGCACAGGATTATTAGACAGTAAGTTCCATAAAGGAAAGTTGAAAATAAGTTTGAAAAATGAGCACAAAGGATATTAAATCACTAACAGGTAAATGGGCAAGATCAACACACTCTTTCCAGAAGATTCAGGGTTTTTCTAAAATGTCAGGTCATGGTCATTCAATGCAAACATTTCTGTCTTCTTAAGACCTACACTGAGTCTTAGACTATGACAGCAAAAGTTCCTCAGCTCTGTCACTTGACCTACTGTATTGCTAAATTTTTATTGCAATAAATCTAATGAAAAATATTCCACTGCTTCCACGTATTTCCCCTCATTCAAATTAGTCTCTGATGTGAGTCTGCAGTTTGTTCATTAGTCAAACAGATGCTTTTCAACATCAATAACATCACACACTCTTCTGATAAGGAGTTCAGAGCAGCAGTTCACTAGTGATGGAGCAAAACCTAAAATGCATTGACAAATCAGCTTTGCTAAATTACACTGGGTCTGCAATGGCTTGCCTACATACTTGACTCAGGCCAGCATAATAAATCTCTTGCCACAATTAGCCTTGCATTTTTGTAGTTTCACACTCAGCATGAAGATTGTCTTTTTATTATGACTGGTTACTCATGTCTTCCCTAATTCAGTGGAATTCATCCAGCAGTGTAAATAGGGAGAGAATTAGACCAAAGGTTTTGGAGTGAGAGAGTTTCACAAAGAGATTCCTTGCATTGTAGGTCTGCTCTTATCCAAACAATATGTGATACAGGTATACAATGGCCTTTAGCTTCCTGAATGCTTATGTAGGGTGTTTTTCATCAAACAGTTTGGATTAAATACATGAATTACACTTTCTACAAACAGATCTCCATTATAAGCATGAACAATACCTGAGAAACTCAGGAAATCTTTTAGGTTTCAAATTTATAATGGAAAAATAAACATAGTACTATGTTTCCTCTCAGATAGGGCTTTTCAATTTGTTTAACTTTAATGGGTTTGAAACTTTCCAACCACGCTTCCTCTCAGGAGAGAGCAGTTGGGATTCAATCTGTCTCTATTTTCTAAGTGTTTCCTTCTGAGTCCCTGTGGGTCACAGCCTCCAGCCACTTTCATCTCTAAACCAAACCTATTTTTTATGGCTTACAGTGAATAGCTTCATGGCTCCAGGACATCCTACATGTTTTAAGAACAAATATTTGAAGACTGTCTTGTATATGTTTTTCAGTGGAAAACTGATTATTATATTACAGTACATTCTGCTTAGTAACATGCCACGTTAGGGATTTCTCTGCAGTAAGATGACTCAACTTACAGACCTGAAGGTGCACAGTTAATGTTAAATTTAACTTACAACTAGTTGAGACACATCACCAACCTGAAACATTGCATAATCAACCAGGTGCACTTAGCTGAGTATGTTAGACTTCATGAAAGGTGGTGTGTCACCCAGTCACACCATAACTCAAGACAGCCACTTTGATCCATCTGGAGCTGAGATAACAATTCTTGAAGCCATGTAAAGACTGAGCAGTTGACTTACAGGCTTATCAACCTGTTAACAGAGAAATTAGGAATGCATATTTCAAGTGTACTTATGCTCAGTGTAAATCCATAGAGGCCCACAAAGGACAAATGCAAAGTTATGTTTTTTCAAAATTCATTAAAATGGGAACAGAGGGGCTTAACCAATTGACCTGGTGTTTCATATCATCTGGCTAATTAGCATACGATTGCTGTTAAAGGAGATTGAACTTGGCAGCTTTCAAAATGTCTTTTAAACTTGTAGATTTATTTTGCAGCAAGCCTTACCTGACAGTAAGGGACACTGCCCCTAACAGCCTTTCTCAGTGTGAAACCCTGCCAAAATCAGAGTAATGCTAACACTTACTCTGTCTTCCCTTATGATGTTGATACTTTCTCATCACGTTGCCCAAATGCAAAGGTGTCATGTGCTGAAGCCAGAGATGCAGGTGACAGAAGTTAAATGGTGACAGAAAGGGCCAAGGTTTTGCTATTCACACAGTAATTTCCAAGGAGTTTAAGGGCCAAAATCAACGGCATGATCCAGCTGTTGTGCAGTGCTCTAGGAATATAAAGCAGCTGTAGGGATGACTGAGTTTTAATTAGAGCAGCGTGAAGTAGCCAGAACATACCAGTGGTGCTGGCTGAAACACTGTGTGCTGGAAAGGAGTGCTCAGCATTATCATTTTGCATCTCCATCTGCATTTCTGATGGCATCACGATAAAGAAAAGTTTCTGAGTATTTGCATGACATTATTTCAGTATGGAAATACCCAAATCCCAAAACTTTGCTTATCTGTTGTTTCACCAGGGTTCCAAATCTGTTTCTGGGGACACTGCCAGTCTAACACTGGTAACAAATGACCTCCTGCTGTCAGTCCTGATCACATCTCCATTTCTTACAGCATTCCTGATCTGCTGAAGGGATTGTGTTCCCTGAAGAAATAACTCATATGATTTATAACAACTTTAGCATTTAACTCTACTTTTTTTTCCCCCACTCCTTATCATATTGCATATTAAACTGGAAACCTTTCCTAACAGTTTCCAGTCAAACAAGAAGACTTTATGTCATCAGTCACCTTGATTTTCACATTTATTGGCTTCTCATTTCAATATGTGCTCACAGCATTGGTACTCAGCATGGGAACTCCTCAGCCCCTCCTCTGGTTCAGTCATTTGTTAAGCCTTATGCACAAAGGACAAATGCTATGGTTATTTACTTGAGCCTGTATTGCTCTGGGCATGGATCCTTCCATTTTCACAAGTTAGAATCCACACAAGATTTTATGAAATAACCTTTATATCAGTTTTACTGACATCAGGAGGAAATCTGTGAGGAATTTGCTGAGTAGGATGTTAGGAGAGGACAGGCTGCATGCTATTCCAAGTCTTTCCCCTGCTGATGGCAATTTGTTCTCCCTAAAGCTCTTGAAATGGCAGGTTGGATTAGGCTCTGTTACTAATGCTGTTAGAATCAGATAATGCAAAAGGGCTCTTTGAACTTAATGTGTTGCCCCTCTTGCCAATGGAACATGATGATTTTGGCTCCATAGTACTTTCCCTTAAAAAAGTAATAATAATGTTGTAATTATACACACACACAAAAGTTGATTTAAAGCCATGATATGGTTGTTGCCATTGGCAATAAATTTGTATTCTGGATCTCAGTTGCAGATCTAACTGATTAGAATATGACATGAAAGTGGTGGGATTCTGACAGGCTAACAAAGTATTGTAGGGACAGTGCAATTGGGTTAGTGAACCAAAACTGGAATTTGTTTCTCAAACTGGAATTTGTTTCTCTGCTGTGGCTTTGGGAACTCTATCTTTCAGGGGCTCTGCTGTGCAGGAGTTTGTAGTGGAGCAAAGTGATGTGCCTTGTACACAGGGCTGATTGCAGAGAACTGAAGCACTGAGCAAGACAAATTTCTGCCCAGTGACTACAGATCAATATATAGCACTAAAAGTGAAAAATAATTTAAATACACTCAAACTGGAGACCAACTAATATTAAGCCTCCATCAGATCTGAAACAACCCACAAACGATGAGCTAGAAAATTTTTAAAGTAGTGCCAGTCTGTATCTGAAAAGAGTAAGTAAAATTAAAAAAAAAAAAATCAAAGATGAGAAAAGATGAAGGGAAGGGAAGGGGAGGGAAGGGAAGGGGAGGGGAGGGGAGGGGAGGGGAGGGGAGGGGAGGGAAGGGAAGGGAAGGGAAGGGAAGGGAAGGGAAGGGAAGGGAAGGGAAGGGAAGGGAAGGGAAGGGAAGGGAAGGGAAGGGAAGGGAAGGGAAGGGAAGGGAAGGGAAGGGAAGGGAAGGGAAGGGAAGGGAAGGGAAGGGAAGGGAAGGGAAGGGAAGGGAAGGGAAGGGAAGGGAAGGGAAGGGAAGGGAAGGGAAGGGAAGGGAAGGGAAGGGAAGGGAAGGGGAAAGGGAAGGGGAAGGGACACTTTCTCAAATGTCAGAAGGAGAGGAGGATGAAGCATCAAATTGACCTTGTTGGCTTAGAAGTCCTCAGCAAAAACCACCCCACACTGGAATGGATGGCTTTAGCCCCAAGGGATTGGGATAGCCACGACTAAGTTTACCTGGCTTCAGTGGTGTGACTTTCACAGGACAACCATGTGGAGATACAAGTGTTCATACCATCTCAGAGGCTGATTAAAATTAATAGTTTTCATAGTGGTTATTCCAGGTCATTTTCCTGGACTCTGCAGATGTTCATTATTATTATTATTTTGTCTGACTTGAAGCAATGCAAAGGAATCACATTCCCAGGAGGTTGTGATAGGACCAGGTAGGAGCTGTGGCTGCACTGGAAGAGCAGTGCTGTGTGGTTGGACTCCAATGCTGTGTGAAGCAGACTCTGGATGTGACAGGCTCTGTATCTGACTCTGGATTGTGTCAGACTCTGCACTGTGAATGAACTAGGCCAAGGGAATGCAGACCTCATTCTTGGTTTTGCTTTTGCAGATGACTCCCATCATCTGCAAAATTTGTTTCCGTCACAATGGCCAGAGGAGAGTGATAAACCTAATGACTAATACAATGAAGAACAGAAAAAATATCTGACCTTAGTAATCCTGGAGTTTCCTGAATTTCTAAATTTTCAAGCCTAAAGCATTGTGCTGTCTAACCCCAGTCTCCTGTCCTCATATGCATCATGATTTGAGCAAAGAAGAAAAGGTCTTTGTTCCTTTTGACAGTGTTGTGCTTTGCCAATGTGCCTTTGTGAGAGCACATGTCTGCTGCTTGCCCTCCTTGTTGGACTTTTGGCACAGAGCTATGGATACTCTCTGTCAGGACAATTCTCCACTCAGTGTACAGCTTAAATAACCAAACCACAGGGCTGTAATTCCTGTACAGACTGGGAGAGGACCTGTGGCCAGTCTAGCTATGTAAACCACTGCTGCCTTCATCCTTCCACCTGGTCAGCTTGCTGCCCTGGAAAAGTGTTTGTCAGACAGGTGTTGGGAAGAACAGCATTCCAATGCTGAGCCTCATGCACTGAAGAATAAATATTTGTTTCATCCTGTTGACACTGCTGCCATAGTGGGGTTTGCTGTTTGCAAGTAGTGTAGGAAAATAGCAAAGTTACAGCAGACATATTTGCTGAGGCACAGCATGAGCATCAGCAAAGCCATTTTGCTTTATCAAATACATATTTTTTTCTCTTAAAATTGATTATTGTAACAGTGGTGCATAGTAGCACATGGACTGGGTTCGCCAAGGACTATATCAACAATAATTACTTTGTTTGGAAAAAAAAAAAAAAAAAAAAGAAGAAAAAAAAAAGAGGAATAAGCATAAATGTCCTCTCAGGAAGAAAATAGATTCCATATCCAAATGTCTTTCTAAATAAGTATAATCTGCATGAAAGCAGAAAAGGATTTCACAAAATTAAAAGAGGAAACACAGTCATCACGAAGGCAGATTTATACCACTTTAACTTCATTTTCTTAATTCCAAGGTAAACTCTTCTCTAGTAAAATTATGGCACAGATTTACAAAGAACAGAGTTTATGCTGGTATAATTCCATTAATTTTGTCATTTTCAGGAAAACTTGTGGTTTCATCTGGAATACTTTTATGTGAGTAATGCATGCTGACCAACTAAGGAGTAACATAGACTTGTTTCACAAAGATTCAAGTTTCCCAGGCTTCATCTGGAAAAACATCTTGGATGCATGAGGCATGAGGAATGATAAGCTATTAGATCATCACTGAGTCAAAAAAATAAATTTTATATATCACCCTACCCATGTTTTGATTACTGTGCTTCCCAGCTGCCAGAAAGTACAAGCAGGAGTCACAGAGGAGACAGTTCAAGTGGCTGACACCACTAGACAAACATGCCACAAGGTCTGATGAGGGCTGAGACATTTATTCTCTGGAGTGGCCATGGCTGAAAGGGACTGGCCAGGTTCAGGGAGGGTGGCAGTAGTGCCAGCTTTCAGCTGAGCACAGACAAATCATCCCTCTCCCCAGCCCAGGGAGTGTCCCTTGCCTGGGAATACCTCTGATTTGAAGGAAAATGAATCTTTGGAGGAAAGTAATCCTGCAGCTTTCTGGGGCCTTGTCTTGAGACACAGCCACTCTCAGAGGGCTGGACTGAGCACTGTGCCCTACCATGGCTCCTCACATGTCGTTTTACAGCTTTTTGCTCTTTTCAGTTAACCCAATTCAAATCAAACTGTCAACTTCACATGAAGACCACACTAGCAGTGTCACCATTAGTTCCAGTCCAAACCTCCAAAGCATTTGTTTTGTCACCTGACAGCCAGAACGTGCCTGGAAAATGGTGAGAGAGGTGATGCAGATTAGCTGCCCTACCAAAGATTTTTCACTCCTGCAGCTGGGAAATCTCTGGTGTCGGGTAAGCATTGGTCATTTCTTTCTGTTGGCAGCATAGAACCAAGCTGATAGCCCACAAGGTGGAACACACCATGGTCATAGGAGGAACACTCTAGTATCTCCAGTAATTATTTTCCAAAAACCACTGCTCCTATAACAATGCACTGTGTCCTGCCAAGAGGGCAGAAAACTGCTGAAAGCAGCACTACACTGGAGCAGGTTGAAAATCATCACAGGTCTTGCCTTGTTTGTATCCTTACTATGATAACCAAAATACCTAAAAATGATATATCACTGAGGGAATACAGCATGGAAACTAAAATCATTCACTGAGCATTGCAAGCCTGCTTTAACCCAGGAATGAACCACGGGGCAAACAGCAAATACAATTAGGAAATGAGGAAGCCCTTAGCTTTCTACAAAATAAGTTTCAACTTTTCCCTTAAGAATTACTTTTTATTTCAAAATTAACTTGTATTGTTATCAAGTATGAGATGAGACAAAAAGATTAATGTCCCAAAAGCAAATTCTAAGCTTTGGGGAGAGGTAAACATTTTGCTGTCTCTTTCTGACCTGATGTGGATCTTGAATCTGTCTTCTTTTCAGTAGCCATAATTTGCACAGCTCTGATTTTGCTGAAACCAGTAAACTATAGCTACATTTTACATGTGACTAATTTATCTTTCTTTTATTAAAAAAAAAAATATAAAAAATAATCACAATGTAGATAGCCTTACACATTTTACAGCAAAGGGAAAAAGTATTAGACAGAGGACCTGTATCTTCTACAAATATAGTCTCCAAGAGACAACAGTGTAAAAAAAAAAAGCCATCTGCAGCATCTCAAATTTCAACTGTCAACCAAGGCAGGGAGCAAGTTCCAAATCTCTGTCAGTGACTCCTTTGTAGGAAGTTTCAGTTGTTGATAGACACAGAGTACCAGCTTGCACATGAATGCCTTGTCATCTGGTGAGACATGAATTTAACCCCCTCCATTAGACTGGGCTGCCTTCCACCTCCCAAAGGGTTCCTCCTCTGGGAAGCTTAATTGGTTTCAAAACAAGGAGTTAAAAATAATCTCTGATACTAAACCTGCCCTTGGGTTTCGCTATCAATTTTGGTGGGTTTGCAATAATATTTGGGAAACATTGGGAAAAAAACCAGAAAAATAATTTTCTGGCTACATGTATCCTGGAGATTAACCATGCCCAGGACTCCTCTCTGTGAGGCCAGCTGTCCTGGAAAATGCTTCAGGCTCTTAAGCCCTCTTAGCATCCATAACATGTTGGCTGCATCCACACTGCCCACTGGGAATTGCTCTAGCCCATGCTGACTCCTGGAACATGCTCTCACATGGGTCAGGAGGGTGTTAAGTGGCCTGGCCAGAAGTGCCAAGGACCACTCCAAGAGTTTAGCATGAGTGCAGACATTCACCTTCCAGGATCTGTGCTCATGCCCTGTCACTGTTTAATTTACAACCTCTCCTTTCCACAGCCTTTACAAACAAAGGAAATGGAAAACTAATCAGCCATGCTAAGGGAAAGTGCAACTCACCATAAATACACAGTCTGGAGAGGGAAAATAAGCAGTGGGTGGTGGGAAAGCAGAAAAAAATCCAAATTTTTCAAGTTAGGTCAAGGCACACAGAACTCTAGTACTTTTCTAGAGGCATATTTTTAAGTTGCTGCTGAGGGGTATTTTGGTGATAGAGAGGTTCAGCAGGAGTCAGGAAGAGACAGGGAAGCTGAGGCACAGAGAGAGGTTGTACATCCCCACTTCACACTAGGCTTATCCTGGCTTTTGCTGGGCTTGGTGGCTCAAACTTTGAGCTTTTCTGCTGCCACTGATCAGGGGATAGCACTGTGAGGCTCCAGAGTGGCCCTTGCATTATTCAGAGCCCTGGCCTTCACTTGTCATTACTGTTTGCAAAGAGGCAAAAGGAAAGGAGAGTCTTACTTCATTCCTGGCAGTGCCAGCCCAGTGACTGTCATTATTTCCCAGTAATCCTGCAGGCTTTCCACTGACTTCAGAGCTTGTGGCAGAGAAAGTAAAGAAGTAAATGTCAGCCTAAATGATTTCAATAATATCAATGTCTCACACTGACAGGGAGCAGCACAAAAACCTGCAGATTCCTCACCTGGGCATTGAGAATGGCCTCAGCCACTTTAATAGCTTTCATTTTTAGAAACCATATTGGCATGCCTCTCCTAATGTCATGGTTTCAAAATCCCAAGACAACAATTTCTTCACTTGAAAAGAATGAAGCTAAAGAGTTATCCTGCATGTACAGGTTGAGCTGGCTTTGATGGGGTTTTTTAACAGCCTTTTAATGTTAATCTGCTTAAATCTTCACCTGGTTTTTTAGTTCAGAGCAAAAATTCAGGCTAAGCTAAAAATACAGCATAGTTACTTCAAGTAAGGAGGGAAAAGAGAAGGAAGAAGAAAATGAATATTTCTGCATGGGCTTGGTCTTGCATTAACATTACTAAAATTACCTGTTGCCAGATTCTTTAATGCCTGTGACATCTTAAAATCCAATTTCAGCAGGGATAAAAAACAAGTTAATTGTTTGTCTTGTTGCAACTAGCCAAACACCCTACCTTTCTTAACTTCATTAAAAGGGTTTAATTTTCTTTGTTTTCCACAGGAATAGAGAAAAACTTTCTCAGCTGCTTTTCTTAGAAAGTAATTTCAGTTCAGAGCCATGGAAAGACATTAAAAAGAGATCCAACAAATGGAGTGGGTGTTTTACAAGCCTATGTGATGGTAAAGTTGTCTGCACTGGTATAAATTCATACTGCTCAGCTGTAAGTATTTCAGTTGTGTGACTTAGGCAGAAGTCTGGGTTTCATCCATAATCTGCAGTGTCTCTGAAATAGAGAAATGGAGTCTGAGCTCTCTGAGGCTATGCTAGGACTTCAGGCCTGTCCCTCCTCAGCCTTGCAGCTCCAGTGACCACTGCTACAGCCCACCATGGCTCCTATTTACCAGGGAAAGCATCCCCTGATTATCTTCTCATGGGAAAAGGTGCTGGGTAGAAGTCTCTGGGAGATGGGCACATGGCTGGAGTTTTGCCCCTCTGAGTCAGCCCTAATCTCTCTAAAGAGGTTGTGCCTCATTTTGGCACCCCAGTGAACTGACTGATCAAGTGGATTCCGAAATGCATCACCACAAAGGCGCTTTTGCTGATGGCTGGGGAGGCAGTAGCAGGTCTTTGGCACCTCGTTATCAGCAGCTGACACGGTGCCACACTTGGTGGCAAAGGTTAGGGCAGGACAGAGGCTGTGGGGCTGTATCCACCCCTCAGCCCCTGTTAACCAACCCTGCCAACTCTGTATTCCTGAAGTCACAAACTGAAGGGGCTTGTGCTGTTGGGATGGATTTTCTACAAGGCATCAGAGCTCTGCTGCAGGCACACCTATTTCATATGAGGAGCTGTATGACAGAAAGGCAGTGGCAATCTCTGATGCTGAAGGGAATAGGTGGGATGTCTCTAAATATTAAGGCATCATTGGGTCTTGGAATATGAATTTAAAAGAATGATTTGACATTTCATAATGTCAAAATTTTGGTCACCATCAAAAAAAAAATTAAATTAAATAAAAAAAAAAGGAGAGAGGTGCATAAACAGATGGCATATTATTGGTAGATCAGGTAATAAAGCAGCATATAAGTACATTACTCTTTTTCTTTATTTAGTGAAAAGCTGTCTGACCCTGCAGTGTCTCAGAATTCCTCATTTGATTCCTTAAGTATTTTTCTTCTGCCTTCAAGGAAATTTAAGTGACTGAGAAATTACTTTGAGCTGCTTGTCCTGTGTGCTGAACCCAGGGCCTTGGAAGGACCCAGTGTTGCTGCTGGCAGCTCTGCTGGGACCAGGCTGGACCAAGCTGTGACTGGGAAAAGGCAGATTGGCCAGTTTTCCTCCTTTGAGGAAGCAAATCCACCTCCTGTCATATTAAAGGTGCTATACTTACTTATCTTAAGAAACAAGATTTAATTTCCTGGTTTACATTTTACATTTCATTAACTGTTTTACTCCCAGTGAGAATAAACCCCACTGAGGTTTATATGCCTAGTGAAAGTGTCTAAGTGAGCTTTCACTACCTCTGCTGTGGTACTATTCACTATAGAGACACAGATAAGAGCTTTTCCTTATCTGCATTTGTCCACATGCAGACTGCATGAATTTCAGAGGTAAGAGAGATTTTTCAGACCTGCCTGGATGAAAGTTAAAGGGCAGCTCTCCAGAGCATCCAACTGGTAAGCACAGCTGTCCCAAAAGAGCAAGCTCAAACTAAACAGCTGAGCCTCCACTGTATATACACTGAAAATATTTCCCAAGCTTTCAGAAAAGTCAGAACAAGGTCCTCATGTTGAATAAATATTTCCTTACTTTTACTAATTAAGGATATTTTATACCTTTAAACCTGAAAGACTCTGCTAAATGAAATGGAATTTGAGGAATACATACACCCTGTACCTCTATATTAAATTGTACAACTCATTTAATCAAAGTAAATTCGAAAACATGGTGTCCTACTAAATCTTTTCAATCCATCCTGCACAATAACACTGACTGCAAAAAAACCCCCAACATAAATTTAAAAACAAAAAGATTAAATAAATCAGTCAGCAGTTTGTCAGTGAATCCTAGGCCTGCAAAACCACCCTGCTATGAAATGTCCAGAGAATTTAGAGAAACCCTGTACAGCTGGCAGATGGCCACGAGCTCAACCTAAGTTAGCTGTCATGCTTGCAAAAAATATCTTTATTCTGACTGTGCTTCCTGGCACTGTTATTTCTTTTTGCCATCAAGAAAAACCAAGATGCATGGAAAAGTGCTCAGCAGCACATCCCAGTGCTGTAGGATGACTTGGCTGCAGCACTGGATTTCCAGAATTCACCCAGCCATACAATGTGGAAGCAGAAAACACTAAGGATTTGACAAACCTTGGATTTGTTCAAATAAGCATACAGACAAAGGCAAAGGACTACAGTCAAAGGGATAGGAAAGCCTAGAAAGTAAAAATGGTGGCAGAACCCAACCCTTAGGGTTATGGTACAAAAGTAATGAGCTGGTGTGGCCAGTGCCCCATCCCCTGCTCAGCCAGGGTGAGACACAAGGTCTCACAAAGGGTTTCTGCAGGTAGCCAAATACATGACATCACTATTTCAGTCAGCAAGAACAAGGCTGAAGAGTTCTGTATGAACACTTATCACTGACTGATCTCTTATACCATGAAGCTGCATTTCTAGAAAGGTAAAAAAAAAAAAAAAAAAAACAACAAAAATTGTTCTTATTGTTTATTCAAAGAAGCTAAGAAGTGACATTATATTAGTCTTTCTTAAACCTCAGAGAAACTTTTCCAAATGTCCATAGAGGCAAATATTAAACAAATGGCTTGCTGAAATAATGGAACAGTTGTTAGACTTCATAACACATGCATATTTTTAAAAGAAAGAAAATACTGGGAGAGGGAGTAATTTTATTTTTGTTAATTGTTTTGAAGTCCTTAACTAGAAACACATAATTACCAGTTTGGACTCACATCAACTTTATATCAGAGAAAAATAAAGTTTTGTTTGTGTAACATTGTTAGATAAAACAGCAACTACATAAATTTAAGAAAGCAAATAATTTATGCCAAGTTAATGTCAATTAGCATTATGGATGACACTTTAAGGAGGATTATATGATGTATTGCAGGTTTGAAACAACTAAAAATAGAAAAGCTATACAAGCCATAAAAATTGCACAATGTACAACTTTCAGTTCCAGGAAGATTGTGTTTGCAATCCTTGACTACAAATGGAATTGCTTTCTGACTGTTGGGATAGATCTTCTGGGGCCATGATTAATACAGACAGCCCCGAGCTTTCCAAATGACTCAGACACTTAAAAATATGATATGATATTGGAGTTAAAGTTGTGAAATTTTTATAAAATCATTTAGTGCTCGCCTTCCAGTTTCTGAGCTGTGTTCACAGTTTCAAAGTATATTCTAGCACCTTAAGGAATTTTAAAACTGGAAGTAAAGAATGCTGTATAACCAATGTGATAGTAGCAACAGGGCTTTTAAAAGTGAGGAAAAAATCCAATTTTAATATTGTAAGACATGTAATATGGTCACAGGATTCCAGGGTGCCTGCTGCAGAGTTCCTTGTTACACTAAGTCCTTAACTCAGGATTCTTATTTTTAGCTCATTATGCTAAAAATTTTCAGAGAAAATAATGTGCATTGAGGATGTCCTTGGGAATTACCAACAGTCCCCGAGGGCTTTAACAGCTCAGCAATTCAGATGAGCCTTTGAAAAACTCTCAGTTTCCACATTCACATTTTCTTGTTTTGCAATAAGTCATTTTGTTACCTCCTGGAGCTGACATCTGCAGAAAGCTCAGGTACTGCTTTCCAGCCATGCTATTGCAACAGCATCTCCAGAATGCTGCTGCCCGTGGTGTGCAGTGATACCTGTGTGCAGGGATGCTCCCAGGGCAGGGGCTTCACTAGAACCTAGGTCCGCAGTGGGGAGGAGGGAGTCGAGGGTGGAGCTGTCCCTGTGCCATCCTCTGCTGCTCCCACCTGAGGCTGGCTGGGGTCCCTGCTGCTCCCTGGAGAAGAGACAAGGCTCAGGGGCCACGTGCCAGGACAGAGAGAGAGGCAGCATGTTCTGCTTGTCTGCCAGCCAGCCAGCAGGCCAGCTAGAAAACACAGGCTTCCAGAATGAAAATACTTCTGTTTTCTATTTAGAGACTTTATCCATGTCCAAAGCCACGACAGTACACTGAAGAATCCATAACACATGAGGTGAGGCATTTGCAGGTATGATGCAGTACAGCAACCAGGGGGTGAAACCTCACACTCCCTTTGTCTCCAAAGAGCTCCAAGAGACCACAGGTCACACTTTCTCTGTAGTTTGGCAATCAGCACCAAGAGACCCCTCCAGCGTGAAAAGAGAAGCGTAAGGAGGGAAGGGAGAAGCTGGTGGGTGACCTGCTGGCTCCTCACTGATAGAGCAGCTCTGCAGATATGTGCAGTGCAGTGGCACAACGTGGTGACAGAGCAGAGTGTTAGTGGCACTGCAGCAGAGTCCTGCTGCTCAGGGGAACACAGGACTCCTGTGGCTGGGTGGGCTGCCCAACCTGCAGCACAGCAAGGCTTGCAGACTGGCTTCTCTCCCAGCCCACAGACAAACAAAGCAAGGCTGGGGGCTTGGTGACAGCTCCAAATCCTGTGGAGGAGTAGGAGATATGAACTGTGCTCCAGGAGGGCTGGGGGTGTTGCTGGACAAAGGCAGGGTCTCGTGTCAATAAGAGCCCATCCATGCATTTGATTAGGCTGCATAAACAAACATAAAGAATTGTGGATTCCCTGAGTTCTGCCCTGACCCTCTTGGCTGAGCAGCCATGGTTATGGCATGAACAAAGTTTTGCAGGTCAAATGCACTCCAGACACAGCTGGCATGGGAACAGCAGAGCCAGAGGGTCTGAGCAGTGCTGCTCAGAGTCCAGGCAGGCTCAGGGGCAGGACTGGAAGGGTCACAAGAGATTCTGTGAGACCATGCAGGTCTTTCCTGGGCAAGGAAAACATGGTGTTCTGGGAAGCTGTGATCTTTTTAATAAAACAGTAACAATTTTGTTCAACTCTACAAAATGAGTGTTATTTAAATAATATATGTAGTTCTAATAGCAGTATAGTCTTACAAGGGACATTACCATTCAAGGAACAAAGCAGGACTACTGCAGTATCTAAATCAGTAGCAGTCAGAGCAGTGCAGTGCCCATTTGCCTATTATTTCTTAACAAACTGTATGTGAATTCTTGCAAAATAGTAAGTATCAGCTTGGTATTTGTATCTTTTTTCCTTTCTCTGGGTGGAAAGAACAAGATCTATTGGATTATGAACAATATAAGGAGAGATACAGTAATAAAATCTTAACCAGCTGTAATTGGTGCATACATATTAAGGAAAATTTAGCTTTACACAAAGGTTGTTTTACTGATAAGTAAAAGTATTTTTATTATTAAGAAAATTTGCTTAGAGAACTTTAATCTTGAGCAGCTATTTCTTGGAAAAGATTGAGCAATTACCCATCTATTTATTTATTTATGAATAGCAGAAAACATTTCCTACATGTGCAAGAATTCAGGTTATCACACTGTTATACCCACAAGCCCTGAATCACAGTTCTCATGACAATTTATGAGAAACAGAATAGAGATAACTTGTATGAGGCACATGGGATTTACAGCAATTAATTCTTTGGCCTATGAAAGTTTTGTCCTTAAAAAAAAAAAAAATCAGTGAGAGTTTTTCTCATTAAGTAGAATGGAGGAAGGATCAAGACTACTGTTTTTAAAAGTTAATATGAAACTATCTAAACCTAAAAAAAGAAAATTAGGCATGTTTTTGCAATGAAGAGCTGAATTTTCAGTGCAATTCACACAATGTAAAAAAACAAGAGTTTGCTGTCAACAAGCACACACTAATTATTAAGATATAAAAAGGGTGGACCAAGGCTTAGTGGGTCAAATTCTGACCTCATTTGCCTTTACTCTTCTGATTTTAAAGGTGTTACTCTGGATTTTCATCAGTCTAAATGAGATTGAAGTCTGATGTTCTGTAAGAAAACAAAAGCAGCATCATTCATGATTTGCAGAAACCTTGTTCACAGAAGATATTGTTTAAAAATAGGCCCTTGAGGGAATTTTCTTTCCACTATTTATTGTTTTAAAGTCATTTTACAAGTGTAATAACTGCACCTGTATATTCCCAAGAAGAGACATCCTGGAACACAGATAGGACTTAAGTGATTTCCATCCTCTGATACTTGACCAAGCAGCAGGATAAGGTAGGCACTTTGGAAAAGCTTTATCTTCATTAAGCATTAAAATATCAGTAGATAATATTTATGCCTATACATACCTTTTTCATTTTAATCAAGTGATGACACAGTAAATATAGTGATCAAAAGAAAGAGTCAAGGTGAATATCACTGTAGTAGTTAAAATATTGCCCATTATACAACATTGTGTTGTATTAAAAGCCCATGGGATTTTGCTACTGAGTTGAATAGAGCTGGTATTTCACTCACAGACATCACACAGGTGCATCAAAATGCTCCTGAACCCCTGTTAGGCTAATGAAAGACAAAGCTTTGGTTGCAGGCTTTCCCTCAGGAGCAACTCAAACCTAGCAGGGCTGCAATAACATCCCAGCCTTTGCACAGCAGGATGCTTCTTGGGCTGCCTTTTCTATCCCAGTTGCTGAGAGTTCTATCAAGTGCACTAAACAGAATCATTTTTGTTTGTGACTCTCAGCAGAGCAAAAAGAAGCTGTTGGTTCTCTGTAGATTTGTTTTGGAGAAAGCCTCTCACCTCTCCTTGTTCTCATACACGTGCTCCCTCTCCCCCAGTGAAGTGGATCAGGAAACCAAATGGAGCAGAAAGCTGGAGTTTTCTTTGGGAGGTTTGCCAGGAAGCCCTAATGAAAGGGGTCAGTGAAAGTCCCTGTATTCCCATTGATCTGAGAGCCACCATTCCCAGAACTCTCAAAGGAAAAGCCAGGGAAAGCAAAGAGCTCTCTAAGGTGCTTTCCACTCCAAGCTCCAAGCCCCAGCAGCCACACTGGGGATAGTAAAACTAAGGGCAAGTCCTGGACAGACAGTCTGGTGGGCTGCTCTGAAGGTCTGGCTGGGCACAGCTAGTCAGAATGGGACACAAAATGAGGCTGATTGTGTTGAGCACCCTACACCCCACCAGCATCACTGGACAAGGCTTTGGGATGGATGGGAATTTTGGATGGGACTTTTGGATGGGGCACCTCCTTCCCATGACCCACAGGCCACCATGGGGGCAGGAGGTGTGTGACAGCTTCCTCTGTCAAATCAACTCTGACTATCACTGTTACCATCACAAGTGTTTGTTAGAATTACAGCTCCATTTAATTTATTGTCAGTGCCCCAAGAACCCAGGACCCCCCATCAGCCCCCCTGGGCCACCAGCCCTATCCCCAGGATTGCCACAGCTCCACAGAGCCCAGCCCTGCCTGTCCATGGGCCCACAGCCCAGCCTGGGCTCCTCCTATCCCCAGGAATGTGCCTGAAACCATCCCCAGCTGTCTCCCTCAGGTCTCTGTTCCCCAGGGGGATTGCCACCCCTAGTCCTCAGAAAGCAGCCCTGACATGTATTTCCTTAATTGTCTGCTTAACTGTTTGTGCCTGTGGTTGGAATTCCCCTTTGCTCTTGTTCAAGTATTTAAAAGCTTTTCCTTTTCATTGATCTTCTTATGTGCATGCAGCAGCTTAAAACTGTGCTTTCCTTTTCATATTATATACAAAAGTATATTAAAAAAGCTCTTTTTGCCTTCTACCACGAGGCAGAAAATTGCTAAAAATGAAATCAGCCTGTTTATTCCTGAGAAAAAAAGGACTGTAAAAAACAAATGCTCCTCCAGTATCTCTCCTTTGCACTTAGAGAGAAATCCTGTTCTCCAGTGATCCTGGTCCCAAGCACTGGGATGGCAGGCTTGGCACAACTGGAAAGTTTCTCTCTGAAGCTCCCCTTGAAACTTGATTAAACTATTAACTCAGTAAGGATTAGAAGTAAAACAGCCAAAAATAGATTGCTGCCACATCTTAGCAGCTGGCAGACAGGAGTGTCCTGGAGTTTTCCAAGAAGCTATGGCACAAGAAACCAGGAGATACTGGATTTGATCAAACATCCTTTTCTCTGTGGTCCTGGGAGGTGATGGGAGTTGTACCCACATTCTCTTCTGCTTTCCATTGGCTCATGCCAACAGGAGCATTTTGCAGAGGTAATTCTAGGGAACAAACCCTCCAAACTCTGTAACTGGAATTTCTTAAGGGAATCGTGTGAATGCATTTGTGCCTTCCCCAGGAAAGGTTCATCACATATTACACAGTGTTCATAGGAATTTTCCCAGTCAATAATTGTCAAATATTGTCAAACAAACTTTCAAATTGCCAGACACATTTCTCCAATGATTATTGTCACAAATTAATGAACTGCATACAAAGGTGGCTGAAAGTCTCAACCAAATAAAAAATTTCATTGATTTCCCAGCTTTTGATTGAAACCCTGAAACCTTTCACATTGCAATTTCAATCAACAACTTGGGGGTGAAAACCCACATTATTTCTAATGAAGATCCCCTCAGAAGTTTAAAAACCTTTACTTAACCTCCTAAATATTTGGCACAGCACATCCTTGCAAGCCTGAAATTATTACTCTGTTTGCTGTGGTTTCTTTTATTGTGCCATTATACAAGACTGGTGTACTTTGTCATTTGTAGCACATTACCTCAGACTTGTTCAGGTACAAAGATGGACTTCTGGGATGATCAGGGTAATGGAGAGCCTATCATATGAGAAGACAGAATGAAGAGCTTGGCTTGTTTAACTTGGCAAAATAAAGGCTGGTAAGGGATCCAGTTGCTGTGTATAAATATATCACAGAGGCAAACATCAGGGAGATGGGAGAGCCACTTCAATTAAATGACAGGGGTGACAGTGGAGCCCAATGGCATAGATTGGCCAGAATTTAACCTATGTTAGAAACCAAAAACAAGTTCTCACATGGGGCAACGAGATTGGGAACAATTTTCCAGCTGGAGAAACAGCAGCAGCAGTCCTAAATGCACTCACAGTGGAACATGATAAGTGTATGAAGGAGATTATAAAACATGATTCCTGCAATATTGTAGCAATAAATTTAATGACCCATTAGATCCTTTCCAGTCCTGTGTTCCCATATAAAGCTATAATATATCATGCAGATTCTGTACACTTCAACCATGCATGCTTCAAAACAAGATATACCAGCATACTTTATATGCTTCAAGCTATTTAAAAACAAAACAAAACCAACTAACAACTCTAACCAAATAGTTCAGTTTAGAAAGTGTATTTGTTCAGGGTAGGGATACAATTTAGATCATTTTTTCTCCCACAACAACAATAAATTCAATAGAATCCAAATATATTACAAAATAAACATCTTTTATATTCAGTTGTCCACCACCAAAATTCCTAAGATTATTGATAATTAGTTCTACTTGTCATCTAGAACTGTTTAAGGTTTATTACAATTTTTTATAAAATATTTTATCCATGGATTTAAAACCTTTGCAGCTGAAGTTCAACTGTTATTTATGGTATTCTGCTCTAAGCTATAAATTAATTAAGGACAAGAACATTTTTGTGCTAATGCATTTTATGTTGGAGGGTATCCAAAAGATATAGCCAAGGGAACAGAATTATGATTGTTTCTAATTTATGTTGGTCATAGCATGGGTTGAATACATGAGAGGGAAGACTTTTTTGAAAAACAAAGTTGTCTGGTTTTGGAGATACTTCATTTTTTTTCATGTTTAAAAGTTTTCTTATGCTGATCTTAAAGTAAAAACCCATAAACTTCTACAAAGCAGAAAATTTCTTGGGTAAAAAAAAAAACAGTTTGTAAAAATCTACTTTCACCAAAAGCAGTAAAAACATAAAAATCAATCATTTTTAAAAAGTTCTTCTTTCTAAATGCAAACCCACACACATACACACAGAGAGCCCCTGTGAATGAGAGCCCCAAACTATAGCCATGACAGTACTACATACATTTTCACTTCAGCTCCTACTTGAAATTCTGATGTAAATACCAGCATGCTATCTTCATATGAAGTGTACTAGCTCAGTGAAGGCAAGTTTTACTACAAAAATGACCCAACAAATACTATAATATCATATCTTATGGTAATTAATAATATCAAATTCTGATTCACTCTACTCTCAACTAAGATGGCTTCATAAACCTACCTTGGGGTTTCCTGGTTTTATTAGCTGTTCACTGTCTTAGCTAGCATTAAAAATCTGTTAAAATCTTTCTTGTGAGCCATGCTGAATTCAACTCTCAAGATTCAGCATTAGATACTCAAGAAGAAGGAGGATCCAGGATCCAGGAAAATGGAAAACATGTCTCCACTGTCATCAGTTAATGGATGGCTTAGGACATGAATTACTGACTTCTAAGATCTTTTCCTATCTTCTATAAAAATCCTTCTAATGGATGGCTTAGGACCTGAATTACTGACTTCTAAGATCTTTTCCTATCTTCTATAAAAATCCTTCTAATGGATGGCTTAGGACCTGAATTACTGACTTCTAAGATCTTTTCCTATCTTATATAAAAATCCTTCTAAAAGCATTCTAAGTTTCTGACTTTATTCAAACAGTGAAAATCAATTTACATACATCTACATAACTTTGCATGCATTTCTTAATTTTAATTTTTTTCATCATATGCACATTCACTTGTATCGTGAAGGAACATCCACCCATCCATCTTCTCTGGCCTCTTGTTATTCAACATCATTTTTCCATGCCTCTTTATGCCTTTTTCTCTCAAGTAAACAATCACAGTTTTTCTTTCAACTCCTGCCTTGCTGGTGATTTTCATCATAGCCTCTGTTCCTATTCCCATTTGTGCTGGTTTTGGCTGGGATAATCACAGGAGCTGGTATGGGGCTGCATTTTGGGTTTGTGCTGGAAACAGGGCTGGTAACACAGGGAGGTTTTCCTTACTGCTGAGCAGAACTTGGACAGGGTCAGGGCCTTTTCTGCTCCTCACCCCAGCAGTGAGGAGCAGGGGGTGCACAAGGACCTGGGAGGGGACACAGCCAGGACAGGTGACCCCAGCTGACTAAAGGGGAATCCCATACCATGTGGTGTCACACTCAGTATTTAAAGCTGGGGGAGGAAGAAGGAAAGGGGGGGTTTGGTGTGATGGTGTTTGTCCTCTCAGGTGACTGGTACCCATGATGGGGCCCTGCTCTCTGGGGATGGCTGAGCACCTCTGTCCATGGGAAGTGGTGGATGAATTCCTGGTTTTGCTCTGCTTGCATGTGCAGCCTTCACTTTACCTGTTAAACTGTCTCTGTTTCAACCCACACATTTCCTCACTTCTGCTCTTCTGATTCTCTCCCCAGTCCCACTTGGGGGGAGCAATTGAGTGGCTCTGTGAGGCTGAGTTGCCAGATGGGATTAAAGCATGACACTGTTATATATGATTAAGGATTTAATCAGAAGAGATGTGCATTTTTCAAGTTCCTGATTTGCCTCAGCAGTCCACATGACACATATACACCAAAACAGTTGTGTTTCCTCTTTAAACTACTACTTTTGTCTCAAGCAAAATTAGTTCTTGATTTGAACAGAAACTGTCCACATGCTTCGAACTCTTTCAGAAACAAACTGGTCACGAGTAAATAAAGACTGATCAATTTTCAGAAGACTGATGATCTGAAATGTTTTCTCTTATGGGGGAAAATGTCCTTGCAAATTTTAAGAGAAAACTTGATCCATATGCAAAAGAAAAAGTTATATACTGTCTGACACTAGATTCTGGATTTACACATTATTAATTCTCAGAAATTCTAATACAATCCTCATGGACCACATTGATTTGTTCATGTTTGTTTGTCAGAAACGAGAGAGAGCTTCACCAAGAAATCTCCAGTCCCTGTTGTGACTGGTCAAAGTACAGTAGAGCCTCTGTAAGAACTGCTAGTTTCTGTGCTCCTCTGAAATGTTAGTGAGAAATGGTGTAAGGATGCTCAGAAAGTGTATGGTACTAACTCTAGGTTTAGAGCCCTGGTCAACAATTTCATGTGCCTTTTTTTTTTTTTTTTTTTTTTTTTTTCATTTCCTGTGGAAGACAAATTAGTTCTCAAGGATCTCTCAGTTATCAGATGATTTCTGTGCACCACAGCAGCTAGAGAGCATTTGCCTTTGGCTTTCCTAGTTCATCCACAGCTCAGGGATCTGAGCTCTGCAGGGCTCTGGCACTGGCTGCCTTCCATCCTGGTTGTTCTGGGAAGAGAGCCAGAAAGGTGAGTGATGCTGACATCTTTCACACAGAGATCTAGTAGAAAACTAGTCTATGTTCCTATCATCTTCTGGCACCTGCTCTCTTTTGCTGATTATTATTGCTTTGGATGGGCTTTGAAGCAGTCTCCACCAACAAACAGAACAGGATGGTTCTTCACACACTGAAGAGCAGAACTACAGAACACCTTCTCCACGAATGCAGAAGTTAACATGACTTGGGAGGAGACATTCTTGGCAGAAATACTCACTTATGGTTGCTACCAGATAAACCACACCAGGTTAGGGCATTCTCTTGAACTGAAAATAGCTGGAGACAGAAAGAGTGCTCAGGGGAAGTTTCAAGTGCTTGCCATGCACTTGCTTTTCCCTGCTGGCAGTTTTCAGCCTCTGGTTTGTATGTTGGTTGGTTTGTTTGCCTGCCCAGAGTGGAGCACAAATGCAATCCCCAGCTGCCACTAATTATGCTGCAGAGTTCCTTGCAGACTGAATTTCAGGGGTTGCACAGAGAAGCCTTGAACCTCACTCTGGGAAAACCAGTGGTGGCTTACTACTAATTCAGTAAACTTCCCTCTCTTCATCTGATTGCTTATGACAAGACATGGAAGTAAAACTGAAGGACTTGATGCTCAGCTGCTTTAAATCCCTGTGGCTTGGCTGGTACCCTTGACAGCAGCTTCTTTGTGCCACTGTAGTTCTGACATGAAAAACATACGTTATCTCAGCAAGCATGGTATATTGAACTGTTTTATTCAAATACAAAAAACTTCTATTTTTAGAAGCAAAACTGTAATTCGTACCCTGCAACAACAAAAACCAACTGTATCCTGAGCTGAGGTCCACAAAAAATTATAATACCTCCTGGCAGGTATCTGGAGCTGACTTATGTTAGTCTTAAACCACAAAAATTTATTACCATTACTAAGTGATTCAAATGTGAAAGCTATTCTTGCAAAACAGTAACTAATGGGCCTGCAAATAAGAACAGAGCAGCAGGGAACTGCAAAACCTTATCTCAAAAGTACTTGCCTCACCCTTAAATGAAATCCAAAAGCAACTCTTCCCATGGACAGAAAAGAAGGGCAGAGCACGTTGCTTGTTGCTGAGCATGTGAACAAATTGCATGCCATAGCTCAGATGTCACAGCACTTTTTCAATAACATTTTTAAGCTTTCGCTAATGCCTCAAGCACCTAAAATTAAAGGTGAAATATCTTGGATAGGAAGGATTTTAATCTTATGTATATTTAGATATTTATATTTACTGATGTAACAGTTGTTCCTCAGAAATTGTTCTGTTGAATTAGTGCTGGAGCTGCAAGCTTTTAAATAATCTGTGTCCAAATTTTTGTAAAGCCAAAAAAAGTATTTAAGATGAAAGTTCTGGAAACATAAATTATGTCTTCAGAGCTACAATTTAAAAGCTTATTGAATTGCTTCTTAATGGCAGTACAATGTTATATCTGAAATCATTAGCAATGTTCACAATGCATGTCACAACTAAAATTCCAATTAAGCATATTTTTAAAATTATTTCTTCTTTCACTTAGCCATTTTGTTCAAGAATTCCTTTCTCATGGATGGGTTGGTAAAATATGCATCACTCAAAGCTGCGTAAAGAATGCAGCCTCTGCTCTGCTTTATGTCAGATCATTTCATCAGCTCCTGGAGAAGGATTTGAAAGGCACATTGGCAGAAGAAAGTCTCTTGGTTTGCTCCAAAACTGATTTTCAAATTTTAACAAAACATGCATTGAACACAGGGAGTTGAAAACTTGTGGAAGAAAAGGGATGGCCGTTTTTACTTCACACTATCATTTGAGGATGGAGCTGCCTCTGAGGCTCTGCTTCACTTACAGGAGTGAGCAGCTCCTGGGGCTCTGAAGCACCACCTCTCCTCTCAGGAGAGGAATTCCTCTGTCAGTCCTCATGAGCTGCAAATTCCAGTGCTCTACTTCTGCATGGACCAGTGTAGAAGGCCTGCAAGGCCTGATATCCCCACAACATGAGAGTTGTGTGCTCTATTCTGCTGAAGACAAGGGCTCAAAGTGGTTCTTTGAGTTTCTGGTTGGTTTGTTGGCTGGTTACAGTTTAGTTGTTGATGTATCAAGAAGTTTTGGATTTTGGGTTTTTTTGTTCTGATGGAACTTAGAATTGCCTGTATGAGTTTTTGGTGTTACTCACTGATGTTCAATAAAAAAACACATATGGTTAAAACCTCCAAAACCACATATTATTAAAATTAACTCTTTTCACTGGCATTTTTTTTCTTGCTTACGTGTTGCCTTATGAAAAGGAGATAGTCCTGTGAAATCATGTGCCAAATGGTTCTTGTAGCTGTAAGCACTGTTTGTCCATAAGGAATTAAGAAGAGCCAATGAGGTGTTATTAGCCTTGACTCATCTGACTGAAGTATCATCTGCTGTGCTCATTAATGAAGGTAGTTCAGGTGGAAACACTGATCCCTGAGCTTTATTAAAATTGGCTGTGTTGTTTTCACTCATCTCATGAAAAGAGAAAAAGGAAAGTAGATAGTAAAAAAAGATGCATACAGAAGATATGTACTAAAATAATGCCTAAGGAACTAAACCAAAAAATCAGTTCAAACGTGTGTTACAAAATTTTTCCAATGATAGAATTTTCCAATGTTAAAGCTCAAAATATGCTTGGAAAACAATCACTCTAGCTGTAATCTTAGAGAAATCTGATTCAATAATAATAAAGTATAGCTTTATGATGCAGAAATGTTGTATGTGATTGTACAGATAATCCCAGGCACTTGGTGTGCTCAGATGAGTATGACATGAGGATTATATCTAAACTAGGAGATTAAGCAGTGATAGGGCTTGGTTGAAATTTTAGCAAGGACTAACCAGGGGCTTCCTAGAATGGTTCAGGAGTTAGCCCTGCCTGGGGATTAGCCTAGCCAGAGTTTGGCAGCCTGAACATAGTCAACCTGTTTTGAAGTCCACATTTAGTAATCAGGTATGACCAGCCAGTGACAACAGGACTGAGGGTCAGAGAATCAGCACTGACATTGTTTTGTGTCCCCCAGATATTTTTAACTGTTTCTGTGTGACTTTCAAACTGTGAGAAGTGGAAACACAGATTGTTGCTTTACAGAACTGCAGCAGAGCTGCAAAGCCCTGGCTTTGGAGAGGAGGGCAAGTGAGAAACACTGAGACAGATGGCACAGTCAGATGGAATGAATTCCTGGGGGGAGTGCAGCAGGGAGAAGAGGAGCAGTAAGCATGGTAAAAATATGGGAACAGCAGCTGCTCTAGCTGCTTCTTGTTTTACAAGAGTAAAGAAGGCTGAGCAAGTTGCCTTGGGAGCCTGCCCTGTGCCCAAACCCAAAGAGAAGAACTAAGAGGACAGCTTTGCAGGGAAGTGTGGTACCATGCAGATGGGTGAGGCTGGAGAGCTGCAGCTATTAGAGAGGGATTGGAGACTGAACTGAACACTTGCAAAGCTCACAGCTGGAAGATGAGCTGGAGCTGGGACCCAGAGAGAAATCCAGCTTGCTTGTCAGGCAATGGTGAATGCCAAACAATGCAATGGCACAAATCTCACACCACAGAAAGACACGAACTGAGATGGTTCTGATTCCAAATGTGAATCAGCTGAAGACTGAGATAAATTTGTAATAAAAGCATATTTACACTGGCAAAGTGTCACTGTGATTGTTCATTATTCTCTGCCTTCCCAAAGGCAACAGTTCCATCCCACAGCAAAGGTGATGGCCAATACTTATTAGTGGCAAAGAAATCCTGAGAGACAGGTACAAAGGTATCACAAAAGGGCTTGTTCTTCACAAAAGTGACCCTCCCTAGCAGCAAGAGCAATCATGCTATCCATGCATCTCCTGCCACCATGGCATAGGCTCTGCTGGGGAAGTAAAAAGAAAAAACAAGGCCTTTAATCTCATTTTGCTCTGTGCTGTAAGCTGAAGCACCAGCTGAAGGAGTGACTGGGAAGTGTTACTTAACCCAGTAACTCTGAGGTGGAGGTGCTCTCTGGGAATGGCAAGACAGCTGCAATAGGTGAGATGTGAGGGACTGGGACAGCTTTCAGCACACATGGGCTATTCTGAGAAGTTAAATCTCTACTAGGTATTTTTTCACAAGATGTCCTTGGTGAAATGCTTTGTTCAGTGGCTCCTAGCCCAGCATGATTTTCACAGGAATGGCAAAAGTCAATTTGCTGCCCCAGAGCAGTTTCCTGGCTGAATTTCAGTAGATCACTCTGGAACATGGAGACATTAAAGCTCTTCAGCAAAATGGTTATGGGATTGTTTTCACATGGGCAAACAAGAATTTTCTCTCAACTAATTCTTGGAAATGCTCAAAGCATTCTAGCTGAAACTTCCAAAAACAATTCAGACTCAGCCAGACATCCAGCCTGAACAACTGAAGTTTGGCAAAGCTGTAAACAACTGGGCTTCATACAAGACTAGATTTTTTAATGAAAAGTGTCAGGCAAACTTGGATAGGGCTTTGTTATCAGCTTGCTCTGCATTATGTGTTCTCTTCTATATCCCAGCCTAACATTTCATTTGTAAATCAATTTCATGCCTGTTATATTTTAGTGTTTTGATATAGCATTTTGTATCTGCTCACATCTATACTTCAAATTTTCATCTATAGTGAATTACCAGTTGATTAGGTATATTTTACCAGTAGTAAAGCAAACCTTTAAACTAAGAGAAATCCATAAAATGCCACCATTAAGAGAGTTTCAGGTTATTGCCAAGATAAGAGAAATCTGTCACATGCATAAAAGTATCTCATGGAACACCTTAATTTATACCAGCTTTTTCTTGACTTTAAGGAAGGACTTGCAAAGAAAATTTAAGAGAAATCTACTGAAGAGACTCAAAATGTACCTAATGTTGGTAAGACTGTTTATCAACAAATCTGTCCCCTCCCTTCTGTGTTCTAAAAGAAATAATTTTTAGAGATGCTAAAAATAAAACCAGAGGTTTTATTAAAGAAATTAATATATTTTTGTTTGTAATTCAAAGATCAGAAGGGGTGTCTGTTCTGACTTTCGCTATTTTATTATTGGTGGATTTTGTGGTTTCTTAGAGAATGCATGAAAAAATAACATGATCACAGTCTGTGAGCTGACATACACAGCACATTCTCAGACATGCTCTAAGAAATTTCTTAATATTCTTTATTGCTAAGTTTTTTTTCTGTATTTGACCTGCAAGTGATGGCTATTTTGGCAGCACTCAAAAAAATATGTAAAAATAATATAACGTCTGCAATTTGTGTTTTCCTGCCTGCAATGCTCTATGACAGCATTTTTAAGATGAACCAGTCTGACACTGCCAGACTTTTGTGCAATGTCCTTGGGAATTCTGACCTATTAACTACAGCAGATTTTAAATGCAAGCTGTTTCAGGCAGGCTCGTTTCCATAAAGAAAGTGTTTTGATTTCAGGGGTCACACAGATGAAATGCCACTTGTCAGAGTTAGAAACCAGATGATTCCACTGAACTGCAGGACAGAATTGAGAAGTTTTGCTTTTTTTGAGAAATATGTGGGAGGGGAGCTGCACCAAAGAAGAGAAAATGAATCCAGTATAACACAACAGTACCTACACCAGGTATTTCTTGAACTGTCAAAGACTACATAATCTAATATCATCACCTGACACAGAAAACTGAGGTTCACTGCTTTCTTCACAGTGGAGTGACACTATTATTTATTTGTATTGATAGGTATGTTTTTCAGTGGTGGCTTTGTGCTTGTATAAATTCTCTCTCTGCAGAGAAATGGGAATGTGAGGTTAATACCAATATCCTCCAGCCATAAATCAGGTCCCACAGTCCCTAGAGAAGGGCTAGGACACCTTCACACCACCTCTAGGGGCTCAAGGGTGTGCTTTTCTCAGCTCCTGGTGCTACAGCTGTGCACCCATCCTGCTGCTTGCCTCTTGTGAATTCCCACCACAGGGGAACTGGAAGCAGAGCAGTCTGATTAGAGCCTGCAGCTGAAATTATGCTGGGCAATTTCTTCTAGTAAACAATTCATTCTGCCTAAAAGAATGGGTTTGAGTGCTCTGGAGCAGATTTGGGTCAAATTCAGCATAAAGTTGAAAAGAAACAAGAAATGAAATGGATTATTTGAACTGCAGAAGCAGTTTTTTTTTTTCCCATTTTTGTTATTTTTTCCCCACACTTTCTGACAAGAACTCAGACATACTATGGGAGGGAAGTACAATAATTTTAAGAAACTTATTTTTCTTCTTTCTTTTACCAAAAGTCCAAATTTTCTGACAAATACCAGCAGTGTCTTAAGTTCTTACAATAGAGAAACTGTCTGCAGGACTCAGAAATGGGTATTTGAACAAAAATGTGTGAATTTTGGGTCACAAGGAGTTAACCAACTCTATCACTTTGGTTGTAGTTTTGGGTCTTCCCAAGTGTTAGTTCTTGCTCCAGTGAATATTTAAATATTTCACACAAAGTTGACTTTTTTCCTGCAAAGTGAAACAGTCAAAGTATTTTCCTGAGACATGATTTAATATCTATACTGTAGTAAAAAGGTACAGTAACCTTTTCCTTTTTGGGTTGTTTTGGTTGGTTTTTTTTCATGGTTCCAAACTCCCACTTGTCTTCCTGTTCCTTAAATTTTGATAGAAGTAATAAAAGCATATAAGCATAAATAAAAGCATAATAAAAGCAGTATTTTTAAGGTTAGTAAGATATTAAATCCAAACAAAAGCTAATGGATCTCACTGCAAATCCTAAAAAAAAGCCAACCAAACAAAAAACCGACCAACCAACCAAACAAAAAAAAAAAAAAAACCCAAACCCAGAAAACAAAGCAAAGCATTCCTTTGTTTTTCTTTTTTTAATTGGGCCATCAATCAAAAAAGTAAAGATTTATAATATTTAATTTTCCTGAGAATTTCTCTGAAGGACTGATTGAGCAATGCCTCCTTCTCACTTTTGTCTCTCTCTCTTACATGTTGATTGCTTACCTGCCCTTCAGCTTCTTCTTTCTAAGAGATATGGATGTTCAAGGACAGAACTGGGAGCACTGTAAATGTTTTTGTTTTTCTCAGGGAGGAAAACAGTCCTGCATTTGTGAAAAGTTCCTTTTGTGGGTGGATCACAACAGTATTACTGAGTGTTTGATTATGATCTGAAAACCCATATGGACCAAGAAATCAAAGCCTGTTTGCTAGGAAATTATACATTAAGACAGACAAAATAACTTTTATATTGTCTATAGTAACAAATATAACTAAATTAAAAATACAAGGTGACAACTAATGTAAAATGTAAAATGTCAGTTGACATACTGCAGATCTGTATATGCAAAATTATTTTTATTCCCAGGCTCAGGTGCCTATTTTCATAGGATGTGGGAGAAGGAAGGAAGAGAAAGAAGAGAAGCTGTTGCAGCATTCACAGATGAGATGACTGATGGGCTCCCCCTGCCCTGTGTCTGCTGTCCTCTACAAGTGCCCAGTGGATAATTGCACACTTGCAGACTTGCACTGTGATGCAGGTACAGCCACATTTTCAGCCTAAGGGAGCCTTGAGACACAGTTGATGTTGGGGTGAACTGAAATGTTATCTGTCAGCTGTAGCTGTCAGCACAAATATTGGAGGGATAGCAGCTGCATCATGCCACAAGCTGGGGAGTGGAGCAGCCTCAGCTCCAAAATAGATTTTAGAGTCAGACAAGAGTTCTCTTTTAATGAACTCCAGTAATAGTCAAGGACCATTTATTTTCTAAGTCAATTGAGCCAATTGATAATGCTACTGCTTTTACAATGTTATAAACAAATGTTTATATGCAAGTAAACATATGATGCAAGTAAAGAAGAGCTATTTAGAAAAGGATGTATTGACAAGTATGTTACTAAACCTTTAACATGTAATTTTCTCTACTAATTGTTTTCTGCTTCTCTAGCTTTAAATTTGCCCTCACCATTTTATTCTGTAAGTTCTGATACAGCAATAAAACTGATATGTCAATAAAAAATCTTAACCATGTTTCTCAGCTGGAAGAAAAATATTCACTTAATACTGCTTCTGTAGGATTCATTCCTCCTTTTCAGATAATTTAATTAGAAAGATACTAAGTTATCCTGAAGGTATTTATTAAAGAATAGCATCTTAAACTCTTTTTGGATTGTCATTAAAGAAAATAATAATCAGCAGTGGTCTCTTCAGGATCTTGAATTCCAAGATAAATGTAATAAAGTGTGTGGCAGTGTGTAAACTTACACAACAGCAGAATATTGCTCCTGATTTTTGAGCTGCTGCTAATGAAGTACAAGCAGACAGGGAACAGTTGCCATGAGTCAGTAAATGTGGATGTTCCTGGACAGAGGCCAGAGGGGCTCAGACACACAGAGATGAGATGTATATGCATCCTTTGGAGGAAATACACTAAGTTGTTTTGAAGCATCTTAAGCTGCCTGATCCAAGGAATAACCAAATGACCACCCTGAAAGGAGATTATTACCTCTTGGTTTCTCAGGGCCCCCTGTTTTTACATCAGGAAAACAGCAATGAAGTAAGCTGTGCAGGGAAGCTTAGAGATCAGATATTAGGTTCAGCCATGACACAGTAGGTTCAAAACCCTGAGGGCTTAACTTTGTTCTTTCACTATGAAAAGAAGACAAAACAATCCCACAAAAAACCCCACCAATCCCATACCCCTCAATTAAAAAAAAAACAACAAAAACAAACAACCCAACAACAGCAACAGCAAGAACACACCAACCAACCAACAACTAACCAAAAAAGCCTCCCTGATGTGCTACAATTTGCTGTGAGACTTTAAACAGACATTTTGAGCTCATATTCTGCTGTAGTATGGTATGAGTTTTTGGTAAGAGAACGGGTGTTAGCACTGTGCACATGGGGAGAAGCTCCACTCTCCACAACGATGAAGCATTTGCTGAAATGCTGTTATTTTTCAGTACGTGGTACATATGCAACTTCCTTTCCTTTTTGGAACATTCTACATGTAGTCAATGTGGGTCAACAACCTGGCATTTTTAAGTGAAATTAACTAGGATCATTTAAAATAAACTACTGGTTTCTTTTCCTTTCCACACCTTTCTTGCATCTGAATATAACTACCCCACAAGGCTGATTTTATCACTATTTTTTTGGTAGGTGTCTTTTCCTTATCTTCCCTCAACCCCTCCCTGTGTCATTCCCCAAAAGGGGGCTACAGCTTTCACTCCTCCCCAGCAGAGCAGGACATGCAGACCATCTTTCTGTGCAGGTAAACCCAGAATGTGGGTGACTGCTTGGACTTCCATGTAGGAGAATAATTTGTAAGGATAGTGCAGAAGGCAATCTTTCCCAATGGATAACAGCTCTACTGATTGCAGAGAAGTGGAGACAGCCTTGCCTGCCCAGTGAGGATGGGTGTGATAAAAGAGTGGGGTCAGCTGGCCATAAGGTGAGTTGGAGTTGGAGACTGAGAGTCTGCTGCAGTTTGGCATGGAGCCTGCTGGCTGTGCTGTGAGGATGAAGGGATATGCAGTTTTGTAAGGGACAGACAAGGTAAGAAGATGTTTAAGAGAAAAATAGGGTTAGGCAGCCAGGTAAGGGACAGGTTGAGGTTTAGCCAGTCATGCAGAAGGAAGAGGGAAACTTGAAGAGAGGAGTCAGTGTTGTGTGGAGCTGCCTGTAAGAAAAGGAGTCAGAGTGGCCTGAAAGAAGGCATGAAAAGGCTTTAATAAAGGACTGGTGATGATGCAGTCCAACTTGACATAATTGCTACATTTCCACATTTTGCACCTTTTTCAGGAGAACCTTCACAATAAAAACCTGAGCTCCCTTTCATGAAAACCAAGGAAGGGTCATTTATTACCCCATTCTCTCCCCAGTCTGAGAGGCTCACAACTAAACTAAGAGGTTATTTCCAGAGCTCCTGCTTTGACCTGGGCTGGTTTTGAGGCCACCTGTGCAGTTGTCACTGCTGTTCCACCACAACTGGGCACAGTGTGGCACACCCACGCTGCCCTTGGCCATGTTTCAGCAGCTGTGGCCTCTTCTGAGCAATGGGTAAATGGTGTAAGGGTGAGACTCTGCCCTGCTCCCAAACTCACTGCCCCTTCTGCCTCCTGGAATTCCCAACCACACAGATGCAAAATCTTGAGAAAATCTTCTACAGTTGTTTTTCACAGCACCTGATTATCTAGATATCAGAGACTTCAACTTCCTTGAAGACATCAGAACTGTTTTATTTTTTTTCCTAATTTTCTCTGGTTTTAATTAAAGCTGAGCATCATGTAATGGCAATTTAATTCCTTGGTAAGTCCTTATGAAAAATCCCAGTTATCAAGAGTCACCTGAGCTGCCATCCTTGCTTTATCAGAGCAGGTATGACTGGAGACACTGGTTACCTGCTGAGCTTGCCAAGAGACAGGCAGCAGCACAGGACATTTCTGTTTTCCAGGTGCTCCTCTTCCTCCCTTCCCACAGCCTCATAGTGGCTCCAGAGCTGCCAAACTCCAGCTAATTTGGGCAGTCATGTTCAGCTCACCCCTTCTCTCAAAGATTCTTTTTCCTTCAGGATTATTTTTTTCCCAGCAGTCTCCTTGTACTAGAGAGCTTGTCCTCCCAAAATAACAACAAGCTGACAGCACCCTCTTTGCCCTGTGCATTGCTTCTGGTACAACTGAACCTGAGAGATTTTGATTTTCCTGAAACATCTTAGTATTGACATTGGTCCCTATTCTGGTATAGTTTTGTTCTTGAACCTTACTGGTCACATCCCTGGTCCTCCTCCTCCCTTCTTCTTGCTGTGCTTTACCAGTATGGTTGATTAATTGTGTCCTGCAACTCAGGGCACAGCTAAGCTTCCCTCTGGGGAGCTCCTCTAAAAATACATATTCTTGTCAGGCAGGCTAATTCAACTTCTATTCCTACTTCTCCCTGCAGAATCTGGTTTCCAAGGAGGGCTATTTAAGTCTTCTTATTCAAAGCTGTTGACGTGATGTTCAATACTGCAACATCTCAGAGTGTCAGAGTCACTACTCTGTTTATTCTTGTAACATTGCAGGTTGCTATTAACAGTGGAAAAGTAACTTGCTGAGAGTCACAGAGGGAGTCACCCATGTGAAAGTCAGCAATTTAAGCAGCATTCCCCCTCCTTGGTATGACAACTATCACCTCACATTTTAATGCTAACATTATTTTAAACAACAAAATTCAAACATGACATTAATATTTTGGAGCGAGAACCTGAGTTTAGCGAAGCATTTCTGGTGAATAAGGAATCTGAGATGTCCTGCTACTCTTACAGCCCTGCAGTTCAATCACACTCTTGCAGTCTGAGTTAGACTTTGTTTACACAACTAGTGCTGGTGGTAACTAAATTAACCCTCCTTGCGTGCAATTGTGCTTGCCTTATTTCTAGGCACTCACTGCTACCCTGGAGGGAATTTTGGAGCTCACACCAACAGCCTATAGAACTGTTCCATTCTACTTATTCCTTAAAAAACTGCTACAAACTGTTATGTTGAGAGTATTCACTGAACACTTTTCTAGATTATTCAGTTTATTTCTGTTTATTTTCCTAGGCTTCTTTTGTGCTAAGCTAAGGAGAAATTCATTACAGTGTCTACAGCTCTCACATATTTCTCTCACTCCATTAGTTCTCAGAGAGCTGTAGTGATAAAGGTTGTGTGGCTGGTAGTGATACTGAACAGGGGCTAGCAACTTATATCACTGCAGGGAGTTTGTTTTCTTGGAATGAGGCAGCTGTGTCACTATCACAGAGAGGGCTCTGAACAGTTCCTCCTGGGCCCCCAAGTACCACAGCACTACAATCCTGTTGTGTAAGCTCTGTAAATTTTCATTTGCAAATAGATGGAATTCTGTACACTTACACTGCACCTCCTCTACCTTTCTAATAAAAAGCTGTTCCAAAATAATTTGGGGTTTTAGAACACATTCTCTGAAAGAAAAGGAAAATCAATTTAGGTTTTTTTTTCTCCAACCCACTAGCTACTTTTGAAACCCCTGCCCAGAGGATACAAGGGAGTATAGTTAAAGATGTTTACCTGGAAATTCATGGTTAAGAGGTTTAGAGTTCAGCTTTAAAACATTCAGCTTCCTGAGCTCCTGCTACAGCCATTCCTGTCTGTTCTGGTGTCTTCCAAAGCATGAACTCTTCTTCCTAAATCTCACTACCTTTCTAGTTAACTTAACCCCACTGAAGCTTATGGCAGTTTTTTTAATTAAAAAGGGTGTATGAGTGTGTGTGTGCAAGACACTCCAGTTCCTCTGCAGCAAGTGCTGAGTTTGCCCTAGACAAGTACAATGGGATCTGAGACCTCTGTACACCACCATGAGAATTCCCTCTCCTTTTTCCTTCCATAGGTACAGATGATGACAATATTCTAGTTAAAGTTCCAGTTTTAGGAACATTATTTATCTAAAGAGAAAGTTAACTGTCTTCAGTGGTTATTCTTAGTAGGTATAAGAAATCCTATTTGAGAAGACTGAGTGCCACAAGGCCTCTGCTTTGTCCTTGTTTCATGCTACAGTAGTCACTAACAGGTAAATTTAGATGCTTCCACAAGTTGGGCTTTTTAAACTAGCCTAAGCTAGTCTCAGGTTGACCAGAACTCCATCTAGGAATCCTGTTTGCCATATGTGCATCATGTTCTGCTCCTGATTAGGATACAATTGGGAAGAGATGTTCAGTGAGAAAAGGAAATTCAGCAGTGGAAACAATCTCCAGAGTTTCCTTCCTCAAAAGCAGCATCTCTGTTATCCTTCCTTGCATACTTATTTTCTTACTACTTACATTCTCAATCCTAGACTTGCAGCTTATTGAACTACCTGGATGGAATATACTTAATGTTTTTTGGAATTGTCTTTGTAGAAAGATGGCACCTCAATGCTGCCTAATTCTAAATGTTTGGCTTTCAAACAGAATGTAGCAGGCGGAAGGAAGAGGGTGTGTACTCTGAAAGCTGGAGTAAACTAAGATAAAACATTGCATACAAGATTTTTTTGTCCTTATTATTCTTATTTTAGAACATAACACATCAGACATTAAAAAAAAATTCAAGCAAAAAACCCCACTACAGGCGGGTTTTCTGCAATTTTGAAAGTGCCAAAGAGCTGTGATTTGTTACTATCACCCAAATCCTAAGGAATCTTTTATTCAGTGTATTATATATTTTGATACACTGATTGTCATTTCTTGCAAAATATTCCATAGCCAGCCATGTCCAAAACTTTGTGATCCAAAGATCACAAAGATGAGAGACCTTAGAATATCTATAAATGAAAAATACCCAAGATATACGAAAATAATCAAAGCCCTGAGCAATCTGATCGGACTCTGGAGATAGCCCTGCTTGGAGGGAGACTGGATGATTTCTGCCAGTTCCTTCCACCTGAATTATGGTTCTGTAAATAAGTGGCACCCCTCATGCAGAGGATATGCTGCTGTGACCCTGCCTTTTACTGCTGGCACTCTGATGCCTTTTGTGCCTTGGATTCCAGCCTTGTCTCGTGCCACTGGAAGCAGCAGGGGTTCCCACAGCTCCAGCTGCCTCAGGACACGAGGCTCCCTGGCACTCAGGAGCTGCTGCCATGTGTGTCCCTCTGTGCACAGGGACATCTTGTCCTGCACTATGTTTGACATGCCTGAGGACATCCAGCACGGCATCATTCCCTTCCTGCCATCTCCCAGAGTCAAAAACTGGAATGTATCGTTTTCCTTAAAGTATTTTATCAGACTGAGGAACTGAAATCCTTACCTACTGGAATAAAATGTATACTTCATTACAGAAGTCCTTGTTGAAAAATAAAAAGAGAAATAACATGCTATAGAAGAACTACTGTAGCCTTTACCTTAAAAGTTAGATCCAAGAGGCTTTGCAATTACAGAGGGTGAGACAAGTGAGATTTTTGGGATAACTATGAATGACAGTCACAGGAACTGAATAACCTCAGGATGAGAAATATACGCTCAATTAAATTTTAGTCAGCCCTGCACTAAACCAGTCATCATTAACCATGTGTTCTTTTCCTATTTTTTATTTATGCCCTTGCTTATAGCTTTTAAAGGGTTATTTTTTGAACAATCTGGATTATATATTTTAAAAGTAAGGATGTTATTTGAGACACATAACTAGATAGTGTGAGATTTTATGAATACCCTTTCTACTATGCTCACCAGTCTGAACTTGAGGATAAATTGTGTATGTTTTTTTCAGTGTATATTTGTTGTCACAGTAACTGCAGTTTTCCCAATAAATGGAAATTGCATCGTTTCCTTAGCATTCAGGTTATTGCACTGAAATAGCACCATGAACTCACCATTAATTCTCCCTTCCTGTTGTCAGCTCAGATCTCATCTAGTTACAGGAGCAGGCACTAAAACAGGTT
Organism: Oenanthe melanoleuca; assembly: GCF_029582105.1. Taxonomy (NCBI): domain Eukaryota; kingdom Metazoa; phylum Chordata; class Aves; order Passeriformes; family Muscicapidae; genus Oenanthe; species Oenanthe melanoleuca. The sequence goes on from NC_079336.1 coordinate 29,647,362, forward strand.
AGTTTAGATTTGTGCACATTAGAAAGCTGAAGCAAGTCTGCTTAGCTGCATTACATCCTATGACTCATGCCTGTGTGGGAAAGACCTTATTTTCACAGAGATCTCTTAGATAAACAAGGCAAGTTGGCAGCAATTCCATCACACTGATGCAAGCAGTCTCTGCTTTCTGTTGCATTCATTTGCTTTATATTTTCTGAAAAACGCAAGCAGGCTGATAAACTTTAATGAGAATTCTTCTACCAAGGACACATGACCTTTCATTTTCAATTGTTTTTTTTTTTTTTTTTTTTATAATAGGAGCAGCCTTAAAACCAGTTTCTAAAAAAAACCACCCTATTCTGTTACTGCAATAAAATCAATTTTTTATCAGTTGGGTTTTTTTTTAAGTTTGTTAACGAAGCTGTAGCTCTTGCTGTCGAAAACCATAGCACACTAGTCAGTGAGATACCTCCCTCCCTCAAACATACAAGCCTCTAAATACTGTGGACTTCAGATAGAAAATGGATTTATATTCCAATATATCACTTCTACATATGTGCTGGAGCAGACTTTTGAACAGCATAAATCACATAACATTACACTCTTTGTCACCATTTCCCCAGAAAGGAAAAGTGAAGAAAGTAACCATGATTGTATAACAGAGCTCTAAAAGTGTATGAATCAAACTGGACAAATTTATTGCAAATTCATCAAAGTTTCTGCTCTTGTTTTGAACCCCCACCAGTTTATATCAGAATGACTTTGGCTACATCTTAGATCATTAAGATTTTAATTGTCGTTTTATCAGCTCTGAAATGACGCTCACTTGGACAAAGTGCAGCGATCTTTCAGATTCACACCCCCCTTTGCTCTGTCAGCACACAGCAAGCAGAGGGGTTGTCCATTTAAGGGAAAAAGTACAAGCTCCAGCCTATTTCCCTCTGCTTTGGATGTTTGTCCCACTCCTTCAGCAAAGCATTCTGTTGTGCCAAAAAACATTTCCTTCCTTGCAAAAGTCATGTGCACATGCACACACGTCCTCCCGTTTCTGGTGAAGGTTTAATTAAGATTTGAATTGTCTTTTCTCTGTATTTCTGAGTGTGTAAAACTGTGAAGGATGCTGTGTAATCTTGCAGATCACCTTTAAAGATACAGTTTGTATGCTTTACTTGTGGAAAAGATTTAGTGATGGTCTAGACAAAGCAGAACAAGAATCACAGGGCAAAGCCAACTTGAATTAAAAAAAAAAAGCACAGCTGTCCCAACTTAGGAAGACTTTCTATTTGCACTCATATCAGTACTTATTTTACTATGATGCTGAAAATAAAAAGTAATATAGAAATTATCTGCAGAAGCAGGAGGAGTAGGTGCAAAGACCCAAAATAAAACGGAAAATCTAATCAAGTGTCCTGAAATGCAGGATTTTCACAAATACATGAGGCATCACACATTTTCAACATGATCAGAGACTCTCACTGTCCCTCCTGAGCAGGACACAAGCACAATTGTTTCTGCCCTTCACCTCAAAGCATAACTACAGGACCATGTTACAAGTTCTAGTGTCAATAGCTTGGTACAAAAACTGGCTACTAAGTAGAAAAAGAGAGGTTAAAAAAAAATCTTAATAGTTCATGAATTGGTTGTTTTCTCAGTTATCCAATATGTTCCAAAAAGAAGAAAAGCCTGTAGTCCCCAAATAATTACCAATACTCTGTATAAAATAAGGAAACAACTTTCTGTAGAAAACAATGAGAGAAAGGAAAACAGAAAAGGCTAAAAATGAAAACTACCACAATAAGATGATGAAGCTGAAAAGTTTAGACATATGGGCTTCTTGTAAAGAAGTATTTAAACATCTCTATACAGTAGAATATCCTTATTTATCTTTCTAGCTTGCAGTTCTTATCCTAGGTTTTTTATACTAAACATTTTGGTGAAATAGGAAGTATGAATAGATGGAATTTCTTCTAATTTGTTATGTTGTTTCATCTGGCTTCTTCACCAACATTCACTTTATTTCTCCAATGGCCATTTTAGATATGTAGAAGGACAAAACCCCTGCCCCAACTTCAGTTTATACATTTAAATAAAATGCAACCTGCAATGACAGAGCTTGAGAAAGGAAGGAAAGAAACAGGAAATTAGAGGAAAAGTAAATTATCTCTTAAAAAAAAAATATTTGAACAGGAATAGAGATGATCCGTTTCATTAAATGATCCTGAGGGGACTGGAAATTTATCCGCTAATTCCTGACTACTAAAACCTGATGTTATTAAATTCAAAGGAAACCTCACTCTGCATTCAGTGGCATAAACCTGACCTTTGACTGGCACAGCTCTGAGGCACATTCTTATTTTCTGCCTGGGGTACCTGAACTGAGTTAGATAAGATTACCAAAGCCTTAAATTAAGCATGTGTGGAATCTCTTCCAACAGAAATGTCCTGTATCAGGAGGAGTTTCACTGATACAGCTCTATCAGCCAGAAGCTTTTATTATGGAAATGGATATAGTGGTGCAATTGTAACCCAGAGGAGCAAAACAGAGATTTCCTATATGCTGATGCTTAGGCTGCCTGCAGGAAGCACATCTGTTTCTTCAGGAATGCCACTTTGGCTGACACAGTTCTGTTAACATTAATGTTTACTCTGTCCATGTGTGTCAGGTGTGACAGTGAGCAGCACTACAGAAGACTCAGATGTGGTGAGGTAACATCAAGCTCACTGAAGCCAGGAGCACAAAGGATGTACAAGCAAGCACCAGAGCCAAAGGTCAACAGGCCAGATATGAGCAGAGGAGCTCAGGGAAATCAAGGCATGTGTAAGCAGGGACAGACAGTGCTGAGCTTTGAAGATGGATTTCAAGTCTTTGAATTTGGTGTTAAAAACAATCAGATCCTCTGTAAAGAAATTAAATGACTGAGGTGACGAAAAGAGTCAGTTAAGATGGTGACTTTAGCCAGGGCTAGATCATCTAAAATTATAACAAAATTATGATAACAATTAAATAATATATAATAACTATAACCATGAAAATATTATAATAAAATCAAAAAAGTCACCAACAGAGTCTGGAAACGAATTCAGATTGGAAGAAGTCTTTAGAACCATGATAGGCACCACAGTTATGTAAATATAAATAAAATCAAAATTCTGAAAAAGGAGAGAAATAAATGGGTATCTTATGTCTGTCTACTTGTCTTCCACAAAAATCACTACAATGGAGTGTATCACCAAAAAGTAAAAGACTTTTCAATTTGATATAGAATTGACCTTGGTTTCACTGTAGTCATTAGAACTGGCTATCTTTCAAATATGAAACCATCTGTTGAATAGCCACATTATATATTCCACAGATTTGATTGGAAAATCCCAGAGCCTTTTTTGTGGACACCTGTTGAAAAGAGTAATTTTAGCCTCCTCCTCCATTTTGAAGTGGAAAGGAAGACAGATGTACGTAAAATCACAGCTCCATGTGTTAGACTTTGAAGTTGCTGTTAGACTGTTCAAATGTCACTTCCTTTGACAGTTATCAGGCTAATAATTTGCCTTCTGGTTTAAAAAACTTTGCTAAAAGTGAATTGTGCAAAAAAGGGGAAGTTGTATAACCACTCATTACACTGAGCAACAACTAAAAACCAAAAATATTACCATAGCATTTTCACAGATTTTGCCATCTCTGTATTTTCAGAAGATCAAATTTGTCATTTCTCCACAATTTAATTTGCCAGATATTTCATTAAAGAGAAGAAACAGTAATTTTCACTCTAATGTCAAGATGATAAAGATATATTGTCTTAGTTTCATTTTCCACTGTGTAGCCTTCTTATTAAAAAATAACTTTCTCAGGGTATGTCCTTATTAAAAAGTAGTTCCAAAGTTTCCTTTTGAGACTTAGATTTGGGATACCACAATGCTTTAGTAATTCCACAATAATGATTATCACATTAAATGATAGCTGCCAAAATGTGTTTGTTTAGTGCTTTAGTGTGCCCCTTTCCAAGTAAATAAAATGCACGGTATGACTTTTTGCTTTTAAGAATTTTCTTTCATCCTAATACTTTATCATTTCACAGGCAGTTACATTCTCAGTCACCAAGTACAAGTTGCTTCAGAATATTTTAATTCCATCCAAACCATCCACTACTAAGATGTGGTATTGATGTCATTTTTGTAGTATGAAGGGATGAAACTAGAATTATTTAGCTAAAGCAAGACATTCTCATCTCCCTGGGGCAGTCTCAGAGTCCACAGACTAAGTGTCAAACACCACAGACAGTCAGCTCATTCCTTCTTTAGGACAAATATTTTTCATCTGAGACAATTCTACATAAATCTGTGAACAGGGTTTTAGCACAGGGTAAGTGCATTCTTTAAATCTCTGCCTTCATAACTGAATTCATATTGCATATGAACTTATAATCAGCATAAAAATTCATGAGTACTAGATTTCTTTTGTTTGCAGAAAACAGCTTTAAAAGAAGTGGCAGGGAGAAGTGGAATTCATTCTCCAATTGATCAAACAGCTTTTGTCAGTTAAGACAAATAAATCACACTAAGCAGTCCCTCTCCTAAATTACAAGACCACTATGGGGCAATATGCATTTCCAGCAACAAACAGGCTTCCATCCTGCTGTCAGGGTAAAACATCTCAGAACTGGTTTCTCATTTATTTCACTAAAAGAAAAATACACTTTAACAACAATGACCCAGCTCAAGCACACAGGTACAATGAACATGAGGTCAGTCCTTAGGATGGTGCTGCTAATCAAAGCAGCAGAGATTAATATTCATTCTGTGTAAATAACCAAGAGCAGTTGTCACAAAGGTAGCATGAAAGGCACCAGGTGTGTCCTAAAAGTTAGCAAGGAAACAAAAAGTAAAAATGCTCTGGGCCACAAAGTATTTGGTTACTCCTGTTACTGAATGGCTGTTTCCTTTTATTTATCACACAGTTTGTGACTGTTTGTAATAGCTGCTGGACTGTCACTGGTCAGAGATGACATGTATTCTATTATTAAATGTTGATTTGTCTTCTGTCTGCATGTAAGTAGATATAAACAAGATACATGTCAAAATCTGTGCACATTTTTTCATATTACTACAAGCTACTTCATCATGTTTGTTCTCAGGACCGCAAAAGTTATTTAAGCAATGCTTTTTTATCATGAAAACATTAAAAAAAACCCCTCTAAGGCTTTTATTCCAGCTTTCATCTATTGACATTTCCAAATAATTCAGAAGGTTGTTCATTGGACAATTAGATATTAAGAAAAATTTGTAAAAAAGACGCTAGAAAATAAAGGTTCTTGTAAAAAAAAAAAAAAAAAGATGGAGTGGTTAACTCAGTCTTACCTGTCAGCAACACAGACCTAGGGATATATCCTTTAGACTTGCAAGATCACAGTAGCCCTTCCCACAGCACTACCACAGGAGTAGAGTGATCCAGCTGAGGAGAGTACAAATATAGAAGCTTTTCCCACTTTTCTGGGTCTACCAGCAGTTGAAGTAAGGAAGGAAAAAGGTGGAGAACAGGAGACCGGAGCTGCTTCTCGCAGAAATCCCAGGCAGGAGAAGTAGGAGGTATACTCTGTCTGTGTCTCACCCAGACTTTTGTTTAAAAGTTTTTTCAACTGTTGCTAGGTGGTGTTAGGCTTTGGCAGTTTAGTTCTCAGATTGTATTTCCCCTCTTCTGGTCTCTTCACACAGTGTTACAGCAATGACTTTGTTGAGCTCAGCTCGCTTGTGCTATATTTAACCAGTGTTCTCAGCAAGTCAAGCCTGTCAACAGCTGAGAAGTTTGGAGCAGGCTTTGCTGAGTTCCTCAGCTGCTGAATTATCAGTGGATGTTGCACTGCACAGCCCAGCTACTACATTCACTGAAAGATTGTGGGGAAACTGTCAAACCCTTTTAAGGGCTTCCAGTGACTTCACAGGAGTAATTACTATTTAAAGCACTAAGTACAAGATGTGTGTTTAGGCATATATTTTAGACTGCTAGAGAAAGGATACTTGTGTTCACTGCAGATGAGTTCAATTATTTATACAGTGAGAATTTTCCTAGGACAAGTAGGAAGTTTATAATTTGAAAGGTATGCACTTCACTTGAGGAAAAATTACACGTGGGAAGAACTTTTTGCAGCATAATTTCTTACAGAGTTTAAACATACTAAGATGACATGGAGAAATTAATGAAAGGCTTAGGGTGGAAAGTTTTCACTGTGATATTTATTCCAAAGACAACCTTTTTCTCCCAGACCAAGAGCTTCCTGCAGTTATTCCTACACTGTCTCTCAGTGAAGAAAAGAAAGCCACACAAATCAAATTTGGTTTGATAGGAGTGTTAGGAACACTTTACTCCAGGGATGTATGTATTCTGATGTATCCACACTTGCTTCTGGATCTAATTACTGCTCCTAATTCTAAGCCATAAGTCTCTCAATCAACAGACCAGCAGTAACAGTGGACAGCTTTCAGTCCACAAACTGTCATGATACCAAGACTCAAAGATGTTGCAGATCTGAAATAAGGTTCTACCATCTCATGGCAGCCTCTGTAAACGTCTCTGGCAAGGCAAATTCCCTACCCAAACAGCTCTGTGCTCATCTGAGCAACACTTCAGAGTTTAATGCAGAAAGAGCTTCCTTTGGAAAGCTTTTCTCTAGGGATGATTTGTGATATTGATCTAGGGTTGGATGAAGAGGCAGGGAAGAAAGAAGACAGAAAAGAAAAAAGGCAAAATGATGCTAAAGAATTTGCTTGTTGACACTTATATATGAGGACACACCAACCTTACAGAGCAAAAAAAAAGATTGAGACAGGTCATAACAGTACCCTGCAGTGATGCTGGGTCTGCTGCAAGCAGTGGGATGGGGAGTGAAAAGGTATCACACTGTGGCAAGTTCAGCATGCAGGAACATAATTGGCCACAGGGATATGAGGCACCAGAGGGTGAGTACAAGCCCTTATGGGAAGCAGCTGTGGGATTAGCTGTAGCCTGGTGCTCTAACTCTGTCTCTGGAATGACTTCTGCTTGATCTGTGTCATTATCTAAACAAGCAAGGAACAATGAAAACATATTTTCATTCCCAAGTTGCTCATAAAGACAAAATGAAGTAAATATTAGGTATTATGTCAAGCAACTGATATTTAGACATTGATGACACATTTATGAAAGCCCCAAACGCTTCCATCATGTCAAATATATTTTGTTTTGGAGACCAAGCAATAATCACTAATTTCCATTTGCATTTCAATATTTTACTTGGACAGAATAGTTAGAATGTATAAAAATGAGAAAACTTTTGCTTTTCAGAAACATTTATATGGAAAATTATTTTAGAGACACAAAATATATTGGCATAAAGTTTGTTGGTATATGCTTCCACTTTGAACTGAAGTGAGATACAGATATCCACACTCTAAAAAGAATCTCCAACTTAGTTCCCTCATATAAAATTTAGGTGCTCCAACCAGATGAGTAACTTTCTGACTATTCTGGCTTTAAATTCTTGCTCAAAGTGCAGCATTAACAGTACATTATTCATTCAAGTACAATAAATCAGGCAAGCAAAACAATTAACTTGGCTTATAGATCTCAGAAAAAACCAAACAACTCTCAACATTTCTCTCCCATTAGTTACTGGCACAATCACTGAGTGGAAAACAATGCAACTTCTTAGGAGGCATTCTCTGCTGCCAGCCCTTGTGGGTGGGATTCAATAGTGACCTGCTGGTGCAAGTCTGCTTATTCTTGTACACTTGCAAATTCACTCCCCAGCTGTGCACCATAGATATAAGCCTCTAACACCAGGAGAATTTCAGAAAAAAATTTAGGCAAAATAGAATAGATTAGGTTCTAAAGTGAGTCAGAGAAAATATAAAGACTGTATGGGAAAGGGTGTAATATATCATCAATACTGGAAGTGGAGTTTTTAACTTTGTGCAGTATGAAAATGGTTCTCATCTAAGTTTTTCCCCTACTGAATGACGGAAAAAATAATTATAAATAGACAGGTTGTGGAGGGTGGGGAATAAAAGGAAGAGCAAAACAATGAAAGAGATATTTTAGTTTGGCATCCTACATTAGGTCCTAATGTTAATAAAGAGCATGATCCAAAGTCTTAGCAACATCCTCCAACTAAGTCTAAAAAGCTGCTTCCTTATAATTTCTGATAATTATGTTACCTTTTAGCAAGTCACGAAAATAGCGCAGCCCAAAGTAAATAATTCTAAGAAAATTTGTAATGGAAGACAAATATCTCAGTATTATTTCAACCAAACCACCAAAGGCCACAGCAATGCAAAAAAGGGGAACAAAATGTGGCACTAGAGAGAGAAAAAGAGCAGCAGTAGGATCTGTTGCCATTTTCAAAGATAATGTTGATCACAAAAACAGATGAGGGACTGTCATTGTTCACACAGTCATAATTCTTTGTACTTACATTGCTAGAAAATGAAAGAAAATTTTTTATGATATGAACTGTTCTAGAGAAATTCCAGGCTTGAGGCAGAAATTACTAGCAGAAAATCTATGGTTTTTTATAGAGAAGATCAAAACAGATGTCTTCTTCTGACCTTACCAGTTTCTCTTGACCTTAAAATTTATGCCTGTAAATAAGATTTTTCTGGAACACATACAATAGTATTACTATGTAATTTTTCTCTCAGCCATCCATAACTTTGATGTACAAGTATATCTCATTCTCTTAGTCTTAGAGGCATTCAGAGATACAGCTTACTGCCTTTGTCCTTTTCAAATCTTTTACATCAGCCTTGACTGGACCAATATACTGAAAACAAATCTATGTGAATAGACTTAGAGTTTCTTAACTGTATGTCTTGAAGGGCTCTAGTATATGTATAATTCTGTGTGGGCAACCACTGTGAGTTCTTCATTAAGCTGCTCCTTAAAATGCATTGAAGGATGTAATCAATATTTTAGTTCCCAACAAATTATTTCTTCATTTGCTTGAAAGGTAATGCACCACAGTTTTGTGATAACCTGCTTTCATAGTTACTGCTCACTTCCATAAATCTCTATTATTTTAGACTATGCTACTGTTTTTAGCTTTGTTTTGGCTTCACAGTATAACTTGTGCTTCCTTACAGTTTATTGGAAGGGAGGGTGTTGAATCATATTTTGATTAATAAGATCTTGGCTGCACCCCCTCTAATCTGTATTTTGGGAGGAATAGATATTGATTTTTTAAAATTTTTCAGATACTATTGCCACCTTATAAAAACTGATGCTGCTTTTTAGATCTTAGGTCTGCTATATTTTCATCTCAGCACCTGATTTTTTATAGCCAAAGAAAGAAACATATTTCTGCATTTAGTTCATAGATTCAGTTTAGTTGTCTATTTTATAATCCTGCCAAAAACTCCCCAGCACAATCACAAACCTCCAGGAACACTTGGAATGTTGTAGTATTTTCTTTAATAGTTTTGCATGCTTTATCAGTGAAATAAAACCAGAGTGTCTTTTATTTCAATTCTTCATATGCTGTCTTGATCTATACACTGTCTTTAGGAAACATTTTTTGCTTTTTAGGAGTTGTAATCTTAATGAAAAAAATATATTAAAAGGCTTGCCCACTTCAGTTATTTTATATTTATTTTTCCATTGTGCAAAGAAAAATACTGGCATCCCATAAAGTGTCTTCAAGTGAAATGAGGTGCAGATCAAATATGGGGCAGTCAGATACACAGCCAAATCCAGAACATCAGATAGCCCATTGGACTTAGGCACAACCCTGTCTACAAGAAATGACAGAAAAAATAGTGGTAACTTTAGAATCATGTTTGAACATTTCTGAATCCAAAGCCCCTGAACCTTGGGTCTAATGGAGACAAAAGGAAGCACCAGTCTGTAGGAAAGAGTCAAATCAGACCTCTGGAAATGGAGTAAATCATCTTATTAGCTTCACTGCCACACCCCAGGAGTGGTATGCAACTTGCTCAAAAACTAAGATAAAAATGAGCTGAAAATGGATTATTTGCTTTTAAGGCCAGAATAAACTATTTTCATAATCTAATACAGCCTCCTACACAGGAAAGATTGTGGAATATTCCTCATGCAAAACAGCAAGTTGCAGTGAATTAAAGCATGTCTTTGATAAAGATTACATAAATCAAACACGGATAATTTGTCACAGAAATGTACAATGCAGTCCAAGAGTAAATTACACTTCCTGTTTCAAGCAATCCCAACCTTTGCAATCTATTTCCAGTTTGAGCTCCTTCACAATGATGGTTAGTCAGTGGCTGTCAATTTCTCTCAATTTGTTCAATTCTAAATCAGTTCCTGTGGTTATTCACAACCCTGAAGAGGAAACCTCTTTACCAGGCCCCCTGTCCCATAGAAATTAATAATTTTCAGGTGAAATCAAGAACTCTGAGGTGAAACACGAGTGTTTGTAAACTAAGAACATTATACAGTAAACACATAAACCACAAGCAAAGAGTATTTTCTCCAAACAAAACAGATCAGCTGAATTCATTATTAAAGCTGTGACATCTAAGGGCTGGCCCCCCAAGGAGGGCAGCTCAGTCCTTGGAAACAGCTTGGAGCAGTATTGGATGTGAAGCTCTGGTCTGCCATCCCCAGGAACACAGTGCCACCTATCTCTGCATCAGGGTTAGCTCATAGCAGATCCTGGGAAAGGATGGGCACAGGGATTCTGTTTTTTCACCACTTCTGCACCATCCCTTGCTTCCTTTCTTGGCTTTCTGTGGACTAGGGGGAGGGTTCTTCCATTGCACATCCCCAGATTGCAGCTGTATTTCCTATAAGACTCTGGCTTCTGTCATCCACTCAGTGCCATTTACATGGTTCTGACACCTTGAGTTTTAGCTTCTACATTTTTCAGAATCTCTGCTGCTTAGTGTGTAACTCTGAAACTTCATATTTGGTGTTAGTAAATTAACTTCATAGGGTAGTTAGACAAAACTGTTCCTTTCTAGCTAAAAAATCAAGGACAGCTGGTACCCAAAAAGCAAAAACAACAGCGAGGGAAGGGAGACAAGCCAGGGGACTGAGACTCCATAACCTGGGGCTGTGGTTGGACACTTAACCCCAATATGTAGATGAACCAAAACTTATAAAAGTGTAAAGACTCTTGACCAGGGTCCATCTTGGATATGATTTGGGTGTAGCCAGCTCTTGCACTGCCCAAAGTGTATCCTTTCAATAAATACATATTTTATTCCTTTTGCTCTGTCTAGTCTCTGTGCCAGGTCAGCCTTTCCAGGCAACAGCTCAGTACAAGTCCAGACTGGTTCTACTGCAATTAAGACATTGTAAGGCAACACTCATATTGTTAGTGCTTCTCCAGATTTTACTGACAGGAGCCTAAACTCATTATTACCTTATGTGTGGATCTGTAGGACTTGAACTGCCGTGGAGAAGAAGTGGCTAAAACATGTATAAGCACCCCGACAGTTTAAAAATAGGTACCTGCCCAGAGTTCTCTCTCTAGGAACAACTGGGCTAGGAAGAAGTGGTTTTTCCCAGTCTTGTCTCCCTGGAAGCCTCAGGACAAGATGCCCCAGAGATAAACCATAGATGTATTCCAGATGTAAATAACAGTCCAACTAACTTTTTCATGAAAAGATGTTTCTAGTCCCATAACCAAACTGTACACAAACACCTCTCAGAGACAGTCACAGCATTGGAATGAATAATTTGGGTGCAACTGAGCAGGAGAACAAGAGGGAAGGGATAAGGTGTTTAGATTCAGGCACAAATTTGTGCAAGGGGTCAGAGACAGAGTTTTGAAATTCAAGATTTTAATCTCCATGAAGTATCAAACACATGCCATTTTCAATGCAAAGAAATAGAGGATATATGCAAAACAGCTTATTATACATAATTTACATTTTCTGGTTTTACTTTCACAGATGTGGGGAAGAGAAATCTGCTTCCTACTGTCCATTATTTAAAGTGTGGTGAACAATAATGAAGAGGGCTCAGTTTAATTGGTGTTCCAGTAACTTGCATATGAAGAGACATTGTTTGCCTGTGATAGACAAAAAGGACTTGTTTTTAAGCAGTGCTGTTTAGAACAGTTCCCTAAGCATAGAGTTTACTGGGGAAGGTTAGGAGAGATTAATTTTGCTTTTTTTATTGATTGTTGAAAGGGCTGGTTAATATAGATAACAAAATATTAATAGTAACAAGTGCAGGTGCAAATAGGAAATTTGGGAGGAAAGAAGGTTTTATTGCTTTAGAGTCAGTTTTGCCCATACTAGCACACAAACTTTCTGTATATTTTGGCACTAAAACTATAAAAATACTTCTGTTTTGATTTGATTTTGGAAACAGCAGAAGGATTTCTATTTTTAAACCATATCTGTTGGAAAACATCCGCTGTGAAAAAATCCCCAAATGCTACTCCTATTATTACCAGTAAGTCAGCAGTTGGAATTACAGAAAAAGTTTGAACTAGAACATGTTTGGACTGAATATAAAATCTGCCACCTTCATTCTGACTGTGAAGCACTGTGCTGGAACATCACCCATCATATGTGACTTACTTAAACCACATGTTCACAAAGAGTAAACTAACAAATCTAAAGCCCTTTCTTTTGTATGTGGAGCCTGTGCAACTGCTTAGGAAATCTATCTGAACCACAACCTGCAATGAATGTCTGATAATCTCAGTACAGACTGGTGTCTAATACCTTTCTACTAACACAAATTACTTAGATGAAAACCCAAGTTAGAAGAAACTACCTGAGACCCCTTAGTCCTTGTAATTAGAATCCAATTTGTTAGAGAAACAAAAATGGTGATAGGAGATGAGATGAGGAATCCATAGGCAGCGGGGAAATGTTTTACTGCACAATGAAGAAATCAAGAGAAGGGAGACAGAGGAAACTGAACCTACAATAACAAGGACACTGCAGAAGGCTTCCTCATAAGGCATCTCTTCCTGAAAAAAGGAAAGAGAAACAAACCTTTAAGTACCTTAAACAGTCCTCATCCTCTAAACTACTGCCTTTCAGGGTATGAGGAACCTCAACAGAACAAAGTATTTACTGAGTCAAAAGTAAGCATCAGTTACCACAGACAGCCATATAAATGTCCTTCTTTTTCATTACCTGGCTAACTTGGGCAGACCTATATTCAGTCAGTTCCTGAGGATCCCCACTTGCAGTAATCAAAAGCATAACAGCATTAAGCCTGCTTAGCAAAGAAGCCAGAGATAGGAAATTTGCAAGAAAAATATATCATAACATTCATTCTATTAGGTCACCTTTCTCTTTACAAATTTACATATTACTTACGATATCTTTTTAAATTTTTTTTTGGCCAGATGTCACAGAATCAGACAACAGAGATTCAGATTTCTCTGGAGGTCATTTCATCCAATTCTTCTGCTCAAACAAGGTGACCTAGAGCAGGCTGCCTAACTCCATGTCCAGACAGCTTCTGAGCATCTCCAAAGATGGAGTCAGCACAGTAAATGAACAGTACCCCAGAGCAGATCTCCCCTAAATCAACCACGGATTAGGTACACAGTCTGAGCTGCTTGGTTGTGCTTCCTCTGTAGTAAATCAACATCAGCCATTGAGAGGAAATGACTGAACACTCATTTTAGGACAATAAAAGTAATCTGATAATAACCTAGTCTGCAGCACAATTCCACATTTTATATTTTTCTCAGAGTAATGATTTGGTTTTTTTCATTAATGTTGTTAGTAGTATTTCTTATGTATTATTTTTTAAGCGGTAAATAAAATTTAGGCTTCACAAGAAAGTGAAATAGCCAGATAATTCTTTGGGAGTTTTCCTAGAAATTTCAGAAGTTTAACTTCAGAAGCCAGAGTTTAACTACCTAAGAAAAGTCCAAAGAATGTTTTCAACTACACATTTCAGTGATACTGAGAAAACATGCAATTCAGTGATGCACTTTATGCTACTTTGGTTGTATTATCCCTAGAATCCACATTAAGCCTAAGATTTCTTTAACCAAAACCAGATCTCTTTTTGGCAAATATTATCCCCACATTCCTCCTTTACAGAATGTGGGAGGCCAAGATTTTTGAGTATTTTGTGCTTCCCTCCCACATATATAACATTAAAAATTGAGGCTTACTTTATTTTGTCATGTTTTTCCCACAACTCTTTCATATTAAGCAGATTTTCTTTCTCCCTGAGGTCTAAGTAATTCATTCTAGAAACTCAAGAATATACTTAGGCTTCTCAAACTATTTTTCTGTGTATCTGTCAGAAGGATGGCCTCCAGATCATCCACTAAGTGCTCCTGCATTGCTTTTTATTATGCTGCATCTATGATAGGTTGGCGTATAAAAAATTTGTACCAAATAACAAATCTCCGAGTCATCATCACTAAGACTCCTTTAGAAACAGTTTATCCGTCAGAAAACAACTAGAAAAAGAACCTGCTAGTCTCCAGACCATAGTGACAAAGTTGGGAATTAAACAGAATAGAAAACATGATTATTTTAAGCTAAAACCAAGACAAGTCAGTAAAACACTGCAAAACAAGTAAAATAAATCATTCTCAACAGAAGTTAAAAAAATACTGAAGCAAAATCTGAGCACCTGAAGAAAATATTAATTATGCTGTAGCTGAAAGATATGGCTGGTTTGTCACATATTGCTGTATTGTTCTTATAGAACAAACAAAAAAAGTAAAGCCCAGAATTGCTTACTAATCAAAGAAGGACAAAAATTTGATGCAGAAGAGCTCTGCATCCTTCACTGTTAATATTAGTAGGAATTGCAACTTCTCTATTAAGCAAGAGGCTGACAAATAAGAGGAAAAAGCTCTTCAAATACAGACTAATAAATAATTTAACCAGGAGAGGGAAGAAAACAGAAGAATGTCCTGATGCAAACAAGAAAAGAAAGCAGTGAAAACGTGGGAAGGGCAGTTGAGTGCACGCAATATATTTTAGCAGGAGTGCAGAAGTTTCAGGGATGAGGGCAGTCTAAGAACCTAACTAGACATAAACAACTGTTTTGTGCAATCACTTTGCTTACACTGCCAGCTGGCACACACTATGAAATGTCAGTCTCTTCAAATCCAAGATTAACAAACACTGTTTATAGGAGTGTGAGTTTCAAACCTTCACCTGCATTGAGGTTTACTTCTACAATTCATTAAAAAAATAGGAGGCATCACACAGAGCAAGAGGTGGCCACCAAGATAGAATTTAAGCTGCAAACAAGGGAATTTGTTATTTTTTCATACATATATATAAAGATAACATAACATAACAAAGCAATCTGCCTTCAAACATTTAAGTAAACTTCAACAATTATTAAAGCACAGATTATTGTAAAGTCAGATAAGAAATATGATGAGAAATAATAAGTAAATTAGGAAGGGATTTTAACTAGCTTCCTGTAGTGATAATAGAAGCCAGTTAACTATTTACATTTTAGTAGGCAGCTGCCTGTGAACACTGATTACTATAAAAACCTTAGGTTTCCTCAGGTCTGATGGAAAGACTTTAACTCCAGAAGCTGAAATGCATCTGAATGCACCATTCATGTCTTACAGGCCAAAATATTGTACAAATACTTTGTCTTCAAAACAGGTTTTTTGGAAGCAAGCAATAGAAAGGAATGGGCAGCCCATCTCCACGTACAGTGAAGGTGAAGGGCAGCCAGAGTGCTTGCACTTGCTGATCAGCATTTTTGGGTTAAGTCTTAGGGATAAGGAGTGCACCAGGCAGCAGCACAGAGTCAGAGTAGTGGTGAGTGGGTACAGCAGCACATCACAGGTCCTTCACACCCTGGGAAAACCTAAAATTGATGGGACAAAGCAAAGTGGACAAACTTCACCTGAATGTAGTTGGTAATCTATGCAGCACTCCTGGGCAATCAGATTACTGATCTCAAATCACCAGGGTGGCACAGGTGAAACAGATGGATGTAGAATGAGATTTACACATCATATGAGAAGTTTTATTAGGGTGGTAGGAAAGGGTGCAGCTCCCCACCAGCTCCTCACCACACATTTTTCCACCTGTATATAAGGGAGTTACCTGCAGTTGATTGCAGTAAACTAGAAAGGCAATTGAAAGGATGGCCAGAGTTTGAAGTTACACAGAGACAGCTTCTACTGTGCTGGTAGGAAATAGGCAAGACTAGTCACCCCTAGGAAAACACTGCATCCTAAAAAAAAACTGATTCACTTCCCAGTGAGGAGCAGTATCCCCTTACTTTGAGATCTCTCTCCATCAAAACCAGTAAAACATTTATATACAGGGGCACTGTGGGAAGAAGTTCTTCCAATACTGTTTTCAGGCCATGGACAGAAGCTGGAGGAACTTTAGAGGATACTGTGTGACTGTTTAGTCACTCTTTTTTTGTTGTCACTGATTACCTGGGTTTTATTTAATCCCAGCTAGTACATGTCCTTTTATTTTATCCTGGATTTTTTTTTTTCCTGGATACATGACAAGAATAAATGGAAAAATAGGATACTCCACAAATACTATGATCTGTACTTTTGAGAGATTCTACAAATGACAAAATCTAGTAAAAAATATGTGGTGCATATAAACTCCAAACTCATATATAGAACTGAATATTAATATCTTTCTATTCTTTTGTGTAAATTTTCTGAGGTCCCATATCGCACCTCAGGTTTATTCAATGAATAAATAATTTCAAGAGAAGGCAGCAGAATAAGTTTGACTTATTTTTAATAATTCTTCAACATCCTTGTCTTCACAAGTTAGAATTTTATAAATATTATGAAATTTCCTTGTAACAACAACTTAAGCATAAGTATAGCAAACTATATTTATGAAGAACAACTTCAGAAAGGAAGACAAAGTTTTGTCTTCTATACTGTTTGAATAAAATAAATGAGATATAGAAGGAAAAGCAGGAGCCCTGAAATGTTATCCAGAAAGATCACTAATGAACAACCCCCCCAAATTCCTCTTCTTTGACTTCACCACAATCATGACATTAGCTCCTGTGGAACGTAAACAGGTTTGTCTTCTGTTACCAGCTACCAACAAAATGAGGTCAGCCTTTGCAAGAAATGGAATCACAGAGATACACAATCCCCAGGACAGCCCCAGCTTCTAAAGCTGCTGATTCTTTCTGTGGTACACCTCATATTAAAGCAATGCACTATTTGTTAAAAAAAACAGCATGACACTTCCTGGGCTAACTTTAGTTACTTGTCTAGTTCTGCCAATTTAACAAACTTCATATTGCAACTTTTCAGTGTATCATAATATGAAAATGCTGCTTAAACTTTATAACACAGGTCTGAGGCTACTTTATGAGGCTCATAGTGGTTACACAGAAATACTTGTTTTTAATACTGTTCAAAAAAGAAACCCCACACTTTTCCTTCACACAAGGAGTGTGTCTGAGAAATCTGATTAGATGCTCTCATCTAACAAAACTTCATGTGGCTGTTTGTGACTTTGGGCTCAGCCAATGAACTTTACATTAAATGGAAGGAAAACACAACCATAATGAGCTTGAGATAACTATATATTATATGGTATGTAGAGAGGTGGCAATAAGGCAGCTGGAACCTCCCTGATTTATTTATTTATTTGGTACTGAACACCTATGAGCTTTAAAAGGTTTTGCAAGCAAAGCTTGAGGAATTTCTACAGAAGGAGGGCTAAGGAGGCTCCTTTTCACACTTTGATTTGAGCTGCAGTGATAGCCCCCATCATTATGTTATGATACCCATAACACAGGTCAGGTACATTATGGTCACCCTAGGGTTCAGCTGTACTAACATGCTTTTGAATTATTTACCCAGTCTCCCTGTGCTATCAGAACAAGCATTTCTAAAGCAGAGCTCCTCTCCTGCCAATACAGTTGAAATCACTCCCTAGAAGTGTTTTGTTCTCTCCACTGATCATGATGCTGAGTTCAAATCAGATGCCCATGACATCTGAAAACAGGTTACATGACTCTCACCCTTCCCATCTTAACTTGTTGCTCTGGGATCCCTGGTATCTGTCTCCTCTCTCCAGGTATCTGCAACTCCTTCACAGACATGAAGCTTTTATTCAAGCAGCTATTTTAGGCAGCTAATTTTCTGTTCTCCCTTTTTATTTCATTAGGCAGTCTTATGTTTTCCATTTTTTCTTCAGTTTTTCTGTCTAGCCAGAAATCATGCCACAGACAGTGAAGACTACTGAGACCTACTGACTAGGTCAACAGAGATGTGTACTTAGCAGAGCTGATAAATGTTTTTCTCCAAGTTTCAACCCATCTTTTCTATTTGAACTTGAGCCTAATGTAAACTATCTCTGTGGCCATGTTTATATCAGCTGAAGCCAATATAAACAAGAAGGGGCATAGCACAAAATACCAAAACCTCTAGGAAGCATCCTCATTATCTCAGGAAAGTTTAATGACTCTGATTCAAGCCTTATTTATATCAGATCTTTATGAATAATGCTACATCATACTCTCATACTCAGTGTATGCAAAAAAAAAAACAAAAAAACAAAAAAACAAAAAAAAAAACAACCAGCCAATCCAACCAACCAACCCACAAGAAGGGAAAGGGAAAGGGAAAGGGAAAGGGAAAGGGAAAGGGAAAGGGAAAGGGAAAGGGAAAGGGAAAGGGAAAGGGAAAGGGAAAGGGAAAGGGAAAGGGAAAGGGAAAGGAAAGGGACCTAAGTTGGTAGCAGACAGACTTACCTCTGAAGGCTATGTTAAATACACTTGTCCCAGTATGTTATATAATATATTAAGCTTATTCAAATATACTATACATTGTAGAGGGAGTGAATGTGACTGGCGAAATAAGAAACTACGTTTATAACACCCTAATTTGAATAAAAATTTATTAGATTAATCCTGAAAAGAATTAAGCTCAAAATTACACATATTTTTATACCTTCTACTCACATGTTCTAATGAAAAATATTAAAAGCATACAGGATAGAAAATTTTTTCCTCAGTGATCCACTTACAGGTTTGACTACTCAGGCATTCACTAAAAAAGCTGCCTGCAAACTTTGACAGGCTCTTGGATCTGGAAGAGACTGGTGCCAACAATTGAGGTTTTCCACCATGACCAGATCTGAAGACCTTCCACTCCCTGCTGGCACAATTACCAATTTAATAAAAGTAAGAAGTGAGAATTTTTAAATAAACTTTAACTAAAAACATGTTTAAACAAGACTCACAGATAAGTGAAATTTGAATTTTTATAAAATTTCATGAGAGAAATTAAAAAACTAAATTTGCTTTAATTTATGAAGGTGAGTCAGCAAAAGCTCTAGACCTGTAGAGAAGTGGTCAGAACTGGGGCCATTTCTAACAAGATGAGCCTCTGGGCTACAGGCAGTGTCTGCAGAACTGAAGCACTGGAAAAGTAGCTTCTCATGGATATTTTCTTTCATTACAAAGCCATCATAGCAAACAGCACACTGAATAGGCTTTGTCAATAAAGTCCCAGGGGCAGCAGTACTCTTGGTGGAGATACACTGAGGCAGCAAATTTTGTATCTGAGACTGAATTTCAAGCACAGTAAAAAGTTATGAATAATTGGTCCCAGGAGTTAGTCTCATTCTAAACACGGGAAACATTTGCAAAATCCCTAACTGGAAATGAGTGTTGAACATCATCAGACTTTGGAGTTATTCATCTCCAGGGTTTTAAGTGAAACCCATCCATAGCAGTAAATCAAGATTGGATACACATGGTGGCACTGCAGAAGAAACCTTAGATTGTATCACTGCATTGCACTCACGATGCCTATGTCACCTGTCCCCACTCTTACCATTATTAAATATCCTAGAGATCATTTTAAGTGTGTATGAACTGCTAGTCTGAGTTAATAAACTAGCAGTTACTGGCATGCTGTTATAAAAAAATATGCCTGGATTACACTGATATATTTAGAAGTTGTATGAGGTGGTTTTATTACTACTTGTAACCAAAAATATTTGTTGTGGTGCACCCATTTTCAATTTTCTACCGATTTTCAGGTAACCTGTGTGGGTTATTAGTGGTCTGCTCCTTTCTGTATATCCTCAATGACTACAGGATGACATCTAGTGGCACTAGAGGGTTTAAGGCTTTGTTTACTTTAACCTTTGTAAACTTTGTTTACTTTAAATAAATTTGTATTAAATGCACATTACAGTTTCCGGAATGGGGAACATATAGGAACTATAATTCAAAATATGAAAATAGTTCTTGAGAAAGAGAAAAAAAAAACAAAATCAAAATCAAATAAAATCAATTCAAATCCCATTCAGTTTTGTGTTCTCTGCTTTCTTGAAGAAATGTATAATGTTTTGCCACAAATCTGTGGAGCAATGGTAAAAATACCTTCCTAAAAATCAGAAGTGAAATTATTTTTCTAACTGTAGTAAATTTATTAGATATCTTACTACATGCACCTTACACGTATGCATATATATATGTAAGCATATATTGTCAAAATACCCAAGTCAAACAACACAGCCTTTAGTAACATCATAAATTACATCAGGTCTTCTTTCATACTGTGTTTGATATGAGGTAAATATTTGAAAAGGTATTAATAATTAGATTCTATTTTTCTACTGAGTTAAGATTCAAAATTAATTTTCCAATATTTTAATTCTATAAATACTATAATACAAAAAATGAATTTAAAAGAAAAAAAACCTTTCTTACCATCACCTTTGTCACTGTTTTCCAGAAGTTTCTGGTCATTCTACTTTCTTACTAAAGCAAAATCAAAGGGAAAAGATCAGATACACATCCTAAATGATGTTTTAAAGTGCATAAGAAGTATAAAGTCCATTCACATCCAGAAAGATTTTAAAGGGCACACTGAAATTTGCAAACACAGTGTGCTGAATGTCTGCCATCTGGTCTGTATCTCTGGTAAGATTCTAGAAAATGTCTTAAAGAGGACTTTGATTCTGTTTCAGTGTGGGATGTACTGTCCACAGCAACATTATGCATATTTTTCCTTTACATAATGTCCTGAACACAATGAATAAGCTCAGTACACACCAGATATACAAGTAGGAGTAACGGCAACATGGAATAAATATTTGGCATAATAAATACATTCCTGTTTCTCTCATTAACTATTACCATGGGGCTCTTAAAAATACAAGAAGTATACATAACAATTATGGAAATATAAATAAGGCTGTTCTAAAGAAGAAAAAGTCAAAGGCAAGTTGACATCTTGCTCTTATAAAAATAAAAAAATAAGTTTCAACAACAATGCTTTGTAATGCCTTTCACTTGATTTTAGAACAATCACCACTCTGTACTTCATCCCACGTACATAGGACCTGCAGACTGAGAAAAGAGATCTATGGCATTTGTTCATTTGTACCAAATCCAGACATTTGAGGATGTGTATTTATACCTATGAAGATATATAATCCCATTTAAGTAATTTGTGTTTGAATTTATCATCAGAATTTAATCTCACGTATTTTAATCGAATGCCATTTTCTTTGACAGTTTTTATCACTACATCTGTATATTTTACACACACACACATACATATAGTTTTATATATATATATATATATATATATATATATACACATCATATATCATGTGAAATTATCAGTTAGATATAGATATAGTCAGATCCTATTTCCTATTCTTTCTCATACCTTAAACAAATGAGCTGACATTTTCTACTTGTGATCTCAGCTTCAGGCTCAGGTTACTTTTATTTGTTTTGAGATGTTTTATTTCAGAAAAAAAAAAATAATCTTGCCATCCTTTTGTAAAGATTAATTACCACACTGCTAAAAGTAAGATTTTTTTAAATCTTGTCTTACATAGGAAACCTGATACTTCTGAAGATGAACTGCTTTCACAGTGTAAAGCCACTATTTGTTATCAAACTATAACCTTCTGAATTATCTCATTTAAAACTTAACTGTACCTGCTTGTTAAGAGTTTTACAGATAGAAGATTTTGCCTGTATAGACAGAACCTCCATACTGAGGGAAGACAGTATTTTGGTGAAATTCATCTCTGAGGTGCATTTAGATGTACTATGATTCATCATCTCTCATCTACTTTCTTTTCAGAGGCATCACTGGCAACGACTCTGTTACATGTGGTTAGAAGTGAAATTCCACTGAATTATTACTGGTATTCTCTGGTACACAAAGAAAATTTTTGTTGTTTAATTCCTAGGCCAAAATTTGGGAAATCCTTTAACAGCTCATTTGACTTAGACACTGGCAAGTACTAAGTGTTTAAGGTATTTGGCACAGAGTTATCTTGACAAATCTGTAAGCTCGAGCATTATTCCTTTTTCAGTATTATGTAACATAGTGAAGTCTAATTATAACATAAATAATTTTGGATGCTTTTACTTTGAATTCCACAACAAGGTCAAAAGAGAGAACAAAGAGATGGGTTTTTTAAGAAAGAGGTTTATTCATGGAACCATATTTCTACTTGTTTAATTTATCTTAATAAATAAATTTCATTTTTAAAGGGTACTACATAGTGTTAACATGTGATTACCAGAAACTGTGAGTTTGAAGCTTCGAAAACAAGCTTTAATTAATCAAATCTTTCTCACTTGCCTTTGTAAGTTATAAAGGTATAAAAGTGACACTAGCTAATAATTGGCAGTGGTTGACTGAACACTGTGTGAGTAGTGAGTAGAATGGAAAATCCATGACAATATATTGTTTAATTTCATCTCTTCCACTAAAAAGTTACAAATACAATCCCCCAGAATGAGCACTCATTTTGTGACTGAAACAGTTAAATAAGCCCCTTATCAGTCAGTATTGATAAGGAAATCAAACAATGACAGCAATGTATTTTAAGAATTTCCAGGAGAGGAGTCTGAACATTCTTGCGCAGTTGCTGACTGGTACTGCTGACTTCTGGAGGAAAAGAAGTCACAGAGTTCAGTGGCACTAATCTGCCCCCTTGTGCAGACCAGCAGAAATTGCTGGATTAATAACATCTGGAGTCTTCCCACTAAACAAAATTAATTAAGTGTTCAGGGCTGAAAATCGAATCAAAGTTATCTGACTGTCTCAAAGCTTCTTGATGCTATTGTTGAAATTTAAAATACAAACTGCTAAAAGTCATCAGAGCTTTACCTCCTGATGCCTTATACCTATTTGGCTACTTTTATCCTAATACTGTGGTCCCTTGTGTCACAAAGTTTACTGATATGAGAGGGTATTTTACAAGATTTGTAAATTCTTCTAAAGAGTGAAATGTTCATACATACTTTCATGGTTAGTTTTGCCCATTTTTAAGGTAAATATTGTCAAGACTGGGGGAGTTTTATTCTATGTTAATGGCACAATCTGGACAAAACTAGCTTCACAAAAAAAGAAATATTTTCAGCTGGAATTCATCTGCCTAAAACTATAGCTCTATAAGCATTATTTGAAAAGGTGACAAGGTATTTTTTAAAGAGCTTTACTCTTTTATTATTGCACATATGTAGTTTAGAAAGCCAGGACTGTCTAATGATTGAGATATTTAGGAGCTGTTCCTCAGCTCACTTAATTAGAATACTCTCTCAAAAACTTGAAGGGTCATTCTTCAGTTTCACCTTTGCAAGGGAATGAAAAATCAAATTAATATTATCCTTTAATTTACTTTGTAAACATCTTGTGGAACAACAGTCTTCCACTTTACACTGAAGCACAGACAAACAGACTATAAATTTTTATGTTTACTTAAAATTTTGTATTTATATTCTTCAAATGCATAGGTCAGCATTATAAAACATTGCCATAACAACACATTTTCATGAGTTGAAAAATTTTCATTCCAGAGATGAGAAAAGAAAGAAGCCTTAAGAAAAATTGATTAAAGGTGCTGCTTCCACAAGTAAAATTATATCTATATGAGTCAGAGTAAGAAAGAATTTGGTCTAAGTTCCCTGTTCTCAGGAGATAACAGTTAAGGGAAAATGTCATATAGCTGTTTCCACAGCAGGTGATGAATCTAATAAAAAAGGAGAATGATACTGTGGATGCAATGATTATAGATGCAGAGTGCATGAGATGTAGTTGTCACTTGAAATTCCTGAGGAGATTAACACATCATTTTAGTAAAAGCCAACTTAGAGGAGAATTTCAGTCTTACTATACTCCAGTTACTGTAAATAATATCCTTTGTTCACTATAGGACAACTTCTAATCTTAATGAGTCTGATTGCAAGTTTAAAAATAGCTTGTTAGTACCTTGTTACTCACACCACTGTAACACCAAATTTTGATTCTTCCTATCTAGAAAACTGGAAACTCTTTTCTTTAGAGTTGTGTATTCAATCAAAATTCACATTGAATAGCTTTAAAAATTCACCAATTCCAAGGCATCATTCTGCCTTTTCTATTTTACTTACATCCAATGATCTACCCTATTACATAGTCATAATCCTAATCAGGTGAGCAGCTGCTCTGCAATAAAAACCAGATGGAAGTGTCCTGCAGCTCTGCCTACATGGTTATTTTGGATGGGCCCTTGCCTATGTTCTGTGCTGTTCAGGACACGTGTGAGTGCAGTAAAGGTTGTGCCATGCCAGGGCTGCTCAGTGGCACAGTTATTTGGCCAACCAGGCTCTGGACTCAGGCACTCTCAGCTGGCTCAGAACACTTGTAGGCAAGGTTGAATCAGCTTCCAGTACTGGCACAGAAAGACTCTGTCTAATCACAGCCTGACGTTCAAGCATATTCTGAACATTAATCAAGGTCCAAAAGCCTCAGGAGACAACTTGTTGTTGCATTAAGAGTACTGAAATATGGCAGAAAATAAACCCCCTTGCTTTCCAGCTAGTCCTAGAAGATTGAAGGTGTGGGGGTGTAGCTAAGTTTAATTTATTATTATAACCAAGATTGCTGGTGACAGATTCACTAGATCTACAAACTGTAAGTGTATTGTGCTCCATACAAGTGCTCAGGAGTATACTCCCATACAGTCAGAGGTGCAAATTTTAACAGAGAAGCATCATTGCTTTGGGGAACACAGAGGAGCCAGCCCATCAATTTGTCTGCAAGGTGATCGTATTTTTGTCCTCTGGCATGGAGGATTTCCAATGCCAATTTACACTTTTGGGAGAAGTGGAGGTGAGACTGTAGTCAAATATCCTGTCACTGCCATCATAGATGGGAAGGGAGAGGAAGACTATTTATATGTAAAATAGTTGCAAAAAGACGTGCTGAGAGTCTTGCCCAAGAGTGTACCTGTGACAAGTTAGTATCAGTCTTTCTTCCATTGCAGGGATAAGGGTCATTAGGTCTCAGCCTGATTACCTATCAACCCTTCAGAAAGCCATCATGCCCACGGTAATCCCTTCATATATCTCATTACATATTTCATGGCAGTATGCCTCATTCCTACAGCTGCCCACAAAAATCTATGAGGAAATGAATAAAAATTTAAATTAATCTTGAGACAATTGCAGAGGGCATAAATCTAACATTATCCAGTATTTTCTTCTTTAAGAGTAGGGATTTATGTGTGATTCAGGAACTCAGATAGCCAGGCTGTATTTTCTGCTACATCTGCCAGGATACAATCCATCTATTCAAATAGGGACTCCTACACTATAGAAATCTACATCTCAGCTAGACATCTAGATACCCTGTATAGTAAATGAAAAGAAACAGGAGATTTAAGGAAGCAATTAATCTCAAAAGTAGACAGCTAAATATATCTCAAATGAGTCATACTTTAGAAGTGCTTATTTCTCTCCATTAAACATCAAATTCCATAAAAGAATGACAGAGCTCCTGCTTAGATGTAAACTACAGTTCTGCATTCATCTAAAAACATGAAAGACAAATCCCATCAGTGTTTATGTTTAAATGAGGGTAACACTATTTCTTAAGTTTTATGAGAATTTTAAGGCATTAGAAGCTGTGAATTGTTCAAAGACTGACTCCTCAGGGGCCAGCTAGCCATAACAGACACTTATTTCTATAATGGAATTAATAGGAGAATTCTTACTTCTAAGAACAAGTATTTTGAAATTACATATATGTGAGATTTCTTTTCTTAATAATACCTGGCTTCATCCACACATTTTACAAACACCACTCAGTATTATTTGTATGATTGTCTTGGGTTGCAAAGCAGGATGTAACCAAAAGTATGTATTCTACCATTCTACCACCATCTGTTGAAACCAGGTGAGGCAGTGATCCTTCATCCATGGAAGTATCTTCTGTTAATGGGCCACTGAGTGCCACTGCATGACTGATAAAATTACATCATCCCATTGGGAGATGCTCCACCCAGGGGGAGAAGCCAAGCCTTTCCTACCTAGCTCAGAACATCAGATCAGCCTTTTTCCACCGGATCCCAGAGGAAAACCCAACCCCTCCCTCTACATCACCCCTGGACCTTCGGAGGAAGGCTGCACCCTTCTACAGGAGCACTGCTTCAGCTGAACCACATCTGCCACTGCAGGAGGACTGCAGCCACCATTTAATGGGACTGCTACCAACACTCTGACTGACTGACAGAGTGTCAGGTTAAATACTGACTGTCAGTGTTTTGGGGGTTTTCTGTATTACTGTATTTTTATTTTAATTTTCCTAGTAAAGACCTGTTATTCCTGTTCCCATATCTTTGCCTGAGGGCTCCTTAATTTCAAAATTAAAATAATTTGGAGAAAGGGGATTTACATTTTCCATTTCGAGAGGTTCCTGCCTTCCTCAGCAGATACCTGTCTTTCAAACCAAGACAATTATGCAGCTGTCTCGTAAAAAAATAAAGACCAAGTACTAATTTTCTGACTTCATCTTTAATTGCCCAAATAAATTCTCCAGTTCTCCAAAACATTCACTGACTGGTCCTGATGAAGGATTTAAAAGCTTTATTTGGACCTCTTGGTCCTCTGTCATTCTTGTCATCTTTCCCCTCACAGTTTGGGATCTACTGATTCCTTGCTCCCGCTATTGCATTCAACCACTTCTGTCTGAACTTGAACGAATTATCTCTACTAACTTCTTTCCAGATTTGGTACTAGTGGTCAATTTAAAATTAAGCTAGAGTTAAACTGGATTTTCCTCTCCCCTGCTGACTGCTGGTTTTTAGTAACAGTATTCTAAGTGTTAATTTACCTGGTGGTACCAGGTTAATTTACTTTACAGTATTGATACCTCATTGCTGATCTTTAGTGTTTCAATCTATGAAAAAACAACTTATTAATAGTTTAACTATTGTTACAATCAGAATAGTAATTATTGCACCAGAAAGTCCAGTTAAGAAGGCATGCCTCAGACAACCACTGACAGTAGATCTCTAGCAAACTCATCCCAGCCTCTGCTGAAGAAAGGCATCAGCAAACTTTTACCTCTGAAACATAAGTTGCCAGTTTCTGACTTCATCTAAGGAGGAGTGGTGGTTACTGCATAAACCAAAGAGATCTGTATCAGAAAGCCATTACATTACATTATGGCTTGCTAATGTCCTGCAGATGGTAGACCTGGAGTGCAGAAGTGTCAAGAACATCATCAGGGCCTAAGACAGGCAAATGATGACAATAAAGCTTTCTCTTTGCACTTACCCTTGGTACAGGTGCATATAAATTATGGGCAATTTATAATACTCTTCAGTACAGTTTTTGTTTATGGGTTACTACTGTTTTATAGAAATTGAAATACTGCATTTGTTGGTTGCAATACGAGTTTCATATATATATCTCAACCTAAGTGTTGGGAGGCTAGTATATTTATTTATAGCAATATAAGTGCTGTGACCAATATGCTTACAAACATCCTACACAATGAATAATGGTAGGAAAATGTTGATGTTTATAAAGTTCATAACAAATAGCTTGAGCAAAATAAGAATACTTTGACCAGCTGCCTAAAAAAAAAAAAGAAAAGGACTGTGAGTTTTCAACTGAAAATAATGCTTATGTTCACTAGATTTGCAAACTGCTCTCTTCAAGTAACATGGCAACCAGCAAAAGTGTCTATATTTAACCACAGCAGTAACCCCAGGTTTCATTAGACAGTCGCAAATGCATTTTTGTGCTCGGCCAAGATCTTTCCATCTTTCCTCTCCCTTTACCACCAAGGAGGAGCAGGCCAGAGCCCCTCTCTGGGGGCTGGCCCCACTTTCAGCATCTACAGGAGGGGAGGAAGGCAGTGTGTGCCCACTCTCATGCCCCTCGAGCTGCCGAGCACCAAGGCAGCAGCTGAGGTGACAAAGGGCAGCTGCCAGGAGTGGACATGACCTGGACTTGCTCCAGAAAATCCCACCACAAGGCTCTCCAAACAGGTAATTTTTCTAAGATGTTTCCTTGTCCTGTTTCAAAATCCACTTTTTCCAGGCAGTTGCTATGAGCCTGTAAGTCACTGTGTGTGAAAAAAATTTTAAAAAATAACCAACCTAAAAGCCCATAAGAAAACAACACTTTTTGCTGTGGACCCTCAGGGCTACTGAGGTTCTTGTCCCAGGACACAGCCAGCTCATGCACATGGCATTCCTCACACACCAGCAGAGGCTGACAGGGGGGCTCTCCTTCCCAGTGAGGAGCTGCAGTTACTCCTGTCTTAGAGGAAATAATACCCTGTTGGCTGTGGACTTTGTCACACGGGTTATCACCAGATGGAATGTTTTGAACTGTTTCAACCAGGAGGACAAACTGGTTAGGAGATCAAATGCGCCTGTTGCCTTTGCATTTACCCAAGAGAATTTGCGAGACTGCACTTCCCAATGTATATGAGGATTTAAATAACTTACCCTGTTCATAGCATCAGATACCATTTCATCCTGCTCTCTGACATATAAGTCTTGACTTCTAACAGCAGTCACACACTTGTACACTTCAAACTTCCAAGCTTTTTTCCCCATTATGTTTCTATTTGTTGTGTTTGCATCTGAGCTGTTTCCTCACCTTGCCTTACCAAACTGTATAGATGAAAGTTCTCATTCTGGGCATTCAGATCCTTAGGATCTCATACATTTGCTTTTTTGTCTGGGTGAAAAAAAATTAGCTTTCTCTCACTACCATCTTCAATGAAGATTTTGCAATTAAATGCACTTATTCCAATAAAACCTAATCCAGCAGAGCACAATGGGATTACTGGTTTGGAACATTCCTGTGAAAAAGGGGGTATTATTTCAATAGGTCCTCATTACTATATCTATAGGGAACTGTTCAATATTTCAGACTTCTACCCACCTTTATTTGGACACATTGTCTCATTGCTGCCTACATATTATTACAGGAAAGCAGATACTTCAGAGGTTTGCCAGTCATCTAATTGCTGAGTGTCAGATTTCTTCAGAGCTAACAGTGGTTAAATGCCAGCAGTATCCACCCACTTTGCTTCTAGCAACCTTCAAAACATTAACCAGGTCTTCTTTGTAGGCCATTTTTAATAAGAAACTGAATATGGAAAGATGTATTTTGCAGCCCAACTGAGGAAACACATGACATTTCTCTCTTTTGTGTTGGTAGTATTTTTCTCCTTTGTATTGTCCTTGTTTTTTAAAATACTCTCCAAATTACCAGATTACCATCTGGTTTTATATCAGTGCTACATAGAACACTTTCAATTTCAAGGGTGCAGAAAAATTACCAGAGATCTCAAATTTTCACCTTCATCTAGATCCAACGAAAACCTAGGGTTTTATTGCCTGACCCAGCACGCAGAGTAGAAATCAAAAGTCATGAGTTGAGTGCTGAGGAACCTTATCCAATGCCTGTAAAAATATAGTTCTATGTTCTCTGAGACAGTCCTGCACCAAAAATGTCACAGTTGAAGAATGCAAAGAGTGGAAGCAATGTTAACTGTCTCTGCTGGTTCAAATACACACATAAACAAAGTTTTCTTCCAACAGTCTTTTTATATAAATCAGGTATTATTGTCTGCATCACTTCAATACTAGGTCAAATAAGGTAAATTTTGCCTTTCAGCAGTTAGTGTAAACCCTCAATTATCAAACTACTGTTTTGCATCTGCTCAAAAGAGGTGGTCTGTGCTGTCCTTCCTAATCCAGGACATATCTATATTGTCAAGTGAACGTGGAATCATTGATTAGACACTGGTATCAGTGCAGTCTGGGAAGGATCCTGGATCTAACCCATAAGATACATTAGATACTCAGAATTATCTGAAAATCTCATGCCTTTGTGTTGGACAACACAGCTTGGATTTATCCTACTTGAAGCAACAAATTAGGCAAGGAAGGAATTTGACTGGTTTCTCTGAGCCTACTGTATAGTCAGTAGAGTAAGACAGGCAGAGGGCACATCACATCTCAGTAGGATTGAATCATTGTTTGGAGACACTCTCCCACCCCCCTAAATTGTAGAGAAATTGTGAGGTGTACATATAACTTTGGCCCAATTTTAAAGTGCTTACAGTTAAATGCAACTATTTCAGGCTCTGAAATCTGCCCCTTTTGAATTCCCACATGCATCTATGTAGCTGCCTACCCTGAAATATAATTACTTATAATTGATGAGTCTCCTTGTATTATTTTTCAAGAAATACCAACAATTTTCGTCCCATAATTATTTAGCCATTATACACAGGCAAATAGGTAACTGGGAGACTAAAAATATGCCAAAAATTCACTTGCAGGCAGGATTTATGTTAATCACGTTGTAACAACATGTTGCAGCTCACATAAATTTTTTTTCTAGTATTGATATATGTACAGTAGCTCTACAAGCCACAGTGATATAACTTCCTTTGAAGACACAGAATTTGACAAAACCTTGTGCAGTTAACTCACCTATTAAACTGATGTTCTATTTATGGAATAATACAGCCTATTCTCTAGCAATATGTGGTCATGTAAAAAAAAGACCCTATCACACAGACACAGGAGGAGACAGAATAAGGTTGCTATGGGAACCTTAGCTCTAAATGGTCTGGCTTTTGTGGCTTAAAATCTCAAACATTGTGTTGCATTAATTATGTTTTGGTTGAGCTTCTTTGCACTGAGTATGAAATTTGTTTTGCATGCTGTTTCAGTCTTACATGTACGTATGCAACATCTTTAAAACAGAATTACATTTATTAGCTAATACATAAGAGAAGAATATGTTTTATTACCAAACTGAGTCATGGCATTGAGGAAAATATTCTCGAGAAATAAGGGCAAGATTTTCTTTTTACTCATCTACAGACAGATAGAAAACGCTATACTCCATTACTGAATATGGATCATGGATCCTAATATAGCAGAAGCAGCAGTGGGAGGGAACCACAACAAAAGGCAAGAATGAGGTGGCAGTTGTGGGACAAAAATGATTGGAGAAGTCTCTGTTGGAAGCATGTGAGGGATTTTGGTATGGAGAGATTAGGTGGAAAAAAGCGGAAAACAAACTGAATGAAAGGAAAGAGTCAGAGGAAAGGATTTTAGGGGAGACTGAGGGAAGGGAAGAATGAGGAATGACAGAAGTTGAAGGATTGCATTTAGTGCAGGAGCCACAGGGAAGAAAGTGGATAAAGAGATTCTGAAAACAAGGTTGAGTCAGTCTGTTGGGGAGGAGAAAATGGTAGGTGACAGGTTGCTGGAAAATAAACTAATTAGGATAGTACTATAACTCAACACACCCCCGATTTAAGAAAATATTTTTCATAGTCCTAAAAATGAGAATAGATAGCATATATATTGTTCTAAGGCATCTTAAAATCTTCTGCTCTGTGAAAACAACAAAATTTCATGCATTCTACAATCTAGAAACATTCTACAACACTGAATTTCTTCACAGGACATTTCAAGTGTCATGATGATGACTTTAATGACGATTTTCCTCTTGTAAAACTAGTTGTGGGTCATGAATAAGATTTAGTTTTCTTTACTTTAAATTATATTATCTATTCTTAAGAAAACTGTTTTTAACTTGCTGAATTTTCCCTTGAATGATTACAGTCTTTATTCATCTTTATGGGTGGTACAGAGTCTGGATTTTTTATGATGAAAACCGATACAGCACTTTAAAACTTTTCTATGCTGGAAACCAATACATTTAATTTCTATACTACCAGGCAGCAAACAGGACAGACATTAATAATAGGTCAGTTCCACTTTAATGTCCTCATATGGTAACCATAATTTAAACAGTCTGGTAAAAATTTCACATTGTTTTAGCAACCATAGACCCAAGGTCAAAGTACATGCATGGCAACTGTTTCGTTTTCCTATCATTATTTTGTTTCAAAATAAAGAAAACAGTGCTCATGATCTAGATTATTTACATACAAATTTACAGAGTTCCATGCGTTAAACCAAGCAAATTTAATCATAAGTTACAGGGTTTTCTCAAAAAGAACCAGAGATTAATGTCTTCATAATATTAAAAGGAACATTATCTTTCTCCTGAGCACTAAACATTCTGAATAATATGCTTACATATGTTCACAATATGCTTGCAAGCTGATGTGGACCTAAGGCTCCTAGAAAAGACAACTACTCGAGTGATTCTCAGGCATTTTTAGAATAAAATGGACAATAACACCAAACACAGCATAAACTACTTCTGTAAAAGACTGCAGGCCAGTCACAGAACAGTAATGCTTGTAGTAGTTAAATTCCCCTTAGCAGTACTGCTGATACTTTAATGCAAATGACTGTATTATTATAGGGGGCTCCAACAATTTGTGACAGGACTCACAGTGGTAGCAGCCATTCCTTGGCCTCAACTATGTCTTAGCTTCTTGGCCTCCAACTTTTAGTAGCCACATCTCCTTGAAGAAGAACATGACCTAATGGTACTCATTAGGAATAACACACCAATGGCAACCAGATTCATCTTGTTTTTATATAGGCAGCTAATGATAAGGATTATACACACCTGGAATGAATCAAAGACAGACATTTAATGACTGACATAATCATTTATCAAAGACCATAAAGACTTGGAGAATCTTTAAAGTTAAAACAAATTCTTATGATAGGCCAGTTTACAAATTGGTACAGCTTGTTAACAAATACCACAAATCTCACAAGTCACTGTCAGTTAGAATATCCCCTCCCACTAAGATGTCCTCATACAGTATAACTTTAGGCACACAAAGGTAAATCTTAATTTCTTTAACCTCCTCCATCTCAAGGCTCATATTGCTTACATCAATCAAGGTTCTCTACAGACTGCATCAGGGCCACACCACACCACGAATATTTCTTACATCTTATTTCACATGGTTTATACAAAGCCTAATTGAGTTGCAATTCTGGAAAAAACTTCATCTTGTCTGAGCCTTCCAAGCACACCTTCTGGCATTCGACAGTGCATGTATAACAGTATTTCATGTGGACTGGTGCTGTTAGGATATAACTTCATTAAAGAATGTAAATGACATCTTCAAAAACAGCAATGGACATCCACCTCCTTCTAACAGAAGGAAATAATGTCTCAGAAGGCCATTCTCATCCTGAGGAAAAAAAACTGAGATCAAAGCACTCTGGACTTGTACACAGATGTGCATGTCTTCTTACAGATCTCTGGGATTTGTATTCCAGTCTCCTGAGAATCACTGAAAAGCTCTGAAAAGCTCTGTCATGCTACAGCCCTGTCCATCTTCACTGGAATAGCTGGCATGCAGGATCAATAGGGAGAGAAAGCAGGTGATACCGAATCCAGTAAGATATTAACCATTGTGTATGACTTCTTAAAACTGAACCAGGAGTTAGGCTGGAAAAATGCACTTTCAGTGCGCTTCCCTCACAGTCTGAGAGAGGCACCTGATGCTACACAGGCTTTTCCTACACAGGTTTTTCCTAGCTGTAATTCTATTTTTTTCACTGCCGGGCCACAAGTACTGCAAACACCTAACAAGGGGTTAAGGACAGGATTGGAATTAAAAGCAATTACTTAAAGCAGCAAGATGACATGCAGCAAAGAAACATAGACAATCAAGACACTTTAGATGGAGAAATCAAACTAAATAATACAAATTGAGATACAGCTGCTAGGGAACAACAATACAGAAAAGGACAGAGGATTTATACTGGAATACAGATTGGCCATGATCTGTGGTTTTATTGAAAAATATTTTAGGATATACTGAAGGAATTATAGTATGTCAGAAGTAGACGTCAGTCCACTCTATTCAGTTTTGGAGAAAGCTACATTAGTACTGCATTCGGTTTTGAATGCCCCACCTTTAAATACAGGTAAGTTAAAGTGATTCCAGGGAGATTGAAAATAATAGATGAAAGAAGACTGAAGAACTTGTAGAAAAGGCTGAGATACACAACAGTATCTACAATCTCACAGTATAGAGAGGTTACTAAAAAGTGCACAGTGAATTCTAACTGGAGAAGAAGAAACCTATTTCTAGAAAATATTGTTTAGGTTAATATGGACACCTCTCACTCCTCCTATGCTAGTATACTATCTGTGGAGACTGGAGATCAGTCTTAAGCTTAGACTTCTAAGGGCATATACTAGTGACATTTTAAGTCATAACTCTAGGCAGAAGGACAAATGAAATTACCCCTTTACCTCTTTCAAATGCTGTATTATGTAGATGCTATTACTTGAAGTATGGTTATTGCTATGTATGCTTTAACTGGCTCCAATTCCCAGATGAGACAACCAGTACAGAACTTAACCTGTACAGTGCACTGACAGGAGCACATCCATCTCCACAGCTCAGATCTCTGGTCTCCTATGCATATTAGGAAAGAGGTTTCAGAAGTTCTTCTGATTAGAAGGGGAATTTGCAAGGAACAAACTTGGTGTCTTCAGCAGCAGCATGAGCAGTAGGGGAGTAAGTCATGCAAATTGAGAACAGTATTGCTATGATTTTTTACCTCTGCTTTCATTAGGATTGCTACAACCCCATGGGTCATGTTCACAGGTACAGAAATTTGACCTTTTTCTTTGCTTTGGGATATATTTTTGCTTGTATGTGCACAGGTTAATATTTGCCATTTTATGAGCCCTTAGCAGTTTGTTTTTAAAAACTAGATTCCGATATATACCAAAGTTTTCCATTTGAAACATGCAACAACTTTTCCTAAA
Source organism: Oenanthe melanoleuca (assembly GCF_029582105.1). Classification (NCBI taxonomy): domain Eukaryota; kingdom Metazoa; phylum Chordata; class Aves; order Passeriformes; family Muscicapidae; genus Oenanthe; species Oenanthe melanoleuca. The sequence goes on from NC_079336.1 coordinate 29,682,271, forward strand.
AGATTGCCTTAATTGCTTAGAAGTACAAGCATTCTTAAAGCTCTAGACAAATCTAATGAAACAGGCAGGGCAAAGGTGATCCTCCTCTAAGAGGTGTGCATTGCTGAAACAATATCAATTTGATATTTTCTATTTATTACAATTGTTTGTTTAAGTAAGCCATCTCTAGTAATAAAGTTCTTAAAGCTAATGGTTGTTGACAAAGAATCTCCAAGGATATCAGCTACAAAACAATTTCTAATGTTGAGACCATTTTAAAAGACCATTGCAAGTTTTGCTAGCTGGTGACTAAGATCCTGCATTTCTCTCCACATGTGATTGTGAGAATGCAAAAGAAGTTTTAGTATCTATTAAATGTGTTTAAACATACTTTGAAAGTTGACTTAAGACATATTTCCCATTGATTTGAAAAGCAAGAGATTAGAGAGACAGGATCTGACCCTGTGCATAAATGCATAGTATGTTTTGTATGCTGGATGGTTTTGGATGCCTGACATGCCTTAAGTAACAGTCTGAGTCTTGCTGTGCTTTTATTATTTATGCTTAACTCTTATTGTAATAAAAATTTCTATGTTTTAATTTTTTTTTATGTAGTCTTTGATTTTAGCATTTTGTGCTGTAGATATATTTTTAATTTTTTATTAGAAAATGAAAGACTATTGTGGTTATGCCATACTATTCATGATGACTAATGAAACATTTCCTACTTTTCCTTCTTCAAATCAGTTAGAACTTCTGCTCTTATCAGTAAAATAATGAAACAGTTACACTGAAAGACAAAGAAAAAAATCTATGCTGTTGCCTAATCTTAAAGTTGAAACACAAACAATAAATGTATTTCATCAGTTTGTAAGCAAAACCATATTTCCCTTAGACCATCACCATAAAACTACTAGAAAGAAATAAAAGTTTATTTCAGATAAACAATATTATTGCTACAGGAAACTTAGAGAAAATACAATAAAGTTAGACATTTTGAATATACACTGGAAAGTAGATTCTATGTATCTTAAATCTAATGTGTTTTTCTTGAACCTTTTTTATGCCCCCCTTTTAACACTTAGAAAACTATCAACATTTTAGTCTTTTGTTAGTTAAAGACCAATATTTGCCTCAAATATTTAATGTACATTTACCCTACGTACATCACTAGGAAATAATTAAATGTGTAAGATTATTCCCTATTTTTCCAATAGAGTATTTTATATTTGATTTATAACTGGCTATTTCTACTATAGCATAACTTCATGCATATATTTGAAATCATTCTCTTTTATAATGTTTTATTTATCCTCATTGATCATAATTATTTTTCTATTTAAGAGATGTAAATGATGTAATGGTTCTGGACTGTGCAACAAATTCTCAAACTTTTTTTCTCTATAAAAAATTACCTCCCAAATGTAGCCCAATCCTGCAAAAAGAAATTTTTATTTCCAAAATAATATCTAATGCTATGTTGCAGATGACAATTCTGACATATCCCTCAATCACTCTTTTATACATACAAAACTCACTTTGATGTTTAATTAGTCATTATGCTTTTTAGCCCAACATAGCTGATTATCTCACTGTCCAGTAGGAGAACTTGCAGATCCAAAGCAAAACTGTTTCTCTTTGAATAGTTCTAATGCAGTAATGACCAAATGCAAAAGAAACTTAAATGAATAATGGTTATTTTAAATTTCAAAACCTTTACAACAGTAGCAGAAAACCTAAAAGGTATTTGTTTATTATGGTTACTTTCCAACAGGACAGTGTTGAGTTTTGAGGCAAGTTGATCAGACTCAAAAAAACAGGTCTCCTTCAAGGAAGGAATTAAGAAAATACACAAAATCCTAATGATCTTAAGCAGTTCTTAGATATTTACTATCTACTTGACAATCTATCTTTGATACCACAGTTAAACAAAAAAACTTTTTCACATCCTGATATATCACTTTAAGTCCTAGCACCCAGACAAATAGTACTCTTCCCTTTGAGAACATTCCTGAAGAGCTACCTACAGTATGCCAGCTATCCTGGAATAATATGAGAAAACCCCTAAAATTAAAGCAGTAACTGTAATAACAAGAACAAGATATTGCAGTGCAAGAAAGAAACCTGATTTTGCATTGAAAATGCAGAGGAAAAAAAAACTAGGCAGCAGATCAACAAAACAGTTACTTTTTTAAAACTGAGAACACAGATTGTGTTTCATTAACATGTTCAAAAAACAATTCCAAGAACAACAATAGAAAACAGTGAAAATTATCTTGACTCCAGAACAATTACTTCCTGAAAGATGGGACTGTTAAAAAAAAGTTTTGTATAGTCTATACAGCAGGTTCATGGGTTGTAAATAACAAAAAAATATTCAAGGTGCCTATAAATTCCCTTAAATGTCTATATGCAATATATACCAGTACCGAAAATGAAATAATGTACACTACCACAACAGAAGCTGCAAAACTGCAATTCCATTTTATTCCTTAAGTAAGGAACTAGTGTTTCTAGGGAATAGCTACCCCCATCTTCTTGTCTAACCTTACAAAAACACAGAGGAAACAAGAACTGGAAAGAATCAAAATACCAAGAAAAAAGACCTTTTCAGTTTCTGTAATTTTCTAAGCCATCTAAGCCACATTCATTAATAATAACTTTTTCATTGTGGGAAGAAAAGGAAAAAATAGATTTCTAAAGCGAGACAAAAATTCTCCATCACTGCCTAATGCAGTAATCAGCTTTCCACCCTACACAGAGCTCTGCCAACAGAGCTGTGCACAGGCAAGTGTTTGACAATCACAGGACAGTGTAAGATCCAGAATTTACAATTACCCACAGTGGGACTGGCCAACTTCTAGGGGATGTGAAAGGCCAGTAGCAATGACCTGGTGCATGTCATCCCTGTGCTATTGTTTTGTGAACATAACTGAATTTTTACTTTGGAGAGAAAGAAAACTCACTAAATTCTGTAAGATTTTTCTCTGCAGGAAGAAGAATACTAATTTTCTCTTTCTCATTGCTCATTCTGTTACTTCTTATACATGAAGAAAATCCTCTGGTTGCAAGCAAAGTTAAGAGGATCTGAAGAGATTTTGTAAGACTTGAGTGCTCTCAGTATTGCATGCCCACACAAATACTTCTCAAGTGAAAAAGCAAACCTAAGGCTGAACTGACCACTAATAAAAGTTTAATTAATAAGAGGTTTGACTACATTCTACCTCTTGCATCCTTAAAGAATTTCAAAATAAAGGAAAAAAGAACAGTGCAATGAGATGTAATTTTGGGCAGCTCTTTTCCATTAAAAAGTACATGTTAAATTATCAATCAGAAAGTCCAAAATTGATCATGCATCTAGACTGACTGACAGCTTATTCCCTTATCCTTTTTACTTTAAAAGGGTATTCTAATCTATACTGTAGCTCAGTCCACTAAAACTCTGAAGCTGTATTTGATACCTTGATCAATAGGTCCACTACTATGCATCCAACATTTATTCCAATAATTCATAATCATAACTCATAATCCTTAGTTTCCAAAAAAATTGTGTAGAATTGTGTAGACCTGGATCAGTCTAGTCTGAACTGTCAATAAGAATTTGTTTTTGTGGATTAATGCTGTAACCTCAGCAGTAAACCCTCTAACTGGACAATGCCTCTCTGAGATACAAAAAAAACCGACATTTTTGAAAATTAGACTCTATATTTATTTTTGTTTTTAACTATTAGGTTACTATTGAACATATGATATTCTGGTTTCCCTATAATTAGCTAAGACCAATTTCTCCTAATTGTTTCCTGTTAATCTCATTACTAATAAAAGAAGGGTATTTTGTGATCTCTCTTTCAGGAAACCTTTTTTTTTTTTCCTAAGGAGATTTTGAAGACTGAGATTTGCAGATTTGCCAGCAGTGTTCCAGCTTTTGGGATTCTTTCTAAGCACTCGCAAGCTCTGGTGGTGTGATGCAGCACTTGGGGAGCAGTCTGACATCTCCTGTGGTCCTCCAGACCGCTTTTTGCCTCCCGATTACATAAAAACTGAGCACTCTCAAAAGGATTTTAAACATGCTAGGTGCACTCAGGAACCAAAGTAACGAATTTAGAGGACTTAAATGAAAACAACGATTTTCCTCTTTCTAGCCTTTAATCCTCATATGCACTAGGTGCTTTAATTTACCTAATTTAGGATTTCAGTCAACAAACTCTTAAATTCAAGCATTTTTGGAAGCTTACTTTTCAGGGATTAGGAATGTTAGGAACCAGGTACCTTAGACACTAGAATTCCCGAAATTTGCAGTGAAGTGGGGGGATGGGGGAATCAATAGAATCCCAGATTAAGGAACTTGTTGAAGAAAGGAGTATGTGGTTTTCCCTAGCTGTAGACTGTCATAAACTACCTTTCAGTTTTTAAAGAACGCATGTTCTCTGTATTTCAGCTTCATGGGAAAGCTTTTTAAAATGGAAAACCATACGCGCCTGAAGTCAAAGGCACCTGAGGCCATGACTTGCACTTTCACTTTAGCTGGCGTGGCAACGCTGTACATTTTTCAAAACCCAACTTTTGGATTTGAATACGATCAGGCCACAGAATATTTTAAGATTAACAGGAATCTTTGGCTCTTGTGAAGACCTCTCCCCCGAGCTTGAGCGAGGTGAGAGGCCCAGGCTCCGCCATGGACTCCCGCACTCCTCCGGCTCCATTCGTTTTATCCGAGCCACCTCCTCGTCTCCCGAAAGCCGCTGCCTGCGGGCTGATGGAGGAGGGAGCGGGAGAGCCCGAGGCAGCGCGGGGCGCAGCGCCGCTGCGGCCATTTTATGGTGCCGGGCCGGCGGCGCGGGCGGCCCGCGGCGGGCGAGCCGCAGCTCGGGCAGGCCGGCGCCGCTCCGGAGCGCAGGGGCGGCGGCGCGGCGCGCTCCTGCCCGCGCCCTTCCGCGCTCCCGGGCCGCGTGCGCCGGAGTCCCGGCCCGGCCCGGCTGCCGCCGCTCGGGGGTGCCGGCGGCGGGCGCGCTGAGGGAGGAGCGGGCGAGCTGCCGCCGCTTCCTCCTGCGTGGGGGCCGGAAGGCAGCGCGGCCCGGCAGCGGCAGAGGGCCGGGCCTCGGCGGTAGTGCTGCCGTTGCGGGTCAGCCAGCCAGCCTTCCGCAGTGGGGGCGGGCAGGCCGGGGGAAGGGCCGGGCCCCGCCGCCGCGCTGGGCGATGGAGTGAGGGAGCGCTGCGCGGCAGCGGGAAGATGGCCGGTGGCGGCGGCGGCGGCGGTTGCAGAGACAGCTTGTTTCTGGAAGGTGCGTGCAGGGCTGCGAGCAGGGAAATGTGGCCCGCGAGCCGCGTTTCCCTTCTGGCGGGCAGTACAGGGGCACGGCTCAAACTGGGGAATGGGGGAGGCGGGCGTGTGAGTTCGTATGGGGTGGGGGGTGGGGGTTGTGGGTCCCCTTTGGGTGCGACGACAATGAGAGGTGGCTTCGTGGTGGGGGAAGGGTGGCTGCCGTGGTTAGGTCTGGCGGAAAGAGACCTGCTTTTCAAGGAGGGCTCAGTGAGGGCGATTTGGTTCATTTTTTTCTTTTTTCCTTCTTTCTTTCTTTCACTGTTGGGAGGCGTTGGGAGTGCGGTGCTGCTTTCCTTTGTGGGGGCAGCGCCGGCAGCAGCCCGGCTCGGTGCGGCGCAGGACGGAGCCGCGGCGGCGGGGCCGGGGGCGCCGGGCAGGGTTAGCGCCGGGTGAGAGGGGAGGCCGGGCTGCGCTGCCCGGCCCTCGCTCCGCTCCCAGGCCCCGGCCTAGCCCGTATTCTTTGGCCCCACCATAAAACGAGTCTTCGCCCGCTCCTAAAAGGCTCCTCTAAAGGTTTGCGACTGAGTTGGGAGAGGGGTAATGCTTATAATTGTGATACGAAGGGGGTGATGAACCTTAGTACCTGCATTTGAAAGAAACATTTTGTAAACCCCTGACTTTTTTTTTTTTTTTTTTTAATACTCTTTTGATGTCTTCAAGGTTTTGGTTGGGTTTTTTTTGTCACTAAAAAGCTTTTAATCATAATGCAAAAAGCCTCCTGAAATCGGAATATTTTTAACCGTTAGGTTTTTACAATTTCATTGATACATCAAAAAATTTACTACTCTAATCTTGCAAAATTGCTAGAAGCACATGTCCTGATGGCATAGACCAGTAGTCTGGTAAATTCTGCCAAATTACCATGATGGTAACAAAGAAAAATTAATTAAGTGCTCCTCATAAGCAGAGTTTTTCAAGTCAGGAATAAGTTTAGGATTGGAGATTTGCAGTTACCTGTATTGCACAGAACATAGCCTCTTGCAGATTTTCTCTTGCTGCAGGATGTCAGATATTAGCTTTTTATTACAAGATGTTCTGGAATAGATGTACTATGTGAACAAAATACTGCTTGTTGTTTTGAATAATTGATCTGGAATTCTAATGTTCAGAAACTCTGGTTAATAATAGCTACCATGTTATCTCCCTTACACCTTTAAAGGATATGGTGGTGAAATGCAGTCTCTCCATTTTTTCCCTAAAGTCTCCACAGACTATAGTGAGATTTGTGCAGAGCAGACAGCTAAAAGTGTCAAGGTGATGACTAGTCACTGTCTTCTATGTCCACTTTGAGTACTTGCTGGCTGGACAGGTGGCTTAGAGAAGATGGATTTCATATGCAGTAGCCACACTTTTTGCTTACAAATTCTCTTTCCAACAGCAGGAGCAGCACAACACTGGATACCATCTCCATTTGAAGCTTCAGTGTTCCACGATGGGTGAACTGAACTGTCAGCTGGTTTTGTGTTTCCCCATTGTTTGGGGCCACATTCATTTTAGGACTGATGATGTGATAGAAAGCCTAAGAGTGCAGCCACATGTGAAGAAAATCTAGTGTAGATGGTGGTGACAAAAAATTTATGGGGGTGGCCCAAGTCCAAATGGACGGTCATACTTGGGCATATTTAGTAAGAGCTGGTAAAATCTATACTGATTTGAAGCAAAGGGAAAAGGTTTTCAGTTGTTATTTGATAGGTACTTATTAGAGATATTTATAGAAAAAGTACAGGCATAGAATATCTATAAATATGTATATATGCGTGGATTTTTTGGCAATCTGCAGTCTGGAAAGGTAGCATATTAGATCAACCTAATGATATTAGAGGCACCATTATCCAAAGGCTAGGATAGCAGGAGAGTGCTAGATTTGTGAAACAGGTATAATGGGGACACAAAAGGGGATGAAAGTGTGCAGAGTAGGAAATCTGGCAACTTCTGTTGCTGGATCATGGTTGTTAATACATGAGCCTAGAGCTATATCTGTAACATACTCTGAGTGTATGTATTTCATGGAGTCCTTTGAAGGCTGTGTAAACAACTACCAAACATTGCTTACTTAATGTTTTCAGAGGTGTTTTCTCAAAGACTGGGAAAGGGGAGGGGCAGAACTCCTCTGTCCATCCCTGCCTTAAATGTGCACAAGAGAAGAAATCTGGATGAAATGGATGTTAGTTCTATCACCAGTTAAATTCAGTCTAAGGGACTGTGCTGGTTAAATACGTGCCTTCACATGTCTGTGTGTATGCATACACGTGCACAGACATTTCTGGTGTTGTCCTGCTCATGTTAGATTTCAATTGCCTATCAGTTAGACTTAAGAAAAATATATAGTTAAGTGAAATAACTGACTGGTCAGTATGAGAGTTGTTCAGAATTTGGTTTTGATTCCACATGTCCGATATGATGCTGCTTTTCTTTCACTTAGTGTAACAGATGCTACTGTGAAGAAACATGTCTGTCATTCTACTGTAAAAGTCCTTCCCCTTAATGTTTTTATTGTGTTATTCTCCAGTAAAAACAAAATGGAAGGGTATTCCTTGAATGATTGATTTGCTGCCTTTCTGGTAATACCATTCTTACACATAGTGATTCTTACCAGTACATGATTTTTGTCTGGTTCTGTGTATCTGGTGTGCATAATTTTTTATGCTGTATTGTATAGACTATTTAATGGAAATGTGAAAAAGATCCCTAGGACTAGAATGGATTCTTTTTAAAGCTGCAGCATTTGTTACCATTTTGAAGCAGTGATAATGGTTGATCACATACATGGATATACAGGGCCTGCATGTTTACTTCACCTGAAGTGTCAAGACTGTTAGAAGTGTGGAAAAGTATATCCCCAAGTTTTCCTATTTAATCTAGATGCAAGTGAAATCAGTAAAGCTGTTCTGAATTTGTTTTTTTACAGTGGTGTTTCAAAGTTATGGGCTGAATATGCAGAAATTCACACTAATGGAGTACTTCTCTTACATGGGAATTCTTTCCTGATGTGGAGGAGGAGAAGTTTAGTGATTAGAAATTTGTGTCTGCAGAAGTTTCTGTGTTTTTACTTGATAGTCATATTTAAAATACGAAGAATGATACACAAATTCTCTTGGATTTAAGGTAGAAGGGATATTAAACATTTGGGAATGGAGAATACTGTTGATCATTACCTTGGAGAAAAATTGTGGAAACTCTTTGTTTTCTGCCTCCTTCACTATCACTGAATTGCAAGGAAATTGTAATTTCTCTTTTCCAGCATGAAATTTAAAGTTAGCCTGTGTTTATGCAGTGGATAATAGGTGAACTTCAAAATATTTTCCAGAAGAAGGGATAAATGTATTATTCTTTTCTATTTTCTTATTTCAGTCTTCTGGTGATTGCAGTAGTGATGCTGAGAAGCAGTATTGAATTTTCTTTTTGAGGATCTTCTTTCTAAGGGATGTTTCCAGTCCTTAGCTTCAGAGCTGTTGAGATATTTCAGTGCAGTCTTGGCAGGAATTTGCTCAATTTTCATTCCTATTTCTTGGCTACAGGTTTCTTAAGAACAGTAAAGAAAACTGTGGTCTACCTTTTATCAGCAGTAGTATAAAATTCACATTTGTCTGCCAGAGGATTCCAGAAGACTGCTTTGTTCTTCTTTGGGTTCACATGTAAAGAATTGTCTTCACCAAAGCAGGAGTTGTAGACTTACCTATTTTCTTAAAGGTAGATGAGATTCTGTAGTGGTACAGAAACATGCAACTCTTGTGTATTATTGCAGAGTTACAGATCTACCTTTTGAAGTGGTGGTCAGTCCGTCCTCTCTTTTTTTGTTTCTATTTGTAATCGTAATGAGAAATCTCTGACTGGAATAATACAAATTAGGAGGGTATTAGTGGAGTTTATATTCAGGTAGAACACTTGAAACATTTTTACCTCCCAGACTTTCCTACCTGCAAGACTCTTCTCTTAATTTTTCTCTTAACAGTGAAATGTAATTCTTTATTTTTGTAATTGTCTCTAATCAGTCTCTGGTGCTTTGTCTGTGATCTAATGGAGATTGTGATTAGCTTGAAAATGTGGGGAGCAGTTGTTTCATTGATCTTTTGTGTCTGTCTGAACTCCTGCTTCATCCTGTAGAATTCTTTTCTGGTTTGCATGTCCCATCAATGTCCAAAGAGGTTCTGTTTCTTCTGTTTTTCTTGAGAGTTTCTTTTGTTGTTTGTTTTTTTGTTTTTTTTTTAATGAGAAAGTGTGAAGTTTGTGGCTTCCATGGCTTGTTATATGTCCTAGTCCTTTGACCTGTTCAGAATTTTTTTCTAGCACTGCACATGTATCTTCTTAGACTTGAAGAATATTCAGCTGTCCTGTCCAGTGTTTTTGAGAATAGAAAACCTTCTCACTTGACTAACAGGTTATTTTCTATGAATGACGCTCAGTTGTTGAGAACTATTTCTTAACTAAGTCAAATTGAAAACATCTTTATACATGCCAGACTAACTTGGATGATAGGTGGCGTGAAATATTAAGAAAGACAGGGTTCTTCTTAAAGTATATAGAAAGATACTAAAAATAAATCTAATTTAGCTATTACTGCTCTATAACATAAGTTGCAATATGCTTGGGAGCACATTCTAAGGTAAAGCCTCTACTCCAGTCCTCTACCACACATCACCTTCTTAATTTTGAGACAGGGTTCCAGGAGCCCATGCTTGTCCTGAGCTATCTGAAATGTAAAGGATCTGTGTGCAATTTTCTGGTTTTCATTGCGGAGGCATTTATTATTTGGTAGTTTTTCCAAAGTAATTGCTGCTCTATTAAGTTTTCTCTTAAGACATAGAAGCTTCTGGTGTAAGAGTAACTGTCTTGTTTGGGATGCCTCATTCACTATTTTCGGGCTCTTGGATTGGTAGTAGAGTGCTACTCTTTCCTCAGAAAAAATACCGCATTTCTAGTGAGTTTTAGTGGCAAAAACGTAGTTAAATGAGAATATTCCTAAAAGAGATCCTTACAGTCTTCTTTACTTAAGTATATATAAAAAGGAATAGTAGTAACAAAAGTAATAACATTAATATGTGGTTAGATAGCAAACATTAAACCAGCAGTTAGCAGGTGTCATGCTTGCATGGATATGAGCCTGCTTAGGTATTTCTGTCTTTTCCTTCTGGTTTTATGTACAAGGATAAAACAAAATAGATTATTTATTTTAATGGTTTCAACAGCAACTTTGGCTTTTATTACTGTTGTTTCTGGAAGACTGTACATGGATTTTGGAGCAGTATCAGACTTCACTTAATCTAGTTTTAGCTTTGTCTTGTAATTGAGAACCATCAAAGTGTTTTGTGTTGTAGCAGATCCTAAAATGTGAGACTTAACCACCAAATTTGCCACTTTTATATATTGCTCTGTAAGAATATGAAAGATTTTTTAATCACCTCGTAATTTTGCCTCCTTCCTTCCCAGTAATCACTTGTTTTCAACCCCCTGCCATAGGCAGGAACACCTTCCTCTAGACCAGATTGCTCAAGGCCCCATCTAACCTGGCCTTGAACACATCCACAACCGCCTGGGACAGCCTTTGCAAGTGCCTTACCACTCTCAGTGTCCTTGGCTGGTGCTTCGTTACAAGTAACAAACATAATAGCATAACTTTTATTTTTCCAAAACTTAAACCTTTTTATTTGCGGAGGTGTGAAGGTCTTATGGGTAAAAATAGAGAAGTTCTGTGAAGCTTGCTCACTCCCTTAAGCAGAGAACTCAAAATTAGTGTCTCTGAAGTGAAAGTTTCAGTGTTGCTCGAGCATGGTTCAGTTTGCTGCTCACTGGTGTTAGTTCCTTCAGTGGCTGAGCAGTCAGAGGTCAGGGCAGCGAGAGGACTTGGGGCACAGGACAGCATATGCCTTCATCTGTGTGTATTACAATGAAAGGAGTGGAAGAGTGTGCAGGATAGGTAAGGGTACTGCAGGAGGCTGAGAAGCCAAATTAAAATGGAGTTGTTGTGGTGGAGGATTCTGTAGGGACAAATCTGGTTTCAGGAAAAAAGAACAAATGTAATTCTCCTTAACTTGGCTTTTCTAAAAGGCACTTGCATTGGGAGTGAGAGGGAGTGCAATTGTTAAGTTCCTTTCTTTTGACCCATGTTTTGGCACTTGGTTTCAATTTGGAAGTTTTTTTAAGGTAGCAATATTTTTACATAGGTTAAAATCTGTCTAGTGCTCTGTACTTACTTTCTATGAAGAAAATTAAAGCATTAGTAAAATATTAGTGTTCTTATTATATAGAATTAAATTTGTTGGCAGCTTTATCTTACACATTTAGTTTTTAAAACGTGTTTCTGACTTCCCGTTTCTGTGTTCAGCAGCCTAGCATGCCTAATATTTTCAGGTTAAGCTGACCTTAAGCTGTAATTAAGTCAAAATTGGTGTCTGAATGTCACGTTAGTGGGTGCGACTCCATTTTGGAAGCAGAGCTGCATGTACTTTCCACCACCCTGGAGACTTAACCACTTTCTTGCCAGAGAGCTTGAACTTGCTCTGTTGTGTCTTGCCAGGTTGGCATTTTGCCAGAATTCTGTTGAATTTGATCACTGAAGGGTAACTGGTTGGTGCAGGGCAATGGCTCGGATGGGGGAGAGCATACAGCCTCTCTACATGTGAGAAGAATAGGACATTTCCTGTTCCATCTCTGCCTGGTGATCTGTTAAGTCAGGCTAAGGTGTAGCTTAAACTTTGTGATAGGTATTTTAGTGTAGGAGCACCTTTATTCTGCCCAAGGAAATGCAATTATTTTAAATAGCAGGTTATCTTCTGTGAAGGACAAGGTTGTGGTGAAGGTGGGATACTGGAGGGAAGAAATTAACAGGCTGTGGTTGTTTCTTGTCAGGTTGGTCAAAAGGACTTTAAAAAGTTTTTGTTAACAGACAAAGGCTGTAAGCACTGCACGAGGCAAGGAAATTTTCTGCTTGTGTGTCCCAGTAATTCCTATGAAAGAAGAATTTGGAGTGAAAGTCTTTGGGGTATCTTTCTTTGATTATAGATAAAGAGCAGTGATGATTCAAAACTGTGTTAAGCCCTCCTGGCTTTTTGTTTGTTTGTTTTCAGACCATATGAGCTGGAGTGAAGTTTCCCTGCTCATATCTCCCTGAGATTTTATTTGTTTGTTAATTTTTATTGTAGACTTGCCACAGCAATGTTTTAGGAATGAAAAATACCAATAATATTCTGTTGGTCTGGTAAAACATTATTATATGACATGATTAATAATATGTAATCTTAGAAATGTCTGTAAGAAACAGCTGCAAAATATTTATTTTATGAGTATGTTTTTATTCAATGTCGTACAATTGTTTCATTTGTACTAAAATTCATTCCACTGATGTATTTTTATTAATGTCATAGGATATAATGTTGTATTTGTTTGACATGTCCAATTTTTATGGCTCATTTAGCAAAATATGAATATCCTGCTGATGACAGAATTTAATACGACAGTCTAACAGAAAGATTATTCAAGAGCCCATTAGATGAGAATTTGAACTATGCAGTAGATGTTAGGTTTCATATTTACAATTGCCTTTGTAATTTCTGAGGCTCGCTTCTAAAAACATTTACCAGAGTTTGCTGTAATTTTATTTCTACCAAGGCTTACTGCTTTGGAGGCAATTTAAGGATCCTTTACAATTGGGAGTAAACTTTTCAAAAGTGAACTTCAGGACTACTCTGGCCCAGGTTATTATGATTGCATATACCTGTCCCTGGGACAGTAAAACTGCAATGAAAATTTAATAGTTCTGCCATAAGGAAATATGTTATAGCTGAATCTTTACTTGATAAATACCACAGAAAACTATCTGTCATTGATAAAGTAAAAAGTTTTTTGTCTTGTAGCAAAGCCTATGTTAGATGGAAAAGGCACTGCTCATTAGGTGGAAGAAAGACTGTGCCCTGTCATAGAAAGAACTTATAGGTCAAGGTGAGCAGCAGTTTCATGTTTGGATGGAAGCAGCTGAAACTGGTTGCAGGATGGGCACTTAACAATTTTGATGTTTTGGTTTAGCTGTCTTTTGAGTGCTATTTCTTGAAAAGTAGTTTTATAACTAGGTTCAATTAGTAAGCTGGCATGTTACTTTATTAGAATGAGTTGATTGATAGCACTTTTTAATTTTTGTTGCTTTTATGAGTAAGTACTGAGAAAAAGTTTGTTTTCCATGGAATGTTAAAGTGATTTTTTACCTTTTTAAAATAAAGCCTGTTTAGTGGATGTTAGTATACTGTGATGTAGGTAGCAGTTGTCAGTGTTCCTTAAACTCATTGCTCTTAGGTCTGGAGAAGTTTGGTACTTCCATTACAAAGATTTGCAAAGCCATGGTGAGATCCTGTGTTTGGGGCCATACTGTATGGCCACACAAGGAATTGTGCTTGCAGTTGACAGCATGGCCAGGCCCACTGCCAGGTGCTGCTCCGAGGGACAGAGTGCTGCCCCTCCCAGAGACAGTGTGCTCCAGCTGTGCTGCAGTCACACTGCCACTTCACTGCCTTCATGGCAGGTTGGCTGAAGGAACAGAACTGACAGGGGTGGGGAGAAGTGTTGGTGGAGCTAGTCTATTCCTTTTCAGCCATATCAGAAATCCAGCTCAGCTGACTGCTGCCTTGTATGGGTATGAAAGCTTGCCAGTGTCTCTAAGAATTGGAGAAAACTCCAGGTATTTAGCCTTTACAGAAAGGCAAATGCAAATATTTTTCTTGCCACGTAGTTGAACTAAGTCTTTCATCATCCTTTCCCTAGCCAAGCTTTTTCTGAAATGTGCTTTTTTCATGTGACCAAATTTTTGAGGTTTTTTAATTGAGGTTGTTGAGCATTTTCTTTATATTCTTTCTTTGCTGTCCATTTCATGCGAATTTTGAATAATTGACAGCATCAAAGAGGTGCCTTACTCTTTTTTTTCTGCTTTAATTACATGTAGAGTTTCTTCTTAAGGAAGAAACATTTCTTGTGGAAGTGCTCAGGGCAGTGGATGGGGCTCTGAACAACCTGGTCTAGTTTAATGTCTCCCCTCTGCTCATGGCAGCAGGGCTGGAAATAGATGATCTTTAAGGTCCCTTCCAACTGAAACCATTCTACGAGTCTATGATTTTTCTGTCCTCCATATGCAAGTTAAAGTCTTGCAGAGATTGTGGAACCTTTCTAGACTTTTAATTTCTGTATGTTTTTATAAAGGGGATCGTGTCTATCTGACATCATCTATGAAACTTTGCTGAATAAAACCAGAAGTATTAAATAGTACAAATTCTTTTTTTCTTCTTCCTCTTGGTATATAGATACAGTACTTTATTTCAACCTGATGTTCCAATTACTGCAGCAAATGTGGAAACCTTCTCGAAGTGTCAGTTGCCTAATTTCCAGGTAGTTTGGTTAGGTTATTAATCTTACTCTGTCTGTAACTGCCTTTCAGCACTTTCTAAAAATAGATCAGTGTTTGTTTAGTGCTGCTGTATTCTCAGTTGCACAAGCTCAGACTTTATATGAAGATGGATCCCATGGTGCATAATGAAGTGTGCAAATCACATGCGTGATATACGGTACAGTTTCCTGCTGTGTTTTGCTCATCTTCTAAAATTATTCCAGTGTTCAGAATTTGAGATCATATGTGATTAATGCATACTGATTTGCCACAGAAATTGTATTCTGGAATTCGTGTTCAACTGTGATCTTCCTTGAAATGGCTTGTTAGCTTTATATATTTTTTCTCATTTTGAGAGTGAATTGGCAGTTCAGAAATTGTTCTTAGGCTAACCTCACCTGTTATCCTCTATTTTTATCTATAAAATAGGAAGATACCTCTCTTAGACTTTCCTATAAAAACAGTAAAACTTTCTTCTTGATTTCTGAATTTTTGGTGTATCTTTACTCTAGCAGTAGAGGTCTTAGGTAAGTAAATAACTCATAATGCTAGAGATAAAAAAGTTACTTAATTGTTTCTCCTTTTTCCCTGTTTATTTTTGGTTCCTGCTTTTGATGTTATTCAAATTATTTTACTTGTGTGGAAAGTTTGAGTGAGAGTCAGACTTACTCAGAGAGGGAAAAGGAGAAAAGTGACAGAGGTACTCCTTTCTGGAAGTTTTTGTGATGGGGGTGCAGTTGCTTTAGGGGGTGCTTTGTACTTATGAATAGTCACTGGTTTTATTTGACAGCTGTTTGGATTCAGATGGGTTGGAACATCCTGTTCAAGCCAGACCCAGTTTGAGCAGGTTGCTCAGGGATTTGTCCAGTCTCTATTGCCTCTCAGGTCAGTGTGGTCCACTCTTGAGCACACATATAGTAAAGAATAAGTTCTGTCTTTTGAACTGGCCTGTAGCTCACCAGATCATCCTTGTCCTTCTTGAAGGGCAATGATGTTTTTCCAGTCTTTGGGTACAACTGGCTTAAGTGTTGCTTAATCACATCTTCCTTGACAATGGGTGATACTGTGTTCCCACAGATTCTGCTGATAGAGTTGAGGAACTGTGAGGTCAGAAGGCAGGACTTAATGAAATCTGAGATAACAAAAAAAAAGATCAAGTTCTAAATTTTTTTTTTCATGTCTTTTGTCACTAGGTTTCTGTCTCATTGAGCACAAAATGAAAGTGAAGAAGCATTAGTTGTCCATTGTGTGGTTATCACTGCTGTCTTACTGGAAAAACTTCGAAAGGCATCACAAAGAAAATGTTTAACATACTTCAAAGCTCCATCCTTTTATCCTCCTCTGTTACTCCTTGTTAATACTTTAAAAATGTTAAATAGTTCAGTTCTGTGTTCTTCAGTCCTGTCATCAGTGCAGTATCCTGCAATGTAAGCAGCCCAATGTACATTCAAGTCCTGAAAAAAACCCCGTCGTTTGCCAAAATATGCAGATAATTTCCATCCTTGAAGTTCAGAACTTTCATAAATGCTTTTGCTTTTCAGGACCATGAACACTTTTGTCCAGGAATGAATGCTCTGTATTTATTGGTTTTCTGTGGACATCAAGTTCTTGGAAGGGTGTGAGTGTTTTTGTTAGCCAGCTGAGAAATTGAATTCCTTTCACGTGCAAAGGAATGTCTGTCCTTGATATCCATTACACTGTAATGTACATAGTACATTACATAGTACATAGAACTTCACTATTGTACTCTCTGCTTCATGTAATATCTCAGCTACTATCAGGTTATGATTACTGCCTGTTACTGGAGGTGTTTTTGACTATTTTTATTTTTCCTCTGCAGCTAATTCAGGGAGTGGAAAATTAAAGCATCTTTTAAGCACTAGATCTCTAAATCTATACTTATAAATGTAGATTAGGTTACCATTCCATGGAAATTTCCTTGGTATCTGTAGTACTTACAATAGTTTCAATTCCTGGATGGACCTTACCTCTGCAGTACTGCTGTCACAGCTGCACTACGTTAGTGTGGTTGAACAGGAGGAGGGAACCGATATGGTTGAAAAATAACTTTTCCCCTCCCCTGCTGCTCGAGGGGTTCTTTTCAGAATTAGTTTCCTTCCCCAGCTTTTCTGTCAGTGCTGACATACGCAGGGTGCAGGACAGGAGCAAGAATCTGCAAGAATCTTGGGAAGGGCGAGGTGCCTGTAAATCCGTTCATGCAGTGCTGCTTCAGAATGTGAAAACGCAACCTCACTGTGGTTACACAGTTTATATAGTAGAGCTGATGGTATCAAAGCTGGAAGATAAAAAGCTGTTTTGCATAGAAGCCTGTCTGGAAGAATAATGAAGCAATGGGGAAAGTAAACCAAAAAAATATTTCTGTGTCAGAATTTTATGAATACTTGTATCCTCTTAACAATATATCTGATGACTCTAAATGAGCAACAGATTAGAAAGCTTAGAAGCATTCTTTTTCATTTATTTAAATATGAGTCTGCGTGAAGGCAATGATTCTGAGTACATTTAAATTAATTTACATTTTCTATGTGAGTACTGCAGTATCTGATAAGTTGGTTGCAGTTGTGATGGTGTAAGCATTTGTAAGATGAGGCTTGCAGTGTTTCTTTACCAGCAGCTGGGGAAAAAGAATGTAAACTTCAAGACTTCCTGAAAAAGCATCTGGGTCCTGAACCAAACCTTTGTTTGATCTAGATTGTGTGTTTAGGACAATTCTTGTACACACAGAAATAGATGAGATCTCAGCAGATGAAAGACAAAAGTTTCTATGTGTGCAATAGAAACCTTGAAGTCTCTGCTATTGTATTCCGAGGGATGATGGGGAGTTATTCTGGCAAACCAGTGATACATATGGAAAGGTTACTTTCCTAGAAAAGTTGATCTTTGTCTGAATGGGCAGTAAATGCATATGGCTTCTTTGGTGAGTTGATCTTAGAGAATCATAAAATGGTTAGGTGTGGAAGTGATCTTAAAGAGCATCTAGTTCCAACACCCTTTCTGTGGACAGGGATACCATTCACTAGATCAGGTTGCTCAGGGTCCCATCCAGCCTGGTCTTCCAGGCGTGGGGTATCCACAGGCTCTCTGGGCAACCTGTGCCAGTGCCTCAACACCCTTCCAGTGGAGTATTTCTTTGTAATACATCTAATCCAAACCTGCCCTCTTTCAGTTTTGAAACCAATGCCTCTTGTCCTGTCACTGTCCATATAAAAATCCCTCTCCCTCATTTTTAAAGTACTGCAAGACTTCAGTAAGGTCTTTTCGAAGCCTTCTGCATGCTGAACAATTGCTGCTCTCTCAGCCTGTCTTTATAGGAGAGATGCTCTCATCCTCTGATCATCTTTTTGGTCCTCCTCTGGACCCACTCCAACAGATCCATGTCTTTCTTGTGTTGAGGACTTGGCTCAGAGCAGGATGCAGCACTCCAGTTGGGATCTCACAAAGACAGAGTAGAGGAGCAGCGTCACCTCCCTGACTTATGGGCCGCTCAGCTTCTAGGCAGCCCAGGATACAACTGCCCTTCTGAGCTGCCAGTGAGCACTCCTGGCTCATATCCAGCTTTCATGCATGAGAACACACAAGTATTCTCCAGAGGGCTTCCTCAGTGACTTCTCCCAGTCTGTACTCGTGTCTGGGATTGCCCCAACTCAGGTGCAGCACCTTGCTCTTGGACTTGTTGAATTTCAAGGGAAAGCCCACTTCTCAAGTTTGGCCAGGTTCCCTTGGATGGCATAATGTCCTTCCACTTAACATGGTGTCATCTGCCAACTTGCTGAGGGTGCACTTGATCTCAGCATGTCATTGATGAAGACATGGGAGAGCACCAGTCCCAAGAGTCAGGAGAGACCTGAGGGACACCACTCATCACCAGCTACCTCTTGGACATAGAGACATTGGCTGTAGTTTGCTGGCTGCATCCATCCAGCCAGTTCCTTACCCACTAAATAGTCCATCCATGTCTTTCCAATTTGGAGATACAAACATCATGTTGAACCATATTAAAGGCCTAGAAGTGGAGGTAGATGGCATCTGTCAGTCTTCCCTTGTGGACCATTGGTGTCATTCCATCATAGAAGGCCAGCAGATTGGTCAGACATAATTTGCCCTTAGTTAAGCTATGCAGACTGCCTTGGGTACCTTCTTGTCTTGTATGTGACTTAACCTATCTTCTATGAGGATCTGCTCCATTATGTTCCCAGGCACAGAGGTGAGGCCCTGTGATCCCCTGCATCTCCCCACTGCTACCAAAATCTGGCCACACAAACCCAATACAGCAACATGTACAAAACAATAAAGCAATAGGGATGTTTTTCTGGTGAGTTGTAGTATAGGTTAGTATGGAATGATTTGCCTAAGATCATGAGGTACAAGACATGCAAAAAACAAGTCTTCCAAGATTATGTCTTTTGCTGGACACTCACACTTTACTAAATACTGTATATGCCACTTCTCATTTAGTGTTTTAGGCAGAATTTTAAAGGATTCTTTCTTTTTTTTTTTTTTTTTTTCTTTTTTGCAACTGCAAAATTTTGCTCCTATTTCATGGATATTCACTATGAACTTTTTTCCTTCCATTTAGGAACTGTTTAGCAGTACTGTTGAATGACAATAACTGCTGCTGAAGGAGTTTGCAAAACAGTGTCTACACACAATAATTTAAAGATGTTGTTCTGCTTTGTGACATTCTCCTACAGGCATATTCTGCTTTCTAATCCAAAATGTGGTAATTGTGTTTTACACAAAAAGACTATATGGGGATTTTTTTTAAAAGTCTGGATTTAGCGTGTGGTTAATAATGACATAAATATCCTAATAAAACACACTATTTTTTCAGGAATTTTTAAATTTGCTACTTAGAGGTTATATGTAACTCTTGTTTAAAAAACAAGAGTTGTTAAAAAAAAGCAGGGAAATGTTAGCTACACCTGTGTAACTTGTCTAGTTAAATTCCAGGTACTTACTTGGGCTCAGAACTGATATCTCCCTTGGCGTAAGAGCACCACAGGGAATTAGTAGTGGGAGGAAAAATGAGAGTGAAATCTGCTCTAGGATGCTGCCTGTATTGGACAGAGGTACAGCAATAACTTTCTATTGACACAACACCTTAGGGTTAGCTCTGCTTTTTTGAGTATTTTTACCTCTGGGTATGGATGTGCCCTGCTGATTAAAGAGACCTTGAATAGTGCACAAAGTGAAAATTGCATCATAGGGGTTCCAAATTTAAATCTTAGTACAAAAGAGTCAGCAGGTTAGCCTGTGTTAAAAATTACTTGTTATCCCCTTAAAATTTTTTTTAAATCCTTTGTGGAATCAGATACCAAGTGGCTGTTCAGATCAGGTAACTCAGGTGAACACTCTGGCTAACATGATGGTATACTTCTAGATTTACATTTTTGTTAGGACCAAGAGTGCTAGAGGGAGTGAAAATTGATCCAGAGTTGAATGAGCAGAGCTGGGATAAGACATTTTCCATGGATGGCTACAGTGATCAGTAGCAGTGGATGTGCTGTCCAATACAGAAATGCTTAATTAAAAAGAGAATTACAGAAAATACTAAGAAACTTTTTGAAAAAGAAAGAAAAGATGCAACTGGAGTGTAAAATACTTGTAGCCATCTTGGGAGTTATTTAAAGACATAGGAGGCTTACAGCATGCATGCTGCTTGTTTAAGTAGATTTCAAAAGGCTCCCCAAATGCTGGCCTGGCTAAACAACAGAGTAAGATATAATATCTGAAATCATAGTTCTTGAATCAGATCTTTTATCTCAGTAATGAGAATAATTAAAAAGCTGGTGGATTTAACCTGTGATTATTATGAGATGGGAAAAAATTGATTAGTAACTTCCAACTGGTATAAAAACTGTTGTTAAGTATTTCTTCAAACTCAGCAGGAAAGTTTGAGGAGTGTCAGGAGGATCAACCCAGACAACCCAGTTGTAAAAGGTGTCTTTGGAGTATGTAAGGTCATAGCTGAATAATGGAATTGCTTGCACTCACTTTGGCAACACTTAGAGAGCTCTCCATGCCAGAATGTTTCTTAATAAGGAATGTGACAGCGTGTACGACTCAAAATGAAGCATCAGTGGAAGAAATTGCAGTACATTGAGCAAACTGTGAACAAGGCAGCATGATCAAATGGCATTCATCCAAGTGTTGTAAGAGGAACTGGGGGATAAAGGAGCTAATGACTGCAGTGTGTTGCTTGTGGTTAGCATCATATTTCTCCTACAGGTAAGGAGGATAGCTAGCAGATCATCAGCAATTTAAAAAGGCAGTGGAGGTATTTGAGGAAATTTACATCAGTGAGCTTTGTGATCATGCAATCTGAATTTAATGGAGACCAGAATTTATTTTATTGTTCCCTCTGTAAAGTCATTTATCAAAGGCTTTGGGAGAGGCTAAATTACCTCTGAATAAAATGGAAAATTTTAATTTGTAAGAAACAACTGGGAAGAGTTAGAAAGAGAGGGCAAAAAAGGTTTGTTTTGTTAATAGGAGTAACCAATTCAATTGCACAAGAATCTGTAACATTGGTGCACAGTTACAAGGAAAGGGGTATGCTAGCTAGGTGACCAAGTTTGTAGGTATTTAAACTATACCTGGGTTAGTGTAATGGCTAGCTATTTAAAGAAAGTTGTAAATGCTCAGGTTTTGATTTATGTGGGTTGAAGTCATACATGAAATTCTGTATGGCTGAATGTAAAGTAATCGAAGTGGATGAGAAGTAAAAGAGCATTTTTGTAGGTAACAATTGACTCTAAAGTGCTTCTTAACCAATCGTGAGTGAAAGATGGAATTATCTAGTACCTAAAGATCAGTGCAGTTCTTAGCAGTGAAAATAGCAAATCCAGTGTAAAGATTTACTAGGAAAGGAACAAAGAAGAGAAACAACATACTGCTTCTGCAGAAATTCATGGGATGTATGCATCTTGAGTATTCCTCGTAGTGTGGGTATCCTCATCTCGGAAGGGTTACCGTAGACTGGAAGAGGTTCAAAGAGATGATTGCATCTAGAAGGATTTAAAGGCATGAAACAGCTTTCATGGGAGAAAGAATTAAACTGACTCAGTTTTTTTCTTGTTCTGTCTGGGAAAGGAAGATCATGAAAGAACACAGGAATCTATGCAATCATGAGGGAATGGGGAAGGGTTACTTACTACTGTCTTCCAAAGTACATGGACTGGAGAAGTACAGTACTAAGAGCAAAAGGTGCCAGATTGAATCACAATCAACAAAAGGAGATACTCCTGTAATTAAGCTGAGGTTCTTTCTACTACAAGATGCTGTTGATTCTGTAAAGCAGGCTTGATTAAAAAGCAAGCAGGGAGAATAAAAAGGTAGGAAAAGCTGTTAAACACAGAAATATGTGTTTAATATATTCACCAATGGCTCAGGAAGCCTGCAGTGGATGCAAGTAGTTGGAAGCAGGGGTTCAATATGCAATAAATATTTCTTTGTACATTGTTTATACTTCATCCCAGACATATGTTGTTGGTTGTGATTTTCTTACTCTTTTCTATCACAGTATAGCAGTTTCATTCATTATTTCTAAATGCATTTCCATCAATGTAAAGAAAAATGCAGTAGAAAAAAACACACTTAAACCAAAATCAAAGTAGCTGCATAGTTTGTCGTACAGAATTTATGTGAGACAGCTCTTAACTGCAGGATTCAGGGCCCAGGGGAATCTGTGCTTTAATGAGTCTCCGTGCTTAAATGCTTTCTCCGTGCTCTGGAACACCTTCACTTAAGAGTACCCCAATGATATTATATGAAAATCTCCATTGGGGTGGATACTGTAGAGAGATCTGAAATTTTATGTAGTATGACAGAAAGTTTTTACTTAGTTGATGCTAACACTGAAATTTCAATTTGTATTGTATGTTAATTCAGGTCAGTGTCAGATGTTGAATTTGAAATCCAGCATATTATGTTGGAATTGTACTTGGGACAGTTCAGAACTGTTGCTTTTATATGGAAAAATTCAATATATGTTTGGTTATTAGTCATCTAAATAATACATTTTAGGGCTTTCTATGTGTGACATATAGCTCATATCAGAGAAACTACCCTTAAAACAGTTGAAAACAGTTACTACACTACCTCAGGTTATCATTTTTCATAGCTTGCTAACTTACTGGTAATAAGATGTTGACAGATACTTTTATTTATTTGGGGAAATAATAATCACCACTGCATTGATGGACTTACTGATCAAATGATAGTTAGTCATTGTCATCAGTAAAATAAATACTGGGAGAAAATACATGCATCTGGTTTACTCCTCTAGTTTGTGTTGATTAATAACTCAGCTTGAAATCAAGACTTATCTTAACTTGTTCTCATTTCAGCTTTGGATAGATCACAGTCCAAGAGAGATGGAGGTTTTAAAAGTAATTGGAGCTTTGATCATGCAGAAGAAAGTGAAGGAGATGCAGAGAAAGAGTAAGGATGCTTTTATCTAGGCTATTGAAAATATAAATGTGTATTTATAGTTAAATACTTATTTTTTGTAGTTTATGAATAAGAAACAATATATAATATCTTAAACTTTCAGTGATTAAGCAGTATATGAACATGCAGAATAAGGAAGTTGGTAGGTAGGGTATCCAACCAGCTTCAGCTTTTCCTTCCTTTAATGATGGTGCTACTCAATACTTAATGGTTTAAGTACTTCAGTAGCTTTAGGCCTTCATCAAGTTAAACTGAGCTTAAAGATTCTAGGTTTTTTTTCTTTTGTGTTTATTTCACTGAATAGAGTTAAGGCTGGTTTTTTTCCTTATAATTTAATCATTTACTTGGTATTTTTGGATTTTGGCTAAAACTTAAGTCCTATGTGTATGGTTTGAATGCATACTTTGTCCTTGTGACGTTTTATTGTTACTAATATGTTTTCCTCAATATTAATGTATTTTTTTCCAAAATGACTAATGAATTGTTAAAAGAATAAGTGTCATGCACAAAGAATTCATGTCAGTTTATTTGTTGTTTATAGATATTCGGAGAGTAGGACTTGCAAAATGAAAAGGTATGCTGTGATTCTCTAGTAAGAAGTCACTGAATCCTGTGTAGAGGACACAGTACAAAAACATTTCACATATGAATTTGTATCATCTGTTATTCTGCCAAATACTATGCATTGGAAGGTAGGTAGGAAGGTAGACATAACCACATAGGCTGCAGCAGCAGGTTATGCTGTAATCTTAATAAAACATTAGAAAATGTGAAGCTTTAGTAATTAAAAAATGAGTCCAGGAGTTCATTAAAGTGTGAGGTAAGCATTAAGAGCTCTTGTTAAAACAGAAATGTATTGAAAGTTAAGAGCACTTTTTAAAGGGTTCACAAACCAAGGGCATTTTAATTTTATAAAATTAAGGTCATGTTGTTCCTTAGCAACTTTACATCCATTTGAAGTGCACACAAATATGTTTTAAGTATAAGGGCAGTACATACCATACAGTTACTATTTCCATTTTAGTTGGCTTCAGAAATAAGTCACATTTGAAAACATAGCAGCTTTTTTTTTCTATTAGTAGTTTACTGCTGTTTTCTATCAGTTTCCAGCTGATGTTGACTTAAGAACATAGAATGAAAAATGTGTAGAGTAACGATGCAAAAAAAAGTTAGAAAAATTATTATGAAACATAATCTTTATGTAACTGTATGTGACTTTAAGATTGTATGTTTGGGTGATTTTTCATTTCTTTAAAATACTCTCTAAAATAAGCAGTTTTCCCATAGCTAGAATTGAATTTTTATTGCCTACTTAGATAATTTTTGATTTGCTTTTTTATCTGTGAATTATGCAGAATCTTATTCTGAAGTATAGATAAAAGAGTAGCTGAAAATTGATTTAAACTGGAGATCTTGTTTCTTTACTTACCCTTTCTCTGATACCATTTAAGGCAATTTCTTATTCCCTCCAAACAGCCACGTTTTAAGCTGCCCACATACTTACTTTTGGTAACACCTGGGTTTGTATATCTTAAAGACATAGCAACCTTTTAGGATTTTGAAATTATTTGTATTTTTTGCTTTTCTGATGCATTTTTATTTCATATAGCAAAACATTGACAGAAGGGAATTTTTAGAAAACAAATAATAGTAAATGTTCCTTCTTTTTTTTTTTTCCCAAATTTCCTTTACCCTTAGTAGAACATTTCAAAGATTAGCAGCTTTAACTCATATATTTGTTGCAGCAGAAAGCTTTGTGTCCCTCCCAGTATTTTAAGTGTATTATGCAGTAAGTAGGTATTTGCTATGGTGTGCTGATACTGACTACAATGTTTGACTCTTACATGGTTTCTTTGTGGAGAGAGCTGTGAGTGTGAAGCAAGCAGCTGGATGCATCTCATGCTGGTTGTGGAGGCACTGGTGTTACAGTGCCTGATTTTATCACAGCTTTTTGCCCACTTAATGGCAGGCACACAATAGGTTTGTTTTGAACTAGCCTAAGAATAGCATCTCAGCACTTAAAGGAATGATTGTATTCTTGTATTACCCCATGAGACCTAATGATATTGGTCATCACTGGATGCCTGCTTGGATGATGATTTCTTCAGTGAGATGAACACAAAGTATGTGTTAATGACCTCCTACCACAGCAACTTTTAGAATAGGTAGATTATTTTAAAAGAAGGATGTCATTTAACTTACTTGGGAAGTAGGTGAGGTGAGTCATAATGTTTAAGATATCAAATAATGAACAAAAATAGACTAATATTTGTAAACTGAAGAAAGTTTGGAAAAATAATGATCACCCAACACTACATAAATTTATTAAACTGAGTTGATACTCAGCATGGAACAAGAGTTACACAAATTAAGAATGGGAATTAACAAATATCCAAAAGGAAATGCCTACAGATAATACTTAGTCCACTTGAGAGTGTAGAAGTAACATTTTTTATGTTCTAAAAAATTTGATCTACTCAGGATGGTAGCAAGTGGTGTGAGACTTTCCTTGCTTTGTGATTGGAGATCCCATAAGAGATCTACCTTTATGCAGAGCAATAGAAAAAAAGATGAGTTGGTCAGCTGAGCACACTGAAACCTGTGTAGTCCTCCACAGGATAAATGGTGGAAATTATCTTGTGCAGGGGAAGATATGAAAGGATGGCAGACTTGAGCAAACATGGGTATAAATAATAAATTCAAGTGATTCCTGAAATTAACACATTTCTGGTGTTACAAATGATTCTCCTGAAGTGTCTTGGATAATTTATATTTACTTCCTTTGTAATATCTGTGTAAATGTTTTTGAAATATATCAGTATGCTTCACAGTGGTTTTGTAAATGGATGGGCCGAGATTTCTCTTGGCTGTCATACTGTTTTCCTAATAGTCTAGACTTCTGCCTTCCACTGAGATAACAGTAGCCTTATCAAAAACAAGGAATACAAATAAATGGGTCCAATTTATTTGTACTACAGTGCCTTTACTTAACTACTATTTTCTTTCAAAAAGCTTTATTTTTGCCCCTTTCATTTAGGGGATAAACCCCTTTTTTCCATGTATTGACAAAAGGAAAAACATTGTACTGTGTTATATATTTACATTGAGCTTTTTTCCACTGCTTATAAAATTTGTATTACTTTGTCAAAAAACTCTCCCATAGTTATATAGATGTTTCATACTTCTTTTGTGAGCCTGTTAGTAGGGCACTGTAGCCTTTATATTGATGAAAACTTCTAAAATTAAGGCTGTTTTTAATGGAATAGCACTGTAAATGAGTTAATAATACTACTACTTCTCTTGCGCCTCTGATAGTGCGACTTGTGTTCTGCCTACCACTGTGTAATTTAAGACAAAGAATGTGCACAGTGTGTTGTGAGGCCAAATACATCAACCTACTGGTTTTACATGTAATAGTTTTCAGAAAGAAATCCCAGTTGTGTTTGAAATGTGACTGGATCAGTTGGTAGTTGATCAAAATGTGCTTGCAGCTTATTAGAGGGTAACCTCAATGGTCAGCAGAGGTTTAAGCTTTGGGTTGCTTGTAGGTAGTAGTGTAAACATAGCCTGTTAATCTCAGCTGTCTAACTATTGCATAGTTCTTAGTGTTTTAAAACATCAAACAAATGGCAAGTGATTAGAGGTAAGTAAACAGATATTTTTGGTTTTTTGTTCAGTGCCTACATTTGCATGTATAATTATTAACTCCCCTTAAAAACTCTGTTTAGGTAAATTGCTATTTTTCCCCCTTAATATTAGTAAAGACTTAACATTCATTTGTAATAAAATTTTAAGGAATGAACTGAAAAGTTAGAAAATATGTTCCAATATGAAAATAACCAGGAAACCCGTGGTTCCCCAGTTAAAAATGATAGAGTGTGGAGACATCATCCCAGCAAGACAACTGAGGTTTCATTTAAGTGAGATGTTAGATATGTTACTGACTGGTATGTTGGGGGAGTGGTACAGTGTTTATTTTGGGTTGGTTTTGGTTTTTTCCTGCCTGTATAAATTGCATCATTGAAGCAGTCAACGGGAAGCATGTGATACATGAGTAAATAGACATTGCTCGGTTGCTATGTATTCTGCTCTCTAAAAAAACAGCCTTTCTGGTTCTGGTGCATATGCTTTGCATTTCTCAAGATATAAAAGTATTGGTTCATTTAAAACTTTTGCTAATATTGCTCTAGTCATGTTGTGTGATAAGAGTTACTCTTGTTCATTTTGATTTAAGCCTTGGCTCAGTGTTTTGGTCGTTTGAAATGTGTTACCCTTCTCTTACCTCCCCCCTCAATTGCCCTTTGTTAAAATGGCATGTTGAAATCCTAAAAGTATCAACACAGTACAAAGGTGTTTTGAAAATAGTCATAATTTTTGTATGACCTGAAGCTAGAGAACAAAAAGATTTTTAGAGGTGAAATGATCTGGTTAGGGCAGCAGCATAGGCAAATGCCAGAGCTGCAGATAATATAGGTTGCTGCTCATGTCTATGCTGTAGGGTTTTGTTTGATTTTTAGGATGTGGAAAATTTGTGCAATTGTTAAACTGTGTGTCTACTGATGAATGTTTGAGAAGGCTTCATGAGCCTCCCTTGAAAGGATGATTTTTTCTGAAAGAGAATTAAAAAATGTTGCAGGATGTAAAAATTTTAATATCCATGTGTAGTCTGTACGGAAGTACAACTGTACTCTTTTGCCTCTGTTTGAAATTAGTGATGGATCTACTACACTGTTTGTTTTACCACTGAGTACCTAGAATTGTGGTGCTCTGTAAATGAAAGGAAAATACAACAGTGCCATATTTTCAGTGGCTATATGTTCATTTACATGATTCTTCCCATTTCAAAATCAACTGTGTGCACTGTCTTATCTCCTGAAGTTTCAGAGTCTGTAGATCTCGTCCAACATTTTATTTTATTTTTATTTGCTCTAAGGATATTTGTATTGCATAAGATGGAAGAATAAATTATAACATGAAGGGAGATATTGTGCATGGAAAAAGTTGTTAGGAACTTGAAGGATGGGGCACTGAGGGATTAGTTTATTTATATACGAAGAGCTAAAGTCACTGTGTGTATTGCAAGCCAGCATGTCAAACTGACACAGCTAAGAAATGTTTGTTTCTCTTGTGTAGCTCTTCCCTTTTAACACCTGGCATAACTACTTTTATTTTAAAGAATTTCTGCCTGAATGATCTTGATTATTACAAGTTGGCTAGAGGTTGTATTGTTTTGTTGTAGCCAACATAGGATTAATGAGAAGGGATTTTCTGCAGATTGCTTCTCCTGGAAGCAAGAGCACATTAGACTAATCTAGGCTGCTGTCAGTATGAAATGTGTGATGGGGGTTTCAATTTAAATACTTAAGATTACTTGAGGATAACTGCCTATTACTGAAAATAGTGTTTTAGAGTATTATGGAGTGGCTTTCATTTTTTTGGTATTCTTCCCCATTCTAATGGTTGGGGATTACAGATATTGAAAGTGCTAAAGAAACACATTCTAATAAGCAGTAGAACCAAACTGAATATGTTCTTTTTTATGAAGACATACTTTGGTAATAATTGCTGTGGGATAAAATGTAGTTACATTAAGTGCATGATGAAGTTTGCAGTTTTGAACTACGTACTGGAGCATTGATAGGCATAAACAAAGATCATGTTCATAGGTTAATGAAGTTTTGGACTCAATTTATGCAGAGAGTATAGAATCTTCTAATAGTGTCAGTAATACTGTTGTAACCATATTGAAGATTCAGTAGCATTGGCTGTTTTGAATTAATACTTTTGGTTTTGCTTTTTGCAAAATAATTTGATATACACTCTTGAGTTCAGGTTCATATTATGCATCTGGTCACTCTGTTGCTCATTTCATGTTCATGTTGTTTTATGCATATTTATACAATGTGTATATGATGCATTTAAATGTAGAGGGAAGGGGAAAAAAAAAGCCTTTTGCATTTAAAATATTTTGTGGGTTCTCTATTAGATTACAATGTATGTGCTTTTCTCTCCCACGCATCTAGCGAAGCAAATCTGCTCAGTTTAGATGACAGTGATGGACCTTGCAGTCCCAATGAAGAAAAAAAGGTAAATAATTGGTTTATCTCATGGTGGAAATGTGTCTTTAAGGCTTTTTAAGTTCTAAACAGTATTGTACAGCCATGTGCAATGTAAAGAAATTAAAGTTTGTGTTGTGTTTTAGGAACATATGCTCAAGCTGTTTACCTGCCTACCCTTAAGGTTTTTGTTCCCTTCTTAATCTCTATAGTATTCTGAAAAATATGAGCAAGAATAACTAATTCTAAGTTTAGACAATTAACATAAATACTGTACTAAATATAAAATATATGTTGTACTTTGGTTGGTAAGAAATTGTAGTATGGGTGTATATTTTCCGTGAAATTTGGTATTAAAGCAGTTTGAGAATGAAGCCAAAGTAATATTTATATTAATATTTTGCATTCATTTTCTCCTTCTAACTTCTACACAATCATACAATTATTTTAACATACATGAATTCTGTTGTGACAGTCAATTCGTTGTCGACCTGGAGCTATCGGCCCCAGCAGCGATGCCATAAAAGCATATGCAAGGCGAGGCAAAGCTGGAGGTTTCAAACTTTTTAAAGGGAATGCAATCGGCCTCAACATGATGGGAAATAGCAAGAAACTGAGGTAATACATTTAATTTGTGTTTCCTTGATCATTGATATAAATCAATGCACAATAAAGAGAACTTCTGGTCCGTTCACATTGTGTGCTGTGGGTTTTAAGGAGCTGTACTGTACTGTGCTTCTGAGTAAAGAGGGAAACCTAGATTGTTAGGGTCTTTCCTCTTACAGAATGCTTGATACCACATTAGTAAAGTACCAGAAGACTCTTGTAGTGGATTTAGAGCATTCACTGGCATATTTGTTAGTACCTTATCCACGGTGCCTGCCTATGTTATTGTTGCCTCTATACAGTGATAGCAGGTAGGAAAATATTTTTTACATCCTCATCCAGATTTGCTTCTTTCCATGATGGTAAATTGCCAGGTTAACTCAGAATGTTTTTTGTTTTGTTTTTTTTTATTGCAAGATGCAATTTAATTTTGAATCCACAGACTTTTTTTTAAAGGACTCAGCAAGTCGCCATACTTGTATAGGATAGCTTGAGACTGTCACTTGTGTTTAGAGCTGACAGGAGCAGTTTTTAAGCATTCAGTGTTGTACTTGCTTGTTACTACTGTCCCTAGCTTGTAAGAGATTGATTTCTTTATTTAGTATATAATAAAAAAGTGTTATAGTCACATGACTTTCTCAGGGAGTGTTTCATATTGTTAAAGTGCACTCAGTTTGATAACCTTAGCAGGAAGGAAAAGTTCGTAAGATGCCCAGCTATAGATGGGCCAGTTCTCAAATAACCAATGTATATGTAGCTACATCAGGGATGTCCTTGTCTTCATTTTTGGTGGTTTATCACCATCTGGAAGTTAAACTCCAAATAAGGCACCTCCCTTCTTGCCCCTTCCAGTAAGAGAGGGAGAAAGGCAGAGACTGTGGGTTGAAATAACCATTTACTAAAAGCAAACAGCGGTGGAGTAAGAAATGCACACTGACAGCAGCAATACTAATAACAAAAGCATAGAAAAGTAAAGGAAGTGAGATCATCTGTGTTGTGCTGCACCACTGCTCCACTGCACCAGGCTTGGATTCAGGCTCAGTTCTGCTGCTGCTTTGGACCACTCTGCTGGGCTCAGTTCCACGTGGCTCTGCTGCTTCTTCAGAGCCACATCCCAGAGCCGTGTTCGCGGCTTTTCAGAACCACATCCTGAGGTCACATCTGGGAGGAGTGGGAAGGTGGTGAGTGGCAGCAGCAGAGGGTGGGGTCTGCAGGGCTGATCCCAGCAACTCAGCCCAAGTGAAGAGAGGGAGACATAAATGGCACACTTCTGGCTGGTCCTTATTCTTCCCCCTGACACAACGCGCAAACGTGATTTGAAAGAATAATAATGTAGCCATGCCCACAATGTAGCCCCAAGCTCTGGCTGCTCTCTGCAATCAGGACATGGCTCTTGTGTGCTGTAAGCACTGTTAGTGGGACCATCTTACCATAGTCATTTGAAAAAATAAATCCTTCAAGTTCTGTGTGATATATATTCTTTCCTGCTATTCTGGTCTTAATGCTTGATGTCTTAAGATAAACTACTGGATTGTTATGTGAAACTTAAATGAATGTGAATCTGTCAGGGCTCCTCTGCTCTCTTTCATTATTGAAGAAACCTGTGTATCTACATTATACTTGTTCTTTGTTTTGAGTACACCTTTAAAATAAGATTCTTCTAATTTTCTGGTAGCTAGAATTTTTCCTTTGTCTGGCTGTGGAATTTGTAGTGAAATCCAGCCTTTCCATGTAGCTTTCTTTGTTAAAGCAGTCATACATGGCTGTACATGTATATTTATACATATTGTACAGGTGTGTTTTTTTTAAGTTCCAGAAGTGTAAGCAGGTTTTGTTTTAAGTTAAATAGTTACTGAGGTTTTTTTAGATGGTCTAAGCATGTAGTTCAGACATTCTGTTACCTGGATTGGAACTGCCTTCTATTGACAAATAATACAAAATAAACCTATGACCTAGTAGGATTTATAAAATTAAACTAAAAAAGTAAAATCTTTGGCATGTAAATGGGCACCCACTTCTTGTCTAGTACTGAGCTGCATACTGAATTTTAATGAAAAATCTTAATAAACTGTCATTAATGAAGTACTGTTGTGAATAATGGATGTATAAGCCACTGTGACTGCTTCTAACATTTTGGTCACTGCATTTTGTGGTTATGCTCCAAGTAATTATCTCAATTTAATAACTTCATTGGGATATTGTTGTACCTTTCATAATGTGTATCAGTAAAGGTTTGGGATCTAGTCATTTTACTGATGATTGCTGGTTCATTCACTTTGATATGTGGAATGGAAGGTGCTTAATAGTTTCTCTTTCAATATTTAGACTTTTCACCTAGAGAAGATTCTGAAAGTTGATAATGCAGTTAAGCTGCTAGATTAAATATAAGAAGATCAGATACTTGATATTCTTTGTCTGTTCATGGTGATCTTTACCACAATGTTGTAGTCTTTTTTCCCATCTTCTCTGCCTCTGTACTAAAAATTTCAGATCAATGGGGCTTGACTCAAATGAATATTATTCTGGTAGAATAGTCCCTAAAATTCAGAACATAAGAGGTAGAAGGAAGGGAAATGCAAGGACAGTGAGAAGAAATATTTGCTGTACTTGTTTGAGGAATTTAAATCAAGCAAAAGGCTATGATCTGTTACGTGGTTAAGCAAATCCAGTATCAAACTCTTAACCTAATTAGTTTTCGTTGTATTTTTTTAATCATGAGGCCTTTAAATAGCTTTATTTTTGCTGGCTTTGAATAACTTTTATTAAGGCCCTTTTATATTTTCTTTGATAATGTTTTGTTAAAATAGTTATTTGATGAACAGCAGAATTAATGTCGTTTGTAATTGTATGTTTTTGACATGTTGTTCTTTCTTTACTTCCATCCATTTGCCCAGTGCAAGATTTTTGTTGTTTTTTCTATTAAATATGTGGTGTTAAGAATTTAGTAGGATCAGCTGATAGCATGTGATAGTAAAACCTTGTTTTGGTTAGAGCCAAATCAAATCATTCAGGCTTCAAATCATTCTGTGGTTTCTGAGCTAACCTTAATGAAGAATGTACTGTTAAAATACTGTAAGTTCTTTTTAGAACATTTGTTCTTTCAAGGAACTTTCTGACCATTACATCACCCTGCTTTTTGTGCGTTGTATTAATTTTCAAGAAATTGTGCTGAAACTTGCAAATTCATATTACAGTTCTGATGTGCCTGCTTTGCACCTCGCTAGGCCTTTGTATTTTCTGGTGTTTCTGTCTGTGTTGGGTAGGTTCCATTCAGAGAACAAGATTATAGAGCAGATTGTGTTTTACAGCTGTCCTAGTTGGAAACATATCTGACACCATATGAACCATTTAAGTGTGCCATCTAGAACAGTCTGCTTTGTCTCAAATCTGATCCCTGAGCAGTCTGCAATACTCTATTCCAGCACCTACTGGAGTTTTCACTACATGAGTGTGAGGCAAAAAGCAAAAGTGCTGCTTAACCGTTTTCTTCTGCTGTGGGGGCGCAAGACAGATTTTCACAATCATGATAGTTTGGCAAATGTCAGATCCAACAAACATAATGGTAAAACAGGAGATACATAGGCTTGCTTGCTTGTTTGAAGTCCTTAGGTCTTAAGCATTTGGGAAGGCATTCCTGCACTCTACTTCTGTTTTTTTTTCTAGTATCTTTTTCAAAGACATGAAATGGGAAGCCAGAGAGGATTTGAGACATTCTAAAGTATTTAGGGCAAGTAGCTGTCAGCTTTTTATTTCTGAGGTGGCAAATTAGACAGAAATTTGACTGTAGATTGATCTGGATGATGACTGATCTTCTGGAGTTGCATAGCCTTGACTAAGAAGTGAGATGAGTGTGTTTACTTTCAGGAGGTTGGTGTTTGCATGGATGCTATTAGTTTTCAAGATGTTGGACTGTAAACTCAGATGGTTTATAATGTTTTTAAATTTCATATTCTAGAAAAGAGAATTTAACCCTTTGGGTTTGTTAAGTCTTGTTCTGTTATGTTTATGGTTATATTAGGAGCAGTCAGAAATGCTCTGAAAGCTTGTAATCTTGACTTACGTAAGGCTACCAGAAGGGTTTGTAATGCTGAACTGAAAATTAAAAAGCAAACTAACAGTTTACTCATTTTCTTCTTTTGGGGGAATGTAAAGAAGGGATTGGGAATTGGTTGTCAACTTTTTTTGAATTGTGGTACTTTGGGTTTCTTTTCATTGTTCATAACAGGACATATGGCAAGATAATATTTCTGAGAAATAGTATTATTTGGAATGCTCTTTCACATCATTTTGTCTAGTGCAATTAAAATTTCCAAGCAATTTGAAAAGCACAATTTAAGCACTGTATTCCAGGCAATTTGAAAAGCACAGTTTAAGCACTTTATTTCCGTAATTGGAAACAGTTTGCGTCATAAACATACTGTCTGTTAAAAGTTCTGTGATTTTTGAACATTTCAAGCATAGTATTGTGTGTCCTGTCACAGCAGTGTGCAAGATAATTCTTAGGGTTTAATGATCTCTGAAGGAGCACTGTATTATTGATCTACTGTATCTTAATGTCAGCTTTTACTAGAGAGGGTAATGATAAGAAATCTTCTCTCCATAATTGCTGGTTTTACATAATAATGAGATAAAAGTCAAAAGGTAACAAAGGAAGAAACCCAAGAAATGCTAAGATACACTGGTGAATGAGAGTCCTGTTGAGATATGAGTACCTGAGACTTGTTCATTTTTTCTTTTTGAAATGTGTTGATTTTTTTTAGTTACAACTCATCTTGCATCCACAAATTTGTTGTGTTTACCCTTTTTTATGAAGGTTATCACTGAATTCAGCCAGTTCACATTTTGCCCCTTAAATCATATTGAAAAAGGTAATATTATGCCTTAATAAAATGAGAGATGAAAGTATAAAAATAGTTATAAATGGTTACAAGTAATTTTAAAAGGCAGTGTCTTTTTGCAGTACAGGGTTGAGTAAAAAAATCTTTACCTTTTCTTTCAGGAAAAAAAATTGTGTATATTCTTATGTGTCCATTTCATTATAAGGCCAAATGTTTTTATGCAAGGATCCTAATTATGTGTATTATTGGCTCAGATATATTTTAATTCTTGGTGTTGTGTAAAATTAGGACACCACATGTTTTACCTAAGACTGTACAAAGACACCAGAGTCTTTTCTTAAGCATTTTTCTGTATGTTTGCAGTGAAAATGCTCAGAATATATCTGGCCCTGTTACTGTGGTACACGGCAGACGCTTTCACCATGCACACGCACAAACAACCGTAGTAAAAACAGCAGCCCAAAGGTAAGACTAATTACATTTGTTTCTCCAGATGTTTCAATTGTAAAAATTCTCTCTGGTTTTGTATGCAGTGGTTTTCCTTATGCTATGAAGTGTTTTAAGAAAGTGTAAGTAATCATATGGATGCATTCTTGATTATGAGCTTTGACCTTAATTACTAAAGTTTCATAAAACCGTTTAGGAATTACTGTCATATAATACTAGAATTAAGTAATTTTGAAGAACACTGGCAGGTAGTAGGAAAGCACCTGCTAATATAAATATTTTGAGAAAATACTTTGAAATACACAAACAGAGTTTGCAGTAGAAATTCACATAACTGACAACTTGATCAGCAAATCACTAAGTCACAGCAACTCCAGCTTGTGTAAGACCCATGTAAATATTAAATTATCGATCTGAAGATTGTATATGGTCTGTAAATATAGTGTAAAATATTGGAACATCTAACAGAAGCAAGGTTTTGCATCTATGTAAATGATTTTTAGAAAGGATGACTGGAAACCAGGGTATCTTACTGATGCTGAATTGAACTTCATTGTTTTGAAACTTAAAACCCTACCAGATTCTGTAAATTGCAGAGTTGGTTCTAGGTGTGTTTTGGACTCTGTGTGTTTCACAAACATGAGATAGCAACTGTTTTAAGGAATTTTCTTTCAAAGTTTATCCATTCAGAGCTCTTTTTGTTTATGAATTTTGTGGATTTCCAGCATCCCTCATGAGAGCTCTATCCTGTCTACATTTTGTAGTTTACCTTCTCTGCCACCTTTTTTCTTCTCTGTTTTTTAGTATAGATTTTTTAGGGTGGTAGGATCATATACAGGCATTATCCTTTTTTTTTTTTTCATCTTACTTTCCTCAGTTAGGTTTGCTGATTTCAGGAAAAGAAAGCTCATAAACTATTGTGAATGAATGATGTGATCCAGACATGTATTAATCTGGCATTGAATAAACAGACTGAAAAAGGAATTCTGCAGTCACAAAATAAGAGACATATAGAACAGTTTGGGTTGGAAGGGACTTTAAAAGCCAACTGGTGCAATCCCCTACCACAAGCAGTGTTTCCTTCAAGTAGATGAGGTTGTTCAGAGCCCCATCCCACCTGACCTTGAATGTTTGCAGGGGTGGGGCAGCTACCACTTCTCCAGGCAGCCTGTTTCAGTGTCTCGTCACCTCATTGTAAAACACTTCTTTCTTCTATCTAGTCTGAATCCACCCTTGTCCTATTGCAACAGGCCCTGGTAAACTGTTTGTCCCCATCTGTCTTTCAGGCCCCCTTCAAGTACTGTAGGCCACAGTAAGGTCTCCCAGAGCCTCCAGTTCTCCAGGCTGAACAGCCCCAACTTTTGGAGCCTTTCCTCACAGGAGAGTCGCTGTGTTATCTTGTCCTTGAGCACTTAGGCTGTTGCTGCTTTCTGTTTCCAACAGTACTATAGTCTGTAAATGGTATATAGGCATATATATGGTATATAGGATGGACATTTCCTTCCCCTTAGTAGTAGCACATGCAGTAGTAGGTATCTCTCTTTCAGTTCTCTACATTTCTTGTCATCAGTGCAAGGCTGAGGGCTAAAAAGGATTGGCAGGTTTTGCCTTGAGTTAAGCTAAAAGATGGGGTTTATGTTATCACTGTGGTTTTGGCTGAATCAGCTTTTTTCTGAATGTTCTTTTTCTTGCATGAAGTCCTTTTTAGAATATTTTTGTTCAGTGTTGCATTGAGGAAAATGTGAGTCATCTTTAAGCATTCACACTCTTACCTTTCTGGTTGGTTTTATTTGTGTATGTTTGTTTGCTTTTGTTTATTTGTGGGGATATTTTTGGGAGGAGTTGTTTATTTGTGGGGTTTTTTGTAATTCTGAAGGATAAAATTTTGATATGCAGTGCTAATGAAAATTATTTGAATTGAGCAAAATCATGCAAGACTGCCTTGAATATTGACTTAATAGTATTCCTGTACTTGATTGAGCTTTGCTTTGAAATGGTTCTTCAGACAGCCAGTCAAAATGGATTCATCTTACAAAGTTCAGTGCCATAGGTTTCTTCAACCTGCTCTAGAGACTCTTAATCTTCAGGGGGTATTAGATTTGCCTGCATGCCTTTCTTGCCTGTGGGATTTACTTCTTTATAAGCCTACAACGTAATGTGAAGAAAAAAAGGATATAACGTGCAGAGAGAAAACTAATGCATAACATAAACAAGCTGAATATTGTGTGAAGTAATTGGATAGTAGTCATCTTGAGTGTTCTAAATATGTTTTCTTTTGGATTGTTGTTGTAGTTCATTTACATTAGCAGCAGACAATTAACTCTTATGCTAGGAATATTTTTGGATTTTTAAAGGCAGGAAATAGTCATAACAATCCCAAGCAGTATGTTTGTTACTGGAGGGTATCAGAACCAGCATGATTTAATTGACTGAGGGTGAGCTTTACATAGGAACTTTGCAAATGTTTAATTCCAGTAGCTTCTGACTCAACTGACTGCTTTTTAAAAGCTTCTAAATCTGTTTCTGAATTAGTGGATTGAAAATTAATAAAATATGGATTCCTGACAGACTTTTTTTTTAATAAAGAAAGGAAGAGAGGTTACAGGGCTACTTGATATTGAAAACACAGGTTTCTGAGTGAGAAAGCAATAGTCAGAGAAACACCAACTAAAATAGTACTATTTAAAGCTGACCATAATATGACATTCCAGGCCATATAAAGTGGGTAATATATTTTGGTCATATGTTTTTACTTGTGTAGGAATTTTTTGATATCCTTTTTTGGCTAGTCTTTACTTACATTAGGCAATAGTGAGTTTAAAAGTAAATGCTGGTGGTGATTAATCAGAAAGGACTATTTGCAGAAAATGTGAGTGGCAAACCAAGAATAAAGTTCTAGGTATATATCAAGACAGAAAAGCTGATAGCATGGAAATTGAGCTCTAAATTGTTTCCTATGCTAATTTGCAGGTGATGCAAAGTTAATGTTCTGTTAATTTTTTGCATTTGTGGATTGTTTTATGGCGTGGCGATCTGTAACCACGTGGGGAAGATTTTATCTTTATCTATATAACCTAATATATTGTCCTTAAATCAATGGTAGGTTTTTGAAAGGTTAGCCAAAAATAAAAACATTATTAAATGTGTTGGGCAATTTTAGTCTCTGTCATTGACATTACAGATTCTGTTAATCACACTGGGTTCTTTGCTGGGGATGGTGTCACATGGAACAAGTTGATTATGAACTCAGTTATAATCTCTATCAAGTTGAATTTTTATATGATTTGTACTGCATTTCTTATCTCCAGTTTTTTTTTGCGCATGCATGTTAATTTAAAGTCATGAGTATCTGTTGCACTCATATGAAAAATATGGTTCTAGCACGACAAAATTTGGTATTTCAAAATAATATTATGATAAATATTAATGGTTTTTCCAGTGGAATCTGGAGATTAAATTAAAATTTGTTCATGTCTGATACAACAAATTTTCAGATATAGCTTGCCCTAGTGTTGTAGTTGGTTCACACTATTTTGCTTCATTTAATGGATGCATAGTTCTGTCTTATGCTATTGACTGATTGTTCTTCCAGACCTGGCATTGAAATAGCATGTACCACATGTTTAACAAATCTTATGCATGAGCTGCATGAAGCACTTGGTAGGGATAATGATCAATCTAGAGTTCCTATCTCTTAATCTTCCTGAGGTATAAAAGTGAGAATTCCTTTAAATGCATTATATTGGTGAGGAATTTTAAAACAAACAATTAAGGCATCTAATGTAATGACAGTGCATGGTATTGTGCATTCTGGAAGTTTTTTCCTGCCTTTAAGTTTCCTTAGCATTAGGTATGTGTTCCTTAACAGGATGACTCTTTGAGCACCTGTAAACAAGTTACATACAAGTTACAACAAGTTATATGTTAAGTGTGCCAAGGATGCAAAGATGTAGGATATGTCTCTGTCGACATGGTTTGAATCTGAATGCATTGATAAACTGGGATGTGACCTGGACAGAAGCAGTGTTTATTGTCAGTAAAGGCTGGCTCCAGCTGGGAGCAATTCTTCTCCATCTTCACACAGCACTGGCTCGTTACCTCCCCACCCCAGTTTTAAGTTGCCACCGTAACATTCAGTTTTGAAGTCCTTTTACTCTCTTTCCAAAGCAATATGGAGATGGAATGTACTTTCATATTGCACTCTGTAGGATTATCAGGACTGCATTCTTACCTGCTTTGCTTCCACTCCTGCTGTTTTCTGAGGAACAGGAAACTTAGTTTCTTCTATTCTTCTGAATGTACTGTTTGTGAAAAGGAAAGGAAGATGAGATTTTATTTCTGTGTAATATCATTACTCTGTTTAGTTTGGCTGAAGTAAAACAGGAAACAATTTGAATTTGTTCCGGTTTAGAATACAGTTAATGTAATCCATGTATGTTTGTTAGGAAGTTTGTTAGGCTTTTGATGTTTGGGAGGAACAGTCACGTAGCTTAAAAGCTTACAGCATTCCATATTGCAGACTTCGAAAAGACAGAAGACATGTAGATGCTATTTTCCAGTTGTCTGTGTGCTAAGCTTAGATTTATTTTTATATCAGTCTTATACAAAGGACCAGAATTGTGAGCATCAGCATTCATTTCTGTGTTAACTGATGTTAATGGAGGTGCTTGTAAAACTAGTGGCCCTAGTTCCTAGGTTCTTTTGGCAGGTGTTTTTTTTTTTGTCTTAATCTCAGAAGGAGGTTTCAATTTATCCTTCTCTAGCCTTTCCATGTCGTTTCTTAAATATTTAAGGACTGCTGCTGAAATTTATTTCTCAATTTAAACACTTATGTGCTTTTTAATAGTTGGAAACAAGTTCTTACATGTTTTTTTTTCTCTTTTGCATGGCTGTCAGGGATTGTTTTAGTGGTTGACCTCTGTCTTAGAAGTCTTTTCCAACCTTAATGGTTCTGTGATTGGAAGTGAGGCTTGATAATTTGTGTATTAGAACTCTATCTGATTGACTTCTGCATTGCAAGTGAATTGAGATGACCAGGTTAAGTTCACAGTTAATCAAATTTTACTAATTGAAAAAGAGACAAGTCAATGTATTTAGACTACTGACTATTGCCTGTCTGTGAAGTAGTGGTTGTGCATTTCTAATTACTTTGTGGAGAAAAAATGTGGTGAAAAAATTATAATGCTTGTTTGAAAATTAAACTGGTGAGTGAAAGACAATGAAATGGTTACAATTTATATTTAATAACTTTTGCATTTAGTGATGTGCAACACATGTGGGGCTTTACATCTTATGTGTTTTTTTCTTTTTTCATATTTTAAGCAATCTGGACCGAAAGGAAAGGTAAGCTTACTGTTGATCAAATGAGCATGGCAATAAGCAATAAGAAAATTAACTGATTGAGTGCTATATTAGTGCTGCTTAAAGAATGTTCAATCCAGTCAGTCATATCTGCTCATATGTGATAGGGGTTGATTGCTTTTAGTTCTGTTTTTATGGTTCACTTACTTGCTTTTATTGAAAAAGGACTTTTACATCCATCTCTAAGTAATGCTTTGTTATTGTGAATTTTAGGTAGTTTTCCACAGGAAATTTATTTATATATCCAATCCAAAATTGCATAAACATTCTCTGGATTTTAAGAATTCAGTGCTAATTCTTTTTGTAGAGCAGCAAACTTTGTGTAACACAATAGTTCTAAAGCATCCTAGTAAAATGACTCTGAAGCTCTTAGTAGGCTATTTTACAGCTTTCACTCTATCATCACAGCTTGGTTTGAATTGCATTAAAGGTTTTCATTGCATTACTGTATATTTTGTTCATGAAGTGCATATGTTAAAGCAGTTAACAGAAAATGTATAGCAAAACCTGACACACTGGGTTTTTATTGTTCATTTCAGGCTAATTTCTCACTTGTTTTAAGTCTGGTTTATTGCTATTAATATTTTGGTAGCAGTCTGAAATACCATACATTTTTTTTTTTCATACATAGCTTAAATTTGTATGTTAGTGGAAATATTTTCTTGATAGTAATGAACTCACTGAGTTTTTGTAAATATTCTGTCTGTGTAGGGGGCTGTTGGCAGTATGAGCTTGATATCAGGTTGAATTGTTTAAAAGTATATATAATGTTTAACTAATAATGATATAAATAGCACAAGTTCTTTTTTAATTCAGGATTTTCTCAATTTATTTCAAATTCAGAAAATCAAGGCTTTCTGCTTTACTGCCTTTAGTTACTTTTTAAAAGAACTATCAAATAGATACTCATCAGCCAGTTCGTGTCACTGTGTGACATGGAAGAAAAGGTTTGAGTTCCATGCTGGTGTGATCGTAATTTTCTCATGCGGACACCTGCTGCTTCTCATCCAGTACTACTGGATATGTTCCTTTTTCTTTGCCTGCTTTTTGTTGTTGTCCTAGCAGGGGAAGATGATGTAGGCAGGAGCTGCTAAATTTAGCTTTAATCATTATTGCCATGATAAGTACAGCAGCAGCAGCTCCTGACTTTCTGGGCCAAATGGGGTTGCTGACCTGTGTTCTGAAAACCGTATTCCCTGTGCTGCTGCTTCTCTTTTCAGCCTTCAGTTTTTGTACTCTGCTCTTCCTCTAACACATACTGAAGGTAAATCTCACCTCAGCAGCCTTGTGCTTCAATCTTATTGTGCTTTTACTCTCTTCTTGTGTAATAATGTAGAAACCAACAGCCTGCCTGCAGTGATACATCTCCAAATAATGCATATAGAAGCAGAGGAAAGGCTGAATAAGGCAGCCTCTCAAAGAGCCAGGCTGTATATTAAATACAGCTCTCGTGTAAGCCTGCACCTCAGCAAAATTAGGAGTTGGTGCAGCCTTTTTGATGTGGCTTGTAGCAAATCGTAGGTAGCACTCCCAAATTCTCAGATCCAGATGTTTCTTCATGTTTATTTGCTTTCTGACATAGAAATTGTGGGCCTGCCC
The DNA here is from genome assembly GCF_029582105.1 of Oenanthe melanoleuca. Classification (NCBI taxonomy): domain Eukaryota; kingdom Metazoa; phylum Chordata; class Aves; order Passeriformes; family Muscicapidae; genus Oenanthe; species Oenanthe melanoleuca. Next base: position 29,724,316 of record NC_079336.1, read on the forward strand.
CTTCCTCTCATTCCCCCCCCCCCCGCATTTCTGGGTTTTTTTTGTTTTTCTAGAGAAGGATTTTTAAGTGAAAATGTCGCTTTGTCTCAAGAGTTTCATAAAGGTCTGTCTACCAGGCCAATATGAAGATACTAAGGTCCAATTCCATCAGCAAGAGAATATAGCAGTAATAATGAATGTTTGCTGAAAATACAAAATCAGTGACGCCATTCTGTCAGGGCCAAACACGCTTACTTACAATATTATAGCATTTAGCAATTAAAATATGTCAAAAGTTCATTATGCTACACAATCCAGACTGCCTCAATATTTCAGTTCTGTGTGTTGCAGAAAAAGTGTAATTTTTCTGGTTCCCATAATCAGTGTTTTGCTGTTTGATGCTTTACTACTTCCTGAGATTGCTTTTTATCAAATACTTGTCTTCCCTTGTACTTAAAGTCCGTATAATCTAGGAGCTAAACAAGTTGCCTAAAATTGTTTCACATCTCTGAGCATTGTTTTTTTTAACTGTTAGATACAGTATATAGGTAATCTTGCCTCTTGATCAGCCAGTTTAATCTCTCAATTATTCCCATTGAAGTGGAAGACTTAGTTTGGACAGGGTTTAATGCCTTAAAGAAGGCATTTGTTTAGAAGTGCTGTATGTTCTTAAATCTGTTCTATGATTTTTTTTTTTCCTTTTCCAAATAGTCCTTTTAAAGGTATATATAATGTTTGATTTAAAAAACCACCAGTTTCCCTTCTGTTTCTGCACTCACACACAATTAAATGTCTCCGTGTACTAGATATTTTACTGGAGAAGGTATTAATGGATCTGCGATCTCCTTCTGTGCTCAGAAGGAAAACTTTGTTTTCTAGTCTGTAAAAACTTTATGGTAGTGTGCTATCCCTTTTTCTTTGTGGATTTTTCAGGAAAGAAAAGTAGTAGAAGGTACCTAAAGTTGCTGCCTTCTTGTGGAAGGGCTGTCACTGTCTCCAAGAAAGCATTATTTTTTATTTTTTTAAGTTTAAATTTAAAATTAAATAGTCTTTAAAGTTGCCTTCACTTTTCTTTCTAATTCAAAGCAACTTCAAGCTTGACCTTGAATTGCTAACCACACTAAAGTGTGTTGCGAAGTGTCAGTTGTCTTGGAGCTGGTTTTTGTGACTTGGGTTTGGGTGCTACTGGTGCATTACTATTGTGCATATATGAGTTCTATATTATGGGAGAAGAAAGGTACACTTTTTTTTTTGCTACTGCTTCTGTATTCTTGCAGGTGTGGCTGTTTAATAGCTATAAATACAAGTCTATCCTGCTAACATAAAATTCAGACAGTGGTACATAATGCTAGTGTATTCTGATTTATTGTAAAAGGATTATTTAGCCTTATATGATAAATAATGAATTTATCATCTTAGTAAGATGAATATATTTTGCATATTAAACATGTAATATAAATGTATGATTCTTAGAAGAAAAATTATAACATAGAAATGTCCAGAGACCTTAAATTGTCAACTAGATTTTAAAAGAAATTTTAGTACTCTAAGTCTGCCGTATCATTTGCTTTGTTTGCTTTCAGTTAAATGACAAATAGCTTCAATATTGTTTCTGTTAAATATCATTTAAGTGTTATGTATTTTAGACATCTTATTGAAAATAATTTTTCTAGAAGTAATTGTGTTCAAAACAAGACTTATTCTTGGGAAATACTAGTGAAAGCTAATAATAACACAACAGCTTGCATACCCTTACTGCAGTGTTTGTATTTTTCAAATCTAAAATGATGTTACAAGGTTTTTTTACCCATTAGAATGCCATGAGCATTGGTTTTGATAGTACAGCTTCTCGTGATGATGAGTTTGAGCTGCCTTTTATTTCCACTAATTCTGCCTTAGACTAATTTCACATGATTTGAATTTTTTAAGGAAAATTATCTAAAAAAATAATGTTTTTAATTTATAATGAATATTCGTACTGATTTTCCAATTTTGGTTCAATTTTTGTGTGTCCATGTATTAAAAAATTTTCTGGGGGAGCAGGACTGTTTCAGAAATACATTTGACACAATCAGTAAGAAATAAATTACCTAATCTGTCATCTGCGATACGTTTGCCAGCAGTCATGATAAAGTGCTATGACATCTCTACATTCTGAGTAGCTGTGCTTGTTTGTCAATCCTTCTTTCTGCCAGAATTTTCTTTAAAGATGCAGCCCATCAATACAGTCAAATGTGTTTGGTATTAGGTAAGAAGTGTCCCAAAGGGCATTGTAGATTAATCATGTTCCAGAGATGTTAGTTATTAACATTATCTAGAAACGCAGAAAATTCAAAGGTTTTATAATTTGAGGCATTAAGAAATGCTGTGCTGAAAGAAATAAAATCTTATACCTTCATCTAAAGTCTGCTTCAGCCATAGCCAAATTTTTTTGTCAGATGGGTCCTCAAAATTTAGCTGTTAGTAGAGATGTTACTGCCTGCAGCTGTTTGCTTTGTGCTTTTGCTGTTGATTAATGTTCTTGTAATCAGAGGTAGCAGTATGGGACATATGTGACCCATTTGCAGCCCAGTGCTTAACTTTCCAATAAAACCAGTTTCTGGTGAGTTTGTTGGCAAGGCTTCCTGTGTTTCAGATGTGTGCCATCCTCTGTTATGACAAGAATAGTGATCTGTAGCTGCAGGACTCAGTAAGCACTGAGAAAGAAAAGTGCTACAAACAGTAACCTACATGAACTGAGCTTCAGGAGTCTTAGTTTGCTATTAGCATGATTTAATACACATGTGTGTAAACTGAACACATCTTTCAGGAGACTCAGATCTTCCTGTAATGCCATATATTACATTCACTTGCACAAAAATATGTGATACCTATATTATGCAAGTTATACCAACAAAAGACTTATTATCCAGTAATTTGTCTATATTACAATATTTAAAAAACAAATATATAGGAACCATGTCTGCTGTGTTGTTCTTTCTGGTTTTTGACCACAATAGTTTTTGACATAGGATCTCTTTCCTCTGGTTTGTATCTTCTCTTCCTGTTTTTTAAGTTGTGGAACTTGTGGAATCTACTTTAATAATAAAATAATAGTTGTTTCTATTCTTGGCTTGTAAAAGTATCTCTCTTGTATTTCATGAGTGAGGAGGAGGAGAATATGCAGGCTTTAATATTTGGAAACTTGAGTCCAAAAGTGACAGACTCCAGAACTATTGATTGTTATAGAGCAAATTTAGATCAGAGACACTTCCAAGACATGTACTGTGGCTGTTTCTGTCATTCTGGTAATACTTTTTTATGTGTACAAAGAGCATGTAATAGGAGAAGTTACTTATTTGTAGCTTTTAGATACATTTCAGGTTTGTTTTCTTCATGTATAATTGTGGCTAAATTATAATGGTGTCTGTTAAAAGAACAACCATACATCTAATTCATTTTCCAGAAAAGAATACCCACCTCAGCTTCAGAAAGTGGAGGCAGACCACATTAGATTACCAAGGTCTCAAGAAGTGGGTAAGTTAGAGTTCTCATTTCTTCTGAGCAGAATAATTTTTTTGATACCTGATTGGGGTGGGTGTTTTGCCAAATGTTATATGACCTTTAGTATATCTACTTACAGCCTTAGATCGTGTTATTTAGTTTTGTACAAGTTTGTGCATGAAGGGACGGTTTTACCCTTCTTGACAGATTTCTGCAACTAGTTCAGTCATGTAATAATTTTAAATTAGGCATAAGTTATTTTAAAAGCAACAGAAATAGGGAAAACTTAGGATCATAAAATTGGAGATAGAACAGACCTCTGGAGTTAACTAGTCTGAGCCCAAGCCCACAGCTTGATTGTGAATTACTGATGAGGAATTTCTGTAGCAGTGTTAGTGGAAGAAAAATGTGATGTAGTAACGAGCATTTGGTATGAAGTGTACTCATACACTGAGGGAGCTAGTAAAAGAACCAGCATCAGCTCTGTAACCTCAGCTGGAACATGCCCTTACATTATTGTTAGGGAACGCTGATAGAGGTGCAGTAGAAAAAACATCGTTTGGTTTCAGGTGGAAATTGTGAAATTGGGAAAGAAAATGCCCTGTGTTTTGTGAAACATTGTTAGTATAGATACAGTCTGTAAACCTGCTGTTCAGCTGCATAGTCACCTGCACTGGCAAGTTGTTCTGCTGCACCATTTTAGGTTAATGTTAAGTAGATCTTCAGCAGTACTACTCTGAAGTAAGTTAAGTTAGGGAAAAAAAAACATCTATTAATAATTCTTATTTGAAAATTATCCATTCTTTAGTTTTGAGGTGTCTTCTCATAGTGGGATGTTTGTGAGACCATCAGTATGTATATGGAAAAAACATATTCATATCTGTTAAAAAAATACAGTCTTAAAAAAGTTCCAATATAAAGACTGCAATTAAGGGAATATAAATAGTACTTCTACATGAGAACAATTAATGTCTTGTACAACACATTCCATTTTTAAAATGCACAGTGAGATTTAAGTCATGAGTTTCTGTGTTCCTATACTCTGACAGCATTTAAATAAATGTCCCAGTATAAACCAGGATATGACAGTATAATTCACTATACTGTGTCTTGTGTTGAAGGAGTAAATCTGTTGGTTGACCCTTGGCAGTGCTCCCAGGTGGCCGAGAAGGCCAATGGCATCTTGGCCTGTATCAGCAATGGTGTGGCCAGCAGGAGTAGGGCAGTGATTGTGCCCCTGTGTTAAGTGCTGGTGAAGACCTTGAGTGCTGTGTCCAGTGTTGGGCCCCTCGGTTTGGAAAGGACATGAGCGTGTCCAGAGAAGGGCAGTGGATGCAGTGGAGGGTCTGGAGCACAAGTTTTGTAATGAGCAGCTGAGGGAGCTGTCTGGAGAAAAGGAGGCTTAGGGGAGACCATATTGTTCTCTAGAACTACCTGAAAACATGTTGTAACCAAGTGGGGGTCAGTCTCTTCTTCCATGTCTTAGGTGAGAGGTAAAAGCCTTATGTTGTGCCAGGGGAAGTTCAGATTAGAAAGCAGAAAAAATCTTTTCACTGAAAGAGTGTTAAGGCATTGGAATAAGTTGCCCGTGATGGTGACAGGGTCACCTTCTCTGGAAGTGTTCAAGAGGCTTCTGGATGTGGCATTTGGGGATATGGTTGAGAGGTGATTATGGTGGTGTCAGGTTAATTGTTGGACTTGATGATATTGAAAGTCTCTTCCAACTTTGATGATTATGTGAAATCCTAATTACACAGAACATTTCCAGTTATTCTAAATGCATTCACTAGTAGTTTTGTAGTAAAGCTTTTCATCAGCATAATCTAGCATTCTCCCACTGTTTTTGGCAGCAGATCCTCCACTTGGTTTGCAATGAAGTTAGCATAGATTTGCAAATCCAAAGCCTCTTGCAAAGATAAAAGATAAAAATTGTCAGTGAGTGACCTTGTAATAGTATTACTAAAACTACATTTTTGAAGTTACTTTCAGGGATCATTTTTTTATTCACACAACAAATCATGAGGTAATTGAAGCAGTGTAGTTTTTTTGAAGTTTAAAAATGTGTTTATGTTTAGTTCAAGTTACTGTATGTAAAGAAGTAAGTTGATCATAATGATAGCAGTATATGAGTTGACATTCCTTGTTAATGTTTTTGCATCTTTTTAGACAGTGTAATGGAGAATACAGACGAGTCCGAATCAGAATCTGACATTAAGAGAAAGGTGCGACAGAAAGGTCATTGCAATTCATACCAGTCTGACTTGAGTCTGTCTTCTGCTACAAAAAAATGCTTAACTCAGTCAAAGGTGGGTCATATTTTAAAAATACGTAAACTTTTGTTGAACTTTAAAAGTTGTTGCATGCTTTAAAAACAGACATTCTGCAGTGAAACAGGTTGGTGTTTTAAAAATCTGTAGAGCTGGGAGGAAGATTTACATAATTTAAAAAAAGTTACGGTGATAGATTTAAGTGCTAATATTGCTGCTAGCTGTGAAATATTTCTTTTCTGATTTGAACATACAGAAGCTGCACTGAAAAGAAAAAGAATCTATTCAGTTGAATAGCTTTCTGATAAACCAGTGATTGATAGTTTTAATTTGCTGAAATAGAGGAACAATACTTTGCTCTTTGACAGATTTTTGTTTTCAGTGTCATGATTTTCTGTACTCAAAACAGTAAGGATAAAAGTATTGCAAAGGTACAAGTACTTTTTATTAAATTGCTCACTTTTTCAGTGAGAGTAATTCCTTAGGTATCCAAATGGCATTTTGTGGTCTACATGCAGCCAACCAGGAGTCAAGAGCTTGTTTGAATATCAGATGTGAGATACTTTGGAAATTGCTGTAGGGCTTTCTGTATTTTTTATCAGTTTCCCAGGCTACTGTGGAGGTTTCATAATGCCCACATACTGGTCAACACTGTTTGACTATCAAAGCAATACTTCCTGTAAGGAGATCTTGGTTTAAAAAAAACAAAATCAGAGATCTATGATTTTTATATATGCTTAGCTTTTGTTTGAAACACCTGGTATTGAGTCTTTGGCAATTCCATTGCTTATTTATTTAATTAATATGATGTTAATAAGAAAACTGGTTTAAAATTTTTGGCATGTGTTTGAAGTAATGGGGTGCAATTACTCAAGATCCTCCAGGTACTCTGGGTGCCTTCTCTTGAATATTTTTGATGTCAGACTGAAATTCTTCAGTATGATAAGCAGTATCTTTCTAAGAACTACATCCTGTAACAGCACTGAGGCACAACGCTGGTTTTCATGTCACTTGGTATCTCATCCCACAGTTTTGATTTTTAGGGTCTGATATATTTTATACACTTGAGAGTTTTTGCTTCTGTTTCTCTGCGGTATATAGAGCTTTGTTAAATTGCAGAAATTTTGTAAAAATGTGTTCTTGTATGATTTTTTCATCTTTAAATTTAGGGTTTGAAATTACTTCCCACACCTGGGGAGGTCCTCTTTTGGAGACATGTTCATGGCTCGGGGTGGGGAGAGGTGTAAATTGTGAAAGCTGTGTTTTGAAAGTAGATTCTGAAACTGTTTGGTGGGATGTAGGTATTTGTTGCCTTCATTAGTTCACAGTACAGTGGTTATGCCATTTGAGTTCAGTGCTTCAGGAGACAATAACGTGTGTGGGAGCAAAGGACTTACGGATAGCAAATCAAAATGATTATGCAGAATCCAGTTTATTGTTTACTTTTAACCCTACTTATACATTTTAAAACTACTACCCACATGATCACTCATTTTTGATTGGTGCCTCTATCTTGTCCACGCTCCCTGCATGAGCCTTGCAGGTACGATGATTGGTGGCAGTGTAGAATTTTACTGCCCACCTTTATCTTGGGTCTTCTTATCTTGGAACTCAGTTTTTCAGCTTCTTCTCTCCTGATTGAGTACAATTTATGTTTCAGTAGCCTTGAAGAGTTTCAGCAAGTTTGATAGACTGCAAAAAAACACTTTAAATGGCTCATCCAGTGCACCTGTTACAAACATTGGTCTAAACTAAGAAATATGTAGAAAAACAGCTAAGTATGTAGAAAAACAATTAAATGTGCAGAAAAACAGCTAAATATGGTTTGGCTGGTGCACTTGGTACAGATACTAGACTGTTCAGCTACATTGCTACAAACATGCACTAAATTTTCATCTCTTGAGATGTCCTGTATTCACTTTGGTACTCATTCTGTAGTTTCTATGTTAGTATTGAATCCCTCAGATTTGGAAGTCCAGGTTCTACACTTTTAATACAAAATTAATTGGGACCTAATAAATATGTGAAAAAACAAAAGACAGCTATTTTTGCAGGTATAGGATACATTTTCCCCTGTAGCCTCTGCTTGCTTCTTGGAAGTTTGGGGAACTCTTACTCCTCAAGTCCTGTTTTCTTCTCTGTGACAGTGACTCTAGAGTAATGTATGTACTTCGCCTTTTCTTCATCTCCCTTTAGGAGTGATTTTTCTGCATGCCTTGCCAGGCTGTTAGAAGGTCCCTTGGAAGGACAAATAGATTTGACTTACAAGGTTTCTTCTAATCCTTTCCAGCATTGCTCTGTGGGTCCTTAGGTGACTTTATTTTTGTCCCATGGAGCTGTTTTTACAGAAATGGTGTTACTGGACCATCTTGCTGATGGATATATGTATCTAAGCAGTGTTTTGTTTATGAAAGAAAATACAAGAAGGAAAATCTGAATTGTCCAAAGTTAATCACTTTTAAAAATTGCTGCAACTGACATTTGTTCCTTCTAGAAAATTTTTCATTTTCTTAAATGAAATAAAAAAATTAAACTGTGTTTTAATGTATGCTTTCTCTGCTTACTGTAATTGGTAATGTAATGTTGTCAATCTCCACTGGATATTAATATTTTTTTCACCAAAAGGATTTTCAAGCATTGGAAGAAGGATGCCCAGTGATGTGGTTGAGTCACCATCCCCTGATGTTTTTAGAACACATGTGGCATCTGAGGACATGGTTCAGTGATGACTTGACAGTTCTGTATTAATGGTTGGACTTGGTGATATTAAAGGTCTTTTCCAACCTAACTGATTGTATGATGCATTCTGAACAGAAATTAGGTGCAAGATCTGGAAATTGTCTTTCTGCTTACAATTACTGATTGTGTGTTTGTTTGTCCTTTAGCTTTTGGAACAGATTGATTATTCTACTGAATGCCCAAATTGTGGGAGGGCAAATGAAAATCAGACCAAATGCCGACATTGTGAAAGTGCTTCTCTAAAGGATTTGCAAAGAGTCTCCAGACAAACTGTGACGTTAAGTGAATCTGTGGGACCTTTGTCGCGTTCTTCAATACATCAGAATTCAGCAGGGCAAAAATCTTCAGGTACAGGGTTCAGCACAAAGAAGTTTTATAGTTCTGCTGTTGGAAAAGGTCCAACGGATATTCTACTGAGTAATGAGGTTGTAGGACATTCTATGTTACGACAGAATGGAAAAGTTGGTCTTATAACTGGGACAAAAAATCCTAAAATTACGGGAAGCTTAAGACAGAGGAGTACAAGACCATCTGAACTAAATGATCCAAGTAAGTACCTTTTTATGAATACAACCATTAGCTGGAAACACAGAATATTGTATAGTGAAGGAACTGTTTGTGCAAGTTTACATAACTAATGTTGCGTGGAAATTTTTGTGTGTGGGTTCTTGGGGAAGAGGGACAGAATTTTTAATAATTTCCTTTTCATATGCAGAGGTACTCTTAAAGATGAACATTAGGGAAAACAAAAATTTTGTGACTTTTTTGTTTGTTTGCTTTTAAAAATATTGATGTTTGGGGTATTGGAAAAAGCAGTATTCTTAGCAAAATTCCACCATTCATTGTCCCAAGAGGAAAGATAGTATTTTATTTTTATTTTGTGTTTTCTCTCCTCTTTTCTTCAGAGCTATTCATCTATTTAAATTTCATAATTTTAAAATGTTAATTTCTGTGGTTTCTGTGTAAACTCAGTAAGCAGGAAGGATGGAGTAAAGGAAATCATATTTCTGGTTCTGTGCTTAGTTAATTAGACCATGTTTTCCTACAGGTTTGAATGATTTCAGATAATTTCTCTTGTCAGTTTTTAGGTTGTCTTTCTTACTGTCAGTTCTTGACTGAACCAAGAAAAGTTCACTTCTCTCTAGAGGTGGAATAATGATACCCTTTTTTTTGTATAGTTAGTTATAAGAAATCAAAAACCAGGCAGAGAGTGCTTTCAGCTAGATTCCAAATAAATATTAGTAGAAGCATAATATAATGATACTTCTTTCACACTGCAGGACAATTAAATAAATTACTTTTAAGATATTACTTGAAATTTCTGTTGCAGAAAAATATAGTGGTTGAAAATGTAATATTTTCTGTTTAGTTGTTTTGTCTAGTGATGAGGAGGAGGAGGAGAATAGTGGCAGCGCTAGGAGCATGGAAAGCATTTCATCTCGTCCTGCAGATTCAGCCCGCTCCTCCCTACCTCCTTCTACAGGAAAGGTGGAAGCAGTATTAATGGAAAACAGTTGTGGAATAGAGCAGAGAATAGGTAGTATAACAATAGATACAGAAATTGCCATCACACTTGCAAGAAAAGCCAAGAATGAAAAAATAAATTTCTGTTACAGAAACATGGAGTGGTTGAGAATGTAATATTTTCTGTTTAGTTGTTTTGTCTAGTGATGATGATGAGGACGAGAATAGTGGCAGCGCTAGGAGCATGGAAAGCATTTCACCTCGTCCTGCAGATTCAGCCCGCTCCTCCCCAGCTCCTTCTACAGGAAAGGTGGAAGCAGCATTAAAGGAGAACAGTTGTGGAATAGAACAGAGAATAGGTAGTATAACAACAGATACAGAAATTGCAGTCACACTTCCAAGAAAAGCAAGAATGAAAGATCAGGTACTATTTAATGCTTTGTTTAAAAGAAAACAGAATCAAATAATAAATTGAATATGTAAAGGCTTGTTTTGCATTGTGAGAAGTTGACTATATTTGATTTTTTTTCTTATTCAGCAGTTCATCAAGTAGTCTCTCTGCATACTTAATAGTGGAAACATAAGAAAATGTGTTCATTACATTTTTACAAGCATTCATAATGATTTGAATTACACTGTTAACATAAATGCTTCTGTGTTAAGTGTTTACTCTTCGAGAATGGACAGGGATTCTCTGTGAAGCTCAAGGTCTTAGTTTGCAGCAAAATGTCAGTACCAGCTGTTGCCTGTTGAGACTTTATGAAGTTAAACATGAAAAGAGACACTGTATCAATAATGGCCCTTTAAAATGCTTTGACGACTGTTCCAATTAATAGCATTTATTTTAAGACTTTTGTGGTGGTGTTTGTGTTTTTTAGTTGAGTACTGCTGTAAGAATTGGATAAACAAAGACAAAAAAATACTCCACAAGCACACCTTAAGTGTGGCCAAAGGGGACAGTTTTCATACTGTGTTAAAAGCCATCTCAATAGTGAGCCATTAAGAAGAATAAATTCCATGTGGCAACTGGTAGTGGAATAATAGTGCTGATGAAAACAATTCTTGATTCGCTTGAGTTAGATTCAACGAGAGAATCCAATCAGATTTCCAATTCTTTATGAGTTAGAACACAAAAGTACTGATGCCAAAACCTTCTTGCTATGTTGAGATTCAGAAGCCAACATTCTAGTACTGTAGTTGATGAAATTATGGATGTTTATAATATGTTGTATAATTAGTCACCACTATCAATATGAAGCTGTGAACCTCCATCCTACAATAAAGCTGCGAGGCTCAAAGCTTGAATTATAAATAGTTTTTGAACTAAGTTATTCTGGCAGTATGTGCTGAATTAATTGAAAGCATTGCATTGTGAAGGCACTGGTGTCTGACTTCTGAAACTCTCCCAAATGCTTTTTTTTAATATCCGTATGTTCCTGCACTAGTCTTTATGTACCAGCTGTAATACTATATGCTAGATTATTTTAGAGTCTGAGTTTACTTCTGAAAATGGGGGGAAATTAAAAAAAAAATGGTGAAATATAACACAAATTTTGCATTGACTGAATGAACCTACCAAGATTTGGAGACATCACAGCAGTTTTGTTAAATATGATAGGAAATCCTTTATTCAGCTGTCTTTCTCTCAAAATATTCATTAATTCTTTACTGAAGAGGCTACTTGTAGCACCACTTCAGACTTGGCTGTTTTATTGTTCATCTGTGATTTGTTTTGGGCTTTTAATAATATTTAGCCAGTCCAGCTGACAAAAAAGGAAAATCTCTTTTCACCAAGAGGCCTAGGAAAACATTTTAATTACAGGGATTTAGAATCCCTACCTTCTCCAGTGTATAAAATGAAAGAATTATCCAAAAGTATATTTTGAATTATTGCCAGTATAGGCTAGTGATTCGGAACTGAAACAATTTCTGAGATTTAGTCTTAATAGAAACACTGAATCCCTTAGAATGTTTTTCAGTGGGAGTTTAATTGCATTTTGTCACTGAAAAGAATGTTTATTCATAGGCAGCTTTATGAAACAATATAAATACCAAAGAAAAGGCTAGTGTACAGAAAATCCTTCAACAAAATAGAGCAATATAAGCAATGCAAGAAATAAATATATTTATGTGCTGGCTATCAGCAGGCTTTATTTAATTTTAAAAGGGTTTTTTTTTTTAAGATGGTTCTGTTGGTTAACAGGATGCTTCATTAAGATTACAGCTTCAGTCTAGAGACTTTTCTTGAACTGGCGCCATACACCACATGGCCTTCTTTCAGTGTTTAGTCTTCTGACCTTGGAATCTATCCTAAAAACATCTTAGTAGTACTGTAGAGATGCCTTATGGAAGTTTGATTTGTTTTATTTATTTATATTTCTTGAAGACTGTACTCTGCTAATGTGGTAACGCGATATACTTCAAGAATTAGTCACCAAAAGCTTGGATTAACAAAAACGTAAAGAAAAAATTAAAACCGCCAGGTTTGTGGTGGTTTTACAGCATTAGTGATTTTTAAATAAATAATATATATTAAAAATAATGTCATTTTGCTAGACTGCAAAATGTTTGCAAAAAATAAAAATAAATTTGTTTTGGCAATTTAGAAGCACTATTTGTGATTTGGAAATGTCAATGAAGTGTCTACAAGTGTCAGTTCACCGTTTATTTTCTTCTTGAATGTTGCAATATTAACATCCTCGGGTGCTACTAATAGTCTTTTAGGAATTACAGATCTTCTCCATATGTTTGAGGCAGATGCTCTCATAAATAATCCTGTTGACCAACAATAAAATAGCTAAAAATTTAGTCATTAGTTTTAACAAGCTTGGTTTAACAATAAGCCTTAGTGAGACATTCTGAAACCTTGAAAATTACTTTTCAGTTTGGGAACATTGTGTCCAACACTCCAATAAAACGTCGCAAAGTTATTTCTCAAGAGATGGTAACTGAGGCTGTACCTCTAAATTATCAAAATTCCTGTGAAAGTGTCATTCTGAACTGCCGAAGTATACGAATAGGAATGCTGCGCAGAATGGTAGTGGAGCCTGTGATTGTAAGTAATCTTGCTCTTCCACAGCTCTCTTTTCAGGTTTTGATGGATATTGTATTTCTGTATTTGAACAACATAGTGTTTTGCCTTTGTCTGGGGAGCAGTAAGTTTGTCTCTAATTTCAGAGGCTGTGATTTCCAGAGAACCTCAAATTACTGCTCAGTTCTAATGTTCTAACATGCATTCTAGCTCTGATTCTTAATAGAAATATTGTGCTGCAGCACTCTCAAAAAACTTGTTTGCATACTGGGATGAGGTTATGGGCTAGCATTCGTTTGTTTAAAACATTGAAAACAACAGCTTCAAAAATGTTGATATTGATAGGTATGAGGAAGAAGCATTGTCCTAGAGGTGAATAATTTTGCTTCTACATAATTTTTTTTGTTGGCCTTGTAAGTTACATGGAGTTTTCAAGGAGATCTTGAATGCTGTATGCAGCCAACCACATAGAATGCATACTTCTTGCTGAAGTAACCACAGCAGAGATGTTACTTGTTCTTTCCACCTCTCTACAAGACACTATTGTTTGATTTGCCTAAATGCTGATAGATGCCATTTTCTTTTGAAGAAGTAGAATGTCTGTATTTTTCAGAGTATTGTGAATGTTTTTGAAAACTGAGTACTTCAGAAAGGTTTAAAGTTTAAACAGTCAGTATGACTGAAAGATACTAGAGTAGCAAAGAATATGCTTGCCTAGAGTTGTGCATTTTGTTTTTTCTTAAAACTTGCATTTTAAATATTTATTTTAAATGCTTATTACTTAAATACAAAGTCCATTGAAATGTGTTTGCTAACAGTTTAAAGACTTTCAGTAAATTAAAATTTGCAGAAGATATGAAATCTTACAATTGTGTTGTCTTTCAGTTTTGCCTGGATTATATTAAAATACGCTTAGAGAGTCAAGAAGGTGAGTGCATTTTTCATTTTATATTAGTACTCAATGTATTTATTTTGAATGAAGTAACTCTGTCAAAGGTATTTACAAGCAAATCATAATTAAATGTTCATACTAATTTTGTCATTTATGTAATAAATTATACTGGATATCTGTAGTCAGATAAGAGAAAAGAAAATGAAGAATAAAATTTGACCTAAACTGCCTGGTGAATAAAAGCCAAAATATTTTTGCATTGTCTCTGCCTTCTGCTGACAGAAAAGTCACCGTTTGTGACATGCGTACAACTGGGTTCTTCGTTCTGCTTCCTCTGATCTGATTCTGCTTGATCTAATCTTGCATTTGAAGACCTGTCAGTAGTGTGGTGATAATTGGCAAAGGTTTTCTGCCCATTAACAAAAGTGATTAACAAAAATAAAAAGCAAGAGTGACTCTCCTGTAAAATACTAGCTTTTTAACACTTTATTAGTTCTTTTATTTCAGTTGTGTTAAGTAGACAATAAAAACCAAACTGGTGTCTTAGACTTTTCCTGTCTAGATCTCTCTTGATAATTTTGTCTCTAGCCTGAAAGTTATACATTTCATGTCATTGAAAGAAATAGTGACATTATTTGGAAAGGATGACTTACAACTCCTGCTCTCTTTCCTTTCTTTTCTTTAGTAGGATGTTTTTCTGGGCCTGAAAAGCTTTTTACCTTTTGTTAATGTTAAGTTGCATTTTTAAGATCCAGTCCTATTGAATTTTGCTGTTGTTATTTGTAAAAGAGAACTATTTTATTTTGTAATTATTACATGCAGAAAGGTGTCTCTCAACCTGTAAAGATAAGTGTGGCCTTTGCTCAGTCAATTATTTATGTTGCCTGTAAAATACAGATGCATAGAAACAATGAATTTTAATGCTTCAAATGTATTTTTAAAAATAAGACACTGAAAAGCTTTGTATAATTTGTAGAAAATAGCTATCAAGTTTTAGTTAAAGCTGCTGTGTGGTAAAATTACTTCCACGGCACCAGATTCATCAGTAGCATAAAAATGGTGACTCGTTAAATGTGTGTCTGTTGGAGCACTTAGCATTTTACTATTTTTTCCCTTGTTTTTGTTTGTTTGTTTATTGTTGTTTTTGTTTGTTTGTTTTTGGGGGGGGGGTTTTTTGTGTTTTTTTGTTTTGTTTTGCATGTATATACACTTCTATATCAAATTTTATAAAGTACTCAATACTGGTATTGGCAGCATCAGTTGCAATGTTAAAATTTTACCATGTTTCTGACATGTCTTTTGAGGAATAAACTAGTAGTCCTTTGATTCATCAGGCAATCAGACCATTTCTCTGCATATGTTTATGCTCTTCTTTTTAACGTTATTTTTTATATGGGAACTTGGTCAAAGATAAATGTGCAAAGAAAACTTTACAAACTTACCGTAAAATGTGTCATAGCAATAGTTGCAAATTTAAATCACTGGAAATTGTAGGCGTTTTTTTCTGTGGAATAAAATATAAAGTTGGTGGGCAGAAAACAATTTGCTTCTGATACCTTTCTTGACTGATGATATCGGAATTTAGCCTGTCTTTTAAGATATGAAAAGCCATCACTTCTTGCATGTGTGTTAATTTCAAAGTGTTAAAAGCTTTTAAGAAATTTAGTGAGCACATAAGTGATTACTTGTTAAAATCAAGGGGAAAGCTGTAAAGGAAACTTACAGATTTTTATTATATTTTAATATGTCATTATTATCTCATAGAATCAGAAAGTGATATCAGAGAGATTAACCTGAAAACTTCAGAGCTTACTAAATGTGAATGGTGTAGTGTCCGAAAATTGCCAGTAGTTTTCCTGCAAACAGTACCTTCAACCTGTAGCAGTCTGAGAGATCAACTGAAAATGAGTAAAGATAATGTCTGGTACGAATGTAAAGGAGACAGTAAGTAAAACAATTTTAATCTACTATTCACTTCAAATTGTGTTTTCATGTTTTGGGTCATGGATGAGCGCATTAAGACTAGAAGGGTCATCATTCGCTGGGGTAGGTGTAGTGTTTTTTCAGGCTCTTACCTTTCCAGACTGGGAAAGACTACAGTTCAGAACAGCTGGGCATTGTCTTTGTCCAGAAACACACTACTTACAGGACTTAGTCGCTTAGTTTAGTTTAACTTTTTTCACTAATATTTGTACAGAATGTAAGCAAGTTGGTTTGGTTAGCTTTTGTATATGAGTCTTTACATTTATATGGCAGCTTTTGTAATACTTCTGCCTTCTGTGGTGTTCTCCTGACAGGCTTTAACTTTAGTAGAAACTGTTGCATAGGTTGTCTGGGTTTTTTTCCCTCAGCATATTTGTCATGATGTTGTGAGATAGACAAATATCTGCTTGCAGAATATGTGAATTAGCATCATGTATATTAAAATTAAATCTAATTTATGCATAATTTTCAAGGTCCTAGCATCTTAATATGCACACCTGTTAAATGTAACATTGAGTTCTCTTTTTCTTCAATAGGCTTTTCTTCAGATTAAATTTTGTGGTTATTTATACTTACACACAGTTTTGTACATACATGAATGCATTCAAATGGAGGAAGAATGCTTTGAACAATCTCAGAATTGAGTGCTCCCATAATACTGTATAAAAGTCTCATCCATGTTCTTTAAGAAGTATGAGCTGTAAGGAGTCTTATAATTACAGAAGTAATTGGAGAGCATGCTGGGGAGCTGGACAGAATTCTGGGAGCAGGAATTAGACCCCCAGGTGGACACAGGTGTTCATAAAAAAGGAAAAAGCTTCCCAAGTTGTCTGTGTGAGAAGTCCCTCCCTTGGCAAGGCTCTCAGCAGTGTCCCCACCCAGCACTTCTCCCTGATGCTGTGGCATGGAGTTTTATATCTAGCTGCTTTATTGCATTTGATATGCAGGAGCACCTTGTGATAACACAGTTGCTCTCTGCTTTGTAAGCAAGGAAATTAATTTAAGCCTCTATCCAGAGCTGTGTAAGCAATTGTGTGTAGATACCAGTCCCAAAACAAGCACCCAAAAGCCAGTTGAACATCTAAATTCTGTGTGCAGTGAATTGGAAATTGTGCTGCTGAAGAGTTATTTTTCACACGAGTTAGCATGTGGGGTTAAGAATGACCAAAGGGAAATGGTTATGCTTGTGTCTGAAATGGCTCTTACAGAAAAACAGGTCCTGGCAGCTCTATGTTGGGCAGTGACGTGAGACTGGGATTTGCAGCCTGAATTCTATTCCTTTTTCTGTGTTAAGTAATTCCTTTCAGTGCAATTTACTGCTTTTTGATTTTTTTAGATCATATAATTGGATCTAAAGCTGATTGATCTGAGTAATTATCTCCAACTTCTTCACAAACAGTGATGGTTTATAGCACAGCCTTCTAGGATCAGAGAGGAAATTATGCTGAATATACAATTTTTGAAACTGTAGTGAAACAGTAGGCTAGGAACTGCAGTAAGAAAAAAGTATTGGTAACAGAGTCTTACTCCCAGTAAACAGAGATGTTATTTCAAAATCTGTTTTGCATTAGTGTGATTTAAAAATTTATCAGATGTAATATTTAACATTTCTTGATTAAGGTAGAAGTTGAGTGCACTCTTTGATAATGCAAATAAGAAAGGTTTGGCAGTTAGTCCTTCTGTCTGTTCACATCTGTATTACTGCTTACATGCATTATCAGCAATGTGTACTAAAATTCCATTAAATCTGTTTATAATTGCAACATGCTTTATTTTATTTTATTCCTAAATGAATAATTTTCTCTCTGCTTTTTTTGCAGGTCCAGAAGAGCAGTACATAATTTTGATTTTTGAAACTGGTCTTGATCCTCATGCAAATTCAATATTTGAAAAAATAATTATGGACATTGGTATTAGAAATAATATTTCTGACTTCTTTGTGAAAATTTCCTTTGAAGAAGCCAATGCTAGGCTTGTTGCATTTACTAAGTGTTTGGAGGACAATTCCAAAGGAAGCCCATCTCACAGAGAAAGCAAAATAAAAAATGTAACTATGTTTTTGTTTTAGAACTAAGTCATTATATTATGTGGGTTACAAATACACTAAAGATAGTGTGTTAGTCAGCTAAAAAAATATTCCTTCAACTTTTGCTGGCTTTTATATTAAAATTCTCTGGCTGATCCATGGTGGATTATGACACTATGGGAAATAGTGTGTGCATTCACAAACTTTAGTTTTTAAGGTGTTTAGTTTGATTGTAAAGTTATACAATTGTCCACAAGTAATGTTATTTTAAAATTATTAAGGGATAAGAAATCTTTACTATAATCAGACAACATAATTTTTTCCACCTGGTAAAATTATGGTATTTTAAACAAGAAATTAAGTTGCACTGTTGTGGTTACATTTAATTAATGCTTTCATTAAACAAACTACCTTTTAAAGAATTAGAAAGTTTTGTGATTCTACAAGGAATGAGCAAAGACCTAAGTGAAATAGATGAGGTAGAAAGGGAAAAAACCATAGACTTGAAGTCCTCGAAAAAACCCCAGATATTACACTGCTGGACTATGCAAAGTTTTATTACAATTTCAGTAAAATTGAGCACAGTATGCAAATTAATATTGACTCTGTTCTCTTAAGGTTGCTTCTGAGTCCAAAATACAGCAACGAAATAAACAGTTACCATTTTTTGATGATGACGAAGAAATTAGCGAACCACATACAGTATTTATTGGTCCTATAGAAAAGTAAGATATTTATCTTGCCATGTAATAATTCTCTGAGGGGTTTTTGGCATTTCATACTTCTTATTGAATGTATTTTTCTTCTCAGGTTGATAGTTTATCCACCTTCTCCAGCTAAAGGTGGTATTTCTGTGACCAACGAAGACCTCCATTGTCTAAATGAAGGAGAATTTTTAAATGATGTTATTATTGATTTTTATTTAAAGTAAGTTTTATTTCACATCAGTTTTTAGTTGTCTTTTACTTTGAAACTTGAAAAGTTCTGACATTAAAAATTCATAGGTTAGTTGGTAACACTTAATCTCCAACTATATTTAGCTGTAATTTTAAAGGTTGTTTTGTGATCTTGCAAGAAAGTTTGGTTCTTCTCCTGTCCTGCTTGACAGTGGCATTGTTCCTACCTGGATAAAGGTTCTTTGAACTTTTTAACATCTTGAGCAAATTTAACTGAAAAAAAAAAAAGCATTTTAAAAGTTCAGTTGTTCTTTCCAGAGTATATCTGTTTCCTGGAATTTCATTTGTTTTGATTAATGTAATATGTAAGTTAATTTTGTGCTGTCACTGATGCTGCAGATGTTAGAAGCGTATTAAATTGTTACATGCTGCTGGTTTTATGCTACACATAAGGTGCGTACGTATATTTTTCAGAATATTATTTTAGAAGTAAAAATCAAGTGAGTGTGTCACTCTTGGAACTGCTTGGAAATCTGGTGGCTCAAATACAAAATACAGCTCTTTAGCTTTTTATGTAACAAACTCCTTGAAGATTTTTTCCCTGCCATGAAACAAAAATAAATACAAGAGCAACAGAACAGCTTTTTGATTGAGCAAAGCAATAATACCTTGAAATATTTACATGAATTTTGCATTAATTGTTTCCTGTGGATAGTCAGCTGCAAATAGCTGTTCTGTGAGAAGCTGTTACAATTTGGTGGGGAGCGCCTGTTAACAGTCCTTTTTACTCTGGTGCTGAGTACTCTGAGTTAAAACCTCCACTATTTTTTCTTTCTTTTCTTTTCTTTTTTTTTTTTTTTTTTAACTAATTAGGTATTTGGTACTTGAAAAGCTGAAAAAAGAAGATGCTGATAGAATACATGTGTTCAGTTCATTCTTCTATAAACGCCTTAATCAAAGAGAAAGAAGAAATATTCATGAAACTTCAAACCTTTCGTAAGTCTGTTGATTAGTCAGTTTAACATAGAGCTAAGTGCATTGAAGATTCTTAGAAAAAGATGCTTTACATAGAGAAATATCAACAGAACTCTAGGAAACATCCAGACCTGTGGCAGATGTAGAATATCGTTGAAAATCTTAACAAGCTGTTAAGGTGAAAATATGTGGAAAATACTCCCTCACCCTACAAAACTGTATGTTGATTTCTTCTTGCAGAATACAGCAAAAGCGACATGGGCGAGTAAAAACGTGGACACGGCATGTGGATATTTTTGAGAAAGATTTCATTTTTGTTCCCCTTAATGAAGCGTAAGTGAACATAACTTTTTATCACATTTGGTAAAGGCTTCAGCTTCATAATTCTGAAATTGAAAGTTACATTACAATAAGAATTGAAGTTAAAAATTAAGAGAAGAAACTTATTTTTCTAGATAAAAATTAAATAGTTATGTAAGGCCTTTAAATGTTGTAGTATAAGAGCTATCAGATAATATAAAGACAGCAAAACTTAACTTTTCTGAGTATTTTTTCCATCTCGCATTCTTTCTTCTAAGCTTTTGTCATTGATAACTTTCGTGTTTATATTTTTTACTCCTTTCTAATGAGATCTCTCTGGTATAGATGGGATCATCTTTAGTTACAATAAATGAATATTGAAAGAAACCTTAATTGAAAATTACTACTGCCTTGAGAACTTTATTCTTTTTTTTATATCCCTTTGTCTTGATATTTGTTAAGGGTCAGGAAGCAGACCACTAGCATTCTAGTGGTTGCTAAGGACTTTGATGCTTGCTTTCTTTAAGATCAGAGCAAGTTGACACAAACACACTTCTGTATTTCACAGAAATAATCTAAACAGTTCTTAAACCGAAATATTTACAAAAGTTAAGTACTGGTTTTTAAATGTATGCAATGAAAATAAAATAAGGACAGACAGACAGGAATTTTTTAACTGATGTCTCATAGGCATACCTAGCTGATGTTTCTGTAATATCAAGAGATAATATCAAAATATCAAAAAAAGAGTTGTTTTTTTTTTTTAATAAAAAGTGATTTATCTAGATACTGTGCCATTGTGCAGTGGGAGGCAGATTTCTGAATCTTCTAGTTTTCCTGCCTCCTCTCCAGCTGAATGCTGAGGATAGCAGTTTGGCTAGCAGTGAGGCTAGTCAGTTATGAGATAACTGGCCATACACAGATCTTTTTGCCTTTTTATAGAGTTGTATTTCCCCAGGAAAGGTGTTCATCAGCACTAACTTTAGTTTTTGACATACCATGACCTCTGGCAAGACATCCAGATGTAGAAGATTTTAATGACTCGGGTGTAAGGTCCCTTTCCACTGCAGACTTAATGCTTGCCATCCTTGTCCCATGAAACTTCAAGTACCAAAACCTTGAATTAATCTTTTGTTTAAATTTTAAGCTGCCTTTGCACTTGTTATATAGTTCACTTCTTACCATCCTCTCATGTGTCATTCACATATGCACATGGGTTATGCATAGGAGAAATGAGGCAATGCAGAGGAGAAATGAGTGTGAATTAGAAGTCACCTGAAAAGGAAAACAAATAGTTCTGTGGTTTTATAAGAGTTACTTACACTGCAAGTAACTTAAAACACAGTAGTTTTCACCGTCTTGTTCATTTACTGAGGAACTAAAGCAATGTCTGTCTCAGCAAGTAGAACATAACAGTTCATACTGAAGGCATAACATTCATACCATGTGTGAGTTGGTGGTTTCGGGTTAGAGTAGCTTGGTGTCATGGACTCATCCAGTTGTGATTAGAGCATGAAAGGTGTACTCCTGGTGTGCATCTATCACCTGGATATAATCCTGTCACACTGTTTGGAACTGTCCCTTCACCTAAAGCTGAAGCTTGTCAAGTGGTGATAGTAGGACATTCATTTGCAACAGTGGTTTCCTGGTAAGTACAGTAAGAATATTGCAGAGCAGAAAAATAACAAAGTAGCCAGGGAGATGAGAAGGTGGTAGATGGGGAGTTGTTGGGTTTTGGTGTCTAGTTCCAACAAGTTTTTCCAGCCTATCTCATAACTACTAGTTTAGGGAATGTAGACTTATCATCTAACCAGCTGTCAAACTGTAGTAACTGGAGCAGGTTGACTCTAGGGCAGAATCAACTTCAGAACAGTGTGTCTTGATTTAACCATGACTACGTCAGTGTCCTTTGGCTTTACAGTTCTTCTTGTTCAAGTCTCCAGTGAAAACAGATTGTTCTCTTCGAAGTTACAGGCTGTTCTCTTTTTACATCCAGGTTAATATGCTAGTCTGCTGACATAATTGGTATATAAGGTCTCTGTTTATAGAGTACCCACACATTCCAGGATTGGGCAGTACTTGATACGTTCATTTGTTAGGTGTGGTGAATCATTCAAGACAAACCATACCACGCATGCTGCTTTCAATGGCCACTGACTTTAACTGCCATTAAGTTTTGATGGAGTTTAGGTTTCATAACCATCTAATTATTTTTTTAGTATAGCATTTAATATCTCTAAAACATACTGAAATGTGACTTCACCTGTATAATACATAGCTTCTGTTTTGTTATTTGCTGTATACAATCAAAGTTCCCTCAGAAAATTTCTGAATTAGACAATCAAAATCTGCTCGTAATGCCTAGGTCCTTGAATTTGCTGCTGCTCTAGTTCTGATTGAGTGGCAAGTCAATGAAGCTTAAAGAAGCAAAAAATAGGAGGAAACTTGCAAAACTTACACTTTGTGTTGGGGGATGTAACTGTTTTTGATTTGGAAAAGTTAGAATGTGAGTTCTGTGAAAGGTGAGGAATACAGCAGAGCCATTGTGATGGCATTACAAGCGCTCTTTTTTTCTCCTTTAACTCACTGTTGACAAGATTTCTTTAAAAATGTGAAGTGTTAAATACAGTTGGAAGATCTCATAGGTGGAAGAGTATGGGCAATTCAGCCATACCATTAGATCTGACTACTTGTGTTGCTAGTGATGAACTACTAGGAAACTTCAAACAGCCACTAAACATGAACTCTACAATCTCTAATTCATGCATCAGTGAAGAAAACGTTAAAAAAGAAATAAGCTTCAATTCAGAGAAAGAAAAATATGTATAAACTGTGAGCAAATTAAAAGAAATGTTTGAGATTATAACTTTTTTCAACCAACTATTTTTTATAGTTATATAGTTATATCCTATTAATTAATTAGTTGGTGTTTATTTGCATGGAGAAATCATACTTTTGCAGAAGCCTGTGAAGGCTTGAGTAAAACCTGGTCAGAAAAGTGAACAGCTAGTATAGTTTATCTTTGAATAATTATGGGGGCAGTAATGTAATTGCAAGTTTTTAATGTATTTTTTTCCTTTACAGCGCTCACTGGTTTTTGGCTGTTATCTGTTTTCCTGGTTTAGAAAAACCCAAATATGAACCAAATCCCCATTATCATGAAAATGCTGCAATGCCGATGAAATCTTCCTCTTCAGATGGAGAGAGCAGCACACCATCTCCTTTGCCAAATGAATTAGATGCACAAAACTCGCCTTCCAAGTCCACAGCAAAGAAGACTTTTACCAAAAAGTACAGTACAGCTTTAATCGACCCAAACACTGAAACAGAGGACAGTGAATCTTTGTGTTGTAGAAGTCCTTGTAGAGGAAAAAGTGCTTTCAAAAAACTGAATCAAATAGACAGTGATGTGGAAGAACCTAACACTGTGGAATCAGCATGCCATAAACTAGACCATAGAACTCTGGATGAAAATGGTATACAGGGTGAATTCACAGCTGCTAGCCAATCTATGGGTATGTAATTGTAAAAATATGCACATTTTAATGAAATATTTGGAGATTTCAGATCTGTTACTACTTCTGCAGTGTAAACTTCGAAAGTTTAGTATATGGCTTAACTTCAAGTGCTTGCAATATAAGTAATTCATAGTAATTCATTGCATTTAAAAAGTTTTTGTGGCTGTTGGCATAACTTATGGCAAAGGGCTGGAGATAAAACACTGTTTTCCTAAACAAGATTAATTTTTCAGTTCTGTGGCCTTTTTTCAAATGAAATAATTCTGTAGCTACCACTTTGCATCCCTCAAGATTGCAGTTGTTAAGGAAAGAATAGTCGTTGACCTTGGATTTTTATATGTGCAGGGGAAAACTGACCTAAGATTATGTGAGCAGCCTTAATATCGGTGTCTTTTATCATTTGATGTTTTCCTTCAACACTATTCATTTCTTTATTGTCCTGATAAGAAGGTATGTAAAAAGAGTAAGAAGAAAATAATTCTTAAAAAAAAGAAAAATTCCTTCATGACCACTGTGTTACATTTAGAGAGGCTTTTTCGATTCACCGCTGCTGTGGAGACGGCGCTCACCAATCTGCAACAGTGTTTGTACCCAGGTGAACAAAGGAGCTGGCATACTTTTAAAGGCAGGTGGAGGAATTAGAAAAAGGTTTTTTTCTCTGTTCACTGCAACATTTGGATCTCCTTAAGGCATAGACTAGGAAACATCTGACTATGCAAAAAACTTCTGCTTTAGTCACCAGTAGTATTCCTACTGAGTTAGTTTACACAGTAAGGAATTGTATACGGTACAGAACTAGTTCTAAAACTATTACAATCATATGGTTTAATCTGTATACTGCTGGCCATTGCAACTTCAGTATCTTTGTGGGTATAAACTACTAATTTCTATTCTAAATGTATTAATTTGTGATAACATTGTCCCTGTTCCTAGAAAGTCTTGGAAGGGTGCTGGGGGTGCATGTAGTTGTGTTCTTGTTTGAGTCAATTTTTCATTTTAAGTGTGATTGTTAGTGTTTATGATACTGCTTCAGTATGATGTGGTCTCATGTCTTGGATGCTGCTACTTGATTGTTTGTCTGTAATTAGTTGGAATGTGCTTCATGACAGGTTTTTGCTAGGATTACATTTCTTGTGGGTTTTTTCTGGCTGCATTGTATTGGCAACTGATGGTCATTTTCTAACTCGAATGTTTAGACTCTCTTGCTCAGCTGTGGAAGATGATGCACCCTGTCATTAAAGTAGATATTCTCAGGGGGAACAGTCCTGATTTAAGGGTGAGATAGACCCTACGGATATGTTTAGGCAGCTAAATTTAGATGCACTGTACTTAAACTTCCATTTCAACCAGATGGAAGATAGGCGTTCTGCCTTGGGTTATCTGAGCAGCCTTCATCTGTTGCTCCAGAAGGGTGTGGATCTTGACTGTGCCAAATCCATTTGTAAGTCCTGGATATCCAAAGATATCTCAAAAGACCACACGTGCCTCTGATAGTGTAGTCAGTGAAGCCAAGAGACTTCCTTTTCTCATCCTAAAACAGATAATAGAGTAGCTGTTCAGTTAAGTACATTGCTCTGATTATGGTTTCCTAACATGGAGACCCTAGTTGCTAGCTATACATGGGAGCCTAAACTGAGATGGCTTGATCTCAGATTAAATCCTGTGAATCTATAAAAGTTCATACCTAAATAAATTGAAGTCATCCAAAATATATGTATTTTTATAACTTACCTAATCTTTTTTTTTTTTATTGCTCAGTTTTTTAACAAGATGTGATTTGTCTCAATACCAACTCTTTATTTTTTAGAAATCTGTCAGCAATAAGTCACATTAGTATATGACCTACTTCTTATGCTAAGGTCTTTTCAAAGGTACTGAGTAAGACTAATTCCCAAGTTTGTCCCTGTGGAACTCCACTGGTGACCTCTTTCCAAAGTGTTACCTTGATATCTCTTTTGAAATATTCTCAAATGCAGATGTTCTTTTTTTTTCACTAGCTACTTCACTGCCCTATTTACTGCTCTTATAGAAATCCTAGTTTCCTTTAATAGGTAATACGTCCTCCAGTGACACCCTAACTAATACTTACATTTTTGTCATTGTTTAGACATATTACATAGCCCCTTTTTAGGAAGATTTTGAATTTTGCTGGCATGTATTAATTACTTTTCATTTATTTCTACAGTTCACTATTTTTTCCATCAGAATCTGTTCTGAAGTCTTGTATGGTAGTAGTAAGACTAGTGAGCCTGTAGCTGTCTGTATTTGCTTCTTGTACAGGTATAGCTAGAACATGCATAATTTTTTTTATTCTGATGCTGTTTCCCACTAAATATGTGACTAAATATGTAGAGGTGATTGGGAGTGAATTTACAGGTAATCTTTTTATGTAACAAAGTGTGAAATATTTCTAAGCTACTGCTCCCAGGAGAGCTGATCCTTCATTCTGCCCTCCCTAGCAGAGTGTTCCCAAGCTGGCTTTTCCCTTTTACCAGCACAAGTCTTCATATATCTGCATGGTGAATCAATGGAGGAAATTAATCCACTTAAAAAATGTATTAAATTATTTATTAAAAAATAATAAGCTAGGGACTACCTTTTTCAGTGTGATCCGCTGTGTGTATGGATATATTTGGTGATATGAAAGGAACCAGCTAGGGATAGGAATAAATGGTCATTTTAGAGAGCATTTCAGAGTGCCCCTTTGGGTAGCAGTACCAATTTAGACTGTTATAGAGGCTCCATGGAACTATGGGGAAATTTCATAGTGGGTTTTAGTCTAGGTGCTTCAAATTGTTTTTAGGCATTTCACATAATAAGAAGTAATTTCTGTTGTGCTGCTTAGAAGCTTTTCAGTTTTGTTCATACGCATGAGTAAATTATTATATGTTAGCTGTATCACAGTCATTGTGAGCAATCCTGAGGAAATTTGAGGTACTTAAGATTATTTTGCTCTTCAGTGATGACATAATATTTGATGTTTAAATATCCTGTCTGTGATTGATACAGATGGATTGCACAAAATCAGACTAAACTATAGTGAAGACTCAGCTGATGGCAGTAAACTAAATGAAGATGAGCTTATAGATTTTTCTGAAGACCAAGATAACCAGGTAAAGAATTTTTAGCAGTTTTATTTAGGAATTGTGAATATGCATTGTCTGGCAGACATTTATTCACTTATCTGTTTAATAGAAAACTGCTGTACTGATCCTGCATTTAATTTTGTGAGTCTTTTGTGTAATGACAATATTACACAGTGATTTTAGTGGGAACACTGAAAGTCACTACTATCTTTTGTCTCCCCTACTCCATGTTCTTCTACTAAACCCAAGAACAAGTTACTCTTCTTTCAGCTGCATTTCCTGGATATAACCAGACACATTTTAAGTATGTGCTATCTATTGTTTTGTTTCATTGATGCTTCTCCTAATCTGATTTACACAGCATGGATTCATAATCAAGTACTGTTGTTGTTCATATTGGAAAACATGTCGATTTTAAAGCTGTGGAAAGACTGAATATTAGAAATGTCTGTGACTGACTCAGTGCTGGGTATGAGGGCATTATTCCATAGCTCTTTTGCTTCTAGAATTGTAAGTTCAATGCGAGCTGGCCAGAAGTTAGGTATTTGCTCTTCCTAATTGGCCTTCCGGCTCATGTTCCAGGTATGGCCTTTTCTGGATATCTGAGTCCAGAACAAACTGTTACTTTTCAGTCTGCAGATATCTGTAATGACTTCCAAGTAGCTGTGTATATATGTACACACATATAAAAGCTCCAGTTGATGTTGAAATCTAAATGTGTTTTCAACTGGACTTAGCCCACCTCTCCTGTCATTCAACCTGTGCAAACATTCTGAATTTTGCCTGATGGAACTGCCTGTCTGTTTTGTAGCAGTTAGAGTTTCCAGAAGATGGAGAATAAATAGAATAGTATTTCCAGTCTGAAATACATGGCATGAATATGGCCAGCTGCATTCCTTGAGGAAAGGAACAAGCTCCTTAGTTGCTGTGTAGCTTAGCTGTCACTGATATTTTCTAGAATGCACAAAGCAAGTGTAGAAATGACCATGGCAAGCTGTGTGGACCAACGTTTTTATCTGCCAGAAAAGGAGTTGAAGCTGCAACAAAAGTGTACAAGAAGCTAGGAAGTAATTGCTAATACAATAACATTGCATGGCATAGCTTGAGGATTTCAGTACCAGGATCCTGTATGTTAATGAAATGTACACAGTGCACACAAAAATGTTAATAAATCATGTTAGTACAGGGATTCCAATTTTTGGAAAGCACTTCTTTCCCCATAAAGCAGTGATCTGTGGTAGTAACATTGAACTCAATGGAAGAGTAAGAAATTATGGATCACTGGGATTCTTTTAGATAAGGCAACTTTTAGTGCTTTTGTTCATAAAACTTCCATATCGTTGATAGCAGTCAATATTGAAGTCAAAAGGCTAGAGGATATTTTCAGACTTGTGATATGACTGTTTTTGCAATCCATAATCTTATGTATCATCATGATTTAATTTTCCGTGCCCTAAGAACCAAGTTGTTGCATTTTGGAGCACAATAAGAGTTTTATTTCTGAGCTTGTTGCAGATCTTGTCTCATTTCACCTAGAAGAAAACATACATGAAATTGCCAAGCAAGTTTCTAGTATTCACTGGCAAGGAAAAGTATTGATAATTTGGATTATAACCAAATAATGGAGATTCACCTCTTCTAAGCCAGCAGTGTTTTGAAAATGTCAGTTGCATTTTTCTAGTTTCACAGTCCTAAATAAATAGCAGCATTCATTCCATGTCATTCTAGCATGAATTTCAGAAACTATGTGACTAAAACTTGGTCAACTTAACAGTGAATCATTTCAGATTAAAGCTATCGTTTCTTTATTAAACTTAGTTATTGCTCTTGAATGAAAATGGTAAGTGAACAGTAATTTCCTTTGCATCTGTTTGAAAAATCAGTATTAGCTTTTAAATATCTGTAACCACATTTCTTCTGTAGGAAGACAGTAGTGATGATGGTGGCCTTGTAGATGACAACTGTAATTCAGAAATGGGACAGTGGTACCTGAAGCCAACCATCTGCAAACAGTAAGTATTAAGTGACAGTAAGTAAGTCAAAATGGAAATTTCATAGAAATTTATGAAATATAAAAAACAGTAATTATGAGAAATAGTCATACATTAATCTTCGAATACTTTAATAGCATGCTGTTAGGGTTTGAGAGAGAACTTTATGCTTTATATTAAAATCTTCAGTGACCATAAAATTTATTGAATGAAACTACTAGTGAAATAATAGCTTTTTTTGTTTCGGCTAAGTCTGTGTGCTGCAATTGAGCAAATAAAGAATATTGTTTCTTGCAATAAGGATGTTCTTTGGTATTTTGCTCTTGGATTCCTACAAAAACAAGGTGCAGAAGCATGTTCAAATGTATACTATATTAAAAAGCAGATTGATATTTTTAACTAAATAATTAAATTAATATTGAAGAAAACCTTTATCATTACTCAAATTAGTAAAGGAAAATGGGAGAAAAAAAATTCACTCCCCCTTTTCTTATATAAATTTGTTGTGGCTGTTCCTCTTACTTGTCTCTTTCTGTTTTTTTTTTTCTCTAATAAAAGTGTTCCACACTTTAAAAAAAATTGTTATCTGTTCTGGATTTGAAAACTTTTTCAATATTTGATACCCAGGAATAATTCCTTCGTAAATATTAACTGCAGTTCTTTGCATTATGGTCTGACAGATGCATGATTCAAAATCCAGAAATACTGTTACTAGTATTGCTGTCTTGACAGTTTCCTTTGTAATTTTTTCATAATTCATCTATTTTTGTATTTCCTTTCTTGTGAATGCAAGGTTTATTAGAAAGGTGAAGACTTTCACAGTGCATTCACAGTACATTCTTAGGAGGCAAAATAGAATTACAGATTTATAGATGTTATGGAATATATTATTAAATATATTTTCAAGGAAAACTCCATCCATTTTGTGTGTTCTAAGAATATTCATGAGCTTCTGATTATAGCTTGGCTAAATTTGTCCCATTTTGATACAGATTATCTGTACATAATACCTTCCAGCAGACAGTGTTTTAATCCAGTGTTTTATTTCATAACATCTTTGATGCTTAAGTATCAAAATCATTAAGGGAAATTAAATGCTTTACTATTAGTATATTTTAAAATTACTTCTTTATAAAATAGAAAATTACCTTGAAAAGGTTTTCACTTTCTCCCAGAAAGTATTACAGTATTTAGAAGAGCATTTTAAACACCATTTAATGCTTTTTTAAAGAGCAGTACCTATATAAATACTTTTATCAGAAATTTAAAAATGTACAAGGAAACATTACTCAAGTGATTATATGCTTATGCCTAAAAAATTGCATACATGTAAATTTGTTTATAAACGCAAACACACCTGTACATAAATGCATGCAGATATTTTGTCTGAATTTACTAGTTTGAAGTTTCTTTGAATGATACTTTCAATGTATATGTGATAGATAAGAAAATATATATGTTAGATAAGAAAAAGCAGAGATTGTGAAAATTAATTGCATTTATTTATCCCTCAAAATACATACTACACACAATGTTGAAATTCTGAACTTTGGTCTGAGTTACCTTTGATGTATAAATCCAACGTGCATGTAAGGTGGCTGATAAGGTTGCTGTGCTTGTGGCTCCTGAAAAGGTAGTGTGCTTTAGACTGAGTGATAGATACCAGCATCTGTAGTGTGCAGGAGAGGACTTGAGCAGGCTTGGTTCTCTAGAAAATACTTGGTTATAGATACATTATTTTTTAAATAGAGTTGGTGGGTGTTTTGTGTACAACTACCAGCTAGATTTCAGATTCAGGCTGCGATCACTTCTTGAACATGCTTTCCTAATGTCTCCTAGTGTGCTGTGGAGTGTCCCATCTATCCTGAAGCTGCTATTCCAGCAGGATGTTTGTGGGCTCTGTGCCTTACGTTCTCTTGCCACTGTCCCAGATACCTTGTGCACCTAAAAGAACATTAGACACCTGAAGGTGTTTTAAGCAACTGTAACA
The DNA here is from genome assembly GCF_029582105.1 of Oenanthe melanoleuca. Taxonomy (NCBI): domain Eukaryota; kingdom Metazoa; phylum Chordata; class Aves; order Passeriformes; family Muscicapidae; genus Oenanthe; species Oenanthe melanoleuca. Next base: position 29,754,936 of record NC_079336.1, read on the forward strand.
AATTGTCTGACAGTACTTTATTTTCTAAGAACATTCCTAAGTGTACTTATTGTATGTTTAAATATAGATGACTTGCAGTTTAGGTATCCCACTTAGCAGTGATCCAGTTTTGTTAAGGCCACCCCATAAACTATTTCTGTGTGACATTGTGTTTTTAAAGCTCTTGTAAAATACTTTGTACTTAAAACTTGTGTTTTCTATTAGGCCCTGCATTTTGCTTATGGACTCACTGAGAGGCCCTTCCCGGTCAAATGTTGTGAAAACACTAAGGGAGTAAGTTTTCCATCTGGTGCTTGGGGCTTTTTTAGTTTGATTTGTGTTTTGTTTGGTTTGGTTTTGTTTTTTTTAAGTTTGGTTTGGGGTTTATGGGTTTTTTTAATTCTTCAAGGAATAAAAAACCATTTTAATTTGCATGGTCTTTTATTGTAGATATTTAGAGGTGGAATGGGAAGTCAGGAAGGGCAGCAAAAGAAGCTTTTCCAAAGATGTCATGAAAGGTTCCAACCCAAAAGTGCCACAGCAGAACAACTTCAGTGATTGTGGAGTGTACATCCTCCAGTATGTGGAGAGCTTTTTTGAGGTATGTATGTTCTTGAAACTATTTTTGATTCCTGCAGCAATCAAATATAAGCTGTGAAAATGATTAAGTTATAAAAAGCTCCTAGTGTAGCTCAATACCTATTAATGAGATTACGCATTATAAACTAATTTATACGTAAACACACAGAGTAACTTTTTTGAAAATAAACTAATTATCATTTTAATTGTATGTACATAAAAGAAATCATAAGCCATGAAATTTTCTGAGAGAATCTAAGCAAAACACATTTAGAGTCTTCCTTTCTGTTCTTCTGCCGTGTGCCCTTTAAAATCATCCAGTAAGAACTTGAGTTCAAAATCTAAACCACAAATGCACTACAAAAAGGTTGATCATTTTCCCCTGAGAACTGTGACTGAATAAATTCAGAAATGTGACACAGGTAGGGGGTTTATGTTTCTTTTGGAGGTATTTTTAACTTGTAAGAAAACATGCAAGTGAAATCATTACAGCTAAATGCCAAATCTTGTTTCCATTGAAGGAATTGTTTGAATGCTTGCTTACTTGCTAGCTGGCTTGGTCTTCAAGTTACAGCTCCTTTCACAAGTGGAGGCATTAGTACCTTCTGGTCTAGATTGGGAGGAGAAATGATGGTCAAGTGAGATGCTGCCTGCATGGGACAGTAACTCTTTAGAATCCCTGGTCCTTTAGAGCAGCATTCTAAACTCTCCTGTAGCTAAGACTTTCCTGGAAAAGCTGGCAGCTTATACATTCCTCAGCCCTCTTCCATTCATACATTACCCAAGAGCAGTAAGGCTTTAGCAGAATGCATTCATGTGAATGGAAGGCAAAAGCTTTGCTTTACTGCTGAGTTCCTGAGAGCTTAGAACCATAACCAAGTGCCTCCTGTTTTGTTCTTTGGGGGTACAAGGAACAAACAAATTTTATTAATCTTAACCCATTTCTTTTTGTGAATTGATTGCTGGATAATGTCATGCTGAATCCCTTGTCCTGCCTACTCCTGCAGTGTGCAGCAGCTTTGTCTGCCACAGAAGAGGCACGACACATGCATGTGTCAGAGAGCAAATCACAGGATATTGTCAGAAATAACTCCAGTGAGGAGGGAAAATCTGAGCAGGCTGCACAGTACTAGACCATCTTGAAGTTACTCAGTGAACAATTTCAGCTGCTTTGTATTTGGAAAATTGCCCACAGTCTCATTTTTTGCTCACAGCTCTGTAAACTTGACAGAGAGTATGTGGGAGCAGGTGCTTAATCTGCTGTTTGTGAACTGTTCAGGCACATCTTTTTGTTCCTTGTGGATTTGTTTCAAGGGCTAGAATCGCGCTGTGTGCCTTTGGAAGGCGCGGCTGGCTTGCCAGGGTGGTGAGCAGTGAGGATGCCCCGGCGGGCTGTCGGGGAGCCGGCGGAGCCCTTCGGGCCGCCAGGGGCCGCTCGGGAGGGCCGCGGCTCCCCGGAACCCGGGGCGAGGCAGCGCGGCTGGCCTCTCGCTGGCGCTGCCTGTGCTCCCTGCACCCGGCAGACACAAACACGGTGCTACTGCAGCCTTAATCATCGACGTGTTCCTCTGCACAATGTCGCTAGTTTGTTGTTCACAAGCAGCCTTGCTGATCTTACCTCAGTGATGAATGTAATTCACTCTTAAAAGAGCCCTGATGATGTCAACTGGAGTACAGAAAGGGAAGAATTTTTTTGAGAGACAGCACTGTTCCCCTGATTGTCATTTGGTTAGGGTGGAATTGTTGTACAGTATCTGAAGAGGAGAAGATAATGCTTTGTAATAATAGTTATTGTAATTATTTGGATGAATGGTACCAGCAAGAAAACAGAATGTGAAAATAAAAAGCATTGGTGGTAGGCAGGGGCTTTGTTTTCTAGGGTGAAATCTAAATCTGTCGCCTAATTGGTCATAATCCTAAAGGTTATTTTATAAGAGGAATGTTTTGGATTCCTGATCAGCTTTAAATTTTGATGCTAATGATTCTTAAAAAAAATGTATCTTTACAGTAGTTTACTCATTCACTTTTTTAATTAATTGCATTTATGCTAACATATGCTTAGTCTAAAAGATGTAGCAAACACAGTAGATTGTTCAGGCATTCTTATAATCAGGACTGTGATCTGGATGGATTTTTGTCTGTAACATACTGAAGCTTAATTGATTTTACCATAATTATACATGTACAAAACACAAAAATGGTAAAAATTTTGTTCCATGCTCATGGAATGAAGTGAGGAAGAATGTACTTTTCCTTACTGTAGTTTTCTTCAGTCATTTAGATTATAACTCTTTACTGCAATATCCAAATGACCTTTTTTTTTCAGAATCCCATTTTGAGTTTTGAGCTACCAATGAACTTAACAGACTGGTTTCCACGCCCAAGAATGAAAACCAAAAGAGAAGAAATACGACAAATAATCCTGACGCTCCAGGAACAGCAGAACAAGGACAAGAAGGGACAGAAAGACCCAAATTCAATTTTGCAGGAAAAGACAGAACAGCTTACCAACAACAGCTCAGACTGAATGTTGTATCTGTTGCATGTTAGCTCCACAATCAAAACTGAAACCTACATTTTTGTCTGCCCAGACTAAAGATTTGGCGTGTTCTCTGCTCAAAGTTACTTGGGAATGTTTAATGCCTGTATAAATGTGTGTCATAAAATGGTTTAATTCCCACAAAGATGTGTATTAAGTGAGTCTGTACATATGTTAATGAGGCCAACTTTTTCAGCATTTGTAATTACTTTTTTTCCACTTGATAGGGAGCTTTTGTTATGTATTTCTGTTAATAGAACTTAAATAGCAACTTCTAAACATAAAGGAAATAAAGAAAATATAGGATGAAATGGTTACCTTTTCCTTTTTCAGTTAAGTTTTAATGTTACATGCTTAAGTAACACATAGGGAATGATTTGGTAGTGAGATAATTAATTCATATTTTGGCCCTGTTTAGTTGCCCTTTACAAGATTATTCTGCTTGCGCTACAAACAATAATATGGGTAAGTGTCTCAATGTACCATGGCCTCCGAGAGGGTGATTCCCATCCTCCAGTATCTAAGTGTAGGCAGTGTCATAGTTCATAGGACCGCTTCAGATCTGGGGGTTTACAAGATATGCATTGCAATTACAATTCCACCTTTGCTTTAGTGGGACAGGCTAAGGAAAGGGGGAGAGTGCTCTTTGACCAGAGGTTACTCTTCAGACAGTATTATAAAAGTGGTTTCAATGAAGTGATCTTGAGTGGCTCTATTAAATCATATTTTGTGGATCCCAATTGTTGTACAGGTGTATTTTGAGACTTTCTTCATTATAAAATTGTATTTTGGTAAGTGTACTTGGAATAGCAGATTGCCCACATTACATTTTCTATGTTACAATTCTGAATGTTACATTCATATGTGCTTTATCTAAGTAATGAACATTTAAAAAGAAAAAAAAAGTGTATGATTACTATTTTTTCTAATATCCATGCAAAAAACCAAAATACCAGTGTTCATTGCTTGCTTGTTTGTTCTTGGCTTTACGTAGCATCAGACTATTGTAGGGACTTGCTTGGATATTTCCAGTGTATTTTGATTTTACAACAATCTGAAATGTCATTGTTGCTTAAACTGCAAATGTAGCCTTTTATCCCTGTTCTAGAAAGGCTTTGGCATTGAAGTGAGTTAAGTAAGAAAAGATTTGTGCAAGGATATATATCTTCATTTTTCTACTAATACAGATATCTTTGAAGGGAACCAGAAAGTGTCACTTCCCAGGAATGAATCTGTGGGACTAGAGAGGGATCTTCTATCTCTCCTTGCAGATAATATTTTTTCTCCTGATTTTTCTACTGGGAGTGTAATTTACCATTCCCTTCTCCCAAAGAGAAGCAGCAGGGAGTTCATCAGCTGAACTCTGGGCCCCTTGAGATTTTATTTTTGTACACAACATCAAATCTAACCCAGTGCTTCATGGCCTCCATGAGTTTTCATTCTCACTAAACCCTGAAAATACAGCTGCTAATGACGTTACTTCCAGGGCATTCCTGCACAGAGGACTCTCTGTGACACCCTCTGTTTACAGGGGGGGTTCTCTCACCAAGGCAGAGTGGTTGCACACAGAGCAGTACAACTGTGGGCTGCTAATCTTTTGTACAGATAACCTGTGGGATTTAGGGGACTTGTTCATTCCCTGGTTTCTCTTGCATAAACCCTGGGCCCCATGGAGATCATGTAAGCACCAGATATATGTGTTCTGTTAGAGATGACTCCTGCAGTTTTCTTGTTGAAAGAATGTGGGGGCAATTTCCTGGACTACAAATTAAATATGTAATGTGCACACATCTGAGTTGTTTCCTCCTTCAAATTTTTATCCAGTATTCTTGCCACTGGTGGGAGAAAAGAGGGATAAAGTAGTCCCAAATTGTGGAAATGCAGGGTCTTGTGTGTCTGGCTTTAGTGCAACTGACATATTGGAATAGTAGTTTACACAAGAGAGGGAAGAAAAATAATTTCTTTGAAATAGAGGAGAGACAATTGCAGATAGAATGTATTCCTTCCTAGTCATAGCTTTCCCAGTAGAAATATATCCCAATGGAATATATCCACATTTCATTGATATAGTAGTTTTCCTTTTTCTAATATTTGTGATACAGGTTCATATTTTGATGCTGTAGAACTATTTGGTTCTTTTACTGGGAATGGCCTGGTGCTTCCTCATTTTCCTTTCTCTTTCCTGTTCTCCCATTCATCTTCCCTCCCTTTTACTGTTTTTCAAAGCTGTGAAGAAAGTGTGGGATTTACAATCATTCAGTGTTAAAGGTCTCAAGATCTTCAGTCACAGCAAGTTAATATACATGTTAAATATAGGAAACTTATTTTTTTAATAAAATGTGACATTAATAGAAAAAAACCCTACAGAATTAAGAATGAGTTATTTAAGACCTTCCTAACTTGGGTTTAACAAGCTCACTATGCATGTGCTTGGTAAGTGGTTTGTATTAACACGATGGTGGGCAATGCTGCAATGTTTTGCAATCTTAACAAGTTTTACCAGTGTCTTTTCTGAATCAGATTTATTCAGTGGAAGCTAGTAGGGTGGGGGCTAGATAAGTGTATTTAATAATGACATGACGACACGTGCACTGTATATGCGACACGTGCAAAGTATATGTTGGATATTTCTTCAGATGATTCAGGATTACAAGTGCTTTAAGAGTAGCCTGACTGCATTCTGCAGTGTAAGGGATCAGATGGCCGCCTAATTAAATGTATCTGTTTGTATTGTTTTTCAGGTTGGGTAGAATAACAGTTAAGAATTCTTATTAAGGTTTTAGATTACTTAGCATAAAAAATTCATGTACTTGTGGTGCACATTTGCAGGATAGCTGCTGCAAAAGCAGAAGAGACATCTAAGTAGTCCCTTGTGACACTTCTATTTTTCCTGCTGAGAAACTGAGCACGCTCTTTGAAGACCAGAGACTTGGAACATAACTGATTTTGAGGTTGCACTACATTCTTGGCTAGAAAGAATCTGACTTCCAAAACATTCAGTAAAAGAGTGAAAAATCAAGCAAGCTATACAGCAAGATGAGAAAACTGTGCTATTGATTTTCCTTTTTTTCATATCTTGCACAGCAAATGAATAAAGCAGAACATGTATGATTTTTAATTTCTATTAATATAGTACCTCTGAAAACTGAAATACTAGACTTTCTTAAAAGCAAACAGCAGAGGTTTCCTTAATTTAGTAATTTATTCTTTTCCCCTCTGATTTTTAAATAGAATGTATTTTTGGTCACTGGTTAAAGCTTTACATTGTTAACATGACACTTGTGTTTTAGCGTATGAACCAAAGTAGGTAGATGCTTAGAGATGCTTGGTCTTTGCAGTCCTGACTCTTGGAAATCATGAGAGGTACTAGAGTCAGATAAAAGAATTTATTTCTCTTTTGGTACAACACTTTTACAAAAGTCTTCAGTGGTGATACTCAGTACCCCTAAAGAACCTTTGTGCAGTGAGTTGGGTTCACAAAGGTACTTCTCTCAATTTTTTTTTACTTTCCCCATCTACTGGAAATCAAAGGAGAGCTGATGTTACAAACCACAGCTTTGAAACAGTAAGAGTGAGGCAACAGCCATTTTACTTACCTTTCACCACCTTACTTCTGAAGTAAATCCTTTTTTCTGCTTGACTCAATAATGCCTGCTCAAAGGTGTGATGAAAGATGTCTGTTTTCTAGGCTCCAGTCTGGTTAAGGGAGGATGTAACCCAGAAGGTGATCGTTCTCTCAGTTGTGGTCTGTTATAGTTTCCTGACAGGCTTGATTTTGCTTGTTTTTAACAAATTTGCATTTGAAGTTGTGCAGCCCTGTGGTTATGAATAGAAACTGGGTAATGTACACCATTCCTTAGGGATTCCTTACTCGGTTTGGAGAGTAATTGCTAGCCACAACCCAGATTCAAACAGCCAGCCTGTTTCTTGTTTATATTTTCCTGTTTGCTTGGTTTTTCCATTAGTTTTTTTTCCCCTGTGAGACTCACAGTTGATGTACCTGGGGTAGAGCAAGCAGCGCTATTTGCAATGCATGATGCTTAAAAAGATAGATAAGCTATGTTCATACATGAATATATATGAACAGAAGATTATCTGGATTTAAAAGTATCTAGTTTCTAGTAAATGAGACAGACTTGACTTACGTGCCTTTTTTTTGTCTTCCCCTTTCTTAGTTGTTAATGCTTATTAGTCACTACGTAACTCCCTAGAGTTCTTTAGGGTATGACTTTATCTAAACAATCATCAGGTAAATAATTTCCTGCAGTGGCAGGAAAGAAAGCTTGCAATTTTTTAAATAAAAGATTCTTGTACATCTGCAGCAATAGGGCTGAATGTACTGTCTAAATGGTTAATTTTAATAACTAGTCAAATCCATATTGTACATCTGTCCATTTACACTGTTTCAGTTTTAATTTCATGGTTTTAGATGATACTTAAAAGTTCCACTTTCAGGACCAGGTTCTCTCCTACTGTAGGCTGACTGGGTAAGGGTAATAGGAACTGGACTAGTTTGATTCAGCTGAGTATTTATTCCCCATAAGCTGTGAGGATCCACTTAGAGGAAAAGCATCATGCTCTGGCCAGCCTGAGCTTCCTGCCTGCAGAGTCTGTGTAGACTCTGGCCTAAACACCAGAGATTAAAACATGCTAGATTTCCTTACTGGTGTACCTTAGGGAAATGTATTAAGTATTTACACAAAACTGTATATGTTTAAACATATTTCTAAGTTTAGGAACTTAGTTTACTTTTGCACATATACTGATGTCAACTAAATATACTAGAACTAAAGATACCGATGCTGTCTCACAGCAGCAGTTTGCAAACTGTTAGCAAACCTCTACCCCATTGTCCTCCAGATGTAACTGTTTAAAACAAGCTCTGCGACAGTGCCTGTTTACATCAGGCTTCTCCTTCCTAATGTAAATTTTGAAAAACTAGCCTGATTCCCGTATCTTTATGTGTATGTGAAATGTGGTGGTAGCTTGGACAGACACATTATAAATTGGACCAAACCTATATAAGAATTCTCAGGAAATGTTTGGAATTTCAAGTTTCTAGGGTCTAAAGATTTAGGATCATAGAATGGTTTGGGTTAAAAGGCACCTTAAAGATCATCTAGTTCCACCTGGCTGCTGTGGACAAGGACACCTCCCACTAGACCAGCTCAGAGACCCATTCAACCTGGCCTCGATGAATGCACTGTTTGTGTAGCAGACGGAAAACACTAATTCTTTTAGTTCTGGAAAACTTCATATTTGCATCTTCAGGCCAGGAAATTTACATCTCTAATACACCAGATAATGCGCCAATTCTGTCATACAAAAAAGGCTAACCCCAAAAGATCACTATTATAAGATGACACATTTCTCACAGAAAATGCCACTAAATAGGTCATAAATTGTACTGGAATGCAAGCAAATTGAGTGTGTTTTTTACTTAAATGTTCCTCAGTCCTGAAACTTAAACAACTTTGTAAACAATATTGTAATGATATCTCCATGTTACAAAAGGGCATTAAAAGGCCATGAGAAGTTGCACAGCTTCCTCCCATCCTGTAAGCCCACTGAAATTTCTAGACTTCAAACAAAATTTGCACTGCAAATGAATGTTTAGGTTTCAGAATCAAGTAGACATTTTTAAAGCAAATGTCTGTAGCAATTTTTTGAATATGTTTGTATGGACAGCTTATGATGCAATGTTTAATTAAAAAGTCATATAGCTTTTAATTTTTTTCCCTTCTGTGGAAGCCAGATCTTTGTTTTGCAAGGACAGTGTTCTGTGGATGAATTTATTAGCTCATTTTTGGCTCTACACCTTACTGTATAGTCTTTTTGTGAGTTTTTCATTCTGCTCTCTCTGTTATCCTCCATCTTTCATCTATGGTTAATGAACTTGAATGCAGTATAGTTAGCCTGATTTCTAACTCATTTTCTCACTTGCTTCTCTGTGTCTTGGTTGTCTCTGTAAAGCAAGTAAGAAAATTTGTGGAGTCAGTGGAGTTTCCCTATTTCAGGGATGTTGTTGAGTTCAAATAGTTTCTTGAAATTTTTTTCAGGCCAGTTAGATGCTAGGTCGGGTGAACTTGGCTTCACTCTTATTTTATCCAGTCAGAGTTGCTCCATATCATTATCTCCATATTGTAAGTTGAGTGCTGGAATTCAGGGAAAGACATTAAAACCACTTTAGTTTAACTAAGCTAAGCTACTCTAAACTGCTGAAATTCACACCAGCTACTCACTTGTGAGCATTGAAAAGTAACCTTAGAAAGATGCTTGCTGTAAAAGTAGCTTACTTAGCTACTTGAGAGAAACCAGTTTTGTGGTTAGGAGAACTGTTTGCCTAGACTGAAATTCTATTGACTGGGATTTATCTGAAGCCAGTGTTGAAGTGAGTGTTTAATTCTCTTTTCCAATTTCTTGCTCTGTTCTTTACACAGTGAAGTGCTTTAAATTGTACTTGTATAGAGTTGTTGTTTGATTGGTCTGTGTTTGGAAACTCTGGTAAATTTGACCCTAAACATCTCAAATTCGGCACCTGAAAATAAGAATGTAGCTAATAACAGCTGGAAAATATTTGTAACTTGCCAAATGGATAATTTTCCTGTTGGTCATGTGCTTGTGTTTGAAAAACATTACTTAGATGATTTTAAAAATGATACTTTTTAAGTTCCCTAAACACTGACTTAGCATCTGTTGGAAGAAATGGTATCTGAAGAAAGTGTGATCATGTAGAAGTTTGTACATGCAAGTGGACTAAAATAAGACTCCTATACATTTTTATTTTTTTTTAATGCTTCCTGCCTTCTTAGTGCTTATGTTTGTCTTGCTTAATGTGTGTTTTGCATTGTGCACACTGTGGTTTTTCTGACTTCCATTGTCAGTATATGATGGTCACTCCTGGAACTAATGCCACAGTTCTCATTTCTGTTACTCCATAAGCAGTCATAGTGTCTTGTCATTTCTTGCTTACCTAGATGAAAACGTGTGAGGGGAGAACTTGATGGTAGTTTTTACAGATTTTACCCAAGCATCACTTGTCTATTGCTGTTTTCCCTTCTTCCAAACCCCTGATGAGATTCCTTGTGTACTGGTTCTTCTCCCAGGCTCTCTTGGCTCTTAGATCTGTTACTCTTTTATCATGTCTCTAAGCTCAGTTCTTCAATCTACACTCCAGAAAAATGGGCACTGCTATCTTTTTCCCTCCATGATCCTATGTGGCCAACTTCATCAGCAGAGAAGCTGAGGAAGTGTGGGCTAGACGAGCAGACAGTGGGATGTATTAAAGGCCGAGTATCTGAACCTGGAGGTGGTGATCCATGGTACAGTGTCTAGTTGGAGGCTGGTAGCAAACTGACCAGAGGCACTGGACACAGGAGACACTTTTTTTACCATGCAGGTTACCATGCATGGGTGGCCCAAGAGGCTGTGGAATCTCCATCCTTGGAGATACTCAAAAGCTGTCTGGAAATGGTCCTGGGCAGCTGGCTCTAAGAGTCCTGCTTGAGCAGGAGGTTGCACCACATAACCTTCAGAGGTCACTTCTGACCTCGGCCACTCTGTGATTCTGTGAGTTTGCTCTGAGTTCCTGTACTTGTGTGACAAACCTGGCAGATGCTGCAGAGGAAATACTGGGCAGTGCTGCAGTTCCAGGTGTGCTGTTCTGAGAATGAAGCTACGGGGTCAAGGCCAGCTCACATCTGATGCTCATCAGAAGTTCACAGCTTCACTAAATTTGGTTGCATTTCAAGACTGTTGGCAAAAGGCACAGCTCTGGCATAAAACACAACTTGCTTGCCAAATTTAAATCTATGCTACAAGTCTTTGGGCAACTTTATTAGAAAGCATAATCCATGTTACTGTTCTTTAACAATGTGAGCAGAAGCATTTTAGCTGGTATTCAATTTGCAGCAAGTACTTAATTTGGAAAACTTTTAACTGGGCAACCAAAGGTTAGTGAATGTATCTTAAGCAACTGAAGGCAAAATGCAGCAGTTCTTGGTACCTGCTATTTTTCTGGAATAGTTTGACTAGTACTGCAATTCCTAGAACTGTTTGTGAACAGGTAGGTGATTCAGATTATTAGCACATTTAGTAACTGAGTCAGAACTGGACAATTTGTTGCTCTCTGGGCCAAATAAGCATGCCAGGAGAGAACGTCATGCTACAGTGAGTGTTTAACTTCTCAGTGAAGTTTGCCTTATCTTGCACTCCAAGTCTTACCACAAGGGGTTGAAGAGCTGGTGGTGGAATTTAAGTGTGGGTGTAAAACCCAGCTGAAGGGCTGCTCACCAGCAGGAAAGGACTCAGGGTGAGATAATGTAGTTATTCCACATATGGGAAGGGTGTGGGGAAGCAACTTGAGTCTGTCTGTGCTTTTGGTAGCGTTCAAGTGCATGTGTAACTGCGCTGCAAAGGAATAGAGAGAGCTGAAACAATGTGCTGCTTTGGCAGCCTGTTTTTCTGGCAAAAGAGTATTATTCCTTCTTACAGTAATCAGTGGTCCCCCAGCAAGCTTGTTAAGTGGTTTGCCCAGATGGATAGCAATAACAGAGTTCACATCTTTGAGAGTGGATTTATTCAACAAGCAATGTAAATTAAACTCTCTGTGTTCTGTATAATAGAACAGTGATAAGTGAAGGCTAGACAGAAGGGAGGTGCCTGCAAGACCTTTGCATTCCTATCTTAGCAGCATTAGAAATCTTCCTTTTCAGCTTTTTTCTCATGTATATATCTTATTTTCTTGCTTCTTAAATCAACATAAAGCATAGGAAGGCTACAGCTAGACTCCTGTATTTTGTGAATTAGGTTATTGTTGGGGACCTCCTCTGGTCCCTGTCCAAAGGTGTGTTAGAATTTCAAGGGGATTTCTTATTGCTCTTAAACTTTTCTTTCCCAAGACTCAAAAAACTCCCAAGCTCAAAAACTAAAGCTAAAAATACCTAAAATGAATAGTCCAAAATGGGACAGAAAAAAGTTCTCAAGGTATGTTTAACAGGAAATAATTGTTCATGAACACACTAGATGAAAGTGGCCTTTAAAGATCGATTTACAAATCAGGTAATAACCCCACAGAATTCCCTTTGCTAAGAAGTGTGAGCAGCTCTCAGTACCATGATCTCAGTACTGAATCCATACTAAAGTTCATTTAACTGCAGGTGAGTAGCCCCTGCTCCATGAAGGAAGGACAGCCCTATTCCTGACATCTACAGGTTACCTGTTTACTGCAGGATACTTTTATTTTTCAGATGAGCCTGTGGTTACTTTATTAGCAACTGCTGTTCATCACTGAAAAGGAATTCCATGTAGGTGATCACAGAGTGCATCGAGGGGAAGTGGGGCCAGGAAGCTAAAATTAAAAAAAGCCAACTCTGTGGTAATGCTGTTGTGTGTTTTCTGTGTGGCTTTTCCTGTGTTCTCTTTGCTACACTAGAGCTCCTCCCTGCCCTCCAGATGATGTATCTAAACCGGTGGGGCCCATTCTCCTTTTAAATATGCATGAGAATGGGCCCATGATATCTTTGCCAAAGAGAAGCTTCAGCAGAAACAAAAGAAAATTCTTTCCCCAGAGACGTGGGGCGTGTTCTATCAGGAATGGAATCCATCTGTCTTCAAATGCTGGGATGGCTCCAGGAATATCTTCCAGCTACCCTGGGGTACTGTAATCTCATTTTCCTCTCTGCACCATTTGTGTTTATAGAATGAATTCATTCACAAAAGTAAAACAAAAAGCAGTGGGCTTCAGAAGGATTGCAAGTTCACAAGTCAGGGATTCCCCTTACCTCCTTTCATGCTATTATTTATGCAAGCCTCGTTCTCTGGAGCTACCCACAATTCAAAACAATCTATTTGCTTAATTGTATTATCCTTTAAGGAGAGGAAATTGAAAAATGGGGCCAGTCCAAGAGAATTACTCTGTCAAAAAACAGCTTCAGAAACCAGTCACACATTGCTAGGGGTGAAAATGCGAAACCATCAATCTTCCTAAACTAACATGTTGTCAAAGAAAAAAATATTCATGAATTGAAATGAAACAGGAAGACTTTTAATAGAAACTCTTACCTTAAAACATAATGTCTAAAATTTTTTGTAACTTGTATGAAGCTCTTGAAATATAGAAGGCCTGTGGAAGTTAGAATATTTAAAAAAATTCAGGTGTGGTCAAAATAGATGTTCATGTAAACTCTGCAGGAAAGAAAGAAAAAAAGAGGATCATTTCACTACTGTCAAAATTGGAGAATTATGTATGTGCACATAACATTAAGTAAAAAGGAGCAGATAAAATAAGACACGTTTATTTCCAGTAAATAATTTACATGATAAGGAAATGAATGGTGCTTATCTAGAGTAAGCCTGCTTGGAAAGAAACCAAAGATTGATCCTGGAAGGAACGTCATCTACTACTGCTAAAATCCCAGCAAATTTTCTTGTTCTTTCTCTGAACATAAGCTGCTCAACCTTGAGCCAAGTTAGAAAGGTTCTTTTGCAAACATATGAGCAAGCTATTATTTATCCAGACAAATAATAGATAAATTGTGCTGGCAGCTTCAATAGCCACATTTGCAAACTCTGCATGGGTAATTCCATAATTGTTCTAAAACCAGTGACTTTAGCTTTTATCAGAAACTGATTGTAAAACTAAAAAACAATTTTTGGGCAGTATCTAAGTGCTAAACCAGAATACTCAGTTGTTGGGAAATGCCAAGAGTTGCTGCTGGCAAGCTGTGAGGTATTTTACTGTGACCACATTACACAGATACAGTGTCATTACATCACACTCATGTACACTTAGAGTATGCCAACAAAACAGTGTAAAGCAAATGAACTTCTGGCCTCACATTAAGTCATTACCTGTGACTTAAGTCAGTGCCCATGGACATTTTTACAGGCAGAAATTTACCCATGAAAGCCAGCTAATATCAACATGAGTCAAACACAAGCATTCCACCTGGAGAGATGCATAGAGTAAAGGCTTGAAATCAATGTAAAACCAGATTTTTGCATTTAATTTTTTGTCATAAAGTGTGGGGAGAGAAACTGAGCAGTCATGATACTAAATGCTTAAGAACAACCATTTCAGGAGTGAAATTTTTACTGCAAGTGTGGGAGCCTTTACTCTTTTCTTATTTATATTGAATAGTCTGAAGTTTGATCTGAGTTACACACAAGAATTCACTTTCATTGAAATTTAAGTAGGGCATTGTATGATGTTCTTTGAAATGAAAACTTAGGCAATATTCTCTCAGAATTTTCTGAGAAATCATCTAGGGTCCTTTACCTGCTCATTCTTCCAAACTACCATTCAACAGCTCTGACAAAATATGGTGTTTCATACAATAATATATCTTTTTTAAAAATATAAGGCAACTTTAATAACAAAAGCTGTTTACTATCCATAACAACCTGGCTTCAACAACACATTTAAATGTTCAATTTTAATATCTGGGTGAATGAAGACACCTTGGACATCTGGAGAATTGTCAGGTCTCTTTGGCAGGACTACAAGAGGTGCATGTGCATGTCAAATGTTGTGCTGCCTTGTATTGTTGATCTTACTGCCTTTGGAATGCTTGTGGAATTCCTGGTAGGACATCCAGCACACGGAGTTTGCACACTGAAGACGCTGCTGTTACAGCTCTGGTTCCTCAAGAGAGACCCTCTTGCTGTGGTGTGCACAGTGTGAGCCTGCCCTGAGCTCCAGCTGCCACCTCCGTGCGTCTATCCACTTGAGAATGGTGGTTTCTCCACTGCTGTTTGCCCCTCCTGGTGCACCGAGGTGTGGGAGGAATGGGGTGATGCTAAAGGCACTCTGCCCTCCCTGCCAGCCTCAAACTCTATCTGCTCCTTATACAGCTATTAAAGACTGCTTGGCAGCTCCAGCCCATCTGCACTGTTCCTGTTGTGCTGAAAAGTCTCGGTTACACCGAAATTACAGAGGTTCATCCAATTTTCCTAGGAATGAAACTGGAAATGCTCCTTACATACAGGCAGTGGGTACAGTAAAACACATTTTGTTTTCATTTTCTGCTTTCCCCCCTCTTTGCTTAGGTTGAAGTCCTTGCACTCCAATTTCACATGTGAGTCTTCCTGTATTTTCCCTGAAGATTCACAAAACAGATGTTGCTGTGTCCTGGGTTATTTTTAAATTTCCCAGGGAGAAAAGAGGGGAGAAAGTAGAGACATGCTTCTTCCAATGAGGGAGAGGCACATCAGAGGGTGAGATAGTGCTCAGCAGTGCTTGGATTGTTTACACTGAAACTATTTTCTGGATCGTTTCCTGACATTATATCCTGTTTTGCTAACAGAGGTGGTTTTACCCAGTCACCAAATTTACATTTTCATTTACTTGCCCATTCACTTTTTTTTTCCAGATAACAATTATCCTTATCTGTCTTTTACAAATAAAAGTTAAGGCTGACTGTACAAAGTACTGCCCTGAAAGGTAATGCCAAAGACAAGCTTCTATGCTCTAGAAGTTGTACAGTGTTTTGATTGTCAAAATTGTTAAACATTTTAAATTACATCAAATGAAGATGCAACCATCAAATTCACCTTGCCACTGTGCAGGCTATGGAATATTTTAAAAACCAAAACAAGTTCACAGCACATTTCAGGAGTTGTAGGAATGTTAATCTGGACACAGGATTGAACCCCACCCATGCTCTGCCCAGGATGCAGGATTACTCATGCACCTATAATGTACTGCCATTTTCCTTCCATGTGTACACCCACTCTGATCCTTGACAGACCCCCTGAGTTTCTCTAGGCACTCCCTAGAGAAGCCACGGGGATTTCTCTTTGTCCTCTAAAAGAGGCCAAGGCATTGTCGTGACTATCATATCTAAACGGGCAGTCATGGCTTGAAGAAACTTATTTAAATTATTTATTAGCTAGTGGCTGTACCCACCACGTCCCTGGTGTTGTCCAAACACTCAAAAAGGATGCAGTGAAACACACCCTGCTTAAGGAAAGGTAGCTAGGTCTGCAAAATCAAGGAAAACACAAGAGTTTGAAGTATGAGCTGGTTTGTTTCCCCTTGTCAGCATCAGGTGGGGAACAAGGAGGCTTTGCAGGTACAGTCGGGGTCATTGAGCTGCTCGCGAATGTTGCGTGGAGAGAAGCACGGCGCTGGGAAAGCTGGCAAAGCAGCTGGCGACGGCAGGAATGGATCGCGGCACAGCCGAGGGACAGGGAGGCGAGGCGAGGCTGCGGCCCGGGAGGGGCCGTGGGCAGCAGCAGCGCTGTGACAGCCCGGCTGATGCAATGCCGGGCCACAGCAGACGGATGGATGGATGGATGGATGGATGGATGGATGGATGGATGGATGGATGGATGGCTGCTGCCGGCACACGCGGGGGTCCCGCAGAGCCGGGCCGGCCCCGGGTGCCCGCAGCAGGCACGGCGGGCAGGGCGCTGCTCTGCCTTCCAGCGCGGTGCCACCATCGCTGCTGCCCGTGTCACAGCAGCGGGGCGGGACACGGGACACGGGACACGGGACACGGGACACGGGACACGGGACACGGGACACGGGACACGGCGGGGACACACGGGCCGGGGGAGCCCGGGGAGGAAACGGCCTAAACTCCCTCCGGCTTCCAAGGGTCGTGCAGCAGGAGAGCCGCCGCCTGCTCGGCACCTTTCCTCATGGGGCGATGGTCAGTAACACAAAGACAGCTCCCAAAATCCCCT
Source organism: Oenanthe melanoleuca (assembly GCF_029582105.1). Taxonomy (NCBI): domain Eukaryota; kingdom Metazoa; phylum Chordata; class Aves; order Passeriformes; family Muscicapidae; genus Oenanthe; species Oenanthe melanoleuca. The sequence continues at coordinate 29,771,722 of NC_079336.1, forward strand.
TAAGCAACCCCGTCGGTAAAAAATAAAGGAAGAGCCTCAGCTCGCACAAAGCTCCCCCGGGCCAGCCCCTCGCAGCACCCCGGCCGCGGCGGTCCCGCGTCAGGCACCCGGCGCGGAGCGCAGGCCGGGCCGCCTCCCCGCCGCCCCCGCCGGCGCTGCCCCCGCCCCCGGCCGGCCCCGAGCCGTGACGTGCCGGGCCGGGCCGGGCCGAGCCGGGCGGCGGGGGCGGCGCTCAGCGGCGCAGCGGCGGCGGCGGGGCTGGCAGCGAGCGGGGCGCCCGGCGCAGCACCACCACCTCCAGCAGCAGGTAGGGACGCGGCCTCCGGCCCCGGCGCCCCTCGTAGCCCCGGGGGAGGCTCGGCCCGGCCGCGGCGCTGCCCCTCGGGCACCGGGCAGGTGCGATCGGGGGCGAGGCGAGGGCCGGGCCCGGGGCGGCCAGCGCTCCGCTCCGGCCAGCGCTCCCGGGACAGACCTGCCGCGGCCGGGGCTGCTCCCTCGGGACTGCGCTTCACTTCCTTAAATTAACTGTCACGGGAATTCTTTCCTTTGTGCGCTTCTTTGGGTTTTGTTAGTATCGTCCTCTGTGAAATCCCATCCCTGCGGAGTTACAGCTGAGCTCCCCTCCTTGCTTCTAAAACATTCCTGTGCTGGTGGGATTGTCCTTGTAAGAGAAAATAGAATTTTTACAGCCTTTTCTGGCCGGACGCGATGTGGCTGGTAGTTCAGTGGAAAAACGCCTTCTGGAGTATTTCTGCTTGAAGTACTTTTGCAGGCTGCGGTTTGGAGAGCAGCGTGTGCCACTGTGATGTACAGCTAAAACCCAGTACCCCGTTCCTGTAACTTGTAATGCATAATTCCCGTGCATTACTGAACAGGAAAACTTAAAAGGGTTCGTCCCCTTAATGGTCTAGAATACGACTTGCAGTGCAGCAAATGCGTTGTTGGTGCTTGTCTAACACTTGGCTCTGAGGTTCTGAACTAGTAAATGCCCCCAGAGGCCTGCAGGATGGAGTTAGCTGAACTGGTGGCTGGCTGCTTCTGTAGAAGGATGGTGGTTGTCTGTTTCAGCGAGTGCTGCTGCCTGCCAGCCCTGTTTCTACAAAGGAAGGAGAAGCAGTAAGTCGTGACTCGCGCCCTGCGGTGCTCCCGGAGGGAGCAGACCTTTGAGGCGACCTAATTCCTTACAGTTCAGTTGGCATCGCCGGGCTGCGGGCGGCCTATGGACCGGCTTCACAGCCATCCCAGTACAAAGGTTGGCCACGGCACTGAGGCTTCCTTCTGTTGCAAGGGTGACAAATTAACAGGGTGGAGATGAACTCGGGAGTTAAGTGTCATCTGCGCTTTTAAAATTTATTTTTTGGTGGAAAAAAAAGCCTAACAAAATTAGAAATATTTTAATTTTGAAAATGTTAATTTTGAAAGTTTAAAAGTATAAGCAAATGTCTTGCAGTATTTGTTTAAAATCTAATAAAAGTGCTAACACGCAAGTTAACTCTTAAATGTATGGTTTATAAAATAACTGCATAAGAAAGATCTCAGTGTTGTTGAGGTGGGAGAGTAAATATCCGAATTATCAGAGCACGAGCTCCAAACCTTTGTGATGTTGCTTTTGATAATGTAGAAATTAAGATTTAGCTTGACAGGATCTTTAATGGAGGTGTTTTTAATGCGTCTCAGTTAATAAACTATTTAGTGTAGGCACAGTTATGCCTTTGACTGTAAAACTATAAAGCCAGCAATGCAAACGTAAAGGCAGTAAACTTTTCTGTGAGGCTGAACGACTTTCTGAATAAAACCATGTCAGTATTAGTTTGCAGAAATTCTCAGTTGAACTAATTTCCCCACCCCCATTATTTGTAGTCAGAGGGGGCATTCCTCTATAATCTGCACTAAGTACTGTGTCCTTCAGCCTCCGGCATTGCCATGTGCCTTTGTTTTGATAATGGGTCACTATTTTGACCCATTAACAATAATGTTCTCATAAGGAAGGTGAAACAGTGCTTTCTTGTGCCTGGTCTGCCAGGGTAGAGAAGTCTTTGTGACCCAATCTAACCTTGTATTTTTGTGGGTTATTTGATAACAGTGGTCTGAGGAAAGATTTCAGGTTTTAGAAATTTTGACAGTCTTATGAGTAATGTGGCGAAGTAGAGTAGGGGCTAGCTTTTTATCAGTACAAAATGTGAAAGCACACGATTAAGCTGGCAGATTCAAAATGAACAAAAGGGGTGTGTTTCTGGTTTTGACCCAATGTGTGGTTAGTTAAGCTTTAGAAATCCTTTCTGAAGCATGTGGATATTGAAAGTTTACAGAGACTTGAAAAGCAGCTGGACAAATAAATGGAAGAAAACTCACTACGCCTGACTTGTACGGAGTACCTCAAGTAGCTTAGGGAGTCACCAAGCTGAGCAAAGGGCTGAGACAATAGACTGGGGAAGTACTGTCAATTATTTATCAAATTTTTATATTAATTTCAGGCATTGACATAATGCAGACAACAGACTTATGTCTGACCCAGTAGGGCTGCTATTATGAAGATCATTCAACTGAAGTAAGTTTTTGAGAACAGCTGAACCAAAGAGACCAGGTCTAGAGATAACAACTCTAGGTGATAATCTCCGGAAATGATTATGAGTCACCATCAAACATCAGTTTAAGCGCTGCTGGAGGCAGTCCTGGCACCTTTGTACTTGTTGACATTGATGTCTTTGATCACCAGAATTAGCACAAAATCTGAAGGAGACCAAGTAGGGCTTTCAGACTGTTTTTGATGCTCTTTGGAGGACAAGAGGTTTCTGGTAAGTTTGAAGGCAGTATTTGAATACAAGGTACTATTTTCAGGAAGAAGATCCCATAATGCAGATGGTTAAAGTGACTTGGCAGCAGCACCATGGAAGCAGAGCTGAGGGTTATGTGGGATCACAAGAAGCACAAAGGATGCAGTACTGTTGAAGTCCAGCATTTAGCTTTTTGTGCAGCTTAATTAACGGAATAATGTGTTCAGTTTTGGCCACAGCCTGTTAAGAAAGATAAACTTAAATGTCTCTGTCTACCAGAAATGGTCACCAGGGCTTAAGAAAGTTTTGGAAAATGTATCTGCAGAGAATATGTGTGTTTGGAAGGTGTGTTCCACAAAGCTAGATGAGCTCATTCCCAGCCGAAAGAGATGAGATGAAGAGACAGGAAGATGCTGGAATATTAAAATTAGTGAGAAGTGGTCTGTGTTCTTCTGTCAGTGACTGTATCAAAAAAGATGAAACTAGTTTGCACCAGAGACTTGATGAAGTTCTTAAAATCTGTTATGCCTTAGGGAAAACTGAAAGAAACTAAGGTTGTGCAATCCGATTTCTGCAAAGGTTTTTGAAAGTCAAATAGGATTTGTGTTAAGGATATATTAAAAACATTCCTCAAAACTGTTTCATTTGTTCTCATGCAGGGGCTTAAGCTCAATGATTTCTTCAGGTGCTGTCCATATTTGGGCTTGAGTTTATGGGGAAAAAATAATTTCAGTCCTCAAAAGATGAACATCTTTCAGTGGCTGGTCATCTCATGTTACAGCTTAAGGCATTTGGTTTTAAAATAATTAGTATTGAGGCAAACTACTGTATTTGACAGCAAAATGTTGTGGTTTAGGAGTATAGCCTGTAATAATGTAGGAAATGTAGGTGTACAACCATACTGTGATTTAAACCAGGAAAATCAGAGGGATAAAACCTGAGGTATTCATCATCTACTCCAGAATATACTCTGTGTGGCTTCATAACTTGTGTCCTACTGTTACAGCATCTTTGGATATGAAAAACTTTTAAAAAGGACTTTCTGAAGTCCTAATTAAAAAAAAAAAAAAAAAGGTCAAATACAGTGTTTATCTTTTAAAGTATGCTAGGGATTTTACAATGGCAACATTTTAACATAGCTTGCTATTTAAGGTTCTACTTTGTTACTTCTTAGAATGACTGACTGTCTTAAGTTTGTAGTAAATACTAGTGACAGTGACTTGTGTTTCTGAAGTATTGGTAGATACTATATCATTATAAAGAACACAGAAAAATTTAGTTTTTGAACTGATGGCTGTGGATAACTCTTCCCCTTCCTTCAAAAAACCGCAACAAAATTAGCAGTTTTGCAAAGCTGAATGAGAAGCATCAGCAGCCTTCATGGTTTTTACTAAGGCTCTGATGTCAAGAAGAGGGCACATAAATCTGTGGGCACTTTAGTGTCTGGTAGAATGATTTCTGTAAGTAATGACCATATAAATTTAATGTATGTATTTTATTGTAGAAAGAAAACTAAAGCTTTTGATAAGTGACTATTTTAGAACACCTATTCAAAAAAACCTGATATAACACTTACTCAAAAAACCTGATATTATGTCAAAGCAAGTTCTTGTTTTGCTGTTGTTGTTGAGATGTGTGCAGAATCAGAGCACAGGGGATGAGGCTGAGGAGGCTGGGTATGTTTGGTCCTGCTGCTGTGCCACGGTGCTGCAGCTCCAAGGCAAAGCCTGTTGCCATCTGTGGACAGCACAGCCTGGCCTTGAAAAGGTGGTTTGGGACTCCTTGGTGCACCTACACACGCTGACTTCTTCCTGCTGAAAAGGGAGTTGCAGCCAGATGACATTTAACTTGCAGATACAGTGCTGGCTGCTGCTCCTGTAGGCATGTGTGAGCTCTGCAAGCTAAATTGCAGCTACTGTCAGTAGCAAGGCATGCATGAAAGCTGGATTAAGTGTGGGTTGGTGTCTGGCTGCTGTGGCTGTGCTGCAAGTCATACCCAGGCGTTGTGTCACTCCTGAAGCACTTCTGCCAACCAAGGGACCTTCCTCATACGGTGAATGCTGCTTCTCCCTCTGCAAGTGTGTGGATGAAGGGCAGTTTCTGCTTGCTCCAGGGAATGAGAGATGGATGAGGCATCTGGAATTAGACTTCACTTCTTGTTTGCACAGCCGCTGTGTAGAATGTGGCCAGTCTCCAAACTGGGATCTGATCCTTGCAGTGCCAAATGGAGGTGCTGTGAACGCTACCAGAACTGGGGTGGCCACATCTGTATCTGCATCTTTTAGGGCTTGATCTACTCCCAGAGAAATTAAAGAGAAATTCTCAGTCTTGAGCTGAAAGTCTGAATGAGCCTTGGATTTGTAAATGCTCAACAGAAGGCCTTATTTATCATAAAAGAAAACTTTTTTTTTTCTTTTTTTAAGCAACATCTCTTAAGAGAGTTTACTGAATTTATTTTGCAAAGGTAGTTAAACAGACAATTAAATTAAGAGTATTATTTACATAGTGGATAATTGTTTCACGAGCAAATTTGTTTTCCTTGTAATTAACAAGACTTAGCGGACTGCTTTGAAATTTGTGGAGAAAAAAAAAGAGAAGTAGAGAATTTAACAAAGCCAGTTGTTCACAAAAATCTCTTCAGTATTAGCAAGGTCTCTGGCTGCATTTTACAAAAATAGCAGCAACTTTCTGAATTATATCTCAATGTTTCTATGGATCCTTCAGGCCTGAGCTGAAGCCATGGAAATATTGTTGCTTTTTGCGTTTTGAGCAAGTTCAGATCTGTATGGTCAAGAGCTCTATCCCTCTCGTCTGCTATATTGTCTTTGTTGCCACGCACTCAACAAAGTTTCATTCTCAGTGTTCAGATCCAAAGGAGCCCAGCTATAAGGTGATGATGTAGTGCTCTGTATGGGGGAATTGATAGCAATAAACCTCTTTCACCAAGTCCTCTGTGCCCAAGATACACAGTTTTGCTGTGTCTCCTTTTGTCTTGTCGGGGTGAGCTCCGTGTGCAGGCACACCAAACCTGCTTATTGTGGCACTCTGCTTTCTTTAGGGGAGGCATTGGAGAGTTTTGAGGGAGGATGCTCTGTAGCTGCTCATCTAATTCAAGGTTTAGCAGCGTGCAGCAAGCTTTTCTTGATGTTGGCCTTGCTTATGCACTGCAAAGTTTCCAGGACAGGGAGCAAAGCATTCAGGAATGAAGAACCTGACAAACATTTTTGATGACTTCAATTTTAACAGTTCTGTAGGGTTGCAGTTTTGTGAGAGGTTGGGCTGAGGTAATTGACTGCTGGACCCTGAAAGGAGAAAATCCTAATGACTGCATCTTCTTTGCCCTTCCCAGCATTGAGGATGGTCATGGGGCTCCTTCATACCCCAGTGCAAACTGCTGGCCCTGCAGAAAGCAACAAATCCCATCACCTTTCTCTTTTCCATATCTGTGCTGCAGAGGTAGCATAGCAGAGATAGGGGAGGCAGACCAGGGGTGGTAAGTTACTGCTTTTCAACTCACCCTCTCTCAGGAAGCCACAGTCTATGTTTTTGCAGTCTCTTAGACCTGTGTAACCTTCATTGCCTCTACCAGAAGTTAGACAAGTGCTTCCAGAGCCCTTTGCAGAGAGAAATACAGACATAAAGAGTATATGTAGGGAATTTAATAGAATCAGAGAATCACAGAAGAGCCTGGGTTGGAAAAAACCCTAAAGAGGATCTAGTTCCAAGCCCCTGCTGTGGGCAGGGACATCCAGGCAGAGTCACACACACAGAAAGAGGCATAGAGTAGGATGAAAGAGGATTGTAAAAGATCATGGACTTCAGCGGGCCCTAGGATAATATGGACTTTTATTACTGTGTAAAGATAAAAACACTTAGGTTTAGCACATGTGATGGTTTTGAGGGTGAGAATGAGTTTATTTTATGTGTGTTTGGTTTTTTTTTTTTTTAATTTTTCAATCATTGTCTCATTTTCTATGCTCCTATTGAGTTATTTTTTCAGTGTTTGCCAATGTGCATGTGACAATGTGCAAGTGGCATTCTGCAGTGGATTCTATCATCTCTCTGCTCTACAGCAAGGAGTGTTACTTATGTGGACATGCCAGGAATGATGCTGTTCCTCCTTCTCTCATACTCATTGTCTTGCTTTTCAGTGAGTGTCCTGCTGGGCCTGTCAGTCCTCCTCTTCTGATTTTTTCCAGAATAGAGTTTCTAATGGTTTTTACAGATTATAGTAGCTGATCTTCTTTTGGCTGTGGTTAAGAGCATTGCTTCAAATTTCAAAGTTCTTGGGAAACAGAAGAGGGGTGAGGTGGGCTGTTGTAGTTGTGTTGAATTGGAGCTGTTGGGAACAAAGCACTCCTGTTTCTTCTGTACACATGTGTTTTTGCAGATGGTGGGATGCTCTCTGTCTTCATTTGTCATCCCATTACAGTACTCTTGCATCTTCTCAAACACCTGAAATTGGTTATCATCACACACCTAATCTTGGATTATTTGGACGTTGAGATAGTGTTTGGTTCACTCCATGAATGTCCTCTATTAAAATTTTTTCTCTGTGGATGTTCAGACATGCATTATAAGCTTTTGAAAAAGTCTTGCACCTTAGTATTTTTTAGATCATTTATGCAAGAACAAATTTTAGGCTTAAGGGGAAGGATGTTTTTTTGAAATGCCTTTTGTGTCATATTCTGATGGTAATCTGAAACAAATTTTAGATCTTCTTTTATGTTTTGCTGTAAAGTTCTACATACTTTCAAAGGCAAAAGGCTATTTCTTACTAACCCAGAGAGAGGAATCTTAGCCATGAAGTTTCTTAGTCTTTTATGATGCTGTGCAAGTCATGTCTTGCTCAAAAGGTCAACACCCACAGATCATGATTTTTTTTACAGTTCAGTGGTCTAAGTAGCTGCTTTTCTTGTGGCTGTAGGAATCTTTCCTATTTTCAATGAACATGCAGTCTTTTGATGATATGGCATCTGATGCTATGGGTATTTCTGGGTTGTGTGCTAAATGACATATATATTCAACACCAAAGCAGCAACAACAAACATAAATAATGTGTTGACCATATACTCTTACAGATTATTCTTTTTCAGTTTACATTCTTGCAGCTTTTTCCAATTTTGCATACATGTATGTATTTTTGTGAAATATTACATCAGATTTCTTTTAACTTGGAACTAAAAATAGTTTATTTTAGCTATTGTTGGAGTTTAGCTTCTTTGTTTCTGTTGCCACAGAGATCTGTGTCTGTTCATGTAGTAGTCAGCCTAGCAGGGGTTATAAAATATAAAGTTGATTCATAGATTTTTTTAATTGCCCTTTGCAGCTTCTGTTACAGTCTGGGATCAGTTACCGATCTCTTTAGAAAGAGATTTTTTTTTTTTTTTAATGCCTTAAAAAATGCAGTTATATTATTTCCTGATATTTCTGTTTGTTTTTATTTAATAAAAGCTTGAGATTCTGAGTAAGTAATAAGTACTGACTACTTGAGTACCTAGGATGGAAGTGGAAATTTATATGGTTTTAAAAAAACCAAACAGCTGTTTGAGATGAGTAGTTTTCAGTATTAATCCTGGTCCCTTTACAAATCCCTTTGGGAGAAAAAAGGGCAGACAAAAGGCACTTCATGTCACTGGCGTGTTTACTGAGTGACTCTGCTGCTTTAGCCCAAGGGAGGAGGTGGAAGCAGGGGAACGGCTGCCGGGAAGAGGGAGAGAATTTTGAGGTGAGCTCCTTAAGAAAGGTTGAAGGGTGATGCCAAGGTGGGAAAGTCTGAGGAGCTGAGAGGACCAAAGGGACCCCAGCAAGAGGAAACACTTGAAGATTGTAGAAGAAGAGAAGTGCTGTTTTGATGGCTTTTGTGCAAAACAGGTTAGCATTGGGGGCTTTCCTTCCTGCCGTGCCTGAGTAGGACTTTGAATCCATGCTTTCCTCATCAAGGGTAAGATGCTGCCTGATCCCTGTACATGTCCAGGCACTGACCCTGGGTGTGCCTGCTGTAGGTGTAAGACCACGAGGCCTTGCAATTTGGGCTAAGTATTTCACCCCAAAACAGGTAAAGATTTTGGATTGACATCTGAAGGTGTGCTAAGGTGTGGTTAGTGGTAATTAATGAAAGCTAATTGGCTTATGTTTTTCTAGGACTCAGCATGTTCTCTCTAGCAGCCTCTCATTTCCATTGATCATCCTGTTGGAAATGTCAAAGTAGTTTTTAGGGGATCCAGGTAAGACAGGAGCCTTCTCAAAAGGAGCTTTTACTTCTCCCTTAAGTATATACAGTGGAGGAAATTTGAATGGGCAAGATGCAGCTGTGTGTGAAGCTGCTGTAGCTTTGTTTTGTTCAGTTTGATCAGCTGCTTAATTTTAAATTCATGGCCTAATTCTGTGAGGAACATTTCATAGGCAGGCAAACCCACAAAACTAACCAGTAATCTCCAGTCTGACAATGAAAGAGGCACATCTGTGTGAGGACTTTCTTCCCAGCTGTTTAATTTTATTTTGTTTCAGGCCTCTGTGTAAGGAAAAGCTGTGTAACTGTCACACATGTAAAGACAGAGGAGAACTGAGTTGAATGTGAAGTAATAGCCATATTTTTAGAAAAAACAATTTTATGTTGTGACAAATTAGCCTAGTAATATTAGCAAGCATCTGAACAATGTTTGCTGATTGGTGAGAGTGCTGTTTATTTTTGAAGCTTGTGTTTTAGCAGACTTCAGGTTGCTACCGTTGAAAAACAAGGATGGTATTTTTTACTTTTTTTCTGACAAATCATTTCCCTCAAGCATCTCCTCCAAGTGGTTGGACTATGCTGTATTTCTAACATGAGCTAAAAGCTTTACTAATACCTAGGGAAGTAAAGGAAAACTATTGTGCCTTTTCTATTGTTATACTCCTGTCAAGGTCTGTTTCAATACTAACAAGAAGAAAATGTGGGAGGAGAATGAAGGGTTTTTAAAAGTCTTCCCTTAGCTGAGGAGCATTTCTCCTTTTTCAGGTCCCAGGCTGTCTTCCAAGAGCTGGGACAGGAATGGCATGGAGCTTGGGTGCTGCAGGCTGTAGCAAGTAATGGGATGCAGACCTTGGTTCAGTGATAGCTGATATCACCTCTTTGCACTGTTGAATGTAATGGCAGTCAAATTTTGACCCAGATGCATGTGATAGCATTGGAGTTCAGCAGAGTGTAGAACATAATGAATGCTCCAGTGGATGTTGTTAGCATGTCACCTGGATTGGCTTCCTGGGTTGCATCGTGTCTTGCCCATCATTCCTCTGCCTGGATCACTCTGGTGCAATCTGGGTCCTTGGTGGTGCTTCCTGTGCTGGTATTTGTTGACAGCTTCACAGCATGTCTCCCTCTGGATCAGACTTATTTTTTCAGGATCAGCTTCTGCCCCTAAAGAATCCCTGTGTAAGTTATTCCAAGGACACAAGCCTTTTTAAAATTTATTTATTTATTTTTTCATTGATGTTACACTACTTGCAGGATATCCTGCCTTTTGTGTTTCACAACTTGCTGGCAATGGGAAGGATTTGCATGGCGTCAGATGAACATGCAGCTTCACATGCTTTTTGTCGACCGCCTATACCAAGACAGATTGCAAATGGAGTTTGTACAATAGAGCAAGTAAAACTGGCTGCATCAGTGTGGTTTGCTGAGGATGAAAGAGATGGTGGCTTTTGCTTTACTTATCAGCCAGGCTTGGTGTCTAGTCAGAAGTGGAGAGATGCAGGGCAGAACATGTGGTAGAAGCAGAATTTGAAGATTGGGAAGAGAGTTTAATCAAAATCTGTGTTTTCTTTGTTTTCTGCCTTTCCCTGTGGAGAATGACCAGTGTCATACCAGTTAGCACCGGATTGGGAATGGCTGTAATTACTTGAAAGCTGTCAATCTACAGTTAACCCTGCTCATCAGGCTGAGGTTTGGATAGTGATGTGGAGGACATATTTGCTGCAGGGAACATTCCTGTCCTGGCAAGCTTTGCTCATGTGTGCCCAGCACTGCCTGGGAAGCCCTGCAATGGAATGTGCTGGCTCTCCATGCGAGTCAGCAGGAAGGAATACTTTGTGTTGTTGCAGGCTATTGTGAGTTGCTGCTCTGCTGGGAACCCCTTTGGCTTTTCACAGTGGTCCTTGCACCAGATGATAACATGCTGAGCTTGTTCTGGGTCAGCAAAGCCCCTTGTCACCATGCCAAGAGCACCCTCACAAAGAAAGCCTGATGCCTTTTACCTCCTAAAATGCATCTGGATTCACTATATTCCTGGACCAAAGTAGCCATCAGTTTTCCTGTTTTGAAAAAACGGAAGTGGGGAGAATACTGTTGCTTTGAGATGAAGATCTACTTTTCAGGCTAATTTTAAGTGCAGCTTAATGTGTAAAGAGGAGGCAGTTTAGAGTAGAAGGGCTCAGCAAGGGGAGTAACTAGCAGACATCGAAAATTACAAATGCTGGTGTTGGGCAGGGTAGTGTAGGCAGAAGCAGCCACATGGGAAAGCATGATCTGGAGCAGTGCTGCTGAGCTGGGTGCGTGCTGGACAGGGGAGGCTTAGCAGGTGTGATTGACCTTCCAGGCAGAGCCTTGCTCAGAGGCTCAGCACAGGGCAGGATTAGCACAGCTCCACTGGCAGAATTTGTGCTCCCCAAAACAAAAAGGCATTTTAAGGCTGGGAGAAAAGATAAACTAAGGGATACCTAGAGTAAGGGAAGAAGCCAAGTATCAAAGAAGATGAAAATCATTCACTAAAATCAAAGCCTATCTTTTATTCTACTGCTGCAATAGAAGAGCAGGTCAGGCAAAAAATCAGTCCTCTGTCCTTTACCTCCCTGATGCGTTTCAGTATAAATCTAGTTCAAGAAACCCTTAGTAGTAAAAGCTTACAGGAAGGCTGCAGTAATTATTAGAGCACTTCCTGGGTGGCTCAGCCTTCATCTCCAAAGCCACACCTGGTGTATTAGGGCTTCCTATGCTGTTATTACTGTTATGCTGGATATGTTTCCAGAATGCTGTCAAAAGCTTCTGTATCAAGGGAGGGTCATTACACAGCCCAGGCTGCTGAATGTGTGGAGAAATTAGGTAAACGACAGCATCCAGTAAAACTTGAATGAGTTTTATAGAGTGGAAGCTGAAAAAGCAAATGCTTTTTTGAAATATAATTGTGTTTCTCTCTTGTACTTGAATGTCAGCAACTTTTGCCAACTTGTCACTTCTAAAAAAAAAGTTTATTATTTCTTAACAGCCATGCAGTGATATTTTTGTTTTAGGAAATTTAGATTTGTATTCTTCACAGGTCATAACACTGGGAAATTAGCCAGCATGTTTCACCCTTGTCTCTGAAGGCAGCAGAGAAACTGGATGTACAGGCATTTGAGAAGGCATTTGATTAATATTGTTTCCTTTACTGTTCCCAAGTTATTGGAGTTATTCAAGAGGCATGCATTTTTTTTTAAGTTAGAGTAAGCCATAACAGCCAGCAAGTTCTTTTCATTAATCACCCAAGTAAAGCAGAAGCTCTGGAAGCTGTGAATTTCCTCTCAACAAAGCATTGCTACCAAAATGCAATGTCATAGTTTTAATTTATTAATAGAAATAATAAGATAATTCTTCAGACTTTGTGTCCTTCAGTCAATAAAAGGAAGCACATAGTTTCCTGTAATTGAAGACAGGTATGCTATTGTGGAGGGTGGAACAGAACTCTTTGTAAAGAGAGGTGGAGGCTCCAGTAAGTAGTGTGACAGGTACTGATTCATTTGTTGATGCATTTTGCAAAATAGGTCTGTTGGCTGGTTGTGTTTTGTTTTGGCTTTTTTTTAGTTCAGTGTGTTGAAAGTTGTATCAGTTGGTCTGATCTGTACTACATTTTACTCTTTTTGAATTCAGTTTTTGAGTTCTTGCCTCAATACTTGACATAGGTCACTGGGAGGTAATTGAATCCCATGTGATGGTTGCTGTCTCAAAACCAAAGGAACTGGAGTTTTCTGGGTTCCTGAGGAAGCGCCTGACTTGTAATAATCCTCCAGGGTCTTCATCATGCTCACATTCTACACAATTATTTCTTTTACACTGTGTTTTGAACTTTTTCTAAGATGACCTTAAAAGATCTCTAATCATATGATAATGTGAAACAACTGTACTTAAAAGCTTTTAGTTTTCTAGTTCCCATGAATAACTCAAAATCAAAAACTCATCCCTGAGCAGGACTTTTTACTCTAGGAAAGAAATACAGGAAATATATGAGGAGTTTACTGTTGGCTTTCCCCTGCCCATCCAAGATGACACTCAGGTCATTCAACAGTGTGAAGAAATATCCCTCATGAAAGCAAATTTGAAACATTTCTGTTCACGAGGAGGAATTTGAATTAGTCATATCTAACTTTTGTATTGAATTCCAGATCACTGTAGCTTAAGCTCCCACAGAGCTCAAATTTCGGGTGAAAGAAAATATATATAAATATATATATCCATATATCTGAAGTAAAAATATATTTGCTGGAATATAGGAAGTGCTGAAGACTTCCAGACTGGAGTTCTAAGGACAATGTTTGAGTGAACTTGGCTTGCTGCACTGTAGACCACAGGTCCAGGAAGCTGAAGAGGAAGCTTTGTAAAGCCTTGGGACAGGGAGTCATCAGGTTGTCTTGTTGTGGGTCCACTGATGATAAGTTTCACATGACCTCACAATGACTGCACATGAAGTCTTTTCTTCAACAGCAGTAAGTCTCTTCTGCATTGCATTCCTTGTCTGTTAAAAACTAGTAATGTATTAGTTTTCCATGAAAAAATCAGGGACTGTTTTGTGGTTTGCTATTTTGCAATCAGCAGGGTGAGGGTCTTGCTTATAATCAGGAATGTGTCAGTTGAATAACGACTTTGTATTTGACTTTTTGAATTATTTTCTAGGCTTTTTCATTGACATCATTAACATTTCTGAGTCCATGGAATATCTGAAAATGCTGAAACCAGCCAGGAATTGCGCTGGTTCTCACATGTTTCAGTCAGGATGCACTAGTGCTTATCTTTGGCTGTGTCTGCATGTATACCAAAAAAACCCCAAAGAAGTTGCTTTGCAGACTAGGTGTGACATCTTGTAAATCAGATAGAGAAATATTAAACTAGAGAGAAAAAAAAAATTAGTCTTAATTTAAAATTTGTGCTAGTGGTTAAAAGTAATTCTTCAAAGCATTTTCAAAATTGTGTTTAAAATAGTTCCTGTTGCTAGTTTATTGGTTTCTGTTTCAACTGGCTGTGTATTACAGCTTTTTCTGCTAGATTGAAGTATTCTGTAGTTTGTTTTCCATGTAAATATTACATGTACTTAACCTGTCATTACATGACCCTTACTGTTTTTTATTTGGCAAAGAGTTATTTAAAACCAGATGGAATTTCTGTGTGGCTGGTACTGAGCATTTAGAGGAAAGTTGTGCAGGATGTCTTGCCTTAACCTTGGCAGAACAAAGGGATGTGTCTTTGAGGTTAGAAATTAGTAATAATGTATTTTCAGTAGGAAGGATTTTGAAACTATTGGTTTAGATTGTACTAGAGGAAGGCTTTAAACATGCTGCTTTTGATCACAGAAGGTGTTACAATTAAAAGAAAAAATGTAAGAAGATTTAAGTATCTTTGAAGCTTGCTTAAGAACTATTTCACGTTATCCTCTTCTCTAATTGATTAACTGGATAATAGGTTTAAATGTGCCAAATAACAAAACCCATGGATTCCATAGCAACTGATCTGAAATGATCTAATTAAGTTTGGGTTTTCCTCTTGTGTTACCTGGGTGAATCCTAGTGATGTACAGCAGATCGTATTAAACTGGCCTCTTTCTTGGAAATAGTGTTGAGAAAATCAGAAATTTCTTCAAGAATGTCAGTTAGATAAAAGTACTGAGTGGAAATGTCTGTTTCATGCTTTCTGGTCCTTCTCACTTATATAGGCAAATCCATTTGATTACCTTTCTTGATGGTTTTGATATTGAGTGTATTGTCTGCCTGTGGTGTGTCTAGGCATGCAGCTGAAACACCTGTGGTGTCAGTTTTGCAAATTAAAAAATCATTTAGTCTTTTTGATTTCTGGACCCTCTGAAATTTCTGCTGAGCACCATTCTGCTGATTTTTTGTAATAAATTTCATACATGTGGGGTCTTTGAAATATTACTTCTTTTTAATCTCCTTTTTGGGGGCTGCCAAACCAGCAGTTATTTTTAACTGTTCTAGAGGAGTGTTATTTAAATCCTAAATTTTATATGGGCCAAATCTCTGTGATCCACAAAAGGTGCCTTACTTTTGAGAAACACAATGAATGTGAATTGTCCTTGACATGAGATAGCTTAAGGAAACCTTGTTAGTAAGGTCCAGAAGGTTTGCTGATGAAAGTTCTGTTACATTTCCTTTTTTCCCTTTATGTTGCACAAACACAGAAAAAAATACAGTTGTTTGGTAAATACTATATGCATGTTTTTATTTTTGAAATGTTAAAAAATCTGTATTTATTTTCTGATGATCAAAGTCATGATTTCCTAGATTGACCTTGAACATCTATAGTCAGGTTGTGTCCAAAGAATTCAGGCCATGCTTGTATGTATTTTAGACTTATTTAAAATACTTTTTCCCCCCCCCCCCCCCCAAAAAAATGTTGCAGGTAGTATTAGGTGGGAAGATGAGAGCACTTGCTGAACAAAGTTTTCCAAGCAATGAAAAAAAACATTGGGTTTGGGAAGGTCTGAGTTTTAAACCTGAATCATTGTGAAAATATACTTAATGTTTTGGATATGCTTGTATTGTATCAAATATTTTGCTTTATATAAGGGGAAACTTTTATGTCTACAAAAGGACTGTATGCACCTTGAGTCTACTTGTAATTCAAAGTTCATACAGGCTTACTTTGTTTAATCATAGAATGGTTTTGGTTGGAAGGAACCTTAAAGCACATCTAGTTCCAATGCCCCTGCCATGCATGGGAACACGTTTCACTAGACCAGGTTGCTCAAAGCCACACTTTAAGGATGGGGCACCCACAAGATCCCTGGGCAATCCCTTTCAGCACCTCCCCACCCTCTTACTAAAGAATTGCTTCGAAATACAGATCATCCATGTTGGCAGAGATATTTTTCTGTTGTTGCTGGGACTCGTACTGCCTGTGTTGGGGATAAGGGTACCAAGAAATGGGAAATGTGACTTTTGTCCTGGGCTCTCTTATCCTAGCAGACGGATGAGAGAGCTTTACTTGGGTTTTTTCATGGTGGTATCTGTGGTTTTGTGGGGAAGAGCTGACATTGCACCAATCTTCTTTTTGGGAGCTTTAAGCTTCTGTATGGGAGTCTTTTGCACTCACCTTGAGGGTATTTCTAATATTTTGTTTTAGTGTGTTTTTGAAACAATTTGGATTTGTGTTTTATATATTGTCCATAAATGAAATAAAAGTTTACTTTTTATACTATGATGTTGGAACAGAAACAGAAATTTTGATACATGGTTAGGCCTGCACAATTGCAAATGCTGGCTGTGCTTTTGACTTAAAGCCCTAATTCATATCTCTCCTGTCTGAAAACCAGCAGTAAGATTAATTACCAGAAGACAGGAATCTATACCCTAGTTTTAGACAAAACATGATGATTAAAGTTATTTGTAGGCTGAATAAGTACAATCTTTTGTTTGGACTGCCGAACAAGGTTATGTTGAAACATGCAGGAACAGAACTTACTCGCATTCCTGTTGCTGTTGCTTCCACATTTCCAGTGCATCATCCGATGGGTAGCCAGTGGTGAATTACCAGCTGAGCATGCAAGTGATGTTTGGCTTTGAGACCTGTTTGATTAGACAACAGTTATGTCTGTGTGTCCTTCTGCAGCCAAGGTGAGGGCTGCTTGACAGGCACTTGGAGTGCAGTGTGCCTGGGTGGGCTGGGGAGAGATGCCTGCTGCAGGCTCACAGGATGGGGTCTGCTAAAGCATCTTGACAACTCAAGTGGAACTAAAGATAATTTTAATAATACTTTGTGTTTAGAGGGTGAGATCACTACAATTATATAAGCTCTGAAGGGTGAAACTTGTGTTTAGCTGTCATTTGAACTCTAAGAAGCAATCATTTAAAGTATTGAACTTCAGAGGTCTAAGGCAGAAATTTTCTGTTGTAGTAGCAAGAGTCTGTCCTTGAGGAGGAGAGAAGGAAGAAAAACTTAGTTTATGTTACTTAAAATAACTATCTTTGGATTGTTTTAAGGCTCTTTTTCCTGGTTAATGATGATGTATGATTGGTAGCTATGTTATTATATGATTACTCCTATTTGGTATTAAAGAGTAAAGCCAAGATAAAAATGGCTATGAAGTTGAAGTGCAGATAAAAAAGGGAGAAATGTACCGTAACCTGGTTTGTCACTATGTTAGAACAAGAGTCTTTTTTCATGCCAGTACCAATCAGCAGCTGGATAAAGATTCAGTAAAGACGTGTCTCCATTAGTGTTTGAGTTCATCTTAGGAGTTTACTATTGTATTGAATCTCCCGGTTGTCTGCATTGGAACCTATTTGTATGAAACCAGCTTGGAAGATGTTCCTTAGAAAAACATCTCATAGTCTGCAGATGTGAATTCATATTCAGCTGGGGGTACCAGACTGGAGAGATGTGGTACAAATCAGAACTAGTAAAACCCTCAAGATGTGTGTAGCATGGGCACTGGTCCCTCAGTGCTGCTGTTTCAGTGTTATGCAGTTACTCCTACTGTACCATGTTATTTGCTTACAGAGGTGTATCTCTTGAGTTTAAAACTTATCCTTCAGATTTATGTCAGGAAAAATAATGACTGGGAAAAATGTGTACATAAATATGCCCTCTGTTTCTGAAATTCTCTTTTTATTGACATAATGGTTATTGTTAAAGTCTGTGATTAGTAGAAAACAAAAAAAAAATCCAAAACAGAAATATCTTAAATTGGCCATTCAAGTCTTTTATATGTTTGATTTTGAAAGCAAAAACTTTTTTGGCCCTACAGTGTGCTCAGTTTAATTCAAAATACTGTATGAAGGACTAAAAAGCTACAAAATGAAAGAAGTGTGTTACTTCGAGTTGAAAGTAATATGGGTGTTTTCATTTACCATTTTGTCCCTGAGGTGAAAATTATCGTTATATGCTCCTAATCCTACAACAATGTTAAACTCTTGAATATTTGTTAAAGAGAGGAAAACAAAATTGAAATTAAATATTCATGAAATTGAAAAAGAAAAACATGCCGATGATAATTGCAGTATCTTTTTATTTAGCAGAGCTTCACACTGTTGTTGGATCTTAGATACACTACTCCCTTAAAAATATCTAACCATCAGATTATCACTGGATGGACAGTTCTTGGACATCTACATTGAAACCACTGCAGCTGAATTAAATGAAGACTGCATAGGCAGGACTTGGTGACCTGGTGTTATTTCTTAGATGAGTTTCCTAGCCTCTGAAGATGAATTTCTTTGTATCAAATATTTTTCATCGTCTGAAATGAAGGTTTATGTGCCATGAATAAATGCTTTGAGTTGCTGACCCTAACTGGGAAGTAGCAGTGACAAGCATAACAGTGCTCATTCTCCCAGAAATTTTTTCCAGCTGTAGTTGTTCAGGAAGTTTTGAATTTAAAAACACCTGAGCTGCATTTTGTGTCTGAATTTACAACCTGACTAAAAGCTTTCCTTAGCTCTACTTCTTGCTTCTTTGCCAAAATAAATAGGCTGATCTTAGCATGTGACTGTGGTGGTTTGTCCTCTGCATGAGCTTCTGTATAGAATTTGTAGTTATGCTTAAGGACTGGTCTTGGGAGCCGTGATTCTGCATAAGTTATTTTCAGTTCACTTTAATATCAGATATATTGAGACTGTGTGTGCCTGTGGTTGCCATGCAGTTCCCAGCCTCAGGGGTGATTCTCTTCTCTTGCCTGTGAAGAGAAAGTGTGTTTGCTCTGTTGCCTGCACAACGACACCTGCTACTGAAAACCTTAAAGCTATCCCAAATTCTTCCAAAATATACATTTGGCTAAGTCTCGTCTCTTGTAACACTTGGGCAGAAAATTTGTAGCCATTTTTGGGGTGTTGCTGGTGGCTAATTTTTACTCGTTGACTTGAAAAGAATTGTGAGTAGGGATGCACTTTCTTGCAGCATGCATGTTAAATTAATAAATAACATTTTATACATCATGGGAATAGGCAGTAACATTCAGGTACTCTATTTCAGGTACTAAAATCACTTGGTAAAATGAAGTTGGACTTTGATCTCAATCTTCTATTTTCTGAACAAGAAGTGAGTGTGATGTTCTTGAGATGGATTTCTTATAATTCATGGTTCATAAAAGTATTGGAGGTATAGGAGCTGCATCAGTCAGTTTCTGTGCTCCCTGAGACACTGAATCCATAGTAAGGAAAGCAGCCTGTTTGTCTTTGGCTGTGGCAAAATCTGTGCAAAGATTAGTCCAGAGTCTATAATGCGCATGACCCTATACCAAGGTTTGGGGAAGCCTAAAACTCTCTCAAACCTTGCAGAGAGCAGTGTCTTGCCAAAAAATGAGAGAGTTGAGCTGTGGTCAGGATGTGGCTAATGTGGAAGTTGTTATGGCCTGCAGTTTTCCTTGCTGCCAAGATCCTGTCAGTTTTAATAGCAGATTTTGCCTGGTTGGTCGCTGGCCACATGCCAAGCCTTTACAGTACTTGGCCTTCTGTGAAAACACAAAATATTCATGGACAGTACAAGAATTAAAGGTTATTTTAGAGTCACAGAATGTTTTGAGTTGGAAAGGACCTTTACAGAGATCAAGTCTTGTCCCTCTGTCCTCACTAGGTTGTTTAAAGCTCCATCCAACCTGACCTTGAAGGTTTCCAGGGATGGGGCATTCACAGCTTCTTTAGGCAAACCTCACTGTAAAGAATTTCTTTCTTCAATCCAGTATAAATCTATCCTTTTTCAGTTTAAAATTGCTGTCCCTTCTCCTGTTACTTGGGGCCTTGATAGAAAGTTTCTCTCAATCTGATAGGCATTTTTCATTTATGGAAAGGCCACAATAAAGTCTTTGTAGAGCCTTCTCTTCTTTATTCCGAACCCCCTACTCTCTCAGCCTTTCTTCATAGGAGAGATGTTCTAGCCCTTTAATAATTTTTATGGGTTTTAAGTGTATTTTATTCCTAAATCATATATTCCAGATAATTTTTCTGAGACTGAGATAGTGTAAATGATCTTTATTTTTTGTTGTAATTACTATTTTTTTGTCTCATAGTAATGGGCCTACTATACTCATCTTCCCAAGGAAACGAATGGATTTGGTGACAAAACATGTTGTGTCACTTCTTGGAGTAGGTTTCTTGTCTTTGCTGTTAAAATTGTCTTAAATTACTCTCATTATCTTTTATGTTAAGAGAAAGCTTTCATTCACGTCCCTCAGATTTACTGTTATCAATGAGATCTGTGAACTTGGCAATAGCATTTATTTATTTATTTACTTATTTGTATACAATATTTGAGTAGATTTTGACAAGGATCTTCCTTTTTTAGTTGCGTGTTTCTGAAGGGAGAGTTTCTTCTGAGTTCACTGGTCTCTTGCAGATTGTGTTTCAGCTCATTGCCTATAAACTGCACCCATACTTTTTGTAGTAAGTACAAGCTGATATGGAGAGAGGAAAAAGGAGTTTGAAACGGGTAATGTAAGTGTTTTTAGGAATTAATTCTGTCTCTAAAAGGGTTACGGATTCTGTACTAAGATTGATGGCAATAGACAGTTCCTGGATTATACCTGTTAATTTGCAGATGCTGATTGCAGTTAGTTTCTAGTATTTTCTCCTCTAATAAAGTGGCCAAATCAAAGTTAGTACCATTTGAAAATATCTGTGTTGCTTGATATTTGTTATACTGGTAGTAATTCAGAAAGTACAAATATATTTTTTCCCCAGCCAGAGTCTTTGTATTGGTCTGAGGTCAAGCATCTGAGGTTTCCTGCACACCCTTCAGCAGCCTTTGATGCTGCCATCTGCAGTGCTTAGTTTACTTGACTTGACTTGGCTCCTGGCTGAGTATGTATTTTTATTTTCCTAAAATATTAGTTTAATTTTCATTATATGTACCAGGAAGTGTTTGGCAATGTGTTTTTATTGTTGGACTTCAAAAACAAATTACCAGGCAAATGCGTCTCTGTTCAGTTATTTATGTGTATGTATTTATCAAACTGATAAAACTCAGTGCAGGTTAGTTGCTTGCTTACTTCTGTATTTACTTAGTTTCATTAGTGAGAGGGTTGTGTAGCTGAAGTTCAAAACTTGACAATACATGGGTTCAGAGAAGGGTGCAGGGGGTGTGTTGGTCACCCTCAGAAGCCCTTGGGGTATTTCTAAAGCATTCACAGATGCAGCCATGGAGAACAAAGTTAGTGTTAGGCTCCAGCTTATGATCCAGCTCTTGACTTTCTCTGCTGGAACTGTTGGGCTGCTTGAACATCAAGAGCTTAGCACCCCTCATCTAAAACTACAAAATAGATGCTATTGTCACTAGGTAGTATCTACTTTCTACTTCAAGGATTTTTCTGAAAAAATACTTAAGTTGCGCAAACTTCTTGAATTGCTGGTGAATTAACAAAAATTCAAAAGCACTCAAAAGTGGGGTTTGTTTTGTGGTTTATTTTTTTCTGTTTGGCTTGGGTTTTCCCCCCTTAAATAAACTGGTGATTAGGAATTTTCCTCTGATTTTTTGTATGGAGGATATTAATTTTTTTGGGTTTATCTGTGTTCATGTGAGTTAGATTCAGTTCAGGGATTCAGTCTATCTCAGCCTCTTTTTGAATCAGCTGGACAAAAGCTGGTATAAAATGCAATATATGCTTGCTTTAACTGGTACAAGCCCCTGCTGGCTACACCAAGATGTGCTTTAGCCAACACTGATGGTGGTCTACATAGGATTAAAATTCTGGTGTCTTAATTGCTTATTAAAATGGGCAGTTCAGGTTATGGAAGCCAGTGACCAGGTATTGGTATTTATATGATAAATAATCAATATTTATGATAAGTGATCCATTTGCTTTTAAGTATTTGGGAATCAAATTAAGGACTTTTTTAATTAGATTTTCTACTTTTTGTGCTGGAGGTGAGGTTCCTTGTATTTGGTAGGATAAGGCAAATTGGTTGCTTTTGTTTTACCTTATATATGAAGCTAAAAAAGAGACAGATGGGTGCATAGGCTTAAAGAGAATAAACATATCAGTTCTTGCATTAGGTCCCCTGAGGATGAGTAGTAGCTTAGCAGCTGCACATACTGGGTGGGGAAACAGGGCACTCTAAATTGACAGTAGGAGAGCATGAGATGTAGAAGATGAATGGGTGGGGAAGGCTGAAAAATGACATAACCGGAGGAGAATTTGAAGCTCATTAGCTTAGGGAGAGTCATCTTCAACCTTCAAAAAGTATTTGCTCTTTCTCATGTTTACACTTGGAAAAAGTGGCACATGAGGATGTAAACAAATACACCGTTCAAGTGCTAGCTGGAGGGGTTTGAAGTTACTGGACCTTGCTGAGGCTGCTTATGGAATATGATTTAAGCACTGCTGCCAGGGGTCACACAGCATGATACTGCCACAGGGTTACTGCCAGAGTTCACCTTGTCTGCTTGAACTACTGCAGCTAGATCTGCAGGAGTGCATCCTATGTGTTCTTTATATATTATGAGATGGTTTAAGATACTTTTGATTTTGCTTTGATGTCTTTGTCTGTTTGGTGACTTCTGCCTTGGTATGTCTTTTCTTCTTCTCTGGCTGCCTGTTGATTTCACTAGAGCCTGACTTGCAAAGCCTGAAAGAGTTAAGTTGAACAACCTCTTTCTAAAGTGTTTTTATGGCCTTGTTAGTTTTCTTCTGTTTTTTCTAGTCCTCATTTCTCTTTTGTAATGCTTCTGGAAGTACTGTCTGGACAATAACTGAGGAGCTTTTTCTTTAATTTTAACTTTACTGCTCAAATTTGACATTGTGTTTTGTGTTTTTCTACTTTTTCTGCTTGTTGCTATTACTGTAGCAGTCATTGGTGTTTGTTGAAAATGCTTATGCAGATCCCCTTGGCATACTTAATCCTTGGTTTGTCAGGAAGCTCTACTCAGGTTATTTTAATGAACAAGAATTGGGACAAAGATCTCTCTATTTTCTTAGTAGGAACTAAAATAAGAATAATGCTCTTGAGAGAACAGTAGCTTAAAAATCTGGCAGAAGAGCAGGAACCACAGAGGAAATCATCAGACCTTGCTGATTCTAATACTAATTGAGTTTTAATTTCTCAGTGTCATAGTCAAAAGACCATTGCCACTGTGGTTAGAACTTTACAAACTTACAAGCTGTACAAAATTCATTTTGGTCTTGTATAACAGTAGTTGAATTGGATAAATATTTGACATATATGTTGCTGTCTTCCTTTGCTAAGTCTCCTTTGATTTTCCATCTTCTCCATTGCTTGTCATCTTTGCACATGGTACAATTCATGAGAATGTTTGCTGTTTCTCCTCTGCTGGTGTGCCACAAGTGATCTTTTACTGTGTACAGTCTCTCTTGTGGACTCCTCTGCTGTATCTGCAGAGTTGGTATGTTTGTTAAAATTGCCTAAATTCTTCTCCCTCTGGATTTCTTGAAGTTTCACTGTAACCTCCAATGGCAGATTTCCTTGGCCATGTGAGATTTATTTTTATTTCTTGAGCAACACTGAGAATTTTGCACTCAGTAAACAACACCTGGAAGACACTTAGCCTTACAGAAATCTGTTCAGTTGACATACAAATTATTTTGGCTAAGCTTCCTACAATAGGTGCTTTTTTAATAGGCTACATTTTTGTTATATGAAATGTGCACAGATGTACAAAAGTGCTGATTGAATCAATATGATGCACTTGAAAAAGCATAAAACACATATTTCAAAACTGAGGGTTCTTGAGCAGTACCTGTATCACCTCATTTTCAGGAGGGTGATATACATGAAACATTCAGTTGCTGTGGGGGAAATTTTCTGCCATTAATTGAATTCCTTCTTTTTAATAGCTTATTTGGATGCAATAGCCATTTAAATATTTGCAGATAGAGTAGTATGTATTATTTTTTTTTTTTTTCAAAGTACATGTTCTTACTCAGACCATCTCCTGCCCTGCATCAGTACTTCTCAAGGTGGCCAGGAGGGCAAGAGGCAGAGCAGTGAGCAAAACAGGAGGGTAGCTGGGGTGAAATGGCTCAAGCAGCAGTTAACACACAGGAAGGGTGAGATGGTTTAGAGGAAGCTGTACAGGTCTTTGGCTAATCCTGTCCCTGCCACACCCATTCTTCTGCTCCTTAAAACTTGTTCTTCCAGGAGTATCAATGTTCTAGGCAAAGGTGTTTTCAGAAATGATATGGAGTATTGCACTTTATTAATTGCCACGTTTAATGTAGAGAAAGTCAGATTTGTCCTTTGCTTAAAGCATGAGGGACTGTCTTGTCTTTTCTTATTGAACAGTAAAAACAAACGCAGAGAAGGTATTTCCTATGTGAATGTTAAATACAGGTGAATACAAATACAAAGGAGTGGTTAATCTGGAAATACTACAGAAATCAATTTCTGGCTGCTCAGTATTGAAAACATGCTGATACATGCAAATTCACAAGAAAATGAGCATGCCATGAGAATAATTTCATCAGCTCTTGTGCTCAAGTTGTCCCAAGCAGTCAGGGCAGGTAGCTTTAAAAGAAATTTTTATCTGGTGGTTCTCAGATGTGGAATGATTGCTCTTTGTTTTACATGCATACATCTACAAAAGACAGTGATAACAATTTGGGGTTAAGATTTTCAGAGCAAGTTGGTTTTGAAGGTACTTCTGTGTTATGCTATATTCTAGTCTATTTCTTCTTTTCCAGTTTTTCAGAAGTCTCTGCTTGACAGAGTTATTTTGCTGAAGTTATTTTAGGTATGAAAAAGCTGCTGTATGACATGAATAAACTAGAATGTGTTAGAGAAGAGCTTTGTAGTGAATTGGAAAAGTAAATAATAAAAGTGGTATCAGTTCAACACTCATTTAAACAATGCAACTGTAAATGTATTGTAATTAGCTCAAATAAAAATAAATCTCTGCTATATCTGGAATTCATTTGAAATACTGTGTCACCTGGAGTAGAGTGCTGCATGCTGCCTGAGCTGTGACTTGGAGAAGTTTCAGTTGAGCAGTAAACTAGGGTTGCAAAAGTAATTCTGATGGTAAGGTACCACTATATATGAATGTTTTCCTCTGTCTAGTCTCTTCTGTATGTTTATAGGACCTTTCCCAGAGTATTCTCATATGCCTGCTCTAATCAGCAGAATTTTGAGCAGCTCTTAAACACACAAGTGCAATGTGGATTTAATATAAAAAAATCTGTTTTTTTACAGTGATAATTTACTACTATACCTATGCTAATTAGTTTATTTTCCTTGGACTTAGCCATTTTAGTGAGTTACTGGTGGTTGTTTAATGAAATCTAATTTTTCATTTGTTTTAATTAGTTAACTGAGCCATGGGTACAGTGCCTTGGTATAGCAGACTGTTCAGAGATAGTAAGTAGGATCAGATCATGCAAATGCCTGCCTCTGGGCTCTGGCAGCAGGTTTAAAATTGCATTGGTATATTTTGCCTTTGTAGAATTCTTTCACCAGATGGTAGCATTTGATTTCCTTTTGTATAGTTCATAACACTCAAATGTAGTTGTGCATTCTTTTAAAATTAATACTACTTAGGTAAACATGAGTGGGAGGATAGTGTGCCAGCGTTCAACTGAGAAATCCTTTATTTCCTATACTCAATGTGTAATGTAGATTTTTTTTTTTTTTTTTTTTTTTTGAGAAAAAGATTGTAATTAAACATTCTCCAAAAGGGGGAATAATAATGCACAAAAAAAGTTACAGAAATGTTGGTGGGTGTTTTTATAAGAATCTGGGCAGTGATTTGTCTGGCAACTTGTTTGAACACTAGTTCTAGTGTTTAGCCAGGACTGAATGTGTTAAGTACTCCTACTGATAATTAAGGCAAGGTCTATTATTGCATACCAATTATGAAGAAATAAAATCTGACATTTGAAGGAATAGCTATGAAGTTTACCAGCTTCAGGCAAAGACTTATTTTATTACTATCCCCCTCATGCTCAGCAGAGAGAAAAACTCCAGTACTAGGTTCCTGAGGTCTTTTCATGTAGGTAAAGGACAGCTGGCTTCCCACTTCTAAGCATAACGTTTGCAAATTCTCTTCTTCATTTTGGAGATGTCTTAATTGTGGAGACCAAAATGATCCAGCAACTTAAAATCAATCAATATATGCTGAGTGCATACATACAAATGTGGATGATAGATTCTTTCACCTCCTTTTTTGGAAGCATCAATCAGGTTACTCCTTGTGTTTGGTGGTGGTGCTATCAAACTGGTTGCCTTTTAGCCTGGGCATGAGTCTCTTTGCTTTCATTGCTTTCAAAAACTGTGTGCTCTTTTAGCAGTGTGGTAAATCACATGTAAGTTAGATTTAGATGGATGCATATTGGGAAAAAAAAGTCTGTTCCCACTGATAGTTTCTGTTCACTGTAAAATGCTGTTCTGTAAACTGGCTATTCAAGAGCTTGTTCAGGAATAGGCTTCATGCATCTGTCTCAAGGCAATGGCACAATACATCAGATAGGGGAGTAAATAATAGAGTAGGTAATACCTGGTAGGTTTTGATATCCAATTTCAGTGTGCTCCCTGGCAGAGTCCCAGGTGACAGAGATGGAGTGGTGCTAAACCCGAAATGTTACAACTGGTTTTATGTCACTACTCAGCCAGAAGACTGTATTTATTAAAATTAAGTGTCCCATTAATAACTGACTTGCTTGTATTTAGATTGCTTTCATCCATTGGCGTCTCAGATGCTTGCAAAGCCTCAAGTACTTTTCTTACACTTGCATTTCCTGGTGATGGCTGAATTCAATCACTGCTTTATCCTTCAAGAGGATTTTTTCAGCTTATGACACTCCCCTGTCATAATTTATTAACAAACTATGAAGTTGCCTTAAAAATATGTAAGAATGCAAAAAGCCCTGTCAGTGAACAAAGCAGAAGCATCTGCATGTGAACTGGGGAGGCTGGATTCTAACTTTTGCTGAAATTTTGGCAGTAATTTTAGGGTTTGTTTCTCATACAACATGGTTATATCCGGAGCTCTGACCATGCTACTTGGGGTGTAAAAGGCAGCCTTGTTTTTAGTGGTTGTGTGACATATTGTTTAACTACTATTTTGAACTAGCATTTTAGAAGCAAATGATAGGTTTGTGAAAAAATGAAGGCTTGGTTATATCCAGAAATAAACCCAGCTGTTTAGCAGCTATGCCCATGACGGCAGTTGGATCTAGAGGTCAGGTCTGTCTGGAAAAAAATTTCCTTTTTCAGTCTCATAAAATAAAGAAAAAATGGCCAACAGCCAGTTGTGAGTGAATACAGATGTTGTTTACAGGCTTTATCGTATAGTGATGGCAATACATGATGAAGATGCTGTTTTGCAGAGTTCATGGGCTGTGGCAAAAGGGTGGAAGTAAATAGAGAAGCAAATGTGATATTGGAGGTTTTAGAACCTAACTTTCTGTGTGTAGTTAAAAGAAGTAACTATGTTCTCTTTGTGGGAGAAAGGTAAATCACAAGTTTTCCTGTAATTTCACATTAAAGTTGCCAAGGAATAAGACAGCTTTCTGTTAACTAAGACCAGCTCCATTCTCAGAGATCACAGCCAGCCTTTTCCTTCCCTTCAAACTTTTCTGACCTGTCCTTGGAGGCAGTAAAAAGCAGGTCATGTGCAGCATGTGCTGACAGATCCTCCGAGGGGCAAGAATGTCCTTTTCTGCTGATAGTTGTACAGCATTCTGGTGGGCCAATCACTCTTTTTCCTTGCTGCTGCTTATGGCAAAGGGATCTGTAGCCTTCATTGTTTGTGAGAAATTTTGGATCTTCTTTTTCCTTCAGGTACAGGAAAAGAAAAATGTGGGACACTTTCCTGAGCTTTCCCTAGACTTCTGGGGCTTGTTGCCAGTGTTTTCTTTGCTGTCTGGCAGGCTTATTTCTTTCATGGTGAGAGAGGCAAGTTACACCTTGGTGGCATGAGATTACTTGACACAAATTTTGGAATCACTGAAACATATCAGTTTAGTATGTTGAATGAGTTTTGAAGAGGAGTAAGGAACAGCCAGGAGAATTGAGCCTTTTAAGCTGAGTGGACTCTATTCTTATTAGGATAAGGACTATAAAGTGGGTTTAAAAGAAACCAAAACCAAATCAAAAAAAAAAAAAAAAAAAAAAAAAAAAAAAAAGGGACCAATTCAGCTTATTTAAAATGGCACGATTAGCCATTCAGAGTGTGCCAACCTCGGCAACTTTCCTGGTTAGCTCAGTGAGTATTGCATGCAATCAAATACTCCCTTTTAATTGGGAGCTTATTTAGCTGTATAACTTGAGGAGCATAAGGTTTGAATATCTTGGCCTTTGCATCTTTTTCACTTGCAGATCAAAATTATTTCAAAACAATTTTCATGTCATTTTTTAATGGAAAATAAAGTTCCTTAACAGGAAGACCTGTAATGTTACAGTATCAGGAGGGTCAGCCTTTAAAATAGTTACAGGATGATAAATCAAAACTAAATGTATTTGTGGGTTATTTGAAAGCCATATGCTCAGCCACCCAAAAGCAGTGAACACATTCATTTGTCTCAAATGCCAAGAGACTGGATTTCTGCTTAAATGCCTCAACATGTGCTGTTGCAAAAATACAAATATTTGTACACCAGACCAAGTACAGACACGTACCCATTAGTCATATGACCCTCTGCATGCATGTACATATCTATGTGTGTGTCTTTACATGTGTATCCATACATGTGTATATACACACTCCCAGTACAGTCTTGGCTTTGAATCTGTCTTGCGCTTCTAATTTGATCATGAGATAGACTCCCTTCTTGGGAGTTCACACATTAGGGAAGCTGGATAAAGACCTTAGGGAGCAGTGTGTGAATCTCATGAAAAATGGTTCTGGTGTTCAGTCTTCTCCCTGCTGAAGTCCAAGGGGTGTTCTCTGTAGGCGAAGCATTGAGAGCTGGAGAAAGGCTGACTCCAGTCTGCAGCAGCTGTCTCCTTTCATACTGAATAACAGAAATAAGCATAATAAACTGAAGTCTGTGTAATAAACCCTGATGGTTTATTCAATTTGTATACAAAGTGTTTTGATTAATTTGAGTTTTATTTTTTCTTACAGGAAATATTGGATAGACCCCACAATGGAAGACGGGAAGCCCGTTTGGGCTCCACACCCAACTGATGGGTTTCAGATGGGGATGATTGTGGACATTGGCCCTGACAACTTAACTATTGAGCCTTTGAATCAGAAAGGCAAGGTAAGTATCTCACAAACAGAGGAAAAGAGAGAAAACATAGAAGAATCCGCCTTACTTGTAGGCCAGGTCTTTGCCAGTATCTTCAACTGAACCTTGCCTGAAGGAGTGGAAAATGAATTTTCTCTTCTAAGTTTGGCTAAGGATCTTTGTTCAGCCTTAGGTTGTATTGCAATGGACCCCTCACACTGATGAGAAGTGTGTACTTTGTCAGTTATCTGCATGTGCATTGAGTACGTACTCATGAAAGAGAGGTTTGAATCTCCATAGCCATTTGGTTCAGAACTGTCTGCTTTATTTTTCTCAATTAGACACTGATTAAGAGCCTGCTGTTCAGATTAGCTTCTCTCTTTTTCCTTACATGCATACAAAGGGTCCTACAGGGATGTGCTGGGCTCTGGCTAAGATTAGATACCATTAGACTGATGAAGACTGAGACATGAATCCTCTTAACTCAAGTACCTTGAGAAGTAATATGATGTCAAACAAAGGTCCTATGGAATTGCCACATCAAATTAAAGTCAAAATAAATGTGACTTTTAAAATTAAGACAACCAATTCATCCTAATTAGTGTGCTCCAATGGCTTGATTTATCATGACATCTTTCAGACTCAGTATGCTGTAACTAAATGTCAGTTTTTACAGGAAGCACCTTGTAGCTATCTACTATCCTAATTCAAATGGTTAGATTCATGGGTTGTACTAGCTGGAATAAGTTTAGCACTGCCTTAAAAGTTGATTTCAGTAGTTTTGAATATATTTTTTATGCCCTTTCTAATAGTTTTGTTTTTTCTTTATATTCAAGGATGTAAAAAGGGACAACAATGTGTTTTGTAACTTCTTTTTTTATGTCAGCAGTAAGAGAGAATGCCTTGTCACAGGTCAAAAGGTTATGCAGCAGTCCTTCCTTTGGGGGAATGTTTATAGGCTTTCTTTTTTGTGCATCTTGGAGAGGAAGTTGATTTTGCCTTCCTTAGAAATACAAAGCAAGTGTAACATCTGATTTTTGAGTGAGAGAGATAAAGTCTAGGTTAGTAGTAGTATTAACTTGTCAGTTTGAGGAGGAGCAAGATTATTCAGACAAGGATATTAAATATTCCAAATCTATGGCTAATATTAAAATGACTTAAATAAATTTCACCTCTATTGCTGTTTCTGTTTATATGCCCCATGAGTCCTGATGTCATAAAGAACAAAGGCCTTTACACTGAAACAGAAACAATAATAAGGATAAGGATAAGGATATTTCTGAGTCACAATTTATTTCTAACTTGTGCTCCTTTCAGGGACCATATGTAATGTAAAAAACCCAACAAAACAATAAAAAATTATCCTAAAATGCGAATAGTTTGTTTCATGGTTTTCTCAACAACAACAAAAAAAGTCTGTTGTCTAGGGAGTTTGTTATTCTGCTGTTGACTGTTTTGAATTAAGCAGATCAATTAAGAGCCTAATGTTCATTCATGGAAGGCAACAAACATTTCACAGTCTAAATGTTGTAGAGATTTGGTCCTATTTTTTAACTATCAAACTTAATTAATTAACCTTGTATTAATAAAGATGGAGTAAAAAGCTTTTTTTCTTGGTTACCTTCTCAATCTTTTCAAGGTGTCATTGCTTTTGTTTTAGAGAAATATTTCTCATTGCTTTTTGACTTTTTAAGATTACTCTGTCCTTGTGTACTTAGACCATTTGAAGTAGTCAGCATTAATACTCAATTATCACTTTTAAAATGGTAGTTCAGAAGTGCTCTTCAGCAAGAATGTGTGATAGCAGCTCCAGAGTTGCCCATGATAATTACAGGGAGGAGAGGAGTAACCTGATCTTGTAAACATATCCGGACAGTGTAACTTATTATTATTTTTTAATCTGGTTCATTACCATGTCATATGTATTCTCTGTAGGCACTGGTAGCTTTCCAGAGGTCACAGTCTGAAAAGGAAATGTGTATGCATGTGTTTGATGATTGCCTTTTATGACACTGTTGTCAATAACTGCAGTATATGCTGCAAGGCAGCAGTTTCACCCTGTCTTAAATCCCTCCCTCCCATCCCCACCCATAGCCAGCTCTGGCCCTGCAGAGTGGCGCTTCCCAGCTCCACCTGCCGAGCTGTGTGACACCCCAAACCAGGTCAGAGAACAGATCTGACGTAAAGAAGTGGAAAGTTTTCAGGATGGCAGCAAGCAGTGGAAGGGGGGCAGAGGAGCTGAGGCCATTGTGGTGGCAGGTTGCTTCACATTATGAAACCAAGATACCCAGACCAGACTCTGTGAAGGTCCAGCATACCAATTCCCTTAAGGCCCAGCAGTAGCAGTTTTGGGTACCACAGCCCATCCCCAAGTGTTTACAGTTCTGTGCAGAGGCTGTGTGTCTAAGAGAGGTGGGGATCTGAGTCACCCAGCCTGCCCTGCACAAAGAACACCCTGCGAGCTGCCGGAGCGTTTTACTGGGACGGAGGATACATGTGTTACGTGATGGGAACCTCTTCCCAAAAAGTAGATCGCTGGCTTGCAAGGCTTATAAATGCCAGGACTGGAAAAAAAGCCAAAGAAACTGGCGAGTGCTTTGCTAATGAGCATGGTTCCACCTAGAGCTGGAGTCCTGCCCTGAGGAAGGGCTCCAAAGTGGTTTGGTGGTACGAGAGCTGGCAGTCCTGGCCTGTGGCCCACCAGCTGGTGGTGCAAGGAAGAGGCAGGTAGAGAGGGAACCAGCGGTTAAACTCAACTAGTATTGTGCTTTCATTTTTCCTTAAACTGTTCTTTTCTGAATGTACTGGGATTTGTAATCTTGGATCCTGTTGCATATATCTTTTTGTTCTTTGAGGCTAAAACGAGGAGAAGGACAGTGAAATTTGGCAGTGAAATTGCCAAATAGGGAGTTTACTCTTTTTCTGGAGGTAGAAAATGTGAATAAAGTTATTAGGAGGAGATGCACTGGAAGGGCTTGCACCCTGAGATGCCATTCTGGGCACCATGGGGCACTGAGGAGTAGGGGGCAGGCACTTCTTAGAGCATCTGCAGTATGAGTTTCTGGCAGTCCCTGGGAAGGTGTGAGGTGCTGCAGGCACTCGCTGACACCCCTTCTGCCTCCAGCTGAGAGATACCTTATGGCTCTGTGCCACTTCTGAAGGGTCATGGAAGGTTTTATGGGCCACCTGCTCTGGTATGCTGTGAATAACCAGAAAAGTATTTTTCCCAGCTAAGTATAAATGAATAAATGTACTTTGAAGGTAAGATCAGAATGTTCAAAGTTCAATGCTTCAAGCTAGGGTGGTTTATTTTGTTTTTTTAACAGTGAGATCAGTGTGCTTGTGCAAATGAGACATGCTCTTGTCTGTGTTACACACGGTCTGTACTGCTGTAGGTTGGTTTCTGAAATACACCTGACTGTAGGAATGTCTCCTGTCTGTATCTGAATGTATAAAGGAAGGCATGGTTACACATATTGGATTACATGGTAGAAAGAAGATCCTGCTTGAATGGAAAGATATCTTTTTTCACTCATCTAGTTTCTGGGAGAATAGTTAAGATTACCATTGGATTTCAAGGGTTGCTTCATTACAAAGATGAAAAAAAAAAACCCTTCAGAAGCTTCCTAAGACCACTTTATTGTTTCATAAGATTAATACATTCTCCACTTTCTTAGAACAAGCTTGTCCTAAGCTATGATTAATGCAAAAGTCTTCCCTCAAGTATCTGAAGGGTTTTTTTCCTTAAAATAATTGTTTAAAAAATTTAAAAATGGGACAGTATAGTAAAGAATTTCTTTGTATGTTTTGTTATTGATAGATCTAGGATACCTTGCTCATTTTCTGTTTAAAATTTTAGTACTTGGAGCTCTGCACATCTAGCTATCATACTTACCTATGTAAAAAGTACTTTACTTTACATAAAGCAGTATTCCAACTGTGACATACAGCAGTGAATTTTTTTGTTGGCATAGTTGAAACACTACCTATGTTCTTATCCAAGAAGTCCAACAGAAAAACATGAGCTTCAGATAGGAGATAATACAGCATGAATTCTTTGAATTTTTTCTTTTTTTTTCTCCTTACATTTACCTTGAATCAGAAGTCTGAGTGGTGAGGACATTGAAAAAGCCCTTCCTCTTCTGGGATAGTTTTAGCATGGCTGACTTTAGCTCCAGAAATGTTAAAGCAGCAGAAGTTTTCTTTATGAAGAGTCTCACAGAATAGTTGGGAATACTGTTCATTCTATCCTGCCTTTGTTAGTGGGTAATGGGTTTACACATCAGCAAACAAGAACAAGAAGTGAAGTTACATTTTTGTGAAGCTGGTCATATTATTTTTAAACTTTCCCACTGTTTCATCAGGGAACTGGTCACATGGGGAACTGTTGTATTCAAACACATCTTTACCAAACAAGATTTGCCTTTACTGTTGACAAACTTGTAGAGAAAATTATGATGATAATATGTAGTTACGGTAAGACTGTGAGAGGGAGGAAAGGGTGTGGTGAATCTCTGCCCTTCTAAAACTCTGAATAATAATAATAGCAGCAGGCATCCTTCTGAGGCTGGTAAAGATGTTGAAGGCTTCCATGGCCCTCACAAACTCTGATAAAGGATATTTTGGAGGAAGTTGGTGTGATGGATGTTCAGATGTTCCAACATTATCGAGCAGCTTTGTTTCCCTTAGGAAAACATCTTGTACATATTTTTCTGCATTAGATCCTGATAAGGGGATGACAAAATATATTTTATTATGGCTACAAATTGCATAATTTATGATAACTTGGTAGGGAAGAGATATTGTAGATTTAATGTTTTCCATCTGGCAGTAATTAATTCTGCTCTGAGGCATTTTTAACCCTTCCCACTTAAAAAAAGAGTTGGAATTTGTGGCTGTCAATGATGGTATAAGCCCCAGGACCTCTCAAGCCGTTGTGCTCAAGCAAACATGAAACAAGTTGCTGTCTTTCTCCTAAATTTCCCTGGGAGATCTTTCTCATGGTACTACCTTGCTGAGTACAGTGTTAAACAAGCAAACATGGTTGTTTATTAAGTTCATTCTTTAGATCCAGCTGGTTGCCTTTTCAAATATTAGACTAGACTTCTTGTCTCCATTTCCATGGGGAAAGGAGCCTGTGCCTGCAGTGGCATGGTGGCTGTCATGTTTAATTGGTACAATGGGGGTTTTGTTCATTCATCGCTAGCTCAAACGAGCTGTTACTACAGTAAACAAAAAAATATAATTAAAAATCTCCTTTGTACAATAGATATTTTTGTGCAGATGCTGTAATGCATGTGTGCTTGGATGTTTTTCCTTCCTTTTTACAGCAATATAAATTATGACTTCTGGAGATGAAAAAAGAAACAAAGTTGCTTTTGTTATGATTTTTTCCAGTTGGATGTGAACACTTGATAAATGATCGTTTTGTATAACTGGAATACAAGGGTTGAAGGAAAGTCTTGTTTTACTTTAGTATTGATTTATTGAAGAAAAAAACCCAATAAGCAGCAACCAAAGCTATAGTATTTGCTGATACAGAGGATGTTATGTATTGAACACTAATATTTTAAGTAGGAATATTTTAAACCAGCATATCGTAATGACAGTGCAGTCCTTTGACTGAACTAATGATTTGCATTTTATTCTTTCTTCTTTGCAAAACTGAGGAAATTGTGTCATTTATAATGCTGTTATCTCTGCAATAGTTTTTTTCAGTCATATTTTTTGTATTGCACAGTATGACATGCAATTTTTGACCTGACAATCAAATACTATTGTGCTAAAATATATATTACAGTGAATTCATTTTTATAATGTAGTGTAGTAATTTAAAAGCAGTAGTTTTTCATCTGTATCTAGTAACTCAGTAAAATTTCCAATTCTGCAGTATAAAGCTGGTGACTTCATTTGAAATCATGTACAATTACAGTGCACTGAATTGTATGATTGCATGAGATGTATGTTAGCTATATTTCTATTTTATGGATTCTGACAATATTAATGTTTCTTATCTAACAGACTTTCCAGGCTGCTATCAATCAAGTGTTTCCTGCAGAGGAGGATAGCAAGAAGGATGTGGAAGATAATTGTAAGTTATGAATTTAAAAATAAATTATGCATTTGAAAAAAAAAAACTGCAATGAAATTGATATTGTTTCCTTACAAGCTTCCTGTTTCTTCCTTGTCGTCTTTGTTCGAATTTATGTATGACCTTTGCTAGTCCTTTAAACTTCTTAAAGGAATCCCATTTTAAGTATAATTTATTGTGGGTTTTATTTTTCATTTGAACACTTTAAAGGAATGGATAGTTACATAATTCTCACATAGAACTATTGCTTGACTTCAGAAATACTCCGTTCAGCATTATGGGTGTAACTGTACTTTTTATAGTGTGCCAAAAGACTCAGTGTCATTATCAGCACCTGTATTTGTATAGCATTTTCCTGCATTTAAGGAATTTCTCAGAGAGCATTCCTGTGGAAGTAGAGGTAATGGAAAACTAATTTTAAGATTACCTTCACAAAACTGAGGATGGGAATCTGGACCTATCAGGACCACTGGAAATGGATAGACTTGAATTGGATACAGGAGTGCTGGTGGGGAAGGACTTTTGAGGTGAGCTTGTGTAATAAATGTCACCGTTGATCTGCAGGGCTTTTATTTTGTTGAATATTTTATAGTTAGATGGATGGAAACAGTTGTCAAATCTGGGGAGAGGGGAGAGACTACTGAGCAAGCTGAGTGAGTGCTGTGATCAGCTTTTAGTCAACTGTTAAATATTTTGCTGTTGCTGCACTCCATGAGAAAATCACCGAGCCTCTCCTGTCTTGAATACTGACAAAGGCAAGTCTTTTAAACCTTTCCTGTAGTGTTTACTGCTTGAAGAAACACTGGAGACTTTGTAAATGGTGGACAAGAATATCTTCTATTGTTCTTCATTTAAAATAGAGGCTAGGGGTCTGGTCTAGGTGATGAAACCTCAATTCCTGTCCTGGAACAGGGTTTAGTATTTACATTCCATGACAGGAAATGCAGCTGTTACACTTCTCCATAAGAAACCAAAAGAGATCTGAGTCTTATGATCTGACTTAGATGGTGTCGTTAGATCCAAGCTGGTAGCTTTGCTTCCAGTTGTTTATATTTTTGCAAAAAGGATATGGTTTCAAACTTTCCTAACATATTCTAACTTGCTGCTTACAAGTTGTGGTTCATTTTGCAGGGTGTGTGAATCCCAAATTCAATTTCCTTCTCTGTCTGAGAGTACTTGTGTTGGGTATCATTGATTTTTAAGAAAAAAACCCCTATACTGAGTGCTTATAATACTGTTCTAAAAATCCTGAAAGGTGGGTATAAGGACTGGGTATTGGATAAGACTGTTAAAAACCCCCCAGTTCTACAGATGCAGAGCCTTGCAATTGCTTCATAAAATAATTTTCAGTAGAAACCCTGCTCCATGGTATGTGCAGGAGAGCCACTATGAATAAATTTGGCACTGACATTTCCTAGTTTTAAGTGCCTCATTTCACTTATGTGAACTTTGTGTACATGTAAGTAAATATATGGACAACTAAATGCACATATATACATTAGTTATATTTAGATATGAGCTATATGAATATTCAGAATTTTCCCTCTCTGGTGACTTCCTTTGCCTTTGGATATGGATGCCTCTTATAAAGGATTTATGCTAAAGAAGATATGAATTTGCTGACATAAGCCTTAGTTTGCATGTCTTGAGGTGGTGGCATTCCCTTGGGGAGCAAGCTCCCATTGCACACAGAGTCTGCAGGTATAGCTGCTTTAATTGCAATGAGAGCACTGGGGACACAATGAAATCTGGGATCCTTTGCTTTTTAGATAAACAACCTAATAAAAAGTTGATGATTAACTACTTCCTTTAAAATACTGCAACTCTGAGAGGTTCCTACGAAGATAAAGTCAAGGATGTTGATAGACAATTACTATGTAATAGTTTCTCATCTCAATACTGAGGATCCAAATGACTTCCAATTCCAGTTTGCTAGTTTTTTACTATGCTGTCCTCTCCCAGGCACATACAGGGGCAGAAGGAGACTTCAACTTTCATTAGAGCAAGCAGTTTTCTGTTTCTGGCCCATTTCCTTTTAATGTCTCTTTCTCTTGGGATGACCCCAATAAAAGAGGTGAAGGCAGACCTGCAGTTTGTGGTCCCAGTGGCATTTTCTCAGCCATGTGATCCAAGAATGCCTGGGGAGGGGAGGACGAGTCCTGCTGAGCAGCGCCGTGTGCCTGTGCTCGGTTGCTGCAGGTACCAGTGACTGTGGGGCTGTGGGGGAATGTGTCTCTGCTGTGGTGGCAGAGGAGGAGCTGTGGTGATGGGGGCCAGCCTGCTGTTTCAGGAAGGAATTGTGCACAGCCACGATTTCAAGGCTGTTATGATCCAAAGGGAGAGTTTACCTAGGGTGAAGCTAAAGTGTGCCTTGTGTGCCTCTGCCAACACAGGAATATGAGTGCAAGAGATTTTGTAGAGGAAGGTGGTTTCTTCTGAAACAAACAAAAGCTACGAGGTCCTTTGAGAAGTGTGAATGATTCCAGATATTTGAAACAAAGCTGTATTTAGTAGTGTAGTGGAGGGAAGAGCTGTTATTCAGCAGAGCTATGCAAGCCAAAAGGAGGCTGCAATTGGCTGGTGAACGTGACTTTGCTTCAGGCCAGTCTACTGCAGGTAAGTAGGGGATGGAGCCAGAGCCACAGCCACTCAGTCCACTGCAGGAGGAAGGGCAAAAGATGGAAAACAAAAGCAGATGTTTTTGAGAAGCTCTCATTTTCCTTTGCCAGTATATTTTGGTTCAGCAGGAGAAGTGTTGAAAGAGATGTTAAGAGCTGCTTACTGAACTGCAGATATCCTTGTGGGGCAAGGTGGCTGGGCAGGTTGACTTTAGGTCATACAAAAAGGCCTGGCAGACCTTTCTGCACATTTGTGTAAATAATTAGAGTACTTTTTTTGCTGCTGCAGCCCTTGAGAAAGGGTGTCAGTTCACATAAAACAACTTTGTTGGTCATTATAGATGAGAGGTGGATGACCCTTGTGCGAGGCACAAGGTAGCAGTTACTATTACACCAATTAGGTTGGAAAAGACCTCTGAGATCACTGAATCCAACCTCTAACCTAACACCACCGTGTCAACTACACTGTGGCATTAAGTGCCATATCCAGCCTTTCCATAAAAGGAAAAGACATTAATGGTACAGTGCTTACTCCATCCTCAGTACTTGGATGTATACAAGCTTTTATACTGTATTACTGTAAGTCTGTCAGTTGTCACTACAC
Source organism: Oenanthe melanoleuca (assembly GCF_029582105.1). Lineage (NCBI taxonomy): Eukaryota > Metazoa > Chordata > Aves > Passeriformes > Muscicapidae > Oenanthe > Oenanthe melanoleuca. Next base: position 29,810,160 of record NC_079336.1, read on the forward strand.
AAAATAGTGTCGTACATTTGATTTTTAAGCAGTGAGATAAAAAGGACTGAGCATATTTGAAAAAGGAGGGTGTGTAATGAGTAGTGCCCTCATTTGGTTTAGAGATAATATTTTTTAACAGTGTTCCAGTGGGAACTGGAAATTACCTCTGTAGTAAAGGCTGCTGGTACTTTCCAGTGCTTTATAGCTGAAGACAAGGACCAGCTTTGCCAGAATGTGAACCCATACAGTCTGAAGCTTTCTGTGGGTGCCACCGCCCTGTAACATTTCAGCAATTACCGAGTCACAGAATGTTCTGATCTGGAAAGGGCCCACAATGATCATTGAGTCCAGCTCTTAAATTAATAATAGCTCATACAGGGATTATACCCACAGCACTGGTCTTAGTTGAACTGTGCTCTAACCAACTGAGCTAATCTCAGGGTCAGGTGTTTTTATATTAAAGAACAAAGGAGAAATATATAGCTAGGTTTTGGTGTGTCAGCATTTTTTTCCCCTAACATTTTCTCTGAGGAGGCCTAATGCTCACAAAATTCAGAACTGAAGCAGGGAAGGCTGGGTTAGTGCCTGGTGTTGTGATTCTGCAGTTATTCTCTCCAGATCCAGATTAAATGTTTATATTCATCAACTCAAAAATCACCAGGAGCCAGCTGTTATTTCAAATGTTAGTTGGGTGGCATTCCTCTGGGGACACTGTGGCTGGGATTGGAGAGGGGAGCTGGAAGGAAGGAAACAGTCATTGGTAGGAATTTTGGTAGGCATCAGGTTCTGTGCTTAGAGGCTGGTGTGAAGGCAGACACACTGTGTTTGACTGACAGGCTGGTTAAAGGAGCTTACATTGAGCAAAGCCCATATTTGATGCTCCTGCAGTCCGACTTTTTGTTCAGCAGATTTCTGTAACCCCAGTTGTACATTTAAGGTCTCTGGTTTTTAAAATGTACTTTGAGTCAGTATTCCTGCCTCAAGATAGTGTAAAGAAATAACGTGATTAAACTGCAAACAAAGAGAGGGGAAGAAAATTGTCCTTAATTCAAAATTTAGTTTTTTGTCTGTACTTAAAATTGTTTTTTACTTGCAGGTTCCCTGATGTATTTAAATGAAGCCACTCTCCTTCACAATATCAAAGTTCGGTACAGTAAGGACAGAATTTACGTAAGTATTGTGTGCCATGACAACCAGTCTAATAGAGATGTCCTTTCAAAAATTCCCCAAGCGTTTCCACTTCTGTTTTTTTTTCCTATAACAGAACTGTTAACATGGAAAGGTTGAGGCTGTAGGCTTTATTTTTTTTTTTGCCTTTTTTTTCCTTACATTATACTTTTAGATCAGAATCCTATCTGATTTTTAGCAGGCAGAGCAATAGGTTTTTCTCTACATGACTGTTCGTGTGCAACTATAGCACAGCTTTGTATCACAAATGTTCCTACAGGTAACTTATTTCACTGCTAACAAAGATGGTTTTCTTTCTTCATTATTTTTGAACGAAGCCAACAGGTGCCGTCTTTGACACCTCCTAGCTCAGATGTCCATCTTAATCTTTTATATTGCTATCAAATTGCCTAATTGTACTTAATGAATTCTGACTAAATTACATTTTGTCCTTGCCATCTGCCCAGACACTGACAGCTGTGAAACAGAAGATAGGACTTTTCTTTCTTTCTTATTTTCTTCCCTAATAGAAAGCTGGCCAGGGATAATACAAAACAGTTCTACATATTTTTAAGTGTCTATGTTAAAATAATCAACTTTTCTTTTAGCATATATTGTAAAATTAATTTAGCTAAACCCTTTTATATATGTAAAAAGAAGGTATAATTGTTTTCTTCGGTTGAAGTTAATTTACATAGCTTTAAATTTTTTATGGCTCAAGATCAAGCACCAGCTTTAAAATAAATAAATAAAAATGGTCATTTGAATGCTGCTCTGAAAAAATAATCCTTAAAGTAACCCAACCAAACAATAAACCCTCCCCAAGGAAGTAAAATTCTGAATGTGAACTGTTCATGGGGTAGGATAGTATTTTTTGTTCATAAAGCCTTTTTTCAGTTTAAACAACTATTACTAATATGTTGTCTAGAACATGTGTATTTTCTGAAGGTAAAAAAAAAGACCTTTTTTTCCAGTTTATAATTTCGCTACATTTCCCTTGTAAAGTTTTATGCTTTTTAAAAATCTTGGTTAACCAGGATTATTTATCTTGTTATTAAAAGGAAAATTAATATTAGTACTTGTAACTCTTGCAGAAAAGTTTATCTTCGGTGAAATAAGTGCTGAAAATAACGCTATCTAAGAAATGTCATATATCGTGTAATCTAGCCTAGTTAATGTATCACACAATAGTGTCCAAATTTAAGTTTTCTAGGGGCATTCTCAGTAACAACAAAGCAAATAAGTTATTTGAGCTGAAGGTTTACTTCATTTTCTTCATTTGCAGGTCTTTTCCTGCAAAGCTAATTTTTAATTTGATTCTGACTCCTTCCCTGTATGTAACCTGGCAGTTATAAACAAGCTTTGAGAGTTTCTTTCAGAAACACTAAAAAACCTCCCTCTCTTCAGTCTTCCTTGTCCTATGGAAAGGTAAAAAGCAGCCTTTGTCTGAGATTCTTCTCAAATTCCCTCTCTGTGAGAGAACATTTGCATTCTGTATTTCTCTCTGTGGAAGCAGCTATAGCTAATTTTCTTTTAGCTGAATGCTTTTATTGCCTGGCATGAATGCATTCCTAGGCAGGATCCTGTCAGTCCTTCCTGCTGAGTTGCTTCCATTAGATGTTGAAAAGCTATCCTCCTCACTGGAGGACAGTGTGTTATGCTATCCATGAGCTTAGTTTATTCGCTTTTGAGCAGGAGGTTTTGGCGTCCCGTCCTTGATCCAGTAATGCAGACAATAGGAAATAATTTAAAAGGAGACTGGGAGAAAGGTCAGATTCAGGACATACTCCACAGCTCGGTGGTTGTGAAATTTTCCCAGGATAATTTCACAGAAATGCTGAGATGATAATTAAAGGAACTCTAAAAATATATCCTGGTTTGTATTTGCATTAGCTGGAGAGAATCATAAATGCAATTGTTATATGGAGGCTGTCATCTGCAATAGTAATAGACAATTGCTGTTAACCACTTGCTTGTATACTGTCTAGTAATTTGCTGTTCATTGTTTTCTTCACAGACCTACGTAGCCAACATTCTTATTGCAGTGAATCCATACTTTGATATACCTAAGTTTTATTCTTCAGATACTATTAAAAAGTACCAAGGTAGATCGCTGGGAACACTGCCACCACATGTTTTTGCAATTGGTATGTATTGAGCCTGTATTTGTCTCTTAAAAAATGAACACTGAATACTTCAGAGTTATCTGTAAATTGCCACCTTAGCAGTAATTAATTTATTTTCAACTATTATAAAATAAAACTACTAATGGCTAAAACTGCAAATCTCATCTTTGAGATGCAATTTGAAGAACTTGGAAATGAGTAACTGTGACAACTCTGTTAGGATTATTCTGTACTTCCAGTGTTTTAAGTCTAGCAGTTTAAATATAATTTGCAACCATTAAAAAAAACCAAACCTAAAAAAGAAATAGAGATTCAAATTTTATAAGTGAAAAAAGGTGTAATAATGATCAGCAATGTTTTTCAGTGTAGTAATTTTCTTTGCTTTATATTATGTTGCCAGAGCACATACGCAGTTTCCCTTTATATGTTTGTGTTACAAACAGAAAGTACATTAAAATGTTATTTATGGCTTAAATCTGATTTCAGTCACTTTTGAAAATAAAAAATAATTGGAAACTATAATCAAAGTTTGACATGTAAAAGGCCTTCTCACTGTTTTGTATTTTATTTTGAAATCAAAAATATAATATAGCTGGGTTTTAGTACCTGTTGCAAAACAAAAGAGATTTTTCCAAGTTTCCTCAGATGTTACTTGTTGCAAAATACAACTGAAAGTTTCCCTTTTTAAAATATATAAAATTAACATTGATTCCTATTTTTAAAATACATTTAATTAAAAATATTTAGTTCTAGATGATTGATTTTGGGTTTTTTAATATTCTGGATATAGCTGAGTAGGCCTTTGTTTTCAAGACTTTGACTTCTTGCATGCCAGTGTTGGAAGAATTACAACTGTAGTATAAATTTAAAGGAAACAGAATTTAATAAACTGTAATGCATTCAATTGTAAAGATAAAGATATAGGTAAAAATATAGATGTAAAGATATGTTCCTGAAAATGTTACATTTTTACATTGTAGCTTAACTTTATCCTTGCAATTCTGCTGACTATTATTTTTTGTCATGGTAACCATATTCTTCTTTTTAAGCTGATAAAGCATTCCGTGACATGAAAGTGCTTAAGATGAGTCAATCCATCATAGTCTCTGGAGAATCAGGAGCTGGCAAGACAGAAAACACTAAATTTGTTTTGAGGTTTGTATGTTTGCACCAAAGTTAATATGTGAGTCTCTTGTGTTTATGCATTTGGTTGACAGAGAGGCAGAACAAACTATAGTAATCAGTGGGTTTAAGATACAATTCAGTAAGATGTGTATTAGCTTCTACGTGCACTTTATTACAAGAAATTGAGTTAAACTTAAATGCTGACATGATAACGTGCAGAAACAGCTACATACTCACAGAAACTTTAACTCAATTGTAGTGACATCATGTAGTTATTATGGTTTATGATGCAGTCATTATGGTATTGCACATCTAGTACTGTGGTTGATTAAAAAAAAAGTATCTAGACATTTTAACTGTATCTTGCAAGACACTTTGTTTTGCCATAAATGTGTATTTCTGTGCTCTCTCTTAGGTCTTTTTTTTTCTTTTTTTTTTTTTTTTTTTTTAGTTTGCTTGAGTATCTTTTTAACTTTAATGTACTTTACCCTAGTTTACTGGAAAAGACTGAATAGTGGGATTTATTTATTTATTGATGTTCATGTACAACCAATACTAAGTCAAGCGTATTTAACTACATGGAAGCAATATTACTGATATATATCAGCCTTGCTTCCATATCTGCATTATCTTTTAATGGCTTTTTATCACTCTGGAACACTGTAACTGGAAAGAACTGCTCCATTAAATACACCCATGTCATGGGTGGCCTGATTATGCAGGGAAGCACAGTGCGGGCAGTGTAAATAGGCTCCCTTGCCCTGCCTTGGACTTGTTTCCCTCTATAAATATTTAACTCCCTTTTCCTTAACATCATGTATTTTCTAGTATTTCTCTACAGTAGAGGTTTTATTTTCCACATCCCATGAAGAATTGTCACAACTGCTCTCTGTCCTTCATACTGCTCTGTGCAGTCCCTGTGCAACCTTTCATAGATAGCTTTAAGAATTACTGCAAGGTGCTGGTAATGATTTTTTACATCAGGAGACATCCTGACTCTATTCCTGATAAGATTAACAAAAAAAGACAACAGGCAATGGCAGAATATCTTACAAGAGATGCTCTTAATGGAGATCATTCTTCTGCTTCTCAGCAAAGGAAGAAATCATTATACAACAGGCAGATCTCATTGCTGTTGCTTTTCCCCACCACCCTCCACCAAAGTGTCCAAGTACAAAACATAACTGAGTTTTAAAAGCTGGAAGATTTTACCCTTGTGTGATGAGAAAATAAAAGGTACTAGTTGCAGCTCTTTTAGTGCTTCTGAAGGTTTTTGGAAGGCCCCATTTTTGAGAACTGTTTTTAACTTGTCCCAGATTCACCTGCGAATTTCCAGAAAGCATGTCCTGTGAGCAGGGAAAAAAAAAAATTAAAAAGGACTGGAACTTTGGAGCAACTACATTGTGGTTTTGCTTTCTAACTCTTTCTTCAATTGCTAAATTGAATCTTGCCTTTATTATACACCTGTAATTTCTTATCCTCACCATCTCCATGTGGATTTTTATTAACCCTTGATAGATATGAATACAGAAACCATGTGGATGGCAAGTCTTAAATTCAGGAAATAGACATGAAATATTATGTGTTTAATACAATTATTAACAAATACAGGTCACACAGTAATAGTTTGATTATATTTCCATTAAACTGTAATTTTCATATGCACATTGAAAAGAAATTTCTAGCAGGCCTGGGAGTATTGAAAAAAAATTGAAGCGTGCAAGAGTATTTTTAGCAAAAAAGAAAAGTTAAAGGTTTAAAGTAAAGTTTGTCAAAGTGCAGAGGTATTGGGAACTTAAAATTAGAATGCTTTCCCTATAGTAATTAGTATTTGTACACAGCCATGTTAAACCCTGATTAATTGAGGAAACCTGACATGAGAGGAATCATACTGATATTTTTATCTTGCTTTGCAGGTATTTGACAGAATCCTATGGCAGTGGCCAAGATATTGATGATAGAATTGTAGAAGGTATTGAAGTTTCTTTCATTTAACTCAAGGTTCCATTTTTTTTTTTTTTTTTTTCAGAAATGTGACTCAACAGCAAGTGCATAAAAGCTAGCATAGAAATACTATCAAGCTTTCTAGAGCATAATTGCATAATTTACAGGTAGCTGATCTTGATCAAAGGTTTTGAATTGTTTTTTCATTTGTGACTGTTTTTTTATTTATTATAGTATCATGCATTGTTTATTTAAACAATGTTTATCCATGTGTTTGAATTGAACTTTACACACCTAATGTACTTGAGGCGGTAACCCAAATGGAATTTTAAACTGCATAAAATCTGCAAGGACAAGATTATTTTTTCTTTACTGTATGTTAGTACCAGAAAAATGTAATTCTTCCTCATTACTATAAAATTTCCAAAATCAAATAAATTAGGGAAGTTCTTTTAAATTATGATTCTGGATCATTTTTCCTGTTATATCATTTTTTTGTCAGAAATCACATAATTCAGAACAGCACTTTGTATCTGTCTTTACAGTTGACTCCCAAACAAGGTAAAGAGAGACTGTGTTGATCCTTCTCATTGAGCTTTAATGTTGCACTTACTGATTGAAGAGAAAATAGCTTTTTGAGAAAACAGAAATAGCTGAAAAACAAACAACCCTCAGCTAATCTAGTAATTCCTCATACATCAGTTTTAGTCCTCTAAAGCATAGAATTAATTTATTTTGAAATTTTTTGGACTGTGTGTCTTTTTCTTAAAAAAATAATTTACTTTTGCTTTAAATCTTCCTGTTTTCAAATTTGAACTACTCATTCAAGAGAAGTACTGCAGGCTTTAATCTCTTGTTGCTGTAGGTCTGCTTAAATCAGTTCCTTAGCGAAATCCACTGTGTGCTAAAGGAACTTAGAAAGTGGGCAAGAGTTGTATAATGCCTGATGGAAATTAATTGGTACTTGTAGGTATTCCTCAAAGAGTTTGGGCTTTTTAATTTAGAACAGCATCTGATGCATGAATTCTGAAGGCTCTTAGGCATGATTTTAATGAAAATGCTCGTGGCATATGTATTGCTAGAAGAATCTTTAGCCTAGCTGAAAGACCTTGTGCAATTTGGTTTTATTCATAATCCGTTCTTTAAAACTTAATATTACATAAAATGCCTGAATAGTTATCAAATATCTTGTAAGAAGTCAGATTTGCATTTTTACAAACTTTAATTGTTAAAAAAAAAAGTACAGCCAAATAAAAAAAAGTTAATTCTCATGTCCTATTTCATGATGCATTATCACCCATATTTTATCCAAGCATTGATGTCATTTCTTCATGACAGATATTTAAATGGTTGTCAGTGGAGTTTTAAATCCGAGTTTCTGCTCACTTAGTTTCCAGTGCTTATTTTAGCTAGAAGCCTTAAAATGTCTTGCAGATATTTTTACTGGTTTATTGTTAACATGATTCACTGAACTATTTTTCTTTGATCTTCAAAGCTAGTAAAATGCAATCTTTCAGAGGCCTTCTATTTCATGACTAATAAGCAGTTTCAAACTGCTTAAACTGTGCATGACGTTTGTGTGAGTATGTATATATATGTATATGAGAATTAGACTGCTTGCTGCCAGTCTTTCTGTATGGGTTTTAACATGCTGAAAAGCAGCAGCCAGTAAAAAATAAAGTCAGTCACTCACTTAATTGACCTAATTTGAAAGGGCAGTGCTAATTGGTTTTAGAAATCAACACACTTTTCTAATATTATATTTATTACTTTCTGAATCAATCTAATACATTGCATGCATGACATTTCAGTGGCATTTTTGTCTGTGGAATAAGTGGGTAGTTTAGATTTCATGAATAATAAATAATTGGGAAGTGTCAAATTCTGTGTTGTCTCATGTAGTTTATGTATCGGTTATTTACCTTCTTCCTATAGAAGAACATCACTGAATAATTTTTGTATTTGTCTCTGAATTTCTTGCAGTATTGATTCAAGTATTTTGCAGTGTTATGAGATACTTAAGTACTTAATTTTATGTTCCACCACAATATATCCAGTATAGTTTGCAAAATATATTATTCTAATAGGTAATATTTTTCCTTTGATTTTCAAACCTTATTCCAAGTAAGTTCCCCGATTAATTAGAATGTATCTGTTCTCTCTTTCTTTTCAATAGTGTCTTGATTGAATTTTAACACTACAAAAATTAATTTTTTTAAACAGCAAATCCCCTATTAGAAGCTTTTGGAAACGCAAAGACTGTTCGCAACAACAACAGCAGTCGATTTGGGAAATTTGTTGAAATTCACTTCAATGAAAAGGTACTGGAATTTTGTTACACATAACCAGGGATGGTTTTTTTTGCCATATAATGGAAATTCTAGACTGGCAGAAGGCTGAACTAGACTTGCAGGAAATAGCCACTGTCCTACTTTACAGATTCGATTTGTATTGTGTCACCTTGAAAGAAAAACCAGAGCCACACTGTACTGGCACATTACTGGAAGGCAGTGGCAAGTCAGTAGGAAAATTGCTTCCACCTGCAAAAGATTAAAAACAGGTTCCTTAATTGTTTATGTGTCTTCTCATATGAAGACTAACTCACTTGCTGTTAGGTATTCATCCATTCCTTTAATGCTCAAGTAAGTGTGAGTTGAATATTAGATAAAAATGTATTTCAACTTCAATCAAATTACTGATTTTTTAATGTATTTGTATGAAATTTTGGGACCTCGCATAGTAATCTGAGTGTGACAGAAGTCAAGGAATTGTTTTTTTGATATAAATACTATTCAACTGTGTATCTTAAGAAAAATTTTCTTTTGTTTGGGTGGCATATGTATACACACATTGTGCAATTAAGGATGACTGTATGGTTGGTCAGTATGTCCAAGTTGAAGATTCCTGTTGATGTTCTCTGGAGATTACACACGTGCTTCCTCATCTTTCTGACTGAGGACAGACCAACTGCAAGAATTTGTTTCTTTTCATTCAGACTTAAAGCTCATTCTGGTCTTGAGCTTGCGGTCTTTTCCTAAGTTGTCATCACTTGATTAGTAATTTAACTTCAGAGCTTTTGTTAATAGTTTGGATAGTAAATAACTAAATTCCTTTCTGGGTAGAGGAACTTTATCTGTTGGTCTGATTCATCTTAATAAAGTTATGGAAAAGATCAAAATTTTTACTTAAAATGATGGATTTATGATCTGATGATGGATTAATGATCTATCTACCTGCCAACAGTTATATGGTGTTTCATTTTAATTACTTCAGCTGAAGCAAACAGCCCCTTGAGTATCTTCAGAAACTGCTTCAAAGCTTGTTGCAGCTTTCCACTGCAAGATCAGCCTCTTTACTTGAGTCCCTTTTTTACAAGACATCACATCTCACTTTGTGGTCACCTTTTTAGGTCTGATTTCTCAAAGTGATAGAGTACAGACTGAGGCCTCCTGAATAAGGGAACAACTGCATAACTGTGATCAATTTTGTCAGTCAGTTAATCCTTCTTAGTTCCTGTAATGGCCATTAAGTTCAGGAATTTCCTTGCTATTAAGATTTCTCTAGGCACAGGGAATTTTATCATAGGCCAGATAACAAATAGCTCTCAAAAGTCTGTATCAGAATTCCTTCTCAATAAAAAAGTGCAAGTGTTGGAAATAAAATGTTGTGTCATAATTAATTTGCCAAAGACATTGTCCAAATGTGTACTCTATAATTTTAACCCTTTTATTTTACAAGAGTCTCAGTGAAATGCAACTAAAGAAAGTTGTAATAGCACTGTCATCCAAAAAGTGTTAGGATGGCTGTAGCAATGCTCTTTGCTGTATCTCCTGAGGTTCTGCTATGGATTTCTGCTTTTTGGGGTGAAGAAGACCCTTCTTTTAAGAAGAGTGTATGCATATACAATACATGAGCTGGGGAGAGAAGTAATGGTAAAAGCAATGTTTTGTTTTTTTTTTTTTTTTCCTAGGCTTGATAAGTATCTGGTATAGATAGATTTTAATCTTCTTTAGAAAAGTTTCTATTGAGCAAGTCATGAATTGAAAACATGAATCTCAAATAATGCAACAAATACTCAGATAATCAGAAAAATATTTCTTCTTCCTAGAACTCGGTGGTTGGTGGATTTGTGTCACACTACCTTCTGGAGAAATCTAGGATCTGTGTGCAAGGCAAAGAAGAGAGGAATTATCATATCTTTTACAGGCTTTGTGCTGGTGCTCCAGAAGACATTAGGGAAAAGCTATATCTAAGCTCTCCTGACAACTTTAGGGTGAGTATCAGAGCCAGCATTCGTGGAGCTTGTCATATCATCATATATGGATTTTTCATATAGATCATATTGAAATCTCTATCTTTTGTCATTGACAGACTCATTCCTATTAAAAAATCCAGATTTTCTTTTTGTTAAATCTATTTGTTCTTGGAATAAAGCTACCTGATTTTTTTTTTTACTGGAAGAATTCCTATACTTTTTCTGTGTCTTAAAATTGAGGAATCTGTGCTATATTCTCTTGTATGTTTTAAAGCTAAAATGTTGATCAGAATTTTCATGTACATGTTTTATTATGCAGCCACTTTTCCATTAAAGTTTATTTCTTGAAGTTAATAGTTTTTTATTTCTAGAACATGGTGCCTACCTGCTCTTGGGTATTTTTTTAAAATCAAGAATTCTGCTCATGAGAACACCCAAAGTGGTAGATGTCAGGGTCAGACTTCTTAAAAATCTTAAAATCAGGCTGGTGCAAGACAGTCCTTAGCAGCCTGAGTTCTTTTACAAGAGACTTTCTTGCATATTTCATGTATAAAAAATTTATAGTCACACCAGCCTTATCACACTGTGACTTTTTTTTTAACTTCTACTAAGATTGTAGCAGGCACTTTAATTTCCATTAAGGATTTTATCGCATTACCATAAGTTAGTATTATTTGAATTCTGAGTTCCTTGCATGTAAAAGGTCCACTCTGCGTGTTGAATTAAAAAAAAACACATTTTTTTCTCTCCCTTAAAGTAGATTATCTTTAATTAAAAATAACAAACAAAACCTTAGGATAATTTTCATCTTTGTAAACTTGTAATTGAATATAAATATTCTTAAAGTTCATTACCTATATTGCACTAAATTTTCATCAAATATCACTTTATGGCAGATTTTTAGGAAAACAAAGCTGCAAAAGACCAATTTTCCTTCTTAATTTGCATTTCTTTTGTCAAGATGATTTTTGTGTTCTTCATTCTCATTCGCCACTTCAGTTTTCATCATAAAATGGTTCTGAATAAGCATGCTTGTGTCACTTTTTTACCACACTTTGTTGACTGCATGTCTGGTACAGAATTCACAGAAATGCCATCTTTCAAGCTTCTCTTAATAGATCGTGATATTACACAAGGCAAAGTTTGATGATTGATCAGTATTTTCCTATCACTACTATTTTTTTGTTTTACAAGAAAGATATTCATTGAAAAAATTGAAACTCTAAAACTGGTTATTTAGAAAAGTTCACCCCTTAAGTCACAGTTTTGCACTGGCTCTATTATGCCCCTTGTTTTAAGCTTTATTGAGCCAAAGTCCAAATTAGGACTAGCTTAAATTCTAAGACTCAAGCCTAGTTTCTTTAAAGTACACTTAGTTGGAAATAGGACCATCTCAAATTTAAGGATTTTTTTTTTTTTTTTTCTAAAGGAGCAAAACATTATTAAAAGATAAAGGATAACTTAATTCTCTTTACTCCTTGGGTTTGCTTCCCTTTGATTTAAGTGATCCCTGGAATCTCCTCCCCATCCCTTTAGCCATCATGGCACAAGGACACATTGCTCTGGGCATGTAAACCAAGACGCTAAATTGGCTGCTCCCGTCTGACCTGTCCTCTGGATTGCAGCAGCACTAATGGCCATTACTTCTATATTAGTCCATCCTTCCCCTCCAGGTTCCTTGGGGAAGTGAGAATTTACTTGGCCAAGGATTATGCAAATAGCCCTGCAGTTCTGCAGGTTTCTTACACAACCATTCTCCAGCACAACCCACATGAAAGCAGGCAGTCCTGGGTGCTCTTGTTTAACGTTGCCCTGCAGAAGTTTTCAGAAATTCAAAGTCATGAGGAAACCCTGTGCTGAACCTTGTAGGTCTTTGTGCCTTCAGCTGAATCACATGGCTGTGAAGTAAAGCTGCACAGTAAATCTGTACCTGGAGTAATTCTATACCTAGAGAACAACAGATGATGATAAGAAGCTATAATTTTTCACATATAAATTTCAGGAAGAGAAGTCAGATTGCCTTATGTTTAGGCTGCTGAAGTTACAATGGTGTGTTGTACTTCATTAAAAAAACCAAACAAAACAGGCAAACAAAAAACTCAAACAAACCACACAAACCAAAACCCAAGTACAATGGTATTTAGATGTTCTGTATGGTAACCTGAAACTGTGTATTTGCGTTCTTTTAAGAATATAATTTCTCCTCAATTTAATACATAAATTTACTCAAGGTTTTAGCTTTCAAATGAATGCCATTATCTTGTGATTAAATGTCTCTTAGGTAGGTTATCATTTAATACCATGCTGGTTCACATTCTCAACCTGTCAGATAAATTTCCACACTCCTTTTGAAAAGGATGGCCTTTTTCACTTTCCATCCCCACTTTCTGGGATTGTGTTACCAAGGCTGTAATACAGCGATATATTGTGTTTGAAGTATGCTGTACTTTGCATTTTTATTGGCTGATAAAGAAAACTACAGTACTTTGTTAAACACCAAGCTAGCTTTGAACAGTTGTCACTTTGTTTTAATATTAAATTTGTCACCAAGTTTTCTTCTGCTGTTAGAAATGCTTTCAGGAATATTTTGGCGTTTTGGAATTTTGCATGTACTTCTTAATCGGAGAGTAGAATTGTCTGTGTTCACCTATTAGAAAACATCTTTGTTCTATCAAAGAGTAAAGAATCAGTTCACTTCCTTCAGACAAAGAGCTCTGTCCAAGCTTTTGGACTGAGTTCTTACATTCAGATGAACAAATCAGAAGGAAAAAGCTGGCGATCCCATTTTGCTGAAAGCAACAGCAATTATTTAAATCTAAATTCAGTCTGATTTAAAAAACAGTAAATCTGAGATTACTATGCAATGTGAGGTGGATATCAGAAGCCAGGTTCTAAATAAGGCTTCTGCTTACACCATATTATAAGCTTTAAATATTCTTCAGTCTTTTTAATACGCTATGTTTCCTACTACCTATAGAAATACTTGGTGAGGAAAAATTAGTAGTTTCATATTACGTAAAGGCCAGAAAATCAATGTTTTGGTTCCTAATTTTGGTTGTCTTTTCTGTGATCCTGGACTCCTTGAATAGGTTTAATAGAATCAAAAAGTAAGAAAATATTGTATGACTTTATGAATATCCCATGTGTCAAAAAGTATTTTAGTTGTCAAAATCAAAAAACTTTCAGTAGAAGTTTGGTACTGTTGCAGTTTATTAATTTTGTAGATGCAAATACATACATTTCCATGGAATGAATTATGAGAACTTACCATGTTGTTTGTATCAAATGGTTAAATCAAGCCATGCAGGGGAAGCCTTAAATAAAAGCATATGTTTTCCTTACTTCTCTCCTTAAATATGCATTTCCACTTTTTTATTATTACAGTATTTAAATCGAGGCTGTACCAGATTCTTCGCTAACAAAGAAACAGACAAGCAGATTTCTCAAAACCGCAAGAGTCCTGAGGTATGTTTATATCTTCAGTTAGTTTATATTGCTAAGTAATGAAGATGGAGTTGAAAGTGATTACAATTTTATAGTGTGGATTGAAATGTTCATTTTACACATCTTTATAGGTCTAAGAGGGTACTTTCTCTCAAAGCTGCTGAATTCAGAACTCTGCTTTGGAGTTAAGCCCTAGAAATAACATGCGTCATAAAATCCCAAATGGAATAGTGTATATAAAATTGTTTCCTCTTCATTCTTATAATAATGTAATACTTAATAATGCAGCTTGTCTTCTGTGGAAAACAAAAATCTTAGCTAATGGTAGGAATGGTCAGAAGCAATGTTTTTTTCTGCAGCCATTTCTACTACCTGGAGTTTGGAAATGATGCTCCAAACTGTTCTATAAATCAGTAGTGCATCCTCACTTCTAGCCATGACTATATTCTCCTCCTCAGTGCACTTTAAAGGTTTTTGTTTTCCCCTTGCAATTGACTGCTAGTTATGCCAGAGCATGGCATTTCCTGGATGAAAGTCAGAACATTTATATCTTCTTGCTCCATCTCTGTTTACATTTTTTAGAACTGGAATTACCAGAATTTGTACCACTTAAAACTTTGAGCTGTTCACATGAGGATACTAAAGAATTTGTTCTGAATTATTAGTATATATGAATTAGAAGTTGTTAAAACACTTAATTAAACTTCTACTCTATTCTCTCGTAAAATTTTCATCTACTCATACTTAAAAGTATGAAATTCACATTTGTGTAGCTGGAAGATATTTCAAATATTAATCAAATCCGTATTTGTGATTCAGTAGCAGGGTAAGTTGCACATACATCTGACAAAAATACAAAACTAACTTTATACAAGAGTCTCTTTCCACCAAGTGGCCATGCCCTCTTTTTCATAACTTGGTCTTGAAGCTCATGCTCAACTATGGGAGACTGTACAGATAGTTCCTTTGCCCATGTCAACACTGTCAAATCCACCCCTGGATTTCCAGTGGTTGTATTATTGTAACACTGAGCATGTAGTCCTGTCTTCTGTTGTTAAATGTAGGCTATTTTCTATAATCTGGGATGGTGGAGAGTCAGATACAAAAATACTTACATGACACCACTGTGAGGCAGAAAGCTGGTAGATACTTCCTTCTTGTTAAGCATATAGGCTAGCATTGGGGAATTATGCCTCAGTTTACCCAATTTGCCTTTCATGAAGAATTGAAATGAGTAGGCATAGACTATCAACATTTGCTTATTTTTGCTACTGGAAGATGAACCTGTGCAATCTCCTGTTATTGATGTGATTTACAGGTGGGTGTTGTTATAAAACTTGTCCTCTGACAGACCTGAAATAAGAGAAAACTTCATTTCAAATAAGTGTTTGTCTAAATTAAAACATACTCAGAGAATAGTTCTGAAAATATGAAGTAGCAGAATATATGACACCATAATACTTACATGTAACTACCATATCTGTTTGAAGGCTCAGAGTTAAATGATATTTAAACCTAATACAGCCATTTAAACAAGAAATATATTGCCTTGTTCAGGTTTTTAAATTGGAAATAGTGTTTGCTCTGTCATTTTATAAAAAATATTTAGATTGTTTATTTGAATAAAAGTAGATGGAATAGTTAATTAATGCTTCAATTATTTTTGTGTTTTCCTTGTCAGGAAGATGAGGTGATCATTTTACATAATTAACATGTAGTTTAATGTTATTGATGTGCCTACATGTTGTGTGAAGTGAATTTTTCAGATGCATGTGGTGTTCTGTTTTGATAAAAATTATGTTAGCTTATTTGACATTAACAAGGCTTTTACTGAGTTAATTATTCTTTTTAATTGAAAACATTTAAAAATAAGTGTAAAAATGTAGCTCAGTCTGTGCATGTTCATGTAGTTTCTTGATTGCATGCAGATGTGTTACTTTCTACAATTTAAACTGGTTTATAGCTAAAATAGCTTTCAATGTGTTTAAATTACAAAAATCAGCAAAATGTTAAATTAGTATTTCAGAACATAGCTAGTATTTCTAACCCATAGAGCACTGCAAACAACTTCTCTGTTTCTTAATTACCAGCAAAAGTTAACTAGTATATTTCTGTAAATAAGTCTGTTTAGAATAGGGATAAACTCACCTGGTTCTGATTTGTCCTTCTGTCATCCTATTGCAATGACCTCCATCTTCTTTCAGCTGCTTGGGGCTGGGACTCCTTTGTATTAAATGCTCCAATAGCTGCCTTAGCCCAAGGTTCCCTTCCCCCTGCTCATTATCTTATATTCCCTTGTCCTTAACAGTCACATTCTCTCTAGCTTCTGCTTTCTGAACATAGTTTGAAGTTTGCTTTGAAATTTAAGTTTGAAGATCATGCTTCCAAATATCAACAATTTAAAATAAAGGTTCTTGAGAAGCCTATATTGTATGAAGAACTCTAATCTCTACTTAGTTTGGCATGCCTTTGTATGCTTTTTGTTATGACTTATTCTTGACTGGAAATATTTGCTTATATTTACTTTAAAGCACTTACATAGAATTTTTGATTTTTCTTGTTTTATAGTATCTTAAAGAAGGTTCCTTGAAGGACCCACTGTTAGATGATCATGGAGATTTCAACAGAATGTGCACAGCAATGAAAAAGATCGGACTGGATGATGAAGAAAAACTTGACCTTTTTAGAGTAGTGGCTGGTGTCCTTCACCTTGGGAATATTGATTTTGAGGAAGCTGGCAGTACTTCAGGTTAGATGAAATATAAATATTTTTTTTGTAAAAATACTGAAAATACCTCTTGATTAGAGACATTTCCTTTGCATGTGAATTACTGCTTTTGAAAGCTTCTTTGTGTTCATGGGTAATTCAATCTTAATTCACCCCATTTTGAAGTCAAGTTTACCTGTTTGTTTTAAAGCTGTACTTCTTTATGTGCTCTGAAAGCAAATAGGCTTGCCCTGAAACTATTCAAGAACTTGTTGCATGAAAAGTGTGATATAAAGAGCCATTTTGTGTCTTAAAACAATACTTGTATTTTAACGATAGCTTTAATGTCCAACTTCTCTCTAGTGTCACAAAAATATCTTGAAATTAGAAATTAGCAACTCCATCTGTAGGGAAAAAAATTATGTCCTTTGGCTTCCAAAAATAACATCGTGTTAGTATTTTGAGAGGTGATGAGAAAAAAGTTACAGCAAAATCTTACATAAATATAACTTCCTAATTTTAAGACATTGCTCACAAGATGAAGTAGTACAAGTGTAGTTGGGACTTAACTGCAGAATGTGCATGAAGGTTGATGAAGGAGAATTAGTGATTTGGGAATTGTCCTTATTACCTTACTACTGAAATCGGCCTCTCTAAATTGAGAACTGCTGTCTATATATTCCTGAAGGACTGATTCCTCTGGGTCTGGATGTACTACAAATACACCTACAGTAGAAAACATAAGTATGTAGGTCTGTCTTGAGTTGCAAGATAGAAATTGGTTCCTCCTGGTCTTGGTTCAAGTATGTATAGCTATTGGTGCAGTTTGGAAAAGGCAGACCAAAGAACATTTTAAAAAGTGCTCTGAATGATGAATTAAATGAGTGCTAACCTTGCAGGTTCACTAAATGACCCCAAGTATAGAATCAGCCCAGTACTGTACAAAACATTCTATTCAGAAGAGATCATGGGTGTTCTCTAGTCCCACGTGTCAAATCAGGGTCAGTGCTGAATTCAGACTGGGTAGCTTAGGGTTGGCACAGAGGAGAGTTGTTCTGTTTTTTTGGTCTTTTTTTTCCCTCTCTCAACTCTGTAGATCAAATCAGGACCTCCCCAGTGTCAGTTCGTGCTGTTGCTACCTTCATGAATATGACTGAAATGAACATGGTTAATGAGAATGAATCTGGGAAGATGCGGGTGTAGAGATGGATAGTGGCTTTATGTATCTCAAAACAGTAAACTTCCCAGAGAGCCTCCCTGTTTGGGGTTTTTGTGAGCTGTGACTTAGGCATTGACAAGGTGGAAGAGTGAAAGAGGTGCAAATGTCAGTTTGAGGAGAAAATTAACAACACGATAAGATGATGAAGAAAGTCAGGGTTTAGAGAAGGGAACATCACCAGAGAACTTATGTCCTCTAAATATTGAAATTCAGGCCCATTTTTTTCTGGAATAAATTATGGAACTTCTAAAATGTAAATGAGCTTCTAAAATGTAAATGAATGTATTGAACTTCTAAATTCCAAATACACGTTTTGTTCTTCCCTCACCTTGTGTTGCACACTCAGGGTGTGCATTTGAACTGCTCCAGGCAGTCTCTTATCAGAGACTCTCTAAAGTTCTGTTGCTGCTCTACTGCAAGCAACAGGAAATACATAATAAGTAAGTGTAAGTAAGTAAGTAAGTGCTGGATTTTACTAAAGTGGTGGTGTTCCAGTTGGAGATCTCTGCTGGCCGAGCCCCGGCGCCGAGGCAGATGCAGAGCAGCAGGGAGGGCACCTCTCGGCTGTTTACCTGGGATATTACAGAGCCTTATCTCAAAAATCCAAGTGCCAGGAGTCTGCCCTAGCAGGCACTTCTGCTGCACAGCAAGGCAGCCTGGAAGATTACAGGAACGTCTAAGTTCAGAAGTTTGACATCACTAGCGTTAGTTTGTAGGGCTTAGCGCTTCTGCATTTTGGGGTAGCTCTTCCCTACAAGCAGCCTGGACAGTGCTCTAGAAATAGAGAATTTCACGCGTAGTTTTTGGGCGGGGTGTTATTTTTGTGTTTGTTTTGAGGGGGTTCCGAACAGCGGGGAGGTCACTTCCAGAGGCAGGGGTGAATGCCCTGACGGTGAATGGTGTGTCCGCAGGGGGCTGCACGCCGCGCGCGCGGAGCCAGGCGGCGCTGGAGCGCTGCGCGGCCCTGCTGGGCCTGGACCAGGACGACCTGCGCGGGAGCCTCACCTCGCGCGTCATGCTCACCACGGCAGGGGGCGCCAAGGGCACGGTCATCAAGTGAGTGCCGGCGGACGGGGGCCGGGCCGTGAGGGGCGGGCTCCACGTTGGGTTGAGGGCCGTGAGGGGCGGGCTCTGCTCCGGGGCCGGGCCGTGAGGGGCGCGCTCCGCGCCGGGGGCCGGGCCGTGAGGGGCGGGCTCCGCGCCGGGGGCCGGGCCGTGAGGGACGGGCTCCGCGCTGGGTTTTGGGCTGTAAGGGACCGCTTCTGCGCTGGGGACGGGCTGTGAGGGGCGGGCTCCGCGCCCGGGGCCGGGCCGTGAGGGACCGGCTCCGCGCCGCCCCTTTTTCACCCTCCGGCACAAGCGGCCCCAGCTCCCCCTTAACCAGCTGCATGGATTTTTGCCTGGAAAGGCTGACCTGGCACAGAGACTAGACAGAGCAAAAGGAATAAAATATGTATTTATTGAAAGGATACACTTTGGGCAGTGCAACACCTGGCTACACCCAATCATATCCAAGATGGACCCTGGTCACGAGTCTTTACACTTTTAAAAGTTTTAGTTCATCTACATATTGGAGTTAATTGTCCAAACACAGCCCCAGGTTAAGAACTCTCAGACCGCTGGCTTGCCCCCTTTCCCTCGCTGTTGTTTTTGCTTCCTGGGTACCAGATTCTTTAACTAGAAAGGAATTGTATTGTCTATCTACGTTGTGAAGAGAACTTACTAACAGCTAATATGAAGTTTCAGAGTTACACACTAAGAAGCAGAGAATCTGAAAAATACAAGAGCTAAAACCCAAGGTATCGGGGTGAGCTGAGGTGTGCTCGGCCCAAGCGCTTCTTTTAATGGTTTACCAAGCACAGGTACACCCTGTACAGGCAGTACAGAAATCAGAGTGCTGAAGGCTAGCAGGCTCACAGTGCATGGAATAAGTACCTCCCGTGTTGAGTAAAATCTCTCGTGTGCCAGTGAGTACACTGTGTGGCCAGAGAAAGTATAGCAGCCAGTCAGTTAAACCCACAGCCTGCACAGCAAATTTGATGTGCTGAAAGATTTATCAGGTACACTCTATCAAGGAATGTTAATGCAGTACCTAAAGTCTTTGAGAAGACACTTGAGTCTGTCAGGAGGGCTGCACAGTGCTCCTGGGAGTGCTGCCCTAAAGTATTCCTGGAGCTGGGATGCTTTAATTAGAGGGCAGTATATACACCCTTCTTAAGGTCTGAGCGGTCTGTGTCCTTGTGTTTGCCATATTTAATTCTTCTGAAATCAAGTTTCAGCTTTAAAAACACCCCTGCAAATGGTAATCCAGAAATGTGCCACTTTTTGCTGGTTTTGGTGAACACACTTTTAATCTTGACTGATAATGATGTTTCACAAAATCACGGATAGAAAGTGTGTTACTTTGGGTTTTTTAGAATTTTTTTTCTGAAGCTATTAACAAGGTAACTTCCTAGGCACAGAAGCAAGATAGTGATTTCTTTCTGTATGCACATGGAGAAGGAATAAAGGAAAAAATATGTATAAATATGGTACCAGTGATAACATTTCAAAACCGTGAAATTTATGACTCTTGCAAAACTGAGTATTAAATACAGTTATATTTCATTTATGAAAAACATCTCTCTTCCACCACAAATTTTCTCTTGCTGAGATGGATCCTAGGATGCAAGCTGTCAGGCATGCTAGCTAAGATGTCTGCAACTAATCTGTGTTTTAACATTTAGTTTTCTATGTTGAGTATTTTCAGGAGTTCAAGCAAACATCACATCAATAACTGAACTTCGTCTAAGCAGTTTAGAGCACATAAAAGTAATTCTCAGTGTTCAGCTAAATGTATCAGTCTTTTAATTAGGAAGCTAATGAACATTCACTCCTTGGAAGAATACACGTGCTTATTTATTGACTTACGGAAACAATCAGATTGTTTTAGTGAATTGGAAACATTTTATGCACACTACACCGAAAGTTTATAATATGAAACTCATAATTATCTGTATTAATGGAGGTTATATAAGTTCCTTGCGTATTTTGTCATTGGAAATTTATTACTGAAATTATTATTATGGAAGAAGTTCTAATGCAGTGACAAATGATAGGTAATGTTGGGGGGAGTGGGGTAGAGTGATATGTTACTCTGCATTCAGAGCTCAAGATCTAGCCCTTTTAATTGTGTATTCAGTAGTCCATTTATGGAGAGTAAATTCTTCTCTCCCTGCCTAATATAAATTCCTCCTCTCTCTCCCTCACCAGTTACTAGAAATTGGGAACTTTGAGTTGTCATCCTGCTGCCTTATCAGATGATATCAAGTGTTACAAGTAATTTTTTTTCCTTCATTGCAAGCTTCACATGTAGGAAGATGTTGGTCTTGCAGGAATAAGTGTCTCCAGTGGAAAATATTGACCAAATTTTTACTATTTGCTCTTTTCCAGATGAGTCTAAATTGACAGCAAAATCTTTGATATATTCATCCAGGAAAAGCTTTATCAGTATTGTGGATAACATTTGAGTAGAAATTTACATATTATACAGTACAGGTGGCACTCATAGTAATTCATGACACTATGAACATTGTGGGTTTTGAAAGTCAGTAACATTTTTTGGTTGGGATGCACAGTGATTGCTGATCTTTCTTGATTGACTTACTGCTTACCTGGTTATTCTCCATATTACATTTGTATTTTTAAATTCTCCTCAGCTTACCATCACCCACTTCCTTTTACTGAAATATATCTTGTGGACTTTTATATTATAAATTTTTTGAAAGTAATTGTGTATGCTAATCTTGTTAGCAAGATTTTCTGCTTTCTTAATTCAGTATTATTAGAGCCCATTTTTTGAGAATACCCTTAATTTCACATTCCTTTTACGTGACAGCGTTAAATAGAAGTGGAAGGGCTTTGAACAAATTGTATCCCTGTCAGATTCAGATGGCACCCCACTGGAAATGCTCTCAGTGAACTGCTGATTCAGCCTCTGAGAACTGATTAGTTTTGGCTGTTGTACATGTAACATATACATAAGGCTTGTTCTGTATATTTTCCTTTTGAGAATGTTTGGTGGGACATATCAAGCCACCATGAGGCACATCGTGTCATCACTTCTCAGGTGACACTGTCAAGGAAGGTTTCTTAATTTTTGTTACAGCTTTGAGTTTACTTTTTTGTTTAAAACTGTAAAGATTTTCTGATCAGCATATTTATCCTTGATAAGCCTGGGGTGGTATTAGTGCTGTGCAGTTTCAAAAGTCTGCAGACTTAAGGAGTTATGTTTTTATGCCAGCAGATCTTATTTTTCTGTTGTTTTATTTTGAGGGTGTCAAAAATGAGTTCAGCAGACTGCTTACAGCATCTCGATGATTAATGTATTAAGCCTCTTGCACTAGCATTTCCTAGATTTGTGCATCTAAAAGCAAACATACTCTAATAAATACACCAATATCATCTTTCCACATGGCTTGCTACATGTACAAGAAAAGTAGATCGAACTATTTTAGGTATTTGTTAAATAGACACAATTTTTTTTTATGGTAGTGTGGTTTAGAAACTATTTGACTGCTATCAGTATTAGAGTTCTGACAAGTACATTTTTTTTTTGTTCCAGCAACCCAAAGAGCTGGTAATTTCTCTTTCTTAGAGACCTTTTGTGTGCAAGTAGATCATGTGAGTCCTAATAGGTCACAGTGAATAAATAGCTCAGCTGAAATCACTGTGCTCAGAGTATAACAAAGGCTTTGTTCTGCTAGGCACAGTGGAGCCAACAAGGAACAGTAGGAGGGTGATGCTAAATGCAACCTCTCTGAATTTTATTAAATACTCATGTGCAGTGAGCTGCCTGGAGGACTTGGCAGCTGCACTACATCTATCTGTCCTTGTCTCCCAAAATCCCATAATAATTACCTTGTTGGATGATATTTTTGCTATCCGTGTGAAGTGTGTTTACAGAGAGAAATGTGTTAGGATTCAAAATCTGGTGCTTCTTTTAGACTGTAAATGTGCTACTGTGCTTCTCTCTTGCTCAGTTTCTTTGTTTCCAAGAAGACTTTCACAGAGGACTCCATCATCACAACCTAAATTATTTTACAGGGTGAAAAAATTAACTTGCACCATTCCAGGTCGTCCAACTTCTTTTGCAGTACGTTTTCAAGCAAAATGCATTTGTTTTTTGTGATGCTAATGAAGCGTCCATTGGAAAAACTTTTTCAAAATATACTTTTTTTCATTATTTTGAACTTTAGCTTTTCTCAGATTACAAATGTGCTGCTTGTATTCTTTAATTATGTGGAGTATTTAACTAGGTAGGTTATTTCATCCAGGCTACTTTATTTATGAACCATCCATATTGGATGACAGTAACTGGTGGATATCACTTCACTTGCTCTCTCCCTAAGCTGTTGTCAATCACAGGCAAACTATACATGATTTTAATTAAAATTAATTTGTTCTGGAATATATTTGGGAACTGCATGAAGTTGTCTACAGGTTAAATCTACACTATCTGTGCTTTCCCCCAGGTCTCAAACTCTAGATCAGTGGAAACCTTGCTGAAGAAGTTGGCATGAAGACCAACAAGTGTTTTTCTTGCTGCCTTACCAAAGTGGCCATTTTTTGAATTTGGCAATTTTTTTCTCTATTCTATTCAAGTAGCTGATAAACGGAGGAAGGACAATTTATCTTTCCCTGTTCAGGCAAAAAACAAGAGAAAGAAAGAGATGAATTTTTCTTTGTGCAGACCAAAGAAAGAAGGAGCAGTGAGAAATCAAGTTTGTGAGAAGAAGGCTAGTTGTTCTGAACATAGTTCTCTCAAGGACTCTCATGTATTTACTATCTCAGGGCATTTTCAGCATTATTTTGTGGTTCTGAGCATTCAGTTGTGCGACATACATTGCAGGGTTACATTTTCTTTCCATGTGTGTTTGCTGCACACTGTGAAATTTAACCACAAGGATTTGTGCAATCTTTAGAATTGTACTTAATATTGGCAGAATTTGCTATTTTAACCTAGGACCATTTTGTAAATGCTCTAGCAGTACAACTACTTGTCATGTTGTTTAAAAAAAGTGAAAAGCGTGAATTATTTTAATGTATTATGTAATAGGTCTGCAGCTGACAGGAATTAGTATTCTGATCTCTTAAACGTATCAGAACAAAATGCAAAGGTACCTTCCTTCTATTTATAAGATGAGATTTCTGTCAGTACTAATTAACTTAAGATAGATACTTAGTGGAAGACAAGATTGTGTGTTAAAGCTAATTACTATCAAATGTAATGTAGCTGCAAGTGTCCTTTGGGAATGAAGACTCTGGTCACAGTAGACCACAGAGACATGGTACCAGTCACAGTAGAAAGTGATCTCCACCACTCTCACGATTCTGCATCAAAAGTAGTATCCTTGAAGAAATAAAGAAATAGTAATTATTAGTTAGCTTAGTGCTTGAATGATTTCTGGGAAGTGAAGAATATGGGTAAGCTGTTGTTGTGGTTTAACTCCAGCTGGCAACTCAGCCCCTCATAGCCACTCACTCACTCCTTGCCAGTGGGATGGAGAAGGGTAAAAATGAGAAGACACGTGGGTTGAGATAAACACAGCTTAATGGGTAAAGCAAAAGCTGCACGTGCAAGCAAAGCAAAACCAATAATTCATTTTCCATTTCCCATTGGAAGGTCAGTGTTCAGCTCCCCAGGATGGCAGGGCTTCATCAAGTGTAATGGTTACTTGGGAAGACAAAATTTGAAACTCGTATCATTCCCCTTTCCTTCTTCTTCCTTCAGCTTTTATTGCTGAGCATGATGCCATCTGATAGGGAATGCCCCTTTGGTCGCTTGGGGTCAGCTGCCCCAGCTATGTCCCCTCTCAGCTTCTTGTTCACCCTCAGCCTCCTCACTGATGTGGTGGGCTGAGGAGCAGAAAAGATGTCAGGGCAAAAACTAAACTGTAGGCTTTATTCTAACAAAAACAAGTCATAAATAAATAGTTGAAATATTTTTTGTAGGTGGTGATGTATTTATTTTAAATATCATTCTCTGGAAATTGTCAGTAGAGTTTCTAATCATCTATAAAACAATTGGGAAAGCATCTAAATCTCATTTCTACTGATGCTGGCAAAACATTATTCTTTTTTACAGGTAAGAATGCTCTAACTTGGCAAGGTTGTTTCCTGCCATGGCCTAAAGATTGGGGGAGGGGGGGTGTGATTTAGGTCCTAATTTATGGTGTTGGAAAGGCTGTTTTTAAGTTTAGAGTCTAATCTCAGCATTTCACAGTAAGGACTTCTGAAAAATAAGATCTATATCTTGTTTTTTTAGGGTACCCTTGAAAGTGGAACAGGCAAACAATGCTCGTGATGCCTTGGCTAAAACCGTATATAGTCATCTGTTTGATCATGTAGTGAAAAGGGTAAACCAGTGTTTTCCATTTGAAACTTCTTCTTTCTTCATTGGAGTTCTAGATATAGCTGGTTTTGGTAAGTATAGTTAAGATAATTTCTAGTTGTCACTTTTTCCCACCAAAGATTCAATAACAAATTTGTAATGAAGAGTGGGATGGTTTTCTTTTTAGTATTGATGATTCTTGTAAAGCTTTTGCTGTCTTTGGCTGACTGAAATTTAAAACGGGGCATGTTTTGTCATGTGCTTGAGTCCTGGCAAGGTTGTCCAGGGGAACAGCCTTTGGTTTTAGGGTCTTTAGAGCTTTGATATTTTGTGCCAGCCTGTTGTATCATAGATACATAAGAATGTACTGGTACAGTTTCAGTGTTTGGTAGCATCTTGCTTTGATTTGCTGCAAGCTGTCTGTCATTTGTCTTAGAAATGTCATATGCTGCAGTATTTTTAGATGCCTTGTGTGCAGCTTGGAAATCTGTAAAAAAAATTTTGTTTTGCTGAAAGAAATGGCTATGGATCTGCACATGTCTTTAAATATTAGCACTGTGAAGCTTCTCTTATTTACTACTTAATGTAAACTCTTGGAACACTTTTTTATCATAAAAGTTTAACTTCTGTCTTTCAGAGTACTTTGAACACAACAGTTTTGAACAATTCTGTATAAACTACTGTAATGAAAAACTGCAGCAATTTTTTAATGAAAGAATTCTGAAAGAGGTATGATATATTTAATGTTATATTTGAGGATTTGGTTTTTTACTGTTATATTTGAGGAACTTTTTTTTTTCCTGAAGAGATACTTAAAGTAGCATTGCTTTTCATAAGATTGCACGTTATGTTTGAATTCAGAAAATCGTTTGACATACTGTTTCCATATTATGTGACATCTGGTTGTGTCAGAAAAGAATGTATATTTTTGAAAACCAGCAGTGAGGTATCCAGATATTAGATAATTGCTGATACCTAATGGAAATATTTAATTGAACAGGCTTATCATTAAGGTATTGAAGTTGGAATATATTAAGGTGTGTAAGGAGATTCTCAAATGTGTACTGATTCATGCTATATTTTTTAAAATTTCTTCATGTTTATTGTAAAAAAATACTTTTTTTCTTGATCAGTTAAAAAAATTAAGAGTGGTGTTTTCTTTTTTCAATTACTTTTTTTTGGTAACTTTAGGAACAAGAACTTTACCAGAAGGAAGGTCTGGGGGTTAATGAAGTTCGTTATGTAGATAATCAGGACTGTATAGGTATGTACTTCTTGAATTGTCAAGCTTCTTCTTACTGTCATGGAGAGAAAAGAATCAGGCAGAAGAGACAAAATATGCATAGCATTACTAATTATATGGTTTTATGTATAGCCTCATTCAATTCACAGTCTTAAGAGTTCATAGGCATTGCTGCAGTACATTAGTAGTTTCACTCTTTCCACAGGAAAAAGTTGGTAGTAAAAATTCCTCTTACAAGAACAATTTCATAGAGAATGGAAACAAGTTGCAAAACAGTGAGTTTGTGTCTAATAGTTTCAAGAGCATGGATTTCTGTATCAGCTTTTAAGGGCTTTGGTATATATACGTGAGAGGTCAAGGCAATGCAGGTGTTACAAGTTGTGAAACCACTGCTGTATGCTCAAGCCAGGTCTGCCTTTCCTGAAACAGATTTCTACTTCTCACTGGATCATTTTATCAAATGGAAATATCAACCTTTTAGTTTTGACATGTGGTGAAATGTGGATGAAAAGCTTAAAAATCTCCCCCAGCAATTGAAGCAATCATCATATAAAGACCCACGGTCATACTGTAAGACTTAGGCCCCTTTAGACTAATTTCAGCTAGAGATCAAGAGTTAAAATCAAACAATCCGTTTCTGATCTTTTTCTCACATGTTCCACAAGAATTAGAACTTCTAGATTTGATAGATATACTATGCATACAAATTGAGATATATAGAATTGATTTGCCATGACTTCTTGTATTTTGTTTAATGGCTTTCCATAGGTACTTTTGTAGACAATCAGATCAGCACCTTTTAGATGTGTTATGTTCAGTGGTGATACAAGATGATGTATTAAATTTTCGTAAATATGTGTGATTTTTTAATAGATTTGATTGAAGCAAAATTAGTAGGTGTACTGGATATTTTGGATGAAGAAAATCGTCTCCCCCAACCAAGTGACCAGCATTTTACTTCAGTTGTGCATCAAAAACACAAGGACCATTTCAGGCTTTCAGTAGGTTTATTTTTGTTGTCTGTCTTGTTTTAATGAAACAGTTCTTGGAACAGTTGATAGTAGCACTTCAATTTAATGAAAAACTTTTGTAAGAAATCTCATACCACCCAGTCTGCACAGTCTGTACCTCTTTGTTAAGGACAAGTTGGGTTATTAGATTTGATGAAAAGTTCACTGAAGGCTTCAAGCAATTCTAATATCCTGCTGAAACTAAAGCCATATTCTTCTCTTACATTTGAAGTTGTTAACATGTAAAGCATGAAAAGGAAGTAAAAACACATTTTAATTTAGATTGTTTCATATCAGATGAGTTATTTTTGTTGTTCTTTTCAAAAATTGCTTGCTTTGGAGAACATTTGACTCGTGTCTAGTGAGCTAGCACTTCAGAGATGACAACGGGAATCATACTAAGAAAATGTTATTGTTGTTTATTTTTTAACATACAGCACTGTGTGGAAGATTAAGGCAAATTGTTGCAATTTAGATACATGAATTGTATTGGAATAAAAAAAATGCTGAAAAAATTCAAGCAAAGGAAGCCATCCTTTATCATCCATTTACCAATATTGTCATCCATTTACCTTGTGTTAAGTTTCCACTTAATCCTGCTTACCTGAATCGCTGTGCAATGAAACATTCTGGTGGTATGTTCATGATCAGCTGTTAAGATATACATCTAAAGCCATATCTTAAACTTCTGTCTAATCCTGTTCATATAACAAGGCTATTCAGCTGTCAAAGGAATGATACAGGAAGTGTTGATTAAAGCAAAACCAAAATCAACTGGCTGGTGTTAGCAATCCTGGTGACTTGTATTTTGAATATAATGTGGTTTAAGAGTGAGGAAGAGTTTGAAATTAGGTTTTTAGAATATCATGGTTTGGACAGAAATGGTAATGACCAGCACAATTATACTTAAAGGAAATGTGACTTTTAACATCTAGCGCTCCTATTAGATCGTGGTGGTGTTCGAAGAATAAACTTTTTCTTAATCTCCGTTTGCAATACTCCTTTGTAATTCATCTTCTTAATTCCAGATTCCTAGAAAGTCTAAATTGGCCGTTCACAGAAATATCAGAGATGATGAAGGCTTCATTATCCGACACTTTGCAGGAGCAGTATGCTATGAGACGGTAATTTTACCTATGGAACACTATGTTTATTGTGTTTTGTAAAACATTTATATTTTTTTCTGTCCATATAGCTTAAATTACAAAATTTCCTGTGATCAGAAGAGAAGTTCGAACATTGATATGTCTTAACTTTGAAAATAATGTTTTGAGTATTTGAGAGAATTGACAGTTTCTTTTAACTTTTCTGGTCACAGCTCATTTTAGTGACATATGTTTTGTATAAAAGTTTGTTTCAAATCTATAGGTAATGGTGTCAGTATTAAATATATTGATTCACAATACACTGCAAATCTTGCATCAAAAGGTGTTTACATCCTGAGGAAAAGAATAACCTATGTGATATAAAGGTATTGTTAGTGAAGAGTACCATTTTGGAGGCATGATTATCCTTGTACACAGTCCCCTTCGTACCTTGTGTTTTCCATTTCTACTGGCAATGGACTAATTTGTGTAAAAATACAAAATACCTGAAGTTGCTACTCTCAAATGACATTCCAGATTCTTGTGGTTTTTTGACTATTACTTATTGTCTAAAAACATTATAAAACCTGAAGCCCGTATCTAGATCATCAAATTTCACAATAAGATCAAATGAGGTTCCAGAATGCTTTGTTGTTCTGTGTAACTCCAGCATGTATGAAGGATGCTACTTGCAAAGAGGTTTTTTTGCCAGTCAAAAAATTGTGCTTGAAGGATTTGTTTCATGTACTTCAGAATACTACAGGAATAATGATTGTGTTTTGCAATAGATGCATTCTATGAGTCACTGTAAAAATAAGAAAGTAGAAGCCTCTGTGTTACCTACCTGATTTTTCTGAGGTTGCTTAGAGTAGATACTAAAATAATAAATGAAAATTGGAATTCCAGGAAAATTGGAGCAAATTTTTCTTTGTTCCAGGTTCTCTATTTTTAACCATGCAGCTCATCATGATACACTAATAATGCCTTAGAGTGTCTTCAGGAACAGAGGAGACAGATTTGATCACATAAACTCTGCTGTCAGTGCTAATCAGATGTGAGGTCCAGGAAGTGTTAATGTGCTTGACTTTATCCTCTCCCTCAGAGGGACTTTCTTAGCTTGGGCCTTAAAACTTTTATTTGGTTGTTTTGTTTTTCTTCTTTGTTCTCTGCACTTTCGACATTTCTCACAGTCTGATTTGTGGTAAGGACACTTATTTGGCTGCATACATATTCCGGTCTTGTGTCTTCATGGCCCAAGGAAACTTTGGAGGCCTGTGTTTGTCCTTTGATTCTTATCACCCTTTTATGGGATATCTGGCAAATTGGCATTTTCTTCAAAGTAGTCTTGGCCTCTTCTGTTCATTAGTATCAAAGTCTCTATTAAGTTGCACCAAAAGCTGTTGAGGATTTTGGTAATGTGAATTTGGATACTAATGTATTGATCGCTGAGTTGCAATGTAATGTATTGTTTTCTCAAAGTTAGTGATCCAGTTCAAATAAACCGAGATATAACGTCTGTAGGAAAGGACAATACATTTTATTAAATCAAGTGTTCATAAACAGTCATAGTACTACTAAAATAACCTGTTTTCCTTTCGTTTTTCAAACTGTGTAGATGTACCAAGTTAAGTGTGCATGTTAATTCCCATTTCACAATAGATCTTAAATAATATTGCAAGCAGTGAAGAATTAAGCTTCTCAGAAATCCTAGGTGATGATGATGTATTGAGTGCTGGAAATGGAAGGATAGTCATTGACAAAAAAAACCTGATCTTTTTAAAGGCACCAAACCTTTCTTTGGGTTTCATAATTCCAACAGCATCCTTCAAATTTAAGACTGGCTTTTCTCTGGCATTAGGATTTTGTGTTTCAGCTGAAAAGTTGTTTGAAATAATATAGGAATATTTACCCCATGTATTCTTGCTGATTTTTGAATTAAGTATGTAACTGTTTCCTTTAGTTTTCTAATTAGACTGAAGTAATTTGGACAGTAAAACAGATGTGTTCTTATCTCTTGGGTTGTCTTTTCAGATGCAATTTGTGGAAAAAAACAATGATGCTTTGCACATGTCCCTCCAATCTCTAATATGTGAGTCCAAGGACAAGTTTGTTCGACAGTTGTTTGAAGCCAACACTAACAACAACAAGGATCCCAAACAAAAAGCTGGAAAACTCAGTTTCATCAGTGTGGGCAACAAATTCAAGGTAAAACCATATAGTAAAGTGTCCTATCTTCTTGTAATGTATGCCAGTTTTATGTTACTTGAATTAAGTAGAACCTAAGCTTGGGAGAACTAGCAGTAACTTGAGATTCAGAAGAAAATTTGTTTAAATAGATGGCTTTTCTTCTAGATGGTGTATTTAAACTACATGTATGCATTTCTGTCAAAAGTATCTTCCATAATAGTCCTTACAGAGATGATACAGTGATTTTTACATCAGAATCTTTCAAAGTCACATGGAAGTCTTTATTCAAAAGGTTTTGAGATTTGAATTTGGATTCAGTAGACTTTAAAAGCTTCAAGATATGACAAAATGTGTTCTTCTGTGCTACTGTAATTATGCCTTCTATGTATTGAGTCCCTACAGTTGGCCAAACTCTCAAAATTCAATACCTAACCTAACCACTGTTTTTCCTTTTCTGAAATATGCAATTAGTCATGGCTTACACAGGAAGATATTCGTTGTACTGAATGTTTCCTTTCTCAATATCTGAATCTGATGCTTCTCCTAATTTTCTCCTTTCTTCTGATCTTAAAAAGCTGACCTTCAAACCCTGTCTTCTCCAAATATTTTCTGCATCTTTTTCTCATTCATCAGTTTTATTTTAGCTGGACTATTCCAGCTCAGGATGGCTAGAAAGAGAACAATAGGGGAATTAAGAGATGAAAAGCAGGCACATCGTGGGCTGCAGGTAAATTTTTCAGTCTCATGGATTTTCAGTTGGTAGAGCTGCATCAATTTCAGCAAGGAGCTCTTTTCAACACGTTCAGTATGGGCCAGATCCAATGAACAATTTGTATGCCTTCAAGTCAAGTGCTGAAACAGTTTTGGTATGCTACCTTACCTAGGACCACCAAAAATCCACCTCATGTTCCTAGCTAGACTCCTTACACCCTGTGGAAAGCGAGTATCCTAGATAATCCACAAAACCTACAAAAAAGTATCTCATGTAGAGTGAGATACTGCCAGTAGCAGGAGAGTATTTCTGCATTTCTGCTCCATATTGAGGGTAAGTACTGGATCCGGACTGCAAGATAAATTCCTTCTTGCATAATCATATCTTGTGGCTAGCATTTGGAACTGTTCTCTAAATATGCAGGGCCTGAAGAACAGGGAGAATATGGTAGCAGCACACTTGCTTTTTATAGCAATAGTATGCTGCTTCAGGTCTATACTGTGTTCTGTGTTCTATGGCAGTTTTATTTCCTGTAGTGAGTGCCAAGTTATTGGTCAGTCTGACAAAGGGTGTTCTCATTACACCCTTCTGGAGTTGTTTGGTTAGGTTGCCAGGAATAAAATTTTTGTGGGGCCGGGAAAAGTGGGAGACAGAGTCTAACTTGTAAGGTAGTGGTTTCGACATTTAACTGGGAATTAGGCAGACTGTTCTCCTGAGTTTTGCTCTGATGATTCTTTTTAACTCCTTCCTATTCTGTAGTGGTTGTTGAATTAAAGTGTGATAATTGGTTTAATATACAAAACATGATCAACAGGTAGTCTGAAAAGTTGCATACAGATAAGCCATGTCCCTGTGGCCATGAGTCTGCTGTAAATTAAGCTTAGATCCACAAAATTTTTGAACTGTTTTTCATTTTAAAAATGAAATCAACTAGGGGATCTTTTGAGGTATTTCCTCTTCCTTCCATCTGGTTTTTCAATTTCTCTCAGATTTAGCACCCCATGTTCAGGTGATGTGGACTTGTGCGTTATACCACTGCCCAAGGAGAGGTGAATTAAAAGGGAGGCGTTTTTAAAGTGAAGCAGATATTGAGTGGGGAACTTCTTTGTTTTGAACTTGGGTATTCACTTCTCTAGCTAGAACACAGCTAATGTCCTCTTTGGATCTGGCCCATCAATTATATTCAATGTTTTCAAGTTTCATGGCATTTTGAATGTATGTGTTATTTCCAGTAATTCATTTAGTGTTACCTTCCCAGACACAGCATGTGATGCTGATGAACACTAATAGCCTTGAAAATTTCACTTCAGATGACATCAAAATAAGGTCTTTTATCTTACTAGATACTTCCTCTCTTTAAGAATAAGAATTCTTAGTGCATTAATTTGTATCAGTCTTCTGAACTACTGAAATTAGAACTACTTCTAATTATATCAATTACTAGATAATGTTGGAGGGACTTCTCATTATGAAATCCTTCACCCATCCCTTCCTTATAACTAATTAAAATTAATTCTCATAAATCAGTTGAGAAAATAATGATTAATTTACCATCAGATCTCTTCAAGATTATTTGAGCTGATTTTACCATATGCTAATTCTGAATTAAATTGTGACAACTCAAAGAGCAGTAGTTTTAGCAATATGATTTACTCATACACATTTTGTTGGAGAAATTCATCTGAGAATGTCTCTGGTTTATTTCTTGTCAAATCACAGAGTATAAGGAAGGGTATTGTTTTGTCAAGCAGAAATATATTTTGTTGATGGAAATTGGTCTGTCTCTTGCAAACTTTAGTGTTTCCAATGTAAGAAAACATAATTATGATCAAGTTGAGATATAAAGAATATGTGTAAGTGAGAACTGAGCAGGAGGTTATTAGTGTTTGTCATGCTTCTTGTGGCACTTTTTCTAACCCTATACATGTTAAGTTAAAAAAATCCCAAATCAGTTTTATCTACCAGAGGGACAACTGGCAGCTGTAAGTGATGCACACTACCCATACAAATCTTGTTTCTTGGATTCAAGGTAATTGAAAGATCTGGCTAAAAAAAATTAGTCATACGTCAGATCCTTTGAATTTGCTTCCAGTGCTGTAAATGGATATGTTAGGATGTACTGAAATTTTTATTGCTGCAGTCTATATACCTATATAGACCATATACTTAAAGTTTGCTAAAAAATGTAGAAAGGCCAGCCCAGCAGTAATTTATGTGGCAAAACAGACACACCTCTAAAGTAAAAGTATTGCTATTTTTCTGATGTGGTTTTGGAATATTTTAAGTCCCTACCAATTCCTTTCAATAGCAACTCTAAATTGTTTTCTCTGATAGCCTTAAGTCTCTGGTTATCCTGAAGGCTTGACTCCAAGTAATAGTAGTATTGCAGTCTTTTCTCATCACAGTCTTTTTAAATGCTGCCTCAGTAAATATCCTTTTAAAATTGTAGGTTTTTGTCGTCAATAAAGAATTAAAAAGTTTGTAAGTTTGGAAATAAAAATAGATTATTGCAGGTAAATATTGACATAACTTCGAAAAAAACCAGAAGAAAGCCTGAGAATAGCCTTTCTGTGTTAATTATTTAATGTACAGATAATATTTGTTATAGATTAAATTTGGGATTTCACAAATTATCAGTGTGTTTTTTAAAAATGATAGCAAATTGGTCTCATTTTTTATAATTTTATTACATAGTCATTATTTTTTATTTCCCTAAATGGTCATGCATGGTTTTTGATGACTATGTTGTACTAAGTGACTAGTCCATGCAATATTGTTGTACAGTTTAATACAAGCAATTTCCTCAGGGCCATTCATGCACACTTGCATGATTTTGTCTTATTAAAATTTGTGAATGTTGGTTTATCAGTTCTGTCTCACTAACAATGAACATGCATGCAATAGTGCTATATCTCTTTTTGGTGTATGTATTTCTGTACATGCCATGGTAAGGCTTTTAAAATATCTGTTTTCTTTTACAGACTCAGTTAAATCTGCTTCTTGAGAAGCTTCATAGTACTGTAAGTATATATACAGATGTAGCTTCACAGTTTTCTGATGTAAGGCAAAATAGATTATCTCAATATTATGGCTTAAAATAAATGCAGTTAGTAATTGCTTAACAGTTTGCAGCTACACAGCACTTCATTAATATCTTGCTGTACATGTGTTGGTTATTGATTTACTTAAAAAAGGAAAATGCACCACCTTCAAAAAAGTTGTAGAATGAAAGTTAAACAATTTGAATAAGCAATATGAAATCTGGCTGTGCTGCAATCTCATTTTCTGGTCACTTTTACTTCTTTCTGTACATTGGTTATTATTAATGACTAATTTTCAGAAAATTTAGAAATGTTTCTTAGAAGAAAGTTATGTAAGAATTTATTATTAATTAATCTTTTCAGATTCTATAAAGTAATTAAAAATGTAATATTTCATTTTGCTTTTTTAACAGGCTGTAAATGCACAGGTGGTCAAAGAACCTGAGTCCCCTAATAAATATTTGTTAATTTGGCTGATGCAATAGGATAGTTTGTGAAATTTTCCCTGTAGTACAACATGCCATTTTCTTTTAGAACTTGCATCTGTAGGAGCACAGTGTTGTTTCTCTTGACCATATGTTCTAAAAAATTATAGATATTAGGTTATGCTCTGTCAAAAAAAAAAAAAAAATAAGCTGGGAAACAAGGGTGTGAGGTGCTGGAGTACAGCCAGCATATAAGATTTTACCGTAGTCTTGAGACTGGTCTGAAGGGTGATCTATTTCACCCAGTGCATTCTGGAACTGAAACACAGTCCAGGGGAAGAAGTGTGTGGCCAGGCTTGCTGTACTCTTGAGTTTATCTCCTCCGTGATTGAGGAGATATTGTTAATGTAGAGCTCCCTTGGCAGATTCTGTCTCATTCTCAGCTGAGAGATGGAAAAGAGAGCGTATGCTACAAACTGGGATTAATACTACGTTTTCTCAGTCCCAATTTCATTTCAGTATATGCAAAGTTGTCATTAGCAGTCACTTTTTATAGGAAAATCTGAATAATTGGATGATGCTTGGCAAAATGTTAGCCTTGCTGAATGATCAGAGAGAGCAGTGGTCAAAAGTTTATCACACATGGTCATAACAGTGGAGCAGACTGGAACAACATCAAGGAAGAGAGACTGAAGCTGTGAGCCAAATGAAGTTGTAAAAAGTAGAAGTTAAGGAAGGTGAGGTTCATCTGGCAGTACTCTGATGTCAGGAGTCTGGTAGCATGTTTGCTGATGTGAGCTTTGCAGCATTTTAGTGTTGTGACTGTAGAAGATAATGAGGGTAGTACGATCTAGAGTCATGATTCATAGATTTTATACATATTAAGGAGAATAGTTGAATGAAAATTCAACAGAATTGAGGATATAAATAATAACTTAAGCACTGAGATCAGTTACATCAAGACCAAGGTTACAGTGTAAAACTGATATATGAGAGAAAAAGAATGGGGCTGGGACTTGATAATCTTTAAGGCCCACTCCAGCCCCTTAACTTTCTATGATTCTATGATAATGTCAGCATTTCTCTTTTAGAATACTATTATTTTATACCTTTTTTTCCCCCCACCCATAAGTCTTAAATCATTAACTGCTATTTTAGGAGTTTTAAAAATCTGTGGATTTTCCTAACTTCTTGCTTTGGTCATAGGGATCAAGCTTTATTCGCTGTATCAAACCTAATCTGAAGATGACAAGTCACCATTTTGAAGGAGGACAGATTCTTTCTCAGCTTCAGTGTTCAGGTAATGTATGCCTCTGGTATTTTTCCCTCTGATTTTTACTGATTATATATTACCCTAAGTTTGAAATATATGGGGTGAAAGCAGTATTTCCTTGCTTGAACTGTTTTCTGGAGGTAGGTTATTTATGCTATTTAGATTTTTAGTAACGTAGCACTCATTTTAGTCATAGAGCCCTAGAAATCATTCATCTGAACTGCTGATAGGACTTTACTTTCAAAGAAGAGCACCAGTTCACCCTGGAACAATAGAATTTTAAATTTCTGTGGCATTTGAAGTGTTATGAACTCCTGTGTGTATTTAGAGGCCTTCATTGTTAGCTGAGTTATCTAAGAATTGAAGCACACCAGTGTTCTTTGATTTTATTGATACTTTGATTGAGTTTAATTATACTGGTTTACTTTATCAAAAGTTTCTTTATATCACTATTAACTTGATTTGGAGCTGAACATTCAACATGGATGAAATACTGCATCTTTATTATTGTTGAAGTGAAAGATGCTTTCCAAATTTACAGCTTTATTTGCTCGTGCCCCACGGAACTTTATGAAAAACAAAGACAGTATAAACAAATTAAATTTCTGTTGAATGCAAGTATGCAAAAGATTAAGTTTTATGACCACAACCACAGGTTAAGGTCTAACTTGAAAACTTCCCTGGAGCCTGTGTTGATAGAGTTATATAAAGTAGCAGGTAAAAATTGGTATGGCCTGTGCTGCTGAAGTAGTTTGAGTCTTACTGACTGTGTCTGGGCTTTACTGATGTCCTAGTTGCAGCCAAAATGTAGTAACATTATTCAGGACATTAAAGTTACATCTTAGCAGCTGAAACCTTTCAAGTACACTAAATGTTCCAGCATTGCTTATGTATTTGAGGTTGCATTTGCACCACATCTCACACATACCACTCACATGATTAAAAGAAAAGCCTGGTTGGGCATTATTTGGTGGTTTGAGGTGTGGATTTGGGTTTTTTTTTTTTCTTCTCTGTAAAAATGAAAATGTCAAATCTGCTGAAAAAGGATTTTATTAGAAATATTAGAAAAAAAGTCCTGTGGATGATTGAGTGTTACCTCTCAAATATGGAGAAAACTTTTTGGGCTTTTTTCATGTGTTCAGTATTATTTTTTTGTGACTGACCACATAATCAAAAAATGCTGCAGGCTTGATCAAATCCCAGCTGAACTTTGTGGTTTAGCCTCTGAATAATATCTTTGAATCTTACGTCATAAACCTACATAAAATTCACTGCTTAATTTGAATGTTACTGATCCCAGCTTTTGTGCCTGTGTCTCTGTGAATTTAGGGATGGTGTCAGTTCTGGATTTGATGCAAGGTGGTTTCCCCTCACGAGCTTCATTTCATGAGCTATACAATATGTACAAGAAATACTTACCTGAAAAATTGGCTCGACTGGACCCTAGGCTTTTTTGCAAAGTAAGAAAAAAATAATTCTTTTGTATCATCCAGGAGAGAAAATGTATTGTGATGTTGGTTTTTGTGCTTTTTTTTCAAGGAGGCAGAATATAATCCTTTCTGTTTTCTGTATTTCAGGCCCTATTTAAAGCCCTGGGACTGAATGAAAATGATTACAAATTTGGGCTAACCAAGGTGTTTTTTAGACCCGGCAAGGTAATCTTTTTCTTGGAGTTCATGATTATGAATCTTATAATTTCACTTTGAAAGGACCTTTGAAGGTCACATTGTTTAACACATTGATAAAAGTGGGGCCAACCTAAATAAGGGTACCCAGGATTTCTGTAAATAATTTTGTTTGCTTTCTTTGAATAAATCACAAAATTAGTACTGATACAATTGGATTTATAGTCTTATTGTTGATGCTGCAATATTTCTAATGCAATGTTTGTATTCCAAGAATTATGATGACTATTAAAAAAAGAGGAAGTCAGGGCCAAGAAGTATTTTCTAGTAAAATCTCTTTATAGCTGAAATCTCTCTGATTCTGAGTGTTGCTGCTTCTATTCAGAGAAAGGACATGAAGTCGAGAGCTATTGTGATGAGAAAGGAAAATTATTGTAATACTAGAAGAATGTTCTTCCTGTCACATAACTACCAAAAAACAGAAGGATTTTCAGAAAACATTGCCTTCAATAGGAACCTTATACAAAGGTTAAAAATTGAGAAGTGCTTTCAGCTATTATTTTTTTCTACAGGTATATAATTAGATATGTTTTGAAGTTGTGGAAAGCCAGAGTTCATTTCCAGGATGTAGAAGAACAATTGATTTAAAAAAATTTTGGCCATAAATATTTTTGGTGATTAGTAAATGAATATATTATTGAAAATGCCAGGTGTTGGATGTCTATAAAGCAAACTTATAAAAAATCTGCAGTTGTCATTTTTGCTGTCATTAAAGAATGAAGTGTAAAAAAAATTTATCTACTAACTTCAGTTGAAAGCTGATATAAGTTTACGTTAAAAATATTTTAACATTTTAACTCAGCGTGATCTTAAATAATAATGTCTAACACTCTCTGTCCTCCTAATATGTAAAACTTATTTTAATTTTTATTTAGTTTGCAGAGTTTGATCAGATAATGAAGTCTGATCCCGATCACTTAGCAGAGCTGGTTAAACGAGTGAATCGCTGGCTTATCTGCAGTCGTTGGAAAAAAGTTCAATGGTGTTCTCTCTCAGTGATTAAATGTATGTGTTTTATGTTTTATTCAATCAAAATGTTTGTTAAAATACAGCAAAGCAATTATTATCACCTTGAAATGTGGCCTAGGACATGTATAGAAGATGTTACATACTGAAGTCTGAGTAATTGATTTCCAGGTTGGTAAGATTTTTCTTGAAGTTCACTGTCCAGAGTAGGAATAAGGTGGTGTGGAATAGAGATTGGCATTTGTGGTGTGCTTCAGTAAAGGTGTCTGGGAGATGGGGAGGTCTAATGCAGAATGTCAGCAGTCTCTAATAACACGGAGGGTGTAAACTATGCATTATAATGCAGAAGAAAAGCCTAAAGACCTCATGCCAGTGCACACACGGCTCTGCATTTGGGCCAGTAAAGTCCTGGCTTCCACATCTGTCACTGATGGATTATTATTTGTTGCTGTTTATAGTGGAACAAATAGAATTTCTGAATTCTTGTGATACAGATTTCAAGCATCAGATTGTAACACTAAAATCTTGGGTTTGACCTAGACATTTATGCCTTTTAGTCTATTTTTTTCAGAAAGGCAGGACAGAAAGTATGTCACAGTGTGCAAAAAGTAGAAACACAGGGGAATAATACTGATTTTTATTTCTGTGTAGTAGTTTATGGCAAATTGGAAGCTAATTTTATTCCCAGTACAAAGCTGAAACAGATAAACAAGAAGTGCATTTTTGTGACGACCTAAGTCCATTGGTTAAATATCGCTGTGTTCACAAACTATGTGCTAAAGGCAGTCTGGAGTTTGGATCCACAGTCATCTATGATTTCTCTAGTAAATCTGTAAAAACTCATTTATTGTTGCACTTCTAAAATACTCAGCACACATGCATGTGCCAATGCCTTGATTCTTTGTTTAACTTGCCTCCTGATCTCAATCATTTAGTTAGAAGCTTTAGATGAAGACTGTATTAGAACAAAAGCTAGAGGTTTTGTTCTGGTTTTTTTTCATTCCAGTATTGTAGAGAGATCCTCGGTGAAGTTGCAGCCACTTTATTATCTCTAGCAGATATTGGCTACTTGATTACTTTTCAACACAGGTCTAAGACTCTAAGCTGAGTTTTTCCTGCTTGCTAGAGCCTGTGACTTTTAACAGGGGTTACTGATACCTGTCAGTCTGGAGGGGTGCGTGAGTGTGCACGTTTCATTGTTTCTGTTGGTTTTGGATGAGATCTCTGTGCCTGGCCCAAGACTGTGAATTCTTCTATTCTGTTTCGTAAATGTTGTGGTTCCAATATAGAGCAAGTTCTCAAGCACACATAGTCTGCATACAGTTTTGAGACATCAGATGTGTGAGGAAGATAGAAGTTGTGTTAAACTGTATGAACCATTAAGATTCTATCTTCTGTGTGTTTACAGTGAAAAATAAGATAAAATATCGAGCTGGTGCCTGCATTAAAATACAAAAGACTATTCGTATGTGGCTTTGCAAGAGAAAGCACAAACCACGGTAAGAAGATATTCCTTGGCTGAAGAAAATATGTTTTAGATAATATTTTCTTACTTTACTTAACTAAGTCTATCTGAAATCATAGAATGCTGCTACATACAATTAAAGGAGACTGAGAGGTTCTGTGTTCCTTAGCTCTTTCCCAAGGATGAATAGATTAAAACTGAACCGTACCTAAAAGATGTTTCTTTAGCTTTTTGTTCATAAAATCCTTCAGTGACAGCCTTGTTTTTAGAAATCTTTTATTAAACCTGTCTAATTTAATTTAAGCTCATTAATTTTTGTCCTTTACCCATTTACACCTTGCTTTGTAGGTTCCCTTTCATTTTTATCTTAGAAATAAGAACTGTCTTGTTTCCTCTTGAAATTAATTCCATTAGCTGGTTGCAGGGAATACTGATGGAAAAACTACTTCAATCATTAAGCTCTGCTGACACCTTTATGTTCCCTGACAGAGATGCAACTCTATTCTAGTTGTGGGCTTCTCATAAATTATATCCTTTGAGAACTGTTTCATTTTGAATCTTGGCATTTCTGACTTTTTTTATTTTTGAACTAGTTGGTGCTCTTTAATGATTTGATTTTGTTTCTCTTCTGTGTGTTGATTTGTGAATCCCAGTACAGCGATTTCTGTTTAGGAAGATTGTCTGCAGAGTTGTAACTTCTGCGTGAGGCCTTCAATAGGGGTTCTTAAAAAATCTCTTGAATTTTCCTGAACCCTTCTCCAGCCTTGTTTTCTCACTGCTTTGGGGTGTAATGACTCTGTTCCCTGCTGTGTAGTTAGTTTTATCTGGTTCATTCTGTTACTGCTCTTTGAATAAGTGGCACTATTCAACCTTTATCCCTTGCAGTTAAAATCGTCTAGGGGATACTAATGATTTGTTATTGTGAAAAAAACCCCAGAAACACCAACCCAAATTAATTCTCAAAATAAAAATGCATTTTTCCATTCTGAATTCTTGTCTGCTAAGCAATTTTGGTTACTGCTTGGAAAAGGCTCCATTACTTAGTTCTTGATGTGATAATGCTCAAATTTCAAAAAAAGAGGGTGAGCTGTCAGAAGGCATAACTTGTCTCCCCATCTACCTTTATTGCATGAGTGGCTATGGAGTTTTAGAAATATCACCTTCCAGAATAATCTCAAGGTAAAAATAAGCTGTTTTACCTTCACAGCATTGATGGTCTGATAAAAGTACGTACACTGAAGAAGAGACTTGATAAATTTAATGAAGTAGTAAGTGCTCTGAAGGAGGGGAAAGCAGAGACAAGCAAGCAGGTCAAGCAGCTAGAGGATTCTATTGATGCTTTAATGACCAAAATTAAGGTATGTGGTAATAATGAGAGAAATAGTATCTTGGTACTGGAATCTTTAAAAAGCTTCATTTAAAGGAGAAAGCCAATGCATTTTTCTTAGTAGAAAATATACTTTAATGTACTAGTCTTACTTTTCAGTAATTTCAGTCATCCTGTTTAAAATTATTTGTAAATATAACTGAAGTGAACCTTGGAAATAGGTGCATATGTCTAGACTTTGGTATGTGTGTCAAAACTGGTACTGAAGGTTAAAGAAAAAATGCATGTTGATATTATGAAACCAATGTTGTCAATAATTTGTTGCTTTCATGATTGGAATAATGCATATTACCAATATTTTAATTTAATAAAGGCTAAAACAAGGCATTTATCACAGAATAAAGACATTTATCATTGAATAAAGACATTTATTTTCCAGTTATGAGGCTTTTCAGACATGGTAGTGTAAAGAATTCAGCTTGCTGGTTATGCTTCAGTCTGTAGTCCTCCCTTTCTTAGCACAGAAGCACAAAGACAAAATGAAAGCGCACTGGCATTTATTAGTATTAGAAAAAATTTGGTTTCTTGAATTCTTATTTCATGCAATATTATAGCTTTCTTAGTGTATCATATTAAGACTTCTCTATTTAAGATCACTGTTGAAAAGATGGTAGAGTTAACCTGTCAACTTAGAGTTCTCTTTTCTAATAAAAAGGATATAATTTGATTATCATCATGATACACTATTAGAAAAGGTCAGCAAATCCCCCCATATTGCAGTTTTGTTAGTAAGATATGAATTGTAAAATGAAATTAAATTGTACCTGTCAATAAGGTTTGAAAATGAGTGTAGCAAAAACATTTTCAACCTGTCATTATAACTTTTTCTAAAAAGTTAGTCACAACACAGCGCAATTTTTTTTTCTGGGTGCTAGCAGAAATATTGAGAAAAACTGCTTTGTGCTATGACATCAACACAGAGCTGTAAATAACCACTAAAGAAGATAAGAACACAATGCAAAATACATGTGAGCAGTCCTTAATTTCCATCCAGCGTGTTAAGAATTAATTTCTGTTCCTTAAAACTGAAAGATCTAAAATATAAAGGTTTTCAAAAGAAGTCATGTTTAATTTCAGTGATGAAATGGAGATTAATTTGTATGGTTTTGTAGGAGAGGGGAGAGGAATGGGTTCTCAGGATTGTAGAAAGAGAGGAAAGAGTGAACCTAATCTTCCCAACCCTGAGGTGTAAATATGATTTAAGTGTAGTGCTCAGTGATCTCATTTCACTTTAATATTTTTTTAATATATGCTTTCAAAAGTGTAGTACAAATAAAAAGGAATAACCGCCTTATTATTTTTGCAGACCACTATAATGACTAGAGAACAGATACAGAAAGAATATGATGCTTTAGTAAAAAGCTCAGAGCAGCTTCTGAGTGCACTGCAAAAGAAGAAACAGCAAGAGGATGAAGCAGAGAGGCTACGACGGATCCAGGAGGAAATGGAAAAAGAAAGAAAGAGACGTGAGGAGGAAGACCAAAAACGAAGGAAGGAAGAAGAGGAAAGACGCCTGTGAGTCTTGAATTTGAATATGTTGTTGATTATAGAATCAGAAGAAAACAGGAAAGGCTTTTTAATGAAGTTAATCTTGATATACTTTCACTTAGAGAGTCACTTGGATTGTATTCTGGGTGTTCTGTGCAGTGTTGAAACATTTCCTTTCCCAGTGATTTATAAGGCAAGTGTCAGAAGAGCATATGGACGAAATTATATGAGGCAGGTGGAAATACAGATGAACTTGAGAAGTTTCATGACTTACATGTAGAATCCTGTCATCAGGACTGTACTGACTTCTGGATTACCATTCAGTTTTATGAAAGAAACTTTCTATTTCTTACTATTTCTTGTTCACTTGTATCACAATGACATGTCTTCATTTCCTTCTCCTCTTATGTAATAGGAAATCTGAGATTGAGGCAAAAAGAAAACAAGAAGAGGAAGAGAGAAAAAAGAGGGAAGAGGAAGAAAAGCGTATTCAGGTTAATGCTTCAGCTGTGTGTGGCTTAGGGGGCTTTTTTGTTATTGTGGTGGTTTTGGGGTTGTGTGCTTTGTTATTTGTAATCATTTACTTATTTATAAATCTTTTTTGTAGCTTATATTCTCCACTGAGTTTAATGGTTTCCTTCTATAAATACGTCTCAGAGTCATTCACCAGTGTTGCTTTATTAGTAATATAAGGCAAATGTCATATTTAGGGCATCCCAAGAGAGATCACCTATTTCTAGTTCCCATACAACTTCAGTTATTCTGAGTGGAGGTGCATCTGAGTGGAGCTACATCTGTTTTTAAAGGATTTTAAAATGTTGCTTTAAAAGTACACAACATTGGAGAATCTTATTTAGGCCTTTGAAGGTCTTGTGGGCAGTCCATGTCAGGCAAGTTTGGCATTCTTTTACTAAAGTCACATCTCGACTTATACTGTTGTTACTTGCTTAACTGCAAACACTTCCAGAATATTGGTAATAATGAGAGGATGCAGGACAGTCCTTGGTAACTCCTTTGGCTGTGCTCATGTACGCTAAATAAATGCAGCTCAAACCACCCTCCTCCACCCTTCCCCCTGATTTATGTCAATTCTTACTGATTTCCTAATAAGCTCTCATTCTGGGTTGTGTTTGGCCCCTATATCCTTCTTTTGCTTTTTTCTTGGACATTGCTTGGGTGACCTGGGATAGCAGTCTTATGGGAAAAAGAGCACCTATAGTGCTTGTCTTTATCAGTGTATCTTGTTTCTGAGCTGTGGATATCTGCAATGCAGAAATGTAATTTACACTTTTACTTTAAAATGCTGTGTTTGGATCCAAGCAGATACAGAATCCTGTAGGGTGTTTCATTCTCCCACATACAGATAATTTCTCATTATCTTTCCTCCTGGTGGTAGGTTTTGTCAGCTAATCTAAAATGAGATTCATAGGGTAAAGTCACTGGTGTAACTTACCATTTTAGTGGTGCAAGTTCATGATGATGAGTGGGAAGCAGCTTTGTTTCATTTATTAATTTTTGGGCACTGCTAAAAACTTGGCGTACGTGCCTTTTGAAGGTACGAATTGGATGGTCCTGTTTTACTTACTGTGTAAGTGAGACTTTTTGTGGAGTAATGATGGTAAACT
The DNA here is from genome assembly GCF_029582105.1 of Oenanthe melanoleuca. NCBI lineage: Eukaryota > Metazoa > Chordata > Aves > Passeriformes > Muscicapidae > Oenanthe > Oenanthe melanoleuca. Next base: position 29,855,093 of record NC_079336.1, read on the forward strand.
GCTATTGTTTGGCTTTGCAGAGGTAGTATATTTGAACTGCTCCTTTTGCTTATGTTGAAAGTCAGGTCAGTTCTACAGAGAATCCCAGTGTCTGTCTTAATCCCTTTTCAAAATGCTGTATCCAAAGTAGTGCCTATTACAAAGTCCTGTAATGCCAAGATCAGAATATCAAGGAGGTATTGTGTTAATGCTATGAAGGAGTAGCCATTATCTGTTTCATTTGAGTTTTAATGATTCTAAAAACTTCTGAAAACTAGATTTTTAAATAATGAACAAAATACGTCACATTTTTAAAAATTAATTAATAATTACTTGGCACTTTATTTAAAAGGACAGTATAAGTAGTGGACAATATTTGATAAACTGTATGAAAACCAAGAGCTGTTTCATTTTTCTTGGGAAAAACTAAATACTAATATTGTTAATTTTTCAGTTCTGTAAACTGTACGTGTTTTCAAAAGCTAATATACTACTTATTATATTTTTCTAATATTGCTTATGTAGCATTTTGGTTTTGATTTGGTGTCTTATTCTAAAACAGGCTGAAATTGAAGCTCAGCTAGCTAGAGAACGAGAGGAGGAAACCCAGCACCAGGCAGTGCTTGAACAGGAACGCCGTGACCATGAGCTTGCAATGAGAATTGCCCAGAGCGAGGCAGAACTCATCAGTGATGAAGCACAGCTTGATTTAGGTTTGCGCAGGTATGGAGTTAAGTAGTTACATTTTCCTCTCTGTCTTTTTTTTTCTCCCTATCTTGATCCCTTTGGGAAGACTGTGCTCTTGTTGGGTTTATGGAACTTTGTGTTCATTAAATGGAGCTTCTAAGTCTATGTACTAGAATGTTTTTCGAATTAACTTTTGAAATTTGTTAGATTACTTTTGCTTAGACTTTATTCATTTTGCATCTTGTTACATCAGTGATTTTGTAGGTGCTTGTGAATATGACTGCAGTTCTATTTCTTTTCTTGAGTACTAACAAGGATGGCAAACTAAAAATTCTGCTTTTATGACTCACTTAAAGTAGGGAATGGAATTTTTGCAGTGGTAAATAATAATAAGATACGTCTTTGTTAGGACTTGATGGTTCCATTTGTACAGTGAATTTGTGTGGGATTTTTTTTTTTAACAAGAAGCCCTCTTGGAATGCAGAAATAAAGGTAACTTCTGGGCCCTGGATGGTAAGTTTTTTTCAAGTGGAATGAAAATATCTAACATAGATGGGTTCAAATGTTAAGTGTTAGTCTTGTTTTGTGTGAATTTTTGATGTGCTATAAGAAGAGCTTAACTTTTGATACACAGAACCACACTGCTTGTCTGCAAAGCGAGAGCTCTTCATGTGTAAAAGGTGATGCCTTAGAAGAGACTTGAAAGTTCTAGTAATTATTGGTCAAGTTGCATAAAGGGACCTATGAACATGATCACATAATTGGTGACTTCATTAGTATGACTCTACTCAGTTGTTGTTGAAATGAGTGCAAGAAAATCCCCTATGTTGCCAAGGAATTTCAACCTCCCAGATGTGTTCCATTTGCTATCCAATTTTCATCTAGATATGTGCTTTTTTTAATGAGTGTATGCCTGCTTGAGAAAGGTGGGTGATGTTTTTGTCACGTTCACTACTGACTTTTAGACAGTTCCACTGAAATAGTTATGGTTCTTCCCTCAGTTCTACAATAGCTGTCAATATGTCTCTGATGAGACTGACATGCTCCATTCACAGAATCAGAGTGGGTTGGAAGGGGACTCTTTTCAACCCCCTGCCATGGTCAGGGACACCTTCCACTAAACTAGGTAGCTCAGAGCCCCATCTGAGCTCATCTTGAACACCTTCAGGGATGGGGCATTCACAGCTTCCAGTGACTCACCACTTTCCCTGTCTGGATTTTGGTGCAATACTTTGAAGGTAAACACGAAGTCACTCTAGTGTTGCAACCTGGCGGAGTTCTCCTAAGAAGGAGAGGAGGAGACAATAGACAAGAAGAGCTCAGAACCTTCAATAGCTTTTCTGTCAGTGAAGCTCTAATCTCCACTGTGTTTCCTACTACTCATAGGTGAATTTTGGCATTTGTCTTTCTTGCACAATCCCAGAAGGAATGATGAACTAATTGTCATCATAACTCTTTGACTGTGAGTTTCTATCTGCCGTGTAGCAAGCACAGTTCTGCTGTGTAGCTGGTAGGAGACTGAAGACCATTCTGAGTAACTGGGAAGTGCTGAATGGTCTGAACATGTTAGCACAGAGATGTAAACCCTTTCTTGAACAAGGTAATACCTAAATCTAGAAAAGAAGTGATAAGTTTTCTGCTTATATGAGCTCTTTATCTCACTGACAAATTGTTTTCACTTGTTTCTAAAGTCTGCTACAAATCATTAATAGCACAGTAAAAACCTGTATAGAATGCTTTTAAGTTAATATTTGATTTTATTTTGTTTAAAATCAAACTAAAACATTACCTAGGCCCCAGTATCTTCTACTGAAATCAGAGGATAGATTTTCACATAATTTCAGGAGGTAGCAACTATAGAAATTAAAGGTAGCAACTATAGAAATTCAGTGAAATGAAAAGTATTGGTTCGAACAAAATATATAATTTAATAATTAAATAATAATTTTTCAGGACTTCTTTTACATGATACCAGTCAAAATTTTGCTAGAGTCTGAAGAAGTTACAGTCTACTATCTTCTGCATATGAGACTGATGTATTACCATGAGATACACTAAAATCGCTGACTTTTCTATAAGTATTTATGCTTTTCCTGTTAAATTTTGCTGTAAGATAAAGCATATATGACTTCATACTAATTTATGCAGTGTACTGATTTTGCAGTGTTTTCACACAGTTTTGTAAAAAATGGTTTCATGCTTACATATTGGCATAAATAAAAGGGTATTTTCCATTGTATGGTGATAACTGTGGAGTGAAAAGAGGAGGAAAAAGGTGATTTTATTTGCTCAATTTTAAGAAAGATGCGACACTTTTTTGTTATCATATTTGAACATGAGTGCCTCTAGTTTATTTCTTTTCTTCACAGTAGTTTGCTGTATTCACTTTCATAGCTTTCATGGCTGTTTTAAGGTGCATAAGTATTAGCAGTTTCCTTGAAAAATATATATTTGTTGGCTTCTTTCAAAGAGGAAAAGTTTGTTCTGGCAGCAGATCCAGCATTTTCATTTGTGCTTATTCAGCTGGATTTCTTCTAGCTTTATCCAATTTTACTACTCATCCACAGTTTGAAAGGATGTGTAATACATTATTTACTGCACCCAGGGATAAATTAACTGTTGTGATTAGCACTTAAGTAAAAAAAAAAAAAATAATTTAAATAATAGATATCTGCTTTCAACTGGGCAATATTTTTCATTTATGTGGCTTATTGAAACATACAGTATGGCATATAACACCAAAAGGAGCTAGTCTTAGAGAGTGTTGTGAGTGTATCTGTTCTGGGTGTTGCATTGGAGCAATCCAAAATGAAGTCCTAATTAGCATGTTTAGTGCTACATATGTGCACCTGTGGGTTTCCAGTACAGCAGTTAGACTTGGGATCTGTTCACAGCTTGCATGAAGAAACACCCATCCTGTTCCCAGAGCGACTACAGGAGGATTCCTGTTATTTTTTTGTGATATGCTTATCCAAGCATGAAATAGATCAGTAGCATGTCTCAAAGTCTGATTTTGAAAGATTGGACAGGGGAGAAAGGCTGGGGGAGGCTTTCATTTGTACATTTTTTCCCCATTGTATCATTTAAGTCATGACTGAATGAGAAAGTTGGAGGGGGAAAGGTCTGTATAATCAGTTAAAAAATAATAATAAAAAATTTCATAAGATAATAAAGAAGATGTGAGAGAACAGGAAATGCTATGACCCGCTTTTCTTGCTTCAGATTATTAGAATATTAACTAGGCAGTAGTCTGTCTAACATAAATGTCTTCTATTTGCAGAACCAATGGAACAAAGCCACAAATGACTGCGTATGGCATTTTTTTCCATTTGAATGCTCTAATAGATAAAAGCTGCACTAATTAATCAAAAGAAATTGATATTGTCCTCTTATGTACTAATGCCCCGTGATAATCTTTATTAGTATGCATCTTTAATGTCTAAATCAGTTTGTAATACCTTATTCTTCACTACCTTCACTACTTCGTTTGTGTCTAATAAACCCTCTAATAATCAAATATACCAAATAACAGCTATTCAAAAATGATTATATAATTGCTGTGAAGTTTTTCACATACCATCTATTTTTCACTGCCCTGTGTGATTTATTGCTCTTTACAGAATCAGGACTCTGTATGTGTGTGTATATATATGAATATATATATATGTTTGTGTGTGTGTGTGTCTGAATGGAAATAATTTAACATAAATAGCCATTTCCTGTGCACTTCATTTGATTTCAGTTTGATTGTCAAGACACTTTCACAGTTATAAAGGCGGTTTTTATATCAATATATTTGGTTTATGCTCATTTACCAATTTTCTTGTAGGGAGCAAATGGCCACAGAAATGTCAGAAATATTGTCTAGGTAGGTGAGAAGGTATAACACCAGTGAATCAATTATTTTATAAAAAAAAATCACACATGGAATGGGTTGAATTATTATGGAATTCAAAGTAATTTAAAGTGGGAAGCAGATAAGCAAATTGTTTCTTTTAGCTAAATTTCCTTTACCAACACCTTTTTTTTTCAGCAATTATGTCTCTGCTATTTTAATTTATTATATTGAAAATGAATATGAATATTTCATGTATCCTGTAATTTTGTTAAAGTTTATCGAGCTTTCTTCTCCTCCCACTTTGTGATAACAGAACACAAGACTCCACATTTTTTAAAGGCATATTTCTACAGATTCAGCACAAAGTTAATTAAGTAATTTAATACTAATGTAACTGTTGGTGCATTTAATAAGAAAATATTCTAATTAGACTCCCCTTAAAATAAAAGCAGTTTTGAAAACTGTTTTGGTAAGACCTTAATAAAAACCCTCTTAAGATATCCAAACAAAGTCCCCTTCTGAGATTTTTGAATGGAAATGCAAGATTTTATGCACAACGCAGAAGAAAAGATAAATAAATGTTTTGGTCTGAATACAGTAGTTGGTAAAATACTAATTCCCTGTTCAAATAAATTGTTGTGATTGTCTTCCATATCACCAAGTCATTAAAAAGTTTTCTGCAACTTGAGGGCAGCAATAACCTTTGATATTGATTTTATGAAGCTTACAGAAGAAAAATTGTTTAGAGTTCTTGAAAGTGAATCTGTTGTTTAACAAGTTACTAAGCTGTGTAAATATAGTCTGAAGATGATCAGTCTCACATGTTTCATGGGTTTTCTAGTGGCAGCATGGATGATTGGAATGTAGCTGGTAACTAATTTTTTTTTCCCCTGCAGTAATTTTTTAAGAATAGGACTAAACCACACTGTGTAATTAAGGTAGCATGTGAGTTTAAATGGCCATGTTGTATTGCATATATTGACATAGTTCCAATGACAGTGGTCAATTTATAAAATACAAAAAAATGACAACATTTTGGGGCAAAATCAGAGGCTCTGTCTTTTGGTTGAATTAAAAATGCAATACCTCACAGTACATGCATGTTTAACTAAATTTGTCTTACTTTTCATACACTGGAAACTTTTGATGTGAGACTGATCTTTTGTATTTTTAGTCTGAAACTACTGTTTATGATATGTAACTGTCATGTGGAGCAGTTGAAGATTGAATGTCAAGTGTGATGCTCCTCTTAATGCCATACTGTTATGATTTAAGTCACGTAGAAAACAAGCAAGTGATCTTCAGAGTGCAGAGTAGTACCCTAATAGAAAGACTAAGCCATTCAATTGGATTAGCATTCTTAAAGATTACTAGTTTAACCAGAGGGGGTACAGCCTGGTTCTGCTGTGCTAAATTAGGCAGCAAACTCTTAGAGTGGTGGGTAATGTTGCTAAATAAGGAAAATCCTTAGGATTTGTCAAATTAGGTTCAAGAAGGTTAGATACCAGGCAGTGGAAATTATTTATTAGGAATCCTTAATGTCCTACAGGTATGCCAATAGTTACAAAATATTAAAGTATATATTTTGAAGGAGTATGTCCAATTATTTGTTTTATACTCATGAGTAGTTCTAAGTCGGAGATAATATTTTAAGTTGTACTTCTTACACTTCACTGGAAGCTATGTGTGGACTGGGATGAGTAGTATGAGTAGGCATTAAGCTGCTACTGAACAGTAAGGTTCTGTAGTTTTAATTATACTGAAGAGATGGTTCAGTTGTTATTTAGAAAAACATTAGCTTTATTCAATGAAATTTAAATTGCATTTGTTATCTCTGCTTTCAAAACTGCTGTATCAGCATAAAGAAGAAATTCAGGTTATAATAGTTATTTGTAACCTACTAATTAAAAAAGGAAAATAAACATAAAACTTCACAGTACCACATGAGACCTTTATGGAAAAATAAACGTGAAAATAATATTCACTAGATTATGCCTATTAATAATGTGCCTGTCCCGCAAAGATATTACTGCACAAACAGACTTTCCAATGAAAAGGCCTGTTTTTTTCTTAATGCATCAAGAAGTTCTTAGTCATGAGCAGAGGCTGGTAAAATCATTCAAGTCTGTCTGTTCTTGAATTCCTTAGTGTTTAAAAGGTGTGCTCATCATCACTGCATGCTGCAGTGTTTAGAATTTATTTTTATAAAAAGTAATCCACAGGAAGTTTGCTATTCCTCAGAGTTCTCCCACTTACCCATACTGTATTTCTTGGGGGGGAAAAAATAAAATCAGGCTTAGCTTTTTCTCTCATGTTTGTTTTGTACATGGAAACCTTGTACATTTTCTTAAAGATGACAGAGATTTTAGTAATAATTTCTCACTTGCATTTGCTGTTTACTTACTTGCATTTTACCTACATGGTGAAAATCTTTTGCCTTTGGAAGACACTGGATTTCAATGCATCTTTTTTTCCTAGTCAGCCTTTTGCCTGAGTGGTCTTTTTTACCTTGGTATTTCTTTATTACCAATAGCATCACCCCCAACCCCAGAATAAATATTGTTGTTATTAGATAGCCCATATAGAATTAATTTGGTTTCTTCTCTCAAGTTAGGTTTTTCCCAAAGACAGAATATTATCTCAGGCTTTGGAACAAAGATTTTGTCCTAGACCAATTTTAAATAGCAGAGGAAATGCCTTTTTTTCCTTTTCTTTGTTCTACTTCAGAAATTTTTTTCTTTATCTGTTTTTTGAATGGAACTAAAAAAGTCTACAGTCAGTCTTTGTTTTCTGCATCTTGGTCGACACTAAGTAAAATGTACATCAGTGTGGGATGAGATACATAGAATATGTGTCTTTTCATATGTGAACAGTATTAATGACAATTCCTTTTACTCTCTAGGAGGCCAATCAGATAACGATATGATTTTGTGCATAAAATACAGTTTCATTTTCTCTTAATAATTTGAACATATTGAAAATATGGTATTTTGTCTTAGAATTCTGCATGGTAATAAGTCTCATACATTGGTGATCATGGGATGTCTTCCTCTTCTTAAAACAATTCCTGTTTAATACTTGGAAAATTACATATATATTTTTAAAATAATTGTAGGGGTCCTGCAGTGCAAGCCACAAAAGCTGCTGCTGGTACTAAGAAGCATGATCTCAGTAAGTGGAAATATGCAGAGCTTCGTGATACAATCAACACGTCCTGTGGTAAGTGCTTTTTTTTCTGAGAAAGAGTTCAAGTTGTAGTTGTATGAAAAGCGTTACTTTCTTCCTGTAACAAAGATAAAAAGTTTTTATAAGTTTGAGTGAATAAGAAATTAATTAAAAAATATCTCTTACCCCCAAAAGAACAATACATGAAGCTATTTCCATATTAAGGAAACACAGTTTCCATTGTTATGTCTTTTAGGGATTATATATTTCTGATATTAAATGGCTTGGGCCATAAAATACATGTTATAACTTCTTAATTAAGTTCACTCAGTTTGATGTATTTCCACTGAGGGAATAGTGTTATTATGCTTTACCTAGAATTATTATGCAGTAGCTAGTTATTATGCTTTACCTAGAATTTGCATGTTCTAAGAATTTTTTTGCTATCATTTCTTGCTGTCACTAGATCATAAAGAAAGCAAAAATGTCACGTAAAGCACACTGTAAAAATATGTTATCTTAGATATTCCTATTATTCTTTAATTTCAAAAATGTCTAACTTCTCTTTGGAAGCTCACAGTGGAGCATTAATCACTTTGGCCTCATTGCTGTGAAGAGAGAAACAATAAGAATTATTATTTTTTTAGATATTACTGTTTCTTCTGGCTTCTTATTGAAAGCACTCGGTTAATTTGTGATTCAGGATCACTCAGCATGTCTTCCTGGATGTAGAAATTGGAATATGACTCATTCTCTTTTACTGTTTTTACATATGCAAGACTGGAGCAATGTTTTCAGCTGCATGGATGGTGCAGTAGTAAGTGGAGTTCATTCCTCATGAAGCCAACTTGGATACTCTGAGATGACTAATGAAGAAGTCTTATCATCATTCAGTCTCTTAGTATAATGAAATTCAGAAAAATTAAAATAGATACATGAAAAAAGAATGCAAATCTAAGCAGTCAAATTGCTGCTTTTCTTTTTTTTTTTAGTTGCAGAAACAATGTTCAGCAGTGCAATTTAATTTTTTTATTATTTGTTCCTGTGCTGCTTGTATTGAGATACTGTCAACAGAAATGTTTGTTGCATTTCACTGCTTCTAGTGTCCCAGTACAGCAGCTACTTTGGGGACTGCCTTTAAAGCAGAATAGGATTCATCAAACTCTAAGGGACTTTCTGGGCCATAAAACACAGGCCCTATGCTGCAGAGAATGAGGGTTTTTTATGTTACATTTTGTCTTATTAGTGTTACAACTTGATCTCAAATCTTATCAATATAGAAAAGCATTTAATAAATAATTTTTTTTTTGTTTTTTCTCACTCATGTCTTTCCCTTCTTCTTTTTTTTTGGGATAGATATTGAACTCTTGGCAGCTTGCAGAGAAGAGTTCCACCGAAGGCTAAAGGTGTATCATGCTTGGAAGTCCAAGAATAAGAAACGCAATGCAGAAACAGAACAGCGTGCTCCCAAATCAGTCACAGACTATGGTGAGGAGAGAGAGAGAGATAATTTTGTATTTACAATAATTTTGCTGATAATATTCTAAATAAAACATTTCTGGAATAGATTTTGGGTTTGTTTGGTTGAAGAAACCTGGAATTTTTAGGAGTGTTTTATGTTGATTTAAGGTAAATATTTTGGAAAGTTTGAAACTGGCAAATTATTCACAGAAATTAAAACACTTTGAGTAGACCCAGCTACTTGTGCTAAACAGCTCTCTTTTAAAACCTTTTCTCACATCCAGCTGACGTCTGATAGAAAGAGTTCTTGATCTACTGATGCAGGTGCTGGCATTCTTGTTAAAGGTTCATTGCTGTGCTACTTTAATAATATCTAGCCATGTAGATATAGATGTAGACATAGACTTTTAAAGGGTGCTAATAATTCTGTCGTTTACATCACTGCTTACATACAGCATGTTACATCCTCTTTTAAAAAAAAAATCTGTGAGTGTTGATATTGCAATTTTGGCTCACGGGGTGACAAATTTTGCATAGACCCTGTTTTCTATTTGGATCCTCTTTCTACTGATTTCACAGGCAGGTGTTTGTTGACAAAGCAACACACTAATCTAAGTAAGTGACTTTATTTTACATTCATCAAGAAAGTGTGGGAATTTAAGACCGCTAGTCCCGAAAAATCTGTACCTGGTTTCTGGAGTGATATTTACAAAGTAGACTGTTACTTTGCTCTCAGCATCTCGCCTCAAAAGTCTGATGATCGTCTGTTACAAAAGGAATCTAAGAAATTTGTAGAATTGTAGTAAATACATAGAATAATTTAGTCGTCAGATCATTCCTTTTGTCTTTTGGTCCCATTATATTTGATATTTGTTCATGGGAGAGGCAAAGGAAAGGGAAGATGGGGAGAAAGTGCTCTCTCCAAAGTCTCATGAGCCTGAGATTAAGGCATTGTCCTGGGACATGGAGAATAAATAATAAATAATATAATATATAATATGCAATATGTCATATATAATATGTAATATATATAAATAAAAGAATCCCAGAGAATGCAGGTGCCCTAGGTAATCTCAGTACATGTACAAAGGCACCTCCTTCCCCTTGATTCATTTGCTTGAGTTATGCATTGCTTGAGAATTACCTGAGTTTGAGGTTTTCAGGGAACTTTAGTATGGATATGTGGCAGGCAAAATTTGGAGCCCTGGAGTAGATATTATCAGAGAATGGGTCCTTGTGTCTGAAAAGTGGTTTTAGGTGCTTAAGAAAGCTTATGACTGAAATGGCAGGAAAAGGCCTTTGAAGCACTTCTGCAAAGGGGTAAATTGCTTTGAATTTGAGCTAACACATTTTCTCTGGAACTAAGTGGATAAAATATTCATATACAGTATTGCTGATGGGAAGTATCAAAGAGCAGATATCTTTGGATTTTTGCACAAAAAGCTGAGAATATTCATTTTGTTATCACTTTTATTCAGACATTTGCTGCATTCTTTTCAGTGTTTCTCTTTGCGTTTTTTACCTTCATTGGCTTCGTATTTCTGAAGAAGAGAACCTTGCAGTTCAGAAGAAATTGATAGTGACCTTTAGAGACTCTTAATGCCAGTATAATTCTTCGTATTGCAGATAATTATACCATGGGGATTTCACATATTTTTATATATTTATATATATGTATATACATACATATATATGTGTGTGTATATATATATATGGTAGTGGTCTGAGAAGGTAGTAAGAAGGAATTCTGAATTCTTAGGTGCTTAAGCTAGAAGTCTTTCTGGTGTCAGTGGATGTGTGCTTCAAATGATGTAGTTTTTTTCTTTCCCTCTTTTCATTGATTTAATGTAGTTTTACAGTATCCATTTTACAAGTGTCCTTTAATTAAGTTCATATAATCATTAAAGAAGCTAAGCACTGGTTTCTATATTATTATTGGTATTGACAGAGCTCTGGAAGTTTTTTCCTAGCAGAAATGTAAAAAAAGAAATGTACTGCATTAATTAACTAGCAGATTTGTCAGAGCAATTTGTGCTTAGCATGTATACCACTGAGGCTTTGTAACAGGAATTGCAAATTATTAAAGTGATTAATTTTGAGGTTAAATCCCGATGAAAATAGAAGTAGAAAATTAGTTGAAGTACTTCAAATCTGTGTTTATGTTGTAACTAGAATTCTCATTTGTCTGTTATCAGCATTGGTGAAAAATGTTGAGGTAATTAAACCATAATCAGCACATTCATGTTTTGTTCAACATGTAATGTTTGTTCACAGATTTTGCACCATTTATGAACAACTCAAGTAAGTGAGGAGACAGTTGTTTAAGCTAACTTTGAAGAATAGGAATACTTGAGAGCTCTATACTAACATTGCTTGATCCAGTGTTTTGCTACACATTTACATAGAAGTTAATTGTAAAAAAGATATTTTATAATTTGGCAGTGTTATTCATCTGATGGTAATTATACATTACTCTAGTAATTTACAAATGTACTTGTCTTCATGAAATCCTACCTATTTGAGGAGTCATGGGAAGAAGAGTGAAATAACCTTCTTATGTAAATTGTTATGTAAATTATGTAAAATCTCCTATTTTTATTCACATCCCCCCAAAATAACATTCTTGTTCTAGTATTTTTTTGTTGTCTGCACATGGCTTTTTATTGTAGCAAAACTCTGGACTCAATTTAATATAACAACTGTTTTCCTAACACACAAACTAACATTCAGGTGATGGTTTCTTCTGAATAAAGAGCCACAGTTCTATTGCACCAAGTAGAGACTCCACTGGCTACTTAGCATTCCTCTTCTCTAGATTTGCCCTTGGATTTAGATATGCTTAGGAGTAGAAACGAGCCTTAGCAATTACCATTGCAATGCAAAAAGTGTTTGTCAATACTGATCAAACACTGATCTGCTGGGGTAAATGTTCAGTTAATTTGAGAAAATTGAATTAGTTTTTTATAAACTCCATCTCCTGTAAGGTATGTGTTTTATCAGAGTTGATGTATATATGTAGCAATCACCTGTTAAAGTCTGGAGTTTTTTTCTTCTGTGTTTACTTTTTATGCGCACATAAGAAAAAAAGGAAATTTCATATGTATAACACATGGAGGTTTTTTAACGTTCTTCTCTTCATGTTTAGAAAAATTATTTTTGCTTGAATCTAAGAAGAAATTTCAAGGTGCAGTTGCTAATCTGTATTAGTCCTGTTCATGGCTGTAAAAATACATTATTAAAAGTAATTGTCATTTTTCATGTTATTAAGTATTAGCTCAGAAATTACCTTCATTGCTCAATAGACAAGGAAAGAAATGGAGTTCACTTTTAATCATTCCTTTTATGCTGAAAATTCAAACTTAATTAATACGTTAATACTGATTTTCCTCTGTAGAGATGGTAAAGGTTCTTAAACAGGGTATCTGTAATGGTGGTATAAACCACTAGAACAAGATCAGTAACAAACTTTTGCAGGGGCAGTTATTAAAGGAAAGGATCTTGCTTTTAAGAGCATTTGTTATTTAAAACTAATTATGATAGTGTATGTGTAAGGTTCAGAAGGTTGATCATTTGATGAATTAACATAGAGAGTATGTGCTTTTGTTTGCATGAAAGTTTCTCTCCAGAGTCTGAAACACAGGGAACTCAAAAAGTCCAAAAATCATGTGTAAAATATTTACCAAAAATATATATGAAACTTGAAAAAAATTTGTGTACCTTTCTCCTTTAGAAGTTCATTCAGCTGTTCTTAATGGTCTGAAATAAAGAATTCCTTGAAAAAAGAAAGCAGCCAGAAATTAGTTCTAATGCCAGATTTTGATATACAGAAATCTAGGCAGAAAATTGTTTGGTGGCAGCTTTGTAATAAGCAGTATTTATTGTCAATATTTCTGTTAACAAATTAGTACTTTCTAACAGAATTATACATCCTTTTGTGTTGACTGTCAAACATCAAGTGATGCTTTGTATGTTTGTAACTGAAAATGCTTCTGTGCACTGTGATCTTTTTATACAAAGAAATGGACTGAACTAAAGCAATTACTTTACAATACTTTACAATAGAAGTTTCTGGTTGGTAAGAAATTTTATATGGGAAGTTTTACCTTAAATATTGACTTAAAGCAGAATATGTTATTTTATATACTTTGTTTTGTTTGAACATGCCTTTGGGCAACATGTAGATACAGCAGTTAACATGAGCCTTTTCTGACCAGTTTTTTAGCTGTTGTGATTAACAGAATGCACATTATATGAGATGGAAGTGCTTTTTAGGTTTGCTGAGACTTCAGATGACCTTGAATTCAGAGAGCATCTCTTGGATTCTGGTGGGAGGTTTATTTGTTTTCTTGTTTGTTTTGTTGGTTTTTTTGTTTGTTTGTTTTTAATGTGCTGATTAATAAAGTAAGTAATATGACTTTCTTGTTTTCTAATGGTTTTGTTCACTTATTTTTGGGGGGGGTTTCTGTACAATAGCACAACAGAACCCCGCAGCCCAGCTACCAGGCAGACAACAAGAGATTGAAATAAACAGACAGCAGCGCTATTTCCGCATTCCCTTCATCCGCCCCGCGGACCAGTACAAGGATCCCCAGAACAAGAAGAAGGGTTGGTGGTATGCACACTTTGATGGGCCCTGGATTGCTCGGCAGATGGAGCTTCACCCTGACAAGGCGCCCATTCTGCTTGTAGCGGGTTGGTATTGAAAGCACAATTGCAACTTCGAAAAGTTCCAGAGTTGATAATGAACTTTAGAAAAAGAGAGTGAGGTTCTAAGTTTCCTAGGTTCTTTTTATTATTATTTTTTTTTTCATCGCAAATTATTATCTTCGCAGAATTTGAGGATTTGGGACTGTCACTGATGGTGGCCATATGTTTTAGAATACCGTTTAGACATGTAACTGGTCCTGTGTTTTACTTGTACACGTACTTCTATTTGGGAAGCCATGGATAGAGTGGGAATCCAAATGTAAAGGGTTTTATTATTACAAGTCCTCAGTTTATTCAATGAACTGGAGACAGCGTGAAGATAAAAATCACAGTTTTTCTGGGAAAGTTCTAATCATTTTTATGCTAACTATAAAGAGCTACAAGAAGTTTGTATCAAAACAGTTTTTGTATATGTTATAATGTCTTTCCATTGCATGGGGCTAATAGCAAGCTGATGCTTTTATCCTATTTTTGCTGCTTTATGCTGGTATGGGAGAATAGCTTTTTAAATTTAAAAATTTAAAATAAATGTAGCAATGAAATTTATCTGGTAGTGAAATGTATCCTCCTTTTCTGGAGGGTAGTGAGCAGGGGAGAAAACACTGGGGAAAGAAATGCTGCTTACAGTTCTGTGATTTGAGTTTTTGTATTTAACTTAGAGACTGAGGAAAAGCCATAGCCAATTTGTTTCACTTCAGAATTATGCTTTACTGGCAACAAAAGTTTGTTTTCTGCAAATTATTTAAAGTAGAATTCCTTATACCAACTGTTGCTGTTCAGTGCCAAAGCCTATAGCTAAAAGTAGCACTGCTGTCGTGAGTACCTGATGAAAATAAGATGACAATTTAGTTTGTGAGTTACTCATATAATTTCATTGGATTGCCTATGTTGGTCCTGTTTGGTAAACACTGTTTGTTTTGGATGGTGGGCTGACAGATCAGCTGCTTGATCCAAAGTCTGAAATTCTTAGTTGCTTTGCTACATTTAACCGCAAGTAAATCAGTTCACTGTGAAGTGGCCTGAAGCTGAAAGTATATGTAATCCAAATGCAATTGCCATTCTGTTATGAGTTTCAGAGGAATATATCAAAATTATGATCTTTCAGGTGCTTTCCTTTATTCCTTTTTGCTCGCTCTTTAAGCACAACTTAGGCATTTGCAGCATCTGATACTCATTTATTCCCATACTGCTTTAGTGTTCTCTGTGTAACAAAAAATAGGAAACTGAAAAATGCCTGTATCTGAGGACTTCCTCATAAGCTCTGAAATCTACTAGCAAGCCAGATCTACAGGGAGGAAATGTAATTAACAAGTATCTAATCTTTATTGCTGGGACCTGCTTTGAATGATGTAAACAATATTTTCTTTTTCCCTTTGCCATTTCAGGTAAGGATGATATGGATATGTGTGAGCTTAATCTTGAAGAGACTGGGTTAACTCGAAAGCGAGGTGCTGAAATTTTACCGAGACAGTTTGAAGAAATTTGGGAGCGCTGTGGAGGCATCCAGTATCTCCAAAATGCAATTGCAAGCAGACAAGCTCGCCCTACCTACGCCACGGCGATGCTGCAGAACCTGTTGAAATAACTGGGCATTCAGCACAGGAGCGCTGGAGATGAGAACCTTGCCCGCGATACAAAGGGAAGAGTTCCTCTGTGCTACAGAGGGCCTAAAACGTTCTATAATCAGAGTAGAGATGTTTAATATAAAGTGAACAGATTTTATTAATCATGTGGTTTGTTAATTTGTACTTCATGATGTTTACTTTGTGTAGTGAACTTTACTAGGTATGAGGACCCTGAAAAAACTTCAGTCAGTGTAGTTTGCTGCATTTTGTTTATATGTTGCATTTTCCTTAACAGTTTCTGTTATAACTCTAATCTGACTGTACTTGGATACATATTGCAAAGAACTGCACTGCAACCACCTTTTTATAAGATTCCTTCTTTAAAACACTGAGTAGTTGGCTTCAAGTTGTGGCCTAGTAAAGAGAATATGCTATTTCTAATAACTGGAATTGTGAGGCCTTAGCTTTGACTTCTGTTACGGAGAAGTTGGAGTATACTTTTATATAATCTGAGACATTTTATGTCCTGATTTGCAAACTGGTTAGTGTCTGTATTTAATGATTTTTGTTTTTCCAGAACCTAATGGGAAATCCTCCTAAACTTGAGACCTATAAGCTCCTGTTTAATGCATTATCTGTCTTGGTTTAAGAGAAACATTTTTCTGTACATTCCAAGAAAAGCATTCATATATGTCAAAATAGTGTAATATTGGAGGTCCTCAAAGAATGTACTGCTCTTTAGGGCTTATACCACTTCTCTTGTAGATTCTTTTTTTTTCTCTCTCTTTAGTACAAATCTGCTTTAGACTTTCTTTCCACATTTCTGTTAGCAATTCTTGGACAGTTTGTTTAGCCAGATAGTATAATTTCAATATATTACACTAAATTGTCCAAGCCTTGTATCTGAAGATATATAAGATTAAGGATAGCATTAAGGGAAATATGTTCAGCTTTTTGCTGGCAGTATAACTTAACTGAATATTGAGGCCTGAGCCTCAGAAATCCTCTTTAACTGTAACAAGATACATAAGGCCTGTACCTTTTGTTAGACTGTGTAAAAAATTGGTCCAATAACATAATGCATCTTACTACTATATGCTGATGCAATAGCTACAATTTTTAGTGTACTGAAATATCACAGTGATTTGGATGCTGAGCTGTATATTAATCTCTGTCAAGTTTCATAGCTTGTAATAGCTCCCTTATTAAGCAGTTTGTCTGGGGAGTTTTTGTGGGTGGAAATAATTAATTTCATACAGTTTTAACACACATCTCTTTCACTTATGTGAAGGTTGCTTTACTTTGCTGGCCATTATTTCAACAAATTAAACATGACCATTTGTTTTCTCTCTGATAGAAATTCAAAATATAAGTAAGCTTGATCTGCAATTACATAGCCTGACTTAAAAATGAATTCTTGCCCTTTTTAATTGGCAGTTTACTTACATTATAAAATAATTTCCTCACTCCTTACTCGGTTTGAAACCTCTTGGAAACTTTAGTTTAGTATATTTAATGCATAAATATACTTAATTTTCAAGAGGGGTAGTTCTGTAGCACAGAGAAAGTTCTTTGCTGACCTTAGATTGTGGTTGCGTGCTACAGTCTGATTGTTGTTACAAATGCACTCCTTACGGGAATAATGTGGAGATGTTCAAGTGGTATTTAACTCTCTGCACACCCACTGCATCAGGGAATCTCAGCTTCTGGTCATGTGATACTTCCTGGTCATGTGATTGCAAAGGAGAAAATTGTTTTCATTTTACCCAAATTCTTCACTGAAACAGTCATTTTTGGCTGGAAAATAAAAGGTGAAGTGCATCAGACTGCTGGTCGGAAAGTTGTGTGCAAACCTGTACAGTGTTGCATGAGTTTAAAGATGCAGCTTATGAAATTTAGATTAGTGATTTAATGTGTTATTGCATTGGAACCCAATGTGACAACTTCCAGTTCCTGGACACTTAGCACTGCAAGAAGCTGTGCTTGCTCATGCGATCCAAGGAATTAAAATCACTGACCTGACCTATGTTTGTTTCTGTCTGGGTTTAGCTGCTTGACTTAACACATTCCATCTCAATGTATATATCTTTAAAAATCCATGGATCTTATGAGACTGAACATAGTAAGCGAAGAACCTCAAATGCTTACATGTGCGTGTAGGTATACACACATATATGTACTTAAATATTTTAGTATGTATGTGTGTAAACATGCCTGTAGGGACCTTAAAATAAAATTAACTGAATTTTTCCACTCTGTTCCTTTAGTTATGTCAGAATATTCTTGACTGGCATTGGAAAGAAAATTTATTCTTCAGAAAGGAGTGTATGGAAATTCTTCTTTCCTAAATGACTATGAACTATCAGAAAAATAAAATGGAAGAAGATCTGGTGACTGGACATCTCCAATGAGATGTTTCCACCTCTCAGCATTGCTCCACAAGTATGCCTGAGGGAAGCAGAGGATGCATTCCAGAAATCAGGGTATTCTAGTTTGCACAGTAGCAGGCTGCTTTTTTTCCCCCTTTTTTTTCACTCTGCACCAAAAGCAGCTTCTGCTCTTAGTTTTACTTAACTTTTTGTGAAACTAATTGATTTCAGTTTGAGATTAGTTTTTGTTTTTTTACATGTCTGACAATATTTAACTGCTTACCAGTTGTTTCCACGGTCACTTGTACTGTGTCAGGTAATTATAGTTGGTTGATTTGGAGAGGGAATACAAATAGAGGGGAGAGGGTTGATCTTTAGGACTGTAGGATGACCTGATGCCCTTCTGGTCTGCAATTATAGAGAAAATTATAATCAGGGTTTTAAAGCACATTGGCTTGGTTCTCTGTGTGTTTCATTAAAAAAAATAAAAATTCTTCCTGCCTGTCAGTGAAGGTGTCCTTTATAGTTGAGATCTGCCTAAAATGCTCCACAAAACAAAGGAGAGGAAGAGAGTCACCACACTAAGCTGCATTCCTGAGTAGGTGACGCAGGAATATGCATTTTCTTGAGAATGCTACTCTGAAGATCCTAACCTCATTCAATACTTGTCTTTTATCCACTGATAAGTTTGTGTTTTTCTTTACCTAGTTGAATCCTCTCGGTTTTCTCAAAAATCTTTAAGTATTTAAATGACCTCCTAATACTGTACTGAAAATTAAAAATAAAAAATAAACACATTCCATGTTGAAATCTTACTTGTATCTTCTTACTGTTTGGTCTTGAAGAGTTGAAACATAAGGGTTAATTAAGTTATGACAAAGATAAAAATATTCCTTTGCTGGTACTGTCGGCTGCTTTTCCATGAGATATTTTTGGTGCTTAAACCTACTTTTTAAAGCTTTATTCTAGTAAAGATTTTGTCTTTACTTTCTAAGGTAAGTGTTCTTCCAAAATAACATTCTTATATTAGTAAATTCTGATTTTTTTTATCTTAAATCTCATACTTCATTTCTCAGTAGCTACTGAAACAAGTAACTTTTTACTTTTACTACTTTTTTAAACATTTATTGCTATTACTTCCAATATGTCTGTCGTTTGTTATGCAGTGTACTCTGCATCTTTTTAATTTTACATTGTGTCAGTCAGTGACTGGTGACACCAGCTCTGCTGCTCTGAATGTGTGTGCTGTGGGGGAAGACTTATGTTTGGGTTGGAGATGTGGTATTGCTTTTGTGGGGCTTTCTTTGTTTGTGTGCCCTTAGAGTCTTAGGGAACTTTCTCATCTTAAGGGCCAAATCAGAGTGGATTTTTTTAAATTTAAAAATATTCAACTAATTCATACTTTATGTAGGAAATGTAATTTTGTCTCAGTTTCCTTATGGCTTCTATCTCCAACTATAACTTTTAAAGTAACGTGAGTTTTATTGTAAGATTAGGTATCACTTGAATTCCTTGTGAAATTTTCAAGTAAATAATTTTATTATGTTTTATTGAAATACAAAAGGTTTACGTCCAGCAAATATATTTGGTAATTAATAGTTGAGAGTGATAAATACAATCATGAATAATCATTATTAAAATACACATTTTAAAATTACTAATTTTTTAATCTGGCTAATGATAACTAGTGTAAGTTGAAATAAACTAAACACATAGAAAAATACATTTGTAATGGAAAAAAATGGAATGCTATCAGCATTCTTAATGCATTCTTAGCTTACATGAGCAATAGTGAAAAGCTAGCATTTGTAGGCAAGGATGACTGCCAGTGCCCTGCAAAAAGTACTTTTAAAGTAATTTTATTCTGAAGTGTTACTGTGTAAAACCACATCTTAGGTTTCTTCTTTATTTTTCTTTCCTACTTGAATACAGTAAGTAAAAACACTATTTCAGCTGTAGAAACTCAACCTTGTATTCTTGGTGCATTGCCTTCATTTGTACACAGTCACCAGTTCCAGTGGTTATGCAGGCAAGTCCATGCAGTTGTTTGGAATTTGTAAACAGTTCTTTTGAGCAGACTTGGGAAGGTGAACTAAAGCTCAGTCTTTGCTGTGGTAACTGCACGGTCCGAAGTAAGAATTGTCACTAAAATCAGCTGCTGTCCTGAATGCACAAAAGTTTCACATCTGGATGAGGAGTTGCCATCCAGGATAGTCATGAACTTCGTAGAAGCTCAGTTTGAGCTGTAAGTACGACTTCTGGTGTGCACCAAGCAGCAAACAAGTGCCTGAATACAACACTGGTGCAAAATATAAATAGATACACATACTCAAGAAAAAGATACTCAAGGTAAAATAATGCTCATACTTGAATCAGGATTGTGGATTCATAGTGCATAAATTAATAAGCCTACAAAATACTTAATGGCCACTTGTTGTCTGCTTGGATTTCTCCTACAAAAACCAACAGTAACCTCTCAAAATTATTTGTGTGGATACTGAGTCTAAAGTGTAGGTATGTGCAATTCTAATCTACTCACAGAAGGGTGCTTGTGAATATAGATCTCATGTTCTGGAAAGATGGAACCCCACATATTGTACCGCAGCAAAAAGTTTGAAGTCTTAGGATAACCCAAAAGTTTCACTGTCACCAGAAATTAAAGTTAAGTAAATATGTACATATGTAAAAGTGATGTGTTTCTTAACAGAAAAATAGGAATCTGATGTTCATAGAAACCCCTGAAGAATTAAATCCAACTTCCGTGTGATTTGCAATGTGAGTGTTCAGGAAGGGAATGAACAAGTTCCCAAATGCTTTTAAGTTACCTTTGGTCAATGACAGGTCTTATTTCCTTTCACCATTTGCATCAGTCTGTGCAAGGAAGGTTAATAAAGGGGTATAGAAATGCACTGAAGTTCCATCGACATTTTTACCAGAACGGTTGTAACATACAAAATATATTGAAAAATGTCACATCTCAGCAAAATCTGTTTCTAGCACTCAGCTCTTAAATAAAACAGTTAAGATGTGTAAGCACCAGAAGCTTAATGCATGCATCTTAATAGTGGGGACTTCCTACCAGGCATTTTAGACATGCTCAAAAGCTGCTCAACTTGGTCATTTACTTTCCTTTAGTAAAACTGTTTTTTTTTTTTCAAATGTGCATTGGTTTTAGAGCCAAACTATTGTATCTTTAGGAATTCTTGTTTTTTTTTTTTTTTTCATACTCATCCTGAAGTCCAATCCTGAATAATACAGACCTTCTTTCTTGAATACCTATAAGAGAAAGTCCTGTAAGACATTTGAAAAGTATTATTGAATTTGAAAATGTACTATTTATCTAATAGGCAAGGTTACATTAAAATCTCTTCAGATAATTGTAGTTCATTGTAAGAATCAAGCTTTGAGAAGAGAAGGCTTCAGAGGAACCTTCTAGTGGCCTATCAGTACCTAAAGAGGGCCCAAGAAGGAGGGAGAGAGACTCTCTGCAAGGGCAGGGAGTGATAGGACTAGAGGGAATGGCTTTAAACTGAAAGAGATTTAGATCAGATGTAAGGAAGAAATTCTTAACTGTGAGGGTGGTGGAGCACTGGAAGAGATTGCCCAGAGAAGTTGTGGATGCAGAATCCCTGGATATGTTAACTGACTAAATTGACTAATTGAACTCCCCCCAATCAAAACCCCCTCGGATAACTAAGTTTTGCAGTAATTTTCCATGCAATGATTCTATAACTAAACTGGAATTTTTTTTTCATATTTTAGAAGGATTTGAAGGTTATTTCAGCTTCTACTGGAACTTTCTGCCTATTTTTGTATATGCCTTTATAAATACAGAGATAATACAAACTAAAAAGCTGTCACTGCTGACAGTGCAAACCAGAATTTAAATACTGAATTCTCAATTTGACCTATGAGCGGTAGAGAGGCACTTCCTCCTGAAAATTCAGTTCAAGTGCCATATTCAATTTTAAAAATTTTAGTCCTGAAGGAGTTTTCTAGATTTTGAAATCAAAGTGCTCCTCTTATTTTCAGCTAATGAAAGCTGTTCTTTCATTTTCTTCTGCCATCAACTTTTTTTCAAATCATTAAAAACATGTTGAATCTAAGGGTGATGTAAACAATCACTGTGAACTTAAGTAACAGTGAAAAATAGCCACCTAATTTTTTTAAGCCCATTTCAGTTTTATAGTTGCTGGATTTTTCACTAAGTTAATCTATTTAACTAGATCTTGAGAAGAGCTTTGTCAATGTACTTTTGACAATTCAAGTATGGTCTAGATGACACAGACCTGGTTTTCTTTCACAGATGTACCATTTTATTACTTTAATAAAATATTTAATGCTTTTCTATGTAGTGGTTTTAAGTAGTTTAGCTATTGTGAAAGTTTATTGGTCTACAATTGCCCACAGGCTCATTTCTTTTACGGGGAGTGTAAAATACTAATTGCAAACATCTGTGCTTGTGCTTTTAGGAGTAGTGAAGTGAGTTCATTCTTGAGCTTTTCCAGACTGCTACTGCCTGCTGTTTTGTTCATCTCTATCTTTGCCTTCCAGTCCTCTCATTTTCAGCTCAGTCTGTAACTGTGTCCACAGTACTTGAAGAAACCACACCTGGGTATGATGATCAATGACAATAAATCTTTCTATATGGTATCTTTGCTTGTTCCTTTATTTACATAACAATAAACATGTAAGGAGCCCAAGATTCACGTAGATGGTGTCCTGCCTTCCATAATGTTCAGCTAGTGCCAAGGGCACTCCTGTACTGATATTCCCCACAATAACACTGGGTGCTGACAGCTATAGCAAAACCTTTTTTTTCCTAATTGGGCTGTAATTCAGGAAAATTAAAATGGCTAACTAAAAGCTTTTCTTTTGTACCTATCAAGAGGACATACTCAGATATATCAGAAACAGTCTGCCAGTTTTAGAGGACTTTTTTACTCAGATTTTCTTCTTTCTGTCCTTTTTTTTTCCCCTACAAAGATACGAGGGGTTTCAAGTTGCAAAACCTGAAATAAGGCGTGAGATATGAGCAGTATTTTGCTCAAATTAGAATTCCTACTTGTCAAACTTTATGTAGCTTAACTAGACTGAGTGATGTGAAATTTTAGGTGATCTAGTACTGCTATTTAAACCTCCCCTTTGGACTGCATTTTGTGTTAATTCGTTTCAGGTATTTCTTCTTCCTTCACAGGTTCCAGTGACTGCTACATTAGCACATGGTTATACAAAATAGAGCTTCGTTACATAAAAACATTTAAGCAGAAAATGTAGTTGTCATATCAAGCATCAAAAAAATCAGAGCTTTTCTTTGTATGGAGTTACTACAAAGAGGCGCCGTGGTAACATTGACAATGGGACACAACAGATTTTTAAGGTTCTTGAAAATAGACACAAACCTTGGTTTTGTCTGGCTGGTGCTGGAAATGAAGAATTCCAGAGACTAACTTGTCAGTCTTGGTTTTGTAAACTCATCTGGTGACCTACAAGAGTAAAAAAACCAAACCACTAATTATTTCTCTAAATAAGATAACTAAATAATGAGACTAAAAGCACTCAGATAGGACAGACTGCCAGAGCCATGCAAGAGAGCTGTAAGAAGAGCAGTTCTACAGTCCTGTTATGAGACCTACACTGCAGTAAATGTGGAAACAATAAATGTGTTAGTATTTTCAGTTCTGAAATTGCCAAGCAAGAGTGTAGCTTCAAGTCTGGTTTAGTTGTGGAGTTAACACATGAAGGTGGATCTGTTATTTCAGGTGGGACTGTTTGTTGAGGGATGAGAAAGGGATTTCCATGCAGTTTACCTCCAGGCTGAATTGTGTTTTCAAGTTCATGTAATGCTTCGTGATCAAGGATCTCTGAGGAACTGAGACAAGCACTTACACTGCAAGTCGTGTGACAAAAGCTAGATAGGGGCTCATCGTGTTCAAAAGCAGGATTAATCCTTACAGCATTTTCTGAATTGCAGCTGCTGAGAGTAGGACTTCTACAATGCAGAACATTTTTGTTTAGGTAAGATTTTAAATTGCAAAAGAAACAAAAGGAATATTTTGAAATGCGAAGGGAAAGATTGTGAGCATCTTACTGCAAGTTAGAGTTTCTTTTGCATTTTCTTCTTATCTTAATAATTAAAATGATGAAAAGAAAACCAAGACTTCCTAAGCCAAGAATGAGATGTTTAAAAATGAAGGGTTGTGTGGGTTCTGGACCAAATTTTGCACAGCGCTGTCCTTGGTAAAGCTGGTGTCTACGTACGGGACATCTAAAATAAGGAAAGGAAGAGAAAAAATGTACAAAACTTCAAGACAAAAATTACTTAGTATCTTAAACAAAAAGAAAGGAAAATCTGCAACGTAATATGAACTCATTATTTTCACTACAAGTAATTAAGTATTTGCATGAAAATAATGTGATTGATGATAGGGAAAGATAATGTTTTTACATTTGTGAGAGTGAGTTTTAAATAAAAAGATACTGTTATATTCCTTGCTGACCTACAAGTTTTAAGGAAATAATGCATTTTAAATATCTCTGACAAATTTCTAGCCCCACTGGTAACATTTGTGGTTTAGAACCTTAGAAGTTCATGTGTGTTTGAAGATAATATCTGAACACATCTTTGAAGCCTATATTCTGTTTACTGGTGACTTCACTCAGGGAAGCAAGGTCTGAAATGAGAGTTCTACTACAAATAGCAAGACTCTACTAAGACAAGAGGAAAGTGAATTTACATGGAACAGAAGTGCAAATAGTAGGCCATAATTTTTTCTCTGACTGTATAAGTTTGCACAAGCTGTCAGTCCCACACTGGTGGGAATTTGTGACTTGTTATAATTCACAAAAAATTTCATTTATTATTTTTAATGCTTTTATAATTCCTCATGATGGTTTATTTTTATCTGTACATCAAGTTTTTCTAATGGGAAAAGGGTTGTTTTCCTTAGTGCATCAGTCTTGGAGTAGGTCAGACCCCTCACTACCTCAGCAAAATTTTGAAACGGACCTTTCTAGGTCACAGGCTAGTTCTAAATGCTGCAGCTGCTGTACTGTGACTCTGAAAGTCAGGAATTGGGCAATAACTGTGGTGAATTCAATATAATTTCTGTGATGTCCATTGAAGAAAGTTAATTTTGGTAGTTGGGTTTTTACAGTGAATAATTTGAATAATTTCTCCTTATATTGAAATATGAATAATTTCTTCTGAATAATATAAAAAATAAGTGGTCTTATTTTTTGGTGTTAATTGTAAGTAAGATAAAAGGTGTATCATTAATCAATGATACATTAATCAAGTCAAAGTATTAAAAGAGAATAAACAAATGCAAGAATTGTAATTTGATTCTTGCTTGTGTACATGGCTGGTCAGCTACTCTGTGCTGATCTCTAGTTCCACATAATGCTCTGAATTGTCGAGTCTTACAATGAGAAGTAACTCGATACTTTGTAAAAGAGAGTTAATATGTTCAAGTACTGTGTAGTTCTCAGTGTTGACTTAAGATGATTCCATTTAAAAACCCTTAAGGAATATATTTGCACTAAGGAAGAGCTGCTAATCTTCAAGTCTTTCCCAGAAAGCCCTGAAAGCAGCTTCAGCCTTCCTGTGCTTTATTGGGTGGTCTGGAATCACAGTCTATATGAATAAAGATTTCCTTTTTAATACATATTAGAAAAATGTGATTTCTTAAAATGCTGCCATGTACTCAGTAGCAAAGCTGTGAATGTGTTATTTCATTTTTCCAAAATGTGTTTGGAAATCTGAAAGGAATGCATGCCTTTGTGTGTGTCATCTCTGCCAATGATGCTGAATTCCTAATAAATTTCTGAAGCATCTTTAAAAATAACTAGATCATAATGTTCTGTGTATACTAACAGGCAGAAATGGATTTATCCACGGTGGGACTATTTATACTTCAGAAGGGTGTTTGCAGAGTGACTTGCAGCATCTCTTTGTCGAGCTTTTGGCTTATTAGCGTAGCTCGTGGGGCTGCTAACAGAATCCATCAGTCCACTTACCTGCAGACAGCTCCTCTCCCGGGCACCAGCTCGCATTTGCCCCCGTTGAGGCAGAGGTGGGGCTGCAGCTCGCACAGGCTCCGGCAGGGCAGCCCGTCCTGGCTGGCATAGCCAGGCTTACACAGGCAGTCCGCCTCCTTGGTCCACTCGTTCATCACGCACTCGGAAAACTTGTCACACGCCATGAACTTGCAGGGGTCTGCCTGATCAGCTGTAAAGGATGGGGAAATCATTAACTGAAGCATTACCCCAAAGGGCCTTGGCAGGGCTTGTGGCAGCAGAGAAAACAGCTCATGTTTACTGGCCTGCCCCCACTTGGGCGTGCTAATAGGAGGATGTCATCCAGCCTGAAAGGACACACAGCCTTATTCCTGTTCAGGACACAGCAAGCATGCAAGCTCATGTTGACATCTGCACTGATTTACCCCATCTCTGCTGAGCAGGGAGGTTATTTCCATCTCACTGACAAGGATTTTCACATTTGGATGTTTTTACTCTGTTTTTGCTGCGAGTGCTATTGTCATACCCATGGATTCTGTGCTACAGCCTCATCTGTGAGAAATAATGTCAACTGTAATGGTCTTCAACACATAATCCAGGACATGACAGAGGAATGGAATTAGATTATTGAATATTGCGCAATACTAAGACCTGCAATGTAGAAACACTGTCATATTCCAAAGAAAATATATGCTTACAGGCTTTGTAGTGTTGGGAGCCTTTTTTTTTTTTTTCTTTTTTTTTTTTTTTTTTTTTTTAAGTTTAGTTTTTTGTTGTTTGTTTGTTCTTTTTGTTGTTTTGGGTTTTAGGGTTTTTTGGTTTTTGGGGTTATTTTTGGGGGGGTTTGTTTAAGATTTTTTTGTTTTGTGGTATGTTAATATTGTGTAGGCTTGCGTGGAAAGCAAAAAGCATAGTTTTTTTTTTGTTTTGTTTTGTTTTTTAAATATTAGTCAAAGATGCCCCTGTGAGATTAAGGTAAAAGGACCCTGCTGATGTTCACAGAAGGCCCAAATCAGAGACAGCTGTTACATAAGCCTGCTTTTCCTTTTCCATTCTCTGCTTCTTACTAGAAATGAATTTTAAAAAATACCCAGAAAGAGTGATTTTAATCCAGTGCTCAACCCCTCAACCCAGCTTGTGCTGGTGGGGTGATGAGGAGCAGGGCTGCATCCTTGTCTTGTCTCATGGAGCCTGTTTCCTGTGTACCATGGGGCAAAAACTTTTGTAGGCAAAAGGTGAGAAGCAGACCAGGGGATACAAATCTGGTTTTTGTCATCAACAGCCCCAGTAAGGTGTATGAACCAAGAAATGGAAAGAGGAAAAAAAAATTGGAAAAAGGTAGGAAAAGAGAGCAGATAAGGAAATGAGAGAATGAGAGCAGATATACAGGTATGAGCTGGGTTATGTGGCCCTTTATAATTCTGTAGTTTAAAAGGGAGATTTGCACTGGTAGTTGCAGCTTATAACTGGGCTGAGAGTTTTCTTCTGTAGCCATACATGATCTATATACTAGATGTTCAGTAACACTAAATGAAAAATGAGGATTGCATTTTTATAGGAGTACTGGATATATCAGACACACAGTGGGATATGCTTCAGTGGTAGAAATGAATCCATCAGAGCCGTTCACTTAGAATCCCTTGATAATTTTATGGCTATTTCTTGTTTTGAATTTTTGACTAGTGGGTTTTAGCATGTACAATTTCCCTTTGCTATGTGCAATGTGCATGTTGGTTTGGTATGTCCTTTGCTCCTGGACTGTGAGCACACATAAACTCCAAAAAATAAATAAAGCTTGGCTTGAGAATTTGGCTGGGCTGAGTTTTTATGATAATATTTCATCTTCCTTAACACATATGTGCATACTTTGTTATATTTTCTATTTCCACTTCCTTTAGATTAATGAAATATTTTGTGCTGGTATTTTTAAAATTAATTTTTATGGTGTTATTTATGACCAGTGCAGTCAGCCCTCTGCAGATGCTGACTGTTGATACAGATTTTGGACTGTCAGCTCCCATCCATGTTTTACTTTGGTAGAACATCATTACCACTAGATGGCTCTCAGTTTCACAATAAAGAGCAATTTGATTATATCACCTTAACTTGCTACACAGGTTGGGGTTTATTTTTTTGTTTTCTGAAATGATAAACACATCAGGCTCTGAAACACCTGTACTGGCATATACTGACTTTGTAAACACAGTTTCTTCTATTTTGACTCTAAACTACTGCTTATAAGCATCACAAAAACAGCTCTCTCCACAAACTCTGTAATACACTGTTTTCTTGAATTAATGTTGAAATACCATATCAGTAAAGCATATTAGATGGAAAGATTTAAATTTTTTTCTGAATTTGCATTTTAGAATATTTCTTATTTTAATTTTTATTTAATGAAAATTTATTACTAAAGCAGGGAACATATGGCAGCCCAAAGTTCTCTCTTTATATAACGAACTAATTTAATACTTTATTCATCAAGCTTCAGTTTATCATGGCAGTATTTGAAGGGTAGAATACTGTGATTTTGTTAACATTCTTTACCACAAGCTACCTATGCTTTTAGTGGCCACAAAGATATTCTTAAAATGAAAACTGGTTAGAAACTGCCTGCCTGGATGGCAAATGGATTTTTGTTCCAGAATTGTCATAGATCTGTACATAAAAAGACAGCTTAATCAAAATTCCTAAAGGCATCTTCATACCTTTGCTATTGTTCTCCATGACAATGAAATTAAATTCATCCCTGAAATAATTACCAGACCCTGAAAATAGATTCAGGCTTTAATTTTATAAAACACTGTAGTTTTTGAAAATGTTTTTGACATAAGAATAGTGTCCAAATGTGTAGTTACTGACTTTCTACTGTTTAACAAAGACTATAAACTTATTTGAAAGATATAAATCCAGAGGGATTCTAGAATTACAAATCTATGGAGTACTACAGGAAGTCATGCTCCAATTAGTGAATATCTGTAGAATCCAGTTATTTCTAAATATTGTCTCATTTTGTTTCAAATGCTGTATCCCTTTAAAAACTATTTAATGATGCTCTAAACCATGGTTTGCTTAAAACATTGCAATAATAATCAGAAATTATGTTTCCATACTCCAGTGCAAGACTTGCATACACACCTGAAAGCTGCACATGAGCATTTCTTGCACCTGTCTTCACCCAGCACTAGCTCTAGAGATCACTCTATTTGTCTCTGAGAAGCAGCTGCTGAACATGCACAGCCCAACAGCTCCACCCAGCTTTTCCTTACAGTATGAAAACACATCTGCAGAGAATTTGCAACATCTTTTTTTGTCTTCTAACCCCCTGTCTCTGGGAGGCTGTTGCTCATGTGGTTATTTACAAGACAGTCATACTTCTAAAGCTGCAACAGTCTGAAAAAAAATTGTCTGCTGAGTTTTGATTTTGCATATACATTAGTAATGCAATCTTACCTGGCTCAATATCCAGGGAATAGCTGTCAATCTCCAAATTGAGGTGTTGGGCTGCAGCATCACAGAAATCTTCCAAAACACAGTGTACTGCTTCTGTGATATTGTATGGCACTGTCTTGGCAAATTTCATTTTGCTGTTCACAATCACACTTCCATTCCTGAAGTTGAGAATTTCCAAGTGCTTAAAACCTGTAAGGTTGGACTGGAGGTATGG
Organism: Oenanthe melanoleuca; assembly: GCF_029582105.1. Lineage (NCBI taxonomy): Eukaryota > Metazoa > Chordata > Aves > Passeriformes > Muscicapidae > Oenanthe > Oenanthe melanoleuca. Next base: position 29,884,550 of record NC_079336.1, read on the forward strand.
AAGTAGCTGCAAAACAAGAGATTTGCCTTTATTTTAACATACTGTCAGTGTCTACCTGCTATTAATTTCTCTTATAGTCAATTTTTGTTATCAAGTGCACACATCACGGATTTATTTCCCTGAGTTTAATAAAATTGTTAAGCTCCACCAGCAAATTAACTTTTCTGTTTAGCAGTATCTTCTGGATTTCTGCTCTTTTCTCAATAATGTATTGAGATGGAGGGGCAGCAATTTGCCCTGAAATGAAATGCATAGCAGCTGGAGAGTTTATTCATCTGGAAGAGAAAAAAATTACCTCACTCAAAAGCCAACTTTAATTATTTTCAAACATTCAATCTAGGCAGGTTAGGGCGTAGTATAATAGAAATGTTACTGAGCTGACCTGTGCCCTATTGTACCAACAGAGAAAATCCATATCTAATCACAGTCTATGCTATGATATATTTTTAAAAGCCTATTTTTAAATGCAGCAAGCAGACACCAGCCTCAGATATAATCAGCACTGCTACCCTGTTGACGTGGATCTAAGAAAAAGCCAAATAAATTGCATGCTAGGCATAGATCTGGGTTCTCTTGATCAAGTAAAATCTTTCATCACTGACTTCATAAACCCTGTCTTCATACTCTGAGAGCATCTCAGGCTTGTGGATCCTTTAAACGACAGCTTTAAAATACAGATTGAACTGTGGTTGGGTTTAGCATTGTTAAAATACAGTGCACTTCAGCGTGTTCCTTTACACTGCACCCAACTACCACACGTGTTCCCAAGTTGATTTTCACCCACCAGCTGCAGGAACTGTTGCTCCAGCGCTTTGTACTCCGTGGAGCTCCTGTTGAAGAGGTCGTCGGAGAAGTGCATGTTGGTGACCCTCAGGCTGAAGAAGACCACGAGCTCCTTGCCCTTGGCGGCAGTTGTCATGGAGCTGGTGGTGACATAGCTGAGCGCGGGGGCCGGGCTGGTGGCCGGGCTGGTGGCCGGGCTGGGGGCCGGGCTGGTGGCCGGGCTGGGGGCCGGGCTGGGGGCCGGGCTGGTGGCCGGGCTGGTGGCCGGGCTGGGGGCCGGGCTGGTGGCCGCGGGCCCAGCGGTCAGCGCGGGGATGAAGGCGCTGCCCGGCTCCTCGTCCAGCGCCGCCGTGCCCAGCTCGGCAGCGAGGTCCTGCAATCCCGGCCCGGGGCCGTCCGGGCCCGGCAGCTCAAGGGACTGCTCGATGGTCTCCGAGGGGCCGTAGGACGGGCTGGGGGCTGCGGGCGGCGGCGCTTCCGTAAGGGCGGCTCCGGGCTGCGCGGTGGGGACAGCGCCCGGGCCGGGGGAGAAAGGCAACCTGCCGTCGGTGCTGGCTGTAGCAAAAAGGTCATCACCCGATGATTCTGCTTCTTCCATGATCTTAACTGCTGCAGGAAAACAGGATAAAACCGAATTAGCCGTGTTGAAAAGAAGCATAAAAAACATCAAGCATGGAAAGAAACATGTATATGGTATTTCCACTGAAACATTTTTAACAATAAGTTTAACAGTATCTAAATATGAAAATGTTAATGCCATCACCAAGAAGGACTACTGGAATAAAATACTTCATACACCTATTTGAATGATGGGATTTCTATATTTAATAGTTATGCTTGGCAAGTATTTCCTGAGCCTCTAAAGCACATTCTTGTTCTGAAGGTACATAATCACACTGTCAGTTTATATTGTCTGAAAGGAGAGATTGGAGCTTTGAGCTCTCTGCTTGCAACACTTGTATGCCAGAGTCATTCTGCTTCCCTCTGTGAAAAGTTAAAGCTATTATTTGCCAGTAATCATAAAACGTGATTACAAAAAACAATACAGCCCCTCCAGATGCAAACTGTGCCAATTTATCCAAAAGACAACAGCAGCAATGAAAAAATATTCAAACCTTTGAAGCCATCTACTGTACCTGAAGTGGAGTTTTTATGATATTCCCATCGGGGCTTGGCATGGATCTAGGATATGTGACAAATGTAGTTGGAATCCAAATCTAAAGTGCCAGGAATGCAACTCTGATTTTGGCTTGCAACTACCTGGCCATGATGACTTCGCAATAAATGATGGTCCCCACCAACAGCCACCTGTCCAAACTGGTGACTTTGGTGACTTTGTCCTTTTCTTCACTTGGAACTTTTAGCAGCCCCCTTCAGGCAAAATCACTTATCGGCAGAAAGGAATGAAAATTTTCTCCCATTGATGAACTCTTCCTTTCCCTACATGCTAATTTCCTCCCAGTGGCCAATGAAAATATGAAAGGAGAGCAAAATTTTGCATTGGGAATATCCTTGACTGAATGAGGTGGGAATTGTCCTGCCACCTCATTTCATTAAAAGCTTCAGATGCTCTTCTCTTGCCATGTCCTCGTGTTTCTTGTGTGATTAAGGATACGGACAGATTAGAAAAGCAAAGCCCAGTGATGTTCTCTGTTTACAAAGCTCTTGCTATTACTCGTTATGCTGATAAGGAGTGAGAGTCACTTATCAGTTAAGAGAACCCAGAACAGCTTTGCTAGCATTAGTGCCCGAGGCATTAATGCAGGATGATCTGCTGATGGGATGAGCCTGCAGCTCCACAAACATCTCCCTCAGCACGAGAGCACACACTCCAGCACACACTTGTGATGACATTTGTTAGGCAGGTTATATTTTAGAAAGATAACTACAGGAGAAAGATGTACTGAAGTGGCTTTGAAATTGCTGCAAATTTGAAGCAGATATATACAGCCATATACATATATTGCATGCGTGGCATATAGCTGTGTATATAAATACATATGGTCTATACATAGACTATAAAGGTCTTCTGGCATCCTCTTATTACAAGCAAAGTAACTTAAAAGGCCTTGAGGGCATACCAAGATGATCTCTGAGCATGTATCACCTGTTTTCATAAGCTGCCAGTCTTTAGCAATCACTGTGTCTCCAGCTGAAAGAGACAGGCAGCAAGTGACCCAAGAGTTTGTGTTGGTTGCTGTTAGTAAAAGTAAATGGGCTCACACCAAGGGCTGCTGAGCTCCTACTGTGGCACAGCACCAGTCCCAAACCCAGGGATAAGTGGCCTGTTCTTTTTCTAGCCAGTGTTACGTTACTGCTGCAAGACTCACCTAGTGACATGTTGAAATCAGCAGTACAATGATTTGCAGCTGGTTTTGCCAAGATTTTCCTCTGTCTACACAAGACTTCAATGAAATTCAAGCAGCTAGGAACTATGGATGAAACATAGAAGACCTGGACATTTCACAGACTCACAGCATAGTTTGAGTTGGAAGGGAACTTAAACATTATCTAGTCCAACCCTCCTGCCATGGAAAGGACACCTTCCACTACACCAGCTTGCTCAAGGCTCCATCCAACCTGGTCTTGAACACTTCCAGGGATGGGGCAGTCACAGCTTCCCTGGGTGACCCGTTCCAGTTCACCACCCTTACATTAAAGAATTTCTTCCTAATACCTAACCTAAATCTACACTCTTTCAGTTTAAAGCCATTCTCCCTTGTCCTGTCACTGCATGACTTTGAAAAGATCCCTGTCCAACTTTCTTGTAGTCCCCCCTTAGGCACTGGAAGGCATGGCAAGGCTCTCCCCAGAGCCTTTTCTCCCCCAGGCTCAACAAGCCCAGCTCTCTCAGCCTGTCTCCATGGGAGAGGGGCTCCTGCCCTCTGACCATCTTCATGGCCCTGCTCTGGACTCTGTCCAGCAGGTCCATGTCTTTTTGGTGTTGGGGGGCCCAGAGCTGAACAGAGTACTCCAGCTGGGTTGTGGCAAGAGTGGAATTCAGAAACTAATTGCCTCCCTTGACTTGCTAGTCAGTGAATTGTAGAACAAAACCCCCAACCCTTTGCATTTAAAATGCTGGGTTTATATATAACATCAATATATATTGATTTTCAGACTGGATGTAAAGAAGACACTTCTTTTTATGATGAGATTGGTGAAACAGTAGAACATGTTGCCCAGAGAGGTGGTGGAAACTGCATCCCTGGGAACACTGAAGGTCAGATTGAATGGGACTCCGAGCAACCTAATCTATTGAAGATGTGCCTGTTTATAATAAAGGGGTTGAACTAGATGGCCTCTAAAGGTCCCTTCCAATCAAACTTATTCTAGGAATCTGTGAATCCATAAGCACATAAAAATATGCATAAAATTTTGCAACAGAACACAAGATACATTGTTCATCACAAAGGAATTGTTTGTAAAACTTCACCAATTTGCTTTGTAGATGAGCTTTTCACATCAGAAGACAATTATTTTATGAAACCTCTACAAGTACAAACTCTGAAGATTTAGCATATTTAGCATATCTCAGCATATTTAATTTCAGCATAAAGTTTAGTCTGCAGCACTATCATTCAGGTGTAAGGAATACACAGAGGGCACAAAAGAAGACAAATATACCCCCAGAGTAACACCCCTGAAGGTTAAACAATATAATGGAATTAAAAGCTGATGTCTGCAATAAAAACTGCAACTCAACTTTCAGCCACCTCTTATCCTCCCACAAAGTTGTTCACTGAACTCCCCAGATGTTTTTTGTACTGCATAGCCAAGGCAGGACAGTATTGTACTGAGAGTGTTATATCAAAAATTAAACACCCATTGGCAAAGGTGTGACCACACTAAATTAAGAGGCAATTTCCTGTGCCCATGCTATAGTAAATCTTTGCAAAAGGAGTTTTCCACGTAGGCAATTATTCCCTGCTGAGGGAATGGAATACACAGACTTGACTTACCAGAAAAGAAGTCAACTGCTATTTCAACAACTTTATCTTAGGTATCTCATCAGTTGGTTCTCATATTTTTTTAGTGAGGAAAACCCTTCTAATTGACCATGAATAAGGAGTTATTGTTTGGGAAAGGTCAAATTGCCCTGAGACATTTTCCTAGTGGGTTTGCATTAATGAGCAATGTTATACATTAAGAGGTCCTGGCATTTCCTTTCATTCCATGAGCATAATATGCACTGACATATTTTCCAAGTCCACTGGTGGGTATTCTGTACGTGCTCTGTATATGAGAATTACAGTGTTACAATGTCTATGTATATATTTACATACTTGCTGGCTGAAAGAAATAACCAGAGAAGGGAAAAGTGTGCAGTTAAGAGATTAATTCATAATGCAGATAAGAATCACCTTGTGTGCAGTTCTGCTGATACCAGTAGCAGATGGACACAGAAAGTAGCTGCATTCAAATTTACATGTTTGGTTGGTGCCTGAAATGTCACTAAATCCCTGGACACAGGACTGCTGTGCACAGACAAAGTGCTGAATTTATGCTCCAGGCCTTTAATTTTTAACTAGGGCACAAGTAGTATGAGGATTAAGAGAATTAAGAGAAGAGGATCGTTAACCTAATGTGTCACAGCAAGTGTCTCCCAACACATAATTACTGATTCTGTTCATCTTTCTAACTATAAAGCCAAGCCAAAAGAGCCACTGACTGTCTGTCTGTCTGTCTGGACCCTCCAGAAGCAAGGTTCAATACCCAATAAATCCACTGTTTCTCCACTGACTCCAGAGAACTTGAGTTCACTGGGAATGCACACCCTGTCTCCTCCATTTCCAGTCCAAAAAACCCTTCTCTATTAACTTTTTTCTGTAGCATTTACACTGGAGCTCTTTGAGTAGCCTAGCTTTTCACAGGACAGCCTGTGAGTGCAGCTCTAGCTCTGCTGCTCACTCCACTACTGTGGTGTTCTGTGTAACTTGCAGAAGCCTTCACCTTATTTTGAAAGTTTCCCACCTTATTTTGAAAGTTTCCATGCCTTGCAGCTGTGCTTCATTATCAATGTTCTCAGCATCAAAGATGCAAATAAATTTAATTCTCACATGATGTCACACAAAGAGTATTTTCTATCTTAATAAAATACTGCTTAGTAATGGTAATTTTCTCTCATTATTCTCAGGACTATTCACTTCTACCTGACACTGAAAACTTAAAGAGTAAGATAAAATTTGTGAAATCAAGACCTGAAAATCGAAACCACTACAGAATTCAGGACACTGAGCAGCCAAAACTTTCTAATCCTGTCTGTGTTCATTTGAACAAAGGATCCTTTTCAGCTATCTCCACACGGGTATCAAGGCCAACCTTCTGTTCAGAACCAGACAAGCCTTTTCTACTGACTCTCCTGCTTAGCTAAGTAATTTGGGAAGGTCAATGGATTGTGTGTTTGATTTGGGATGTGTGCTCCCAAACTGAGTTATGACATTGCCCTCATCTCATTGGGATCTTTACCATGTTTTTTTTTTGGGAGATCAGTAGTATTACTTACTTCTGCAATGACTGAAGAAACAAAAAGCAAAGAACTCTTAACTTGTTCCTTCAGGATGCATAAGGATTAACAGCAAAGCCTTAAGAACAAAGCCAAGCCCTGAGCACTTTTATTGCTCTGCTGCTTTTCCCTCACAGTAGCCAAGTCTGCTAGAGAGCAGCAGGATGACGCAGTTCACTACAGTCTGACTTCTACAAACATTTCAGCAAAATAGCTGCTCTTACTCAACTCACACATAAAGAATTCTCTTTTTGTGATGCCTGAGGGTCAGTATTTTGATTGATCCATCTGCCTTTAACAATTTCATATTTTGTCACTGTACCTTTAAGAGCCCTCTGAAATATCACTTTCTTGTGAGATTAAAAATTCATTCTTTCTTTGATTATCATTTTCACATGCTTTGGTCATAGCATGGCTGAAAGGAGTAATTCAGCTTGCCATTTGCCATTTTATACAGGACTTCAATTATTTCAATTAAAAGTTTTCTGAAAAAGACTCTGTGTAAAGATTTGAAACAATGAAATCAACACATTTAATATTTAAAAAAAATTAACTTCAAGTTAATAATTTAAGTTCAACAGGTGGACATACAATGGACAACTATTAACTGAGCAATCTTACTTTACAGATTTGTGTCAAGTTCTATGCTGAGAAACTGATGTTGAACCTTAATGACTGTATTTGGCATTCTCATGTTTCAGCAGTTTTAGAGGAATAAACACAAATATAATTTAAAGAACACAAGAATAGCTTGTGTTTAAAACATACCCAAAATTCTGAGTAGAATATAAGATTATACAGAGAGGTGAGATGTTTGTATGGACAGTAGGTCAGTGGTTGGTTATTTCTATAATGTGACAAGTCACTTTCACCATTTACAGAACCTTTACCTCATCTCCTACTGAGATTGCCAGATAAAATTACTAGTGCTCAAGCACTCTAAAAATCAGTTTTCTGAGTAAAAGCCTCGCTAAAAAATGATGCAACCAAGATGAAAATGCTCTTGTGAAGTAAGAGGGTTTGTAAGTTTACATGAATGCATGTTAAAAATGCCAGGGATACCATGGCTGTTATGTATTGTAAGATATTTTGTATTGAAGTTCTTCACTATTTGCTACCACAGTAATATCATATTAAAATGTCTATTAAACAAGAAATGTACCATGCTAATCTTGGAAGCAAACCCAGGCAGCAGTGAAATGCACTTCTACAGAGGAACAGAATCAAAGCCAAATAAGAAACCTCTTGCTAAAAACAATAGCTTCAGGAGGATTATTCCCATTGTTGACTGTTCTCACTTAAATTTGAAGAATTTCTTACATGAATTTAAAATAATGAGATCTATGTGGAAACAGCCTGGGTCTTTACAAACACCTGGAAACATAAAAAGAAATCCATCTGAATGTTGCAAGCACTGCTGCTTGACACCATAGCACTTTTAGAACCTGGAATTCTCTTTTTTATTTATTTTACTTTGGAATGTTTGGAAACAAAACTTGACAAGTTACAGTGCTTATCCTTCAGAATTTAAAGTACTCTCTAAATTCCTACCCATTTTCTATATTTTTCTCGCCTGTGCCACAGGAAAAAATCTGAGGAAATTTCTGCAAATGATGGACCCATCAGACAGTTTTGTGGTATAAAAGTTTATTAGTTTACAAAATGGTAGAAACAAAAAACAAAATAGAAGTTATATGATACAAATTCAAGTGATGCGTTGGCCGAGGACCTAAAACAGAAAAGAAAAACATGAAATTAGAAAGTTAAAATCAGTTATTCTCTTAAAATTTCATCATCAAATGAGCACTTTAAGACTTGCCAAGAAACACTAAATATACTTTTTTTCCCCCTTGTACTATGTAGTCACTTGTATGAGAAAACAATTAATGAAATGAAAGTTATAGAATGAGGAATATTTTAGTCTTCTAAATTGTGCCTTGGATGTAGGTAGGTAGGTAGTCTGATTTTTCTGAAAGTTTTGAAAAGCAAAATGTGAGAGAGATATAGAAGGAGATATTTAAGTGGGAAACCCATTTAAAACCTTCTGACTTTATGTTTCATTGCAGGAATATATTTCAATCTTACTGGTATTGAAAAGGGCTTTGGGCCAGGTGCCACAGTGCAGACTGGGCTTGTTAAACCTGCTTGGATTGTGGACCTGAGCAGCCCAGAACAGCCAGAGCACTGCTGCAGGGGCCAGGCAGAATGCTGAGTGCTAAACCCACATAAAATTGCAGTAAAATTGTCCATGCAGCCATCAGCCTCAAGAGACCCTATGTAACACTAGGGTGCAGAATATTTGGGATTGTTTTCATATAAAATGTTTGGATTAAGGTATTTGAGTTTCATTTAACTTTTCCAATTGTTGTTGAGTAGCAGTGACAATACAAAGATGAAACTTTGCTACTCTAACTGCTCATAGAACTTACAGATACATTGGGAAATTAAAAACAGGAAAAAAACAGCTAATGAGCTGTCCATAAAAAACTCTCTTCACTCCCCGTGAAAGAAATGCTAAGTACGACTAACACTAACATTCTTGTCATAGTTTTAAAGGAATTTTTAATTAAGAGGGAAAAACCTCCTTTTAACCAGCAGGGGAAAAAGATCATTATTTTTTGTAACTGCAGCTGATGCTAACTTCTATTCTATTCCATTCCATTCCATTCCATTCCATTCCATTCCATTCCATTCTATTCTATTCTATTCCATTCTATTCCATTCCACCCTGCCACATATTCACCATTGAAATCACCTGCCTTGATGGTTTAGGCATGCATTCTCCTCAAGACACACTGCTTTTTTTTTTTTTTTCTTTTTTTAATTGAAGCTTTGCAGTATCATGTAGGCATATTGTGAAGTTCTTAAAGATTTATTCAGCATAATTTTGATTTTTATTATTTCACTTTGAAGTGTCAGTTACTTCCTGATTCTGAAATGGTGAAGAAGATACAGGGATATCTAGGTGTAGATATAGATGGCATAGAATAAGGATGAGAATGGAACTTTGGGCTTATCTTTATCTTATAAGACAAGTTTAGCCAGGGCTTCAGCCACTGCTCTAGGCTACATATACATTTAGGAGAAAGGACTGAAATGTGCTAAAATATTTTTCCAACTTTATTCCTTTCAATCTCTAGAAAGATAAATTAAAACTATGGCAATTTTTATTGAAAGATGGACCTTAGGAACTGAAATCCTCAGCTATGAAGATGCCACTCATGAATAATACTTTTTATTTTCTCAGTCAACCCAGCAGGCTTTTCTGCGCCAACAATTCCCTTCTCCAACTCTGCTTGAAAGCCCATTATTCCAAACTGCATGGCAGTAAAGATAGTTATTAAAGGAATGTTCGACCCTGTATAAAATTTTGACTGTAAAACTCTGTTATTGGCACTACAAGTATTGTATACTACAATAATTTAAAAGTCCACCAACTGGGGGAGAATTAAAGAGAAGCCCAAACATGTAAATGAAGTAAAATGAAGAAGAAATGAAATATTTTGCATCTAGGCTTGGTTTTATCATGTTCTTACTGATGCATGTAATGATCTTACCATTCTACAGAATGAAAGTGAAACTTCTGTCTCCTTCTAATTTACACCCAGATATCATTGCTTGAAACTGAGTTTAGCTTTTTCCTCTGCAGAACTTTATAGAAAGTTTAATTGAGAAAGAAATGTTAAGGACTTATGGGAAAAAAATGGAATGTTATCTCAACCAAAAGTAAGAAATTACTTGCACATTGCAGTTAAAACCAGAAAGTATATGACACCCCTGTCAGGAGTTTAAGTTGTAAATAAATATCCATAAACACACATAACAGATTTAGTACAAACATTATGTATTACTGTTTGTTAGTTTTCAACACTGTACCATTTTCAAACTGACTAACAAGCATCTTAAATTGATGTTGGCATCAGTGTTACCCATGTAAGGCATCTCAAGTGGCTGAGAAGATCAAAGTTGGAAGGCCAAGCCCCCTCTATAGACAGAGATAAAAAATTCCAGTGAGATATGGAGTAGTTGAGGATCAGAGATGATTCAGAGCACCCAAGTTACAACTTGTCTATAACAGTCCAATATGTTTTTCTCTAACAAGGAGCAGATAAAAAAAAAAAAAAAAACAGTCTGAGGTCAAGTGGACTCTTCTATGCTGGAAGGATATTGAATTCTCCAAAGAGAGGGAGATAATAATTTAGAAAGTCAAAGTATTACTACCATTGGTCATAACACATTTTTTTCAAACCCAGCATTTCTAGCAAGACCAAGGATTTTTAATAAGTGAGGGAAATGCATTATTTAGGGCATGTTAGTCTCAGCAGTGCCACTTTGCCTAATATTTGTTCCAACTGGACTACATGACATGTAAACTTCATTAATTTCATTCATTTATGACATGGCAAATGTTAACCTTACATTCCCAGCACAGAAGTCTGTATCATGTGTTTTAAAATATCATTCAGATTATATTACTGCAAAGGCCAGGGGTTTTAAATTAATCTTATTCAGGACATTACTGTATTAAAATCATTTGTGATACTGGTTCTTCAAATTCTGAACTTATTTCTGTCTTTTATGTTCCCCCTTTATTAGACAATTAGAATTATTGCAGTCATGTCTAAACTGCCTCAAATAAGTTTTTAGCCCTTTAGTACTAAAGAAAATTAATTTTCTGGAACAAAGTGGGATTAGACCACATGCAGCAACACATATATATCCCTCCTGGAGGGAGAGCTCCTTCATGCACTCTAACAAAGAGGAAGAATTATGGGTGGTTTGTAGGCTTGACTATTAAGTGTGGCTGAACAAGTGGTGGAGCACTGAGGTCTATCTTCCTGCTATTTTCATAGGTGCACAACGAGGTATTACATTTTTTCATTAAAAAAGTGTCTTGGAAGATTTGCATCTGGATAAGCAAATTTTCTTAGCAGCAATATAAATTGTTTTCAGCACTTGACAGTCACTTCAATGAGTCATTGGAATTATCAATTGAGTTTAAAGAAAATTATCACTTGTTTTTGGCTCATTTGTATTGTGTATTTGGGGGGTAATAAATAAGAAATAATATTTGAAGGAAGAAAAGCTTAACCTTAAAGTAAAACAGAAATGGTTGGATAGCTTAATAATTTAAACAAGTCATGTGTTAAATGGAAAAATAGATAGTGCTCACTTTCTCTCAAACTTTTTCACTTGTGTTAGTAATTTCCTTTCAGCATTTTTAAGTATGTTTTGAAGATGTGATGCAGATTTTGTTTTATTCCAATTGCTCCTGCTGTTCCCAGCACAGAGACAGCTGGGCAGAATGCTACAATTAAATGTTGACCAGACAGTAATAACTTATTCTAATATGTTTAGGATTCTTCAGGAATACTCTGAGTAGGCAGTTCTAACTGATCAAAACCTTTCCTTCAATCCAACATATCCTAATATGGGCCTGCTGAAACTCCTCTATTCACCCTCATCTTCAATTTATAGACAACTTCCAGACTACTGAATATTGTATAAAGTGCTTGAGAAAATGACACTGCTAGACCTACCTGTTCCCTTCTCCAAATGTCAGGCAACCTTCACAAAAAACACTCTGCACATCTGAAGCAGCAAGAGACAAGCAGCAGGGCACAGGGAGAAGCTGATGGGGAAAAACGTCAAGAAAATCCTGTCAGTTTATGGTCCAAGGAACACAAGGAAAACATAAAGATATTCAAGGGAACAGAAGAGCTCTTACCCTCTATTTCCATCGATGTGAAAAAATGGTGAGCATTCCTGGCAGAAAGGATGGGTGAATTCCAGTCCTGGGAACATCCAGAGAGGTTCTTGCAAGAAACAACGGGGTTGTCTTTCCTGTGACAACGCTGGTTATGCCAAATAGAAAATTGTTCTAAGCAAAGACAGCTCTTAGGCAGCTGAGGGTGAACAACCAGAGATGGAAAGAATCCACAAATATGCAAAAACCTGAGTTTTTTTCCTAGAGATTACTTGGAAATAAGACTGAGTGAAGAGTGTGCCACATAATTACCTGTTGGGTAGCAGGGTAATATTAATGGGGACAACTCACAGCAGGTTTGTGTGAACATGAGACTAATTATGGCACTAATTAATGAGGCTTTTATCAGTTACACATACCGAGATGTCACCATCATTTACTCCTTATCAGTGGTTTCTTCTCACAGAAAAAATCCCTGCAATAAACCCTGCAGAGTCTTTGTCTTTCAGAGTCTTTCTTGGGAGCCTGAGGATGACCCAGGCTGGTCAAACTGAGATGCAGTACATCTGAGTAGCTGAAGGATTTTACTGCTAGCTTTCTCTAGTTTTGCAATAACTTCTCCAGAAATAATGCCTCCTCCATGATGGCCAGGATTTTGGGATAAACATTTACCCGGACTGTACAATTTGCAACAAATTCAAATTAAATTTCTTCTTACTGTTTAGGAAGCCAAATATTATTGTTTGTTTTACTGCTGAAATTTTCTTGGTTTTTTGACACAAAATCTGTCAAATGCATTACATAAATTGCTTCCCTTTTGAATTGTCATAATCTTTTAGAAAGTCACAGGAGGACTGCAAGGAGAAGAGATTTAACCGTACAGAAGAAATGTTAATGACTTTTAACTCCAGAAGGAGAAAAATATGCAGAAAAAAGAAAAATGCTAGAGAAAAGAAAAGTGATCAGATATCATCTCATAAAATAGGGGGGAAAAGTTTTTGTTGTCTTTTTTTTTTTTCACTGGTTGTAAATGGAGAATAGAAACAGACAAGATTTTAAAGGTGCTACAGCAAAGAAAAACCTTTCTGTGGTGTCACATGTTGAAATAGTGACACCTGATGCAGGCTTTTCAAAACTTTTCAATAAGAGCTCTGGACATTTGTGCCACAGCCTTTCTTCTAATTCTGCAGTGAAATCTCAGAACACTAGGCTTACTTTAGGGACAGCTTGGCATCTTGCTGCTGGTTCTGGACTAGTGAAGGGCTGGAGAAGCTGCCATCACCCTGTGGCCAGCACTGTGCTGCCCTTGAAGCCCATGGACAGCTTCACAGTGCAGAACTGTGCTGTCACAGCCCTGTCTGAAGGGGCCCCACACCTGCTCCTGGCTCAGCCCTCCCACACCTGACAAATCCCTTTCTCACATGGCTGAAAAGGATCTCTCATGGACTCTTCACCCCTCACCTGTTTTCTCTAGGTGCTGTATGCAGAACTTTGCCTATATTTATGTGTGTGAGGCTGATTATCTTTTTGGGAGCTGTGAAAAAAAAATAAATTATTACTTGCTTGGTGACCTCAGGCAGATACAATTAAAGCAGTTGGTGTAGGATATAGACATTCCATATTCAGGAGTCTGTAGTGATGTCCAGCCCACAGTACACACACAGACAGGACAATAAAGTCCATCTCTGAAAAAGAGCTAATATCTAAAAGAACCTCAGACTATGTTATTTTTGGTAGCCAGTTTTCCTTTCATGATAAATAAGACTGAATTTAAATTTCTAATCCTATGATGAAGAAAATGTGCCCCATTTTCCAGACAGTAGGGTTGGGAAATGGCTGAAAAATAATACAGCAGAATTTCAGACAACTTTAGACCCCAATCCCCTGTCCAACCTTATACAGCACTGTCTGAGTAGTTCCTGCCATTTCATACCAATAGAAGTTTATCTATTTTTTAATATTACTAAGAAATGCAGCTATGAAGTGCAGCCAGGAACAAAGTGTGAAATATTCTGTACCAGGTAGATTCTGTTTGCCATATTAAAATTAATAGTACTAACACTGCTGACCTTAATAAAACCTGAATTTCCAGATTGAGTTCCATCAGTTCCCATGAAATACACAATATATCAGGAAATAAAAGCCTACAGGAAATACCATACACACAGGGCTGCCAGAATTAAAAAAAGCTTTACAAAGGGAAAAAGTTTTAAAAAGTAAAGAGCATACATTTTAAAAAGTCAATAAATAGGTTTTCAACAGCTCTCCTGACTGTTAAGCATGCAGCATGCTTTGTGTGCTAAAAGCTTTTAAGAAAACATAATAGCTACAGCTTTGAGTCATTGCTAACACAGCATCCTTAGTTTTTAGACAGGAAACAATTATTTTTTTCTCCAGCTACTCAGCTGCAGAAATAATGATGGAATTCTTATACTCTGGTGCTTGTTTTAGACATAACTTCTGTTCAACAAGGAGAACAAGATAGAATGCCTTATTTTGGGGGAGGCTTTTTTTTTAACAGCTCTAGATTTTGTTCTGTTTTGCAGCTTGACAGGTTCTAACCTAAATATGCAGCAAATAATTTCTTAAGGGGTCAGTACAGGTGAGTTAAAGGCGCTCTGCTTCTTCCCTTCAGTCATTTGGAGCTCATAGGCAAGAGATATTTAAGAAATTGGGAAATAGGTATGTGACTTTATGCAGTTTTTATGACACCAAGTCCCTAACACAATGATTGAAGAGAATGAAAAATGCATGACTTTCTTTTCCCTGCAAATGTAACACTTTTCCAGAGTTATAATGAATGTTATTTGAAGGTATGCTAGGCTTTTATCAGCAACACTACAAGACTTCCCAGCATGCATTTGAAAATAGATGCATGTAAAACTTTTCATCATAAGCTTTATTTTCAGGAACATTTGACAACTGATTCTTGTAAGAAGTGATTTTTCTAAACTCTAAGTCACTCTGCTAATCACAAAGTACTTGCTTTTCTCTCATTTCTGAGCTCTGTGTAGAAAGGCAAGGTTATAGAATGGGAAGTTTATATTCAGTGCATCAACTACCATGCAACAACACGACCATGAAATATGCTCTGCTCTTCCCAGCTGGGAGCTGATGGTTCTGTGTTCCCAAGTGGCACCTTTTACATCCTTTACTGTCTAAAAGGCTGATGCAGTGATTTGCTGGATTCAGCCAAACAATCCTATAGGCTGTGCAATCCAGGATGCATTCCCCACTCCCACACTACTGCCAGGTCCAGCACAACATTTTGAAGGATGTTATCACCATGCAGGGAGTGTTTCCAGTCAGCTCTGCAAACATCCCCTGTTTGCCTTACAGGATGAGGCCAGGCAGCAGGGATGAAGGTCCCTTCCTGCTGGTTTTGGACATGCTGGGTAAGGAAGAACATCTTGAAAGGGGGAACAGGGTTCACTATTCTCAGTTCAAAAGGCTTCTCAAGTACAGGAGGGGCATGAGAGGGCCTGGGCAGGGAGGGAGCTGGTTGAGCTGGGACAGAGTAGAGCCTCCTATGGGAACAGGGAACTTTCCTGCAGCAGGGAGCAAACTTACAAGCTTTGAGCATGACACTATTACAGATCCAGAAGCACTGAGTGTCGTTGTGTGAGCTAATGCACGTTGTTGGAATTTTGACCTGAATTTGCCTTCTGTTTATTTTCCTCTGCAGATTTTTTTAAGTATTGCTTAGAGACTATGTGGGGACATCAAAGAATCCTGCTGACTCCCATGATGTGCTTACCTGCCCTCTGCTTTCCTGTAGAGAGAGTCAGTCAAAAATCTGAGACAAAGCACATATGAATATTCATCCAAGAACTAATTCCTCCCTTGTGCCTGTAGTGACCTCTTGCATCTTACACAGGAAGCACAGGCTTTGAAGTGTAAATAAAATCTAAGTTTACTGACCTAACACTGAGATGGTAAGGCCAGGCCAGGGAGCAGGAATGGAAAGGAAGCAGACAGGAGCTGGGACAGGTGGGGGCAGCTCCTCCAAACCTGCTCTTGCTGCTTTGCCAGGGGGCTGCTGCCCCACGCAGCTCAGTGACCTGCACACAGTGGCTCGTGGCTTTGGAGCTGCTGCTGGAGCTGATGGAAGCAGGAACCTTACAGATATTTTGCTGTTCTGGGTGAAAGCCTCATTTGCCTGTGCCCTAAAGCTGACCCTAATATTTTTGTCTGAACTTTCTTTAGTCTGCAGAGTCAGCTGTGGCAAACACTTTTATCATGTATGCTTCACTTGAAAGGCTGCATTATCCAGACTTGCCTCCACATACATATATCCCTGTTTCTTTTATTATGGATTTTTCCTCATATAGATGGGTGCCTCCATGCCTACTGCATGGATAAATGGAATAAACAAATACAGAACACAGAAATTTTGACTTTTTTTCACATTAATCAGATCTGTAGATACATAAGCTTTTCTGAGCCATGGTACTCTTTGCTTGGAAGACATTATGTCATGTTACTCTCTCTGCTGTCATCCACAGCTGTCTGTAGAGCCCAAGGTAATTTACTTTCCATTTTTTAAGGTACTATTTTTTTAATGCTAAAACAGAACTTCAATTTTTTTTTTATTTTTTCTTCCTGATATGTCTTTTTGCTCCGCCTTTTTGACATTTTACCACAATACTCTGTACTAAGTGCTCCTTCTCCTTTTGTTGTTGGGTTTAACAACCAGAATTTTGCTGAGGAGGCCATCAGAAATGTACATTTTTCACCTTTGGTTGTGAAGGAGAATTTTCAGTCTCAAGGAAAGGAGTGCTTACTGCTCTGCCAGTGTCTGTGTGTGTCACAGCAGCTGCACCTCCCCTGCTCTCTCTCACACAAAAACCTCTGGTGCTTACCTTGTCCAGACAGGCTCTCTGGGTCGGGCTCCTTGGAGGGAGGCTCTGCAGCATCAGTCAGCCCCTGCTCCTCAGCTGCACTCTCCAGCTCTGCAGCAGGCAGGAGATCAGCTGTGGTGAAGCTTCCTGCAGTAGCCAGCTCCACTGGAGGCTCATCAACATCAGTCAGCAAGTCTTGGCCAGCAGAGTCATCTGCTGGGGGAGGCAAATAGGAATCCTCTGGTTTTGCAGGACTGCTGGTGCTGCCCAGAGCACTGAAAGGCACAGTGAAACTTGGGAGGTCGGTAGCAATAGCTTGGGTGTATGGGTATCTGTCCTGAAATGGTTCTCTGGAGGGTTTGGTAGGAAAATCAGGTTCTGACGTAATAAAATTATTAAATTCTTCAGGGATGCTGATCTCTTCACTTAGAGCAGGGCTTTCAGTTGTAGGCTCTCCAACAAATACATCTCCTCTTTGATCCACTGTTGCTGGACTGGGATAACCTAGTGGGAGTTCCTCCTAAAAAAGTTTTAAAAGAACAGCTTTCATTATTATATTTGAGATTCATTGCTAAAAAGGCAATAATCTTTAGCCACATGAGCTAGCAAATAGCTAAGTCAATGTGGAATCATATTATGGGTTGGGTTAGAAGGGATCTTAGAGCCCATCAAGTCCCAACCTCCCTGCCATGGTAAGTGACATCTTCCACTAGACCAGATTGCTCAAATGCCATATCCAACCTGTCCTGGAACATAGCCAGGGCTGGGGCATCCTTAACCTCCCCAGGCACCCAGTGCCAGTGTCTCACCACCCTCACAGTAAAGAATATCTACTGTATAGCTAGCTTCAGCTTCCCATCTTCAGCTTGAACCCATTATCCTTGTCCTGTCACTACTCCTGATGAAGTGTCCCTCTCCAGACTCCCTGTAGCCCCCTGCAGATACTGGAAGGCTGCTGTGAAGTCATAGGATGTGTAAAATGCTTGGCATGTGCAAGTGATCTTACCACAGTGCCTGTAATTTTTAAAGTGGTCATAGAAAGATGATCTTAACCAGCCCTATAAGCTGCTCTCTTTCTGTCATTAGATGTACTATGAAGTGATGAGGCACTGTTTGCTTTGTAATTAAGTCTGGGAAGGGTAATCAAGCAGTAATTGCTCTAAACAGTATCTCTGTTGTAGTATAACAACACAACATTCACTCTTACAGCATGTACAAAAGGCACATTTGTTATTCTAGCATAAGAAACTTTTTGAATGCTTATGTACCTCTTAACACTATTTAATTTCTTTTCCCATGGAGAAATAAACACAAAAAATATTATTAACCTACCAAATCAGGGCCTGCCAGAGGAATAGTGACCACTCCTTGGATATCATTGTCTAAATCACTAGGTGGTATAATAGTTTCTGCAAAAAAATTCAAAAACAGAGAAAGATAGCGCAGAATACTTCAGCACCAGCACATCGAAAACTGATCAAAACACATGAACTCAATTAAAAACAAAGGTACTAAAATATTCTCCATCAAAAAATTGCTTTCAAAAATCCATGTTAAGACCAAAAAAAAAAAAAAAAAAAAGCATCAATTCCCATTCAAAAAGACCATTATGAAGAAAACCAAATTTTGTATACACTATTGTTCATCTGCTTTATTTAGCATAAATGGGATAGGTCTGCAGAGAGCTGAACCATGGAGGAATGCTCAAAATCATGTGAAGTGTGAACCCCTCAGTGAAATCTGCATGGGCTATGATGACTCATTACATTGTGTTCATTAAGCCTAAAGTCATTCCAATTTTATCCTGAGTCCACACCATTGGTAATGGCAGTGTTTTAGCTTTAGTGCTCAAGTTGCTCCTTTCACCTCTCAGAGGAGATTTTTAAAGTACTTGCATGCAAACTGCTTTTCTAAAATTGGTTATTAAAATTAACTACTGGGAGAAAGTTGATTAAAATATTTGTTATTGAAGTGTTCTATATAAATTTTTTCCTTGGGACTTTTAATCTGCATTAAAATATGACACTTTATTCTTACAGAAAGTATTAGTTCAACTGAATAGATTTGTTTTTTGGCAAGAAAATGCTGCTGTTTGGAAACAAAACACTGTAGTTAAAATTCAGTATGGATTTTGAGGTTGTTTCAGTAAATATGCGTATGAAAAAATATTTTAAATTATTTTTCCCCCTTTTTTAACACACCTCTCTAAAAGTTGTTGACTAGCTTTGCATAAATTATTGTGTTGTAAGAAAGGGATATTTATTAGCTGGATTCCTGAATAGGGTGCAGACCTTCAGCTTCTGCTGGAGGTTTTCACACCCAGCTTGTCTTCTGCACTCCCTCTGTGTTTTAGAGTGTGAGTGAAACACATCTTTACTGATTTTGTCTTGGGATCAAAGGCTGTTAAGGTGTTGATCTCTCTGATGTTGCTGACAGGTTAGGTGGCTTGCTTACAACTGAGACTAAGCTTTCAGAAAGCTAATTTTATGTTGAGTCAGATTCCACTATTTTTCTTGCTAAAGAAAAGAGTTTTTCCATCCTGGGAAGTTAAAATGATACAGTGAATATTCATAGTGTTTATTTTATTTTTCTCCTCTTAATGATCTTAGTGTGCAAAATATCCAGATTTTCTAAACAAAAAAGAAACCTTCTAACATGGTTGCAAGTTAGGCTGCATAATTATAAATACACATTTTACTATAAAATTTAAATTATTTCACTACGTCCTTTGGATGCTATACAACACCAAGGAGAATGGACTATGTCAGATAAAAGAATCTGTTAGACAAGCAAAAGACTTTTGCAATTTTTGCTGAAATTGCATCAGTTTGGGAAGGCAAGAGTCAGGCTTGTGCCTGGCACCTGCCAGCTGCTTTACTGACCATCAGTGAACTGCAGTGTTCCAAGGTCCACCGGCAGGGACTGGTCTTCGTGGAGTGCAGAGGCAACCAGCTGCTGCAGGTCTGTCACTGTCAGTCTAGTGGCTGATATTTCCCTCTCCTCAACTGGAGAAATTGGTATTTTTTCACTTTCAACCTTGTTAGACCCAATAGTTGAGATGTCATCTGCTGTGCCTGCGGCTTCTGAGCCATCTCTCTCAAAGTTCACCACGTATCGTGCCACTGTGCTGCTTGATCTGCAAGGGGGGAACAAGGGTGGAAATGCCCAGAGCAGCAAAATCAGTCACTGCCTGAGAAGTGATTTTACACACAAACAAACAAATGTGCAACCATAACATATTCTCTTCTGGGACAGTAATGCAAATTTGCTTCTTTCTAATGAGACTGTCACCTTCAAATTACTTTTCCTTCACCTAACCCTTTTTTTTTCTATGCATAAGTTTTAATAAAAATTCCCACATTGAAGAAAATTGCAAAATTCTTCTAGCATAATCTGATTTAATCTGACTACTCAGAAATCTGTAGAACTGGTAAATGTAGTCTGAAGTCTTTGACTACTGATTCAAACAGCTATAAATGCACGCTGGGGTGCATTAGAAGCCATAATCACACATTAATTATTCAGGAACCTATGAAAAGGGATTAGATCGTTCATAAAACTCCAGATAAGCAAAAATCTTATCACAGCTGAGATGATTTTTTGTTGTTTTTCAAAGAACAGTGGGATAATGTGGTAAGCAAATCACTTTTTCACAATGGGAGTTAGCTTTTCCAAGTCCAAATAGGTGTGCATGGCTTCTCCCTAGACGTTCATGTTTAACAGAAGTCTCAAATATTCACCATTTTTAATACAACATTTTTCATACATGTTAAATTCACCTAATTAAATGGAAAAAAAATGAGTACATTGTAAACATTTCTATTCCACTATGTTACTTTTTTTTTTTTACAATGTCAAATAACTATAGAGAGAAGAATTTCACTTTATCTAGTATGTGCTATGTATTTGCATTTATATGACATTGCAAGAATTCAGGAATCACATTAGACAATTCTTCCTTTTAAAGCATGAGCAAAAGAGAAATTCTGGAAAACTGCTAGACAGATTATTCCCCAGTAGCACTTTAAAGCAGCAACAACAATAGACTCTGTAGCTGTTTGTAATACCAGTGAAAATCCCCCTGCATTTTATCAAGCTAGTAACTGGTCTCTTTGCCATTCTATCTGGCTTGATAATGGAGATAACAAATCAAATTCTACATACTCATTGGAAATATAGTGTACATGGGAATACAGCTAGGAAATAGCAGACCAAAAATGAAAATTTGAATATAAAGTTTCCCTACTTATTTTTCACTGATATAAATCTTTAGTCATATAAATGTGAATTTTCTTAGGTCAAATATTTTCTTTCCTTCAGAGACATCCTGACAAAATTTGATTACATGAAAGACTAAAGTTAAAGCTTTTCCTGACACTTTATGTCACAGATTTTGTACTTAGGCAGAACACAAACAATTCACTTTGTCACATCAAGATAAAGACACTGATTTATCTATGTATATAATAAAATTATTAATAATCATAATTATTATAATTAGTCTATAACATTATGAATTACAGAAAGATTACCCATCTTTCTCCTTCTTCTGTCTTCATTTCGTCGCAGAATAAAGAGTGTGAGAAAAGATTGCAAAAGAAAGAAAAACAAAGATTCATGTATACCAGTAAATGGTTCAATCACACACATCATAACCATCTATTGATAATTTATCTTCTATATTTTTTATCTCTGTGTGAAAATGACAGTCTACTCTCCATCAGCTCACTTTTTCCCTTCCAAACAATGGGAATCACCGTGTTTTGGGTGGGGAAAGAGGAATTTCACTTTACCAGGGCAGTTTCCTATTTCCATGGTCAAATGGTGCAGTTTGAGCCCTGTCATTGCTAATCTCTGTGGTGGCAAGGGGCACTTGTGGCAGTACTTTCCATGGCCATGGTTACCACACATGGTGGCTGCTCAGGCTGTAGTCACAGGGATAACTTGAACCATTAATTACCTCTGGAAGACATGCCTATGTTGATCTTTACTTGTAATGCCCAGTTATTTTCCCTGGTGAGTTCTCCAGAATGCTTATGATGTTGTCTTTCTTCATTGCCTTGACAGAAATGCTGCTAAAATATCTTGTACTATGGCCAAGGGAGAATGGACAGCAACACCCATTTTGCTGTTCTGTAACTCCCAAAGCTGACTAAATTACTGGATAATGGGAATCAATCCAGTTCTTCCACACTGATTAATGTTCTTTCATACCAGCTAAGTCCAAGATATGAAACCAAAATGGATTCCAGACCTCTTGGAGTCACAATTTAAAGAGGTTAGGTATTGCAAGTTGTAACTATGAGATGCTACCACAGATTTTCTCTGCTTGTGCTGCAGCAGACTGCTTTTTGTTTTATTAATTTTAATATAAAAATATACAAAACTAATTTTCAGACTATTTTGATCTTCTCTCTCCTTTTCCCTTTTCCTTTTGCAATTTTTGCAAGAAATGCTAGGAAGAGGGATGTACTTGTCTAAAATTGCATTGCAATATGACTGTTCTTCAACATGTATTAAATATTGCTAGAAGTACTGAATGTTCCTGATGCTGTGCCATAAGACCATGTACATTTGTCTTTTCCCCCTCCTCTTTTTTTCCCTTTTGCAGTTTCTTACTATTAGTTATTTGTTTTTCATTTGATTCTTTATGCAATATCCTCCCCTCCCCTACAGATTCTCTATTGAAAAAGTACAGAGGAGGTTGTGTTAGTAGTAAACACGAGGAAGCTAAAACTAATACAAATGGCAAAACAGAACACAACTTTAGTGAGAAAGTGAAACATTTTAATTGTTTGAAAGACCTGAGAAACAACTACTGAAAAATTTTTATATGTGTGAACATGTATCCTCCTGCAACCTGCTCTTGCTAAGGTACCTTCACTGTGAGATATGAAGGGCAAAAAATAAATAATCATGCTACCAATTCTCTTTATCTTGCAATTTTAACAAATAATTAATACAAGGTTGTTAACAAACGATTCAAAGAATTTATTGTATCCTTCAAACTCCAGGTAATCAAAGCTACTTCTACTAAGCAATTCAAAAGCTCATGGTATCACTTGGGATGTGTTGGCACTTCCTGTCATATTGTCCCTGTGACATTCCCATAAAATTGCTTTCTGTTTACAGCAACACACACCTCACTGTTCTACAGGTCTCTTCCTTTCTGAGGTCAAGAAGGAAGAGGAGAACCCCAAGAGCCAGCAACAAAGAGAGCCCCATTTTCTTACTTACTTGAATCCTAACACACGGATTTCTTTGAATCCTGGAAGTTTCTCAAATATCTTTTTCATCTATAGAAAACCATAAAAAAAATTCAGCATAAAATCTATGACTAAAAGGCAATCACAAGTTGACTACCTAATATTTTTCATATTTCAGAAAGAGCTTTAGGAAACAGTCTCAACTGCACTCTTTTGGGTATCATAATTGCTCAGCTTAAACACAGTATTTGCTTTGCATATACTTGTTGTATTACCTACTAATAGGCAAAAAGAAACACAAAATACTGTTTTTCTTATAATAATGTAATTATGCAAACAAGTGATAATGTATTTCATAACACAGCAAGTGAAACAACATGAATCAAATGGTTTTCTCATTTTCAGCAGTTTTGGTTCATGAATAATTTTGTGTTTCAAGTCACCTGTAAATTGTTAATTATTTAGAAATATTAAGCAGCTGAAGATGGGTTTAGATTATTTGACAAATCATTTAGAAATTAAACAGTTTTAACTGGCTTGTACAAACAGAATAAAGATACATTTTTAATTCTAATGTTAACAGTAGTCAATTACATGGTTTTGAAAAGAAGTAGCATTATATGTGTAGTGAACAATGTTTGCAGGCACTTCTGTCTGAGGATAATACTGAAAATCTTCAGAGAAGAAATTTTTTGCCAGCTCTGCCAATGCATCCTTCACCATTTTTCTACACATATCTGGAACTGAACCAGGAAAGTGAAATAGCTTCCACTAAGGAATCCTCATGAAACTGATGAGAGGCTTTAGTTAATTTTACTAAGAAAACCTTTTGGGAACCTCAAGTCATTAACTGCTATCAGTTAAACTGATAGCTGAACATTCAGTTAATGCAATTAATTGTAAGAAAATAGCACAGATGTTCCAATTCTTACATAAACCATGGTAATGCACAAGTGTATGTCCTTTGAAGAATAGCTCAGCCAACAGTAGCTAATTACTTTTAACATTTATATTACATTTCTCATTAGGTTTATTGTAGAAATTAAATTATGACAAAGTGCTGCCCATGAATTCCTGATTAAGTCTGAACAATATTCCTGGAGTTATTCTGTTCATCAGTTATCAGAGGCTCCTGCTGATGTCAAAGATGTTGGCTTGTTCGCTTGGTGGCTGAACAGATGGCTAAAATGAGCTGATACTACACGTGAAGGAAACGTGGAGGTCTTGAGAAAACAGGAATGAACTGTTTAAAGTGAAGGCAGTAGATTCCAACCCTATTTCGTGGTGAAGGTAACTTCATAGTAAGAACCTCAGCCAAAGTCAACATTTTAGCATTCATTAAGTGTCCCTACCTGTAGCTGAAATTTGGCAGCTAGTTGTTGGTACTCTGGGGAGTTGGGGTCACTAAGTTCAGCTATGTACTCCTGATCAGTGAGAGTGACACTGAATTCCACCATTTGCTCCACAGGCAGTTCAGGGACTGCATTTGTCCCCAGCTCCTGGAAAAGGCAAGGACAAAAGGAAAGAAATAAAACTAAGTGGTTTTTACCACTCCACAATTCAGTATTTAATAGGTAGAAATGTTCACATTTAAGCCCATCCCCAAAATAACTTTCTGAACCATATTCCACAAAAGGTGAAAGTTCCTAGGTATATCAGTTGGCTTAATTCTTCTGCCTTTGCAAACAAGTTTCTATTACTTGAGAGTTGCCTTTGATATGCATAAATGAAGATGAAGAGAATCAAACCTTTCTTGCACAGACTGTTACCAAGCCTTAGTTCCATCATCATAAAGTCACATAGCTGTTTTAATTTGTTTTTTTTCTGATAATGAAATGGAATTATCCCTATTCATGATACATCTTTCTTATGCATTTGACTTTGCTGCTATTACAAGCTGTCTAATTTTGTTTGCTGTTTCCCAACAGGATTTGCAGCTTTTCCCTCCACTGTAAGGACACATCTGTGCTGAGGCCACAGCAGCCAGGACAGGGAGTACAGAATCCCTTCCCAGCCCCCCTGCCCTCTCTCAGAGGTGTCTCTACAGCAGGTGCTGCTGTAGGGACAGTCCCCAGTGCCCTGCTGTGTGGCTGCTCTGAGGACACAGCACTGGAGAACCCTCTGACAGCTGGCTGGCCACAAAAAGGCAAGGAAGGCTCAGTCCTACCTCCTGTGCCATGGAAAGCCCAGCAGGTATGGTTTTTTGGTATTATTTAATGAAGACCAACTCTACAAAATGGTGCAAAATAGGCATCAGGCCACTCCTTAAAAGAATGAAACCTGTCTAAAAGCTGCTTGCCATGCTTTTGTATTTTTTACTATATATAAACTCAAAAAGCATCATGCCCTACTCCAGTGTATAACAGATGCTAATTAACCCCTTCAGTCCTGCTAGCTGAAACAGAGCAGAGCACTCATTGTTTTTAAGCTCTGTTTATAAGGTTTTTTCCTCTTTGCTGTTAGCTGAGCTCAAAAGGAAAAGGTGAGTGCAAAAGTGGGTAGGAACACAGGCTGCCCTCACCTTGACAGGAGTCTTTGTGTCGTTGAAAATTTCATTGAGCAGTGTTCCATTAGGTGCATATGGAGAGAGAGGTGTGCCAGGAGAGCCTGTGGGCAGGGGAAAGAAAGAAAAGTCAGGGTAGAATGGTTTGCACATCAAAAGTCTTCCCCTTTGTGTGCTGGTCAGGTGTCAGCTCACGTGGCCATGAAATGGGTGTGGGTAAAGCTGCTGCATTTTATACAATAGACAACCTTTCTTCCAGGCCAGACATTAGTGGTGTGACATGTGTGTGACTGAAGGCAAAAATGGCACTGACTATGTGTCAATGAAATTGTGTGAGTTAATAATATTTGGTCATTTCCTGTCATACCACATCATGTATCACCAAGTGTCTAAGCTTAATTTTGCCAATTGAGATCTGTGTCCCTAGGACAGCCACTTTTCTTTAGGGCTCAATTTAAAGTAACAAGAGATGGTGACACTTTTCTACCTAGGGGCAAAATCACCTTACTGGAAATACTTACCAATAAGATTCTGTTATATTTCATAAGAATATATGTTCAGGATGGTTTTTCCTTGAACCAAAATGATCATATTTACAGACTTTTAGCACTGTGTGAATTGCTAACAGTATTTTAAAGAACTGTAGTACACAACAGGGTTGGTAGGCCTAATTGTAATATTCTGATCAATTTATTGTGTTGGCAACACTCTGACTTTCTTGCTTGCCAGTCTTTATTTGCCTTGCTTGCTTATTTTGGTTAACAAAATGCAGCAGTTGACATTCTAAATGGTATTTTATAACTGAAGAAAAATTAACCTGAAGAAAACTATTTTATAACAGAAGAAAAATATAATTTATTATATTGAATATAATAAAAATTCTATTATCTAAGTTTGAAACTAGGTGAACACATGCATTTGAAGACAAATTTTGAATACATTTGAGTAACGTATGCTGGAAAGAGATAAAAAAAATTCTCTTTAAATATTATTTTGCTAAAACATTTACACTTCACTGAACTTGTCATGCTTCTACAACTTTCATTGAATTATAGCCTTCTAAGACCTAAGAATCATTTGCCTTAGCAATTTTATTTAACAGGCAGACACAGAACAAGCAGATTTGATTTTACCTGTAGAAATGGAGGGAATGTCTTCCACCTTTTTGCCTCCTGTTTTCTCTGCTGATATTTCATCTTTCCTATCAATCAAATAAAATGAGTGATTTAATTATCTGCATGTTGTACTGGCAATGACAAAAGTGTGAAAAATCACAAACATATAGAAATGATCCCTATATTAAGTGTAGTTTAAATGAGAGAAGTTACCCCTAATAGAATATTTTGTGCCCTGATTAAACAGGCAGTGGAACTGCATAAGGACTACCAGTCCTGTCAGGAATCTGCTTGTGAGGTTTTGTGCCAGATTTTATCAATGCCACCAGAGGGATGGGACACAGAGATTAAATCAGTGCACTGGGTCTGTTTTTTTGTTTATTCTTGGAAGTCAATGAAGGATTGACCACTGTCTAAAATGGAAGCAAGACTTCTTGCACATCACCTAAATCAGCTTTGTCTTCTTGGCTATTTCTCATCCTATCAAGGTAGTTCAGAGACAGCTTTGGGATTCTTCCAATTTTAGAGCCAATGGCCATTTCAGGTAGCAGGTGTGTTTCATATGGTGTGGTGTGAGAAAATAGCAGGTGAGCTTATTTTTTAGTTGTCAGCCTGCATTATAATACCATAAAGAAGCTTCCAAATAATGATAGTATCAAATCAGATTCCTGAATCCAGATTATTTTGAGATGTCAAAAAGTTTGCTTCTGGGTGTTATATTAATGGGTTAATGCCTACCATGGTCCCCAAGGAGGACAGCTAAAAACTCAAGTGAGAATAGGGTGGGTATGATGTATGACAGGATTTGGTTTGGTTTTGTTGATATTTTTTTTCTGTTTTGAATTTTACAGTCATGTGGTGATGAACGCATTTTTAATAGCTAGCTGTTAGCTTGCTTGCTTGCAAAATAGCAATAGTATCTCTCTCTAAGTACATTTTAAGATAAATAGATGTATTAAAGACTATTTAACTTGGAACAGAAATTGCTATTATTTTGTAGCTTTTGAGAAAATTTAGATTCTGAGATAAGAATCTTCTAAGGGATGTTTTGAGATTTTTCTCTCCTGAAACTGGGGAGTAAAGTATAATTCCTTGAATGTTCTACAGTGCATACAGACAGAACATTTGTGAAAACTGGTATGAATGAAAGAACTAAGGGCACTACAAATGTGTAGTGCGGTGTTAACTGAGACTGCATAAAGCTTGTAGCAGTCACTAAAGGTGTCTGAGCTGTATTTCTATACAAGAACAACCTAGCTGTTTAACAACATAAATAAAGAACATGAATGAATGACAACTGATTTAGCACGTCCTCTGGATATCTTGCTTGGTGGGAACTAAAGTATTATTTGTAATATTTTCACAATGTTAACTAGTTATGTGTTGTATCTATACCTGGAGATTGATTTCTCTACTTGACATCTACAGAAGATACAAAATATTTTCTAAGCCACAAAATAGTAAAGATGAAGTCCAACCATGCATAATCATTGCTGTCTGTGTTTCCAGCTAAAATACAAGCAATTTAACGGAATTTTCTTCACCTTCTGTATTGTGTCTAGGGAAAGCAGTACTGTTCACAAAGAACCTAAGAACTCTGAGATCAGTCACTTCACTTAATGCCTTGCTGCTGCTTGCACCAGGATGAATGGAAAGGCCTCCCTTTGGACTTCCAGGGGAGTTCAATTAGGC
Source organism: Oenanthe melanoleuca (assembly GCF_029582105.1). Lineage (NCBI taxonomy): Eukaryota > Metazoa > Chordata > Aves > Passeriformes > Muscicapidae > Oenanthe > Oenanthe melanoleuca. The sequence continues at coordinate 29,912,900 of NC_079336.1, forward strand.
TACACTATTAAAAATATGTCAGATCTCCCATGTCAGAATGAATTAAGATACATAAGATTTCTATGATCATGAGACAGTGTAACCTATGAATGGAAAAGATTATGTGAAAATATCTTGAAAATCAGAGAAAACTTGAAGAAAAAAAACAGTACATCAGTCAGAAGTTGTGGACAAGGATTTGTCTGGCTGCACTGTAGTATTTATGTACAGAGAAGCAGAGTTCAGTGGGGTAGCTTTAATCCTGCCATTCTCCAACTTCTGAGCATTGCAAGGAGCATGTTTTTTCAAAGAAGTCACAGAATAAAGTATCACATTAATTATGACAATAATTGTCATGATATATAAAGATACAGGAGAAATCTAAAGTGTAGGCATAGGTTTTTCATGCTGGTGTTTAATGTAGCCTCTCAGCTAAACTTTTATTAAGCTGAATTTCCTTTGGAAAATTACAGCAACTTTTGTCACGCTCCCAATCAACACTGGCCTAATGCAAAGCCATGCCTGTGTTTCATGCTCACATTAGTCTGAGAAAACATTCAGTGGTGTGTCTTGAAATGAACAGGAAACTCAGACATTTGGCCATGCCCATTATTTGTGATTCAATTACTGTGTCCTATGGTACATCCACTATACACATCTCTCACAGCACACACCAAATACAGCACAGTGCTATCTGAGGATCTGCTCACATCCACACACACATCTTTTCAAAGAAGGCAGCAACATCAAGTGGCAAAGTTCTACTTGTGCTACTTACCTTTCCTGGAAGGTTCTATGTTTTACTCGCTGCAAAAAGATTAAGAAAAACAGAATTTTACTAGTGGGTGTATCCAAACATGGAGCCTGTTAGCCCTTTTCTTTGCTATACTTTTATGCTTTCCTGCTAAAACATGCCCCCTCCTTTTCCTGAGCAGTACTTTGCCCTTAAATAAGCAGCTGGGGAGGAACTTGGAAGCCTCTCCCAGTTTCTAAACCAATGGCAGTAATCCTTACCCGTTGAATTATCTCCAGGTGTTCTTGGGAATTGCTGAAGTTTTTGCCAATGTCGAATATGCAGAAGGTTTCCCTCTGGCAGGCAGTGACCCAGTTCTGGTATTCAGAAGTGTCAGGGATCCGATCCAGAAAAATCCGGAAGGCTTCCCACACAGCTTCCTGGCAGACTGAGGAAGAAGAAAGGGGCTGGGGATAGGTGCTTTCTACCAAACAGTAAACTTGAAAGCCTTTTAGCAGTGACATGGCATCTACACATTCATCACTCAAGATGGAGGAATGCACTTCAAAATGTTGTTTAAAAATTGTTTTAGAGAAGGGGATTTTCAAACTTATTAGAAGAACAATTTTAACCAAAACTTGCTAGTAATTTAAAAGCTGTTGCCTTCAGCACTTTATTTTGCAAAGCTCATTACTGTGAGATGGGACATGTATTTTCAGTACTTGATACCTAATTTGGCTTAGAGTGAGTTCATTATCTGCATTATCTAAAATATCAGTGTCTCTGAAGTTAGAGCAGTAAGCATACTCTAAACTTGCTGTAGGGATGTACTCACCTAGCTGTGTTAGGGCCCCTCAATAATACCTCAGGAACGACCTGCCCTCCCAGCAGAGCAGCTGCATGTGGAGCAGATGTGGTCAGGTTATTACAAAGGAACAGGCTATCTTTTGAAGAGATTTATTTATTATGAGCTAGAAATTAAAGCTACTTTCTATCTCCTTTTTCTTGCAACTCTCTGGTATACCTTCTGATGATAAGTAATCCAGTTACCAGATAAATGTGGCACATGACCAGTTGAGGAGGCATTGTGGTGTGTTCTCCCAGTTTGCCCCACATAAGGCACTGTCCTCATGGTGACCTGAGCTATGATGTGTTAATTCAGAGTTGGCATAAGGTCACAGTAGGCTCAAGCATCCAGCAGCAGCTGTCTGAGCTGTTTTGTATTGTGTGCTCATGCCTGGAAGCATGGAATACATATATATGTGAAAAAGAATAAAATTGCATAAATTTTCTTAGCAGAAAAATTCCCTAGAGGGCTGATAGGATCCAGAGTGCTTTTTCAATTACAAGTGTGGCATGAGACTTGAAGGGGGGAGGTCACCTCCTAGGCTTTACACACAGAAGAGAGCCTAAAAGTATATGTCCAAAACAACATGAGGGTAAGATTGTCCCACAGAGGGCTACAGGCTCTCAGGCTCCACCATGGCTACCAGATTGCCTTTTCATGAAGGACTGTACTGTGCTTGGAGATTCAAGGATGACACTCCTATCACCTCATTTTCAAGTGTACTTTTTAATTTTTTTCCCATTTATCAGTTTCATCAGATAAATTAACATGCTCAACTGGGAGGGCAGGAGTCTTTACCAGTTCTGATCTTTCCTTAAATGAATTTTTTTTTTTATGTTTTGATGAAAGACATTGTAATGGAAAATATGCAATTGTTCAAGGGAGCAGAAGCACCTTTTTATGAAGGAGTATAAAAATTATTCAGCTGCAGAGTGTGTTTCATTGCTTGCTTTTTAGGAAGTACTCCAGTTTCAGTTGAAGAACTGGATGACACCTGCTTAGAAAATTTTGTGAGTGTAGGATACTGCTGGGGAAAAGGAGTATAAGTTTATACATTCTTGCACTACAAGACTTATAGAGTCCAATATCCCAGCTGATGTGCTACTCTCCAAAAAACTGGTAGTACAGTAATATTCAGTTTTTGACAGGAAAGGGTCATAGTTTTTTTTGTATCAGCCTCTGATACATTTCAGATTTCTATCTAATGCCCATTGGATGCTGCAATGGAGAGTAAATACTTTTGTATCTGTAGGAATAGCTACAGATATTAGTGTAGTTCTCCCGTGCTGCCTATAGCAAGTAGCTGCTGGAGTAAAATTTTGCAGCTCTACATCCAGGTCTCATTTCAGAGGGAACTAGTTGGTTCCCTGAAAGAAAGCTGAGGAATAGCCAGGTTACAGATGAATGTGAATGGATGGTGTCTGATAAAGAGGAAAAATAGATAAGGAAAAGTGACTTAGGGAGTAGATGTTGCCTTAGATACTTGTATCTCAGAAATGCTGGCTAGGTTTTAGAATTAGCTTTGGACTCTCCATCTGCAATGCAAATCCATGCAATTTTCTAATACAAAATAGAACAACTACAGGATGAAAGACTTGGAGGGGTAGATGAAGAAGGAGAGCAAATGGGACCAAAAATTGAAACAGTAACTCGATAGGCTTTCTGTAAGAAAAAGAAGTAGAGAAAAAGAGCTGGGAAGGGACTGACCTAATTGAGAAAGTCTTATTTTTAAAATGCCTCAAATATATCTTCCTCCCTAAGCTTTTTTCCTGACTTGCTAGTAATTATCTCAGTGTTTATTGTATACCAACACTGCCACAGACTTAATATAACCACTGATACACTAGCACGTTTGTGCAATGACCATTTAATAATTCCAACACCTGCCTTAAACTGGTGCTATTGATTTTGAGTAGGAATGGTGGTACCTGCTCTTTTGAGAAAGGTGGTATTTCTTTTGACACTAATGCAAGCAGAGTTTGTTCTTCATGTTCAGCCATGCTAGAACACTGTGCAATTACTCTGAGTTCATTAGTTCTTTGAGTGCATAGTTTTATTTTTCTTCTGGTAACTGTCTATCTTGAACACTGCTGACGCACATGTAACATTTGATTATCTATGTAAAAATAAATCATAAAGTCAGTAGCACATACGCTGCCTAAAGGTGAAGAACAAGATTCTGGAAAATTACTGTGTTTCCTCAGTCAAAGGAAAGACTTTGAAGGAGGAAGTACACACTACAGTAATCATCTTACCTCTTAATCTATAGTAAGCTTGGTGACTGGCTAAAATCTGCTTCACTGATTCCTGCGGGCAAACTTTCACACCAGTGGAGAAAAAGGATGACCTCTTAGTTCGGTGTTTTGCCATGTCAAATATCCTCCTTATGGTTGATATCCTGGACCTCTTCGTCGTTCTTTCTGTTTTCTCTGACCCTGAGGTGACTGCAAGATGTTTGGCTTCAGCACGGTTTATTTTATTAGGAATTTCTGTAAAAAATAAAAAACGAGAAAGGACATAAATATGCTTTGCCTAGGCAGTAGGTATCCAGTGCAAGTGCATGTCTTGAAAGTGGACATGAACTTGAGAATCCTTTTGTTACATTATAGAGGAGTGAATGCACTGATTGAATCTGACCACACAGGGGAACCGAGGCTCTAGCGACTTGGTAAATAATTTCCTTGTATTTCAACACAAGACCCCAGGACACACAGGCTTCAGAAGTTCTAAATGCTGTTTACAAAAGTGACTTTGGATTAGATGCACAACTTTGTGCTACAGCATCTCATTTGTGGGCACATCGCCCTGTAGGGAAATTTGCAGTACAGTGATAAGTAATGTCTACACTAGCAGATAAGTAAAATGAGAAATAGTTGTACCTTAAGTCTTTAAAATCTTATCTTTCCTTTGGGCTTCAAGGAACATCTCCCTTCAAATCAGGTTCATAACCTTGAAGCTATCCCAAGAACTAGACCCTGAAACTTTCAAAAGTTGAACAGGAGTTTTATTGCCTTTGGGAAAAAAAATATTTGTTTCCAGTCTCTCTTTTACTCCACAGTGCACTCCTATATCCTTTCCTCACATAAACTGAATTATTAACCAGAACAGACTATGGTTGTTTCTTTGCAGTTGGATGAAAGGTGTTGTGAATGGTCTGGCATCATATTTCAATAAAATTTCCTGGCAAAATGGAACAGCTACAGTAGAAAAAAAAAAGTGAAATCAATGACTAGGAATTGAAGATTTAGGATTAAATTTTACATATGAAGCTACTCAGTTATGAAAAATGGAAAAGCTTCTAGCCTGTCAACCTCAAGAATAGGAATGTCCATCACAAAAACCCAGGACTCATCTAGTTCCATTTCCTAAGTATTTGTGTTGCAGTACTACATGACATAACAGCTAAATTTAATGTGAAAAGGTTAATGTTAAAAATAGTGTATAAACTACAGATTTAAATGAGCTGAAATACAGCCTTATGCAAGATTGTGGGACAGAAGCAATGAGTAGGTTATATTCCAAAATTTTGCATACTGATAAATGAAGATGTTAAAGCAAATTTGGAAATACCCTTTATGGCTGAAATTTGATACAGTAATTGCAGATGAAAAATAAAGAGAAATACAAGCAGAATAGAAGACATTTGAAAGAATTAGAAAACTTTAAGGTGTATGTGTTCCTCCAGCCTGATTAATCAAGTGAAAAATTTATTTCAAAAAATGGTTTTAAAGCTTCTAATGGAAGAATAAGGGGAAATAATAGGGTTAAAAAGGAATAAGTTCAGTAGGAGTAGCACTGTCAAGAAATTTAAGAGTAAAAAATTATCAGTTTGCTGGAGAAAGAAGAAATGTCATGCTGCATACAACAAACACTAAATACCCTGTTCTTAGGCAAATCAAGAGAAAATAAGGATGGTTAAAAACACATTATCTTGATACTTTGGAATTGTGCTAATTAAATGTTTTAAGAAAAATGGGCAGATGAATGATAAAAGTAATTGAAACCCATACTTTTATATGTTTATTCTTTTATAAAAAGAATAGCATGTGAAATGAAGAATGGGGAATGTTCTACTGTGTGTGTCAGTAGACATATATATGTATGTCTATCTGTATATGTCTCAGCTCTTATTAATTTCCAAACAAACATCCATTGTTTACTATGTAGAAATTACAGTAGTAACATCTATATTTAGAGATAGGTTCTCCTCTGATATGGAAAAAAATCAACTGCTTGATTGTGATGAATATTTTCTGAAAGAAAGGAAGTAATAAAACAAAGGCAATAGGTGATTGTTATTATTTTTTAATGCATGCCAGAGACAGTGATTGCAGACCTATAATTGCCTAATTGTTGCCAGGTAATTTAAAATGATGATGCAGTCATATAATGTTTGACAAGAAATGAAGGGGAAGTAATTTTTCCACGTTAATGTCAGGTCATGAACCATAAGCTGCCCAGAAAGAATTTCCCCTGTGAAAACGCTTTGCTGGGTTCAACAGAACCCACAGGTGGCCAGACACTGAGACACAGAGTTATTTGAATGTTATATGGGATGAGAGAAGAAGATCCAATGGCACTGAAATCTCAAAGCAGATTCCTGAAACCCTCTAGAAGAGGGAATCAAAAATCCACATGGAAAGCAGCCAGCCCTAAGTCTATTACCTTTCACAAGGTGCATCAGCTGCGATGGACCAGCTGCCCAGGCAGCCCGACCAACTGGGGCAGAGGATTGTGTCACTAAGCTCTTTGATAGCTTTTGTGTGCAGCAGAGCCCTTTCTTGAAGGATTTGCTTCCCCTCCAGGATTTACATCTAAGTCGTTAACTTGAATTACGAATTATACTTTTCGTAAAACTGACAAAGGAGAGTCTTCTCAAATGATTGTTGCAATGATTTCAAAGTATCTCTGTCAGGGTCCCTGTTTGGGCTTTTCATTCTGAGAAGTGACCAAATATTTTGTGCTTTCAGTTTGCACTCTTCTGCACGCTATTTAGGGTGGGTGTAAATTTTTAAAATTATTTTCCTTTTAATTCTTTCCCTTCAATGCTATTTTGTTTGTTGTTTTCTGCTTCTAAAATATATCTATTGCAAAAGGTTTAGTTTAATTTATATGTTGTGACTAGATAATTTCTCTTACTAGAATAACTTTTATTATCATAATTCTTTGAAATCACTTTTTTACTAAAGCAAAAGTTGAATTGGAGAAGCATCAGCCTTTCTCCCCATATGATTGTTCAGCATGAATTTCCTAATATTTGCTGATTGTGAATGGAAGAAAACTTGCCTTCTGGTATAAACATTTCCTCATAATTCTTCAGATCTGTGTTTTCCCCTGTGTCTGTTGAAATTCTCAAGTGGGAAATTTTTACCTAAGCCTCACACATGTTTCAGCCATATATTTTACTAAAATATACCTCCATCTATTCCTTTTCAGATGCCTTGATTTTACTGTTCTGTGTGGAAAAAAAATATTTAAAAAGACACAAGCCATTATGAAATTGAATCCATAGATATTAGTTGATCCCCCCTTTTTTTTACTATGCAATGCAGTAATTGAATAAATTGGAGTGCAGCAAATTTTACAGTTACATAATTTGATCATGTAAATAATCTAAATACCACTAAGTTGGTTAACTTTTCTTAAAATAAATAACATCAATATTTTTTTTCTAATTATTTTTTTCTTATACAAGCACATGCAATTAAAATATTCAGTGTTTACCTCAAATCTACCCTGTCCAATTTGACTTTTTATTATTTAGCTCTGTTATTTCACAGAGGTGACTCTCTCAGTTTTACTTTTAAAAAGTATGTTAAAATTTTTTAGTTTTCTTTGATAGCTCAAGGGCAGAAAGACAGATAACTGTAGAAGTCTGATAGTGCTTTATTCTACTTCAGCTAATCTCCAAGATGCCTTAAACAAAGGTCTAACTCCCCTTTATTTTCATATGAAAGAATCTACACCATGTCCAAATTTTCCACGTGACATACTTGCAGAAAAATATTGAGGTAGTTCTACCAAGGTTATCTACAGAATCTGTGTCAGCTGTTATTAAATTCTGGAGTTCCTGACATCTAGTCCTGAACTTAGATCAAATATAACAAAGTTTTTTCAAAACAGCATATAACAATTTTCAAAATATGATACAGCAATCTAATTCATATGGGATCTAATCAAAGTGCTTTGATATCCATACCAATCTCTCAAGTGCATAGTACTGCTCTTCAGGTTTTGGTTTCAGGCAGATAAATGGTATTCATTTCACATATTAAAAATCTGGAATTCTTACAATTAGGCCAGGCCTCTCCTCTGTGTCTCTTGAGACCTGCATTATCAAATTTATATCCTAACTAAAAAAAAAAACAAGGCAAGAGGAACAGATTTCAAAAGTTCCTATATGTTCTTAAGAATCTGCATGTCAGAAAAGGAAAAGTACATCACTATTGAGATGGATTCTAGAGAAAAAGAGTTTCAAGTTATTCAGAAAATTGGTCAGTTTTGGTTGTTTTTTTAAATATGCTTTTATAAACATAGGAGCAAGAGGGTCTTATTCATACCTTTTTGTTAAATGGAGTGGATGCTTCTCTATATAGCTTTATTAATTTCTCTGTTAATAGTACTAGTTTTGGAAGGCCTGAAATTTTGGAGTTGGTAGTTGAAGTTGAAAAATTTCATTTTTCAGCAGTGTAGACGATCTTTGGGTAGAACATTTATCTACAGCATTATTTTGCCAGTAAACATTTATTTTTATTTGGCCTGAGAAAATTTAGATGCTATTGAATACCAAGAGAAGAATTAAAAATATGGTAGCTAAAGATTTGACAGCAAAATTCAAGGAGACAAAATTGTTGAAGTCTGAATAATTCATCATCAAAAGATTTAAATGTGTGAAAAAGCAGATTAGTCTGAAAAATCAGTGGATCTTGTTAGGATAGAAAGGAATGTTTGATGGATAAATGAGACATATTGCCTACACAATAAAATAATAATTAAAAGACAAGACTTATGTAAAGGAAGTGTTGAAATACTTTGAGGAAAGCTTATCAGGAAGGTTAATTCAGCAAAGATCTGTAAATGTGTTGAGGTTAGATCTATAGCAGGGCCAACATTTTGTTGATAATTGAGCCAGTAACAAAAGCACGGCTGACTAGTCCTGAAAAGTTATCTTGGGATTTCGTAGTGGGCTGAGCAGTGTAAACACCAGATGGAGCATAGAAAGTACAGAGAGAGGTAATACCTGGACTCTTCACCCAGAGGCACTCTCCTCCCTTCCACAGTGAGGATACCACAATCTAATGGAGCTTGCCAGTGACAGACATGGTGCCCATGACACGTCCTCTCCTTATGTTCCTTTTAAAATCTTTTTTTCCACAGCATGTTTCCTCAGGTCTGTTGCATGGGAATAGTCTTACTGGATTTGAAGGGACTTAGATGAGCAGGGACAGATTAAAATAAGGCATGGCTTTATCACCAAATGCTACCTGTGTGCAGCAATCTCTATCTTCCCATGCAGATGTGAATATGGAGGTTTTACTCTTGTTGTTGTTCAGGGCTGTTTTGCCAGTGTTTTTTTAGATACTGCTATTTTGACTGTGTTTGCTTTGCATTTCCAAGTGTGTTTTCACAACGAGTTTCGAAAAGTTCAGGGTGTGGAATTCCATACTAGAAAAGTTAGTGCTAATATTTGATCTGCTCAGGTCTTGTCTGAGAGCTCAATGCCCTTAAACCCAAGGTTATATGGCTTGCTTGAACTTTTCTTCATGTCCAATATATTACTGGACTGTTTTTAATCCCCACAGGGAAAGGACTTTGAAAGGGACTGAGCCACTGTTACCTCCTGGTGGGTCTTACCTGGGCTGTAGCTGAGGTAGCTGAGGCACAGGGGGAACTCTCTTTGGGTCTCACTTCTGCAGGTTTAGTGCACTTAGCCAGGGAACTGCTGAGTCAGAGGGCAGCTGACATGGATGCTTAGCTTTGGTACAAGAGGAATTGTGGCCAAGAATGCCTCCATTTCCAAAAAAGGAAAGAGGGCTAAGACAGATCTATTAAAAGTAAGTAATTTTAATTTCTGAGAATGAATGTGGGCAACGATGAGCTTGGTATTCCTGTTTGGTGCATTGGCTTTGTAAATTCTATTATTCAATGTGACCAAACAGTAACATTGCCTGTGGAATGAGGCCTGGATCTCTAATTATGGAAATTCTGTACCTATGGGGGACAGGTCCAGGCCTCCAGTTTGGAAGATCCTGTGTCCAACTGGCTAAAATTTACTCATGAACTTCCTGACAAGAACCACACAATTGATGGCTACACACTCAGCACTATAGAACCCTTCCTGTACCTACTAATATGTCATATTATGCAAGACTCAGCATCACCTTTATGTGTCAGGGAGGTGCCAGGCTCTGATTGTGCAGTGGAGACTTTATGCAAAAGACAAAATGTGCCTCATCCCTGTATCTCTTGCTTGGATTCAGCATGACAAAACATCACATTCACATATTCAGAAGCTGCTGCACTCAAGCTCTCTATGACACAGAAGAGGAGTTCCAGGCTTCTTCTTAAAAGGTAAATTCTGTAATTTTCAACCTTTTAAAGGCTGTGTTCATTTTAAAAATGAGATCTATACCAAGGGGTTTCCTTCTCAAGAATCCAGGAAAATGGTGGGTTTTCATAAATCCTGCCTCTTGTCAGAAACACATGATAAAGCTTCTTACATGTCTATGAAAAATGAAGAATCCGGTTACATCCATGAATCTTTGTGATACTTTCCTATTGTATTCCTTATGTTAAAAATGCTACATGTTTGGTTATAATGAAACAACCTACACCTCAGAACATGTATGGAAATAAATCTGAAGAAGAATGTGATAAATTATTCTGAATTATATGATATAAACAATGGCATTAGTAAGTGTTCAAATTTTAATAAAGACTCCCATTCTTTTGTTTTAATGGTTTTATGTTCAAAGCTAGGAGATGGCATTAGATAATGGTTGTTTCTCAGAACCCTTATATTAACCTGGATGTACATTTTGGTACCAAAGGTCATGGCTGTTATAAACTGGTGTGCTCTAGGATTTCAGTCAGCATGAAGAATTTAATTTCTGCAAGTAATTAACACTGGGAAGCTAAAATAGATATCAGAATCCCTCAGCTGTTCCCCTCCTCCTCTGCTCATACATGTGTGTGTGGTTTTCTATGCCAAGTGGAGAAATACAATTGGCAACCAACTTCAGGAAGAAACAAAGGATTTGGAGCAACTTTAATGGAGTTTATGCATGGGCCTTATAACAGACAAGCAGTTTTGTCTCCCTCTCTAGAGCATATAATTTAGTAACTTCTTTGAATTATACTAATTGTACAATTCATGGGAAAAATGTAGACAATTATCTACCTATTATAGATGAGAATAGAAATTATAACCTGCAACTGGTAAGATTTTCCTGCTTTTTTGAATATATTGTTGTGATGATGAAGCCACATTCACAATAAATGCTGTCTGTGCACACAAAAATATTGAACATGTAGAAATCTTTGAGTCAACATATGATTTTGACACATTTTCTTGTAACCTGAAAAAAATGTAGTAAGAAACTTATGTTTTCATAGATGTAATATGTTATGTCATTAAAGGTAGAAATGTTTCCATTCTCTTTCAGACAGAAAGGTGAAAGTTTTTATTCATCAACTGTGTTTGCTTCTGCTGCTGGAATTCATAAAAATTTCGAAGGCCATCTATGTTTTCATTGCCAGTTTGTGAATCTGGCAACAGTCTACTTATAGAAACAACACTGAAGAGTGATTGGATTTAATGCTCATATATGAAATATATCTATTGATATTTCTTTGGCCATCTTAGAAGTATTTGACCTGAAAGGCTGTTCTATTAATTGATATGGATGTGATATCAAAGGATGCAAGAAAATGCCTTAAATGTTTGAGCAGCTCTTGGAGGGATCTGTCTAATCTGCAGTGATAAAACACTCAGTTGAGCACCTCTGCTCGTGATTAGCCATTCTCAAGAGGTACAGCCTTCTCTGAGAAAGTCAGTGAGACATCATAAATTCAAGTTCCAGTGATGCTTTGCCATGTATGTCAACATTTCAATAGTTTTGATGCTATGAGTCAAAGAGTTGCAGTGCAGAGTGGGTTTATGGAGATAACTGTATTCACAAATGTTAAAAATTAGGATGCCTGGTGTATAAAAAGGTGCCAGTGTCATCTCTTTACTTCAGCTTGTGTAATTGGAACTGGTTAATTTTTCTCACAGTTTGGGGTCCCTCATTCTGCAGTACAATCTACAGTCTCTGGCTAACTGACTCCACTCATTTTGACAGAGCCTGACTTGCACTTAACCTTACTTAACTTAGTTATGTATCAAACTGATAGACCAAGTTTGTTTGGAGGACATCTAATCCAATTCTTGATCTGAGCATGACTATTTACTAATCTAATTTTAGGGCAGAAGATGAAAGAGAAAAGAACTTGAATAGAAATATCTTCATTTTGAGCCATCACCATGAAATCACAAAATTAAAGATGAGTGCATCAGTGTTTGCTGCCTGAAACTGCTGGAGTTTCTATGATTGATGCTGGGTATGAATCATGGATTGATGCTTGCATACAATAATAAGGCATGCTACAATTATGTAAAGGTACACAAACACACCTACGCTGTGGCAGGTGCCAGGGTGCTCCCAGATTATTGTTAATCTTATGTTTTCCAGGCAGGTCACTCTTCTCAAGTCTCTGCCCAGTAAATAGCAGCTGGCAGTGACTCAATGCCAGCAGACAAGTATATGAAACCAGATAGATGCTTTCTTTTTAAGAAGTCTGTTATTTAATTTCACACATTCTGAAGGGGAAGAAATTGAAACACAGTGGGGCTTACAAAGTACAAACCTCGTGGAATGTACAAGATAGTGCACCTAATTCCTGATTAACATGGAAGAATTATGTGACAGAGAATGATCAGAAGACTAATTTTAATCCCAAAGGGACAAGGTTGGACAGTGGTAAAGAAAGAAGAACATATTTAAAAGATTTCAAAGCATCAAAATGCAGTAGAATGCATTCAGAATTTTCCTTTGGGGAAGAAAAACTGTCTTCTGGAAAGAAAACACCATGTTTGTTATGTGATGGGTGTTGGCCATGTCAGTTAGTGCACAAAGACTCCAAAATTAGATGGGAAATGAACACGAACAATCTGGATTTCTAGTAAGTTAAGACTCCCAGTTATGTTATTGTAGCCTGTAAATTAATGTCTTGTAGAAGGAGAAAACATTTGATTATTAATATTGATCATCTTGTCCACAGGTGTTTTCTGAGAAAAATCCCACATATCTTGCTGTTCATTCACATGTAGTTCCCTGATCCCTATAGCACAGGCATGACTATTTCTGGAATTAATCTTTAGGATTCAGTGACAATGGTCTAGTATTTATATTAAAGTTTGGCTTTAAACCAGAAAACAGAAAAGATCAAATCCCATATATAGTGCATTTGTTTAAGAAAGGAGAGAAAAAATGAAACTTCTTACTTTTCATAAGTTTATAAGCCCAGAAAAGCCAACTTTAACATAATTCTTATTTTATGCATGAGAGAAGAAGATAATCTTAGTGCAAAGAGCAGATATATCTTGTTTTCTTTCTTTGTTTGATTTTCCTTTGATTTCTTTCCTTGATTTTCCTTTTCCTTTGGCACAAATTTGCTTAAATACTTTTTTAAAAAAATTTTTTTCAGGGCAATTACAGTAATGAAGATCTGAAACATTTATTGCTGAATTAGAACAGCCTAACGGGAAGGGCTGAGTCAGAATGAATTAAAATGATTTCATAGAGCACACACAAAGCCTTTGTGTCCTAAGGAATGGCTGAGTAAATAGCAGATATTTGCTTGCTGAATAAAAAAATGCCACAAACCAGCCTTGAACACGCTCTGGCCTCCTGTGTTCTCAGTATCAAGAGCTAGGATGTACCCAGCATCAAGGCATATTGTGAGAGCTCAAAGCTCCTCTGAATTTTGGTAGTCTGGCTGTTCACTGGTTTACTATTCTGATTTTGTGCACACATATTTTGCTGTCACAAAATTTTTATCCTTCTCACTTTCCCTTTCCATTGCTAGACACAGTTTTTGTCAGGGCAGTGGCAAAATTATGGGCAGAGTTAAGCACTGTAACTCTTATTTTGCTCTCTAATGTTTCCTGTCTATTTCTTGTGGAATTAGAGGGGCTCCTGGAGAGCCTCCAAATGGCTGGGACAGGGACTCTATGGGTCCTTAAACAGGGACAGGGAGGAAGGACCAAAAAACATTACTAAGCAAGCTCCATATTTGTTAAACACCTTTTTGTTAGATATAAACATGAGAAAACACAGAGTTTTTAATGAGGAAAAAAAAAATCAGCTGACTAACCCTTTAAATATTTAGAAATTATCTCTAATTTTTTTGTTTAAGATTTTTTTGTTTAAGGGCTGTTTTATATCTCAGTCTCTTATTTCCTAGTCTGTCACAGTTTACTTGTGCTGCAAATTTGAATGACCATAAAGGTCTCAAACCACCTATATTAGGAGTGATTCATGCAAATATTCAGACTACTGGGAGAGCCTACATACTCTTAAAAATATTTTCTGTAAGTATCTGACCCGAATGCTAAGCCATAAAATAACAGCTCTGCTCTGAAAAAGAAGTTTCTTAGCACAAGCATTAAGTGTTTTGAGATCTGTGTGCATATATTTGAAATCAAATAGTTTAAAAAATTATGTATGGCATGACTAAAGGCCAAAAAATAATTATTATAATGCATTTATGCATGCCACATGCACTTTATAGAACTGCTGGCAAGGAATATTTCTAGTTATTTAGTATTCCTCTCTGTCAAGATAGCCCCCCCATCATTTTCCTGGTCTTTTATGGAAAGTGTATTGCAACGTGCAATCACATTTTGCAATTGGTAAAACTATGTGATGCCACTTTTACCCCTATTGCTTTCTAAGTTATAATTATAAATAGGGGCTGCAACAATGCCATCAAGCATATGTGAACTGCCTGGAATTTATTCTGTCCCTTTCTATCACAGAATATGCAACTTAAATGCAAAAACAATGAATCTTGATAAATCTTGTTTTCTTGTCGGACGTGTAATATCATCATTCTCTTTTTTCCCCCCACGTTTCCAAAATATCGTTGGTGATTAAATGAAACTATTTGCTTAGAATCAAAAAGTAAAATTCAAGAGCCACAAAACATAATTCTAGTGCTAACTATATATTTTCCAATGATTTTTTCAGCACTTTAATTGTCCACTAGAGAAGATTTACATAGTTTAACTGAGATACAGGCACTGTGATCTGTATTTCTGTGTTTCTTTAAGAAAAGCAGGAGTTTCTTAAAAAAACCCCAAACATGCAAATAAAACTTTCTGACTAGTATTGACAGCAGGCTGTGTTTCATACTGTCTCCCTGACAAATATTTAGATAATGTTGAGGAGACTTATCTTTTATAATTTTACATTCTTTGCATTTAATTAACAGGCCTGACATAAAATTAGAAGGTCATTGACTTGAGCACACATAGCAGTTGTAATGTTAGCTTTTAATTCAATTATGCAAATATCAAAGCGTAGATGGAAAAGTTAATGAAAAACCTCCTCCAAAATTAAATGCATTCCCCAGAGCTCTAAATCTTTTGAATATGGGACTAACCAGGGAAAATCACATCAACATATTTTCTTTTTTGTTGTTGAAGTAGCTTTATAAATGTTGTGAACTTTTAAATGTTTTTAAATAGAATGATAGCTGATATACTAAGTACAGAGAAGTTCCCTGCATTTCTGTTTTCTTGCAAATAATTTTATAGTTATTATTACATTAATCCTTACTGGTGTTGCCATTTTTTGGATATTTGCCAGTGTGGTGCATTCGTCCAGAATTTGTCTATCTAGAAGTTTTTGAAGTTGTTTTTAATAATCAGAATAACTGTCTTCACTAGTAAATGCAGATATATTTTATTACTTTCTCTTAATTTCAGTGATAAAAGACTGTCTTTAACCATGTCAACACTTAGATGATCTTTCAGCCTATTTTCCATATATTTGTCTCACAGGTAATATTTTTTCATAACAGAACGTATTCAGGTAAAATGAAGCTAAATGGCATCTTTTACAGATATTGTAAAACCTGCAAAACACACATAAGAAATAATGCCAATATTTCCTTTTTCAGCTTTATAGTAGTATCACTAACCACAGCATCTCCAGCTGAATTGTCAAAACACCGCATTCTAAACTAAAAATTCTGTACTATGAAAGCCCTTGATCTTGCAAATATTTTGTTTCTTAATATGTAAAATTCATCTAAACCTTTAATACATGAACTTACCTCTGCTTCCCTGAACTTGGAGAGCAAGGCAAATGATCAGAAATATTAATCCAGTTTTCAAATGCATACTGTCTGTTGATCATTCAGTTTTCAAGAGCAGTCATGCAGGAAACAAGAATATTTTGGTCAAGCAGAAGAATTCTGTTTTCTTAGAGAACTGAAATCCCCAAATGCCTTTATTTTTCAGGTGTCTCCAGCCTTGGGCTGCATTGAATTGCACCTAGGCAGAGTGCAACAGGTGCCGGAGCGCACGAGCTGGGCGAGCCCCTCCAACGCCCACACCTCCAGCCTGGAGCTGGAGTGGTAAGACAAGAGTGACGAAGTTTTGAAAAAAAGCAGTGTCTGTTTCTGGAATAATCTGTTTATCTGCTGCTCAGACATAATCCCTCTTACGGTCCAGCTGGAAGAGCTTTCTTCATCTTATTAACCTTCTGGAGCGGCATCTGTCAACCCCAGAAGACTTCAGCAGCACCATGATAAACAAGGGAAGTCTCTTCTAGTTCCCACTGCCTCTGAGCACTGCTCCTTGGGGCATTCTGGAGGCATGGCATGTGGGCACAGGGAGAGAGAAGGGTGCTGTTTCCCAACCAGTGACCACAAGCCCCAGGAACTCCTGAGTTGGCTTTTCCCGAAAGAGCGCACAGCGCTCAGCTCTTCTGCTGCCCGTGCCCTGCAATCCTGTCTCCCCTCCTGTCCCACGAGGCTGCTGCTGCTGCAATATCCCCCTTGGAGCAGTGATGGTGATGTTCTGTGACAGTGCTGAAGTGATGACTCAGCAGTGCTCAGGGTTGGCACACTCTGATGCCAAACTGTGGCTGGGGCAGGGAAAGTGCTGCACAGTGGGAGGAAAAGAGAAAGTGGTGGGAAATGCTGTTTCAGGCACACAGCTCTAACTAGGCCAAAAACTGTCAGTGACTGAATTCACTGCTCCAACAGCTCTGCTCCAGTTTCACAGATAAATATTCTGGTTATGTGTTGCCAAGTATAGGTGTTCCGTACTTACCCTTTTATTTTCAATACCTTTTTTACTGTTGCATTACACCTCAAAATGCTACCAGGTGGGCATTTCTGGTGGTCTCTCACCATTAAAAATTTTTGTCCAAGTGCTCTAACATAAAAAGAATCCAGACTGGCAGCAAGAGTCTGTAAGCACCAGTTACTTAAAGAACAACCTCCATGTGAACCCAATCAGTATTCTATTTTTACTTAGGATTTAAACAATGGCAACCTCCCTCCCTTTCCAAGATTGCCTGATTTTAACTACTCAGACCAGATACCATGCAGACTTGGCTGGGACCAGATAAGCTTTGTCTTTGTTTTAGGGTATAAACTTTCATGTACATTGTTTTATTTGCCCAACAAAATAAATTAAGAATACCTTGCCAGCAGCACAATGCAAAGTGGAGATGATTAGGGTTTCTACTGAATAAAAATGTATTATTATATAAGGATCATTCTTTAGCAGTGCCAATATTTGTCTTTACATGTTTTACATATAATAATGATATTATATAAAGTGTAATCATAGAAGTATTACCTGTGTGAACCAGGTAAGCTTTAGCAAACATTTATATGCATGGTATATTTGAAAGATGAAGCTGCCCCCATATGTTACCTTTTTTTTAGCTACTTCAGCTTTCAATCTGCAACAATTGGAAGCAAAAGGAATTTTTCTCAAGGTGGTGGAGTCTGCCATTTCTGGTGTCATCTGAGAATGTGGAACTAGTGAAAGGCAGATGATTTCCTCAGAGCACTCTGGGTACCAAACTCCATATGGAATTTGGTAGGAATGTGATCCTTTAATTCCATTAGGAATCTAATTTGTCAGACTACTTTTTGAAAATGTGCAATAAAGAGATTTACTTAATTACTCTAGAAACTGGTTAGTGAAGCCTGGGTTAGGAAAGAGAAATCCTATATCAAAGCTTTCCTATAAAAGTGTACAAAAGTGTATTTTTGAGCCATTCACATGTTGGAGAAGGCAGACATTTAATAACACATTCTTATCTTTCAGAGATAAAGGAACAAGAACAATCCTAAAATATGGCACTGTTTTTAGAGTCAAGATATGACTTAAGGAAAAGATTGAGTTCTAGAGGTAAACTATGATTAAAAATTCGTAGGGCAGGAGTTTGCATACTTTGAGATTATGCTTAAATCGTAAATATTTCAAGCTGTTTTCTGCTAAGGCAGTCCCTTCTATGTAGTTCCATTTAATTAAGAAATTTTGTAACTAGCCTTGATAACTGCCACAGGGGAAGTGAACAAGGATGATAAACACTCATTAAAACTAAAGCAATATTATCTAGGGACCACTCCATCTCTAAGTACTGCAGAGTTTAATTATAGGTCACTGTTAATTAATCTAGAAGTGTTTCTTCTAGTTGGTTCCCTGTCAATAATAATTATATATTATTAAAAAGGTGATTTTAAAAATTCCGCTGAAACTCAATAATGCATTGCAAGTATACTACCAAGACATGGGAAGGGCAAAGCTGAATGCCAAAATATCCATTCACCCAGGATAAGTGCCTACAAATGGGTTAAATTCCACTTCTTACTGGTCATCTGAGTGAATTGCTGCACATACCTAGAATAATCACTGATATGCTGCTTAAATACAACTAAATTTGTTTCCTTTGGTTGTAAAAACCTCAAAACCAGACAGTTTAGGCCTTCAAGGACTCCATTCAGAAGACCTGTGTTTTAAATGATTGGTAAGTCTGGGACTAAGGACGTTGCCACAAAAAGATGACCAGAAATTTTTTTGCACAGTGCTGAATTTTAGGTACCTGCCTAGTTATGTAAATCAGGGTGCCAGCCAACTCATGTTAGTGATAAAAGGAAGTCCTATTTTATGCTATCAGCCAGAATTTATACTATCTCTGTTCCACTTCAGGTAATTTCTGTACCCTGAGTAATTTCTCTACTGGTCTAGCCAACAGTTTTCCGTAAAATTTCCACACTGCATTTACCTGAGAGATGTTTCTCACCCTGGGGAAGGGGAGATATAAAATTTTGAAGTAAGTTTTAAATAACCTCAGGCCTTTCTTTGGTATTTGTTATTTCCATAAGAGCCTGATAGATGCTTAGTAACCAACACACATGGGGCACAGCTTCAGGCTTCTGATTAAAATGAGGAAACCTGGATTCTTCTGGCCCCTTCTCTACTCTTGAATTTGACCAAATCAAGGCTTACCTCTCAGCCTTCTGATCAATTTGGCTATAAGGAAATATTACCAAGCCTTGAAATCTTTGGCCTGAAAGACAAGTGACATAAAGGTTGAGAGAATGATTCAATTATTCAGTTTTTCTTGTAAGATGGAAGAAAGAAAATACCCAATTCCATTTTCAGGCATCTATTGCCTACCTTCTTCCTGAGCCTTTATATTTTTGATCTTGGCAGCTTTCTGAAACAAAATAATTTCCAATTTAATGATGATATTAAAAAAATGTTCTTCCTTTAAGAATAAGAAGGAATTTGAGACATTTTTGAACAGAAAAACCATCTGGGAATAGGGTACACAAGCTCTTCCAGCTGCAACAAAATCAGATTCCACAAAATCCGTCAAATGCACTGAAGGCAAGCTGGGAACTGGGTCTCTTTAGCTTTCCTATTCTTTATGTTATTTCTTTATCCATTTACTTGCCATAAACACAGATAAGATAGTAGATTAACTGAGTCTTTGATCTCATCCATGACTGCATTTAGGCACTGTGCTGTAGTCCCTAACTCAGAGTAACTTTCCATTAAACTCAGGCTTACTGCTCAGGCTGAGAGCAAACTCATCTATTTTCTGTGACACCTCTCTCCTCCAAAACCAGGAGCCTGATGTTCTGCTGTCCTGCAGTTGCAGAGGCCATGGTGGAATTCTAGTCCCAACACAAAATTGGAGCAGGTGATGCATGAATGCAGTTCTCCATTGCCTTTCATGGACATAACCCTGGGCTACTTCTGCAATCAAAAAATATCTCCAGGTTTCTCTGGGGCCTTCAAGAATCTTTTCTCTTATGCTGTTGCTATCACAGTTGTGAAGTCCTAGAACAGGAAAAGTATTGTATGCATACATTTATATGTCTCAGGGCTGCTTGATCCCATTACCTCTGCTTTCTTCTGAAACTTTTTTAGACTGTACATTCCTAAAAGGATTAATGTACTTAGATGCTGTTCAGTGTGACAAAGGAGATAAAGGTAAGAAAAAAGCATGATAGTAATTGAGCAATTCAGCATAATTATGAGGAAAATCCCTCAGCCTGCTTTAGGATGATCACTGATAAACAAATGATGCTCATGTTGATAGTGATATGACTTTGGTATTTTCTAACATCTAAATGGAACTAAAATTATTTTTTCCCCCAAGTAAGCAGCAAAACAGCAAGCTGATCACTGCTTCCAGTCAATGGAGATAAAGACTACAGTCCATCTGCTCAGAGATTATCATTCACTTGCATACCAACACACAACCTTCTGTTACTCGTGGGGCTGCCTTAAGCTTCTACCCTAGGGAGTCATAAGGAGCTGAAACATGTTTCTTCCTATGCCTGGCATGTTGCTTTTCTCTTGATGCTGGGAAAGGACCTTTCTAGATTTGGCTGGCAGATAAGTGATAGATTTACTGTTCACAAAAATATCCTCAGCAGGGTAGCAACTTCAGTTGAACATTGTAGTTATCATCTTTAAAAAATGAAGCTATCAAATACATCTCTCTACATGAAGAAAGCCTGCAGAGATGGGATCTTTTGCCATATTTTTTTCTCTAAAGAGAATAAAAAAGCTGGTAGCTCAGTTGCTTTTAATGGTAATAGGAGATGTTTAGCAGTGAAAGAGAAGGCAAGAAGGGAGATTGTCTAAAGCACTACTAGCTTAGTTTTTTCTCTTTGAGTGTAAAGTAATAGTTACTCTTTCTTGCTTAGCCTACCTTCTTTCATAGTTTCTAGCTATTCCTTGTCATCCACAGTGTCTACATTTGTTTATCAGGGCTTTGCTTTCTACATTTACCGTGTGAGAGTGAAGCATGAAATTACTGGATTTCCTGTGAACAAGACTGATCTGGTAGGAGTTTCTGGAAAGGTCTTGCAAAAAACCCTCATGTGTGCTCCAGGGTTGTATGCCACTGAAGTTGTGGTTAGAGGGAGAGAAATTAGAAACCTACCCAGAGAGATAAAAATGTATGGAAATTTATATTTATTTTGGAAACAGTATATATTTTTTACCTAAGATTTTCTTACTCTTCTTTTTCAGGAGGGGATGGGTGTTGTTGTTTTCTGAAAGGGGCAGATGACAGCCAGCAGGACTCTTAAAGACCTGACCTGAAACTTCCTGATCTATATGTGTGATGATAACTGTCATTAACAAAGTTAGTGGCTGTCATAATTCACAGTCCAGCAGAAGTAAATAGAAAACTTTAATTCCAATATTTAATTTCAAAATGTTATTTTCAATATTTAAATATAGGAAAATAGGAAATTGTGTGGAGGTTGCCTTTAATTCGGCCAGGCAAGGCTTGGAGAATTTTTAAATAATTTAAGCACTACTAATATGCATATTGTTGTTTCTACTTCAGTTGCTTTCAGTAATCTACTCTGTTTGAACTCAGAGAAACGCTGTGAAAAACCTCTTCTGACAAAGTTGCTTCAGGAGGCAGGTTGTCTGTCAGCTGTACAAGTATTGACCTCTCATCTGACAAGATTTTTTTTATGCTTTTGATGGAATCCTATCTCTGTGTGTCCAACAGTGTCATGCTTATCACTGTGTACATAATGGATTCTGTGTATGTGCAGAAGCTGGTTTTCCCAGTACTGTTGCTGCTGGTTCCTTCCATGGAATCTCACAAAATAAGTTTTGATGTTGTTGTTGCCACCAGCAAACTCCCTCATGCTTTATCTATTATAACATTGCCAGTGTGACACTGCCATTACTAATATCATGTTTTGTTCCTTATATCCCATATTACCCTATCTTGCACTGCTAAATTATTATTATTATTATTATTAATAATAATAATTAATAATAATAATAATAATAATAATAATAATAATAATAATAATAATAATTATTATTATTATTATTATTATTATTATTATTTCTTCTGAAGGGCTCTGAGCCCCCCAACAAGGCTTTATCTGAATCTTGTAGCTGCATTTTTGGAAATGTATCTGATGCAAAATAAAGGTATAGAAACATTTTCTTTCTTTAAAACCATGCTATAGCTCTTGGTTTTATTGCTCTGTAGTTCTTTCTCATTTTGATGTTTGGTATTGAAAAGCTGTAAGGGAAATATCAATTAGATGAGTTCTCGGTGTCCTTTCCAAAACAACAAAAAAAAATTGATTATTTTTGGCTATTTTATGTGTGGATGGGTGAATTTTAATTGTCTCCAAAAGGAGTTACTGTAAAGTTGTTCTCATACTTAAAAATTGCATCTTCACTTTCATTAAGCAGCTTGAGAAGTTGTCATGTATAATTTAATAAGGTTGTGACCTTGTTTTTCTATGAAGATGTCAATTACATCTCACTTCCAGTTTTTTCCCCCATCCTTGCAGATTTGTGTATCTGGAAGTGTTTGCAGTTTCAGTGTGCTATTCTACAAGGCCAAATGTATTATACATGTATTACTCTGCATGCTGAATACAGCTGGGATTGTTCAGCTTTCAGAAGAGATGACTCAGGGGGGAACTCAACAACATTTAAAAATACCTGATGAGAGGGAGGAAGGAGGCAGGACCAGGCTCCTCAGTGCTGCCAAGCAAAAGGGTATGAGGCAATGGTTGCAAACTGAAATATAAAAAATTCTGTTCAAACAGACTTTTTAAAATATAAGAATGATTGAACACTGGGACAGGGGTCTCCAGAGAGGTTATAAGGTCTACATTCTTGGAGATAAGCAGAACCCAACCCTGTTCTAGCTGACCCTGCTCTTCCTGGGGGCTGGACAATGAGATCAGCATGGGCCCCTTGCTCACTCAGCCATTCCATGACACTCTCACAGTCAGCAGCACTTCAGATTACTGCAGGCCCTCTATAAGGCACATTCAGCTCCAAACACTATTTTGAAAGTGTTTCTGTGATGTGGCAAATATATTCACACACAAAAATTTACACACAGAGCAGGAAAAATTATTACATGTACAATTAGGAGTCTAGGAAGCTGAATTATACTTCAAAGAAGGAAAAGTTTATTCTGAATAAAAAGAAAAAATTATAGAATCTGTTCATGTCTGGAACAGAAATCTGTGATGATCTGTGGATTGTTAGAAATGGTGTTAATGTTAATAACCTGTTCAGATTTTTATTTTTTATCATCATTCTTTCTGTGATTCCTAGAATAGGCTTCAAAATTTCAAACAATATTGTGCACACAAATTCTCAATTAAAGATAACCCTTCCCCAGGAAGAATGCAAGAATTGATCAAAGTAATAGGATGGGAATTCAAAAATATTTTTGCAATGTAGGATCAGTTCTGGTTAAGCTACTTCCAGTGTAAAACCTGCATCCTGAGATGCACTGATGGGACATATGGTTGGCTGGAAGGGAGAAGCTGAAAAGAAAATCAGTTGTACACAAATCCCATTTTCTTTCCCTTTCAGTCCAGAATAAACCTTAAATTCTCAGTCTTTGATTGATATTTTGTATTCATTTTTAAAAATCACATTTTCCAACCAATTATTTGTTCAAGTAACTTTTTTTTTTTATTCTTTCCCCTGGTCACCATCTGGCCTCTCGTCTGGTCTCTTTTCCCTGTGTTGCCATCTGCTTTCTCTGCTTTCTGACCTTCCTATTTCATTCCATCTCCTAACTTCATTTTGCTTCCTTCTGCAGTTTTCTCATCTCCTCTGTGTCTCAGCCTGAAGTTGCTTTTCAGCCCACTCTGGTACATTATTTTGAAAGATGAGTGGAGTGAAGGACTCTTGTGTTTATTAGCTACCCCTGGTAGATAACTGCAAGGTAAAAAGTGAGAAACTACTTCTTTTATCTTATACAACACCACCATCCGCTGGCAGTTCCTCCATCTTTCCCTCTGCATTTCACTGGTGGCTACAGCTATATACAAGTAGCTCCTGTCTTCAGAATTTACCAGAAAATTACAATTTAGATAATAGCTTACATTTTACAGGAAAAAGTAAGCAACTGTGGTGTACCTTCCTTCTACCTCCCAGCAGATTGTGTAAATACAATCACATCTGTGAAGGCTTATTTAGCTCCTTTTCAGAATCTTTTTAATTTCAATTTCTCTTTCTTCATTGCTACCTTCAGGTTCCCAGAGTGGCCCCAGTTTCTTCATGCCTCAATGCAATGAGGGCTGTCCCTGGAGGATGCAGCCTTCAGAAACAGGCTCTGCTGTCAGCTGAGCTTGATGCTGTTTAATGCTGATGGAAGAGGATGGGTTATGTGGGTTCCTCTCACCTTACCCCTGAGATAACTGAGCAGTGAACTGGCATTCCTCATCATTCTGGTCTGAGACAGCAGAGAATAGGCTCCCTCTGGGATCCAGCAGCTTTTTGCATCACACTGATGATCAGCCACACAAATGGCTTTGGAGGAGGCAGCTCAAGGCTGATTCTGGCACAGAAGAAGTTAAACCCAAGTTTTCTGTATAGCCTCATACCTGTGTGAGACACAGTGGCTGTGTGTCCTTATTACCAGTTCAGGGCTGCCTCTGTGCTATGCACTGGTTAGAGGCCAGACAGGGCAGTGCCTCTGTCCCCATACAGTTCACACATGGACATCTGACTGCTTTTTGCAGCTCCAGTTAGGAACAGCCACCTTCTGCAGCCCCCTGGGCTTCATTTCTTACTGACTCTCTGTGTGCCTCTCCTCCCTCCCTCTGGCCATCTTTAATATCTATCCCCTGTCCTCTGTCTTTTTGTCAAGTAATCCCTTACTAATTAAACTCTGCCCAAAGGACAAGTAAACAAAAGTAGGTGAGCTGACATGAAATTTGCCAGCTCTTACTCCTCTTGCTCTGCTTGTGTGCTTAATCCTCTCTCCAGCTTTTATCTGCCTGTCTGTTTAGATAAGAAGCTGTTGTGGAATAGGAATGTTGTGTGTGTATTCTACAAGCCCCACTTTCATAAGCACACTGGTAACAAATAAATGCTACTGTCACACTTTATTTGAAGGTCATCAGAGGCTGTCTTGAGGGTGCCATGTCTCGAAGGTGTTAGTGGCAGCTCTTTTACTGCTGTCTGATGTCTGTTTGCCATTCTGCTTCTGCAAAAAGGTATTTTTTGTGAAACTACTCACATTCTCATCAGGCTGGAACCTTTGTTTGGGCTCAGATGCTTTCCTGGGTGCTAGAGTCCATGGAAATGTTCCAGGGGAATTTTCTAGTCCAGCACTTTAAAACAAACAGGTCTCTTCACCCTATCTTCACATGCGGGGACTCAGCATTAGCTTCAACTTATCCCTTCAAACAGCTTGAATAGCTTGGGATGAAAGAAAAAGAACAGTGTCTTTGGAGCATGTCACTGCCCTGTGTCTCCTTCATTTACCACAGATGCCTCTGTTTTCTGTTTGAATATGCATTTTGAGAACTTCTGTAACTTGTGTAGCAGTTCCAAAAGTCCATCTGTGTTTATGTGCAGCTCGTGTTGAAGCTGTAGCAGCACACACTCAGCACTGCTCAGAAAAGAGAGATGAGAGAAAAAAAAAAAAAGCAAAGCTCCATATTAACTTTTTAGCAGTGACTTAATTAACTGATTTAAAACAATCATGGTCATCTTTATTTAATGCACAGAACACATGGAATCCCAGGTTGGCATCTCTGGAAGCCCATGCAGGATTTTAGAAATTGTCTTGCCCAAGGGTCTCCACATGAGCAAGTGTGATCATGACATGTGAAGAAGTTCTTGCTATCCTGGGACCTGAGTTTTCTCTGAAAATTATTTGTGGGGTCTACATGAGATGAATGTGCTCAAATACCTTTGAGGCATTCATCAGTCAAATAGTCTTGCTTTGTAAGAATTCTTTTGTCTTTATCCTAGAAAAGTGATAAGCATATTATTGTCTAAACTTACAAGAGAAAGTGAAAACAACATTCTATCCTGCCTTGCCTGTCAAATCCATATTATTCCCTTTTTTCTTTCCATATTTTTTCCCCACTTTTTTCCCCATTTCCTCTTTTTCATACATGAAAAACATGTCTGTATATCTTAGTGTTGGACTTGACTCTCTGTTCTTGGCTGGAAAGAATTTACTATTTTGGGAAATCCAACACCTTAGGAACAATCCAAGAGAATACTTCACTAAGCTAACGTTCCTGAACTGGTATTGTTCTGTCTTAGTAGTAATGCAAACTAGACAGCTGATTTTAAAAGAGAACAGTACTTATTAAGCAACTTTTTTATTGGTTTTGTGTACTAAGGGCTTTCCTGAATATGCTTGTGGATGATCTCTGGATGATCCCAGTTCCAGGTCAGGGTTTCAGGTCAGATATGTAAGGCAGGGTGCAGTACAAATTGTTGCTATTCAGACTTTCTAACTGGCAAGAGGGGCAGTTTCCCATGCTGGTATTTCCAGGACTGTAGTTTCAGGTTTTGTGCTCTCTGCACATCTTTGGATTCAGACATGTGCCACAGCTACTCTGCCAACAAAAATGGGGACATTTTTTATGCCAGAGAAAGGATTTAAGGGTGAGATGCTCACTTTCACAGAAAGTATGACACTGTTGGTATATGAAGACATCAGTGGCCACTTTTGAGAAAAATTGCATATTTTTTTTTAAACTCTGTGCTATAAGGTATAACATATCTGTTAATAAAATTTCCAAACAAGTTGAGACTCAAGAAGGTCAGAGAAGAGAAGTTAATTTACATAGATTACAAAAATGAGTTCTTGGGGCTATGGAAATTATTAGAAAAAATCACACTCTGATTAGCAACAATCCCTCATGATGGTCAGATTTTTGCCAGAAGCACGATATAAAATATAAAAGCAAGTGTAAAAACCCCAACAAACCTACAAAATAAAAAGAAGTTGGAATGCAGATATTGTGATGAAATAAAATGGATCATAAGGAAGAAGAAGAAACAGAAGAAATAGGAGGTCGAGTAGTAGCAAACACTTAATAGCAACAATGAGAAAAATAGAAAAGATAGAAAGCAATGGAACTTAATGCTATAAATAGCACTCAGGCAACAGATGTAATTTTTATTTAAAAATATCCTAGAACTTTGCAAAGAGTAATGCAGAGATGGACTGAGTTCCAGTCTTAAATATACTTTACAAATCCATGAATAGGACCACTGCCAGTATTCCTATGTCAGCTGTGAAATCTGCTACAATATGACAGTCTGATCAAATTTTTATCATATATGATAGCCTCTTATCAGTATTCAATTTTCTAATGCAGTAACAAAGTCTTATCACATATGTGACAAGATTCCTGATAATGAAAGTAAGATATATAAATACCATGGTAAAAAATATCAAATGCATTAGAATTGTCCCACCAAGACTTTTGACACTGATTTCCTGATGTACCTTGGAAACAGTGCTTACCCAGCAAATTTCACAGCAAAACAAATAAATAAGCAAAACTGTTGAATGAAAACATTTCACTGCTGGATTTGTGGAAGCTGTATTAGAGCCACATGTGCTGCATACTTTATGGGAGCAGATTGGATAAAAATAGAATTCACTGTGAGGAAGAATGCTGATTGCATACACCTAGACCTAGGTATAAGTGATTTACCTGACAAATAACACTTTTATGTAAGACAATGTATTGTCTCTCACCATGAGGATGATTGAGAAGCATAAAGCAAAGATACAGAGCTCCTTATTCAATATTCTAGAGCCTAGCAAAAAGTACAGAAATGTTTCTGTAATGTATCATCATTACCTCAAAATTGGGTCTTTATTCACAATGGAGGAGAAATGTTTTCAAATTATATTTTGCTTTTCTGCAGGATAGCAGTTAATGGCACATAAATTTAAATTGCTATTAATTATGTTACATGCTTAATTTTATTGCATTCATTAAATTATATTACTTTCCACAAAGAACAGCGTGCTGTAGAATAGTTGTCAGTTTAAGTGTTTTGTAAAACTAACTGAAAAGTCCCACATGGGACTTAGTAATTTTCTTCTATAGAACTCAGACATGAGTGCAGACAGTTCTTCTGAAAACTTGCAGAGACTGAAGACAGAGCTTCTGCTGCAAGGAAAGAAAGCTTCTGCTTCCAGAAAATTGCACAGATCCAGCAAGAGCAGATAAGTATCTTATATTTGCATTACTGAGACTTCTTGTAACCATCTTAGTAGACTGGATTTGTGCTTTTTTAGTGAAAGTGCATTGCCTTTCAGCTCTTAAATTAGCTTTATTCTAATTCCCATTAACACACAACAGATGGAGAGCTATAATCTGAAGGGTCCTGTAACTAAGTCTGCCAAGTGTACTTGTGTACAAAGGACTTGATTCCATCATGGTTTTGGCTTGATTTCTACAAAATTATATATAATTGACTTAAAGTACATGATCAGCTTCATAAAATCTAGTGAATCAATTTTTGTGCAGAGTGTAGTTTACATTCATGTGTTTGTCTGACTGAAGCCCTGGGTACTTTCCTTATTTATGTTCAGAGTTTTCCACTTCAATACACATATCAGATTTTTTAGATTGTCAGCTCTGATTTACAGAGGTAGAAACCTTAGAATGATAAATAAGTGGCAAAGACAGAGTAGAAATAGGATGCTAAGACAAAATAGCAATTTGTTTTGGATTCATGATTTGTATATTTTCTGGACTGTGACTGGATTGTAAAGGTAAGTTGTAGTTTCAGAGACATTTTAAATTTTTTTACATGAGAATCCAAATGCATCTGACCTTTACAAAAGTTGGTGCAAATTTGGAATGAACCAGAAGTTTCTCAGAACCTCTTTTATAATATATAGTTTACCTATGCCATATTATACAGAATATAAAAATAGTGAAAAGAGCAGCAAGTAAAAGGTTCACTAAAAATCTTTTTGCCATTGGAAAGCAATTAGAATAGCTTCTACAGTTCTTATTTTTTTTTACATTTACAGAGATTTCTTTACAGAAAAAAACATTTAATATCAGGGAATTCTTATGCTTCTGCATATATTTCTACTTCATAATATAAAAGAACTTTGTGAAATTAAATGACAGCTACTGAAGGACTAGGGAATATAACAATATTGTAAAGCATTCATTCAGTTTGCCACTTGATAGAGAAGTAAAACACCTTTTCTCCCCAGTTTTTGTGAGACTTATTTCACATCCACTAATACAGAGTGGATACTTCAATACTGGTGGTCAATTCTGAAAATTCCTTTTCGTTGAGTGCATTCCTTCTGCTGACAGAACAGATGATATCAGCTCTTTTGATGTAATGAAATGGGCCTGTTCTACTTTAACTGTGAGTTGGTGCTCCTGTTGAAGTTATTTACAGTCCCAAGGGAACCAGTGTGTAGTTTTTTTTTAGACCAGAGTTTGTATTTTAAGATTTGTTTCTTATTTTTGTAAGGCTTAACTAATTTGTAGTTAAATTTGAGAGGGGATTGGTTATAAAATTGCTGAGTCCAGAAATCCCATCTAATGAGAAACCACAGCTTATGAGAAAATCAACAGGCTTTCACCCTCACAGAATCTACTTATGAGAAAACCAAAGGGTTTTCTTCCCCACAGAAATTACTTCATAATTCTGGAGACTGCATATTGCAAAAGGAAAATGAGTAGAGGGCAGATGCCAGAGCTGTACAGAGGCACAGACTCAGTGGAGAGGGAAAGTACCAATATGTTTATGGCACATGAACAAGTCAATTGCATCTTTAGCTTCATTGATAAAGCTATTAGTGTAAACTGGACAAACTGCAGGAGCTGACAGTCAACAGCATCTTGTCCTACTGAATGGAAGGAATGATGCTATTTAACTGGGATTAGCTAGCTGATATTTCTGGATATGTAAACACCTGGATTACATCTTCAAAATGGTAAACAACAGGCCTTCTTAAAGAGGAGACCTGTTAACAAGGATAGTATCAGGCATAAACACAGCAAGCAGACTTCCCAGAACTGACCTAGTTCAGCTTTGTGTTGTTTACCAGGGACTGCACCTCCTGCAGAATCCTGCCAAGGGTGCAGGGACATCTAATGACCGAATCAGAGACTGCAGCTAAAGACACTCAGGGCACCTGAGACATGACAAGTGTACACAGGAGAGGCTGGGGTGGGTGCAGGCAATGCAGAAAATTGCCTGACATGCATGCAAATATCGCCTTATAAAATACAAAGAAAATTATTATCTGAATGGGAATGCTGACTGAGGCTTTAATTGAAATTATCCAGACCAATATAACATTAAAGCTAATTGAAACTGGCTGAAACCAGCCAGCTCCCACCTCCTGTATTTTTGCAATTAAACGTTGTGTAGCTTTAAAGTGACAGGATGCACCTATTTGTAAAAAGTCAGAGTACTGCTCATATAGGAAAATCATCTCAGCAGTCTACTTAAGGCATAAGGACTTGGGGAAGTGTAATTAGACTAGTATTCTGGGAATTTAGAAAGCTGGGCTGAGTTCTGTGCTCATCTACAGGCAAGTGCATGACCTTCAGCAGAGTCCTTGGGTCAGATGGCCAAGGCTGCAGTGAGGGGGAGTTAGAGGCTTAAAAGCCTTTGATGATCTGGAGCTTTGTTGATCAGTCTAGCTCATTGCCATAAAACTTTCCTCTCTCAAGGCAGTACTGGGAGGACAAATGTGTTTAAACTGTGCTTTTATGGTTGTAAAAGAAGGACCAAAAAGAGTTCAAAACTGGAAGGTTGTTCATGTGCACAGTTGCTGACCACACAAAAGGTGCATGCCAGTGCTGGATTGAGTCACAATGGTATAGATTTTCTTTCTTGCAAGGGAGAAGTAGTTTTCTTTCTTTTTTTTCTCCTTTTTTTAAAAAAATTATTATTATTTTTTTTTTTTTTTTTTTTTTTTTTTTTTTTTGGGGTGTTTTTGGTTTGGTTTTTTTCCCCTTAGGTATCAGACAAGACAACTTCAAGTCTTAGTTAATGATCTGAATAAAAACACCAGCAAAGGGATGTTTAGTTCTGTTTTCATCATGAGATGACTCTACAGTGAATGTGAATTGTTATTAAAAATTTCATGGTACCCTGATGTTATTAAGACTGACTGTCACTACTTGCTTAGCTTCAATATTTTTCTAGGATTTATAAAACTCCTACTTTCCACAAAAATAATAATAAAAGGGGAATCCATGACAGATTTCTTCTGTGCTAGAAATGTCAGTGAGCTCTGGAGACATCTCTTATTGTACAGGCCTCTCTGCTGCTTTTCAGTCATTGATGTTTCACCATACATTTTTTTTCTCTTAATAAAATCTATTTGAAAGTTTCACTCCTGAGGAACAAAAGCAAATTTCTACCTTTGAACAGTCTCTCTGTATCTTTCTCTTATTAAGTGGATTTTCAGGAATCATCTTTATCATATTTTCAGCAGTTCCTGAAGCATAAGTGATAACTTATTTGTAGAAAAGATAAGGACTGTTTTAAGTTTGTTTACATAAGACTAGAATAAGGATCTCACTTTTGGATTCAAAGAGATTGTTTGAATTTACCTGCACTGATCCAATTTGTGCTTTTTATAAAAAGATCATCCCTCAAAAATTATTAGAATCTTGCAAACACAGATCTGTAGATACAGGCAGGAGAAAAAATATTGAAAGTGTATTTATGCCCTAACTCATAACAATTGGTTTGCTTACATTGTTAATTTTTAAAACACGAGAAAGATTAAAAAAAAAAAAAGAACTAGGAAATTATTCAGAAATTTAATAATAATTTTTTTTCTGCAATTAGAGGCTGAATTGATGGCAGCAATGGTGTGCTCCTTTCCTGATTAAAATTTTAAAATGCTTAGTTCTACACAGTGGTAAATGTGTTCAGTCTCTTTGGCATCAAAGGAGTCATATCATCTTTCATTATAAGAGAATTTGTCCCAAAGTATTTACATAAAATACATATAAATGTATTGTCCACTGTAAAGCATTATTACTCACACCTGTTCTGTTTGTATATGATTCTAGAAATAACCTTTAGCAATCTCTAAAGGAATTTCTAAGATGGCAAACACAATCCATGGCTGATGTATGCAATGTCATTGGATTAGTAAAAATAAGTGGAACTCCTCCTATCCCTCACTGGGGTCTGAATAAAGAGCCACAAAGAGTCAAAGACCTCCTCATCTCTGTGGGTACCTCAGTGAAAGCTAAGACAAGAGTAGAGAATACCCCAAACAGAAAATAAATGATCCTGAACTTAAGCAAAGTTTTAATGTAGCTTAACAGGAATATTTGATGGAATATTGTGCCTGATTCTATCACCTTTCCTACAAAACATTTTTTTTATAATTTTAGCTAGAAATTTTCCTGGTTTGGGCAAAATAATCTATTGTAACAATGATTTTTTTAGGCTGAATTTATAGATGCCTGTATCTAGACACCCCTAATTGGAGGCTGATATAATAGGTGCAGAACATTTTTATTGCAGTGGGCATTGACAATGGATCAGGCTAAATATTTTTCCTGATTTGTCTGTCTTATTACTGTGTGCAGTGGCAATTTTTTAGGGGAAAAGTAGAAAAAAACAGAGAAAAAAATAGTAGTAGTAATAGCAATAGCAACAGTAGTCATTTTAGTAGTAGTAATTGTTTTGGCAAAATTTTCTGAACTTCCTAAATTATGTTTATGGGCTTTTTTGTTCTGTTTATTTTTTCCTTTTTTTGCTTGTTTGTTTTTTGTTTTGGTTTTGGTTTGTTTTTGTGGGTTTGTTTTTCACAAACAAATAGCCAAGGGTATTTTCACAGTTAAGCAAAAGATTCAGGTTGACAGTGCCTCTGCTAGCCCTGTGAGCTCCTGAATCACCAGGTGGGGGCCAGACAGATAATTCTGGGTCATTTCAGGTCTGAGACCTCAACCTCTGGTGTGGCAGAAGCATTCTGGACACTGTGTGAAGCCTTGCTGAAGTCAAATACATTCAGTGGATTCCATTGGTGTCGTTGTTGCTACTTTTAAGTGACTCTCCTGGAGTCTCCCTGGAGAACTTGGAGGTCTCAGCCAAGGTCTGGCTCACTGCCCTTCCTCAAGGGAGCACCAAGAGTGCCATCTCCTTCCCACTAGTTATCTTGTAGGTTGGTCTGTGGGCTAATTACCTCTCCTGAAAATATCTGGGAAATAAATGCCTCAGTTCCATCTGTTTTTCTGGGGATTAGCATCGATTTAATTAAATTTGTTTGCATTTCTAGCATTTCACAGGCCACATCTAGAGGGGAATTAAGACTTTGCTGCACTCTGGCTTCACTTGAGTTTCTCACAGAGATGTAATACTCTGGAGCTGTATTTCATCTGAATCATGATAAATTACTGGTTTTGCAATCCACTGTAGCAGGGGAGTAGCTCTGGAAGCACTAAGGCTTTGAAGAAGTGCTTAGACACTGGTCCAGCTGGATTGTTTGGTTTCCTGTTAAAGAAGGATTTAATCTGAACTGTTGGAATGTTTAAACAATAATATGACTTGGAAGTGATTTATCTGAGTATGTTATGGTAAACCTCTAATCTGTTACATCTATAAAAAGTCTGCATATTTTTATTGTAATCAGAAGTTCTCAATAACATATACATAGTCTATATAAATACATTAGCTACTATTTTCATGCCACTGAAGGAAAATTCTTTAGGCAAATGCTTCTATTCTAGCATGGGTAGGTGTGATTTCAATAATTTTTTGAGATTGTTTCAAGCCCTTGAAAAGTTTTCAGCTTCAGGGTGTTTATTTTCTTGCATTATATATTTCTTAGACATTCAAAGTAAATGAAGCATTTACACATTCTGGAAAAACTGAGAGTTGGGTGAAACACTTACCCATATTTTGTGGCTACTGATCTGCATTTTATAAAATCTTTTTGATAATTTTACAGCTAATGTTCTATAAGTAAAATTTATTTATACAGTTGTGTATGGAAAGTGTAGTTTTTGTTATTGTAATCACCTTGTTTAACCAAGAAAGTAATTTCTAACTCACTGTGATAAGTAAAAGAAACACAATTAAAAATTTCCTTTTAATTTGAAAGATAACATTATGTTGGGGCTTCATGTGAGATCTCTATGTTGTGGAAGAAGAAATTTGTCAACTCTGGTACATGTTTGTCTTAAGTCTTTCTTATTTTCTTCTGAGGGCTGACACTTTAAAATCTCAGAAATGTAACAGAGCACTGAAATAGCACTGTTTAGCATTTGTTATGTTTGGGTGTTGTGAAAGACTGAGGTGATGAGGCATTTCTCTATGTTGTAGCAAGGACTGCTTCTATGACATTCCAGATTGGCTGAGGTGATGATTTGGAAATTATTGTCCTTTTTCTGAACTGAAGTTGATGAAGTAAATGGAAGGGACATAGAAACTGTGAGCCATAAATGTGATAAAATTTCAGCAGTATGCAATTGCCTCTGAAAAAGAAATAGCTTAACCTGATGCCTACTTATTTTGGGCCATGTTTGAAGTTGATTGCAGGTTTGCAGTTTTGGATGGCATACAAATTATCTTTAAACACACAGAGACACACCTTAGCACTTAATACATGAACTGGGAAAATGAATGATAGGCTGTAGAACTAAATTCTACTGTCCAATGTTTTTTCAGACATATGAGGTGTGTTTCTGAATGCTGACTCACACCTCTCAAAATTTGCTTTAAATAACTAGCTTTTGTAGGCCTGTCAGCTGGCATTTTAAAGTGATGTCACTTGCAGTGCAAAACCAATTAAAGGTTTTCTTATGAAAGAAGGAAAATTTAGATATTTTATAAAAAGATTCCTTTGACTGATATTGGAAAACCTTTATATTGCAGGTCATATATAAGACCAGCATCAAAAAAACTGCCTCTGTGCTTTCTTTTCCTAGGGCTGTACAAGTCCATTTCTCTCAGTCATTTTTCATTGCATCTTGTGCTCTGGCCCTTGACCACCCTGGTGACTCTCACTGGACTTTCTCCATTGTGCTGTTTTCCTTGTGCCCTGGGAGCCCATAACAGGACACAGGATGCTGCATGTGGTCACACAAGCACTCCACACAAGCAGAAATTACAGGGGAGTGAGTACATCAGCCAGGTGGTGAACAGCCCCTGCACATCCCACTTTTCACCCCATGGTGCTGAAAGACTTAATCAGCATCCAGCCTAGTAACTACACCAGTAGCTACATCAATCCCTAGAAGTAACTACAGTAACTACATCAATCCCCAGAAGTTTTGGAGAACATTCTTAACTTTAGTAATTATTTTTTCCCTTTCTCTTCGCCAGCAGAAAAAGCCAAGTCACTTTCTAGTGAAAGGCCTTTTCTAAAGTCAGCATCACAAAGTGATAGTGGAAAAGTGCTTTGCTATGGCCTGCACCTAACCACTGCCTAAGGAAGATAAAACTGTAAAAGAGTTCTGCAAATTTTCTAACTTCAGAATAACCATCTTGTTTAGTGGTGGTGCTTGCATTTTTTATACAAGGATTAATTTTATGGCTTCCTCTTCATAGAATAAGCCTAAGTTTTTATTTTATACTTGTTTATCCCTATTGCTTTCATTTTCTAGTTAGGAATAGCTTTCATTTCTCTCAGTAATGTCAAATTTGTATTTTATGCCTTTTGATTGAACCTTGCTATGGCCATCTTTTCAAAGCCATCAGAGAAACTATTTGGTGAGGAATTAGTTCTGGGATGTGGCTAAAGAAAGAAAGAAAGAAGATAAACTGTGTCTTCCAATTTTTTCAGTTCTAGAACAAAAACATAGAATTCCTACTTTTCATTAGGACTCATGTTTTATTATTAAGTAATAAATTAATCTGTGTTAGATGTGAAGGAATGATTTTCAAATGTTATTTAATGACACAACTATAAAATATATTTGACTTTGCAGAAGTCAAGAAGACATTCATATTGACATTTTGTGTGTTAAAATGACAGAAGCCACATTTCAGGTATTTGCATAATCATGGAAGCTCATTCAAAAAGAATAATACACTTATTGATCACTTAATAACAACCTGAGAATTAACAAAATCCCAGTGTTGTCCTCTCAAGATGGTAAAAGCATAGTTTTATTTCTCTCCAACAGTTATTTTATGCAAAGATATTTAAAAATGTTAAGAGGGGAGGAGGTCCTCAGAGTTTCTTATTCTGGCATTTATTTTCAAGTCCTTGCACTCAGAATTACTCACAAATTGTGAGCTCTAGATAATAAGGATCAACCTGGAGGACTTTCTGCCTTTCATGTGTAAACTGCTCTGTGTCAGGGTTTACAGCAGAAGCAGTGTTGCTATTATCTTCTAGATATAAATGCATTCTGAATTTAAATGGACCTGCTTGAAAGTAATAGGAGTTCAACATGGCATTTAATACAACATTGTTTGGAAGCTTTCTGTTGAATATGTTTGACTTTGTCCAGAAGACACAGAGGCACATACCCCTCTCATTTCATAAAAAAAAAGACATCATTTCATGTAGATCACTGGCTTGCTTTTGAAGTTTTGTTCAATTTGTTAATCTGTGAAGATATTTTTAACAGTTAATTTACACATTTGTATTGAAGGTCAATGCTATTGAGGATTTACTGCCCCCCCTTCTTTCTTTTGGTGAATTTATACATTAAGGTACTCTCACTTCAATAAAAAGCTGTCAGGAAAAGAAATTCAGTTTTTGTTGTGTTCCACTTGTGTTTGTTGAAGAAATGTGTATTTGAATGAGGGATCTTTCCTCCTAGATACAACTTAATACAACCTGTCCTTTTGCTGTTGCTTGAAAGGCAGATTCTTATGTTTGTAATATTACACCCTTCTACTAGGAAAGAATGTATTTTCTGAAATAACCTTGGATTGGCTAGGGACAGGATTAGTTAGAAAAAGATGCTGACTGAAAAATAAGGAAACACAAAAGCCTTATTCTGAAATTAATAGTTAAAACAAGAACCATGAAAATCACAAGTGAGTTTCTACAACTTGGGGGTAGGGAAAGAAGTGAATTTCTGTGTCTTTTATTTCATTGTGAAGGTATTTCTCTGTCTTAAAATATGTTATTTGCACACTTTATGTGTGAAATTCATACTTAAGACCAATTGTGGTGAGGGCTAGAATAAGGAAAATTGTTGCTTAGAAAAATGGATGAAACATCAATTTTGCTGTTTTGGGTTTGTTGTAACCATCTGCAGGGGCTGAGTGAAGCTCTGCTCACCTCAGACATAAAAGAAAGGGAACAATGAGGGAAAAAGAAATAGTCAGATCTACAGGATTGTTGCTATGAGAAAACACTAAAACATGGTGATCTCACAGCCTGGAAAAATAAAACCTTTCATGTAAGTGGGAAGAGATATCCAGTGAAACCTTCAGACACCATGCTCAAAAGAAACAGAAAGAAGAGCTGCTATTCAAGCTTAAACTTTGGTTATTTACTGCATGGGGATGCTGTGCAGACCAAATACTCCACAGGCTTTAATAACAGATGAATTTATGGAGTAACTGTAAAATCTGATCATCTATCTAAAACTTCAGTCAGAAGCAGCCCCTCAACATGCTCTTTCCAGGAGGCTGGAGAATCCTCTAGGGAAAGGATCAATCTTTAGTCACCTATTCTTTTCTTAAGTGTAGTCACTGTCCCATGGGCAGATAGAGCATGTTGGGCTAAGGAGCCTTCCTCAATTCTGTATCCAAACGTGGTTTTTACCCAGCCAGCAATCTGTGTGGCTTTTCTGCCTGGCAGGATTGCTCCATACAGCTGCTTCTTCAAAGACTTCACTGCACTAAACACAAAGCTGAGCTTAAATATTGGTGGAAAGACAAAAGATCCAGAACTAGTTACAGTGTAAAATATTAGCATTGTTTTCTTATACCCTGCAAAAGTGTTTTTACAATTGCATTTACCTGGGGAATTTCATATGGAAAGAGAAAGTACTGCAGAATATTTTTAAGATATTTTTGGTGTCTTCTCCTTTTCCTCATCTGTCCACCAACAGATGAGTTCAGTATTGTCCTTTAATTCAAATTTAATCTAGTTTTCCTTTTCCTTGGAGGAGATGCACCTGCAGTAACAAAGACAAAAAAGGCTGGAAGAAATTATAAAACTGGTTGGATATAAAAAAGGGGTCAATGAAGAACATTACAGTTTGCATGCAGAAATTGCAATTGCAAGAAATTTATTGTTACTTAGCTTCCCATCTTAATTGTTTTACCCAGCAATAGACACATATAGGGAGTCTTCTTTTCTGTAGTGCATTCAGATGACACTGCACATCTTTTCCTTCTTAGGTCCTGTTCTCCTGTTCTGAACTAGGTTAGGAGGCAGGAAGACATACCAAAAGATAGTAGTTTATGGGTATTATTTGCATTCACATAATAATACCTGTACATCATACACCTGTATGTCTATTATTTATGTTTATTTTTACTTTCTCAAGCCTTTGCTGTCTGCAAAAAAATTTTACTAAAGCAACGGAAAACATCTTAATTGAAGTAATGCTCTTTCTTGTAACATGCTATGATAAGCCATTCATCAGGCATCTGCAATTAGGTTACAAAAATAATTCAGTGACTATTATAAAAAAATTCTCTGTGTTTCCCAGGCTTCTCACCTAGATATTTAGGACATTAAATACTTTCTTTTACTAAGATGGAAATTCAGTGGTGGGGGGAAAAATCTACCTGTTTTATAATGACATAATAAGAAATGCTTCTTTTAAAAATGTCAACATCTCTCTTGACAGAAAGGTCATCAGGAAAATTATCATTAAGGATATGTGCAGAGACCTGGATACTCTCACAAAATCTCATTTGAATGATGCAGAACTATGAAAGAGTAAAGATGAGGCCAGGTAAATTAAATGAGTGTGTGCCTGTAGCTTTTATTAAAAATGTACATATTTATTTACATTATTTTTGCTTCATTTTCCCAGTGTCTGATTGTTCCTTAGCTAGTGATCACCTCTGGAATGAATACAATATTTTGTTGATAAAGTACATAGAAAAAAAATACCTATGCTTAAAATTTTTTCTGCCTTGCTAAAGTTACTCCTAAATATTGCAGTGCCTACGAGCTAAATTTTGAGCCCAGCAGCATCAACAGGTGGCTAGGCTCCCTAATTGAGCAATTAGGAAAATATGGTTTTTTAGGTCAATCTCAAGAAGCCACAAATTGAGCTAGATGAATGCAAACACTGCATAAAAAGTGTACAAAAATTGCATTTAAAAATACTGGGTTTGGGTTCTTTGTCTCTGAACCTCATATCTTATCTTGTCTAAAAGCTTGGAAGTGAGTAGGAATCCTGGTTGAGTATGATAAGCATACTCTGTGTCAGTACTCTCTAACAGCATAGCTGTGGTGCCTATCCAGTACAGACCTGCCTGATGGCTGGAGTTCTGCAGACAGCTGGAAATGAGACTCTGAGCTCCCTTTTCTTGAGGAAGGCCAGGCATTTGTATGGGACTTTGAAACATGAAATATGGCTGGTCCTTCTTCAGCAGTGCTCAATTCTTTAATGATTTTTTAATTTATTAAAGGATTTGGGTTGTGCTTGAGTGATGTCAGTATTCTCTATTTCTATTGTGAATGACCATAACATGCTTGATATATTAGACTACTGTAGTGATTAGTTGCTTTGGCTCCAGATTTCATGGTTCATGTCACAGGCACTCCAGAGCTGGTCATGAAGCCTGTGTCCAGACTGTGCAGATCATCCAGCCCCCTGACCACACTTGAGGACATCATGAAGTATCCTGGCTGTAACTTTGAAGTAAAACAAAAAATAGAACTCTTTTTTTCCACTTGTGCAAGTCCCCTTTAAGCATTAAACCTATTTAAATTGTATTCTATAACAGATGCATTACAGGGAACTATTTTTATTACTGTCAGGAATGAATGAGGGTGATTTGGGATAACATTTGAAATATTTTCCTCCCAAAATTGTACTTTATATATTTAAAAAGAAGACATATTTTTGCATAAAATATTATTTTATTTCCTTTTCTGGGAATCATTCTCTTTTTCTGACAATGTCTGATTAAGCTGAGGGATATTATATCCAGTGAACAGAAGAATTATGTTTTTAATATAGCAGAGTTTGAGGTTTAAATATACTCTAGCTGTTTATCTAGGTATTTTTTTCATGTGACCCTTGGAGAATTTTGGCAACTGTGAGATGTATGGCTAAGGAGAAACACCAAGGAATGATGAAATAAAATGGTGAAACAGATAGAGAGGAATTGAAGAATGAGAGTTCAGATAGTGGGAGATATTGTTTATCAGATTTACTTCTGATAAACTGAATTATTTTGATTCTGATAATTCTGATTTAGACATAAGCAT
Organism: Oenanthe melanoleuca; assembly: GCF_029582105.1. Lineage (NCBI taxonomy): Eukaryota > Metazoa > Chordata > Aves > Passeriformes > Muscicapidae > Oenanthe > Oenanthe melanoleuca. The sequence continues at coordinate 29,953,203 of NC_079336.1, forward strand.
TCAGCTAGGGTCTGATGCAATATTATTTGCTGAATGATGCCATTGTGCTTAGTAAAATGTTAACACAGCAGGTTCGTCAATGATGGCCAAAGAATTTAAATTGGTTTGGTTCCATTAATATTCACCACTGCAGAACCAGGAAACACTCCACCCTTAGATCTAAATAAGACAATTAATATGGTTTTGGGAAAAAAAGCAGATTATTTCCTGTCTTTCTGAGTCAGTCTTGCAAGGTAATAATACAGGATCAGTGTGTCCTGCCCTGCACATGGGCTGGGGAGTCACTAATTATGTTGCACAGAAGTACTCTGAAAATGTGTAGGTGTCTTTGATCCCAGCAAAAAGGTGGTATCAACCTGTGCTGTGTAGCACAGTAAAAAGAGCAGAAATACAAAAAATTCTGGTACTATTTTGTTGTCAATGCCCACTGTAGCTTTCCTGGCTGAAGTCTGGTAACAAAATTTTTGATATTCAGATTGTTCATGCATGGTATTATACATCTTTCATTCCATTTCTCTCTGGATATGTAGAGGGTGATTGCCATAGGTTAGGTAGAATGGAACCTGGCAATCTAAGCAGAATTTAAATTACTTTATTGGTTATTCACTGCAAAATTATAGCACCTGCCTTTTCTGGGAGCAGAGAAGAATTCCCAGGATTAGACACGAAATATGATTGTGAATTAAAATGGATCTCTCTGAAATGTACTCGTTTGTGTCAGTTCATCTTCTGTTCTGACTAAATTCAGTAACAACCACACACAGGGCAGTCTGTAGCCAGAGTACTAAATGCACTTCATTCCTGTGCACCTGCAACACTGAGGTTTTCTTCATGTAAGGTGTCTATTCAGTATCATTTGGCAAAACTGAAATAAATTCCATGCATAATGACTGGCAAATAATACAGAGAATGATAAAATCTTGCCTTCCTTCTGTTGAGGGTCTTTATCCATGCTTTTTTTTCCTTGCAGACTTCTTGCAGTGGACACCCTGGGATGCTGCCTAGAGCACCTTTGTCAGCTTCACAGTCACTTCACTCCCTTCCCTGCTGTGCAACAATCCTTCATTGTCTTATCTTTCCCTGAGGTTCTTTGTCTTTTTTGTTTGCTCTTTGTTCTGTCATTTCATTGATCCACACTTTAGCAAGTTCCCACACAGAGAAACATTCCCTCCAACACCTATCATCCCATCCAGAAAAAGCACTGAAGTGGTGATATGATAGTTCCCTCTGTCATTTATACCACTTTATTGTGCTTTTTATTAAGTGTCAACTACTTAAGATCTGTTTATTCAGTTTTGTGTAATGGCCTGTAGAGTAGGATCCCATATTAATATGACTTTTAAAAGGAACCAAAATTTCATGTTACACTCATGAGATACTTGTTGAGGCTTGTTCTTAGCTGCATGATTAATTATATAAGGTAAATAACTAATTTATAGATTAAACATGTATGCAACTTTTTAATGTATGTATGTAATTATTTAATTTGTTCATACATTCTTTTAGAATTTCCAGTTAAACTATTATAATTAATGTTATTTTAAGAGCAAATGAGTGTAAAATTGCAGATGTCTTTGAAGGAACAGACTTCACTTAGGCAGAGGTGGTAATTGAAATAATTGAACTTCACATTGTAGTTAAATTTGCCTTCTGCTTCTTTCTTTTAACAGTCACAAAAGAATATTGAATCAAGCCCTTTAAACTCTCAGATGAGATTAATTTCATGTCAGTATACTTGAGACAAAGATGAAAGAAGAGTGCTTCAAATGGGGCTTCCATGTTCTTCCTCACAAAACAGCTCCTGTTATAAGAAATCTTTCTGACAGGACTTTGTCTCTGGAGATGTGAAAAGGCAAGGCTGCATAATGTCAGAAACAACTGATTTTTCCATACATTTCTAGATGCTTGTGTGTCTGTGAGCCCTTTCCTTGGAACAGGAGGCACACAGCCCTGAGAGCAGGACATCCTTGCTGTGAATGCCTGTCACAAAGCTGAGAGGGCAGCTCTGTGTGCAGGGCTGTAGCCTCTCCATCCAGGGATGGCTCATCCTGATGTGCCTGCTCCACTCTCCAGAGCAGCCCCAGGCAAGCTAGATGGGTATTGCCTTCTGTCTCTGGCAGCAAAAACAAGCTGTTCTTGCCTTTTGTCCTGCTTCAATCCCATTCCTATGCCTTAACTTAGTCCCCATTGCTTTACCAGCTGTGCTGGAGTGATCTGGGTTAAAGAAATCTTCTAAAAGGGAGAGCTTTTCCTCCTCTTCATATCATTCCATCAGTCCATTGCCCCTCATTGCTGACTCCAGCAGCGCTCTTCCATCTGGAAATAGTGGATTCAGTGGTTCAGGGTCCTACTTGTGGCTGATGTCTCCTACAAACAAGGCAGAAATCACAAGCAATTGTGCAATCACCATATCTGAGAGCACATGGCTGAGCCTAGACACGTAGAGGGAGGGGACAGGGACCAAAGGTTGGCCATGGGTGAGCCAACAGGTTTAGGAGAAGAAAGGTTTTGGGATGGAGTGGGGAGTATGAAGGTGACAGCAAAAGGAAATGAAAAATGGAGCCATGGGATCTTCCACAGGATAGGACTGAGATCCAGCAGACTAAAAGGCTTTAATAGGCATTAAAGACTATTGTGCTTATTGAATAAGTTCCTATTTGAATAAGTCTCCATCTGGACAATAGTGTTATCCATTTGTCTTCTCTTTCCTATACTGGATGAGGTCTTCTTCACTTTCTATCTTAGGGTTACTTAAACCATGTTTGTATAATACAAGTTTATTCTGTGCCATGTTGTGTAAAACTTTGCTTGTCTAGTTCATACACCACCCAGTTCTTGCAGTAGATATAAGACCCTGACAAGTTACCTTCCCCTGGAAAGAATTAGTTCTCCAAAGTTACTGAGGTTTAAGTGTGAAACAAGAAATGGTACCTTACAAAGAAAATAATCCCATTATTTTCTCTTGGTTTTTTGACTGAAAGGCTGTTCCAAAGACAAAAGAACATATTTTTTACTAAAATGAGAGGAGAAAGAATGGTTGTGGTAACTATAATGATGGAGTTAACAGTAAATTCCAGTCTGTATTTACACACACAGGATTGTGAATTATGGATGGGTTCATGGGGGACAACCAGCCACAGCCCATTAGGAATGTACATGGAATGTATTTGTAAGTGCCCCCAGTACTAAACATCTCCCTTTGCTCATAGGATCCTTCAGACTAGAGTCATGCTGGCCTAGAACCACACCAGGTGCTTCTGAGACCCCTTTGCCAGAGAGCTGTTAAACAGGACAGTTTGTACCATTCTGCCTCACTCATGCTTTGGCTGATTTTCATGAACATATTCTCCTTAGTGGAGACAGATTTTCTTTTCTAGTTTGACAGCTTAGATGATCAGCCTTCACATGATTATATTTTGCCTGTTTCCTACAGGCAAGTAACATTTTGCCTACGTTTCTGAAACCTTTAATTTAAACTTCTGGTTTAAAGTGCAGCTTTGGAGCTCATACTCAAAAGTGATTTGAAAAGCTGGGCAATGTTTAGTAGAGAAACAGATTTGCCCTCTGGGGGCTCCACAGCTGGATGCAGGATTCCAGGTGGGGTCTCATGAGAGTGGAGTAACAGGATCACTTCCCTCAACCTGCTGGTCTCAGTTCTTGTGATGCAGCCCAGGGCATGGTTGGCTTTTGGGCTGCAAATGCTCGTTGCCAGGTCATATTGAGTATCTCATTCATCAACAGCCCCAAGTTCTTCTCAGGGCTGCTCTCAATCCCCTTTCCACCCAACTCATACTCTGCTTGAGATGTATGGGCCCAGGTGCAGGACCTTGCATTTGGCCTTGTTTATCCTCATGAGGTTCATGTGGGCCCACCTTCAAAATCTTTCAAACCTTTGTGGCAGAGAGAGAAATGTGCCAGAAATAAGATAGAGCCTGAGATCTGGATGAATCATAGATCTCTTTGTGCTAAACTGAGCTTAGCTCGCTGAATCTGGAAGGTAGAAAACCTGGTTATGGAGAAAGAGCCTGAATCTTCTCCATATTTTTTTCATATTTTCTGAATACTGTTTTATAAAATTGCAGGTTTTTTAATATGTGATTTTTCATTATTTTATTTCATTCTGTGGAAAAGCAGAAAGAAGAACTCTCTGAAACCATGTAGTGTGCTTTTCTTTGTTAAGGTCTATAATGGTACACTTCAATGAGGTTCTGCATAGAAATAATGATCTGCTTGAAATTTAATGTATGCTAGAAAATTCAATACAGAAATTATACTCATTAAATCAAACAAACAACTCCCCAAACCATTTCATGCACACACAGGTCCCTTCACCCACACCAGATAAACAAGCAAAGAATCTCCCTCGCTCATCAGAAGAATTAATTTATGTGCCTCGTTTGGATAAGAGTTACTTGGCCTGGAGGCATTATAACTACAACAATACATATGTTTACATCACAGTTCCCTCCTAAATTTTTAGAATTCAGCAATAAAAGGGACTTCTGGGAATCCAGAAATTGGTAACTTCTGCCTACCCAGTAAGAGTCTGCAAATTCCTCATGTCTCACAATCCACACAGATTCTCTATCTAGCCCTGCATGACCCCAACAAAAAGTAAAGCAAGTTTTCTCTTCCTGTAGTCTATCTGTCCAACAAAGATAGTAATGAATTTGCAGGCTACCTAGCTTATCCACTAATGTAACAGTTCCTGGCAATTCTTTAAATTGTTGATGAGCATTATCTCTAATTCACCTGCTGAGACCTCACGCTGTCTGCTTGCCTCCCTTTCTCTTGTAGGCAATAAACCTTTATAGGTTTATATTTGCAAGCATTTGTAATTCAGCTTTAAAGCTCAGTAATATTGTTCCAGGGTCCTGATTTGGACCTTGCTGACTTCTCTTTGCAACACTAACTTCAGAAGGGTCAGTCTTGGTTTGTACTATAGCTTCATGAACCTCATTGACAAGATGTGCCTCCAGTAGGGTCTTGGTTTGGGCCAGGAGGACTTTTCTGAGCTGAGTATCTCAGTTAGAGACACCAGAGATGAATTAAATTCCTTCTGATAAAATCAAGTCAGAAGTTGTGCTCCAGGAGCTCCCCTGCTCTAGTCCAACAGTTCACTGGCTATCCATGGGACCAGAGTAGGGCCAGTCTACAGTGAAACACCCAAAATTGTATATTTATGTATTGCTAGCAAGAGTAGGTCCTCAGAAATAATTGTTTTACCTATCAAACTGCTTCTATTGGCACCTCTACCTATTGTAATGGAAATGTAACTTCAACAGCCCTCAGATGTTATAATTTCTGTGCTATCTTTGTGTGATTTGTTGCAACTAAATTAGCTAGAGGCAAAATACTCAGTCTGATAAATTTAGCTGCAGTTAACATAAGCAGTTACTGCTTCTCTTTATATGTTGCTGATGTAAAAGGGATTTTTTAGGCTACTGATGATGTGAATGCCCATAATTGTAGTTCTAAGAGTGTGTAGGTGTAGGACTTGTAAAAAAGGGTTATGTTAATCTGAGAAAATAGGTTTGAAAAAAAGTTAGGAAAGCATGAATTTGTCCTCCTGTCCCAAATCAAGAATGACTGCATGCAAACCATTCCTGATCAGTATTTGTGGAACCTAGAAAGATCTAGAGTTTCTTATTCTACAATCTAAATTGCAAACACAGTATGCAAAATATTACCATTTTTTCCAATAAAGAATTTCCACAGAAGCATAGGAGTTAAAATAAATAAGCAGAATAATATAAATTCTTTTGCAGAATTTCCTTATAATGTAACAATTGGAAACTTTTCTGAATACAATGCTTTAATGGGAATGAAGCGTTTAAAATTTTTATTTTGCATGTTTGAAATTTCTTTTGGAAAATTTCTCTTTGAAAACTGAAATTGGTGATTACTTCATAGAGAATTTTTTAATTTCCATAGTTAAAATGGCCAAAGAAATTCAAATGCCATTTTTCTTCAAACTGGTTTTCCTCAGACCCCAAAATGATGCTCAAGCTAGACCTCTCCATCCCTATAGAATAAATTGGATGTGGTTCTCATAGCTCAGAAATAACCATGCTGACTAACTGTTGCTGCTACAAATTACTTGAGTATGCTTGAGGTCAGGGCTACAGAAGTTTCAGCAGCTTTCCCTTAATTGATTTCTGGTGAGTCTGGTCTCTTGAAGAAGAAGTAATCTTTCTCTTGCTGTGGGGAGTAGAGTAAAATCAGAAAGGGGAAATGGAATAAATTTAAAGTGTGATTAGATAGAGGCTGAGTGAGAGTCAAAAACTGGAGAAGGAACTGGTGAAAGCATTTGGTAATGAATTAGAAAGAAAATAAATAAAAGAAAACATTGGATTTTGCTGTGACAGTTTGGTGAGGAACAACAGATATCCAACTATTTGGATTGGAGTAGGGGGAATAAATGGGAAGCTGGAAATCAGCTGTTCAAAAACAGAATAATGAGAGCAGGAATTGGAATTGAAGAGCTAAAGAATAATCTGGGCTGGTAATCAGCCACCTATTTAGAACAGGTTAGGCATCTCTTGAGTGAGGCAGAATCCTAGGCCTGGGAATTGTGTAAGAAAAACTACATTTAGATTTTAACATCTGCCTCAGATTCAGCCATACACAGCTAATGCCATTGACCTTTTTCACAGATGTGTTTTGAGAACATGGCCCATGAAGTCTTCAAACATTCTATTGAGGACATTGTAGAAAGAAGTGTGAGAGAGTATTCACAATCATATACTGCCTATGTAAAAATGTTTTAAGAGTGTGCAGAAAAGAGGCAAATCCCTTAACTGAGCCCAGTCCATTCCAGCAAACATCAAATCAGACAGGTTGAAAGAATGATGTGTGCCTCATCTCAGTGCTCTCAATCCAGTAAATCGGGACACTGTGACATGCAGTGGATGGCAGTGGTGGCACAGGTGGCACATCAGCTGCCAGGTACAGCTTCTATCCCAGGGCTCCATCTGTGGGCAGCACACAGACTGACTCAGATCCACCTACTCTGGGAGCCTGGTGGGAAGTCACAGGACAAGAGCAGGATGCCAGGTTGGTGTGGAGCTGCAGGGGGAGAGAATGGGATGTGAGCCCCTTTGTGCCTGTTACTGTGAGATCTGACCAGTCTGCACTCAGAGGATGATTATGAAACAAAGTTTATGCATTTCTGGAGAGGGTGAGAGGTGAATGATGATGTCTCTACAGACAGTTCTGTCAGTCTGAATTCCAGCAGCTGAAAGGCAGCTTTAATAATGCTCTTTTAACATAAATTCTTCTATGTATCATTAATTCGTAATTTTGCAGTCTAGCTGTAATTTGAGACATGTATTTATTGAGTTTGCTTCAAGAGGATGGGAACCTGCTTGTGATTAAAATGGTATTTTTTTGACTACTTCATTCAGTGAGGAGTATAATTTGCCCCAATTCTTTGCTTTTGTCTCTGCACTCATTCTGATACTTTGCTATCTTTCTAGATATTGTGATGTGAGAATTAATCCTGTAGGAAGTCTTCCCCCCTTTTCTCCAAACCCTGTGTCTTCCACAGCAGGTACAATACAGATAGCCAAAATAGCATATTCATCTTTGTACAAGTAGATCAAAGGCTTGCAAGCAACACAGGTAGGAATATCTCAGATTCCTTTCTTCTTCCTTATGTAACTTGCTCTCTTTCCTTAAGGTCTTGAGTGTGGGAAGGGAAGAAATAAGGAGATTGGCTTGCTCTCAATCTTGAAAAAAAAAAAGAAATTTCCTCTTGAATTCAGAAAAGTCTTTTTATATTCTGTACACAATGAGATTGTGAAGATCTGAAAATACCATAGGCAATGATGAAGTGATAAGTTGCTAGTTTGAGCCATTCCAAGGCATTGGAGATGGAAGCCCAGAGTTTAGGGTATGCTGAGGCTGGGAGGGAATTGTCTTAGTGTGGTCCATGACAGAGTTTACTTAGGGACTAATTAAGCTGGTATTGTCAGAAATGCCAACTATTTAAGAAAATTCTAATAACGTTTTGGTCCAATTAAATAGGGTTTGCCTTTCATATTCTTCACCTCTTTGGATCCCTATGCTGAAGAGTTTGTATCTTTTCCAGTGCTGCACACTCAAGTGCTTGGGAAGCTAAGTGCACATACTCTGAATTGTCTTTATCAAACTTTGAGGAATGTTTTGACCTTGTTGTCTTTGAACACTGAGATTTTTAATAAAAGCTTTGAAGAAGAGGTGTTCACATCTAGTGTTTCAGTCAGGATGTCATGTAATGCTTTATTTTGAAGACATCATGGTTTTAGCTAGCTTCCTTGGTACCTGATCATAGCCCATAAAAGAGAATCAGCATCAAAAAATATGAGGACATTTGAATTTCATAACCTTGAGAGACGGGATAAGGATTTTACATTATTTATAATTTTTCCCCTTAGTACATCTCCTAGAACCTTAGAAATAAATGCTCAGTGAACCATTGTAGTGATACACAGCAGCTGGTAAAAAGGGGTTAGTTTGCTGTATATAATGTGAAAATATGCTATTTACCCTTGTAAAAGTTCATGTTGCTCATTGGCCATGAGTCAGTGCTGAGTTCAGGGATCTGATTTTAGAACAATATTCTTAGAACATGAGTTGTCACCTTTTATTTGTTCTCTTTCCTTCAAGCACTGGTGGTGGCTTTGCAAAAGCAAGGAATAATTTGGACTTCAGCTTGGGACTAGGGTAGAACCTGATTTTTCATTAAATTCCTGACTGCACCTTCAAGCACCCATTCTCAGGCTGTCCCATAATGCTGTTTCAAGGCTGAGAGCTGATCCAACCAGTGTTTCCTTTTTAATTTATAATCTGATCTTCTCCAGTGGGCTGCCATTACCACTTCCTGAAATCACTTCTGCAGAGCTCTCTGTGGATACTGTACAAGGCCCTTCTGTAGAGCAAAGGTTTTGCTTCTTTGAAGGTTCAAGTTTATTCATATACTATATCCCTTGAAGTATTTGAGACAGAGGTGGTGAACTAAGGTTCTGGTCCCTATGAATTCTGGGAATATGGAATGTAACTTTGCCATTTAAATATTGAATGCCTAATTTTGCCTCTAAATTTCTTTGTGATAAGTTTGCCATCATAATCTCCATTTTTTGAGAACAGAAAGAGTATTTTAGATAGTAATGGAGTTGGATATAAATATATGATTCTATATGGAAAATAGTATCTCAACAGCTACAACATCTGATCAGCTGGCAGCTGCCACAGACTGGCTGTTGCTTTGGAAGTGCTGGGTTTGCCAGCTGGCTGCCTTGATCAGTTGCTGTGGATTTTTTGGGCACCCTTCTGTTCTTTGGGAAGCATTTTTCATTAAAAAGGGTGTGTGTTCCTTCTGTGTTCCATCTAACACGTTACCATAGCAAAAATATTTACTTTTAAGTCACACCCACCTAGAAAACAAGGGTGGGCTTTGGCAGCTCCATTGAAGGTGGTGAGGAGCTGTGTCCCTCAGCTCATCAGGGGTTGCCCATGTCAGACAGAGTCCAGCAGAGATCTCTCTGAACTGGAACTCACCTGGCTCCTTCCATCAAACTGGAGTGGGGGCAATGCAGCAGCAGTGAGCTAAGCACTGTTCATCTGCTAAAGCAGCACAGTTAATGCACTTAGTGTCACTGGGACAAAGCTGTGCCCCTTGGGGACCACCAGTGAAACCCTGTCACTCTGCCTGCCCTGTGCCACTTTGCCCTGCAGGGAGGTTTGGGGCTGTCTCAGGGGTCTCACTATCTCGGGTTATTCTGCCTTGCCTGCTGCTCTGGCAGCTTGAAAACACTTTGACATCTGAGGTTTATCATGGGATTGAATTAGGGTTCACTTTGATGGTTAAAATATTGCCTGCTAATTCATGCTGGTCAAAATAGCAGCTCTTTCAACACTTCACCAGAAAAATAGAAGGGATTATTTTTGGTTGCCTATGTGGTTATACAATTGAGCTGGAGGTGCACTGCAATCTTTTCCTAGTTTGGTATGTAGACCAAGACTTGGGAATTTTTCTTGTTTTTGTTTTGTTTAATGTGGGCCTACTAGGAAAAACAAACAAGAACAAATTATAGCAGAACATAAGACAGACATCTGCAAACCCTTACAAGTTTTTTCAAGTGAAAAATTTAACTAAAACCCAGTGATATTTTCAGATATCAGAGCCAGTACTGAGCCAACTTGCTATTTGAAGACAGTGAAAAAGACATTTCTTAAAATCCAGCTTTGTAAGTGTTTTGATCCAACTGTCAAAATAATACTTTTTTTTCATAAATGTCTGGGTGGCCTTTTGAGCCACGATATAAATAGTTTCAGGCTATTTTGTTTATTTAAGATATTAAAAACTATTTCAATGAAAAACGATGTGAGTTTTGAACTGGATTTTTCCGATTGCTTAGAAGAAAAAAAATATTTCAGAAATATTACAAACAGGCAGTGATTTCCAGAACTTTTTAAACAAATATTCTTATGTAGCCTATTTTTGACCAAATTTTCCATAGACAAATTGTGAGCATGTTATCCTTTGTGGTCTGACCTGTGATTTCACTTGCAGAAAATGCACTGTAGGTAAGGCATGGACTAAAAACTGGGGTTTGCAGCAAAAAAAACCAAAACAAACCAAGCCAATTTTTTTCTACCATCTGTATAATAGTTACTACTCCCTTTCCAATGCAATGTATAAAACAGTTTCTATAAAAAGTATTGGTGTCAAGAAGAGGGAATGAGAAAAAATTATTGATAAATACAGAGAAACCTATTAGTAAAGTTGCTGTCCTTGGAAATAATGATCAAATAATGTAAAAAAAACCAGATGTGTGTTTGAACATGAGTCTTACAGTTGGCTGAAAGGCCCTACTCTTAAGCTGACTGGAGAAAAAAAACTTAGAGACCACACCTTCCCAATCAATTCTATAATTTTCTTCTCAGTCTATTCTATTAATTATAAATATTTAGGAGTTCAAAAAAAAAATGGGAGAAGAGAGACCCTTAATTCATCCCAAAATTAAAAACCCTGGGTTTTTTTTTTCTTTGTTCAAAACCACAAAGATTTATACTTATGATCCAAATATATAATTTTTCCTACCTGATTTTTAATTGTTGTTGAAATTAAAAATCATTCACTTGAAGAGAGAGAATCATGGATTTAGAAGTTTATATGGGAAATTAATTTCTCAATAGGAAGAACAGATAGCACAGAAGATAGCCCAGATTATGCCTGATTTCAGAATTAGCAGGAAGAAAAATACAGGAATGAAGCTTAAAAAGAACCATGCTTCTTCCTTCGTTGAAATTTGCACTGTCCTTAGGATGGCCTGCACAAAAAAATTTTCCCATTGCATCCATCTATGGTAATAATTAGAAATATAATAAAGTACATTTGCAGCTCAGAAAGTTCCTTTATAACTGCATTAAACAAAACACATATCTCCACCACAGTTACAAATAATATGAGATTTTTCAATTTCTAATTCTTTTCTGAAGGATTAATAACACCAAACCCCATCAAATAAAAATGATTTAACCTGTTTAATACTGGAGATTTAATGAATTATTTATGAAAGTAATTTCATCTAGACTGTGCTAAGTAGTAGAATTATGTTTTGCTTTTTGTTTGTTTACCTCTTTTTCCCTCTCTTTTCATAATAGAATAAGCTAGAAGAGCTTATATAAAGTAGTTCTAGAGGAAGTTTTAAAAGCTGTCTTGACTTTGTGCCACCATCCACTGATGAACAGAGTAGATGTGAGTATAAATACCAGGATTTTGACTTTAATATACTGGGAAAAGATGGATAAAGACACATGAGGCACATTTGATCTCATAAATTATCCTTCTGAGCATAAACTTGAGGTCTGAATGGTCTTGGTTCTCAAAGTTTGGTTCAAAAACTTCTTCCAGAATTGAGTTAGTAAGATGAAGACCTTACAAGATATAATTTTGATTTATATTTATTTAAAATGTATGCAAATATATGAATAATTTTGTTTTTTTCTTTTTTGTTTTTTGTTTGTTTTTTTTTAATTTTAACCAAATCAGAAAGACTGTTTTTTTCCTACTCTTCCTAGATGACCACAGGTAAATAACTTCCTCTGTTATTCTGTGTGTTGTGCTTTTGAAGCACTATCAAGTTAGTCAAACCACATTTACAGTTATTTGCTGCAGAATGTTGCAGCAACAGTTAACAAACAGTGTTGTTTCTCCTTGAAAACTTCTGTATCCTTTCAGTTTATCTGAGAAGAATCTTCCTTCCTCACACCAAGTCCATCTTGCTGAATGTTCCTCATGAACAAATTAGCAGGGAGTCTAAAGTGCCCTCTATTTTTGCAAAACAAGACTGATGTTAAATCACTTTTTGTAACCATGCTTCATTAATGCACCTCTCCTACACAAGCTGCATGGATTCAAAATGGTGCTTATCAATTCCAAATCTGGTTAAATGAAATGTTAAAACAAAATGAGGGTGTGCCGATATTTGGTTTAGCATTTGTAGCTAAGTTGCTTGTATAAGAATGAACAAAAGACAAATGAAAATGAGGAACTGAATGCAAGAGTTAGAAGGAAGATAACCAGCCAAGGCTCACTACATGCAGATTATGGGCAGTCATACAGTTCTAAAGGGTATATACAATGCTATACAGGACAAAAGGTAAAGAATAGTTGTAGAAATTACATAACTTTGTTTGAGTTATTATATGTGATATTTAGGGGATGATATTCTTTGACAGAAAAGACTCCTGGACTTGCTGGAAACATCAGTAGTTTAAAACATCACACAGTAATTGAACTATTGGGAAAAAGTAATTTTTGAAGCAATCTGAGGTTGTAGATGCTGTTAGCTGGATTCACTGTCCAGAGCTGAAGGGAGATTTCTCAGTCCTGAAACATTCTTCTGTGTGCAGCATGACTGAAAGGACACTCTTTACACTACTGGGGACAGCAGCAGTGGTGAATGTGAACTAGTGACCTGTAGTTTATATCTGCAGTTCAGTGTTTTGGAGATACCAAATTACTGTTAACTGCAGGGCTTTTGTCAATTAACTGTATTAAATTCTTATTTATTGCCAGTGAACATAGGCATGTCTCATGTCTAATGGGGCCAGGGCTGTAGAGAGCTCAGGAAAAAGCTGTCCTTGTCCCCAAAAGTATATGGTTTAGTCATTGGGGTAAAATGGGGACATCATAAATGAAGAGTATAGTATATTAAGACAAAACAGCTCACCAAGAAAGGAATTTTTTTACAGAGCATTAGCAGCCTAAATGTCCTCAAGCTTTTTGTAAGCATCCCAGACATGCAGGTGCAATTTGAAAGAAGGCAGCAGAGTGGCTGTTGAGAGCTGTTACCCTGTGCAGGGGAGAATTTGCAAGAACAAGCTTTGAAAATCAAACTGTGCATGGTAGCAGAAGATTTTATTCTTGGATGGCCAAAGCAGATATGTTTTTTAGAGCATTATAAGAGACTGTTCAATTAGAAACAGTCTGCTGGAGCTCTCTCTGCCTGAGACTGCCTTACACCATGTGCTTCAGGTCTCACTGTCTGTGGTTGTCTTTGGTAAGTCCTGATGCTGAGTTTTGTGCCTCTTATGGTGTCTTTAGGAACTAATATTTGAACACTGAATATGACATATAAGTTCAGAATAGACTGTGAAGAACTGTGAAATGCAACCAGATACTCTTCTAGATGACATCTGTTGAAATGTATGGGAAAATAAAGATATTTTTCCTTGGGACTCTCTTAATTAAAAAAAAAAAAAAAAACAACCCAAAAATTTAACCATGTAATTTGAGGAATACTCAAAGTTCAATGAATTTTAAAATAAAAGATGATGATTGTGTTAATTTAATGACAGTTCCTAAGCTGCACACTATTTCTGCATAAGATATGGTATATATTAAAAAAAAGGTTTAACTCAGAAATACAAAAAGTGATTGAATACCCATCTGCCCTGGTATTTTCCCAGTGATTCCTTAGGCTCACAGCTGAAATGTAAACCTGAGCCTGAACTTCATCTTTCATTGTTTTCTGGTTACCAAATCTCATTATACATTTTAAAAATTATTATCATACAGAGCTAAAAGCCATGAATATTTTACTTACATGTATTTAAAGAAGATGAACAAGTAATATCTTAGCCTTCTAATTAATAAACTAATTAGAGCTTATTAACACTTTTACAGATGCATTTTTCAGGTTACAAGTTACTTTGAAAGCCTTTTTAATCCCTTCTAACTTGTGACTCAGTAATTTTTAAATTGTGTACTGCACAGCATGACATAATATTCCAGTAATGGTCTCACTAATGATCTTTATATAGATAAATACCAGCTCTTCAGTAATTTTAGTATTTGCTGTCTTAAGCATCCAGGAATCACAGTAATTTTCTTATCTATAGCTTAATTAGCTCATTGACTATGACCCTGGGATCTTTGTCAGTGTAAATGTGTTTCAGAATGTGGTCTGCACTTTCACACAACTGTAGGATAGTTTGGATTGGAAGGATTAAACCTTAAAGAAGGGTTCCAAACTCCCCTTCCATGAGAGGGATATCTTCTACTAGACCAAGTTGCTCTTATGTCCCATTTTGCCCTTAGATCTCATTTTTATCTTTGCAAATTTCATAGTTTTCAAAACAAACACATCTGGAGCAATCAGAATACTGTGCAGAGTATCTCTGTGTATACTGATTTTCATGTTATTTCAGACTGCATATTTATGGCATTTACCATTTGTTCATTTATTGGGTATCTTCACTGTTTACAGCAGTGAGGGAGAATCTGTAGACATTTATTGAGCTATTAATGAAATGCAGTCAAAACCAGATGGATTAAATTTGCCTGGCTGAGGCAGCTGGAGCTTTCTGTTGTTTGTTCTGCAGCAGACCTTGCTGCAACAAATGGAAGGATGAATTGAAGCAAACATGAACCAGTTCCTGAGCTGGAGCACTTACAGTCATGCACAGTAAGGCAACTGAAAGTGAGTATCAGGGTATATGACAATGCTTCAGGGGGTTTGGTGCTACTCTACCTTCCTGTCTAGCAACAGCAATCAAGCAGCATATGGTGAATATCTTGTGGCAGGAGCCTCTTTAGCTGCTGAGTTGAATACACCAACATTCACAAGTCAAATCTGCAGAATATGGTAATGTAGTTACCATATTTTAGGAATGATAATCCAAGGTGCATCCTTTGCTACAAAAGCTCCTTCTGTCTGGAAAGTTTGCAAGAGAGTAATAGTGCTTCATACGCTTTAGCTCTGGATTTTGCTGTTGAGTTGTGCTGCAGAAAGAAAACTGTTTCTGTGAGGAGAAAGCTGGTGTACAGTGATAGAACAAGAGCTAAGGGCATGGGGTTGTTTTTGAGCTCTGTGGATGAAAATTATGTGTTACTGTCAATCCACCTGGTTCTGAATGCTCTCTGCATATAAAAAGATTTTTCCCTGTTTCATTTGAGGCAGAGAGTGTGCATGCCTGAAAAATAATGCATTATCTACCAGGTGCAAACAGAGGATTTTGCTGCTTGAATGTTTTGTCATTCAGGTGCTAATGGAGTGGGCCTCAAGATTTTGCTCATTAAAGACTGTTTAATTGCTAGGATGTAACATGGAGCTGCATAAGAAAATCATGGCCTTGGAAGGCTGGCCAGGAAAGCTACGTGGTTGTCTGTGCCTGCATACAAATGCTTCTCACAGCCCGTGTGACCTACAGGCTGCCTTTTTTGATACTCTGTGCACCAGCACCTGGAATATTAAATAGTGAACTTAAAAATAAGAAAATGAAGATTTTCCACTCAAAAATAATATTTTGAAACTATGTAGCTAGATAAAGCCCAATTTAGAACTCTGGTGACCAACCGTGGTGATAACCAATTGCAACTATATAGATAAAAATATAAAAATTAGAATAAATGTGACATAAAACGGCATGTTTCAGTGAATTCAGAATAAATTATTCATATACCCATGTATGTTATGATTTAGAGGAATGATAAAGATGTCTCTTTAAAAAACAGCAATGACTGAAGAAGAGGACACTATTTAATGTGCAAAACATTTAAAAAGTTCTTTTTAATGCAACATCTATCTGATGTAGTACTGATGTGGCAGGTTGCTTACAGCTGTTTTTATAAGACTTGAGTTTAAACCAAAATATTTTTGCATGCACTAGTAAATAAATTGTCATCATCTTGTCTGGGGATTCTTAGTAAACAGGTTGAGGTATTTTTTTTTTTAAATCCCATTTGGTTTCCAGTAATAAAATGTAAACTATTAAACAAGTTATTTATGAAAAAGTAATTGCGATAATAAAAGGCTAAATAAAAGAAGATGCTGAAAAGATGCTAGGAAAATACTTTGTTGGTTTGTTGGTTGTTTTAATGAGATGTTCTAGCAGTATACAGACTTCCATGGGTATTCCATATGTTACTGATGTGTTGCACCAACTTTCAAGAAAAATCACTTTTCACTGAACTACTGTTATTTGCTATAGCATCTACTTGTCTTGCCCACTGGTACAGCTTTTTCACCTGAGTATGAAATTGGATCAGGTGGAATGCTGACATATACACAGAGGAAAAGCCTTCACATTCCCT
The DNA here is from genome assembly GCF_029582105.1 of Oenanthe melanoleuca. Classification (NCBI taxonomy): domain Eukaryota; kingdom Metazoa; phylum Chordata; class Aves; order Passeriformes; family Muscicapidae; genus Oenanthe; species Oenanthe melanoleuca. The sequence goes on from NC_079336.1 coordinate 29,969,788, forward strand.
CATTTAGGAATGAGCTTTTGAAATTTATTCAATCTGTAAATTACCTATCTCAGACTAAATGGAAAATAATACCCTTCCTGGAGTAGCACACTTGAGTTTTCAAGGATAAGTTTAATTTGTGCTTTTTCATGTAGTACCTTGTTCTCCTATTTACAATCCCATTTTAAATATTTTCATGCTGACTGTTGCATGATCTCAGAGGCTCAGCAGTGGAAAGATCTAAGCTGGGTTCTTCCTCTGGAGAATGTTTGCCTTGTGGTACCCTTTGTTTGAAAGCACAGCAGTTGTGGTGACAAATACAAACTTCCATACTGCAGGAGTACAAGGCTTTGACCCACCATCCTCCTGATGTGGGAAAGTTGACTGTGCTCTGCAAGAGGAGAGAAGAAGATCATGAACATGTGAAGTGCCATGAAATGCAAAACATTTTGTGCTGGGTTTATGAATACTTCATATGGCATTGGCTGTGAAGTGAAATTATTGAACATGGTATTACATTTTCTATTATGAAGTGAAAGAGAGAAGACAAGCAACAGGATGTGAGAGGCCAAATAACAGAAGGTGGCATATTTCCAAACTAATCACTGAGTCTGGAGGCTGGGAAAGCTAAATAGTTGAAAACTCTCTGTAGAAGAAGGAAAAGGGAAGTTTCTCACACACCCTTGCAGAGACTTGATGTAGTTGATAATGATGGTAATTGCTGCAGGAGCTGGTAAGCCTCAAAGAATTAAAAATGCATGTAGAATGCATAGTCTTCGATTTTTATTTTTTTTTTTAAATTAAAAGTTATTGTTCTTAACATAATGTTTTAGCTTTAAGAAGGCCTTTATGGAATTTTTTTTTTTTTGCTGCTCTCCCAGACAAATGCCTCTTAAAGTGGTGTGACAGCCTTATGTCTTGCTGTCAGGATGATAACAGCTTTCATTCCACTCTTGCATAGCATGAGACAGGGAGGGTTGCCTTGTGCAGAACACACACTGGCAAAAGTTGTTGGCTCATAAATAACATCATTTCTGTAGCAGGGGCATATTTCAAGTGAACTGTGTTACTGTGTTACTGCCTGTGTTTGTGTTAAATAAGAAATGTCGAATATAAATCTGTTCAGAGGTATGCATGGTAAATATCAATTGATGTTGTGCATCAGCAGGAGCTCTGCAAAAGCAAACAAAACAATTAATATCATTGGAACAAAATTAAGCTTCAATATTGCCATACTACTCAAAAGACATTACTTTTTTTTTAGGGTTCCTGCAGTGCCACAATCGGGGTCAGGGAAGGAAAATGGAGCTCTTAGAAAGAAACTGGAATCAAGCTCAATTCTTGCCAACAGAATGCTTATTGTTCATGTTTTCAGATGGCAGCTGCCCTAAGTGTGTAACTTCTGTTTTCTGCTCTTACAGGTCATAGCTGGCCTTTTTTTTTTCCCCCAGCTGACTCCTGTACATTCTCTTCACTGCCTTATTCCTAGCAGCTTTTTTAGAGATGCCACTGTGAGAGGCATCTCTTCTGCTGCTCTTTCCCAAGGCTGACGTGTTTTTCATCTTAACAGATCTTTTATGAGGCCAAAATGGGCATAGGTGTATGGGAAGAGATTTTTGGAGTACTCCAGAATTATAGAATTATGCTTACTGTATTTAAATTAATAATATAAAAGAAGATGGATGAAGGTTTGAAGGCAATTTTGAAGAGCCTGTTAACATGGTGATCTTTTCCAGTGCCCCACACTGGAGCAGTTTGCTCCTCAAGGATTGCACCCTGTGGAAGGGATCCACAGGAGAGCAGGAGGAGAATGTGAGGAGTGGAAGAGACAACCTGATAAACTGACCACAGCCCCTATTCCCTGTGTTTCCTTCTTTCCCTAGGGAAGAGGTGGAAAAAAATCAGGAGTTGAGTCTGGGAAGAAGGGAGGGGTGGGGAGATGGTGTTTTGAGATTCAGCTTTATTTCTCATTTTCCTAATCTGATTCTATTGGTAATAAATTAAATTCTCCACAAGTCCACTCTGTTTTGCCTGTGGCAGTAACTGGAGTGATCTCTCCCTGTCCTCATTTCAATCCACAAGCATTTTGTGGTATTTTCTCTCCTCTGACCATCTGAGGACAGGAGGGTTGGTGCAGTTTTGGTGGGCACCTGGCATCCAGGGTGGGTTAGCAGGTGTTTTTATGAAAACTACAAATAGGAATATCAGCTATCCAGACTGACTTTTCCTATGCTAACAGAGTCAGTTGGTCAGTTCTTTTTAGACTTGTCAGACTATCTTTGTTATGTCATGTTCCAGCCACATAATTGGTGTTTTTATCTTAAGACTCTTCATTAAAATAATCCCTGAACACAAATTAACAACTTGTTATGATTTTGGCCTGATAAACTACTTCTGTCTATCACAGATACAGTGAATATTGGCAAAGTAATAAATATAAAAATATAAAAATATGTAAATATATTTATATAAAAATATATTTATATATAAATATATAAATATATAAATATATAAATATATAAATATATAAATATATTTATATATTTATATATAAATATATAAATAGATGAATATATAAATACATAAATATATAAATTTGCAGGATCAGATCATTAACTGCATTTTTATGCCTAATATGTTATCTACTTCATCACTCTTTTGTCTTCAAACCTACGAACTTTGGCTATAAAAACTTTAATACTCCAAGCCTCTAAGCAGCTTTAAATAGCTGCCTTATCTTTCAAACATGAAACCAGATTGCTCCTCAGCTAAGGAATTTTGCCTCCAAAACAAGCTGTCTTAGTACAGGGGGGCATTGTTCAGTAATACACAAGGGATGGATTAAAACCTATTCATTAGCATTTCAGGTTAAAAAATCTATATATCTCTTGACAATATAATGTCCTGGATGTCCAGCAGGGCCATGCAACTCAGCTTCTTATTCTTTAATTGTCTGAAAGATGGAAAAGTAAGCAGTGGTGGTTTTGATAGGAAAATATCAGTTGAGTGCCTTTTTTTTTTTTTTTTTTTTTTAAGAAACATGTGAAATACATCCTCTATAATTTTCTTTTCCTCAATCCTCCTTCCAGTTAGAAAAACCTAATAATTTTGCTAAACCGTTTTGTCACCAAAATATTCCAGCATTTGAGCATAGGTTTACATCCCCTACCCACTAAAACATGTAAAATACTGCAGTACAAGCATTTTTATGACTGGAGACACATTTCCATATGTTTGAATTTCCATATTGATAATGCATGTACATATATTTATTTACTCTATGCTAATGAAACTCATAAAATAAAATAAAAAAACACCTTTTTTTTTTTTTTTTTACTGTGTCTTTATGGTTTGTCATATACAATCTGAGCATTTCATGAATATTTTGTATTGACAGGACTCCAGAAAGTGGACATATCTATTTTATAGGAAGATGATGTGATCCAGAAGACTATACTATATTAAATTTTTCTCCTACTTTTTGGTTCCTGGGACTTGATATTTGGTGGTTTAGGTTAAATTAAACTTCTTTTCACAGTGAATTCAGATGTCACTGTGAGTCATAAGAATTTTTAAAAAATCTGTGGTGAAGATCAATACAAGTCAGAAATATTTCCAAATTGCTGTAGTTTAACTTGCTTCTTTCCCTGGATGCTGTTAATAGGCACAAGGATACAAGCAGGAATGCTATGGTAAAAACCTGAGACCTCTGTAACCAGGAGATAGGAAACTAGAAGATGATAAGTGATGGGAGAGGTATTGTAAAGGGAAATTTTTCAAGGTGTTAGAGGTGGAGTTCAGAGCAATGCCTTTATTTCAATAAAAAAGTTAGAACCCAGTCAAACTCAGGTGCAGCTGGAAGTGGAGATCAGGGTAGGTAGATGGGACAATAGGAACAAGGGTGAGCTTTTCTGCTGCAGCTGAAAACCTTGAAATTCTCCAAACAGATTTCCCATCTTGATAATGAGAGGTGAGTTAAAGGTGAAAGATTCAGGGTATTTTGGGGGTGTTGAACTGAAGGAAATAATAGAAAATCTCTGTACATTTCACTACTAGCTTACATATGCTATATAAATTTCCTTTTGCAAACCTAGTGTTCAAAAGTGAGAGTTCAGTTTAAATGTGAAATCACCTTTTTTTAACTTAAAAAGGAGTCTTTTGTTTGAGCTGTCACTGCAGCATAATTTATCCTGCACTTATTATAATGTGCATTCAGTCACATTTCACTTTTTACTTCCGAGAGTTAATTAGTGTCTTTTGTATACTTACTCCCCCAAGGCTGCATAATTACAGTTTATAATGAATAATCTCTCAGTTTTGATTGGCTACTCTGGTATTCATAGTTTAGCAGATGAACCTGAAAATAGAAAGTACACTATTCCCACATTTTTAGGAAAAAATTAGTTTCACCTAATTTAGGCATCTGAAAGCTAAGTATCTTATCTACCCTCCTTGCCAAGGCCAAGGAAAGGTAAGGGATGGAACAGTTTGCCTCCATCATCATCATCATCATCACCTTTCACACCTGAATCAGAGTATCACAGGAGAAAAGACCCTGCTGTCTAATTAAGAAAAATCAGTAGTCTTCAGTACTAAAATCATATAATTATCACATAATTTTACCCACTAGTCTCCTGAAAAGGACCTTTAAGTTCTTCAGATTATATCTTGTTGGCTAAAGCTCCAGGTCTTCTCTGTTCTACTGAAAATACTGAACCCTTTATCTGGCTGTATACATCTTGAGCACCTAGTTAAATACTTGCTAGGATATATTCCTAAAATAAGGACACTCCAGCATGTATTTGAGTGTGGGGTTTTCCTGGTTTAAGAACCAGAGTAGAAGTGCTGTGTTTTTTGCAGAGCTGCTTCTCAGAACTAGGGAGCAGTTTAATTTTCATGCCTAGAGAAGAAGCCTGAGTTAGGTGAAGTCTCAAGAGGCGGCTGTGCAGGGTGCAGTGCTCTGTGCAGCTCTGCAGTGAGAAGTGCTGTGCTAGATGTTATCTATAATTCCAGTAATATCTATTATTCCAATAATATATATACTGAGTGAGGTAGATGTAGTTTCTGGCCTGAGACTGGCCAAGGCTCTCAATGGCCTTTTGCTCTCATCAGATCAGTGGTGTGATCTCAGTCTGTCTGGAAACAGGGTTGTTTATGCTAAAAGTACTTCAAGAGAAATTTGTAAATAGGTTTAGGCAAACCAACAGCAGTTTTTCTTCAATGGCATCAGTTTTATTCATGTGAAGGCTATAGGTGTCATCAAGCACTGTTATTGCCTTTGTGTGATCCATGGAACTTATTGAAAATAGTGCTAGCTGAAAATTATTTAAATGAATGGGTTGAGACAGGAATTTGTAATTTGTTTCATTGTGAAAACATCTTCTCATTGTTAAAAGGTTAAGTATACATTCCTTCTTTGATGGAAATGCTTAGGCATTTATTTTATTTTTTTTCCTGGAGAAAATGAAAATATTAATTTAATTTAATTTAAAATTAAATTTAAAATTAAATTAATTTTTTAATTAAACCAATTTCTATTTAAAAATATTTATAGGATGTTTAAAAATTAAAATGGAGTATTTAGAATTAAAATGTTTTTAAAAAGGTATACAAATCTGAGTAGTACTCTTAAAAAAATGTATTACCATGAAAAGAAAACCAACTAATTCAGCCTTCATTTTGGAGCTGTTCTGTGTTCTTGGGGTTGTGGAGAAGGTCCAGCTTAGTTCACATCACAGTTTATGCTCTAGAGAGGCTATGAGGTTTTACATTGAATAGCTTAATCTTTTTTTTCTTCGTTTAAAAATTTTTTTAGTGGATGATTCTTTGGGAAAAGAACTAATTAAAAAGCAATATATTGATAATGCTGCTAATTCATGTTTTGTATTTTACTTTTAATTAGTAAACTGTGAAGAAATTTAAAAGGACTGTATTGTGGGTTTTGGGATTTTTTTAATTACTTATAATCACATACTCAACTGAAAGTTGTAATGTGATGAAGACCTTAAGGAGGGATTGTGAGGCTGAAAGATCCTTGCTTTTAAAAAATATGCCAGTTTTTACAATATTTTTACAAGAAAAAAAAATCCAGTTCTAAACCTTGTTTTTCTTATCACCTTAAACTTGTATCACCATAGATACAAAAATGTTACATGGTAGAATAAGTTTGCACACATAAAACTAAAATTAAAACTAAAAAAAAATAAAACTAAATTAAAACTAAAAAAAAAAAGAATCTGCATGGAGATCTGTGCCTCTGCTGAAGCCAAACATCCAATTGTTCACAACAGGAAGAACATGATCCTCTGTTTCCAGTGCTTCATCAAGTGTCCTTTACACAGTGAAAGTTCACATCAATTTTCAAGCAGGAACTGCAAAAAATGTTCATGTTCACAAAAGTACTACACTATTAACAACAAGGTCTTGACAGAATTGACTCCTGGGATAATATGGTGGGCTGTCCTCAGAGATACCACATGTGTTTCTCCATGCACATTTATTTTCTTCAGATGAGAGCGGAACAATTTTACCCTCTTACAATTTTACCTTCTTATTTTATTACTTTTAAATACCAATTATATGCATAGTTCCTGACATGACTTTTACCCGTGGTACACAAGAGCTTTTCCACTTGCTGAAGCTTATTCTCTTTACATAATGAAAAACAATTGCAGTCTTTTTAAAATAATGATCTCTTGTACTGAAGAAAATGTAATGAATATCGTTCTGCCTTATTCTAAATTCTTAAAAGCTATTTTAAGCTATTTCAAACTTATGTCTCTAAAACTTTAGTACTTGGCCAAAAACATACGCAAGCAAAATTACCATTTTTTATTTCCTATTCTCTTGCACATGATTTTTCAAGTTTATTGATTCTTAATCCACCTTAAAATTGTTATAGCTTCCATTATCCATGCTATTTTATTGGGGGAAAAAAAAAACAGTTTTCTTTGTATGTAAACCCATATATGGATCTTTTCTATCAATTAAATTTTGAATAATGCTTATTCTATATGATCACAGTCTGCTTTCTGTATTGAGCAGAGAATGTGGGGGGGGTCTTCTGGGGAGATCTGAGGGCATTCACACTGTTCCAGAGCAAATAAAGTGTTAAGTAACATGAACAAAGTGAAATGTTTTAAAAAGGGCATTTTTAGTGTGATGCTCTCCTGCCACAGTAATTATCAACAAAAACCTCACACATATGACAGTGTCTGTGGAAAGAGTCTCAGCACTTTGTGCCAGCTAATCTGACTATTAACACGTTCACATGTTCACACAGTGGGACTGGGACCTCCTTGCCAGAGCAGGCAGTCAGAAGTTGGGCTCAGTGAGTACAGGAACCAAGGACAATGCCCATGAAGATGCAGTGCTGGCTCTGCAAAGAGCAGTGCTGTCATTCTGTAGTGGAGGAGGCTGTCTGCCTCTTGCTGGAAGGACTAGAAACCCATGTAAGAGGGATTCTGCTTTTCATTTTGTTCATGATTTCAACATAGTGGGCTTTATCACTTTTCTGCTAGCTTTGCTATGAAAAAAGCACCAGTCAGAATTGCACAGGAATGGCACAATGCTTTTTGCTGCTGCTTCAGAAAGACTGCAATGGAAACTTCCTGTGTAAAATCAGCTCTAACATTGAAATCAAGAGCTGACATATGAAAAGCCTGTTATTATTTGTTTTGTCCCTGCTCATTGCAGGGGGATTGGACTAGATGACCTTTAAGTGGTCACTTCTAATTCAAATTATTCTATGATTCTATAATTTTAAAATTTTATGTACTGAGGTATTTGGGATTTTTTTTTGCTTTTAATTTAGATAAATAATGGTCTTTATTTTTTTTCCATAGAAGGACAGAACGACCTGTTTATTTTGTTTTATATTTAAACAATATAAATGATTATTCATTATTTCTGAGCTTTTGTTCATGTTTTACTAGTCCAGCCCATCTGAGCACCCCTTGGATTGCAATCTTAAAATAATTGTTCTTGAGAAATGTTGTGTTCCAAAGCAAATTCTAGAAAGCTATTATATCAAAGCCAAACAAATAATTAAATGAATCATTTCTTCCCACCTAGCACTCACTGCAGTGTTATTGCATAATAAACCCATCTGAGTGGAAGGAGAAAGAATAAATCCAGAGAGAAATCAAGTCTATATGCTTGAAATGACTAGAATTCATTTGAATAGAAACAAAAGCAAGGAGGAATGAGGGTGGTGATCAATAACAGCCTAGAAAATCTCTTTTATTACACCTATCCTTGCTGCTGTATTGCCTTTCCACAGCAATTCATGATTTGAGCCTGCACAAATCCAGTAGCCTGACTCCTCCAGGAGATCATTTTCTTCTACTGCTGCTACTGAAATCTCTGCCTTTAGCCTTGAGATCAGAAAGAAATGAGAGTATTACCATGCAAAAGAGGCATGGGGTGGGGAGCTGCAGCACCTGAGCTCTGAATCCTGCTCTCCAACATGCTTGCTCTTACCACCAGCTTTTTGCCCATCTGCACTAGCAAGGCCATCTGAGGAGTGGCAGGGTAATGGCCACAGCTCTTAATGACATGGTAGCACTAGGGGTGCTTGATGTCTTCCAAACCAAGTTCACAAATGCTGGAATTTCAGGCCCAAGAGTATAAAAAGAGAAAAATTCCTGGTGCTGTAAGGCACTCTGTAGTCCTGGCCATGGAGCAGGATGAGGCCATAGCTCCAGTTTCTCAACTTCAACCTCGTAGCTGTAAACCAGTGCAGCTTTTTATAAATGCTGCTTTGGTAGCAGATGTTAGGAAACTGTCCCTGTGCCTCTGACCTGCACTGGCCCTATCACAGCCTCTTTATTTCCCCTCACCCTATTAACCATCTCCTCCAGGAGAGACAGGGCTGGACCTTGCAGGAGAACAGGCAGAACCTGGTGAGAGGGAGGGAGAAGTGAAGGGTCACCAGGACAAATAGGGCAAAAGGACTACACAGGGCCTGAAAACAACTTGTGGCATGAATCTCTGAGATGGAAGTGAGCGTTCTCTTGCTTTGCCTCAGGCTGATTAATAGGCATTTTCTGTTGGCTATCCCTCAGTTCATAATGTAGGGAGATACACTGAGGCTGACCAGAGCTGAAATTAATAATTAGGTACAAGAACATGTAATAATGGCAAGGATGTTTCTAGGTATCTGAAATGATGCTTTGTATTTGTGAAGTATCTTATCAAACCTGAGCATTTATTTCTCACAGTGGAAACCTGAATTAGTGCAGCCAGGCATCAGCCAGAATTTCCACCCAAATAAGTGCCATAAGCAGTCTTCTAGTGAGAGAAAATCAAGGCATGTATGACTGAGGTTTGCACAGGGTCAAACAAAAGCTGGTTACCTAAGTTTTCAGTGGTTTTGTTTTAACAGAATGGTGCAAAATGACATATCAAAACATATTACATTATGTACTCTATTGAGTAATAAGTGGTAATTCTTAGCCCTGTGGCTGCCACAACCATTCCCATAGCCCCAAGCTCCAGACATATTAACTTAGAGTTCCAAGAGTGGATAAAACACATTGTACAGCTCCAACATGATTTGTGGAATAGGAGCACCACAGGGGTAGCAGGTTGCCATAATACTTGTCAATAGGAAGAAACATTTGTCCATTTTGACAGAGAGGACTGGAAAAACATGGGAATAAACAATATGTGGCAGGAGGTAATGAGCAGATGCACTCTGAAATTAATTGCCAACATAATTATTTTGATCAGCCATTAAACTGGAAACATGTATAAGAAAAATGAAGTCTTTGTAAGAAAAAAGATGATACACATCCAAGCCTTAATTTTTGGCTGCTGTAATTTTACACAAAAACTATCTGTATAATAAGAAGTACTGTAATCTGGATATTTCAATTGCAAAGTAACAACTGTTTAATCATATCAAGCATGGAGTATAATTTCAATAATAGAAAAAAATTAGAAATATGAGTAAAGGAGAACTTTGCCATGTTATTTGCCAGTGACTATCAGTGAAGTACAGAAAATATTTGTACGTAGAAACAAACTGAACAATTTCCAGCATATTTCTCTGCTGGATAATGTCACATTTGCCTGAATAAGTTATTATTAGGCTCTCTCTGGTTTGACAAATGTATTTCAGCTGTCAGATTGTGTCTAAAGACAGCCATTCAATTCTTTGTTTTTAGTCCCAAATTACACATGACATTTATTGTTAAACTCAAGGTGCCTCCTTACAAAACCAATTCAGTCTTTGCAATTGTGCATTTTCTACTAACTAATCAATAGATAAGCAGTTTGCATGGCCTTTGGCTTCTAGTTCAGTCACTAGCTTTTAACAAAAATCACTGCCTTGGAAGCAACAAAGACCTTTAAAGGGACTGAAACAGTCATACATAATTAAGCTTTTCTGCCTTTATATTTATGCTTTGATACCAGCACACACAGAAAAAATTAAAATCTGCAGGGATTTTGCCTCTTTCATTAAAAAAACCCACCTGTTCTCAGCTTATGTATTTTCTTTACTCATGAACAAAGAGTTTCTATGCTACTTGGCAGGAGAGAGCTAGGGAAAAGAAATCAGCGGAACGCTTGTAGAAAATGGAGTAGTGGTAGCACCTCTCTGTAATTCCCTAGGCATTCTGGAATTTAATCCTTGCTGAGAATTCATGGGTTTTGTGTTGGGAGGTTGGCTAGGATCCATTGGCTGCAGGTGCCAAGATGACCACTTCTGACCTCTTGTTTGGTGGCCCATAGGAAATTGTATGAGAGTGCATCAAAACCCTAAAGATACAGCTTTGCAGGAAGAAAGAGAAAAGATGATTCACATTCTCAATTTGGTATTTCCAATTACTGACAGAGGACCAGAGAATTTTTTCTTTCATACTTGAAGGACTTAGTGAGGACTGCAAAACACTGTACTGCTGGTAAGTTGTATTATGTCACATTCATGATCTTTACAAATAAAAAATATTATTTCTAGAACACTGAAGTTAGGTCCACCTAAAGAAGGTGAAGATATCCACCTACAATGTATTTGATTTCTACCAGAATTACCAACATAAAGACAGCCTTCTGCATGAATACTGGAGCAGCAGTTTTTAATAATTTCCTTACTGTGAGGGTGGAAATAGTTTCCATGACTCAACAAATATGTATTATTTCACCCTTCAGAAAGACAAACTGCTTGATAATATCTGCTTGGGATCAGTAGAAAGCTGAAGCTCTCATACATGAGATGAATAAAAGCAGGTGGTGAAGGGAGATATCTTTGAATTAAAGAGCTGATTCACTTTGTGAATAGGATTCTTCAATGTCCTGTTTCAGGTCTGGGAAACCTCAAATATCTACTGGCTGGAGAGATCCAGGACTAGTGGAACACACCCTTTTATGTCTAAGTCTCTGTGCCTCCCTTCCTGTGATAAAATTTACAGTGCATCTTCATCACATTTCAGATTTGTCTGCAAAGACAAAGTGTTGTAAGTTGGACATTGGAGCAGTGAACACTGCATAATGTAAAAAAGTTCTTTCTGTGTGCTCTTTCTTTCCCCATTGCTTTGCAGTGTTGTTCAGTCTCATTCATTCAGTGCTCCAATTTAGGACCTTTTTTTCTTTTTACTAAAATCTTCAAAGATTTTTCTGCTTTGCAGTCTGTACCATTGACACTTGAGACATAATATAAGGGGCTCTTGGAGACCAGAGGCTTTCATGCTCCATAAATCCTTTTGAGACTTGTTACCACCTATCAGTCATGAGCCTGATAAATCTTCCTACTTAAGGCAGTTTAGAACTTTTCAATAGGTCACTTGAGCTCACAGCATCTCTTAAAAAATTGCCTGAAAGCAAAAAATTTTGATGAAAAGCAGAAGACAAATAGCTCTCATTCTAGTGGGTGTTTTTTAAATAGTTTTTTCTGTCCCATTTTCTGTCTTGAGGCCACTGGGCATATGCTTCTTCACACTACATTGGGTGTTTAATAACTAATGTAGACACTGTTTTTCACTGTCTTGTTTTCCAAGCTGCCAAATTCTGGATTCTAAGTCTGGTCTAACAAAGAAGGCAAATGCTGGTTTAACATGGATCCAAAAACCAGAATGTCTCCATGAATGGATTTTACATTATTTAACAGTAGCCTGTTAACAGTATTTAACAGTTGTAGCCTCCACCCTATTGAGTTAAGGAAAAGCTAAGTCATGTTAAGCAAGGAACTGAGGGTAATTGATATCACTCAGTAAAGTATTTTATCCTTGGTCCAGCCAGATGTTGAAGGTGGCAGGTAGTTGTGGATGTAATTATCACCAGTGAAAACTGAGAACATGGAGATTTATGTGACTCCAAGATATATTTCATCTTTAACCATCAAAGCTTTTGACAAATATGTAACCGGTTTTCTGTCTGTTAATTGTATAAAACTTTGGACATGCATTGGGCAAGAGTAAAACCTGATATTTCTGCATTACAAAAGCAGAAACAAACACTTTCATATTTGACTTGCTCAGAATGCTACAGAAATTATATCAGTAAAATACATTTGAAAACCTGGAATCACTGAGAACAGATAAACAGAATAATTTCTCTCTGAAGTGATTTCAGGTGATGACCCTGCTAAAACAAGAGCCTGACACAGCACAGCTTGCTGTAGTGTCAACAAATAACTAAAAGCATCTGCAGTAGAAGCAATCATCGTCTAATAAAGATGATATGGTAAGTTTTATGTAGAAAAATGTGTATAAAAGCTCAGGGTTATTATTAACACAATGACTGACAAGTGCTTTTTATCTTTTCTTCCCTCCTGGAACCACAGTCACGCTGTGTCATTGGTTAGAGGTGAAAACCAAATAGCTAGAACAAAGTATCAAGGAAATATAAGTACTTTTGGCTACTTCTGTCATTCAAATAAACCCTGACTAGTTATACAACCAAATTATACAATCGAATATCCACAAGAAAATTGCCTT